>NW_026575141.1:12653333-13980000 GCF_905146905.1 Nyctereutes procyonoides | reverse complement strand
TATGTTGTTCAAAGGTCAACTGTATTTCATTAGACTGCATTTATGCAATTTTTTATAACTATTACTTTATTAAATTAAATTCTCCTTCTGGTTATCTACCAGGAGAATTTTAATGTTTGATTAAGAAAAACACAAGTGGAATATCAATGAAAATATCAATAAGTTAGCTATAGAATTAGCAATTACTTGTTTAATTGTCTGTGTCCCCTTAGTAGGATATAAGCTCCATGAAGGTGAGGATGGGATCTTTTCTAGTGGCAACAACATTGCCTAGCACATAATAAATGCTCAATAAATATTTGCTGAAATAGATGATAGTCAAGGAGGCACCATGTACAGTAGCAGTTAAACATTTATATTCACTAACATTTGGAACTTTTATTTTTTAATTCTTTTAAGATTTTATTTATTCCTGAGAGACACAGAGAGGGACAGAGACACAGGCAGAGGGAGAAGCAGGCTCCCTGTGGGATGCGGGATTAGACCCAAAGACCCTGGAATCATGACCTGAGCCAAAGGCAGATGCTCAACTACTAAGCCACTCAGGTGCCCCATTTGGAACTTTTAAAAGTGCTTTAACTTTTAAATCATATCTACTGAAAGACATGAATATTAAATCAAATGTAGTAATCAATATTTGGATGCTCCATTAGTCAGTCATTCAAAGGTATTTTTAAAATGAAAGATGGATGTTTCTAGAATGCAACCAGGATTCTTGGATTATGAAGTGTAATAAGTCCTTAGTAAGACAAATTCCTCTAACAGAATACAGTGTTCATTGAATTAACAAGATCTAGAAGATCTCTAAAAGAAATTGAAAAAGAAGAGATGGTGGGTAAATAGCAGAGCTAACCAGAACTGAGTATAATTGTTAGACCATATTCCTTCGAAACTGCATACAAAAGAAACTTTAGTGATGTATATTTGGTCAAGTCCCTTCTCTCTTGTGGGCATAATTTGCCACTTAGCACTATACATAAAAGGGATGACACTTTAAAGATGCCAGAATCCTGGGAAGAAAATATAAAAAAGAAAAGAACAATGTATTTGCCACAGCTTCTTATCCACACATGAAATATACCCTATTGGTTCTTCCTTCTGGACATATTTTTGTTCTAGGGGTAAAGAAATTATCTTCAGTCTAATCTTTTCTTTTATTCTTACTTGTTAATGAGGAAAAGATATAAAGTCTCAAATCCCAAAAATATGAAGTCCTAGATAAAGTAGAGGTCTCATGTATACAAACAAAACATGTGGCTAATCTTTATCTTTTTGTTGGCATATTTTTCCTTACAGATGAGCCTATTGGTGTGCACCTACCTTATACCTTTCTTGGAAAAGGTGCACAATATAAGGAAAGAAAATAATACCATATTGGGCTAAAGGAAAATGGAGATAAACACATTTCTCAACATGTATGGACTATGGAAACACTTTGCATCTCTTCTGTATTTTCTGTGAACTCCTTTTGGAAAAGTTGCTTGAGAATATACTCCAGTAAAAGGAAAATAAAGAATTCTAAAAAGAAGATACAGGATATAAACAATTCTTTTAGCTCAGTAGAGCACTGAAAAGAAACTAATTTTTATAAATTAGAGTAAAAACTCAGAAGACTTTTAGAAGTGTCTATAAGATAAAAATGGGAATATTTTTCTGAATACTAAGATGAATGATTAGTGATGGGATTCCCATCCATTAGTGATGGGAATAAATATACATGTCTGTCCTTGACAGGAAATAATGAAGCTAATTTAAAACCATAGAAAATGTAAAAATTCTGTAAGAAAGTCACAATTAAAGATGAAACAAGGGCAGCCGGGGTGGCTCAGTGGTTTAGCACCACCTTCAGTCCAGGAGACCCAGGATCAAGTCCCACGTCAGGCTCCCTACATGGAACCTGCTTCTCCCTCTGCCTGTATCTCTGCCTCTCTCTCTCTTTCTCCCTCTCTGTGTCTTATGAATAAGTAAATAAAATATTAAAAAAAATAAAGATGAAACAAGATGAAATGTAGCATGATTTTGAGAAATGTAAAGTAAGAAAAGAGAATCTATTTGATCAGACACTAGATGATTCTCTTTCAAGTAATACAACTTATGACATTGAATTACATTTCCTATTTTCAGCTTGGTCTTTACTGAACAATATTTATATGATCATGATATTTTAAAATTATTTTATTATTTTTAAAAATTTAGACTCAAACTATAGAGTAAGCACTTCAAGATATCAAGATATAGTTACAAAATAGAATTTGTTTATTTTTATTTTTTTTTTAATTTTTTTAAATTTTTTATTTATTTATGATAGTCACACAGAGAGAGGGAGAGAGAGAGAGGCAGAGACATAGGCAGAGGGAGAAGCAGGCTCCATGCACCGGGAGCCCAACGTGGGATTCGATCCTGGGTCTCCAGGATCGCGCCCTGGGCCAAAGGCAGGTGCTAAACCGCTGTGCCACCCAGGGATCCCCAGAATAGAATTTAAACATTATATACTTGATAAGGTCAAATGACTGAGAAAGCTTACAGAGTTTAAGAGATAGAGGGAGGAGAGGATAGAAGTATAGGGTTCCACATTTTCTTTCTTTCTTTTTTTTTTTTTTTAAGATTTTATTTATTTATTCACGAGAGACACACACACAGAGAGAGGCAGAGACACAGGCAGAGGGAGAAGCAGGCTCCATTCAGGGAGCCCGACATGGGACTCGATCCCAGGTCTCCAGGATCATACCTCAGGTTGCAAGCATCACTAAACCACTGTGCCACCAGGGCTGCCTGGTTCCACATTTTCTTATTTAAATAATGGGAGAAGAATTGATGTATATAGAGACAGAGCACTAAACAGACTACACCCAGTAACCAAGTCAATCAAGTTGAAACAATAAGCAACAGAAGAAATATTAGGTATCTTAAGATCTAAGAATGAAAACCATAGTTAAAATCTAAAAATAACAAAATGATAATACTCATGAAGAGCAAAATAACAACAGAAGAAAATAGTGCAAGATAAATTTTCAGTGTTCATGCTGGTGAGTCAGGAGATAACATCTGAAGTTAGTAAATCGTGAGAAGGAGCCATAGCCATGTTGTTCAAATATACGAAGTAACCAAGAGTAGAACTACATTAGAATCATACTAGAGGGATTAGTATGGGAAGGAGGTGTCAGAGGTAGGGCGTGGGCAAGTTAAACTTTCCTTTTCATTCTATAATCTTCTGTTATATTCTAAACTCTTTTTCCCTTGTCATATAGATATGTGATTTTTATTACATAAAAAAGGTAAAACATGTCCCAGTAACTAGCTTAGTATTCTCTTCAGTGGTATTATCCCCAAGTGCATTCTTACTAAGGAGAAAATGAACATACTCCTGCAGGTAATAGTGATAGATGCAGCAATACCAAATGAGTACAGCAATTAATATTATGACGAGTAGAAGCATCAGGAATCCAAACATGTCAACTGAAATGCATGAAAAGAAATATATTTTTAAGTTAATAGAAGAGCAATAATTTCTTGTATTTTTTATCTTTTTAGTATCATGCAGTTTGATTTTTAAAAACAAATTAACAGGTAATGGAAAAATGGTATAACATACCTCATCACATACTCCAATAAAACTACCATTAATACAACAATCACTAACATTAGAAAAGAATCTGAGCTACTCTCCAGATTGGTAAATTATTAGGCCACTGATTTATTTTTTTTCCTTTATTTTCTCTTTTAACTCATTCCAAGGCAGTATCTCAACAGAAAACAGCAGCCCCTTACATTGCTGCTTCTGTAAAGATGTATGCAGATAGCAGGAGAGGTTTGTTGTTTGAGTTCAGGAACTCCTTATCAAAGAGACAACAAATGCTTGCTTGGAGAGCAGATTTCTAGCATTTGGAAATTCCTCCCCCCGCCCATCTCGCCCTAGTGTACATCTGTAAAATGAAGCTACAAGGGCAGAATGTGAAATGGAAACCAAACTTTCCATTCATACTGAATATATGAACTGTTAATTGTTTATAAGCTCTTTGCTACAATAAATTATGATTTAAATATACCTGATAGTACCTAAAAAACAATGACTTAAGGGCAAAATTCATGTTTTTTCACTTCAACGAAGAGACAGAAATTCTAGATTGGGTTTTCTCATCTAGCTAGGGTTCACCTGAAAAGCTTTTTGTTTCACCTTTTTTGAAAACTCCTTAAAAGATTCTAGTCCATTTCCCTGCTTTGGTAAGCACTTTATAACATACTAAAAACACAACATTATAGATCTAAAGATGATTAAAATTTATCCAGTTCTAGGGAGTCACTGTTCTGAATGGTAAGTGTCAGCATAGAATATTAATTGAGGAAATGCAAGTTATAGTAATGTTATAGGGCTCAATATATCCTCAGCCCAGGACTAATGTATAATAAACTCCGGGAGTACCTAAAACATAAAACACAAACCTTGTTTCACTGGGTGATGGTTATCATACATTAGAGTGTGTTAGAGCTGAAATTTAAAGTACTCAATAACTGGTATGGTAAGGTACTCACCAATCAGAATGAATGTTGATCTAGCCTGAACCAAAACTGGCCAGAAACAACCAGTATCAGCTTGCATCCAGGGAAATACCAATGAGCAGATTTTTTTTCAGATTTATTTTTAATAAACCAAATATAATAATTTACAATCCTCCAAATATAGTGAAATACAGGATTTACAAGTTAACTGAAAAATATAAGTACATAAAAATTCAAATAAGGACAACTCACCTTTACAGTTTAGCCAAAATACAGAACTGAACTGACACCCGAAATATGGAAAACACATTTTTTTGCAAGCCCTTTCTTCACTGCACCAAAAACACTATATTTGGAAAGAAAAAAAATACAAGCAACATCCAAATATAATAACCACAGACAGCCCCAGTAAGTGTTTAGTACTAGTTCCATAAGTGTCAATAAATAACAGCTTATCATCATTATTTTTATTATTATTATTATTATTATTATTATTATTATTATTTGTAGTAAATGCTGTTGGTGGCCTGCCCACCAGATCCTCTTTATCAGGCCCACAGATGCAATGGGTATTGTTGCCAATGATTCAAACTGCCCTTCTCCTTGAATCATACTTGGTAGATGGGGACCTTATTGCCCATGAGGTTACATCCCCCTCTGCCAGTAACTGGAACATGGGGTTCCAATCAGTGGGCATCCTTGCCTCAAGGGAGGGACAACTCTGCTATGTCATTTTTTGTCAGGCCAAGTGTAGACTTTGGCTGAGGTCACATTTTTTCTTGGCTATTGTCTTTTTCTTGCCCCGAGTCCCTTATCCCATTGAATTTTGCTAAAGAGCAATCATTCAAGAAATCACATGTACCTGAATCCCTTTCTCAGGCTCTATGTTTAGAAGACTAAACCTGAGACATTATTTCACAGAGTAGTCATAACAACTTCAGTAGATAGGGTTTCTCTGTCTCTCTTCAATACTTGTTCCCATTCTCCTTGTCTATAGCACTCCTTCCTCTGGGGAGATCTCCTCTGTTACATGTAGGGTTTGTGGAGCTGTCAATCAGCTGTGCCTCATGCCCCTCTCCTTCTGCTCATTGGTGTTCAGATAATCATGTGAAAAATAGGAAAAGTTATTCTACATCCCTTGTTGAAGTAGCAAAAGGAAGGTACAAAGGTAGAAACCATTGTGGGAGATATGACTAGAATCTGGAAGAGTAAAAAAATAATAAAATAAAAATAAGGACAGACTGGTAAAAATATCACAAAATAGGGCCTACCAATGTGACAGGCATCATTCTAAGCCCTTTAAACATATTAACTCATTTCATCCTTCTGGTAACTGTGTGCTAGAAAAAAAATTATGCCCACTTTATAGATAAGGACAAGGTACAGAACAGTCAAATGACTCACATAAGGTCACACATCTAATGAACAGAGGAGCTTGAATTCAAAACTTTGTTGGCATCCTTAACATTCCAATGTTGTTTCACATTGACTCGTTCTCAACAGATGGGTTTTTCTCTAACTTATAGACAAAAGTAGAGGCTCCAGGGGCAAACTTTACTCCACAAACTGATAAAATTTCTGTCATTCTTCCTCATCCTTATCCATTCTTCCCTTCCTTGAAGGAAGAATAATATTTCCTTAAATTCCTCTGTAATTCTATTTTGGATCTTGACCATATACATTTTTGGATTGTAACTCATATCATATAAACTGTTTGCATATTTACTTTCCTCCCATTCTCAGTTCCCTGAGGACAGAGTGCATGTTTTATTCATCTTTGCATCTCTAACAACCTCACACGTTTCCCAGCACATGACAGTTTTTGATAACTATTGATTTGAATTAACACTTCAGCCATTATAATATATTAGAAGTCATTGAATTATATTTAATATACTCTATAATATAAGAAGGTAGAGAATTTTATCTTAAAATATTTACAGACATAACCATTATTCAATTCTGGGCATTTGATTATTTGAGTGTCATTTTTAATATAGTCCCAGTATCTCATATCCCTATTAACTAAGGGATAATTCCATATGGTCAATACAGAATTAGGGTGTCATCTTTTGGAAAAAGATCCCCTCCCCTCTCAGACTTTCACTGACAGTGTCTGCCACCTCCCCAGAGGGAATGCCAGAATTTATAAATGGCAATTCATGAAGCTACCAAGAACATTTGAATTCTTAACACTATAAAGAACTGGGACAGATGGCTGGGTATGCCTAGGACTGACCTGTTTTATGGTGGTGTTCACCACCATTGACTTGGTGAAATTGTTATACTGACTCCTTTTGCGTCCCTCAAATACTTCAATTGAATGATATATGCTTATTTTTCTTAACTATAGGGAATCTTCCTCAATTTTATTGGAAACATATCCTTGTTATTTAATAATATATGACTTGCCTTTTGGAGTTAGAAAACATTTTTACCAAAAACAAGTCCATAAAAAGCAATCCATTTACTACCCCCCAACACATAGCTCATAAACACAACATATAAAAACATCATTTTTTGTTGGCATCTTCTCTTCATTAGAAATAAAATTTCAAAGACCATGCTAAGAAACCTAGTGCTAGGGGATCCCTGGGTGGCGCAGCAGTTTGGCGCCTGCCTTTGGCCCAGGGCGCGATCCTGGAGACCCGGGATCGAATCCCACGTCAGGCTCCCGGTGCATGGAGCCTGCTTCTCCCTCTTTCTGTGTCTCTGCCTCTCTCTCTCTCTGTATGACTATCGTAAATAAATTTAAAAAAAAAAATTAAAAAAAAAAAAGAAACTTAGTGCTAACTCTCACCTGGGCTTTCACTGCTGTTGAGAATCATTATATGCCATTGTTGACATACAATGGAATGATAGTTTTCAATCATGGTGTTACAATGACAAAACATGTCATTTTTTTTGGCTAATGCCAATTAGAAGACTGAGTTTTGCAAATGAGTAGATTCTAGGTTTTCCCCATAATCATACAATGACATACAATGGAATGATAGTTTTCAATCATGGTGTTACAATAACAAAACATGTCATTTTTTTTGGCTAATGCCAATTAGAAGACTGAGTTTTGCAAATGAGTAGATTCTAGGTTTTCCCCATAATCACATTTTTCTTATTCATTGCATCTTGATATGGATTATTGCTTGGGACAGAAAGGAATAAAGTTAATGCAAACCCAGTGGATTTTTGGAATCTTCCACAAACTACCTCATCTACTGTACAGTTCATAAGAAATGACTGTTACATGCTTGTAAAATGCACTTATAAATCCCATTCCTAATATCCCACAAAAATGCCCATTTTGATATTACTTTTCTGAAAAATTGTGCAGTGTGTGTGTGTGTGTGTGTGTGTGTGTGTGTGTGTGTATTAGGGCCTAGAGTAGGAGAGATAGAGAGGGTCATGGATCCAAATCTGGATATGTCAATGAACATGTGGATATCACCGGTTAAGAGTCTCTCAGATGAAAAACAAAATGGAGAACCAGTTTCATGGATTCTTCTCCAAGGCAACGATTCTCCTTACCTGCACTTGGTATGACCATCCATCTGGAAGTCGATTTTTTTTTTCTGAGAAGTTTAAGGCCATCTGTCAGGTTCAAGTTATCTCATTTTCTGAACCAATTCATTGTGTCTTTTCTTTTCAGCTCTTTTTCCCCTTAAGAAGTCAATTCTCAGTTCCCAGGCTAATTTCTTAGTCTTTAAGTCCATGCATGGATCATACTCAGAAATACATTCACATTCACAAACACAGAACCTTTCTCATTTCCTTGTTGCCTCTAAGACAAATTCAGTCTGTTTCTTTGCATTCCTTCCTTCCTTTCTGAGTTCAGACGAAGTGGAAGAAGCAAAAGCAAACCTTCTTTTGTTTCTTTCTCACCCATCTATTTCCTTTACAAACTCCTCTTCCTGGTCTGTCTTCATACCCCTACACTTTTAAATACTGTGTTCTTACCCTTTTGTTATCTCATGGCCTCTGCTGGTACCTGCACTTAAAAAAGTCCCAAATTCACATCCTTAGCCCTTGGAGTTACATTCAAAATTGCTTGACTGACATTTCTTCCTGGAATTTTTCACCATCTCAAGCTCAAATTTTCTACATCTAAATTTATTACTTTCCCCAAAGAATTTCATTGTATTTACTTCTTTCTTTCTTTATTTCTGGTAGCATTCTCCCAGCCCATAATTTTAGAAGTCTTTGGCTCCTATCTCTTTTTCTCTATCTATAGTTCGCAAAGCCCTATCAATCCTCTATTCTTTTCTTTCGACTGGAACAATCCTAGACTTCCTACCCCGCAGTCCCTCCTGATGTGTTATTCATTATCATCAATTACCATTTTCTTCATGTCACCTTTTAGCTCAAAGTAATTCCATTGAATCCCGTTGAGATAAAACACAGACTCCTTAGCCTGGCATTCAAAACCCATCACAATCTGAGGGAATTTACCTTTCCAAATAATTCCACAAACTTCCACCAATGACAGATTGTCACTCCTGCCACAGTGGACACCTGTTCATTCACCCTGTGATAGCTGCCTGCCTAAGGCCCTGTTCTTTCGTGTGCAGATTTTACCTTCTCTTTAAGGCTCAGACCAAGTTCTGCCTCTTCCCTGGAAGAAACCTTATCTAGTCATTGCAACTACACATGGATACTTTCTCTTCTGAACTCCTATTACATTTTATATCTGCTCCACTCCTTTCGAAATTATAATATTCTTCCACTTAGAGATTTTATTTTTTGTAAAATTTATATATTGTGCCTGCTAATTAAATTGTCACTCTCTAGAAAGCAAAAACACTGTTTTACATATTCGTGTAACCTCTGGCACACTTATTATTGCCCATAAATGAGTAAATACTCTTTTGATCCTCCCAATGTCCACCAGTTTAAACTCTCCCTTTGCACATTAACATTTATTTAATATTTTTGTGAGTATAATATTAAATTGTTTGGTTTATATAATGTTAGCAGGCCACTAAACATTATTGTGTATCTTCCCCTTTCTGCATTTGTTTTCATGTTAATGATACTTGCTTATAAAAATGTCAATTTTTATGTTCATATAAGCTTATTAGAACAGAGTTCTTCCCTAAAACAAATACTCTAGCTTTCTCATGGAGCAATATTAACCATTGTTTTAAAGTCTTTTAGCTGACTTCTCAGTTGTCACTCTCTTGAGAGTGGTTTGGCATGGCTTAGTATTTATGTGGGTCATTTTCCTTAGCTACAAGAAAAGAATCCATGTAATTTGTCTTAAATTATGCATTACCAATTTAAAGATGTTGAATATATTATGCTGTACCTCTTTATAATGTGAAGTTCTGCTCTTTGAAGACTTTTTAGACTAAGATAAGGTGTTAGGTCTTTTTTGTGATAAGTCACTAAAGCCCAACTCAAACTGTTTTTTTATTGATTCATAAAATTGGGAAGTCCCAGGATGGCCTTGCTAAATCTCCAAGGATGTTATTCCCATTTCCTCTCTTTTCATCTTTCAGCTCTACTTCCCCTCTGTGTTTGACCTAATTTTCTCCTGTGGCAAATGTGGACGCTTTCCATATAGCTGGGAAAGAGCCTGGCTCCCAACAGATACCTTCCAATGTCTGGATAAAACTTCAAAGAAGGTTTTAATTGGCTTTTATTGGGTCTTCTGTCCAGTCCAGAACTAGTTACTGGGCCAGAGGGATGGGCTACCCCGAGTACCACTGCCTGGATGGGATGATTTCTGTAGAATAGAAGTGGTGGAATAAAGCTGATTGACAGCTACAGAATCACATAGAACTGAAGGAAGCCAGCCACAAAGGAGAGGTGTGGTTACCTTGAAGGAGGCTAGTGACACAAGCTAAACAAAAGAGTAAAACAAAAAACCTACCTCAGTCTACTGTATTTCACCCTCCAAATTTTCAGAATGTGAACATCCTATTTTCCCCAACTCTGCATTTAAAAAAAAATGCTCCTGACAAATAATGCAAATAATCCTCAACTAAAATTGTTCTTACCCAAAGTCACTGTTAGTTATTGCCCTCCAGCTCTGTCTAGAATCTCAGAGTGGTGTGCATGATGTGCAGATGTCCTTGTTGGATTGCCTGGCCATGCGGTGAGTTATTGCTCACCAGTCTGGGTGCCTTAGGCTCAACCTGTGAAGGAGCATCCTGTTCCATTGTCCTCTGAGCCTCTATCAGAGAGAGCCATAGGGGAGAATGTCTCTTCTGGGGACGGCCCTGCTTTAGGAACTCCCCTGATGTGGACTTAGTTACTGGGGCCTAGGAATCAGCTTAGTACTGAATAACCACAAGGTCCTGTTTGACAGGTTCACGTTTTCCTGGCAACTCATCTCCCATAAAACCCTGCTATATGGCATGGATTTGATTTCTAAAAACTCTGAGAATTCCTACCAAGGTTAGAAGTCTCTGGGCTATCATCTGAATCTAGGCTCCTGACAAATTTAACTTTGCAATTCTAGTCTTTAAGCAACAGTCGAAGAGGATAGGACCCATCAACCTAAGTGACTCCATTTGACCTCTGGTCTTGGTTAACATGAGAGAAAAGCTGGTCTTTGATATATCTTCTGCTCTCAGGGGTGGTTCTTTACTGGGAGTGAGTCATTATCTCTGCTGGTCTCAGGATGTTCAGCAAGAAATGATTGGGAGGGATCTGGGATCGGTGTTATAGGGTTGTTTACCAGCACAGAAATAGACTGATTAGGTTAGGAGTTGCCACTGTGGGAAATTTGAGGAAATATTGCTAACCAAAGGCAAGAAATAGAGAGTCTTGGGGCCAAGGTGAGATGAGAAACTGGATTTGTAGTTGCACTAATGCAGACTTTGATGCAGTATGCTCTAGCAGCAAGAGGCTAATAATGAGTAACAAATGAAAAGATAGACCAATGGACCAATCAGGTCTAGGGAATGTAGGTCAACACAGTTAAAGATGAGAAGGCAAGGACAGGAGCAGCCCGGGTGGCTCAGCGGTTTAGCGCCACCTTCAGTCCAGGGTGTGAGCTTGGAGGCCCGGAATCGAGTCCCAGGATGGGCTCCCTGCATGGAGCCTGTTTCTCCCTCTGCCTGTGTCTCTGCCTCTCTCTGTGTGTGTCTCTCATGAATAAATAAATAAAATCTTTAAGAAAAATGAAAAAAAATTAAAAAAAGAGAAGGCAAGGACATTACAGTAGTGGTGATTTTTGCAACCTCCAGTGAAATAAAATAATGTGTATAGGCAAGGATAAAGGCTACTGATATCACAAAATGTTCAACAAATTTATTTGCTTTCTAATGAAAGTCCTCAGCAGGAGATAATCCTGCAAAAAAAAAAAAAAAAAAACTGAAACTAATCAAGCCTCCATACGAGAACAAAAAATAGAGAAAAGAGGAACATGATACAGCGCATTATGGGGATGTGACCAGCAAAATCCAGTCAGTGGGAAACGCAGTAGAACAATTCAGTTTCTACAACAAATAAGTAGCAATAAAGAAAAAGAGGGAGAAGGAGCATACAGATAAAGAGATTTAAGGAATATATCAGCCAACTGCAATGTATGGATTTCATTCAAATGAAGTTTAAAAAAATTATGTAACAAGAGAAATGTGATTATTTCCTGGATGCCTGATGATACTAAGAAGTTGTTAATTTTTAGGTATAATTATGTAATAATATTGTAATATTTTAATATTATAAATAACATTAAAAGAAATGAAGGACTTGTAATATTTTAAAGCAAAGTATGTATTATACACACACACACACACACACACACACACGGAATGAGAGCAAGAGGGAGGAGAGAGAGAGAGAGAAATATTCGCAAGTAAAATGATACGGTATCCAAATCTTTTTTTGCTTCAAAACAAGCCATTTTGGCAGGGAGAGGGAGTATATGAAATAAGATTGGCCAAGATAGATCTTGCAAGTATACAGTTTTATTATATCATTTTCTCTACCTTTGTATGTTTGAATATTTCCATTGTAACAAAGAAATGTGGAAGAATGTTTCATTCAAGTGAATAGCCATGAGAATTCACAGGAAGGATGCTTGAAGGAATCTAGAAGAGAGGGCCAATAAGCTGAAGGAAAAACGAGAGATTAAAGGACTAAAGGGCAGTCTTGCTAAGGCCAAAAAGTAAGTACAGTGTTAGGAGAACAAGAATTTAGAAGCCCCTGTAGATTGCGCAGGGTTCAGGGTATGGCCACAGAAATGACTTTAAATTTTTTTTTCTTTTTAAATTAAAAAAATTTTTTTTTACTTTTTTATTTGAGAGAGAGAGAGCACACGAAAAGGGGAAAGGCAGAAGCAGATTCCCCACTGAGCACACAGCCTGATGTGAGGCTCTATCCCAGGACCCCGGGATCTTGACCTGAGCCAAAGGCAGACACTAAACTGATTGAGCCATCCAGGCACTGCCCCAGATGTGACTTCTTAATGCACAGAGCTGAGAAAGTCAGGAGTTTGAGGGACCAAGTGTGTCTGGGCCTTTGCTGAGTTTGCAAAGCACGTAAGGTGATGGCATTAACTGGGTGGAGAAGTCCATGAGCCAGGAACCCGAACCCCATTAAATGAAGGAATGGCCTTGATGAAGATAAGGAGCACAGAATGGTGCATCTAGATCACTATGACAGATACCAGTTACTAGAGCATGCTCTTTTCTTATTAGTGATTTCATGTCTCTCTGTCCTTGGTGTTAATTATTGGTTCTCTAATACTAGTTATGATAGAATGGTTTTGTAAGGGTTGCTACAAAGTTCTCTGTAACACTATCTCCCTTATTTTGTATGGCATTTCTGCTTTCTTCCAAATCTGAAGTGAAGGACAATGATTTCGGCTGCCTAATCATCAGAGAAGGGAATTTAGCTACACTGTAGTTAAGGAACAATGTGTCATCCTTCCAGTTTTGGGGGAATAGAATAGCAAGGAAATTTTTGCTGCATCTCAAAGGAATTATCTTTTCCTTGACTTTAAAAAATTCTTCCCAAAGTATAATTCTTTTCAAGCAAAAAATTGTTTTGTTTTTGAAGCCTAATTTTCTAGAAGGAAGTACATTTACAACTGTAAATTGTGTGACTTTATAACATTCTCAAGACAATTTTTTCATATATAAGTTAACTTACTTTATTATCTTCTGTACATAATTGACAATTTTTCTTTGCAGCACATGCTATAAAAAATTAAGTGTAAAAACGTAAATGCAAAGACCATTTGTTGCTTAACTTTATATAAAAGTGCATTTCATTTAGTCATTCCTGTTTAATGGCATACTCATCCATATACCAGTTTTATTTCATTATTTTCATATCTAGACACTTTCCCCACTGGTACTATTTAAATCCTCTTTCCTATTTCCTACTATTGCTTGGAAAAATATGAAATGGCATTATCTAACCTTGATTAGCCAAGTTTAAGTTCTAAAAAATAACTTCCAAAAAACAATAAAGAAAAATGAATTGGCAATATCACTGTATATTTACAATATCATACTTTAAAACCTCTTTTAGTAATTCCTTTGTTATTCAGCATGGTTTTGCCAAGATATTCTTCGCTAATTAGTTCTTAAATATTTCTTTTAAGATTTTATTTATTTGACACACACACAAACAGGAGAGTAAGCACAAGCAGGGGGAGTGGCAGAGAGAGGCAGAGAAGCAAACTCTCCACAAAGTAGAAAGCCCCATGTGGGGCTCAATCCCTGTGATCATGACCTGAGCAAGGCAGATGCTTAACCAACTGAGCTATGCAGGTGCCCTAGTCCTTTAAATATTAAAAAAAAAAATCAATTCTCCATTTTACTGTACATAAGCTTTAAAAACTTCTCCCAGATGAGGATTTTCATTTTTATTTCATAAAAAATAGACAATATAAGTTATATTTGAAAGTTCTACAATAAAAGCTCTAAGTCTAGAAAAAAAGTATTTTGATGGATATTTTTCTTATTTAAACATCTCTGTAAAGTAAGTAGAGTCTGGAATTCATACCCCAGCTTTCATGTGATATAATAACAATAAAGTCACTCTATTATTTTGGGGACAGAGTTCATAAGCTCTGTGGGAAAGGTCAGACTTTTCTTTTTAATTTCAAATTGTTTGATTGGGTACAGATCTGATTTGACTGGGAAAAGACTTACAATAATTTTTTCAAATTAAGCCCTATTGAATATTACTTCTCTCTACCCAAAAGTATCCTTTTGGAATCTCCAAGATGAAGCTGAGTAAAAGCAAGGTAAATGGGAAAGATTCTACTGCTTCAGCTATGTTGGGGACAGTTAGCTTCAGGCTTACTTCAGGAAGTAGTAGTAGGGAAACAAAAGGCACGTGACTCAGCCACCATTCTCCAAATTCTACTTCTTTTCCACTGCTAAAGTTTTTACTTTGGAATAATTTTTGATTTACAGAAAAATTTCAAAGATTATAAGGAAAGTTCCTGAATACCGCTCACCTGTTTTCCCATGGATAACATCTTATCATTGTACATTTGTCAAAACTAAGGAACCAACACCAATACATTACTTTTAACTAAACTCCAGATTTTACTAGGATTTCACTGGCTTTTATACTAATGTGCCTTTTTTTGTTCTAAGCTCCAAGATCCCACTGCATTTGGTCATCATGTCTTCTCTAGTCTGTGACAGTTTCTCAGTCTTTCCTTGTTTTTCATGACCGTGATGGTTTTAAAGAGTATTAGCCGAATATTTTGTAGGATATCCCTCAGTTTGGGTTTGTCTAATGTTTTTCTCATGATTAGACTGAAGATATGGGTTTGGGGGAAGAATACTGCAGAGGTGAAATTGCCTCATTACATCATATCAGCATGTACAGAATCAACATTGTTTTCTATTTACCTTGTTAATGTTAATACATTAGAGAAAGTGGAAGACAAAGCATCTTTGTGTAAACTAGGAAAAGGTGAGTCTCTGAAAGAACCAACTAGAAAAACACAACCCTTACTGAGCAGCCACAGTCAGGAATCAATCCATCTCCATGGGAAATATAGACTAGCCTTCACTCTCAGATTATGTGGAATCCTTATTAAGCAATTTGTAAACACAAATGTCTATTTGAAAACAATCCTGAAAGGTGGTTATTATTATCCCCATTTTATTGATGAAGAAAGTGACCTCAGAAAAGTCAAATAACACATTCAAGTTCACTTGCAAATAATGACAATGTGGATTTGAGCTGTTTTGACCACCAGCACTTCTATCTTCTCCTGGGAAATATAACCCATCCTTCCTTTGCAGGACAGCTTCTTCCTCAGCTTTAGACACATGTACCACTGATAACTGCCCTCTCCTACATAAACTCCCTGGTCCCAGCCAGGCACCTAAGGCTACACACCTGAACCAAACTGGGTTAATCACAGACCATACTCACTAGTCCAGGGAGAGGGAATATGACCAAGTCAGGCCAATGAGAGTCTTCCTCTGATGATCTACAAATTAAAATGTAAGGGTTAAGAGGTGGCAGGGAGTCACTTTCTCTTTGTTCGGGAAGTTGAGAAGATGGGGCTGCCAGTGGCCATGGAAAAAGTCCTAAGGAAGAAGCTAATAGGAGCGAATGAAGCTAATAAGGAGAGAAAACAGAGAGGGAAACATAGAGGTGATGGTGATTCGCTCATTTCTGAGGTCCGATGCATTTCTCTTGTTTCACTCAAGTAAAAGCTAATTACATTTCTCTTATATGTAAAATCTTACACTTACTAAAAACATTCCAAGCAGCCCTGGTGGCTCAGTGGTTTAGCACTGCCTTCAGCCCAGGGTATGATCCTGAAGACCTGGGATCAAGTCCCATGTCAGGCTCTCTGCATGGACCCTGCTTCTCCCTCTGCCTGTGTCTGTGTCTCTCGTGAATAAATAAATAAAATCTTTTTAAAAAATTAAAATAAAAAAATAAAAACATTCCAGTTAGTATCAAGTCCACAGCTTTGTTTCTTTCCGCTAAGTCCTGATATTTCCCTTTTCATTCCTGCTACTTACCTTTTTTCCCAAAATTAAAACAGGATTATTGTCCGTCTGTAGTTATAAAGGTAATATGTGTTCAATATAAGAAATACGTACACATTAAAAACAAACACTGAAATTCCACCATCCAGAAAAACTCTGATCCTTTATCTTAAGCAAATTATTTCCACTGATCTCAACCTAGATTTTGGCCTCATTCTGTATGGTTTCAACCATGAAATCCTAAACTCTAATATTTTATTCTGACTGGAATCTTCTTTCCTTTCCTTTCTCACTTGCATTTTGACCTTACTCAGAGCTTCACTTTCCTTGTCCTTTCTATTGTTTTCCAAATCTGTTTGCCCCTCATAGCCTCTTTTCCCTCTTTTAGCCTGACCCTGATGTCAGTGAATGACCTGATGTGGTCCATTTCAGAGGTTTAAACATTTGTATAATTACCCAGCAATCTTTCCTATAGTCTTTCCTGCCTTGTTGGAGAATCAGTGAGGGCCAGCTCAGCTCATCTTTTACATGAAACAATAGGTTCTTTCTTTCTTTTCACTCTATTCCTGAAGGAGGTACTAGCTATTTACACAGCCAGGTACCAGATTCTTCCCTTGCCCTAAAGGTCTGATTTTTGTATATTTATCTTCTATATAGTTACTTCCTTCCTCTTAATTACATTTTTTTTTCATAACTTCTGCAGCATCATTCTCTTCTAGTTCTCCTGGAACATCTCTGGCCATTCTTTTTGAATGGAGGTGGTTCCACTTCCTCTATCAATGTCTAAAATGTTATTCCATAAAGTTTCATCTTTGGTCCCCTTCTCTTTGCCCATGAGTGATCACAATTTGAAACACCTAAAAATGCCAGGCACCAAAATATATTATATCACATATCAAAACAAGAATTTTCTTTTTGATTGGCATTGCAATGAATTAATAAATTAATAATTTTAAAAATAGAACAACTTAATCACACAAGCTGATTCTAATGTTTACCTGGAAGAGGAATTGTTTTAAGAACAGCTAAGAGAGGGTAGCCCTGGTAGCTTAGCGGCTTAGCGCCACCTTCAGCCCAGGGTGTGATCCTGGAGACCCAGGATCGAGTCCCACATCAGGCTCCCTGCATGGAGCCTGCTTCTCTCTCTGCCTGTGTCTCCGCCTCTCTCTGTGTGACTCTCATGAATAAATAAAATCTTAAAAAAATAAAAAATAAAAAAAGAACAGCTAAGAGAAAAAAAAAAACAATGGGGAGCAGATCACAAGGTGTTATATAATTCTCTATACTGTAGCCTTATATTTTATATACTTATACCAAAGGAAACAGTCTAGGCCTTTTGATTCAGCCTCTTCCTACTCCTCATTCTCTCAAAGGGAAGTCTCATTGCAGGGCAAAGCTGAGAGCTTTGATTTGGTTTTAGTAAGGAAGACTGATTCTCTTACAGATACTAACATTCTTTTAGGCCCCAGAAACCAGAGAGCAGTAATTCTTAACAATCTTCATACAAATGACAATCTTGGCTTTACAGAGCATTTTCCAAATAATTCAAATCCTATCCTTATTCTATTTATACAATTTCAATTTAGGATACTAAAAACCTTATTTTCCAGGTTCATGGATTCAACTCAGCATGAATTTTAACGTTCCAAAATTTCTTCAGTTGAGGAAGAGAACTAAGAGAAGTCTTCAGGCCAAAGTAATTCTTTCTTAAGACACAAATTAAGCAATTATTAATTAAAACCTTTAAA
Organism: Nyctereutes procyonoides; assembly: GCF_905146905.1. NCBI lineage: Eukaryota > Metazoa > Chordata > Mammalia > Carnivora > Canidae > Nyctereutes > Nyctereutes procyonoides. The sequence continues at coordinate 13,961,831 of NW_026575141.1, read as the reverse complement.
TACTAAGGAAGACTAGCTATGGCTATTGAGCAGAGTCTGATCAGCTTATTCACAGCACAAACTTTATGTGTTATATAGGTCATGCAAAAAGTGAGCGAGGGAAAGGGACACATGCTTTCCCAAATTTTTAAACTGTTTTAATCCACTATTCACATTTCTGATACAGCAAATTAATTTGAATCCAATTAAATTGGATTTCACCAAAAATGTCAAGAGCCTTTAAACACATCTTCCTGCCAACACTAAACAGCAAAGTTAGAGATGAAAATTTCAGCCTGCTAGGATGCCACAACTGAAAGGAAATATGGCAGTGGCATGTGTAAGACATCATCCTCTGGGCTCAGGGGCTCACCATCATCCAAAGATTGTGATCTCTGCTTGCTCCTCTGTCTGGAGATTTGGGAAAATTGATCCTCTGAGAAGTTGATAAGCAGTTGAATGAGAAAGAGGGAGAGGAAAATTGGCAAGAGGATTTGGCTCCATGCCCGCAGCCAACACATTGTTCCTTCAGCCAGTTGCAGGCCAGTCGGACTGTTGTGGGCACCAGGTACCAAGATGGACAGGTGGACCTTGTCAGAGACTGTAACCCGACCAAATCACAGCACCTTCTGAGGCAGCCCTTTCTGAACCCTGGACCTCAGCATAATTTGCAGAACCTTAGAACTTGTCGTGTTCTAGCCAGAACACAGAATGTTGCTAATGCAATCCTGGTCTGCCCTGGGCTTAGGCTTCCTAGGACCCTGATCACTAGGTAAAGTTCTCCCACTTGATTAGATAGATCCCTGCTAACCTATTGTTTTTGGAACAAGGTCTGGTTTCTAATGTCCACCACATTTAAAAAAAAATAGTTGTACTTTTCTGTGTTTTCCTCAGATATAAATGAAACTATCATCCACTCCACCCCATGGGGCGCAACAAATAGGCAGTGAAACTGATAGCTCTGTAAATCTTTGATCTCTCCTTGACTGGTCTGTGTGCCTATAGCAGGCTTTAATGTAGTTTCCCAAAGTACAGTGTATTTTAAGTGGTATGCAGATGACTATTTTTTACTTTCATAGTTTTAAGTTTATTTATTTATTTATTTTAGAGAGAGAGTACATGCACACAGAGGGAAGGGACAGAGGGAAAGGGAGAAAGAAACTTAAGCAAGATCTTGCTGAGTAGGCAGCCAGACATGGGTCTCAATCTCACCACCCCAAGATCACTATCCAAGGAGAGAACTGAGTTGAAACCAAGAGTGGGTGGCTTAACCAACTGCACTGCCACAGGTGCCCCTGTGAATTTATTTTTAATGTGTATTGGAAAATTATAATTAATGGGTATAGTGATATAATGGTAACAACATAAGCTTTTAAAATAAATCTATGTTAAAATGTCAAGCTTCAGAAATATAAACAGTAGTACAAAATTTAAAGGGTATGACAAAATTGTTAAGGTGCTTCCAGAATGATTGAAATTTGAGCAATATTTTCCCAGCAGGGTAGGGCGAAAGGATGAGGCATGGAAACTTGTGTTTCACTGGGGCCTCTCTTACTTTGTTTCTCAAAAATGAATGGTGGAGTTGTCCCAAGGCCATGGATTCCTGGCATATTGATCTAATGCACCCTGAAGACTATGATATAGAATTGATTATAAAGATGGAGATGGACAAGATGTGAGCAGACCTCCAGGCTTTTTTCTTGCCTATCTGCAATGCAGAGGACAGACCAATTGAGAGTTATTAGCTCTAATATGAAAAGTGCTCTTATAAACTGACAAGAAAAAAGACAAAAAAAAAAGAAGAAAAACAGTGGGGAAATGGACAAAAGATGTAAAGACACTATCTAGAGAAAAGCAAACCCAAGTAGCCAATGAATGTGCTTAAGATATGCTAGTACTCGGAAATTGTAAACTGAAATAATAATGAGCTGACACTTTGTATGCATCAGGTTGGCAAAAATATTAAAACAAAGCTAATACATATTGCTGGTGAAGATGTGGAGAAAAGTACCATTTTATACTTTTTGGTGGAGCTGTGAATTGTTATAATTTCTATGGAAAGCAACTTGGCAACAGCAATTAAAATTTAAAAATACATATATTCTTTATGTGCATGTTTCTGTTTGAGAATCTGCCCTTCACCACTGCTTAGTTCTCATTGTATGAATGGGACCCCAAAACCTATCCTGGAAGTGGAATATGAAACCTAGACCCGAGAAAACCAGGACATGGTATTTCCCCAGCCACCATGAGGTGGGTGGCACCTGACCCAAGCTAGTCCAATCCAAGTCAATCTTAGGGCTTTTGCTAGAAATGCTAGGACAAAGATGCTTATCTTTCTCTAGATTCAGACTTGAAAAGATTTAATTCCCATAGCTGCCAAAAGCCATCTTGAGACCATGTAGTGTATAGCTATGAAAATGCCCAGTTTAGATCATAAGTGGCTGATGGCCTTGGCTACTGTCAGTCAGATGTCCCATCATATTTGTGACAAAACCGTGATTCCTACAGACTGCTCCCAGCCAAGATTAAATGTGGTAAAAACACTAATTCAGAATGCTTCTAATGGAAGATTTTGGCTTGAGGATGCCCCATCAATCTGGCTGAAATTTTTGTAGAACTAGGCTGTATTCTGAAATTCTTCCAAATAAATCTTTATTCCTTAGCCTCTCCTTTACAAATGTCATCCCTATGTCACTGTTTGAAGGTTCTCTTCACCTTTACTAGCTCCCTCTGTTATCTTTCCCAACTATTTCTCCAATAACATTTTTGCACTTCTAATCACATTTTGACAGTGATCCCTGAAGTATATAAACTAACACAAATACTCCTAGAAGTGTTCTGAGAAAACAAATGGTAAGATAAAGTTTTGAAATTGGTTCAGTTACTATCCAATGGGCAAAATGGTGCCCTCTTGAGCAGTATGTGGAGCATGAATAATAGTCCCTGGAAAGAGATGACAGCAGATTTGCTAAAAAAAAATTCACTGGTGGTAAAATATTTTCCATCTAGGAAAATGAACTGGTGGAGAGGAATGTCCTGACAGGTATAGGGAAGTGGTGCCTACAAGGACAGCAGAATGGGTTGGTTATAGAGTTATACCAATGCCCTATAGGGGGGTAATAAGAAACTGACTAGCAGTTAAAGACTAAGTACGAAAGCCAGAGGACCTATTTGGTAGCCTTCATCCCCTGTAGGGGGAATGGACACACAGCTAAGCAGCAGACTGAGGACCTGATAGTGACAGAGCTCCAGAGACATTTATATGTCCAGCCAGGCACACATGCAAAGGCCAGAGTTCTGGCTGGGAAAACTGGGCTGAAACATGTCTTCTGTGTTTAAATACCACCACCTGTTCTATTACTTTGGGAACTTCAGTAATTCCATGGATTTAATGAGCCCAGTTCTGTGACAGTCTCTACTGTCAGTTTTGGTTTATGGAGAGACACTGAAATTCTTAGTGATACAGTTCCCTTTTTACCACTATATTCCTGATGGCCTTGGTAAATGGATAGATCCTCCTAAGGATGTGATGTTGACTCTGCAAGTCTCCCTGAAATGTCAGAGCTTGTGAAGGTAGACTCCCCATATGCTGGAAAATAAGATGTTTCAATAAGTTCCCTCATGGGAGCCCCCCACTCTCCTTCCTTCTGGCTGATAGGCCAAAAACTGAGTTAAACTCAGTAGAATCCAGATGAGGACACACTGTACCTGATAAGAGAGAGGAAAAAATTATATTCCATAGTATTATTAGCTTGTATTAGCAGAAGTCAATACCACTGATACTGAATTTTGAAGATCCTTGATCAAGGCACTGGAATGTTAAACTAGATAAATAAGACTTTGTTGACTTGGTACTTTCATAGGACATGGGATTTAATACCCTGGCAAGACCCCAGGGGGATGGGGCAAATTCATATTAGGGTGACTTTTGGAAGTCTGAAGAAAACAGGGCCAATATTGAGGAAAGTGGTAAAGCCTGAGTTGCCTACACTGAAGGAAGAAGGAATAAAAAGGTTGAGAGAATTGAGCTTACTGGAGTAGATATATTATTTCAGACCAGAAAAACCACCAGATGATTATATATTATATATTCCAGGAGAGGGTCCAGAGAAAACATCAAGGCCATCAGGAACATGCTGCTAAGAAGGGCACCAGTGTCACTGAGTTCAGTGATGGCTTCCCAATGCAGGCCAAGACTGATTGTAGAAACAGTCATGGAGCTGGGCTTACTAACAGCCAGTGGGAATGATGGAGGTCCCAAAGTAATAACGATCAGGTGGTGGTACTCACACACGAGAATTCAGAAGGCTACAATAATCAAAGCAACAAAGTCAAAGGGTCAGTGAATGGGGGCTTGACTCACAGGAGGAATGGAGATGGTTAATAGACCATAGCATTCCTTGGGGTAGAATAGCGGGTTATTCAACAAGGGTGCTGTTTAGTATCCACACTCAGAAAAGGGCAAGAATGGAAGAGCAGGAGGCTGAGGGCATAGCTCCAATAAAAATTTGTGATCCCTTAATCAGTTTCCAAACTTGAGCCAATTTTCAGATCCAGAACTCATTGAGTAAAGAAGTATCTGAGTTCTAGAAAGGACTCCACAAGAACTGCACCAAAAATATACTATAATGATTCTTCCAGTCCTTCCTCGTTTACTACAACCATTCACTGGAGTAACTATAAAGCAGAAAAAAAGAAATACCTGACATTTTGAAGACTTTTAGACACAGGGTCTGAGCTGACGTTGATTAATGGAGACCCAAATCATCACTGTGTCTAATTCTGTCTTGGCATCTGCTTCTCAAAAGACTTCACCTCATAAGGGAACAGCCAGCATGAGAATGAAGTCATTTCAGAAGAAGAAACAGGATTCTGCTGATCCATCTGGACACAAGATCAGACTGTATTTGTAAAAATCAGTCACAGGACTCACAAAATAAAAGGATATAAAGTATGACATCATTTAACTATAACATGAGGAGGAGAGGAGTAAAGAGTGGGTTCAAACTTAAGCGATCATCAACTTAACAGACCATTATATATGTAAGATGTTATATACAAACCAAATTGTAACCACAAATTAAAAATCAGTAAAAGATATGCAAAAAATAGAGAGAAAGGGATCCAAGTATATCACTAAAGAAAGTCAGCTAATCATGAGAGAAGAGAGTAAGATAAGAAAGGACAGAGAAAAACTACAAAACTAACCATAAAACAAGTAAAATACCTACCTCTCAATGATTACTTTCAATGTAAGTGGACTAAACACAACATTCCAATCATACGACATAGGGTGACAGAATGGATAAAAAAAAAAAAAACAAGACCCATCAATATGCTGCCTATAAGAGACTCCTTTCAGAACTAAAGACACATGTAGATTGAAAATGAAGAGATGGGGACACCTGGGTGGCTCAGTGGTTGAGCAATCCCTGAATCCCGGGATCGAGTCCCATGTCGGGCTCCCTGCATGGAACCTGCTTCTCTCTCTGCCTATGTCTCTGCCTCTTTCTCTCTGTGTCTCTCATGAACAAATAAATAAAATCTTAAAAAAAAAAAAAAAGAAAGTGAAGGATGAAGAAACATTTATCAGCCTGATATGGGGCTGGATCCCAGGATCCGAGATCATGACCTAAAGCAGAATATTTGAATATTACCAGCAATGAAATTGAATCAGTAATCAAAAAACTCCCAACAAACAAAAGTCCAGGGCCAGATGGTTTCATAGGTGAATTATACCAAACATTCAAAGAGGAGTTAATACCTTTTCTTCTCAACTATCTCCAAAAATAGGAAAAGAAGGAAAACTTCCAAATTCATTCTATAAGGCATGCTGATACCAAAACCAGACAAAGACTCAACCAAAAAAGAGAACTACGGGTCAATATCTCTGATGAACATAGATGTAAAAATCCTCAACAAAATATTAGCAAACCTAATTGAACAATATATTTTTAAAAATCATGCACATGTTCAAGTGGGATTGATTCCCAGGATGCAAAGGTCGCTTAATATTCACAAATCAATTAATGTGATACATCATATCAATAAGAAAAAGGATAAAAACCATATGATCATTTCAATAGATTCGGAAAAAATACTTGACAAAGTACAACATCCATTTATGATAAAAACCTTCAACAAAGTAGGTTCAGAAGGAAAATATCTCAACATGATGAAGGCCATATATGAAAAACTCACAATGACCATCATACTCAATGTGAAAAACTGAGAGTTTTCCCCCTAAGACCAGGAACAAGACAAGAATGTCCACTCTCATCACTTTTATTCAACATAGTACTGGAAGTCCTAGCCGCAGCAATCAGTTTTTGTTAAAAGGAATAAAAGGCATCCAAATTGGTAAGCAAGGAATACAATTTTCACTATTTGCAAATGACATTATAGCCTATATAAAAAACCCTAAAGGCTCCACCAAAACCACTAGAGCTGATAAATAAATTCGGTAAAGTTGCAGGATAAAAAAATCAATGTATAGATATTCATTGCATTTCTATACATTAATAATAAAACAACAGAAAGAAAAAAAATAAAACAACAGAAAGAAACTAAGAAAGCAATCCCATTTAGTTGTACCAAAAAGAATAAAATAGGGATCCCTGGGTGGCGCAGCGGTTTGGCGCCTGCCTTTGGCCCAGGGCGCGATCCTGGAGGCCCAGGATCAAATCCCCCGTCGGGCTCCCGGTGCATGGAGCTTGCTTCTCCCTCTGCCTGTGTCTCTGTCTCTCTCTCTCTCTCTCTCTCTCTCTCTCTCTCTCTCTCTGTGACTATCATAAATAAAAAAAAAATGACATTATAAAAAAAAAAGAATAAAATACCTAGGAATAAACTTAACCAGAGAGATGAAAGACCTGTACTCTGAAAATTATAAAACATTGATTAAAGAAATTGAAGGTGACACAAACAAATGGAAAGATGCTCATGGACTGGAGAGCAAATATTGTTAAAATGTCCATACTACCGAAAGCGATCTACAGATTTAATGCAATCCCTATCAAAATACCAACAGCATTTTCCCACAGAACTAGAATAAATAATCCTAAATTTGTATAGAACCACAAAAGATCCAGAATAGCCGAAACAGTCTGGGGAAAAAAAAAAGCTGGAGGTATCACAATTCCAGATTTCAAGTTATACTACAAAGCTGTAGTAAACAAAACAGTATGATACTGGCACAAAAATAGATACATAGATTAATGGAATAGAATAGACAGCCTAGAAACAAATCCATGATTATATGGTCAATTAATCTTTGACAAAAGAGGCAAGAATATGCAATGGGAGATAGTTTCCTCAACAAACGGTGCTGGGGAAAATGGACAGTGACATGCAAAAGAATGAAACTGGACCATTTTCTTATGCTATACACAAACATAAGCTCAAAATGGATTAAAGATCTAAATGTGAGGCCTGAAATCATGAAAATCCTAGAACAGAGCACAGGCAGTAATTGCTCTTACATTGGCCATAGCAATATTTTTCTAGATAGGTCTCCTGAGGCAAGAGAAATACAAGCAAAAATAAACTGTTAGGACTACATCAAAATAAAAAGCTTCTGCAAGGTGACGGAAACAACCAATAAAACTAAAAGATAACCTGCTGAATGGTAGAAGATAATTGCAAATGACATATTCATTAAAAAGTTAGTATCCAAAATATATCAAGAACTTTTAAAACTCAGTACCCCAAAAACAAATAATCCAGTTAAAATGGGCAGAAGACATATATAGTTCTCTAAGAAAGACATACAGATGGCCAACAGACACATGAAAAAATGCTCAACATCACTCATCATCAGGAAAATGCAAATCAACATCACCTCACACCTATCAGAATGGCTAAAATAAAAAACACAAGAAACAAGTGTTGGCAAGGATGTAGAGAAAAATGAACTCTTTGGCACTGTTGGTGGGAATGCATACTGATCCAGCCACTGTGAAAAACAGTATGGAGTTTCCTCAAAAAGTTAAAAATAAAACTAGCCTATGATCCAGTAATCTCACTACTAGGCATTTACCCTCAAAATACAAAAATACTAATTCAAAGTGATACATGCACACCTATGTTTATTGCAGCATTATTTACAATAGCCATATTATGGAAGCACTCAATTGTCCATCAACTAAGAGCAGCCCTGATGGCTCAGCGGTTTGGCACCCCCTTCAGCCCAGGGCGTGATCATGGAGACCCTGGATCAAGTCCCACGTTGGGCTCCCTGCATGAAGCCTGCTTGTGTCTCTGCCTCTCTCTCTCTCTCTGTGTTTCTCATGAATAAATAAAATCTTTTTTAAAAATTGTCCATGAACTAATAAACAGATAAAGAAGAAAGAAGAGGTAGTGTGTGTGTGTATATATATATGTAATATAATAATATATATAATATATATTATTCAGCCTTAAAAAAGAATGAAATCTTTTCATTTGCAAGGACATGGATGGATCTAGAGAATATAATGGTTAAGTGAAATAGGTCAGTCAGAGAAAGATAAATACAATATGATTTCACTTATATGTGGAATTTAAGAAACAAAACAAATGAACAAAGGGAAAAAAAGAGAGAGAGAACCAAGAAACAGACTCTTAACTATAGATAACAAACTGAGAGTTACCCGAGGGAAAGTGGGTGGGGAATGGATGAAATAGGTGAAGTGGATTAAGAGTACACTTATCAGGCAGCCCCAGTGGCTCAGCGGTTTAGCACTGCCTTTAGCCCAGGGCCTCATCCTAGAGACCCGGGATCGAGTCCCATCCATGTTGGGCTCCCTGTATGGAGCCTGCTTCTCCCTCTGCCTGTGTCCTGCCTCTTTCTCTCTCTCTCATTCTCTTTCTGTCATGAATGAAAAAAAAAAAAAGAGTATACTTATCACAATGAGTAATAAGCAATGTATAGATTGTTGAATCACCTGAAACTAATATAACATTGTATGTTAAGTATACTGGAACTAAAATTTAAAATGTAATAAAAATAATAAATAAAAAATAAAGACTGACGTCAGTCAAGCCAGGTAACACCTCTGTTCATAACCTTCCATCTTACTCAGAGTAATACCCCAGCCTTTTATAAAAAGCTGATGCCTATGTGATCTGACACTTCCCTACCTTACCTCTCTGGCATCATCTACCATTAGTGTCCTCTTGTGTGATTAGGCTACATGCTGGCATCCTTGTTGTTTCTCAGATACATTAGATATGCTGTCATCTCAGAGCCTTTATGGTGGCTGGAACACACCTCCTCCAGATAGCCTGCTGGTTAACCCCCTCAGGTCCTCCAAGTTTTTGCTTAGATGGCGTCTTCTCAATGAGGCTTAATCTGAAACACCTCAGAGAATATTGGAACCCAAATCCCTTCATATCAGCAATCCCAATTTCCTTACTATCCAAGAAATTGTATTACCTAAAACATTGTATGATTTACTTATATTATTGCTTTCTTCCTTTCTCTGGTCCACCAGAATATAAGCACCACAGAATAGGGTTTGTTTTTTTGTTGTTGTTGTTGTTGTTTGTCTCCTTTGTTTACTGATATAACCCAAACATTACAATAGTGCCGAACACATAGTAGGTGCTCAATAAATACTTTTAAAGCTATATCCCAAAATCATTTATCGTCTTAGTTCTGGTTTTATATTGCAAGTTCCTTCTAGAAATCTCTACCTGAATGTCCCTTTACACACCTTAAACTCAGCATGTCCAAGTCAGAGTCATCTTCCTACAGGGACCAAGGACAAGCCACCCCAAAATGGGCCACTTTGGCATATAGATTATTTTGAGCTGAAATCAATCAAGACCATACAGGCTTGAGAGAAACATTTGCCTTTCCCTTAAATACACAGAAGAATCTAAACTAGGGAGTCTCTCCCAGAATAAGGGTTAATATTAATAGCAGGGATAAATTTTATCTGAGTCACCCATTTGTATGGCAGAGCAAATATCTAATTCCCAAATATCTGCTCTTCTTATCATTCTGAGTGGGCATTCCTTTCCTCTGAAGCCCCAGACCCCTACCTACTTCTCCTTAGTTCAGGATGACATATAGATCTCATGTTGCCTGACTGTCTTTGGAATTTCTGTGTCTGGGTGGATTCCTTGGGCATACACTATTACATTTTATTTTCTCCTATTAATCTTTCTCATGTCAATTTGATTCCTAGTCCAGCTAGAATGACCCTTGAAGGGGATAGGAATTTTTACACCCTGACATTCTCTATCAAATTTGTTCCTCCTCCTATTTTCTGAATTTGATTCATAGAATTAATATCCATCCAGTCACCTAGGAGAGAAGCCTCAAAGTCATTCCTCATTCTAAGTTTTGGAACAAATTCCTAGCCCTTTCCTAATGCTAGCAGGCGTTAATTGTATTAATTATGATCCTTTAGCCACAAATACACATATTCTTTTTCTTGCCTCAGCCTCTTGCATTAGTCTTTTGTGGATTATTGTCCATTTTTTAGTGCTTAAGCCTGCTAGGCTGCCATAACAAAAGACCACAGACTAGGGGGTTTAAACAGCATGAGTTTATTTCACATAGTTCTGGAGGCTGGAAATCCAAACTCAAGGGTTGGCTTCTCCTGAGGCCCTTCTCCTTGGCTTGTAGACACTTTTATCTGTGTCCTCACCTGGCCTTTCCTCTACATGTGCACACTCCTGGGGTATCTTCCTCTTCCCATGAGTACATCAGTCCTGTTGGATTAGGGTCAAACCCTTATGACTTCATTTAACCTAAATTACTCCCTCAAAGTCCTCATCTCCAAATACAGTCACAGTGAGGGGCTAGGACTTCAACATATGAATTTTGGGAGACATAATTCTGTCCCTAACAGTCAGGCATCATGTTTTTCCCTCATTATGTGATTCATTCTTTGTCCTTTAGAATTACTTCTGTCAAAAAAGTTCATTCCTTGTGCACATGCAAGATTTGTTCTTTTCTTTCTCCTTTGCATTTTTTTCCAAATCATCTTCACTCTTCACTCATTTTCCAATCATCAGCCTTTATCAAAAGCAAATGTTATTAAAATAGTTTATCAATATTAAAAACTATTAAACCTATTAAAATAGTTTTTTCAGCTCTTTCACAGCTTCTGCATTTATCAGGTAGATAGAATTAATGTTTGTATAACATTTTTAAAATAGAGAAAAATAGCTCTTTTAGGTTTTGCTCCCCAATTTCAGTGTGTAGGTAGTGGGAGGAGTGGGGGTCTCCCAACACAAGAAAACAATGCTCTGGACAGCAGCTAAGTTTCTACAATTCAGCTCAATTCTGACACTATCTACCCAGAGATAGCATCAGATTCCATAGGTTAAGGGTTCAGTCCTACAAGACTCTCCCACGAACTTCAGATACCAATCACAAACCCAAGTTATCACCTGTGCCTCTGACCAGCCATAAATGACAGGTTCCTACAACCTCCCTCTTGAGTTTGATTAATTTGCTAGAGCAGCTCACAGATCTCAGAAACAATTTACTAGATCACTCAGGATGCAATTCAGGAACAGCCAGAAGGAAGAGATGCATAGGGCACAGCATGGAGAAAGAACACAGAGCTTCCATGCCCTCCCCATGCATGCCTCTCTCTCCAAATCTCCATAGGTTCACCAATCTGGGAGTTCTTTGAACCCAGTCCTTTTGAGTTTTTACAAAAGACTTCATGAGGGGATCCCTGAGTGGCGCAGTGGGGGGATCCCTGAGTGGTGCAGTGGTTTAGCGCCTGCCTTTGGTCCAGGGCGCGATCTTGGAGACCCGGGATCGAATCCCATGTCGGGCTCCCGGTGCATGGAGCCTGCTTCTCCCTCTGCCTGTGTCTCTGCCTCTCTCTCTCTCTGTGTGACTATCATAAAAAAAAAAAAAAAAAAGACTTCATGACATAGGCATGACTGATGAAATTTCGGCCATTTGCAATTGATTCAACTTCCAGCCCATCTCCCTTCATTAGAGGTGAGAGTGAGGACAAATGGAAGTAAAAGTTCCAACCTTCTAATCCTAGGATTGGTTCTCCTGGCTACCAGCCCCACCCCTAGCTGAGGTCTAAAAATCACCTTATTAACATAACAGAAGACAAATTTTTGTTGTTCTTCTCCTTACTTAGGAAATTCCAAGGGTCTAGGGAACTCTGAGCCAGAAATATGGATGAAGACCAAATATTTATTTATCATAAATCATAATATCACAACAGCCAACACTCAAAAAAAATGCACATCCCTAAATTATTAATATGATTGCTAATGCCACCTGCTGGTGGCAACAGAAACATGTTTTCAGCTGGGATAATAACTTTGCTCAGATCTACCAAAGTATATATGTGGAACATTTAAAGTAAAGGAACCTCCATATTATCTTTCTTGACCTTCTGTTTTCCTTCTTTCTGTATTAGTCAAGACTCCAACAAGAGGGTTAAATGAAGAGAAGTCAATTAGGGGACTGAATAGTGAGCTGTGGGCAGGAATAACAAGAACAAAGGATGGTGAAACATGGGGACTACCAACAAAGGGAAGCTATTACCAGTCTTGGAACTGAAGAGGCAACGTGGGACCAGAGAGGCGCCATAATCTGGAGAGACCTGGAGAGGGACTGGCTATAAGACCTGTAGTCATAGAGTAGGGGAAACATAGTTTGAAGCTGAGAAAGTAGAAGGAATAAATACCCCGACCCCTCTTTTCTACTATCTGTCTTCCTGAAGCCAGAGGAACAAAGAAAGTCAAGTAAGGCCATCATAGAGGTCAGGACAGAGAAGGTAAGGGTGGAGAATGGGCTTGGAAGGTTGACTGGTAAATAACCAGCATACCCTTCCTTCACAAAATGAAATGTCTTCTCCTTTGATTTATAAATCTGTGTGCATATATGTATATATTTGCATATTAATCCCAGATTGAGTTCTTAGACGTCTCATTCATGGTTGTAAGTTTTCCAATATCCATATATATACAGGAGGAACTCAGAAATAAACATTTTTACATAAATAAATGAATGAATGAATACTTATTATCTGTCCGCTGCCTTAAAAACCTTGCTGTAGGGATCCCTGGATGGCTCAGTGGTTTAGCGCCTTCCTTTGGCCCAGGGCGTGATCCTGAAGACTTAGGATCGAGTTCCATCCACATCAGGCTCCCTGCATGGAGCCTACTTCTCTCACTGCCTGTGTCTCTGCCTCTCTCTCTTTCTGTATGTGTGTCTCTCATGAATAAATAAATAAAATCTTAAAAAAAAAAAAACTTGTTGTGGGTAAAAAGGGCAAATGTACCATGTTTTATCTTATGTCTTAATGCGCAGTGAATTGCATCTGGTTCCTGAATACAATAAGGCAAACACGATAGTTCTTCCTGATCCCCACCTGTAAGTTTATGTGAGCAATAAATAAATTTAAATAGATTCTAAGAGAGTTTCCCCCATGGTTTGGCTTTTTTTTTTTTTTTAATGATAGAGAGAGAGAGAGAGAGAGAGGCAGAGACATAGGCAGAGGGAGAAGCAAGCTCCATGCACCGGGAGCCCGATGTGGGATTCGATCCCGGGTCTCCAGGATCGCACCCTGGGCCAAAGGCAGGCGCCAAACCGCTGCACCACCCAGGGATCCCTGGTTTGGTTTTTAAAAACAAAATTTGCTGCATATTTTAAAATAAGACTAGCTCTCTTATCTTTGCTTCTAGATTTACAAATTTATACTTTTGAATGGAAATGATGAATTGAGTTTATTTTCAAAAGAAGCACTAAAGTCAATACTTAAAGCATTCAAATGGAGTCTCAAAGCTGGACTTTAATAACTAAACAGCTTGTTGAAGGCCAGTAGATGAAAAGTCTCCAAGAACTACAGATTGATTAGCGAGCACTATGAAAGCCAAAATCTATGCCCCTACCCAACACACAGAAATTATGTTTATGGTGACTGATATTCTTTTGTTCTGACTATTACACCTGTCAATATCTGAGCTGTGGAAGTTCTCTAAAATGACATTTGAGATAAATATGCAAGTGTACTCATCACTTGCTATCTAATTACTATAGTTGGCTTAATGACAAGGTTGCATCAGTTTTTCAGTAGTATGGCAATAATAGAGCAGATAGTTCTCCAAATGTCATATTCCTTTTTCATGCCCAACCAGGGGAAAGACAGCATGGTGGAGATTGTTTTCTTGTATTTTGTTGTTCTAGAAAAGGAATGTTTATAAGCTATTAGACATTTTTGAGGGCACATATAACACAAAAGAGACATTTTGCTGGAAAATGTACATTCTGGTTGGTTATTGTTGTTAACTGCATTGTTCAGCAAATGTTCCGCTATACTGAGTTTCAGGCATCAGTTGAATTATATTATGGTGAAATTTGTGATTAAGGTAAGCTAACTCAAAATGACAAGCCAAGGGCTTTTAAAATCCACATTTCAATGAAATCTGGCAGGACAAAAACAGCTGCTCTAAGTCTGCTCCTCTAATATTTCAAAGGAAGAATAGCAATGGATTTCTGATACCATATGTGCCAACTGCAGAAATTCTAGAACAGCCTGAGAGACCTGGGTGAAAGGTCACACTCTACCTTATACAGATGGCATGTTTAATTATTAAAGAGCAATTTTAATCATTTAATCATTCCAGACCCTGAAATGAAAGGTCTTCTCGGGTATCTTGAAGCTTGTTGCAACCTAAACTCTGCTGTCAAACTTCTATAGAGCCAGTAAATAGCGTATGTGATTTCATATCCTAACTTGATTTATATTTTCATGTGAGTTAATTTTGTTTTGCAGGCTCTGAAAGGTACTTTTTAGAAAAAAAAGAAAAAACTGAAGGTCATGTCTTTGGCAGAGAATTTGTCTATCCCTTGCAGGCAAATTAAATCTAAATCCTTGCTTCAGACTTAAATCAGACACAATCCGCAGCAGGATTGCTAAGTGGCCCCTTTTTTCAGCAGAACTGTTTGCAGCTCTGCTGGAAAATTGTGCATCTAGTTTCAGAAAGTTTTATGTGAAAATCTCCTTAGCTCTTGTTAATTACAAAAATAAATAAATAAACAACCCCAGCAAAGTGTCTGATACCGAGTGTTCAGTAAATTTTAGGCCCTTCCTTCTCTTCTCAGCAAATGCATACATGTACACATTCACACACATATTGGAGTTCAAATTTATATAATTTGGTGAGCATCCATCATGGAATAAAGTCAAGGATAATTTTACCAAAGGACAAAATCAAATGCAAATCTTGGAATTAGTTGGGTTTTTTTTTTAAGATTTTTATTTATTTATTCATGACAGACAGAAAGAGAGAGAAAGGCAGAGACACAGGCAGAGGCAGAAGCAGGCTCCATGCAGGGAGCCTGATGTGGGACTCGATCCCGGGTGTCCAGGATCACACCCTGGGCTGAAGGCAGCACTAAACTGCTGGGCCACCTGGGTTGCCCAGTATGTTTGTTAAAATAAGAGAATTCTGTAACTAAGCCAATAATATTAGCAAATATTTATTGATAACTTATATGTCAGGCACTGTACTAAGCTCTTTACATGTTAATATTCATAATAGTTCAGATGGAAAAGTGCTATAATAACCTGCATTTTACAAATGAGGAAACTGAGGTACAGAGAAGTTAAGAGACCCGTGAGTTCATATAGCTTATTAACAGAGCCAGGATGCCAAACTAAGTCACTGAAAGTTCAAAACCCATGATTATGTCAATATCCTCCAGCTAAAGACCACCAGGAACACACCTGAAGTTGAACACATTGGGTATATTTCTTAGTACAGAGCAGGACGATGCACAACATGGGAAAATGTGGGGGTAAGAGGGTATCTGAAATGAGTTATTAAAGGATTTGACCTTGCTTAAAGGGCTTAAAGGGCTTAAAGAAGTGAGACTTTCCTCTGGATTGCATTCTCTCAGGAAATGAGGGTAATACTATGATTGGGTATCTTTATAAATCTTACAAAGGAAAAGGGAAGACTGGAGACCTATAAGTTATTGGCTATTAGCAGCAACGGTCACTCAGGTTAGCTAGGATAGGGATATAGAGGGTCACTGGAAAGTAGTAGAAGAATCAGATTTGAATTGAGGTGGTCCCACTGGGTGTTATTTTGTATGTTGGCAAATTGAACACCAATAAAAAATAAATTTATTATTTAAAAAAAATGAATTGAGGTGGTCCTTTCAGGAGGCTGTAGAGGCAAAGACAACAGGAGCAGCAATAGAAGCAAAACAAAGACAATGGGAGAGATGTTTTAGGGAGAAACTTCCTTGGCTGTGTAGTCGAGTTGAGGCATCAAAGAGGGAGACAGGCACCACAGAACTCCCTTAGGAGAGCTAGCTAACTGCTCTAAGAACAGTCTGAAGTTTAAAAAAAAAAAAAAAAAAAAAAAAAAAAAGTCCCTTTAGAGAGCTTTTTTGCTTTCCTGGAAGGCATCTAGCTCAGCCTACCCATAAGTGACTACCAAGCAGACTCTTATCAGTTTTAAAAGCTTTAGCCTCAGGGCACCTGGGTGGTTCAGTAGGTTAAGCATCTGACTCTTGATTTCAGCTCAGGTCAGGATCAAGGGATTGAGGCCCTGGGTTGGGCTCTACACTCAGCACAGAGTCTGCTTGTCCCTCCCCCTCTGCTCCTCCACCCATTGGCATGCTTTTTCTCTTTTAAATAGATGATAGATAGATAGATGATAGATAGATAGATAGATAGATAGATAGATAAAGATAGATAATCTTTAAAAGGCTTAGGCCCATTTTTTTTTATGTCTGTGATACAGCTACTTTCTTCAAGAGGACTCGGGTCCATGCTAGCAGCCTGATGTCCTCAGTGGACTTGATGGAGGCTCCCCTTTATGCATCCTTAGGACCACTTTCGGAGGAGTGATCTCCGTCTGGGGTCTGAGACCTCTTTAATGCCACTACCAAGAGACTCTGCCAGGAGACTGATGCTTTGGGCTTTGATAAAAGCATGTGACAGAGGAATGAAATGAGTATCTATTATGTCCTACTGTACAGCAATTCTCCCCTTTACTTGGAAAAGGAAACTCTGATTTCCTTTGGGAAATCCCTTTCCCTAGCACATATAGTCCTAGAAGGACATGAAAATGGAGGTACCCTCCCTGCTACCATTCCTCAGTCCACCAGAAACACATACCAAGGAGGTGCCACACAGCATGAGTCAGGAAATCAGTCTCTCTTTTCCAGGAGTCTGAATCTTGAGTGGAGTAACACAGACACGAATATGTGTAGAGCTGACAAGTGGCAGGTCTCTGCAGATACTATCTACTAATTTCTTTCCCTTAATGAACTGACCTACTAGAATATTTCTCATAACTTTTTGCCCAAGTTTGTCAATTCCTATTGTTTGTATTCAAAGAAGCCTAACTGACACATAAAGTTTGATAATGTCTTCTATTGAGCAAAGTTTTGGAAAAATGTCCTTTAACGATGTCAGTTCAAAATAATGTGAAAAGACACACTTAAAGCTCTGGTTCCCAGTTCACATGGAAACCAGAGTATGCTTTCCCAGGAGACTTGCTTTATTAAGACTACTGGTCTTGGTGGTTTAGCACCGCCTTCACCTTCAGCCCAGGACATGATCCTGGAGACCCTGGATCGAGTCCCATGTTGAGCTCCCTACATGGTTTCTGCTTCTCCCTCTGCCTGTGTCTCTGCCTGTGTCTCTGCCTCTCTCTCTCTTTCTCTCTCTCTCTCTTTCTCTCTGTCTCTCATGAATAAATAAATAAAATCTTTAAAAAAAAAAAAAAAGAGACTACTGGTCTTTTGCCCAGTACTGATAGGTGGCCAGAATAAATGCCCACAAAGACAGTGGATCTTTGACCTTGATTTTCATTATCTGACTCTAACTTTTCTTCTTGATGGGAACAGATGATGTTGAATTCACATCTCATCTCCAACTTGTTTTATTAAAAAACAAAAAGAGAACATCTTTATTTCAATTTACAGAGAAATCTGAAAAGGAGCTTCTTAAATCTAAAGACTATTTCTCCAAAAGTGCACTGTTCTATAAAATCTTAGATAATGTTAAGTGGGATAATACACTCTTCTTGAAATAAAAGTGATTCATATGCTTCCAGTTTTTGAAGCTTGTGGCGCTCCACTTGAAGTCACACCAAGCAATCCTCTGAGAATAAAGTCTTAGGGTAACAGCAAGAAAAGAACATGGTTATAACTACACCTTTTAAAAAACATGCAGAATGGGGGAAATAAGGCATTTCCTGAATATCTGCATTTGAATATATGCTTGTAGATACTGGAGAATTATTTTATTTTAGAAATCAGATATCCTGGGAGCTTTTTATTCTGTAAAGTAGCAGGTCACTGAGAAATACAATCACTTAAAAATGCTTTCTTGTGGTTATTTTCAGATGATTGCTCACATGGGAAATCCAAGAGACTCTACAAGCTATTAAAACTAATAAACGAGTTCAGAAAGTTTCCTTGATCCCAAACCAATAGTGTTCTCATATACTAGTTATGATCAATTAGAAAATGTAACTGAAATGAAAATCCCATCCACATTATTACAAAAACTAAAGGTATAAATCTATTAGCTTACAATATCAACATAAATCCCAAAACAGCACTATGTATAAAAAAACAAATTAAATAATGGTAATATAAGATATTTATATAAATGATAAAATTTACCTTTTTATATAAATACCAAAAAAATCTTATATTTAGAACATGTAAATGCAAAAGAACTATATAAATATTTATGGATTAATATACAAAATTTAGGTTTCTGGTTTTATCTCTAGGTAATGCAAGAAAAGAATGGGATTGGAAAAACACTGGGACTTTATTGCTGAGAAAATTCTGAAGCAAACACGGCAAAATGTTAAGATGTATCATAGGTGAGTTATTATTACCCTCTTTAAAAGACCATAATTATTCTCTATAACTTTATATTTCATAACAAAATGTTTAAAATGCTATTTTAACTGTGAGGAACAGAACATTTTTCTTTTTGTTCTCTTGTGCCAAGTGGAGAATTTGAGAATGAAATAAAAATCAATCTGAATGTGTGAATGGGTTTGTTGTTCTCAGAAACGTGAAGTTACCAATTAGCCAGAGATGAAGTTATGCATGAGACAACTCAGAACCTATATGACCAAAGTCCATGCTCTTTAAATAAACACCCTTCTACACTTCCTCTTATGGAAGAACTTCTCCCTCAAGTTTTTATGAAACAGAGGTGGTAATACTGGCTCTGGAGGGGAAATGTCCTGAATCTTGGTGTCAATTTTACCACTACTAGGTGACCTTGGAGAAGTTACTTTCTCATGTCTTCATTTGTAAAATGTGGGTATTCAGTTTCACTTTCTCGCTGGTTTGTTATGCGGAGGAATGAAGTAATATATATATATACAAAACCGATGACTGTTACAGAAATGTTAGAGGATTCTGTGTACAGTTTTCACTGATTTCTGGATTGAATTTCATGAAAAGCCAAATATAATTGTCGGGAAGTATAAATAGAATCACATTTTGGAGAAAAGGAGTAGACTTTACCTAACATTAAAAGCCTTTCTATCAGGAAAATGATAATTTGCAAAGAGGACTTAATCTTGTGGATTATCTTTGGAAGAAAATGTACAGAGGTGTTTGTTATTTTAGCACTTTTTCCCTAAGTTACTAGAGAACTTTATTTGAAGAACATCATTCTTCTCTTATCAGACTAAGATATTTGATAGAAATTAAGATCCCTTAGGTTATTATTGTTGGGATAAAGGCTAGCCTCTGAAATTTAATTGGAAAAAGAATGTCAGCTATTTCCTTATTTTTATCCTCAGATGCAGAAAGGCAAAGGTTAAAAGCAAGAACTCAGTAGTTCCACTGGGTTTGAATCCAGATTTTGCCACTTATAATTGGATGCCAAATAATTTAACCTCTCTGCTTCAGTCTTTTCCTTATTAAAATGAGGATGATAATGGTACCTACTTTCGGGCTATTGGGCTTTTAGGGAAGACAATCATACCTCCCTCCACAGGTGGACCTAGGTTTTATGGGTCCTGAAGTTTTTATTTTGAAGAGTCTCTTTAAGCACAAGAATTTAACATTATAAATACAAAGTAAGTTATAAAGGTCATAATAGAAGGAGCCCTGAAGCTTAAGCTTTATTAACTTCTTGGTATACCTACCTCTGCTTTCTTCCACTCTCCAGGCCAGGAACCAACAGAGAAAGTAGACACAAAAGTCACAGTTGGAGATCAAAACACAGCCAAGCAATCTCTTATTTACAATTCAAAAATCCAAAAAGTTCTAAAAGCCAAAAGTGTTTTCATAACTCACTTGGCAGAAAGATCCAGTATCATCTGAACTCATTTGGCAGTAAAATCTGATCTGAACTGATGTGTTATGGTCTTAATTTATCCCACTCAGTGTGAATATTTGTACCTTTTAGTGCAGAAATAATAATGTTTGACAATGGAGAGTTGTCTCAGAAACCGTAAATGAACCATATAACCTTTCTAAAATCCGAAAATTCCTAAAAGTTTGAAACCCACCCACCTGGTCCCAGGAGTTTCAGATAAGGGATTGTGGACAGTGTCATGTTTATTACTGACAAAGCTGAACTGAAGAATCCATCAGAACTCCAGAAATACAAGGGCAGAGCTCTCCAGAGCAAGCTTAGTACGCAGAGGGACAGAGAAACCCGTCCCCCACTTTCCTGGCCAGGAGCACAAGCCTCCCCGGGAAAGGAGCTCCAGTTGCCTTTCTTTCTCTCAAATTTACCAATTCACCCAAACTTGTCAAGAGGAGGGAGACATTACTACGGAGGCAGATTTGAGAAGCTCAAAGAACTACTCCCAAATGTTTCCCTCCTAGGGAGTCACGGAGAAACATGGGAAGCAAGAATAAATGTTCCCCCACTAACAATGGGGTTATTTTAAAGATTAATAGAACCAGGACTTAAAGAGTTTAGCTTTGTTCCTGACCCACAGGAAGCCCCAGTCCTATTGTCACAGGTAAACCTCCTGCACCTGAGTTAATTTCCCTCTGGGCTTGAAGAAACCTCCCCCCTTGTAAGTAGGGCCAGCCCTAATCCAGAGGCAGCCCATCCAGTCTTCTTCCTGAAATTTTAGCAACTAAAAGCATTCTGTTTACAATAAGAAAACCGTTTCCCCCCCACACCCTGATTGGAATGTCCCTGAATAGGTTCATGTTGACCCTCCCCAAAATCAACCTGGATGCCATGCGACTCCCGCGGTTCTTTTGTCTTTAGGAAGTTTCTTTCCTTTTGCCTTTTAAAAGACACCTGTAATTGCTAATCGGGGCTCTTTTCCTCTTCGGAGGCGGAGAGCCCGTTTGCGCAAACGTTCAATAAACCCTCTTGCTAATTGCATCTGCCTGTCTGGGGTCTGAGTCTCTGGGGCGTCCACCGGGCCACGTTGGCACCCGTGAGCCAGGGTCCAACAGGCTCAATCTCAGGACTATGTGACCCTTTCCAACTCTGGTCTCTTTCTTGGAGGGAGGTGGGGGTTAAGGGAGCTGCTTAGAAAAGTCAGTATCACCCTCAAGAAGAGTGTGGTCCTTAAGGGCTAGCTATCATGTTATCACTCTATTATCTTCTTTGTTCTGATTTCTTTGCTCATTTATTTTACATTTTACATTATCTGGCTGCATTTTATTTATCTTTAAACTTTGTGAATTTTTTAAAAGATTTTATTTATTTATTTATTCATGAGAGACATAGAGAGAGAAGCAGAGAGACAGACAGAGGGAGAAGCAGGCTCCTCGCAGGGAGCCTGATGCAGGACTCCATTCCGGGATCAGGATCACGCCCTGAGCCAAAGGCAAACGCTCAACCGCTGAGCCACCCAGGCGTCCCAAACTTTGTGAATTTTTACTAACTACTTTAAATCATTTCTGGAACAGAGTATGATTATATAAATAATTTTTAAGTAATTCAGAGAACAACAGAAGTGTTCACTACCTATTCCACATAAGATATAGATGAAATTAGCCAAGTATGGAGGAGAAATTCCAGGATTAAGGGTCTTGCATGACTGAAATTTGGTGGAAGAAATAACATTCATGTCAGACATTTTTGTATCCAATTATCTTCTGGCTCCATGAACCAGAAATTTCTCCTTTTAAATATATTAATGGAGTATATCATCTTATTTTATAAGAAATGTCTGATAAATCAAACTTTTAAAGAATGAAATAGGTCGGGCAGCCCTGGTGGCGCAGCGGGTTACTGCTGCCTGCAGCCTGGGGTGTGATCCTGGAGACCTGGGATCGAGTCCCATGTCAGGCTCCCTGCATGGAGCCTGCTTCTCCCTCTGCCTGTGTCTCTGCCTCTCTCTCTCTCTCTCTCTCTCTCTCTCTCTCTCTCTCTCTCTCTGTGTGTGTGTGTGTGTGTGTGTGTCTCATGAATAAATAAATAAAATCTTAAAAAAAAAAAAGAATGAAATAGGTCAGTGGAGTGGGGAACAGAGAGAAGGGCAGTGCTAGGCCTTTGGATGAATAAAACATAAACTATATGAAATCATACTTAAAGTACATTATGGAAATTTATATACAGGAATTAGTTTTTATAATTTTTTTACTTTTTATAAGCATAAAGTATTACATATGCATTATAGATGGATTAAAAATAGAAATTAATATGAAAGAAAACAAAAAAAGCTACCCAAATCCTTCAACTCCAAGATCATTAACAGTTAGGTGCATCTCTATCCAATCTTTTTTATTTGCATAGACATTCTTCTATTTTCTAAAGTGGGATCATATTTTACTTATTATTTTACAATTTGTCTTTTCAGCTAATTATAGATCCTAATTATCTTCCCATTGTATTAAATACTCCATTAAAATAATTCAGATAGCATAATATATATTCATAGCGATATGTTCAAATAGTAGAGAATTGTACAGAAACAAAAGCAAAATTCTGCTCATCTTGCTAATATCTCATTTTAAATATGACATAAAACTAAAATTGTTTTTTTTGTTTTTTGTTTTTTGTTTTATTTATTTTATGATAGTCACACACACACAGAGAGAGAGAGAAAGGCAGAGACACAGGCAGAGGGAGAAGCAGGCTCCATGCACCGGGAGCCCGACGTGGGATTCGATCTGGAGTCTCCAGATCGCGCCCTGGGCCAATGGCAGGTGCCAAACCGCTGCGCCACCCAGGGATCCCCATAAAACTAAAATTGTAAAAGGAAAAATTGTTATATCTGACTACATAAAATTTAAAACATTGCAAAGTAGAAAACAATCACAAAGACTAAACAATGACAAAACAGAAAAATGTTTCCAATGCAAATGACAGATAAATGACTAATTTCCTCAATATGCAAAAACCTTTTACACACATCCACACACAAAACATGCTCAAGAACCAGTAAATTTCTAAAAATGGGATAGATATGTGGATTGGCACCTCACTAATAACTGCAAGTGGCCAAACAAAATAAAAAACAAAAGAAAGAAAAAGAAAAAAAAGCCATAAAAGGATGAACTGCCCCATTTATAAATAAGTTATAAATAAAACAAAAATGAACACGTTTGGCAGGATACATTGTTGAGATGATATGAAGAATTATTCTCATAGTGGAACTATAAATTTAAATAGTAAATTGAAATTATTAACATTCTAAATACATACATCCTTTCACTCAGGAATCCCACAAGTAGTGGGATTGGTCTTTGTCCCTTATGATTAAGTATGCAAAGATATTTGTTTCAGCATTGTACGAATGGCAAGATCCCATATTAAATGAATTTAAGGAAAATAAGCATGTGAAACTGGAATTACTTATTTTAACCACTAGATGTCACAATTGTTGCACAAAAATTAAACTATAACCAGATCAATAGAATTTGAAGATTGGAAAAAACTTTCCATATATAGTCATTCACTTTAAAATAATTGGTACTTATAAATGCTTCTCAGTGCAACTCTAAAACAACTGTCTTGCATATCACAAAGTACTTTACTAAATAGAGCATTTCATAAAGTGATTTTCAATTATCTTTTTTTAAAAGACTGTATTTATTTATTTGACAGAGAGATAGAGCAAGAGAGCATAAGCAGGGGGAATGGCAGAGGGAAGGGAGAAGCATGCTCTCCACTGAGCAGGGAGCCCCATGCAGGGCTCAATCCCAGGACCCTGGGATCATGACCTAAGCCAAAGGCAAATGCTTAATGGACTGAGCTACCCAGGCAACCCTTCACATTATCTTTTACAAAACATGTTTCCCATAAAGAAGTCTTGGCAAGGTTTCAGATGCTTGACCAGGCTTAAGCTTAAAATGCACTAAAATTGGGTAGGTTCACGTGATCCATTTTGCACATTTCTAGGAGAAACTCAGGCTTCCAAGAATCTTATTTCTAACATGAATAATACCTAAAATTCCACTATTGCAGATTAATTTTGAGCAATCCAAGAGTTTCCAATCTTTAAGAGTAGCATATTAACTGTAAAATACCTCTGGATGGAGTGATCCTTCAAGGACTTACTGTTGAATAGTTTTAAAAATTCCTTGGGTTCGTCTAGGAAAAGAGATGGGTGGGATGACAGCACACTAGAAAGAGGTGCCTCTTAGTCTCGGTTTTGTATGTCTCCTGTATTGTCCTTTAAGCTAACCATGACACAATTCAAGGAGATCTTACTACTGAGAAGTATGAATACATAGGGAAACCTAAGACCTTAGACAACATTCAGCTTATCAAAATCCATACTGTCACAGGTACTGCCTAATGCTCTTCTGTCAAGTTGCATATTTTATGTTGATCTAAAATAAATAAGCACAAATATAGTAGGAAGCAGATGTAACTTATTTATGCACTCATAAACTAATTGCTAAGGCAAATATTGAAACCAAATCCATATTTAGTTTTTTTTAATGAAAGCAGAGATTTTTATTTATTTTTTTAAGTCATCAAAATTCCTATCTTCTTTCTTTCTTTCTTTCTTTTTTTAATTGAAGTATATTTAGTTTCTTATTAAGGAGGTCCAAATATAAAAACTGCACAGAGACATAGGGCTACATAAATGTTTGGTCTTAAAATAAGAATTTCTTCATCAAAGAAAGAAGTGGGAGATGCAAATTGAACAGGAAAGCGAATCAATAGAGTTAGGTGATAACTTTCAGAAATGGCTGCTCATTTATTTAGGTTTATATCAAGTATAAAATAAAATAATAATAATGAAAAGGGCTGAGAAGATCTCACCTTGGCAAACCATAATGTTTGGCATTGCCTAGTATACCAAACCTGAAGATGCAACTACTTTTTAAACATCTTTCATGTGGGGGTGCCTGGGTGGCTCAGTTGGTCAACTGTCTGCCTTCGTTCAGGTCGTGATCCCAGGGTGATTCCAGGGTGATCCCATGGTGATCCCAGGGTCCTGGGATTGAGCCCTATGGTGGGCTCCCTACTGCTTAGCAGGAAGCCTGCTTCTACCTCTCCCCCACTGCTTGTGCTCTCTCTCTTGCTATCTCTGTCTCAAGTAAGTAAATAAAATCTTTTTAAAAATAAACATCTTTCTTGTGAGAAACATTATGTTAACAAAGTGATATTTGTCAGCATATTTAGCTCTAGATACCAGTCATTTCCTAATACCTTCTATTCATGATACATTCTACAATTTTTTTTTAAGATTTTATTTATTTATGAGAGACAGAGAGAGAGAGAGAGGCAGAGACACAGCAGAGGCAGAAGCAGACTCCATGCAGGGAGCTCAACATGGGACTCAATCCTGGATCTCCAGGATCCCACCCTGGGCCGAGGATGGTGCTAAACTGCTGAGCCACCGGGTCTGCCCCATCCTAAAATTTTCTTTTCTTTTTTTAAGATAGATTTATTTATTTATTTATTTATTTATTTATTTATTTATTTATTTATTTATTTATTTTAGACCTAGAGAGAGAGAGAGAGTCAGAGACACAGGAGGAGGGAGAAGCAGGCTCCATGCCGAGAGCCCGATGCAGGACTCAATCCCGGGACTCCAGGATCGTGCCCTGGGCCAAAGACAGGCATTAAACCGCTGAGCCACCCAGGGATCCCCCCATTCTACAATTTTCAAAACAGGTTTACACATCTTACTTGATTTTCTCTTGAAGAATTACTTTTTTTGGTGTTCATATAAAAAATACTAATAGTTTATTATCAACTTTCTTTAGCCTATCTGTAAGTTCAACTAAATTAAATATTTTTAACCTTAGGTCTTCAAAAAGAGGAAAGTAAATTTACCTATGGAGTTTGTGGACAAATTATAAAAGCTAGAAATGACATTAGTGCCTCCTCCGCTGTCTCCCTTACCCTGGCTTCAGAATAGAACCCACTCACAGCTCTGGCACACATTTTCGGATGGACAGGGCTTATAGCCGATGAAATAGGAATGCCTTTTCATGGACCATGGCATGTTCCATATGTCCTGCCCTAGAACTGAAGGGTTAGGACTGCATCTTTTTCCTAATGTGATGGAAGAACAATGCAGCAGCTCTAAGCTAAGGGCTGGGTCCCTTTCTTTTTTTAATTTTTCTTCTCTGTCACATTATTGGAGAACTGTGGAATTACAGCACCTTCTCTTATAGACCAGTGGAATGCACCTATGATGATCTACTTGGGCAGCAGTCAACAAAATTGCAGCCCAGCCAAGTCCAGCCCACCACTGTTTCTTCACTTTTTTTTTTTTAAGATTTTATTTATTTATTCATGAGAGACACACAGAGAGACAGAGACATAGGCAGAGGGAGAAGCAGGCTCCATGCTGGGAGCCCCATGTGGGACTCATCCTGAGACTCCAGGATCACTCCCTGAGCCGAATGCAGACGCTTATCTGCTGAGCCACCCAGGCGTTCCCCACTTTTTGTTTTTCAAATTTTTTATGATAGTAAAATACACATAATATAAAAGTTACCACTTTAGTCATTTTAAAATGATTCAGAGGTACTGAAAATGGTTCAGTGGTACTAAATATACTCCTAAGGTTGTGCAATCATCACCTAGGGTTGGGTCATTTGTAGTGTCTCCTTCACCCACCCCAACTCCTGCACATCAGAGCAGAGTCAGCTTTTCACTGCCCACATCCCAACACTGTTACATCACAAGTAATCTCATTCCCATATTTGCCCTAAAATCCTAGAAGTAGGGGTAGATGTTATAACTATTGGCTCAGTTACTTTATCTTACTTAGGAAGGACAGTTTAACCAGAATATACTTATATTGTGTCCCCTTGGATTCATAATGCATTTTGAATGGAAATATACTTATCCAAATCCAAACATTAGCATAGACTTGGCTCTTGTTTTTTTCTGGAAAGACAAACCATCTACAAGGAAGATTCTGATACATAATATGGCTTCCTATGGTTTATGGTAACAGTAAGCCAGAATTTAAAAAAAATCCATTGGACTCTCTCAACCACTCTTTGAAGGAAGATAGAGGTTATTGGTCTCAACATACAGATGTGGAAACTGAGAAATAAGAACATGGAGTTTCAGATGACTACATAAGGTTGCTCAGCTGGTAAGACAAAGATGTAGAATTGTAGAGATGTCAGTTCTCCTTTTTATAAAAATTTTATTTAAATTCAATTAATTAACATATAATGTATTATCGGTTTCAGAGGTAGAAGTCAGTGACTCATCTGTTTTATATAATACCCAGTGCTCATTATATCATGTACCCTCCTTAAAGTCCATTACCTAGTTACTCCCTCTCCCCACCCCCTTCCCTCCAGCAACCCTCAGTTTGTTTCCTATGATTAAGCATCTCTTATGGTTTGTCTCCGTCTCTGATTTCCTCGTTTTATTTTTTTCCTCTCTTCTAGGATCCTCTGTTTTTTTTCTTAAATTTCACATACGAGGGAGATCATATGATAATTGTCTTTCTCTGATTGACTTATTTTGCTTAGTATAATATCCTCTAGTTCCATCCACAACATTGCAAATGGCAAGATTTATTTTTTTGATAGCTGAAGTAGTCCATTGAGTGTGTGTGTATACACACACATACCACATCTTCTTTATCCATTCATCTGTTGATCTGTTCGTCTGCTGATGACAGATGTCAGTTCTGTCCAGATCCATGTCCAGAGTACTCTCTGCTGCATCTTACTGGAAAAGGAGATGAGACAGAAGGCTGGATCTCCTATCTGTGTGCATCTCTTAACCAACTTACTGGATTTTTTTTCTCTTCAAGTCCACTAAAGTAGTGAAATCGCCCCCTCTTAATTTCCATATACACATGGATTCCACATGGATTCCATATTGTAAATTTGCCTACTCACTAAAATTTATTTGTAACCCCCAAATCAGTACTCATAAGCTTTCACGGTCATTTCCTGACATAGGCAGAGCAGCAAAAAATTCAAATGGCCCAAACTGCATGTTCCTAGCTGAGGTCAAAAAGTACATAGCACTACCTTATTGTTACGGCTCTCATATTATAAGCAAGTGTTTTTGCAATATATTTAGTGCCACATTTTTCACATTTTTTACTTTTTTATTGATGATTTCACTGCTTAAAAGCACCCTCAAGCATAGTGCCAAAGTGCTGTCTAGTCTTCCAAAGTGCAAGAAAGCTGTTATGTGCTTTATAGTGAAAACACACGTGTTAAAAAAGCTTTGCTCAGACATGAGTTATAGTACTATTTGCCATGAGTTCAATGTTAACGAATCAGTGATACAGTGATCAGTGTTTTAAAACATATACACATAAAACAAGGTTATGTAGTAGTCACTGACTGAGGAAAACGTTATGGCCAGAGGTTTCCAAGAACCTGAGTCTGTATTTCTCCCAGGAGCAATGGGTCAGTACTAATTCAGTGTTCACAGTAATCTGATAGACCTGTCTTGGCTCCCTATTCTCTCCCCACAGTAAGGACAACTGAGCTGTTCAAGGCAGTACTCAAGGTTTAACTGGTACTCCACTAGCACTCTTCTCTCCAAAGTAAAGAATAAGTAGGTACATTTCCCTGATTATAGTTATTTGGGGGCTGGTTTAAAAGATGAATAATTTTTTGGTCACCTTATAATTTTTCAAATTTATATTCCCTTCAAGAAGAGAGGGGGCCTGCTGCTTTGACACTGGAGAGAGTAGAAAAATCCCTTGTCTCAGCCTATCAGAAAGGACACCAAATATTTTTTATCGTGTATCTAGTCACCTTCATGTTTTCTTGGAGAATTGGGAAAACTCACTGAATTCCTTGTTTCTGTAGTAGAAAATCATGAAAAACATAACTATTCTACATGAAGTACCTAATACTTATAAGAAGATTATTAATTTTCTTAGCCTCTACTAAAGAATCGAAGTAAGGTAATAAGAAGATATGAGGATCCTAGTAAAAGTGGCATCAATGGCAATGTAAATCCATAGCTACCTGTAAAATGTAAAGCAGAAATAGAATTCTGTTTTTATAAAGATACTTATTTTTATGGACAGCACTAACATCAATTAGGATCTGATATCTAGACTTGGCCTTCATGAATAATGATCCTAGTAAAGCCAGGCATACTGTACTAGGTGCTTCATCTGCATTTTTTCACAATGATGTCTAATCTTCACAGTAATAACTCTAGGGGGTAGATGGCACTGTCTTTGTTGCAGATGGAAATCTGAGGTTCAGAGGATAAGTAGTTTTCCCATTGCATAACAAATAAGAGGAAATTTGGACAGGATCCCAAATATCCCTGCCTTCAAACTGGTGTATTGCCTTTCCCACAGTGACCTCATGGAGAACTCCCTACATAATTTGTGGGGTCCAGCACAAAATAAAAACACTGGGCTCCTTGTTCAAAAATTAAGAATGTCAAGATAGTGACCAGAGAATATTAAATCAGGGACAGGGCCCTTCTGAGCATAGGGCCTTGTGTGCTGCACAGGTCTCATACTCATTAAGCCTGTCCTGCCCTTATGGCACAATGTCTTGTAAGAGCACTCTCTAGTGGGAATTGGAGAAATAAGTGTTCTTATTTGTCCTTGTTGGTATGATTCATGCCTATGCCACCATGGAAGCATTGCTAATTTCTCTTGGCAGCCTTAGTGACTGCTTCTAAGAAAAATTTCAGAGACATCTGTAGAAACAAAAGCAAATATATAAACATAGAAAGAAGGGCTGCCAGTTGCTTGATATATGACTGACAATAGCAGGGGGTTTTTAAGTACAACATAAGAATGAGATGATTTTCTTTTCATTTGCCATTTTTCTCTTTGGAGAAATCTTAAAAGTTTGATTCCTTTACTTCCTTAAGACTCATACTTTTGTTCTCTGAACAAACTGAATTTTTGTTCGTCATTCTTTTATAGATAAAGATACAGGATTTCACTTGGCTTGAGCTGAACTACAGATAATTCTTCTATCACAAGGTATTAAAACTTCCTTAATTCCTGCTCTGTTCTCTGTCAAAGCTCTCTAAATGATACAGGTGCTGTGGTTCTACCTGGGGAAAACTTACCAGTTTCTCCATTCTACTTTAGTATTTGTGGCTTTCTTCACTTTAGTGCCTGACAAGCTGAGTGGGGAGAGAAGTAACCTAAAAAGAGTAGGAAAAATTAGCTTTTGATGCTTTGCATTGCTGAGCCATCTCTCCACTCATATCACATTTTCTCCTATAAATTTCTTTTATTCTCCAACCTTAGGCTAGTTGCCTAAGGTCACAAGCCACAGAATCTGGCCACTTTGCAGAGCAACCAGTTTAAATTCACTGTATGAAATGTCTTTACAATTAATTTTCCCTCTCTTAACCTTTCTCTCAGGACTCCTGCCATAGGCTTTTTGTCTTGCTATTTGTTTTTACTAGAGGGAGGTATTACTTGTCAACTCAACTACCTGATGAGTCTTAGAATCAGCTATTTCCTCTTCTACATGGGAAACTATCTGTTTTATTTTCTTCCTGTAGGGCTGGATGTACTCAGATGGTTAGATAAGAACAAGTTATATATTTTTCATAAGTATGGCTTATTTATTCCTAGTAACCATAAAACAATATAACCACTATATGCCTCAGATTAATTTGACTATAAATATATCTAACTTCTATCCCAAATTATATGTATGTTTATTCTTCAGTTTATTTCTCTGGTAACAAATGTAGCCACTTACAACCTAATCAAATTAGAAAGAACTCTTCACTCAGTCTAAGCTTGGATCTTTCTCACCTCCCACTCCCAATATACACACTTTAGATTAGACTATTTTACCAACTTGGACAATATTCAGCACTTTTCAAGGGAATCTGGGGTCATGACAGATTTTTTTCTGATACGGAAAATTCACAGTATCTTTCATAGCACAAAAACAAATACTCTTCAAGGTTGGTCCTCTGCATTTGCTCTATGCTTTTTGTAGTAGTCATCTATTGCTGTAAAAAAAAGCCCAAAACTTAGCACCTTAAAACAACAATAAGAATTATTTCAGTTTGTGTGAGCCAGAAAGTTGGGGGCAGCTTAGCTGGGTGATTCTGACTTGAGGTCTCTCAAACAGGTTGCAATCAAGATATTGGTCAGGAATGCAGTCATCTGAAGGCTTGACTGGAGTTGAGGAAATCTGCTTTTAACATGGCTCTTTTATACATGGCTGGCCAGTTGGTATTGGCTATTGGTAGGACCCCTCAATTCCTCCTATATTAATCACAGGGTTGTCCATATCTTCACAACATGGCAGCTGTCCTCCCCAGAGAAAGTGATCCAAGAGTGACAGCCAGAAGCTACAATGTCTTTTATGACTCTAACCTCAGAAATCCCGTATTATCATTTCTGCAAAATGTTACTGGAAACACAGGTCAGCCCTGCTCAGTGGCACGGGACCACAAAAAGTTATGAATACTGGGGGACAAGGATCATTAGGCTCCATCTTAAAGGCTAGCTATCATCATGCTACCCTTTCTATCATATATAAAATATAAATTCCTTGAATAAAGCATGTGACCAATCTAGCCACTGAAAGGGGCTATTTCTTATCATTTATTATTGAATTTGCATTTTTTGTTACACATTAGACTTAGGAGATAGTGTCAATAATTGCTCAAAGTCTGATCAGCTATGGGTGTGAGAATAAAATCCTCTTCTATTTTTTCTTTAAAGATTTTATTTATTCATGAGAGAGAGAGGTAGAGACATAGGCAGAGGGAGAAGCAGGCTCAATGCAGGGAGCCCGAAGTAGGACTCAATCCCAGGACTCCAGGATCATGCCCTGAGCCAAAGGCAGGTGCTAAACCACTGAGCCACCCAGGAGTCCCATAAAATCCCCTTCTAAATAACTCTTGTGTACTGTGCTATGCCAGAGAGTTCACTTTGGCTGACTCTATGTTCTTCAATTTACCTTGTATTACTGTATAAGACCTTCCATTAGGACTTAAGGCAAGGGCTTAGATTCTGTTCTGAAGGGTACCTGCTGAATTATTTTAAGTATAAGAGGGGCTAGGCCATATATGCATTTTATAAGGTTCATTCTGTTACCTGTGTACAGGATGGATTGGTGGTGCACAGGAAGACAGGGCAATACTGGAGAAAGACCTATTGAGAGTCTTCTTCAGAGATTCCTTTTATCACAGATGAAGTTTTAAAGCTCTCAGAAAGAAAGAAAAAAAGAAAAGCCTTAACTTGTAGTATTTGCTAATTTCTGTGGCATACATACTTCCAACATGGCCAATTTGAAGCCATCAACACGATGTCAGGGGATACAGAGCTGGGAAGAGATGTGCACAATTGGCTGGTATCACCTGGCTCCAGCATTCAATGTGACCTTTGAGTTCTTAAAGCAGAAATAGCCAGGAGCAGATTAGCAGCTCTAGAACATGAGGGGCGAGTTAAACCAAAGCCTTTGTCCACATGGCCAGCAAGGTGAAAGGTGGGCTTGCTAGGCACTTGCTTAGGGGTCCCCACTAATTATAGCAGTCTTCTGTTGCTAAAATTTCTACCTGGACCTTCTAGATCACAAGATTAGGTTCTGAGAGTTAGAGCAAGAAAAGGAACATAGGGATAGAGGCAAAAACATTTTTTTAATTTTTTTTAAATTTAAGTGAATTATCTTGATTTATTTACCATAAGTATCTTTTCAAACTGTTAAAGAGTGAATCCTGATGTGAAGCCACTAGGTTTAACACAGTTAAAGTATCAATAATACCTTTTCTCTTAATGAGCAGCATAAGTTACTTTTTTCTGTAAAACAAAACTTTGGAAACATGAATATATATTCTTTCTACAAAGAATTTTAATGTATAAGGACCACTCAAAATCCCAATTACTAGATTTCTACTAACAGTACCCAGGCACATTGGGTTTTCATAGAAAATAAGGAAATTTTTCTTTTTCTCATCCACCATATCATGTTCTTCCTCAAAATTTGCTTAAGAATTTGTTTTATAGAACAGTCTGAAAGTTGGCATATTTCCAAACAAAATACAACAAACAAGCCCAAATTCCCCATTAGTAGCAGATTTGTATATGAATACTAGCTAGGCTACAGTTGAGCTCTTCCTACCCAAATTCCACAGCCCTTCAGATTTAGAACCTTCCTGAACTAGAGGGTGGGGAGACATCCAGCAGATACAGGGGAAATGACCTTCTAGAAAAGTTCCTCTAGTTGGGGGGGGGGGGGAGCAAGGGGAGAGAGCCCTTAGGCTTACAGGTCAGTATGTTTTAGGACAGAAGATATTTTCCTAATAAATGGAAATGGGACAGCTCGTTAAGACCCAAGTCCTGTGGCTCTGTGACTTTGATTTACATCTCTTCTGCAAGGGATCTTCCCTTTTTAGTTTTTCAGAAGACCCGACATAAGCTTTTCAAAATCCTTCCTAAAAGAGTTACTTGTATGCAATTTTTTGGAGACAACTTAGATTGTAAGTTTTTATGCCTTTTTTATAAAATTGAAGATCAGGAGAAAGAGAAGAAAGCAAAAAGGAAAAGAACTGAGAAGCTGCCCAAGTTTCAGCAAGATTAGTCTGAAGATATGTTTTTTTTTTTTTTAAAGATTTTGTTTATTTGACACAGAGTGCGAGCATGTGAGCACATGAGCAGGATAGGGGGCCAGAGGGAGAGGGACAAGCAGACTCTCTGCTGAGCAGGGTAGCCCAATGTGAGGCTTAATTCCAGGACCCTGAGATCATGACCTGAACCAAAGTCAGATGCTTAACTCACTGAGCTACCCAAGCTACATATTTTTCATGGAAACGCCAAAGCAATGATGTGGCCTTACTGCATCATATCAGGAGATGCATAGTGTTGGTCTTATTATCAATGATAAATTTCATCACTTGGTTAAGACTGT
Organism: Nyctereutes procyonoides; assembly: GCF_905146905.1. Lineage (NCBI taxonomy): Eukaryota > Metazoa > Chordata > Mammalia > Carnivora > Canidae > Nyctereutes > Nyctereutes procyonoides. The sequence continues at coordinate 13,927,642 of NW_026575141.1, read as the reverse complement.
GTCTGGCAAGCCTACGCACTATGAAGTTACTCTTCTTCCCTTTGAAATTAGTAAGTCATTTATGGAGAATTTTGAGACTAAGTATTTACAAGACATTTATCCTGTTTTTCATCAAACTTTAATGAAAGTTTGATGAAAGTTCTATTGATGTTTTCCTGTCTTTTTTCCTATTTTATTTCTTAGTATTTTACTATAACAAACAGCTTTTCTTTCTTTCCATTTATATTGGTATAGACACACAGAGTTTTGCCTTATTTAACAGCTTATAATCCATTACTATTTATTTTGATGCTCAGATTGTCCGATTTGGTCAGTAGGAACCTCAAGCTGATTCCTATGTAATTTGACATGTCCCCATCATTCTTTGAGTGTTTCCTTACTTTCTGAAAGAACAAGATGTGCTGGGCTTGTCTTATACTTTCCCTATCCCAGGACTGGAATAATTTTTTTCTTGAAGGAGATCTGTTTTAGGGTGTATTTTTAAAAACAGGTCTTGGATAGTGGTTTTAAGTAGTCTGTAGTTATCATTTCTGGTTGGTAAGCCAGTCTCTTGTGAATTTGGTTAGCATGAAGGGATTCGCTAGTATTTAGTTACCTTCAAAGAACCTGTCCAACTAAGAGGTGACTCAGAATTGTGGTGTTAGCATATTCAGCTGGGGATGCCCAACCTGAAGCAGCTTCAGATTTCTAGGGCAACATATGGCTCTTCCATCTAAGATACTACCATAGAACAGGGGTTCAGTGAGGAGTGCATGTGAGAACTATCCCAGAAAGCTGCAATCCAAAAAATTCATCCCAAGCTTCAGAAATCTTAAGGTGACTTACCCATTAGGACCACTTCTTCTGGAAACCTCATGTTCTGAAGAGTAAGAAAACGTCCTCCTATTTAATCATTTGAGAGCTCTCAATTTTTAAGAACACAGACCATTAAAAAACTCCATTGATGAGGTAAATCTGGCATACTAACTTCATTGTTTTTTTGTGGAATACTGAAACAGTCCAGTGAATTCCTAGACTACTCTTAAAAATGGATAAGGGGTCTTGATGCTTCTGGAATAACAAATCCATGTTTTCAAATTCCTTTCCAATTGCTATTCTATAGGGCTTTAAATGGGGCTGTATCTTTTTCAATTTACATATATTTGAGAAACATTTCTCAAAATATTTATTGATTTATTTGAGAGAGGGGTATGTGCATGTGGGCAGAGGGTGGGGGTATGGGACGGGGGAGAGAATCTTAAGCAAGCTCCACACTCAGTGCAGAGCCTGACAAGGGGCTCAATCTCACGACCCTGAGCCGAAATCAAGAGTCAGACGCTTAACTGACTAAGCCACCAAGGCGCCCCTCAAACTATTTTACTTTAAAGTATTGAGGAAAAGCATAGAAACAAAAACTTGTAAAAATACATCTTTTAATAAACATCAAGAAGTACAGTGCAGTTTTACTGAGGTTTTACATTGCAGTTTACAACAAACATCATCTAGTATAGTGTATAATTACAAGTAAAGTAAACTCAGAGTTTTTTTTTTTCCTCCCATGGCTGGATAAACCAAATCTGGTGCATCATACCACATTTAAGGTTGTTTCCAAGCTGGCTTCTGTAAAAGGCCCTTAACATTAATAACTTGCAGCAACAACAACAAAAAATCTCCCATCACAATGATAGCCTGATGAGTGCTCAAAAATTACTAAAAATAACTATAAATACTTGCTTTCCTTTGATGGCTTTGAAGAATAGCTATTGAGAGCAAATCTGAAATATTAAAGACAATAAGGGAAACAGCGGTTTCTTTTGCCTACTATATCCATAGTAAATACTAGTTTGAGGCTACGGATTATGAAAAGACTGCAAAAGATGCTTACAGGAAAACCTTCACATTTATATTTATAATCCCATGGACTAAAACCTGTCTAGTGTATTAATGGCTAAGTCTACTTTTCTTTAATATTGTTGATACTAAGAACAGGAAGATGGTAGAATTCTTGACACTTCTGGACAAATTTAGTGAGACTGATATTAATTAGCAAGGAGGAAATTAATATTAGTCTCAAAATTCTACCTGCCATTGTCTTGGAGTGATCAGGATTTAGCTATATCTGAGAAGAGCAAAAAAAGGAATGGAAATGAAGGTAATCAGAAGCTGTAACTAAAAAAAACGTATTTTTGCATGCTTTATACTGATGGCATTTAAAAATTATACAACTGGATTTATTTGCTATATACATAAACCAGTGCTGTAATTAGGGAAAAAAAAAAGTACCACTTACAACCACAAAAGTATCAGAATCATAACCAGATTTGCAAAGAGGCATAATAATCTGCTTACCATGCAACTAGCTGTTTGTGAAATTTGTAATGGTTAATAAAACAAAATCCTTATGAACACAGTACTAATGTATAGCAAATTATACCAATTAAGTCAGCAGCTCAAATTCATAAGGTAAACACCCAATATCCCTGAATTTCTAAGCATTCATCTCAGTGTTAACGTGGTTGCATCTAAATATTACCCCGTTACAAGAGAGATTTTAATTACTCCTCCCTCTTCAATACATCATCATACTTTCAGAGGTGAAAAGGGAATAATTTAATTTCTTTACCATTTTTGCCCATTTTCATGAATCTGATACAGTGTTATTATAGTGTCTAGGCTAGGGTAGGTGCTCTAAAGGATCCAATGAATTGAATTTCTAAGTTCCAGAATATTGCTGGTATCGTACAATAAGCCTGTCTGCCAAAAAGCCACATGTCTGGTTGAAATATATTCCTGGATCAATGATTGAGAAATTAAGACCAGCTGCCAATTAAGTCAGACTGATCCCTATTTGTTAGATAACAGTTTGATCTTCTTTATTAAAATATCTTTTTTAAAAAAAATATTTTATTTATTTACTCATGAGAGACAGAGAGAGAGAGAGAGAGAGAGAGAGAGAGAGAGAGGCAGAAACACAGGCAGAGGGAGAAGCAGGCTCCACCCAGGGAGCCCGATGTGGGACTTGAACCTGGGTCTCCAGGATCACGCCCTGGGCTGAAGGTGGCGCTAAACCACTGAGCCACCCAGGCTGCCCTTTATTAAAATATCTTAATGGATGGGACCAGATCTCATACTTTTCATATATCCTCTACAGCACCCACTAAAGTGTTGAGCAAAGTTATATGCTCAAGGAAATAATCAGTGATGAGGGCAGGAACTGAATCAAGAGTGAATGTGGTCATGGTGAAGCATAACTTACTTCACTCATCATTCAAAAGGCAGTCACTAGAATGAATCTCTGATGTTGTCAATGAAGAATAGATGCTTGTCCCCTACCACTGTCTAAAAACAAATCACTTGGGCCTCTTTCTTTCTTTCTCTTTGTCATTAAGAGATTATAGAGGGCCATGAGTACTGCTTGGTGGATGCTATCTGAAAAAAAAAAGAAAAAAAAAAAAGGATTTTTGCCTCAGAAGGGAAGCACCGATCCATCACATGGCCCATTTTAACTCTAATAATACAATTTATAGAATCATTAACTTTTAAAATTATGTTAAATGTTATCCATACTAGTAGATATTTAAAATGTTAGGCTTATTCTCTCTGACATCACTTAAAATGCATTTTATTTTTAAACACTGCCATGAGGTAGAAGATAAGGAATGCATAAAGGAAAGTATCTTCAAAATATGAAACTCTATTCAATATAATTAGCCCCGAGAGAGAAGTAAGAAAAGTTACAGCCTTAAGCTGGTAGACTGACTACTGTTAAAATATTATCCTTACCTGAAAGAAATTTCTTACATTTGAAATTGCCTTTTTTCCCCAGTTTAAGGTATTATAGAAAAAGGACAATACACATTCTGAAATACTCATAAATATCATGTACAATAGCCTCTCTTAGTCATCATTTTTTACTTTACCATGTTGCTCTAAATCACCTCAACTGAGACACAGGCCCTTTCCACTTGAATAACTGATTAAGTATCAATATAGAGGTTAAAAATCCTTCTAGCATAAGAAGCAAGATAAAAGGAATGATTCACATTAAAATAATGTACTTTTCATAAAACTAGCAGCACTTCATTCTACCTGGACATACGAATTTGGCTTCATTGACTGGTCAGAAACAAAGGAAAATGTATATGGGTTCTTGTATACGGGAAATGTGAGGCTACAAGTTTTCTCTGAGAACTATTTCCCCATTAGGTGCTGTGTGAAACAACTGGAATGTCAATTTCAATGGCAGAAAGGCGGGAACGTGCTGAATAGGGCTGTGAGTAAGTATGCATACTGGGCGGATGGGAGTACAGTGGCTGCCAGAAAGGAGAAGGCAAAGATTTGCATGCACAGTACCAAATAAACAGTAGAAGGGAAGTCATATACAGGCCCCCAGCACTAGCCATAGTGACATACACTGCGTAGTCAAATGTAAAGACTGGCTCAAACTTCTTGTTCAGATGAACGTTATAAAAGATGACCCAGATGGATGGGGAGAGGCTCACAGTACCTGCCAGGAAAAACAGCAGCCCGGCCACCAGATGACAGCCTGCACTATTGACCAGACACTTGGCCAGTTTGATGTTGGGCACTGAGGACCTGAAGGCCGTGTTGCACATTCCAATGAGGCAGAGCAGCAGGGCACCCATTGCAATCAGGATGCTGAGAGGCAGGGCAAACTGGAGGACCCGCAAGTCCAGTTGGTCAACTGATGAGTACCAAGTAGTGTCATACATCAGGCAGTCACTGCTCCCATCATATCGGGCACACTTCACCCACAGGCCAGTGTAAACAGTCAGATTCTTCTCGTTTCTGTTGAATGTGATCAGTCGTAATTTCCTCCAGTTGGGAAGCAGAGTTCCTGCAAAGAGGCCTGCTACCGAGGCGATTCCACACAGGAAGGAGAGGACTGTGGCTGCATGGACATCCCGACAGCCCATGGCAGGCAGGCTTGTGCAGTACTGTCAGTCAGACTGGGGGGTGACACACAAGAGGACAAATCATGAGGGGACAAAAGAAGAGCAGAGTAGGAAAGGTGGTGCTGATTGGCAGCACAACTAATGATGTCAATGCAAAGACGGAAAGCCTGTCCCTGTTTCCTATGTAAATCTGAACATACATAAACACATGTGCATGTGACCTCAGAGCACAGGTGCACTGACCCATGCTTGGTTACCAGTAGCTGAGTTATGCAGCAACTAAAGAACTAAAGGCATGAGTATTTTACTTCCCAGCAAATCAGAGCCAGGAACTCAATCAAAATCACTTAAAATCCTCTTAACACCATATATGAAAGTCTCTCAATTGTCAATAATCACTCATTCAACACACATATGGTATATTATGTCAGCCATTCAAATACATATGGTCAGAGCACTCATCATCCGTCAACTATAAACAACACAAATTCAGCCTTCAATGCTCATGCAGATGTAAAATGAAACCAGCATGCAGCTGAGGTGAAGGCAGCTCATAAGAGATGAAGACATGGGGAAAGAAGCATTACAGGACAGCAGATTGGCTGAGGGAGGACTCTGAGCCAGACTGCTAGGGTTCTAATCCCCACTTCCTCACTTACTGGCCAAGTGACCGTGGGTCAGCTTATAAAACTTCTCTGTGATTCATTTTCCTGATCTTTAAAATGGAAAAAATAACAGTACCTACCTCACAAAGTATTTAGTGAGTTAATATAATGTCCAGAGCTTAAAACATGTCTAGCATGTTATAAGAGCAATTCAAGTATTAACTATTTCTTAGGACTCAGTGACCAGCTCAGTGCCTGGCACACTGGAGCAGTTTAAAGAACATCTGCTGAATGAATGTTAAATAAGAAAAAGCAGCATCTCATACCTACATACTAGGTGCACTGGATAATTACAAAATGTAAATAACCTCTTCTGCATTGAGTTAGTCAAATGAAAAGAAGAGAACAAAGATCCCTGATATTATTCTGCTTAACTATTTCCTAACTGATTCAGGATGACTTGCAAGCTTTTCAGGTTATTACACTAGTGGTTACTGGTTATTATACCATGATGGCTCATAGATGAATGCAAAAATTCCTAAAGTAATGACAACCTACTCTTTAACGCTACAGTAAGAAAAAGGAAAAAAAAGTGGCCAGGGCTTTCTCTCATTCCAAATTAAAAGGCTCTGTTCTTTTTCTGTATATGACAAAGTATAAAGAGACCAATACCTTATTCAGCTTTAAGAATTTGAAACTCATTCTTCAAACACCATTCAAGTGTATTTTCTCTGCCTTCTATCACATCCCCAATGAAGTAACAAAGTAGACTAATAAAGTAGCACTTTTACTTCTTTTAGTTACATCATGATGAAGGAGGGACAGGTTGAGAATTATTGTTTCTGAATACAGTATGTGTTCAGAGTACCCATGATCCTTTACAGTCTAATACCACCTCCTGCAATGATGGAATAGCATTTCCAGGAGTTTAGGGTCCAGAAAGATCAAAATATTAAACTGGATCAAATGTGTCTTAATGGGAAGGTACATTGTTTTTTCTTTAGAAAACAACATATTTGCATATTTAATCTGATCATATAGACTAGGGATATCTTTACTACCATAAAATATATAGGTATGCATACATATATAAATCAGTTAAGCCCATGTGAACCATTTTTCAAAGTCCTTAAGTTAAGCATAATTAGTTCTAAGTTTCTCCATTAATATTAATTTACTACTTATCATGTTGTCTTCTGTCAATATTCCCAAAAGTGGCAATTATTTATAAATATATTGTTTAAAAAAAAACAAAAATAAATAAATATATTGTTTAGAGATGAACTCAGAGTCTTAACCCAATCATAAACTCCCTCTTGCTTTCAAAGATAGGGGTCAAAAACTTGGGAGTATCAATATAATTGAGATTTCTCCAATCAAGCCACCTTAATACCACTAATTCCTAGAATGCAAGAGAAGTAAGATCAGAATGATTGACTTTATTATGATAAATAAATTCCTGTAGTTCTTAGATTATGGACTATCAAACAACACTAATGAGCAGAGGTAGGTCAAAATTTACTTCAGGATCAAGTATATTCGAATTTATCCTGCATCAAATCAACAAAGATATATCAGTCCCCTGAACTTGCTTTTACATTCTTAGCTCAGATCCCAGAGAATGACTAAAAGTTCTAATTTACACAGCCAGCAAGGATACCATGGCATTTTTTCAAAAGGGAAATACTATTACCTCAAATCTTTAGATAATTTCAACCTCAGTGCTGGAATTCATATCCTTGCTCTTTATAACTTTATTTGGCCACTTTCCTTTTTATGATCTGTTCTTAACTCCACATATATAAGATTTGATAAGCCATATATCTCACTAAAAGTATGAAGAATCATTTTATAGTGATAGTTGGGAGATGGAATATGTTTAGTGATTTAAAAGTGAAAACAATGACTCTCAGGTTAGGATTTGCTCATATTAAGAGGGTAAAAAAACCTCTACTCTTTTCCTATGCCAATTAATCTTTAATCCAAAATAACTGTTTCAAATGTAAATCTGATTTTTTCACTATATTTCTTTTTTTTTTCTTTTTTTTTTTTTTTAGGATTTTAAGTAATTTCTACACCCAATGTGGGCTCAAACTCATAATCCTGAGATCAAAAGTTGCATGATCCACCAGCTGAGCCAGTCAGGTGGCCCTCACTACATTCCTTACATTCCATGGCTTCCTATTTCCCTCAGAATAAAGTTTCAAAATTTTCCCATGGTTTCCAAAGTTTCAAATCCCACCAAGGGTTCCTGTCAAATTCTCAATCTCCTTATGTGTCACTTTCCCATCTCACATGTTACAGACTATGTAGCCATATTGCTTTTAGCTCTTCAAATTTTGCACTTTTAAATTTGGCTAAGGGCTTTACTTCATGCTATTTCTTCCTTCTAGAACTTTCTTAATTCCAGTCTAATTTTTGCTTACCTAACAGGTATTCTTCTTCCTAATGATGAATCTGGAAATTAGAGCCAGGGAATCTGGCTCTAAATCTGTCTTCTCTTCCCCTATCTTTAACCAACCCCCACAGCCCCAGTTATATGCTCTGAAATCACCTTTGTACCTTCTCTTTTGTAACAGTGATTATGCTCGTAATTCCTTATTCAGTATTTATCTTTCTCATTACACTGAATTCCAGGACAGAGAGCCTTCTTTTATTCACTGTGTCCCATATTGGTACACAGAAGGCACTTGATTATTTGTTAAATAAGTGAACAAACAAACAAACAAACAAATACAAGGTCCATATGGGATGGTCAGGATCCAGGGAGAAAGTTACAAATCCGCTCTGCTATCAGTGTCAGTCATTCATTCATTCATTCATTCATTCATATTCTGCATTTCGAAACTTCCAATTTGCTTCTAGACCATGCCCTCTCCACTTTCCACTCTCCATTGGCCAGTCTCTCCCATTTTTTAAAACAAAGTTCATTTTCTTCTCCTAAAAAATGAGGCCATTCCCAAGTATTTACCTAAAGACTCTTCTTCTAGAAACACATATCTAAGTTTGGCAACACTGGTTAATTTTCACAGTGGTCAAGGAGTCACTCATTTACAACTGTGTTGATTCTCATGTTTTCAACTTAATAGGTTTGTTACTACTGGATATACCTACCTTCTCTTTATTAACAGTGGTTAATATATCAAATTAATGTCTGTTTATCAACACAAAACTACTTTTTAAAGCAAAACAATTTATTATATTTGTATTTATATTTTAATATAGCAATGCAGAAAAAAGATAAACCTCTTTATGCCATATGAAAATCCCTTACTGGGGACTGTAGAAAATATGGAAGGTTGAAAACACACTAACAAATTTAAGTACCACTCTTGAACACTAACTAGAACAGCCTAAAGCTGGATTAATATCTATAGATATCTGGGCTTGTTGCTTCTATCTGAGAGAGGCAAGTGGTATTATAGTCCAGGTAACCAAAGACCAAATGCCAGTCACATCCTACCATTTTCAGACTGGGAAAGGTCCTCTGAACTTCAAATATCTTATCTATAGAATGTCCCCCAAGCTATAAGATCATAAATAGTAAAGCCTTTTGTAAAACAGTATGGTAAGAAATTTAAGTTTATAATGATTATTAGTAGGTTTATTTATTTTCTTTAGCTAGAAACATGTTTTTTTTTTTGTTGTTGTTGTTGTTGTTTTTTTTGGGATCTCAGCAATCAATCACAGAGGACTATAGCCATATAACAATAATAACAGAGAATTCTCTTTGGAGTAATTACTGACCAAATCAAGTAAGGACTCTGTTTCAAAACAACCACTTCACATTTGTCATCTGACTATGTTCCATGGTGACTTTCAGAAGCAGATGGATAAAATTTGGTACAGAGTTAAAGATTATCAAATATATCATTTTCAAATAAAAATATTTTCAAAAAGGTAACTGTTCTGTGGTTTTGAATAGCATTCAAAGAAGTCCGAGGCCGGAATAATGGCTAAGAGCTTTAGGAATTCACAGACCCATCACTATGTAATTTTTTCAGGGACAATCCCAGGAATAGCTATGAGAAGACACATATAACAGCAGCTATATCACTTCCTGATGGTAAGACTAGCAGGCTTCTACTTGTAATTTGAGTTTTCTTAGAAACTATAGGTCATCAATCATTGCTTTCAAGAGAGGTCTATCTTATAACTTTATTTTGTTGAACAAGAGAAAAACATGTCATCGGACATATGGTGGAAAAAGGAAAGAGAGTAAAATCAAAGGATGTACTTACTCTTTGAGGTACTTCACAGTTGTAAAACAACTTTAATCAACTTAGAAGAAATAGATGCACATCTGAATATAGACAGTAGAGATGATCTGGGCCTAAAGAAATAGGAAAAAACGTCCTAAATTAATATAATACCTCTTTAAATCATATATGTGTACACACGCACACACACATATGTATGTAATGGATTTTTTAGTTCCTATTCACAACTAAGAATAAGGAGGCCCAAGGAAACTGCAGAAGTTAGTTGTCTTAGAAGTAAAATAAATTCATTGTTTCTTTTGTATCTTTTAAAAGGACACTGATAACAAAACTAGGCTAAGTTGATCTGCATTGTGCATCCTAAAATTCGCAACTAGAATGCTTTTTGGAGTTTAGTTCCACCAGCGGTCTCAACCTGCCACTTAAATGTTTTTGTAAGTCTATTTTAAGCACCAACAACTTCCTTTTCAAATACTACTTATCACAATAGGTAGGATGAGGATGCAAACCTATAGACGCCAGAGAACTTCCTGGATTAAGGCATTTATTACTAGCCCTATAATTATTACGTAGAATGTGGTCCTCGACAGAAGAGATTTCAAATTATAATTTTTCTTTCCTAAATGTAGGTTTCTTGAGTTGGTATCAAGCATAATCACTCACTCCAAATTAAGGGGAAATCGTTTTACGATTAAAACCACATACTAGCATCCCTGAGCTTTCATTTTAAGTAGGCTCACCAAGCAAGTCTGGCCTTCCTCCAGCGCAGCATCCGGCCCCTTCCGAGGCCTACTGCACACAACTTGGGCTTCAGAGAAACCCGCACTCCCCCTCCTCTCCTCTCCATCCCTTCGAGCCCTGTCCCTAGGAGCACCAGAGCTAGCAGAAAGAAAGAAAAAAAAAGGGGTGGGGAGGGGTGGGGGGGAGGGGGAGCTCTCCTAGTTAGAGCCAATGGAAAGAGACCGCAACAATGACAACGCTCTCAGAGCAAGCCCATCCCTACAGCACTGAGTGGGTTTGAACCGCGAGCAGGTCATCATTACACAAGCAGCTGGTGATTCAAAAATAGCAACTTGCAGCTCCACACCGCACACCCCGCTAGCCAAGCCCAAGCCCAAGCCCAAGCCCAAGCCCAAGCCCAAGCCCTCGGCCGCTCCGGCTAGACACCTCGCCATTTCCATACTCCTGTGTGCAAAAATTTTTAAAGCCTTTTCAAATACCTCATGCCCTCTTCACGTCCGCAGATGTGGTCAACAGTTTTCCGTGTCCCTGATTCCCTCCGATTTAGCTGTTTTACACAAAATCGTCAACTACTTACGCAAAAGACCCAGAAATCGGATTCTTGACCACACCTACCTGCTTCTCACGTCCAAGACATTTCACTCGCCCACACTGAGGAGCTTCTTAGAGCGTCTCCCTCGCTGCGTCCCAGGAAGTGCGTTCCCAGCGAGCAGCACCGGAGACTTCTGGGAGCCTCGGCAGGTTCTCCCGAGGCCCTAATCAGGAATGCTCTGGATGACTGGGAGACTACAGTTCCCAGAATCCACTGGGCCGCCAGCGCCAGGCAACATCCTGCGATCTCCTCCGGCCTTTCTCCTCGGCCTCCAGCCCCGGTAGTCCCCTTGCACCTTTAGTTCCGTTCAGATTTGGGTTACAGGTGTTACTTACTAACTAACTAACTAACTAACTAACTAACTAACTAACTAACTAACTAACTAACTAACTAACTAACTAACTAACTAACTAACTAGATGATAGATAGATAGATTGATAGATAGATAAATAATAAAATAAAATAATAAAAATAATAAATAAAATAATAAACGAAACAAAACTGACAATAGCTTTGAAATGGATACCCAAGTAAATACTTCCTACTAAATATGACCTCCCCAATAAAGTTTGTTAGCAAAAATCCTTAAATACTTTTTTCCACAAAACATTTACCAAGGCACAAAGTTGAAAAGACCAAACTCCAGAACTGATTTTGAAATTTTTCGTTCGCAGAGAATTTGAATAGTACAATGAACATCCCTATGCTTACTCTCTAGAGTCAACAGTTTTCAACATTTGCCACATTTATCTTATCTCCATTTATGTGTGTGTGATCTCTACGGTGATAGGCATCATAACACTTGAGCATCCTTTGTTTTAAAATTTTAAAATATATTTAAGTGCCTAGTTTAATATGGGGTTTTTGCTACATATTAGTTAGGTGGCCTTGGGCAAGTTACCTCTGAGGTTATCTGTAATGAAGATAGTAAGATTACCTACAGCATAGAATTATCTTGAAATTAAGGCACTAAATACAGGCAAAGCGCTGAGCTCATAACTAGCTATTAGATATTTGAACTAACTTTACTCTTCTGCACAATTTCAACTATCCTGTCTCTTTATTCGTGGCTTCTCATAAATATGAGGTACTGCATTATCTGGATATCTGAGTTAAAATTAAGGTTTCAGAAGTCTTGTATAGGACAGATCTGATTTCTTTTACATACGTAAAGGATTGCTGAAGTGCCATGATGCCTACTAATTTCAAATGATCACACGCACAAAGTAAATGTGGCAAGTGTTGACAATTGTTGGATCTAGAGAGAGGAAGTGTATGGATGTTCATTTACTATTCCAAATCTCTGAACCTTCAAAATTTTTCAAGATAAGAAGTTTGAGAAAAAGCACCACAGTTTTAAACAGAAGTAAAGAGTTGCATGCATCCCTACCGCCCCCCATCCCACTCTGCCCTGTACTTAACTTGGGCAAGTTAAGTAACCTCCTTGTGGCTCAGGATCTTAGCTGCAATAATAATGTACCTACATCAAAAAATAATGATAAGGATTTAATGAGTTACTATACATAGAGAAGTTTACAACTGTATATGACATTGATTTTTGTTTTAGTTGTGTGTGTGTGTGTGTGTGTATGTTTACCAATTTTCATTTTGTGTTGAGGGGCTTTTTGTTAGTGATGGAAAAGGGAGAAAAGTCTTCTATCTGTCCATTATTACCACCTTATTCTTTTTAAAAAATACATTTTATTTATTTATTCGTGAGAGACAGAGAGACAGAAAGAGGCAGAGACACAAGCAGGCTCCATGCAGGGAGCCAGACACAGGACTCGATCCTGGGTCTCCAGGATCACGCTCTAGGCTGAAGGCGGCGCTAAACCGCTGAACCACCCAGGCTGCCCTATTAGCACCTTTTCACCTGCCATACTGTTTCTGAAGATGGATAGAAGGTCTGAAGCAATCCAATCCCAAAGCTAGATCTAGAAATATAATTAAGAGAAAGAGAACATCAAAACAGAGAGAGAGAGAGGGAGAGAGAGATTGGGGGTAAAAGGATCTCTGAGCTCAGCCCAGCCAGATGGATAACAGCAACATGACCAACATATCTCACTTCTTTGCTCTGAATTTCATCCGTAAAAATGAATTGAATTCAGTAACTGTGTACAAAATCATTTTATAATTAATTTCCCAGTCACTGATGAATTAACCTGGTTAGCTGACTTGAGCTGCATGTATATGTAGTTGACTATGATAAAATAACAGCACCAGAAGGAAGGGATGGCAACACTATTTCTCAGCTTATTGATAAGTTGACACCTAATGTTAGCCTCGTCTTTGGTTTAGCAAAGATGGAACAAAATACTTATGTACCCTAGTGGGACTAAATTATTGGAATATCATTCTCAGAATAACTATAGGTAAGAAGATAGAGGGATGCCTGGATGGCCCAGTGATTGAGCGTCTGCCTTCAGCTCAGGTCCTGATCCCAGAATCTGGAATCGAGTCCCGCATCAGGCTCCTTGCAGGGAGCCTGCTTCTTTCTCTGCCTGTGTCTCGGACTCTCTCTCTCCTCATGTCTCTCATGAATAAATAAATAAAAATCTTTTTAAAAAAAGACTATAGATCAGCAGTTAACAATCCTGGCTTTTCATTTTTTCTTAACAGCTAATTAAGGAGTAAGTCATATCTTAAAACAAATTCATTGCAGTACACCACCAACAAAATTCTACAAAGTTCTACTTACTATTATTAGTTTCCTATTGCTACTGTACCAAATTACCAGAAAACTCAGTGACTTAAAATACAAATTTCTTATCTTATAGGTCTGGAGGTCAGAAACCTGACACAGATCTCAATGGGCTAAACTAAAGGTGCTGGCAGGGCTGCATGGTTTTTCTGGAGGCTTCAGGGGAGGCTGTTTCCTTGTCTTTTCCAGCTTCCTGAGGACACCTTCATTCCTTGGCTTATGGCCCCATTCCATTTTCAAACTCAGCCATAGCTGGTTGAATCTTTCAACATTGAAATCACATCACTCTGACATTCTTCTGCATAGATAATTTCTCTACTTTATGGTCATCTGATGAGCAGCCTTAATACTTCCTTGCCATGTAACAGTATATTCATAGATTCTCAAGATAAGGATTAGGACATCTTTACAGGACCATTATTCTGCCTGCCACAGTCACTAATAACTTCATTCTAGTTGAATCCAAGGGTCTCTTGTTGGTCCTCATTCTCTTCCACCTCCTTTAGGTCCACATTGCACAATTTCAGCCACTTCCTTTTTTCCTCAACTCTGCTTTCTTGTTTTTGGAAACACCAACATTTCTACTTCTCTTCTAGTTTATCTGATTTGTTCCCTGTCCACCTGTTGCTTTCACTTCCTCCTCCTCACTCCTCAATTATCAAAAGGCTCTGTCCTGGGGCCCGATCAATAAAAAATTCTTCAGAGGGCAACCAGATTTTTATCTCCTCAAATCCATGTCTGGCCAAGACCTTCCATAACTTCAATACCATTTTTAATTACCAGCTCATATTATTTTTTTAAAGGATTCTATTTATTTATTCAAGAGACACACAGGAGAGGCAGAGACATGCAGAGGGAGAAGCAGACTTCCTGCATGGAGCGGGATACGGGATTCAATCCCAGCACCCCAGGATCACAACCTGAGCCAAAGGCAGATGCTTAACCACTGCTCAGTGCCATCCAGGCACCCCACCAGCTTATATGATTAACGACTATTACTCTAATTTCAGCATTCTCTGAATACAAATAATTGTACTCCTTATGTCTTCCATCATTCCTTATTTTGTCAGTGGTTTCCCCTTTATCTTTTTCTGCTATCTTCTTCATACCTTTTACTCAAATTAGGAATCATGTCCTAATGATTCTTCCTTTGAAATATCCATTTGCCCCTTATTCACTACAAAGAATTGTCACAATCCTATTTAAACCCCTCACCTCAGGGAGACTGGATGGTAAAAGTTGGACTCTTGGTTTTGGCTCAGATCATGACCTTGGGGTCATAGGATCCAGTTCCATGTGGACTCCCTTGCTGGGCTCTGCACTCAGCTCAGTCTACTTTCCCTCTTCCTCTCCCTCCCTCTCTGCCTGCCCCACTCACACAGACACGTGCACATGGTCTCTCAAATAAATAAAATCTTTAAAAAAAATTAAGTCCTTAACTCTTCCCATTAAGATATGTACAATTTCCTTTCATATGTTAATTTTAAAATAATAGAGAATATTCAGTATTTATTATATTCCAAGTATGTTTTCCATGAATCATCTAACTTAATCACAATAAATCTGTATTAATGACAAAGAAATTGAGACTCAGTAATGTGCTCAAAATCCAGAAGTAGTAAGTGGAGGATATTCCCAAAACGTTGCTGTTACCATTCAGAACTCTTTAGATTCAGGGCAGTCTCCTTATTTTGGGTTTCTTTTTTTTTTTTATTTTTTTTTATTTTTTATATTTTTTTTATTTATTTACGATAGTCACACACAGAGAGAGAGAGAGGCAGAGACACAGGCAGAGGGAGAAGCAGGCTCCATGCACCGGGAGCCCGACGTGGGATTCGATCCCGGGTCTCCAGGATCGCGCCCTGGGCCAAAGGCAGGCGCCAAACCGCTGCGCCACCCAGGGATCCCTATTTTGGGTTTCTTCAGCTAAAACTTTACTTACTCAAAATGTTTATTGAAGCTATTCCTAAAGTTGGAATGTCTTCCTACTACCCTCTCTGACCACTAAAATCCTACCTACCTTCCCCTCTGAATAATTTCATCTTCTGTAAATTACACACATCAGCTCAAAATTGGAAACTAACTGGCACATCATTTCCCTTTTTATGTGTCAGTCATATCTCACCATAGTATTTCAAAGTCCACTACTGAAACTCAACAAATATGGATAAATACAAAATTAAAATCTGGGGGTGCCTGGGAGCCTCAGTCAGTTGAACATCCAACTCTTGGATTTTGGCTCAGGTCAAGATAAAGGGCTCTGCACTCAGCAGGGAGTCTGCTTGGGATTCTATCTCTTCCTCTCCCTCTGGCCACTCACCTCCCATGCATGTGCGCACTCTCTGATATAAATACATTTTTGAAGAAAAAACAACAAAGCCCCCCCTCCCCATATACTATTTTTTAGAGGAGACTATCAAATAAAAAATAATAAATGACTATCTATTAATTGGGATGTTGGGAAGTATAGAGATAAAAATAGGGAAATGTTATTGGTAGAACGTGTTCCTTAAAAATTCCAATGCTGGAGTCCTAACTCTCTCAACATACCTCAGGATGTAACCTTTTTGGAGACAGGGTTTTTTACAGAAGTAATCAAGTTAAAAAGAGGTCATTAGGGTGAGCCTTAATCCAACATGACTTGTTTCTTTATAAAAAGGAAAAATTTGGAGACAACCACACAGGGAGAATCCCATGTGAAGATGAGGGCAGAAACTGGGTGTTGCTTCTACAAGCAACTGAAGGTGACCAGCAAACCACTAGAAGCTAGGCTGGCGCCATGGTAGAGACTCTCCCTCAACAGCCCTCAGAAAGAACCACCTATCAGCACTTTGCTCTCCTACTTTTAGTTTCTAGAATTGTTTAGTTCATGGTAAGATCTGTTTTTGAAACTGAGGCTCAATTATTATATAGTATTCTTATTTCTTCCCTTTAGGATTTGGTTGACCAGAGGCTTTTATCTACTATCACTTAATCATGTTTCAAATCCATTCAAAGCCAGAAGCTTCTACTCCATGCCTGCTCTTGATTTATTTTTAATCTCCCTCAATTTGTAGCAACTGAAGGCGTATTTTAGATTTATAATCATATCCTTTTTTAATATAAGAAAATTACATGGTCTTCCTAAAGCCTTTTGTCATTTGGAATAATGACAATAATAATGTTTGATAATAAATAAGAAAATGAAAGCACTGGTCAGAAGATATTGGCAATCTCAGAAAAATATATTGAAATATCTACCATGAACCAAGGAAGCTTTTGTCCTTCGCGTTCAACTTTCAATTACTTAAAGTTTATAAATTAAATTGAAAAAAAAAACAATTTTGCCATATATTGCTCCAAAATTAATTATACTATAAACTGCAGTTTATAACATGAACTGCATATGCTGTTCTTCAAATTATAAGCATTTCAGAGGACAGGATTCAAATAATAGCTGTGCTTCACATGGCTTAGTATCTGGGGCAACCCAACAAATTTAATTTCTATGGGCAGCCCGGGTGGTTCAGCGATTTAGCACTGCCCTTAGCCCAGGGCCTGATCCTGGAGACCCTGGATAGAGTCCCACGTTGGGCTCCCTGCATGGAGCCTGCTTCTCCCTCTGCCTGTGTCTCTGCCTCTCTCTCTGTGTGTCTCTCATGAATAAATAAAATATTTTAAAAATATTAATTTCTATTATAAACACACTAATGATATATACAAAAGTGATTGCTTCCTCTGAAGTCTTCCAAGCACCCAACAACTATTAATTAAGCAACAGTCATATAATGAGATACAGTAAAAGTACAAAAGTTAGAACTGCCTAAAACTAATGATTGGTTATGGTCAGAAACGGTAGTTGAAATTGCACCTGGCTTTTTCATACTTCTGAGAGCCAACTGAGGCAATAACCCACGTTACTCCTGAGTTACCCACAGGGAAATACTACAACTTTCCAACATGCCTGCATTTTTTTTTCTTCTCTCTCCTTTTCTCATTTCTATTACCTAATTGACTTTGCTTTTCCTTCAGCTGGCTTGTGATACCCACTTAAAGCCAAAAGGATTCCTCTGATACTTTCCCTCTATTTGCCAAGCTCAAATCACAAAACAAACAAAATGCTTCTTTGAGATAGCTACTTAAGAAAAAAAAGTAAATTTTTCATTGTTGTTTAACTTTGTAGTAAATGTTACAGCACATTGTCTGCCAACATTTGTTAACTGTGTTTATTTAAATGGCTTAATCCTCAAGGTATAAACTTTTATAGGGCAAAGCCTTGTTAGATATTATGATTACCAGCATAGACCATGTACTCAAAGTTCTGGATTTGTTTCACTTGTCTATTCCATAAGGACAGGCAGATTTAAACTAAATTTCAGATACTCAAGCGTTTAAAAATATACATTAAATTTAAGTCACAACTTTGTCTTCAAAAAAAATGTTACCATGTTTTTGAAATAAGATGTCTTCTGTGTAGGTTTACAATTTAGACTTGCTAATTTTCACTTCATTTTTAAGCTATAGTTTGTGAGCTTATGCTGCTGGTTTGAAACACTTAAAAAATGCAATTCTGTAAGTTTTTAAAAAATACCTGTCACTTATTATTTACCTATTTATTTAAAGGAAGCTTTGTGTCTAAAATGGGGCTTTAACTCACAACCCTGAAATCAAGAGTCACATGTTCTACTGACTAAGCCAGTAAGGCACCCAAAATATTCTTTTTAATGTAATTTAATGATATTACAAATTTCCAGAGAGAACTTAACTTTTGTGAAGTGAATTTTTTAATCTGAACTTTGCAAACCCTATGAAACTACTTAGAAAATACTCCATGTGTTTATGTACACTTTGGCAAGGAAAAAATCTTTAGCTTTCTTTCTATTATTTATTTATTTATTTATTTATTTATTTATTTATTTATTTATTCATTCATTCATTCATTCATTCATTCATTCATTCGAGGAGAGAGAGAGAGAGAGGCAGACCCCATGCAGGGAGCCCGACGCGGGACTCTATCCCAGGTCTCCAGGATCATGTCCTGGGTTGAAGGCGGCACTAAACCCTGAGCCACCCGGGCTGCCCAGTCTTTAGCTTTCATTAACTTTCTTAAAGGAATCTCTGTACTCCATCCTCCCAAAGCAAATGAACAATGAACTTAAGTAAGACACATAACTTTATAACAAAACCAGATAAAGCCTGAAAAATAAAATACCCTTGACCTGATTTTTCCCATTATGAAGACTTTATACACCTCTGATTAGATAATGCATGTTTACCACTTAAAAGAAAACAGGGGCTCCAGGGTGGCTCAATCGCTAAGTGGCAGACTCTTGATTCCGAATCAAGTCATGATCTTGGAGTTGTGAGATCAAGTCCTGCATAGGGCTCTGCACACTCAGTGCAGAGTCTACTTATCCTTCTTTCTCCCTCTCCCTCTGTGCCTCCCCCCAGTTGTTCTTGCTTGCTCGTTCTCTCTCAAATAAATAAAATCTAAAAACCCTATTAATTTTGCATAAAGTTCATTTTGCTATGATAAAAATAATACGGATATGTATTGCAAAAATAATATATTCCTGGAACATTTCTATTCATAGGTGAAATCTTTGAAGCACAGATCCAACTTCACAGTATGATATACTTAATTACTTGATAGTGTCTTGATAGTGTCTGCTGTGTGAATCTGACACAGCAGGCTCTTCAGGAACTACTGGGATTTGTTAAAAATTTACATAGTACACTGACATCCTGGCTATTCAATTAATATAAAAATCAAATCTTCCAAAAAGTATATGTATTTTAAAAGGTAAAAATGAAAAAAAAAAAACTGGCTTAAAGACCCAATAAATGGCATCTGAAATGCTAGTATATTTATTTCAAAATAAATCTTTTAAGTTTTTAAAATGCGTTTTTTATAAAATAAAAAGGGATCCAGTTTTTCTCCTTCTGTTTAGAATAAAAATCAACTATCAACTTTCAGTAACTAGAAAATACAAATCATGGAACATTTTACTGAGTTATGTAACACAATGCTTAAGTTAGTTGTAGAGTAGTAACCAGGGCATTACTGACAGTGCAAATAAGATATAATTCCTCTTAATTTTCAGCACAGATCTACTATTCTTTGCCACAGCGGAAAATAAGATTATGGGGTAAAAACTTCAGAAATTCACCTGATGAAATTGTCCTCACATTGCTACTTGCTTATATTTAAGAAATAATAAAGTAAAAGAGAAAAAGGATACCTAAATTGTAAATGTAAAACATATCCAATATGAAATACGGTCACAATGATCAGTACAGATGTTCAAATTCTGAATGCTCTCCTCATTCTTATTTCTTTGTTGTAACGTGGAACCAGGCTACTCCAATCCCCTGCAGTTTCTGCTATTGAATGTGAAATCTGTAAGGGCAGCATGTCCTGCCTGCTCTTCAACACTGTAAATGCTGTGCCTTGCACAGTGCCTAACACATGGGAGACACTCAGTAAATACCTGGGCAATGAAGGAAAAAGAAATACAAAAAAAAAAGCCACTCATCTGGGGCCTAGAATGTGAGGTAGGAGTGGGAAACAGAAAACAAAAGTGAAATAATACTTGTAAAAACTCATTCACATTGTCACATCAGAAGACATTTAAGTAGAATATTGACATCATTTTTATTTAATATTCATAGTCAAAGGCTTCACTGAGCCTTAAATTCCAAAGTAATTTGTAATAATTTAAAAACAGCTTTGAGGGGATCCCTGGGTGGCTCGGCAGTTTGGCACCTGCCTTTGGCCCAGAGTGTGGTCCTGGAGTCCTGGGATCGAGTCCCGCGTCAGGCTCCCGGCATGGAGCCTCCTTCTCCCTCTGCCTGTGTCTCTGCCTCTCTGCCCGCTTCTATCATGAATAAATAAATAAAATCTTAAAAAAAAAAAAAAAACAGCTTTGAAGAATAGGTTTTAAAAGCTCATTAACTTGCCACTATTTTTTTTAAAAATCCAACTTAGAAAAGGTTTATATAATGAACTCATTTGGGTAAAAAAATAAACTAATAAAAAAATTCTGTAGGTATATAAAAACTTAAATTAACAGTGGTCCGGGAAGGACTGGAGGGCCCAGTGTAGGAAGATGGGAACTTTTTTTACAGGTGTTTGCATGGTTTAAATTTTATTTCTTACAATGAACATACATATTTTATAATAAAACTTAGGAAAAGAAAATGTCCAATTTGTCTTTTTGAAACTCAGAAGTTTTAATCTCTTAAGAATATACTGATGATTGGGATCCCTGGGTGGCGCAGCGGTTTAGCGCCTGCTTTTGGCCCAGGGCGCGATCCTGGAGACCCGGGATCGAATCCCACGTCGGGCTCCCAGTGCATGGAGCCTGCTTCTCCCTCTGCCTATGTCTCTGTCTCTCTCTCTCTGTGTGACTATCATAAATAAATAAAAACTAAAAAAAAAAAAAAAAAAAAAAAGAATATACTGATGATTGATAATATTGTTTCAAGTTTGCACTAACCATGAAAATAGACAACAAAACAGATTTGAATGCAAGGAAATGAGACATATACCAGTCTGCTCCAAAGCATGAAAAAACACTTATACTTAAGAATGAAAAATTTCCAAAAGGTGAAATTGAAATTGCAAACATCTACCTGCTGGTTTCTGCTAAATATTATCTGTGATCTTTATTATCACTAAACATATGTTGAAATTTAGGCTTTTGAGGTTTTCCAAAAAAGAGTACTACTGTATATTTAGTAGAATCAGGTACATGACAGACTCAAAAACGAACAAAACCTGGTTGCTAGAGAATCCTCTTCTCTCTCTCTCTCTCTAAATGATCTCCCTAGAGACATCATAAATATAGGAATACCAAAGGGTTTTATTATAGGTGGATTGTCCATAAAATTATGAGTTGTCATTTTTAGGTCTCAGTTTTTTACCACCCATACACTTAACTATAAAACAAGAAGGAAGGTATGGTTCTTGAATAATGGTATTATACAGAAGGTTAATAATAACTAACCTCCTAAAAAATACAAGTCTGTGGAAAAACTTACAAATGAACATAATTTTAGTATCATTTTTAATAGATTTAAATTACATCTATCCAGGGGATCCCTAGGTGGCTCAGGGGTTTGGTGCCTGCCTTTCGCCCAGGGCGTGATCCTGGAGTCCCAGGATCGAGTCCCGCGTCGGGCTCCCAGCATAGAGCCTGCTCTGTCTCTGCCTCTCTCTCTATCATGAATGAATAAATAAACTAAAATAAAATCTTAAAAAAAAATTACATCTATCTAGGGCTAGTAACAGGACTCTCTGGTGGTGGCTCACTATAAGATACTGTATTAGAAATCTGTAAATTAAGCAACTGTTTCTTATGATACGCATCATCTTCCTGATTAGCATGTTCATCCAGAGATTTTCTTATATAGTTCTTTAATTCATCTATTCCTTCTCCTGTAGTTGCAGAGATGGGGATGATATGTTGGAACTCCATGGTCCTCTTTGGAATCATGTTTTTTTCAAATAAATGCAGAAAATCTGAAACAAAGAACACACAACTAAGCTGATTTTCATTGTCTTTGAAAGTAAATTAAAACTATCTTAGAGGTTTGACTTATGAATCAAGCTACTAAAAACTTAGCATTTTTAATTTTTTTCCTTCCCTCATTAATAAGCTCTTAGAAACTTCTGTTTTTAAAAATGAGAATTTGGGGCGCCAGGGTGGCTCAGTAGGTAGAGTGTCTGCCTTCGGCTTGGGTCGTGATCCTGGGGTCCTGGGATGGAGTCATGCATGGGGTTCCCTGCTCAGCAGGGAGTCTGCTTCTCCCTCTCCCTCTACTTATCCCCCAGCTTGTACTCTCAAATAAATAAAATCTTTTAAAAAATTAAACTATAAAAAAATAAAAATGAGAATGGTAAGATTCTTGGCATATAAGTAAATATTTGTAGGATGAATATATTTTAAACCAAATTAAGTATAAATAAAAGATAAATCATACATGATTTACTTACAAAAGCAATAAATTTGGTTTTTTTTGGAGGAGTTCAATGAAGTCAGGCAACAGAGTTTCTAAAAGACTTATGTATAAAGTAGCATCATTCATGATTTGGGATATTGTAGCTTGCATCAGTACACAGGTGGCCGTGAGCTGCCCTAAACTACAGACTTATTATCACTGGTGCTAAGAGCTGTACTAAAATTGAAAAGGGTATGGGGACAGTTCAAGGGGAGGTCATTTCAGATGAGTCCACACTACCACCCCACAGGGGGAGAAAGCTATTATATTACTGTTTCCTCTTCCCTGCCTCTAAGACAATGGGAGGGTCGATGGCATACTGATGGGATGGGTTAATATGGATATGAACTGGAAAGGCTTGGCTGAGAGAAACTGGATAAGTCAACATGGAGCTTGGTTTCTGAGATTCACACACCGCTAAGGAAGTTGAAAAAAGCTAACTTAGGAATTATCACTGAGGGCACTAGATTTTGTTTCATGACAGTCCAAAATAGGCAAAAACTCTTGAGTTATCCTCCCTTCTGATACCTCCTCTGAAAACTCCCCTTTCTGCAAGACCAACTAACAAATAGATGAATAATCTCATAAAGCAAGTAGCATTAAGGAATAAAGAGCACTCAGTAGTTCCAGGAGCATTTATATCCTGAAAGTTATTTATGAACTCAAGCACAGCTCCAATATGTAAATTACACAGGGCAAAGATTTTTAAGAGGGAGAAAGGATCTTCTGGTGTTGTCTGCTAGTCCTAGTACACTATAATTTATTTCCCCAATTTTTATCCAAAGGATAAAAACAGAGAAGTTAGTACCATTCAAAAACATATTAGCTACCTTCCACCCACTCAACTTCCTCATTTGTGAAGAGGTCCTCTACTAGACTCAGAAAAATGAAACCATCATTACTGTAGGATAGGAAGTGTTCTGCAAAGTTCAATATTCAAAACTGTGGAGAGTCCCTTTAAGTTCCTTTACACAAAGTGGTCCATTTAAGAGCAAATTTCAAACAAATAGATCCTTTTGCAGTAACAGCATCTGTTATTCTGTCACACACACATAGGTATTCAAATTCTTTTTAAAACATTAGCACTTTTCAGAGTACTTTGCTGACATTGCAAAGATATAGAACTATTTGCTCTGGTTTTACATTATGGCATATTAGTTCTAGAACTTCTGAAGTATGTTAAAGTGAAAGAATTTACTTTAAATTCTTTTGAGATGTTGACTTTTTCCTCTTTTGATCCAAATCCCATTAACTCTTTATTTTTTCTAAGATTTTATTTATTTATTCATGAGAGACAGAGAAAGAGAGGTAGAGAGACATAAGCAGTGGGAGAAGCAGGCCCCATGCAGGGAGCCGAACGTGGGACTCGTGGGACTCATGGGACTCGTGGGACTCGGCTCCTCGGCTGGCGTGACCAGTAGGGTGACACAACACAGGTTGCCCAGTTAAATGTGACTTTCAGATAAAGGACAAATAAAATTTAAATTTTAGTATGTCCCTCCTAGGGCAACATTTGGGACTTACTTACACTAAAATATTATCTGTAATTTATCTGAAAGTCACATTTACCTGGGCTTCCTGCTTTTTGTTTTGTTTTTTCCAAATTTTGCAACCCTATTCATGCAAGCAGAGATGGAGTCACCTGCAAACTGGTCCAAGTCTAACACTTTGTCCCTGGGCTGGGTGCACATTGTGGGAGCACTCAGTCCCTGCCTTGAGAAGCCCACACTGAAAGGGAGGCTGACTGATCAACCCACTGTTAGGGTATAGCGCATCAGTGCACAGCGCAAGCACAGCACCGACACCCAGGGCACCTACCTTTGCCCAGTGCTATGGGACACTACTCGCGTGACACTACTCGCAGCCAGTTAGTTCCTGATGGTCTTGATCCTGGGTCTCCAGGATCAGGCCCTGGGCCGAAGGTGGAGCCACCTGGGTGGCCCCTCCTTTAACTGTTTATTTAAAAGCCCAGTTTAAATTTTACTTCTTCATGAAGCCTGACTTTTTCTTTTGTCTCCTCTAACTTACTATCCATATCATGATTCTGAAACTTGGTACATAAGTACTATGTTACAATGTTATTTAAAATTTCATAATAATGTGTTTCTTCTTCAAACATGATTTTTTTTTTAAGAGTAGCAACTGTAAGTTTCTTTTCCATTCATTATACCACTCAGCACTCTCTCCACACAATAGGTAATCATTAAACTGCCATTAAATGAACAAATGGGTTTACCTTTAGGATTCTGGAGTTGATGCATCAGTATATGGAATTTATCTTGAGCACCTGGCAAGTCCATTTTATTAACTGCCAGGAGTGCAGGTTTTCTCTGAAGTTCCTCTTTGTACAACTCCAACTCCTTTACATAAAAAAAGAAACACCAAATAATTTTATTAAAATATCTATATAGATTACATATTTGGTAACCTCTTTCTTGGTAGGCCTGGGTAATCTAAAGCCCACTCCCATTTCTGAAATGCAAGAAATCTCAACAGCCACAAAATTAAGTGACAAAGAAAATTCATAAAATGCTTACTGGTTAGGTCATGCATTAATATATTTTAACTCAAATGGCATCCTAGAGATGTTGTATTTTGTGTCTACGGCCAAATACAGGTATTTTGGCTTCTATCAAGCACACTGATAAAATTCACAAGTAAATAATGACAATTTAATGCTTTACTTGTCTTATTCTTGGAAAAAGTAAGTGTGGTTAGGAGTAAATCTTCATGACCATGTACTATGCAATGGTTTCTTAGCTATGACATCAATGCACAAGCAAAATAAACAAACAGAACTTCATTAAAATACAAAATTTTGTGCTTTAAAAAATATCATAGGGCAGTCCCAGTGGCCCAGCGGTTTAGCACCGCCTGCAGCCTGGGGTGTGATCCCGGAGACCAGGGATCAAGTCCCATGTGGGGCTCCTGCATGGAGCCTGCTTCTCCCTCTGCCTGTGTCTCTGCCTCTCTTTCTCTCTGTCTCTCTCATGAATAAATAAATAAAATCTTAAAGAAAAAAGTCATAAAGTGAAGACAGGGGCACCTGGATGGCTCAGTCAGTTAAGCATCTGAGTTTGGCTCAGGTCATGATCTCAGGTTCCTGGGACTGAGTCCCCCCACCATCAGGCTCCCTGATTCTCCCAGGACTCTGGGATCAAGCCCTGAGCCAAAGGTAGATACTTAACCACTATGCCACCCAGGCATCCCACAAGTAACCCATTTTTAAAAATGGGCAAAGAATCTGGTCATTTCTCTAAAGGCATTCAAATGGCCAATTAGCATATGAAAGAATGCTCAACATAGTCACTAGAGAAATGCAGGTCAAAGCCATAATGAAATACCACTTCATGCCTAGTAGGGTAACAAAAATAAACACAGACAAGGGACGCCTGGGGGGCTCAGCGGTTGAGCATCTGCCTTTGGCTCAGGACTTGATCCCAGAGCCCTGGGATCGAGTCCTGCATTGGGCTCCCTGCCCAATGGGCTCCCTGCCTGGGAGCCTACTTCTCCCTCTGCCCTGTGTGTCTCTACTTCTCATTCCCTGTGTCTCTCCCGAGTAAAAAAATAAAATCTTAAAAACAAAACAAAACAAAAAACCACAAGACAAAATAACAAGTGTTGGCATTCATGTGGAAAAATTGGAACCTTCACATACATTGCTAGTTCAATTATAAAATAGTACAATGATGCTACCACTCTGTAAAAACCTGGCAGTTCCTCAAAATGTCACATGTTGACTGTATTAGCTAGCAATTCTACTCTTAGGTCTACATGCCCAAGAGAAATGAAAACATGTTCATACAAAAAACTGTATTCAATTGCTCACAGGAGCATTATTCATAATGGACAGAAAGTGACAAGGATTTAAGACATACAAGTCCTGGAGGTAAGTGACATGATGCTGTGTTAGAGAGAAATCATAGGGCTGAGAATAGAAAGTAAGGCAGGAAGGGCAGAGATGGACTGCTAGGTAGGAGCCAACCCTTGCCAGACCTCAAAAACCATGTTCAGGGAAGGAATTTAACCTGACAACAGTGGGGGACCATTGAAGTGTTTTAAGCAGGGAACAAACATCTGCTTGGTTCTTTCATAAAGATCACTCTAGTTGCCACATTAAAAAAAATGGACTCAAGAATTGTATTATAATAGCATCGTGTGGTGACAGATGTTAGCTACACTTGTGGTAAGCATAGCATGATGTATAGTTGTTGAAGCACTGTGTTTACACACACTGTGTTTACATAATGTAACTTTATGTGTCAAGTCAATATCAATTTTAAAAAATGGACTGAAGTGAGACTGGAAGCAAGGAGACCACGTTGGAAGAGTTAAAGCATTCTAGTGAGAAGGGCTGATGATTTTAACAGTGTGGATGAAGACAAGTAGACGAGTTTCAGAAATTTAGGATATAAAACTGACAAGGCTTAATGCAGATGGTGAGAAAGAATCGATACCAACATCCAGGCTTCTGATTCACATACCCAGTAAAGTTCTGGGGAGGATGAAGAGTTAAAAAGAAAAAATTCAGTTGTGTACATATTAAATTGGAGAACCTAATGGGATATCCAATGAAAGATATCCATTAGGCAGCTAGTCTAAAGCATAACCAAAAGATCTAGGTATCAGAAACAGATTTGGCAGTCATAAGTATATTAACTGTAACTGAATGCTAAATAAAAAGAATGAACAGGAAAGAGCATAAAAAATAGACTGAGAAATAGTCTAAAAAGTAGGTATTAAAGTTCAAGCACAATAAAGTCTGAGAAGGATATAAGAAGGATTTAGAATCAAGGAGCAGGGATCCCTGGGTGGCGCAGCGGTTTGGCGCCTGCCTTTGGCCCAGGGCGCGATCCTGGAGACCCGGGATCGAATCCCACGTCGGGCTCCCAGTGCATGGAGCCTGCTTCTCCCTCTGCTTGTGTCTCTGCCTCTCTCTCTCTCTGTGACTATCATAAATAAATAAATAAATTAAAAAAAAAATAGAATCAAGGAGCATTTTGGCGTGCCTGGGTGGCTAGGTACAGGTGGAATATGTATTTATTCTAATTATCTGTAATTTAATACAATTCCATATGGTTATATATTAGACCAAATACAGACACAATTAAACAGAAAACCTACTTTTATAAGTAGTATTATGGTTTCAAAGGCAGTTCTATACTGAGTTTGGGAAGAAAGTTGAAATCCAAAAATATCAACCTAAAAAAAAAAAAAGAAAGAGTGTAACATATAAACAAGAGTTATAAATTTTTATGTTTTGAAGTGTTTTATTCTCTCAAGCTAAAAGTAACTTCTCAATTTATATACAATTGGTGTTTAGTAATTCTATATAAGAGAAACTGCAGTGTCAAGATAGCCATAATTATTCTGACAAAATCACAATCATTAATAAAATGAGAAACTAGTATAGATAAAACAATTTGTATATATTATATAGAAAATCTCATGTATAACTCTAGTACCATCAATGAAGTAGGAAAGAGATACTATAAAACATAGCAGTATGCTGACAATCTTAAGGAATTAAATCTTGACAAGTATGGCCAAACTTGTATCTGATACAGTAATGCCATTTCTACCCCCACATTATAAACAGAATTTACTTACTATATTTGACCCTCATTTAAACATTTAGGGAGTAACATATGATACTATCTTATCTTTAAACCTTATTATAAACAATTTCTAGGGAAACTAAACACATTGACATTCACACTCATTCAAACATTACATTGGTATGCATATGACTTACAACAAAAAGTAGTTGTCTAGTTCTTTCTATATGCTTGAGGAATTTGTGGCCCATTCCTTTGTTCATATGTGCTCCTTCTATTAAACCAGGAAGATCAGCTACTGATATCTAATACCAAGTTAAATGGTTTGATAAAAAGAAAAAAAAATTACATCCCCAAATCTGCATATTTCAAATTCAGTTACTAATTTGTGATTACCACTACATTTTTATAAAGTCAAGATACCTTTATAACAAAAAAGTATTAAGAATCAAAATCCTTTGTTATCAAAAATTAAAGTCTCATTTTTACTTATTAATCTAACAAACTAAGAATTCTAGGGATTAGTTTAACATTTAAAAATCATGCAAATTCTCTTCAGAATTCTATAAAATATATTATTCAAATATGAACCAGTCATAGATTTCAACTCTCAGAATTCTTAAAAGTATAGAAGGATATTAATTCAGCAGACATTGACTTAGTATAGTTCTGTAGTTTCAAATTTTAAATTCCATATGTAATTGATTATGTGGCACCACTGTTCCTTTTCTGTTCTACCAAGGGGACTACGGACCATTCTTGAAAAGTAAAGGATGTAATGTTCCTGTAACTCCTTTCTGAAGTGATAAGTTATTAACCATTAGTCTGCATTTGTGGTTTTCAAACCTCATTGCACGTTATAAACAAACACCCAGGTATCTTTTATAAAGATACCCAGGCCCTACCCCAAGGAATCTGGTTTCAAATCTCTGGGGCCCAGGCTTCATTTACTTGTTGTTCTGAAGTCACCCGGTTAATTTTGATGTGCAGTAAGGGATGAGAAGCACTGCTTTTCACAGGATTTCAGAATTTTAACGGAAACTGTGGCTATGTGACTAAGCTGTCACATAGACAAAATATAATAGAGGACTCATGTTCTGAAGCATTTTTTTTTCAGGTCTTGAAATTTTGTTTGCAGGTTCTCCACTGAGAATTTTGCTATGGAGAATTAAGTTTCCCTTAAAATTTACAATGTTCTCTTTTTCTCTACTGTTCTCCATATTAATATTATCCCATATTTATAATTTTATTTATTATTCTACATAATTGCTGGTTTTAAATATTTACTGTTATATGACTATTATAAATGAATATAAATCCTTTATGTATTTTAATTATGTCAATGGATTGTATGAAACTACACTGATACATCATTGCCTATTCCATACTTTATATTAGGGTTCACTATTGGTATTGTACATTCTATGGCTTTGACAAATGAATGTCATGTACTCACCATTATAGTATCATACAGAATGGTTTCACTGCCCTAAAAATCCTCTGTATTCTTCTATTTATCCTTTCTTTCCCTTTAATCCTCGACAACCACTGATCTTTTTGCTATGACTATAATTTTGCCTTTTTCCAGAATGTCACATAGTTAGACCCATACTGTATGCAGCCTTTTCAGACTGGCTTCCTTCAGTTAGTGATATATATTTAAGGTTCTTGCATGTCTTTTCACATCTTCATAGCTCAATATTCCATAATTACCACAGTTCGTTTGTCCATCTACTGAAGGACATCTTGGTTGCTTCAAGTTTTGGCATTTATGAACAGGCTGCTACAAACATGCATGTGCAGGTTTTTGTCTGTATGTAAGTTTTTAATTCATTTGGGTCAATACCAAGGAGCATAACCATTGATCATACATTGCACATTTTTCAAAGTTTGTTACTTTGTTTTTTATTTTTACTGTGATTATTAAAAGATCTATAGCTATTCTTTATCAAGGAAAAATAAATTTTAATAGCTAGACCAGAATCCCATTCAATTAAAAAAAACTTTTTTAGAAAGAGAAAGTTGGAATAAATTCAATTCCATGAACTTTAGAAAATGTTTTCAGGAAACAAGAATCAATAATGAAATATGACAGTAAAATATGGACTTGCAATGAGAGCAGATATCAGAGATTAGATACTATGCTATAATGATAAACCAGACCTAAACTTTGGATGGACAAAAGTTATATTTTATACAATATTGACTATGATCATGCTCAGCAAAACTGACTCGATCACAGTCTCATTTATGAAAAACAAAATCCTGCTACTTTCTTCCCCTAACACCACAAAAACAATCATGTATTACAAAGTCCAAGTACCAAAAGCAAGTACTTTCATTTATAACCAAGTGTCTCATTTAAAAAATACTCACCTGTTTGAAATCATTATACATTATCTTTCCAAGTTCAGGCTTTAATGTTGTAACTAAAAGAAAAAGGCCCAGTAAATTAAGGCTAGAATAAAGGCTGGTATTCTCAAAATTGACTTAGCATTATGTATAAAATGAATAATATTTCTTTTTTGTAAACAATTTAATTCAAATTTTGTTGGAATGGAAAATACAATTATAATCTGCATAGGCCTAGATCTAATCTAATCAGTGGACTTCGAAATTCTTTGGTTGTACTTTAAGGAGCGTAATAAAGATTCTGGAGGGAAGAATAGAATTTTGGTTTCTATCACTGGGTCTGTGGATAAAATCTCTCTAGTCATTTCTTATTCAGTTATCCTCAAGCCTCATAATTCTGTAGTAGCCTTCTTCATATGACTCTAAACTTTACTTCTTTCCTTCTCAAGAGTCCCTGTATTATAACAATAAATATTGGCAATGTAATTTATAGCAATTAGTCCAAAATTAACTCTCCTTCAACAGAGTTTAATTTTAAAATGGCTTAATTTTATTTTCCAGGTTAATGTATGTTTCTGGATCTTTTTGTTTAATGATGGCAGGGATTCTATCACATTAATTCATTACTTAGTCTAAGCATCCATTACATTTCATCTAGCTACTGCAATAGCCTATTTTTCCCAGGCCCATTCATGTTCCATGCCAATGCATTTTCTAGATTATATGCAGAAACATCTTTTTGAAAAGCAAATCTAATCATTCTATCCTTTGATTAAAAGGCTATCAGCTGCTCTTTAGATATAAAGAGCAAATAAAGCCTACCTGGTCTATATGATACAGTCTCTACTTAACATCTTCAGCCTTATCAATTCGCTCTTTACCTTTTTTTTTTTTTTAAGATTTTATTTATTCATGAGAGAAATATAGAGAGGCAGAGACACAGGCAGAGGGAGAAGCAGGCTCCATGCAGGGAGCTTAATGTGGGACTCAATCCCGGAACTCCAGGATCACACCTTGAGCTAAAGGCAGATGCTTAACTGCTGAGCCACCCAGACATCCCAATTCCCTATTTACCTCACTACATGTTTTCTCAACACACAAATCTCCCTGACACACAAATCTCCCTGCCACCACAGAGCTTTTGTGTACATGCTATTTTGTCTGACTATAGCACCATTCACATCCACTGTTATTAACTTGTATATTCTTCACACCTCAACTCTAGCATAACATTTCCCCAAAAAACTTTAAAGCAGCCACCTACACTCTTTCATAGAATCATATTATATTCCCTTATAGTCAGATGTGATATATGTACCTTCCCCTACTAGTCTGTAAGCTCAGTAAGAGTCAGAACAGTACCTATTTACCAGTCTTTATAACTCCAGAACCCATTGTAGTTCACAGAAATAAATACTTCCTAAATGAATGAAAGAACAGTGCTTGATAAAAGGTAGGTGCTCATAAAATCGCATCTAAATCAAATAAATGATTATGCAAAGGAGAAATAAATGCAACAAAGCAAGTATCTAACAAGTACTAGAAACTCTGTTGAGGGCTATAGAGATTTCAAGGATTAATGGGAAATGCATGTACTCTATCAGTCAAGAGTTTTCTTTCTTTTTTTTTTAAGAGTGTTCAAACTAAGGCTACCTCAGAGTTTTCATTTTATTCATACTCAAAGAAAGATTAGACTTTAAAAATTTACCTCTGCACATTAAAATACACAACAAATTATACTTACATGCATAATCTGCAATTGCAGGTTTTGCATGAGAAATCTGACTTAGCAAAGAGGATTTTCCAGCATTTGGGAATCTGAAATGAAAAAATAAATATATTAAAACAAATATTAGTATTATTAATATTAGTATTGCTTATCTCTGAATTTCTAACTTTTTGGGAAGCAGATTTCAATATTTCTGAGAATAAAAGAATATAAATTAAATATCCTGAATGAAGTATACATATGAAAAAAGTAAAGATAAATTCATGCTGGACACTAAAGATATCTCAGTATTGGAAGTAAATAATCCAATTATCTTTTAAAAACCTGTAAATCATAGAAAAACAAAAAGAAATAAAAATACCAACAATCCACTAATTCTCACAAAAAATGACAAAATATTGCTTGCATTGCTTTGTAGATTTTTCTTTAATACATTTTATATGGACATTTCCAAATATATACAAAAGTAGAAAGAAGTAATGAATCTCATTTAGCAATCACCTAGCTTCAATAAGTAACACATTCCCAATACTTTTTTTAAAGTTGGTTTGAACAGGGACTCACATAAGATCCGTGTATTACAACTGGTTGATATATGCCTTAAATTTCTTTTGGTAAAGGCTCCCTCCTCCCCCATATTGTTTCCTCTTTGCAATTCTAATTCATTTGTTTTTTTTAAAAAAAGACTTATTTATTTGAGAGAGAGAGCATGTGTAAGCAGCAGAAGGGGTACAGGGAGAGAGAGAGAATCCTCAAGCAGACTCCCACTGAGTGTGGAACCCCACAATGGTCTTGATTCCAGACTCTGAGATCATGACCTGAGCGGAAATCAAGAGTTGGCCCGCTTACCTGACTGAGCCACCCAGGTGCCCCTGCAGTTTTATTTTTAAGGAAACTGGGTCATTTGTCCTAGTGTTTCTTTCCCATAGTCTGAATTTTTTTGAAGCACTCCCATGATGTCCTTTAGCATACTCCTTTGCCCTAGTTTTTCTATAAATTGCTAGTTTGATATAAAGCCTTGATCAGGTTTAGTTCTGATTTTTTTCTTCTGAAAGACTATTTCATAGTTGGTTGGCCTGCTTTTTAAACTGAGTAATAAAAGGTGAACACTTTTCAAGGGCACACTGTAATTTACTTAATTTCCTATTGTCAGGCATTTAGGTTATCTCCAATGCTTTACTATTATAAATGACATTGTAAAAAACAAGTATGCAGCAAGAAGGACATATACCAACATTAAAAGTCACCCCTAAGTGGTGGAATTAATAGATAACTTTTTTCTTTCAGCCAATTATCTTTCATTTCATAATATCTTTATTATTTGTCTAACTTTTAAAACCTTAAACACTAGTTATTATCATTGAACTTTTTTAAAACTTTACTTATTTATTTGAGAGAGAAAGAAAGAACACATGAGTGGGGGGGGGGGGGAGCTGAGGAAGAAGCAAACTGAGCAGGGAGTCGGAAGCAGGGCTCAATCCCAGGACCCTGGGATCATGACCCGAGCTGAAGGCAGACGCTTAACCTACTGAGCCACCCAGGCACCCGTATCCTTGAACTTTTACATACATCTTTAATCTCTTTCTTGAGAGACATTTCTTGATGAGAAAATACTGAATTACAATATAATTAAAACATATGCCTGTTATAATAAAGGCTTTGATTTTATTGCTAAATTTGCCTCAGGAAAGGCCTACCATATAAAAGAAAGTACTAGGAATGGGAGTCACTTAAGAGATGATTTCCTCAATTCCATTACGATATTTTCATTAAATTTATCAAAAAAATATTTATTAAGCATTAACTCACACTAGGCAATATACTATGATCAGAGATACGACAATCAGTGAAACAACTGCGATCCCTGCTTTTATAGTTTTCATTCAAATTAGAAAAAGCTCTTCTTATAAAACACACCAAAACTTTCACTTGGAATAATGGCGTAATATTTTGGAAATATCCATCTGAAATTCTCTAAAAATTTATAACCTTTTAGTAGAGCTCTTTTAACATTAAAAACAAATCTAATTAAAATATCTCATTAAATACATTTTCCTTGGAATGCCTGGGTGGCTCAGCGGTTGAGCATCAGCCTTCAGTTCAGGGCATGATCCTGGTCCGGGGATCGAGTCCCGTATCAGTCTCCCTGTGAGGAGCCGCTTCTCCCTCTGCCTATGTCTCTGCCTCTCTCTCTGTGTCTCTCATGAATAAATAAAATCTTAAAAAAAAAATGTATGTATGTATGTGTGTGTGTGTGTTTGTATATGTGTGTGTGTGTGTATATATATATATATATATACATATATATATATATATCTTCCTATGATGAATTTAAAATAAAATTAGGTGAGGTTTTTTTAATGACTCATTTTCCTATGGAAATACAGTACTGTCTTATATCTTATGCCCAGGCCCTTGTAACTTTTTGAAATGCAAATTGCAATAATTTTTATTTGATTATCCCTAACTAGACTTGCTTATTTCTTTCCATTATCTCCATATTTTCATAATAGTATTAAACACAGAAAAATATCAGTCAGCAACTATTTCCAAAGAGATCAAAATATGAGAAGAAAAAGGATGTTAACGGTTGAAGAAATGATAATTGAGATTTTTCCTGAAAAGTACTTAATAACAATTTTAGAGGCTGAAATCCAACTGATGTAGAAATGAGTTAGGGGCAGACGGGGCTAGGCAGGGAAAGATAAGAGAAAGGCCCCAGAATCAGGCTCCTACCCATCCCAAGAAAACAGAGGTAAGACAGTAAAAACAGAAAAAAATAAACCTGGCTCCCTAGTTCCAAAATGTTAGGGAGTATTCCCCTTTAATGGCTACTAGGCTCACAGAAACCCCAGATGTAGAGAATTATGGAGGAGACATTAACCAGAGAGAAGGAACACCTTGTTTGTGCTCATATTTACATAGAAACATCTTGTTTGATAAGGGAAGGGAGAAGAAATGTGTGGGAAATATCAGAAAGGGAGACAGAACATAAAGACTCCTTACTCTGGGAAACGAACTAGGGGTGGTGGAAGGGGAGGAGGGCGGGGGGTGGAGGTGACTGGGTGACGGGCACTGAGGGGGACACTTGACGGGATGAGCACTGGGTGTTATTCTGTATGTTGGCAAATTGAACACCAATAAAAAATAAATTTATTATATATATATATAAAAAAAAAAGAAACATCTTGTTTGTTACAAGTCCACCATGTTTGTTCTAAATATCCACCCCGATATTGACAGGAAATTTACCAAGTCCCCCCCCCCCCCAGTTCCCTATAAAAGATAGACTATAAAAGCCCTCAGGGGCAACCCTGTCAGAACCCCTCTGGCTTTTGAGAGCTTTCTCTGTATCTCTGCTTAATAAACTCTATCACTTTGCTATGTTACAGTCTGCGAGATTGATTTTTCGACTCCAGGAGACAAGAACAAAGTTTTTCGACTCCAGGAGACAAGAACAAAGCTCTCCCATATCACAACCTATGCAAAGATCAGATCTGAGAAGAGCAGTACAAATAAATATGTATATAGGACACCTTTCTTCTAAGACGCAGTTCATTCCTGAAACCAGCAAACAGGTATCTGCTTACGCAGTACCAACTCACAGTAATAACTTTTTAAGAATAGTTGCCCAATTTATTTATTTTTTTTTAAAGAAAAATTTTTTTTTAATTTTTTTAATTTTTATTTATTTATGATAGGCACACAGTGAGAGAGAGAGAGGCAGAGACACAGGCAGAGGGAGAAGCAGGCTCCATGCACCGGGAGCCTGACGTGGGATTCGATCCCGGGTCTCCAGGATTGCGCCCTGGGCCAAAGGCAGGCGCTAAACCGCTGCGCCACCCAGGGATCCCTAGTTGCCCAATTTAAAAACACTAAAATACATGTTAAGCATTGTACTTAACAAACTCGATGCTTTAAAAAAAACCCTCGATGCTTCAATTATTGACTGTAATAGCAAAACCACTTCTAAAAAGCTTAGTACTATATGTACTCTCCAATACATTGACAATGTAGTGATGATGATGATGGTAACAGCTACCATTCATTCATTGAACATTCATAAATCCAAGGAATGTATTGTAAATGTGTTTTCTTACATTTTACCATCTCCAGCCACTACTAAAAATGAGAAAACAAAGGCTTAGAGACATTCTACAACTTATCTAAGACATTCCAGGTGGCCTTCAGAGGATATGAAACTCTAACCCAAATAGTCACTCACTTGAGTTCCCCATCCTCATCCCACCTTTATTACTTAGTCTTGTGAGGCTCTTTAGTCTGTAAAAGTGTGTATAGAATCTGAAACACATTTTTGTAACAAATGACTGCGAATGGCTAGATTCTCAGTCTTGTCCATAAAAACCTACTAAACCAAAAAAAAAAAAAAAAAAAAAAAAAAAAACAAAAACCTACTAAACCCACATTGTGAAAAATATATGTTACAGAAACTATGCCTCATAACTATATGGAAAAAACTAAATGCAAATGGCAAACCTGAACACCAGGATCACATCCTTCTGTATTATAACGTTAACAAGAACGGAACCTTTATGAATTCTAGGGCACTGCTGTTAAGACTTAGTAGCTAGACAGGCATGGCAAGAGGTGAGGGATTCAGACTGATGACTCTGGTAAAGAAAGCAGTGAGATGCCTAGAGAAGATGAATTAGAAAGAAGCTATGTGAGGTGAAGAGTGGAACTGGAAGTTTGAAATAAAACCAGCAAAAAAAGCAGTGTTCCCTACCTTTTTCTTAGGTGTTCTGACTACTGTGTAATGCTAAAGTGGGGCCAGGCAGACAGGGAGAGAAGAAATGCAAAGCTGAAGCCT
Organism: Nyctereutes procyonoides; assembly: GCF_905146905.1. NCBI lineage: Eukaryota > Metazoa > Chordata > Mammalia > Carnivora > Canidae > Nyctereutes > Nyctereutes procyonoides. Next base: position 13,890,436 of record NW_026575141.1, on the reverse strand, counting down.
TCCCTTCCTTTACCTACTTTCTATTTTGCTCTCCATCTCCCTCAGTTAGGTGCCAGCACTGCAAACTCTACAGTTAAACAACACTGTTCTATGAAACAATGGAAGCCTGTAAAAAAGGATAACATTATGGGGTCTGCAGTACTGAGAATGGACCTAAGCAGATCATGAAGGACAAGGAAACAGTCAGACCGAGATCCAACTTGGTGCTCCAACAGTGTCTAAGTCTGATGGTTGAGACTATCTGTATTGGGCATTAGCCACCTGATCAACAAGATAGCAATACCTCTATTAATTAAGACTTGTAAGAATATTTCATTTTTTCTCTTTTTATTTCCTTCCATACACTTCATAAAATGTGATTTGGATTTTAAATTTTATTTTTTAATATCTGGTAACATTCTTTTTACCTTCTTATACTACTGCATTTGATTGATTTTTCTTTCTTGATTCATTGTCTATCATTCCCACTAGCCCACTCAATTGCTATTATCTTCCTTTCCTTTTACAAATAAATATTAACTGTGAAACTCTATGTTTGCAATATTAAAATAACTGTATTTAGCAGCATTCTCAATACAAACAATGCACAAATTCCATAAATTTATTCCATAAATAATACTGGTCCCAAATTACCATTTACATTTATCTCCTACTCATGAACTATCTCTCTGAAATTATAAAAATAAAAATACAAATGTTACTTACCCCACTAGGCCTATATCAGCTATAAGTTTTAGATCAAGGCGAATGACTCGTTTCTGGCCTTTCAGTGGTAAGAAATTTGTGAGTAATTTACCACCAAGACCTCCTTCAGCTACCAAAATTCTGTCTTTCTCTTTATTGAGTTCTCCTTAAAAAAGACAGAGGAAGATACTTAGAATGAAGATTACTAAGTGTAGCTAATCATTAATGACATTTTTCATTTATAAATAGATGCCAAAAAAATTCCAATTTATAAATCTAAAGAGCTGTATGTTTATAATAATCTTATATCTAGCAGTTAATTTTGAACCATTTTTTAAAAAGTTTTATTTATTAGTAGAGAGCACGTGTGGATGCACTAGCAGGGGAGGGACAAAGGGAGATGGAGAATCCCAAGCTGATTCCTGCTGAGTGAGGAGCTTGACTCAGGGCTGGATCCCACCACCCTGAGATCATGACCCGAGCTGAAGTCAAGAGTTGGATGCACAACCAACTGAGCCATCCAGGTGCCCCGTAAACAACTTTTATATAAAGTTTTAAATATCTCTTATAAATTAGCAGTTAAAATAGTTTTTTAACAATTCTGACATTGAAGAGGAGCTATTCCCCACAGTTTCCAAACAATTTTAGAAAATATGCACATTTTTCACAACCTTGGAATCTACAATACACTTACCTATAACTTTACCATTTTCATCAGTTACTGAAATACCCACAGGTACAGGAATTTCACAGTCTTTTCCTTTGGATCCTTTCAGTGCACTAACTCTACAAAAAAATAAAGCTAAATTAAAATAGAGAAAACTCACTATATTAAAAGGACTCTACTCAAGCCACGATAATGGTTTACAAAGAGTAGCAACCAACTTTTCTTGTTAATGCAGATGTTAAAAATGGCCAAATATCAGAGGAAAAGAAAATAATTACTATTTATTTCCATTTTAGACTATCCTATAAAAATAAAAATAAATAACAAAAACAAATAATAATAGGTAATGATTTGTTACCAAGCTAACCATCAAGTCATTTTAACTCATAATGAACTAACATATCATATTGCTACAATACAAATAAGTTAGAAAAAAATGGAAAATCCACTGAAAAACAAATCTTTTTAACAAATGACCTCAAAAAAGAGTACTTTAATTATAAGACACTCATCTAGCTACTCTCACACTGATCATGATAGAATTGATATAAATTTTTAACTATTAATTCTACTTCTGGAAATTTATCCTAAAAAAAATAACTGATCATGTAAAATACTATATGCACAAGGATATATATTACATTGTGACTATAACAGTTTAAAAAAAAAAGTCTGCAATTACCTAAATGAATGCCAAAAAAAGTTATGTTATTTCCAAAGTAATTAGTATGTAGCCATTCTGAACAGTTCTCTGGCATGGAAAAAAACCATTAAGATAAAAGAAAAGGTTGGAAAATACTGTGCTCTCATTTTTGTACCCCCAAATTTTATATACACCCACAGAATTACAAGCTAATGACCACCAGTCATTTTGCATAAATATATAGAAAAGTCTTAGAAAAGTCAAGAACTGGTCAATAATGGTTATCTACAGATGGAAGAATTACACAGGTGGTTGACTTCTTTTTTTTTTTTCAAATCTTTTTCTTTTTTACTATAAGCTTGAGTTACATTTCTACAGAGATAAATGAATAAAAATATACAAAAAGAGATTATATAATTACATAATGATAACCAGCATACTAAGGCTATTACATAATTATCTACCACTTATTCAGCGAATAATACGTACTAGGCACTATTAAAAGCTTTAATAGCTTAAGATTCATGACAATTCTATGGAACAGGTACTATTATTTTTTACAGTTTTTTAATTCCAGTTGATTAATACACAGTATAATATTAGTTTCAGGTGTTCAGATTAAACATTTATCAACAATGCCCAGTGCTCATCACAAGTGTACTTCTTAATCCCCTTCACCTATTTTACCCATTCCCCCTCTGCTAATTCTCAATTTGTTCTTTATAGTTAAGAGTGTTTCTTGGTTTTATTTTTCCCTATGCTCAATTATTTTCTTAAATTCCATATACAAGTAAAATCATGGTATCTGTCTTTCTCTGACTTATTTCATTTAGCATAATACTCTCTAGCTCCGTCCACATCCTTGGAAATGGCAAGATCTCATTCTTTTTGATGGCTGAGCAATATTCCATTGTAAATATACGCCATATCTTCTTTATCTATTCATCAGTTAATGGACATTGGGGCTCTTTCCATAATTTGGCTATTGTTGATAATACTGCCACTATAAACATCAAGGTATATGTATCCCTTCGAATTAATATTTTTGTATTTTGGGGGTAAATACCTATTAGCATGATCACTGGATCACAGAGTAGTTCTATTTTTAATTTTTTGAGGAATCTCCATACTGTTTTCCAGAGTGGCTTCACCAGTTTTATTCCCACCAACAGTGTAAAAGGGTTTCCCTTTCTCTGCATCCTTGCCCACACTTGTTGTCTCCTGGTTGTTAATTTTAAGCAATCTGATTGGTGTGAGGTAGTATCTTATTGTAGTTGTTATTTGTATCTCCCTAATGATGAGTGATATTGAGCATCTTTTCATGCTCATTTGTATGTCTTTTTTTTTTAAGATTTTATTTATTTGAGAGAGAGGGTAAGAGAGAGAGAATGAGTGGGGAGATGGGGGAAAGGGAGAGGGAGAAGCAGACTCCCTGCTGAGCAAGGAGCCTGATACAAGGCTCAATCCCAGCACCCGGGATCAGGACCCAAGCCAAAGGCAGATGTCTGACTGAGCCACTCAGGAATCTCCATCTGTATGTCTTCTTTGGAAAAATGTCTATTCATGTCTTCTCCCCATTTTTTAACTGGATTATTTGGTTTTTGAGTGTTGAGTTTTAGAAGGTCTTTACATATTTTGGATACTAATCCTTTATCAGATATGTCATTTGCAAATACCTTCTCACTCTGTAAGTTACTTTTTAATTTTGTGGACTGTGTCCTTCATCAAGCTTTTTATTTTTATGAAGTCTCAATAGTTCATTTTTGCTTTTTTTTTTCCTTGCCTCAGGAGATAATTTAGTAAGAAGTTGCTATGGCCAATGTCAAAGAGATTACTGCCTCTGTTCTTGGATGTTAATGGTTTCCTGTCTCACATTTAGGTCTTTAATCCATTTTTAATTTATTGTTGTGCATGGTATAAGAAAGTAGTCCTATTTCAATTATTTTGCATGTTGCTGTTCAGTTTTCCTTACACCATTTGTTGAAAAGACTGTCTTTTTTCCCATTGGACACTCCTTCCTGCTTTTTCCAAGATGAACTGACCTATAGTTGTGGGTTCATATGTGGGTTTTCTATTCTGTTCCATTGACCTATGTCTCTGTTTCTATACCAGTACCATACTACTTGATCACTACAGCTTTGTAATATAACTTGAAGTCCAGAATTGTGATGCCTCCAACTTTGCCTTTCTTTTTTCAAGATTGCTTTGGCTATTGGGAGTCCTTTGTGGTTCCAAACAAATTTTAGGATTATTTGGTCTAGCTCTGTGAAAAATACTGTTAGTATGTTGACAGGGATTACATCAAATGCATATATTGTTTTGGGTAATATAGACATTTTACCATTATTCATTCTTTAATCCATGAGCATGGAATGTTTTTCCATTTCTTTGTGTCATCTTCAATTTCTTTCATCAGTATTTTACAGTTTTCAGAATACAAATATTTTACCTCTTTGGTTAGGTTTATTCCTAGGTATCTTATGGTTTTTGGTGCAATTAAAAATGGGATTATTTGATTTCTCTTTCTGTTGTTTCATTATTGGTATACAGAAATGCAACAGATTTCTGTACCTTGATTTTGTATTCTGTGACTTTACTGAATTCATGTATCAGTTCCAGCAGTTTTTAGGTACAGTCTTAGAGGTTTCCTACAGAGGACTGGGTCATCTGCAAATAGTAAAAGTTTGATTTCTTTCCTGCTGATTTGAATGCCTTTTATTTCTTTTTGTTGTCTGATTGCTGTGGCTAGAACTTCTAGTACTCTGCTAACTGACAGGAGTGAGACTGGATATCCCTGTCTTGTTCCTGATGGTAGAAGCTCTCTGATTTTCCCCATTAAGGACAGTACTGGCTGTGGGGTTTTTGTATATGGCTTTTATGATGTTATGTTATCTCTAACCCTACTTTGTTGAGGCTTTTTTTTTTTTTTATCATGAATGGATGTAGTACTCTGTAAAATTGCTTTCTTTTTGCATCTATTTCTTATCCTTTCCTTTATTAATGTGGTATATCACATTTATTGATTTGCAAATACTGAACACCCTTCAAGGCCAGGAATAAATCCCACTTGATCATGGTGAATGATGAATGATTCTTCTAATGTATTGTGGGATTTGATTTGCTAGTATTTTACTGAAAATTTTTGCATCCATGTTCATCAGGCATATTGGCTTAGTTTTCTTTTGTGCAGTCTTTGGTTTTGGTATCAGGATAATGCTGTCCCCATAGAATGAATTTGAATTTTTCCTTCCATTTCTATATTTTGGAAAAGTTTGAGAAGAATAGGTATTAACTCTTCCTTAAATATTTGGTAGAATTCACCTGTGAAGCCATCTGTCTATAGACTTCTGTTAGTTTTTTCATTACTGATTCAATTTCTCTGCTGGTTAACAGTTTTCTATTTCTTCTTGTTTCAGTGTTGGTAGTTTATATATTTCTAGGAATTTATCCATTTCTTACAGGTTGTCTAATTTGCTGGCATATAGTTTTTCATAATATTCTCTTAGAATTGTTTGTATTTCTGGGATGTTGTTACTTCTCCTTTCTCATTTGTGATTTTATTTATTTGGGTCCTTTCTCTCTTTCATAAGTCTGGCTAGGGTTTACCAATTTTATTAATATTTTCAAAGAGAAACATATACTATTATTATCCCTATTTTATATTTGAGGGAACAGACTATTTTATACAGATCTTGAACACCTTAAAGGTATTCACATGTTGAAAGTATGGCTTCTTCAAAGCAGTAGTTTTCAATTTTCAATTGCAACTCAATAAGAAATAATACAGTCATTCATATATATGTATACATATGCACATACACAAGTTCATATATATATATATATATATATATGACTTTAAAGTTTTGTGAAACCATAGCATGTGCTACATGCTAATGTTTCCTATTCTATTTTTTATATGAAATCTAACAAATTGATTTTATAACCCTAAGGCGGTATTTTTCAAAATGCAGTCACAGGGATCCCTGGGTGGCGCAGCGGTTTGGCGCCTGCCTTTGGCCCAGGGCGCGATCCTGGAGACCCGGGATCGAATCCCACGTCGGGCTCCCGGTGCATGGAGCCTGCTTCTCCCTCTGCCTGTGTCTCTGCCTCTCTGTCTCTCTCTGTGTGACTATCATGAATAAATAAATAAAATCTTTAAAAAAAAAAATGCAGTCACAATCAACATTTATAACAAGATAGGTGATTGCTGTACAACATTGTACAATGTCACAGAATTGTACACATTAAAATGGAAAATTTCACGTTAGGTATATTTTCCCAAAATAAAGGAAAACAAAAATGTATGATATACCACAGGACAGAAAATAGAGATAACATACATATTTGGGTAGAAAAGTAAAATGTTTCTCAGTATAGACGACACTAAACATGGTTCGAAAGTACCACATTAAAGAATTGAAAGACAGTCTAAAAACACTAGTTGAGAGCACTTAAAAGGAAGTCTAATAGCTGAGGTCTTGTTCCTATGATTAACTTTTTCATCTCCCAAAAACTAAAGCACATGAACAAATCTTTCAAGAAAAAGAAAGAATGGACTTAAGATTTATATTCAATATGGAACAAATCTCTTTATATGGAATTAAGTGAGCTTTGTTTGAAAAACAGAAAATGGGGAGAGGTGGGTTTAAGAGTGAGGGGTGAGACTATACTGATAAAGCCTGGTTCTTTGGGTAAGGACACAGACTGGTTGGAAAGCACATTCTTGGGGTAAAATGGGGGATAAATGAGGCAATATACAGATATCAGTACATAAAAAAAACTCCCTTGTATTAAATATTAAGCTCCAAAAACGTATTTCAAAAAGTTAAAATACCAATCTATTCTCAAATCAATCATTTATGATTTTAAGTAACTTATACAAAGTTTTTGCACTGAAACTTACAAAGCAGTATCTTAAAATCACAGCATGATAGGGCAGCCTGAGTGGTTCAACAGCTGAGCGCCTGCCTTTGGCCCACGGCATAATCCTGGAGTCCCAGGATCGAGTCCCACATCAGGCTCCCTGCATGGAGCTTGCTTCTCCCTCTGCCTGTGTCTCTGCCTCTCTCTCTGTGTCTCTCATGAATAAATAAATAAAATCTTAAAAAAAAAAAAATCACAGCATGATATACCATGCTCCATTGTAGGAGTTCATCTTTGAGTCTCCTACATGTAAGATCTTGTTTTAATACCTTGTTTATACTTGATCCTCAAAAAGAGTGTGCTGAATTGAATAAAATAGACACTATCTCTGTTACTAGTACAAAATGAAAATAAAAGCTCAATTTCATCGATCCAAGAGTCTCATTCTTTGTCTAAACTTTCTTAGAACTGCACAGTGGACTAAACCTTTGCCCTTCCCTTTCTCTTTCATAAGGTTTAAACTTGCACAGTGGTCAGACAACTTTCCCAACTTCCTTCAGGTCCCTCCGCAATTTGCCTTTACAAGTGTTTTCCCAATAAATCTCTTATTCATCAAATCCTACTGTGGTACCTACTTCTTGTAGGACCCAAACACAGACATATGAAGGCATAATTCATTAAACTATAAAATAATTCATTCAAACTCTGGCCGTCAGTAAGTTTATTCAACTTCTTGGCTTAATTTACCTGAAATCCACAAGACAAATAAAACTGTTACCTCCTCCTCCTCTAAATTCTTCCCTGGCTCCCATGACACTGTCTCTCCTGGCTATTTTATTTATTTTATTTTAGATTTTATTTATTTATGATAGACACACACAGAGAAAGAGAGAGAGAGAGAGAGAGAGAGAGAGAGGCAGAGACACAGGCAGAGGGAGAGGCAGGCTCCATGCCGGGAGCCCAACGTGGGACTCGATCCCGGGGCTCCAGGATCACGCCCTGGGCCAAAGGCAGGCACCAAACTGCTGAGCCACCCAGGGATCCCCTCTCCTGGCTACTTTAGAGCACACTTGTTTCTTTTCCTTAAATGTTGGTGAATAACAGAATTTGATTCTCAATTTTTTCTGCAATGCACCTACCCTGGTTCATGCTTATGAACCATGAATCACATTTATGATTAACAAATTTATTTCTAGACCTGACCATATTCCTGAATCACAGACCCATATTTCAAGTGCTTGCTGACATCTCCAAGGGCCATTTAAGCTCTCTTCTTCTACATCTCAGCTGCCACTTTCTACGTAATCCTTCTCAAAGAATGATACTATCATCTAGCCACTACTCAAGTCAACACCAGGAAGTCATCCTTTATCATTCTCTTTCAATACTCCATCAATCATGAAGTCTTATTTATTTTACTTAAATATAGTTCTAATCCATCCATTTCTGTCAATCTAATCATTATTCAACTAATGTTGACTGAGTACCTACTATGTACCAATCACTGTACTAGATATCTGGGAAGAAAACGATGATCTAATCTATTAATGCTCCCTGCCCTCATGGACCTCAAGAGAGAAGACATTAACAGATGCATGAATAAATGGAAAATTTTAACTGTGATAAGTCTTATGAATTTTTTTTAAAGATTTTATTTATTTATTCATGAGAAACAGAGAGGCAGAGACACAGGCAAAGGGAGAAGCAGGCTCCATGCAGGGTACCTGACGTGGAACTTGATCCCAGGTCTCCAGGATCAGGCCCTGGGCTGAAGGCGGTGCTAAACCCTGAGCCACCTGGGTTGCCCAAGTCTTATGAATTAGAATTCACACATTTAAGTTCATTTGGGAATTCTGACCTAATCAGGGAGATCAGGAAAGACTTGAGCTTAAATCTAAAGGATTCACAGCAGGCAGCTGGATGAAGGAGGGGGAAAAGCATTACAGAAAAGGTAACACAAATAAAGGCCAGTGATAGAAGACAAATACCAATATAAGATACTAAAAGAAAGCCAATTTGGCTGGAATGCAGAAAACACAGAATGTAGAAGGAGATGAAACTAGGATGGGTCGAGGCCAGACACCGTAAACTTCATCACTTCTGAAATACTGCAATATTCTCCAAATTGTTCTTCTGTCTCTGGTCTCAATCAACACCTGTAACCCATTCTTTAACCTAATTATGCCTAGAATGGTTTTTCTGACACTAATTAATGTCACTTGCCTATTTGAAATCCTTCAATGGCTCCCCATCACTCTAAGATGATCCTCAAACTCTAACACAGTATATTAGGCTCTTCATCTTCACTATCTGGACTACAATGACTTTATTTTAAAATAAGCCTCCCCATTTGTACCACAATTATGCTAGAAGTATTATTTCACCATTTTGTTCCTCCCTAATGCACTGCCTTTATAAATGTTGTACACTTGCCAAAGCACCTTTTCCTGCCTTGATTGTCTGGCAAAGTCCCATTCCTCTTTCAAGACTTGGTTCAAGCAACACTTCCAAAATATAGATAACCAAGTAAGATTCTTCTTCAATTTCGTTGTAATGAAAGAAAAAGTTCTTTTCATGAGGGCAGCATAACATGTCCCATAAAAAATAACAAAAATTTACAAAAAATAGAGGGAAGGTTTTGACATCACAGAGAGAAGACCAAAACAAGCCAAAGGAAAATACACAAGGAACGTATCCGTGAAACAGGTTCTACATCTTAAGATCCCAGCAGAACTACTGGGGATGGTGGGGTAGGTAGAACAGTTGAAATCTGAAAAAGGCTTCCTAAAGATTGCCAAAAAATTAATTTTAGAGGAAAATAGTGGAGATTCAGATCATTTTGTTTTCACAGAGAAGTGCAAAAGTATATAAACAGACACTGAGAATAGAAAAGGATAAAAATGGCTAAAAACTCCAAAACAACAAAACTCCAAAACAATCCTTAGTATCTACCTTTTATCTTTGCTAGAGTTGAGACTATTACTGTAGATTTTTTGCTCAGTTACAAATACAGAATATATAATTTACTTCCAATTACCAATTAAATTTTGATCTTTTTTTTTTTTTCCTCTGGGACGGATTTGTTTTCTAAAATAAAAATCATTCAGTAAATACTTACCGACTATTTGCTCCTTCTCCAGCCACAAACCGTTTCTGAGGATATTTGTCTTTAAGTTGTTTTAAAGTCATTCTCTTATGGGCTACGACCCAGACGTCACCACCTTTTCCACCTTCTCCGCCTAAACGAGGGTAACCCATACCACCACTTCCTCCCCTGGTGAAGACTCTTAGGTTATCAATGAAGTTTCCATACTTAGAAAAAGAGAGAGAAAGAGATCATTTGTATATCAAACATGCTTACCAACTTAGGACTCCTTTCTAATCGTTTGTCACTCCTTTCTAATCGCTCCTAAAATAATATGGTCTTTCTGAATGTCACTTTTTAAAAAAAAAAAAGATTTTATTCATTCATGAGACACACAGAGAGAGGCCGACACACAGGCAGAGGGAGAAGCAGGTTCCTCACAGGGAGCCCGACGTGGGACTCGATCCCCGACCTGGGCTCACGCCCAGAGCAAAGGCAGACGCTCAACCGCTGAGCCACCCAGCGGTGGCTTGTGTCAAATCCGTATTTTTTTTTTCTTAATTCGCCTCTGTTCTGACCTCCCTTTCCCATTTGATTAACTCTCTTAAGATCTCTCCTTTTTTTTTTTTTTTTTTTCAGGGCACTCGGGTGGCTCAATGGTTGAGCTTGTCTAATCCACAGTCTAAAGGCAGGCGGGTTTCTCCAGCTCCCCATCCCACGTGCACACAATTTCCCTGAAAAACCTCAAACTCTAGACCCCAAATAACCGTTCTAAGCCGTGCCAGGTAGGTAGACTCTTCTCACCCCTCAGGGGCCAAACCTGACTGCTGGAACGACAAAGAAGAGACAAATACAGTAGAGCCAAGGAGGAAAGAGGCCCTCGGAAAGAAAAAAAAAGGGTCGGAAAGGGGAACCAGAGCGCTCAGGTGGGCCTACAGGCACCAAGCTCTAGGCATTAGGATGAGAAACACCAGTCACGGACCTTTCTGAACCACACGCAACTGCAGTGCACCATCACCGCGACAGGCCAGGACTCACGCCCGCGGAAGGTGAACACAGTCAGGTAACGCGCGGAATTTCTACGTCACCACGGGCCGTCGACACTATTTTCCCTCGCCCGCAGCCGCAGGGACGGCGCATGCGCCGTATGGTGACCTCCGGCGGATAGGCGCAGGCGCCGAGCGGCGGCCCTTGGGGGTAGGTGAGAAAAGCTGATTTCTGTGTAGGCGTGAAGCAGCGGAAATCACCGAAAAGTGCTGAGGCGCACTGCGGAAACGGACCGTCGAGGGCGGAGTGGACACCTGCGGAATTAACATTTTGTACGGGATGGCACGGGAGACTGCAGGAATTCTGGCGCTGATGGAGGAAACCAAAAGTACCACAGCACAGCCTTCACCAGGTGGAGAAAAACCAAAAGAACCGCCAACAGACCAGAAAGCAGGACGCGCGAAAGTCACCAATTCACGTGCGAAAAAAAGAGCCTGTTCGTCCACGGACGGGCTGAGTAATCTCTAGTAGATGCTCGGAGGCCGTGCATTTAAAACTTGGGACACAAATATCAGGACTTTGAGGTCCGAAACAACTTCACGGTGTCTAGTGGGAAGGACATTTGTCGTCAACCGTCGGTCAGACGGTAGCTTCGTGGAGGCGGGGAGACCTGGATCTTTCTCCACCTCGCTTGTAAAGTGCACCTTTGTGAGAATTAAAAAGCGTACCTTTCCGCGGCAGCCGGGGCAGCACCCGCGGAGAGCGGCCACCTCCGCGGCCGCCCCGCCGCCCGCCCCGCCCCGCCGTCCGCCCCGCCGTCCGCCCCGCCGTCCGCCCCGCCGCCCGCCTCTCCCTCAGGCCTCGGGCGGTGAAAAAGTCCACAGCCAAGTTGGCAGCCGTGCACCCCCCCGGCCAGTTTTACAGGGATCCTTGTTAACCACTCAGACTCTTCATTTCTGGAATCCTTTTCATATTTCTACACACACACACACCCCTTTTATGAAAGGGTTTATTTAGAAATACAAAGTGTGAAAAATATCCCTGTCCTGTCTTGTTGCTTTGATGCTACGGAAACCTCGCTCTTCCCCCACCGGTCAGTAAAGCTGTGATTGTCGATGAGCCTGTGAGAAGTCATGAGAACGTTAGGCTGTTAGTCTGTAGACGCCTAGTCCTGCCGCTCCGTGCTGCCATTTAAATTGTCATCTGTACTTGGTCTCTTGCTGTCAGAGGAGTGTTAAGCCCAATCTATTTGTTTATTTTCTAAGTATTTTTTCCTTAACAGTGGACACAAGCCTAAATTGTTCTCTTTCCCGTCATCTATACGTGTGATGATAACAGCAAATGAAAAATAAATGAGAACATGGTATTAAAACATCCTAAAATCCAGAGGAACATCAGGTACTATAAACCAAGGAGAAAGTATATTTACCTTGGACAAAACAGAGTCAGAGCCTGAGGTATTTATTACAGCTCCGGGTATCAGGCAGTAAAAGAAACTGTGAACTGTGAACCGTCGCCTGTAAAATGTGCGGCAGACATGAACGTGAGGTGTAATGGCCCGAGGTTATCATCCAGACTTGATGCAGAGGTCATTATTGGATGAACCTGTCACTGTCTCTGCAGTTGAGAAACAGAATGCCTTCTCCATGGTTGCTCAAAAGATGAGAGTGTAGGCAAACTATATTACACTCAGTGGCACTAGAGAATTTTGTGGAATAGGCATGATAGGCCCAAATGAACCATTGGCATAACTCGCAATTTGATTTCAAAAAAGTGTTTTAGTATAGACTAGAGCTATTCTAATAAAATTTAATAAGCATTTTTGGGGAATAAATTTAAATTTACAGAGAAGTTACAAAGAGAGCCCAAAGAGTTCCCATGTACCCTTTACTCAGCTTGCCCTAATGTTAACATACAACTGTTTGTCAAAACTAAGGAATTTAGGTTGGCACAATGCTATAAACTACAGACTTTATTTGATCTCATTACTTCTTCAACCTTTTTCTGTTCCAGAATATAATCTTGGAATACCCCATTACATTTAATTTGATAAATATTTTAGCATAGCTATTATTTTAAATATAAAATGAGCAAATGTTTAATTTAAAAATCTAACATTTTATGATTTTGTGCTGTTTACTTTTGTCATCAGACTAAAATGAAAACTGACCTTTTTAGCTGCTCTGTGGGTCATCTAAATTGATCTTTTGTCTTCTCGCCTTCTATTAGATTCCTACCTTTTGTCTATCATGCTTTTGGTTCTGCTGTCCAAGAGATGACAGCGTAACTAAGTTAAAGGGTCTCTATATGAAACAGTCATCAATTTTCCACCACTCCCTTGGGTATTCACTAACTTCCTTGAAATGCCTGCCCCTTCTCCTCTACACCAAAAACTAATTTCTCGGAACCCATAAGTGAATTCCTAATGTGGCTTTTTCTCCTGTGGCAGGCCTCTTTAGGTCCCTCTTTTCCCTCCCTCTCATATCAAGACTTAGCCAGCCTACAGCTTATTTGCCGAGGACATTTTCAAGGACTGTCTAGCCATTCTGACAAATTAAGTGTGTCAACATGTTTCTAGGTGGAATTGGCATAAAGTTACTCCTAGTAAAAGCAGTTGCCTACTAAATGGCTCCTGGTTACTTCATTGAGGAGAAATAACTATTGCTGGAATTTTCAGTTACCATAGCAAGGTAGTGGAAAGGATTTTTGATGGATGGGCAGGTCTTTCAGATCTGCTTAAGGCAGATGTTTCCTGTGACATCAACCACAGGCCTAAACCAGGATGAACTTGGAACTGGGTAGGAAAGGAGGGTAAGCATGGAAATAAATAAGCCTGTTTCTTTCTTTCTTTCTTTTTTTTTTTTAAGATTTTTTGTTTATTCATGAGAGACACAGAGAGAGAGAGAGGCAGAGACACAGGCAGAGGGAGAAGCAGGCTCCATGCAGGGAGCCGGATGTGGGACTTGATCTAGGGTCTCTGGGATCATGCCCTTAGCCAAAGGCAGATGCTCAAATGCTGAGCCACCCAGGCATCCCAAGCCTGTTTCTTTTTATAAGATAATAACTGTACCCAAATTTGCAGGAAATCTCATTCACAACACAAAAGTGAAAATATACTGCTATATTTTACTCTCAAACTATACAAACATTTTTATTGTTTTATATTATTGATATCATTTCTCTCTATTAATATAGTTACTCAGGAGGTAAATATTTTATCCCAAAATTTGCTATGAGATTAACTTTCTGATACTCTTTAGCATCTACAGTTCTCTTATTCTGCATCTATAGTTTTTGTTATGAATATTATGGTTTAGCAAGAAGTAATCATTAAATTGGATTTCCTAGTATTTACTAACAGAATATTTTCTCTCTGCATTTCCTCTTCTAGAACCACCCCAAGGACAAAATGTTGAAATAATAGTTTGTTTGTAATGCTCTTAACCTTTCTTTTTTGCATCCACACCTTCCACTCCACTGCACACACACACTATAATTTCTTTTTACTACAGGTACTAAGTACCCTTCTGCTTTCCTCTCACAGTGCCCATCAAAACTGGATCTCAGGCATGAATATGATACCTGCATTTTATAACCTGACATGATTTTAACTCAGTGCATTGATTCCTCGGGGCATCTACTTTTAGTCTTTATCTGTATTTGTGAAATGAACAAAAGGCCTTAACTTCTACTAAAAGAATTTCAAGTTTTTAGTGTGGGAGATCCTCCAGTGGGGGAATATGTGGAAAGAGGAAAGCTTCTATACCCTCAGTATAACAGAGGGTGGCGGTTTACATTGCTTCTTTAAGATTCATTCTAACCTTAATTATTTTATTGATTCTATAACACATTGATATCAGGCTTCACTAGTTTTTATATACAGAGAAAATATAATCCAAAGTTCTTCTCTGTAACCCTTTTTCCATATGATCTCCAGGGGTGTTTTTCCTTCCTAAACTTAAGCATTTGATCATATCACTGTATTCAACACCCCCTTATAGTCTCAGAATGACTGCTGTAGTTCCAGTTATCATATCCATATTCCACGTGGGAACATTTATAAAGTTGCTTTCTTGAAAGTTTCATTCTTATGTCTCATTGCCCCCTCGATCTTGAGACATTTTATTTTTTTTTAAATAATCTGGCTACGTGGTCATCTCCAAGTGTTTAGATGTCTACATCTTATACTCCTTAATACTTCCTAGCAGGGACCATCTGGCTCAGGCCGCAGACTCAATATATATTCCCTGAATATTTGTTAGTTAACTTATTCTTACAAAACACAGGGGCTAGATTGCTAACTCCTACGATAGACAAATCACCTAAAGTGGGGCACAGAGTTATTCTTACTTGTCAGCCTTATAATCTCCAAAAATAACATAAATTCTTTTAGTTTCATACCATTAAAAATGTTACTACTCTGAAAGAGATTATTAATTGGGATTTTACACTCAGTGATTAAATCAAGTTCTCCTAGATAATAAAAGGTATATAGATTGAACAAATGAGAGCCCTGTACCAGCTAAACTTCATCTCTAGATAAAAATACAGCATTGTCAAAGTGAGGCCTTCAGGCCATATAATTATTACCCTGACACAAAACCTATATGAAGAAAGAGTAGATTTATTGTCTTTCTTCCTAGAGATTTATGGTTTGTTCATTTATGTAAGAATTACTTAGTTCCTAATTTATCCCACATACTCAACTATGTGCTGGGACACTATCATCACTATTGGAATAACTAAGCAAGAATAATTAAGCAGAGTAGTTGTGTTAATCAAAGCAAGAAGTAAATTATATTTCTGAAACCTGAATTCATAGTTAGTAGAGGAAATTATTCCTATTGAATATGATTTTGCTTTGTTCTTCATGCACCTTGTTTTTAATTTGAAGAATGTTAACAAAAGGTTATTTTCTGGGATGCCTGGGTGGCTCAGTGATTGGGCGGCTGCCTTAGGCTCAGGTCATGATCCCAGGATCCAGGATTGAGTCCCAGATGTGGATCCCCATGGGAAACCTGCTTCTCCCTCTGCCTATGTCTCTGCCCTCCACCGCCACCACCCCCCCCGTCTCTCTCATGAATAAATAAATACAATCTTTTTTAAAAAAGGTTATTTTCTTAGAAATATTTGTAGAAATCCTGAGAATTGGTTGAATCATGTTTTTAAGACCCTCACTGTTAATTAATTTTACTAGAGGGACAAAAGTATTTTAAGGGGCTTCTACTATACCATGAGTCATTGATTGCTCTCTTTTTAATGCTTTCTTGTAATCATCTACAGGTATAAGAATGACAGTGGAATTATCAGAAGGACCTCTGATAATGCTGCTTCCTGACTGTCCAAAGAAGAATGTTCATACAGCAGGAAATTCAGTAATGTATTTTGGATTCTCATTTACCTAGCCCATTTTCTTTGTTGCTTGTTACTCTAGTACATAAAGCAATATCCACCCACAGTAAAATAGAATTCTTAGATAATTTGAATAGTAATTCAAAATAAGGAAATGAATGCTTATATTAACATATTCATGCATTATTTTATGTCTTTATTACTATCTCATCATAAATTAATCATCTAGAATATGCTTTCCTAGAAAAAGATATTGTAAGAACATGTAAGTCATTGTCCTATTGTTACTGAAACCCAGGTTTGGCTGTCTGTCATTCAAAAAGCCACTATTCAAGAAATTAGTTTTGAAAGGAATAGGATCTTTATTCAGGAGGCCAACCATCTGAGGAGAAGATAGATACTTGTCCAAAGGACAACTCCAAGGTTTCTGCCTGGCCCAGTGATTTTTAAATGGGTTTAATTTAATTAATTAAAGTGGTCTGTGACACTTCTTGATTACATGCAAACTCGATGATGCCAGCTACATAGTTATCTTGATAATCAGAAATTGTAAAAGAAAAAAAAAAGAAATTGTAAAAGAGGTTCTGATTCCTTGGCACCAGGAGGTGGTTGTGCAAGAGTACTCTGTTCTTTTTGGAAAGGAGGGTAAATTCTATAGATATGCAGAAGTCAGAAAAGTAATTTGTGTGACCTTAAAAAAAAACAACATTTTGCTAAAAGATTGCTGGGCTAATCAAAAAGCCACGGCAGCTTCAAACAGACTTACTGGGTTCTGTGGCCTAAGAAGTTTTGGTCCTTTATTTCCCAAGGCCAGTGATCTGTAAATATCAAAGAAGGCAAACTAGTTCTGTTAAAGATCAAGGGCCTTAAGTGGGCAGGCAAGGAGTGTGTTAACTTGGAGCAAATTAACCCTTAAGACCGGCTGGAGTGCTGTCACACTATACATGTGTGTTAGACTATCAATCCACACACAATAAGAATGGAATAGCATTTGGAATGGAATAGCATTCCATGCGTGTTAGACTATCACTCCACAAATGGTAAGAGAATGGAATAGCATTTGGAATGGAATAGCATTTGTGTACATTGCACCCATTATCTAGCCTACGTAGGATACATGGCAGAGATTATAATCTGAGAAGGTGAAAAACAAATAATTTACCAGAGTACATGGTTGTATGAATAGAAGTGAAATTTACTAAGAACTTATTTTGTTCAAAAGTTGTATAGAACATAAAAAATATGTAGTTTTAAAAAATCTTTCCGGGATCCCTGGGTGGCGCAGCGGTTTGGCGCCTGCCTTTGGCCCAGGGCGCGATCCTGGAGACTCGGGATCGAATCCCACATCCGGCTCCCGGTGCATGGAGCCTGCTTCTCCCTCTGCCTGTGTCTCTGTCTCTCTCTCTCTATCTGTGACTATCATAAATAAATAAAAATTAAAAAAAAAATCTTTCCTAAGGGCCATACACATTTTAAGTGTGTATGATTAAATAAAAAATTAAATAATTAATTAAATAAAAGAGATGATTTTTAAAAATTGATTTGTAATAATTCTGATTGGACTTTAAATTAATTTATTCATTCAATCTAACTCTTCCAACAGCACTAAATTTCTCATTTGATTACTGTAGAGCTCCCAGAAATTTTAGTATTCATTTCTGGTATCTATTTCCCCATATCCCTTTGACTCTTCAACCTACTAGAGCTTTATTTATGTTGTTAGTATTTCTTTTTTTTTTTAAGATTTTATTTATTTATTCATGAGAGACACACAGAGAGAGAGAGAGAGGCAGAGACACAGGCAGAGGGAGAAGCAGGCTCCATGCACCGGGAGCCCGACATGGGATTCGATCCTGGGTCTCCAGGATCACGCCCTGGGCCAAAGGCAGGCGCCAAACCGCTGCGCCACCCAGGGATCCCTAAGAAGGTTTTCAAGGTGTGTTGTTTCTTTAGAAAGCAGTCTCTCCCTTTGGCATTTCCTGTCAGAAGACTTGCAATACTGCCTACTGAATATGTATCTAGTCTGGGTCATGTGGAGTACCAGACGACCTAATCTAATTCAAATAAAGGTTGTATTCATGTTATGTTGCATAGCCTTTTGACTTTGCAGAACAGTTCTTTATGCCTGACATCTTTTTCTGTTGCTGGGCCTTGTGTTTATTATTTTGCATTCTTCTTCCTTTTCTCTGTGGTTCCTAATGTACAGCCTTCTCTTGCTTCTGCACTGTGGACCTACGCAGAGGATGCACAGGGAGCTGCAGCCCTCAGAGTACAGAAGCTTCACTTCCTAGCATATTGGTTGATGTGCTCTATTTTCACCTCTTAGGATTCTAAAGAAATTTAGCAGCAAAGTGTGGTTTCTGAAGATTATTTTATTCTTATGCAGTATTTGTACTTTCTTAGATATTTTGCCAGATAATTCCATCTACTTCTTCTCAGGTCTCTCATTTTTAGTTAAAATAATTATGTTTCAAACATTTCACAAATGAGGGCAGCCCTGGTGGCGCTGCGGTTTAGTGCCACCTGCAGCCCTGGGTGTGATCCTGGAGACCCGGGATCGGGTCCCACGTCGGGCTCCCTGCATGGAGCCTGCTTCTCCCTCCCCCGGCTTCTCCCTCCGCCTGTGTCTCTGCCTTTCTCTCTCTCTGTGTCTCTCATGAATAAATAAATAAAATCTTAAAAAAAAAAAAACATTTAACAAATGAACTCTTTACTGCCCAGAATTTTATACCCTATCATGCTGGTAGATAATCCAGATTTCCAATTTTCCTTAAATATGGGCATAGATTTATTTGTTTCATACTGAACGTAGCACTGAGTTAAATTTTAAAATAGAAAGGAAATTTCATAATTGTGATAAATGCGGAGATGTAGGACCAGGAGCCCTTCAAGGAAGGACACATTGCCTCACCTGCTGAGAGTGATGTCCACAAATAGCCTTTGGTGGTAGGCCCCTTCAAGGATTGTCTCAGCCACAAAAACCATTTTGCCCAAGGTTGTATCCATCCAGGCATGGTCTTCCAATGACTAACAGAGGAAAGGTTAAAATGGCTTACCAATTTGACATAACGTGGGTAACTCCAGTGGGCCATTTCAGCTTTAGCACTTCCCGTGGAATTCACTGAAAACTTCACTGGAAATGTATAACAGCGCAACTTCTGCATTCACTCAATCCTGCTTCCTTTCCTTCCATCCTACAGGTGTTGATCCCAAAAGCACTCCTTAACAAATATCCTACCCTCAAAATGTTATCACACCACCTGCTTCCTGAAGAAGCCAACCTGTGACAGTAATTCTTTTTTAAAGATTTTTCTTTTTTTTTTTAATTTTTAAGTAATCTTTATACCCCAATGTGGGGCTCGAACTTACACGTGACAGTATTCATAAAGCTCAAAAAACATTCTCTTCATGGGAAGAAAGGTAAAGCCTAATTTTTTCTTCAAAATCTAGAAATCATTGCTGACTTTTATGTACAAATAGAAGGTTAAAATTTCGCTACTAATGTGGATCTTTGCTTTCAAAACATCTGCTTACTTTTACATTCTGAATATTTTTTATGTATAATATTTTTTCCTTTAAAAATTAAGCTTTTAAATTCTTTTACTGCTTAAAGACTTTATAGTATTAGGACATAAGTTTATGAGGCACTTAATTACAAATATCTCAGATATTTACTTTAATTTTAGTAGTATTTTCAATGGAACCCATAATAACTTAGAATTTCTAGTGATTTGGTTGGAACATTAACCACACAGTCTATGAAGAAAAAAATGGACAGAACTTTACAACGCTTTAGGAGTGTTTGGTTGGCTTAGTCAGTAGAGCATGGAACTCTCAATCCTGAGGTTCTGAATTCAAGCCCCATGTTAGGCAAGGAGCCTACCTAAAAAAATAATAATAATATATATATTTTTAAATTACAATGTTTTAGTGTGAATAAAATACCTTTAGAATGCATTCCATTTGAAAATAACTCTTTTTTCTTATTACAAAGCAATATAGCTCAAAATATTTAAACAAAAGAAAAAAACACCCTAAATTCTATGATCCAGAAAAGTAATAATTGTTTTTGTAGATGTTATTGTTTTTTAAGATTTTTTTTTATTAGAGAAAGAGAGAACATGAACAGAGGGAGGAGCTGAGGGAGAGGGAGAAGCAGACTAACTGCTGAGGAGGTAGCCCATTGGCTCTATCCCAGGGATCATGACCTGAGCTGAAGGCTTAGTGCTTAACCAACTGAGCCATCCAGGCTCCCCTGTATACATTATTTTAACTTTTGAAATAAACATTCATATTAGATATCTGCATATAAATGTGAATGCTAATTTCAGTTTTATTTTTAGTTTTTATTTTAAAAGATTTTATTTATCCATTCATGAGAGACACAGACAGAGAGAGAGAGAGGCAGAGACACAGGCAGAGGGAGAAGCAGGCTCCATGCAGGGAGCCCGACGCGGGATCCCGTCTCCAGGATCAGGCCCTGGGCTGAAGGCGGCGCTAAACCGCTGAGCCACTCGGGCTGCCCTAATTTCAGTTTTTTTTTTTTTTTTATTTTTATTTATTTATGATAGTCACACAGAGGGAGAGAGAGAGAGAGGCAGAGACACAGGCAGAGAGAGAAGCAGGCTCCATGCACCGGGAGCCCGACGTGGGACCCGATCCCGGGTCTCCAGGATCGCGCCCTGGGCCAAAGGCAGGCGCTAAACCGCTGCGCCACCCAGGGATCCCCTTAATTTCAGTTTTAATATACTTAATAAAACACATCTTTTAGGAACGTCCATGTTTAGCATTTTGCTAGCAAACTCCTTAAAATGTAATGAAAAATTTTAACATTTATTTTATAATATTTTATAGTATAGCATTTTGACTAACATTGGGTGTCACTCCACTGAATTCAAACTAGTGATATTTACTATGCTTATGGAAATTGCACTATAACCTCTATCTTGCCACAACCCAACTCTCATAGTGGCAAACCTCAATTCCAATAGACAAGGAAACACCTCTGTTTCTGTTTTCTTAACCTACAAAGTAAGGGCCATAGGGAGTGCTGGCATGAGTTGTTCTTGTCAGACTGATGCTCCTACATGTAACAAAGATAATCTCTAACTGAAAGATAAAGAACAACTATCTGAAGACATTGGAGAATGACCAAAAGTAAGTGGATTATGGAGACAATTGATATTTGTAAGAAAAGAGGTACTCAGAATTCTGTTTTTAGTTTCTGGCATGAGGGCAGGCTTCAGTCTGCTCCCTGCAACTTGGCAAAAGTCTGACACAAAACAGGTTTTTTGGTTTGAAGTTTTCCTGGCTTGAAGAGTAAGAGAACAGAGTTTGGGATAAGTACAGTTGCTAGAAATTAAAAGGGAAATCAAAGGAAAGAGGGACCCAGAGAAAGGAGTCTTTAAATTCTTTTTATAAATCTCTTGTTACTCTTGAATAGTGCCTAAACAGGACAAACTTTAAGAAGCCAAGCCCTATCTAAAATAACTAACCTGATTCTTGAGCCCAGTTAATTCAGTTGCAAGTTAACCAAACAAAACCAAAAAATCTAACATTCCTTAGCTATTGAAAGTATAAAAATGTAACACATTTTTGAGAGAAAAAACAACCAATAGAGATGAACTCAGAGATACCCCAGATGTTGAAATTAGTAGACAAATATTGAAAGTGATTATTATAAATGTATTCAAGGACATACAAGAAAATATATGCATCATGAATGAAATATATGAAATTTAGGAGAGAAATAGAAACTAAAAAAAAAGAATCAAATGGAAATTCCAGATCTAAAAAAAAAATGTATTACCTAAAATAAAAATTCACCAGATAAACTTTTTTTTAATAAATTAATTTTTATTGGTGTTCACTTTACCAACATACAGAATAACACCCAGTGCTCATCCCGTCAAGTGTCCCCCTCAGTGCCCGTCACCCATTCACCCCCACCCCCCGCCCTCCTCCCCTTCCACCACCCCTAGTTCGTTTCCCAGAGTTAGGAGTCTTTATGTTCTGTGTCCCTTTCTGATACTTCCCACACATTTCTTCTCCCTTCCCTTCTATTCCCTTTCACTATTATTCATATTCCCCAAATGAATGAGAACATACACTGTTTGTCCTTCTCCGATTGACTTACTTCACTCAGCATAATACCCTCCAGTTCCATCCACGTTGAAGCAAATGGTGGGTATTTATCGTTTCTAATGGCTGAGTAATATTCCATTGTATACATAAACCACATCTTCTTTATCCATTCATCTTTCGATGGACCCCGAGGCTCCTTCCACAGTTTGGCTATTGTGGACATGGCTGCTAGAAACATCGGGGTGCAGGTGTCCCGGCGTTTCATTGCACCAGATAAACTTAATAGCAGAATGCAGATGACAAAACAGAGTTAGCAATCTTGAAGGTAAATCAATAGAACTTGAATCTAATCTGAAGAACACAAATAATGTTGAAGTGAACATAAGTGAGGCCTCAAGGACCAAAGTCTTAGATATATGTAATTAGAGTTCTAGAAGAATGGGAGAGAGGAATAATGGGTAGAAACTATCTAAGGAAAACATGGCTGAATATTTTCCAAATTTAGTGACAGATATAAATTTATACATTCAAGAAGCAGAACAAACCCAAAGAGGATAAATACAAAGAAAACCATACTGTTCTGAAGAATGTCTGGCCTTTGTGTCTGGTTCCTAACCTCTAAATCTTTGGAATTTATTGGAATGACAGGAATTCTTTTGTTATTTATGATGGGGGCCTAGGACCACATGTGAGTTTAAACTAACGAGATGACTGAGGATAGGGCTGGCCACACTGAATGACTAACCATGTAATTTATAGGGTTGGGGCTTTGAATTAGGTGATGTGAACCCAACATCTGGTGAGGGCAAAGTAGACTGTAGATTGAACTCAATCATGTGGCCAGTGATTTAATTACTCATGCTTATGTATTGAAACTCCAGTAAAACTCTGAGGACTAAGGTGATATTCCCTGATTGATAATTAGACCTAGTATACCTGGAAGGTGAGATGTTCAGAGGACACAAAAGCTTTGATATGGGAATTGTTTGAGATCTTACTTTTTGAGACTCTTCACTTAGTCCTAATTTATATCCTTTATAATAAAACCACAATTATTGACAGTGCTTTCCTGAGTTCTATGAGTCATTCTGGTGAATTATAGGGGGTAATGGAAACCCTTAAATTTATAGCTAGTTGTTCAGAAGCATGGGTGGCCTGGAACCCTGTAGCTAATTTCTGAAGTGAGGTGAGGATTGTGCCTTTGACTTGTGAAATCCGACTTAAATCTGGGTAATTAGCATCCAAGCTGCATTATATACACCTAGGCACATTATCATCAAATTATTTTTTATTTTTAAAGATTTTATTTATTTATTCATGAGAGACACACAGAAAGAGGCAGAGACATAGGCAGAGGGAGAGGCAGGCTCCACACAGGAAGATGGATGTGGGACTCGATCCTGGGACTCCGGGATCATGCCCTGAGCCAAAGGCAGACACTTAACCATTGAGCCACCCAGGCATCCCTGTCATATTTTAGAAAAGTAAAAATATTTTGAAATCTGTCAGAAAATAATGATGCATTGCATACAAGGAGACTGTGTTTTGAATGATTGGCAACTTCTCATCATAAAAATAATAGAGACTAAAAGAAAGTGGAATATCATCTTTATAGTGCTGGAGGGAAGAAGGGAACAAAATCATATCATCTCAGAAACTCTACATCTAGTGAAAATGATCTTATAAGAATAAAGGTGAAATCAAATACATCTTCAGATAAAATTAAAAGAATATGTTGACAGTGGGCATGATCTACAAGAAATACTAAGTTCTTCAGGCTAAAGAGAAATAAAAACAAATGGAAATTCAGATCTTCACAGAAGGAGGAGAAATGAGCCCTGGAAATTATAACATTATATCATGAGGTTTATAATGTATGTAGATGTAATACATTTGACAACTTTAGCAAAAAAGATGCAAAGATGAGTAAATGAACTCATACTTTGCAAGATTTCTACATTTAATATGAATCGATTTAACATTAACCTTAACTTTGCTGTGAAAAGTTAAGAATATATATTGTGATCCTTAAAGCAACCACTACAAAATAATGCAAAGAGGTAAAATTAAGATCCTGGAATGCATGATATTTATATACTTTCTATGTTTCAGTTAAAATAAAGATAAAGTAAACCTAAGATACACTTTTATTTCTTATTCTTCTTAAACAATTTCAACAAAATATTTTCTACTAATTTTTTGGTAGGGGTAAGGATTAATGATTTTTTTTCAACTTCTGTCCTGAACTTTTTCTTTTTCTCTTGCCTCTAGAGACAATATTTTGTTCATCTTTGTCTCTGTGTTCCTGAAAAAATTATGCCTTCTTTCCTTTCAATTAGTCACAGTCAAGTAGCGCTTGTTTTCTCTGCAGGGTACTTATTTGTTTCAACTTCATTTCCTGGTCTTTTTCCCCAAGGTCATTGAATCACATTTTGATAAATATGCTGTTATTAAGGTTTACTAGAGGCAATTGCAATTGTAGATGTTTAAAATTAATGTCTTTCATTATAATGAATCAGAAAATCAATGAGTTGAAAAATTATTCTTTTTGTAAGTATTCAGCATTAGTCAACAAATCCCTGCTGTGTGTGGAGTGCTCTTCTAAATTCTGTGGTGTGTGATGATGGCAGTATTTCCTGGAGAAGAATGCTTTACAAAGGAGAAATGGGTTAAACACATGTGTGACAGAACTGCAACTAAGTGACTGGAAGGTAGGAAGCATGGTGAGGTGGGGGGAATGACTAAACCAGGCAATACTAGAGTTCCAAAAGACTTAGGTGTGCCTTGTGGAAAGCTGACAAATCTTCCTACGTGGAGGGAATTATTATAGATAAGAAGGAGAAATCAGCTAAAAATATTTATTGAGTGCTCATTGTATTATATGCCCGTCACTAGAAAAACATAAAATAGATAGTATTTTTATAAACTAGTAGAGAAGATTACACATTTTCAGAAAAAAGACAACATAGGTGGTATAAGTGTCAAGGACAAATATGAATAGATGCCAAGCAACATAGTGAAAATGATCACCTAATTGCAGAATTGAATTAAATAGAAGGGACTTTGAAGTAGGTGAGGACCTGAAGTGACAGAAAGGGAGACATGCTTTACGATATCACTCAAAGATGCTCTACGATATCACTCAAAGATTGTCTAGGGACAATGGGGATGTGCTGGCAAAAGGATCATCATGATAGGATGGTGATGAATAAACTGCAGGTAGTAATGATGATTTTAATTAAAATAATGCATGGCTTGGAAAACATCTGCCTAGTTAGAGATTTTGTTTGGGTATGATGATAATTAGATAAATTAGATGGATTAGTTAACTTACAGACACTGTTAAAACTAAACTTCTACTTGAATTTATCATAGCTATTTTAAAATGTATTGTGTGTTTTTTAGTTTTAGCACTGCACCTTATTTTTTGCCAGATGAAAAATCATATTTCAAGACCCAATTCTCCTAGCCTTCTTTAAAGTGTTTGACCAACTTCAGTCTTCTGGTTCTTGAATTATATTCTCTGTTTTAGTTTGTTTGGGCTGCCATAGCAAAATAGCAAAGACTGGGTAACTTATAAACAGCAGAAACTGATTTCTCACAGTTCTGAAGACTGGAAGTCCAAGATCAGGGTGCCAGCATAATGTGTGTGTGTGTTTTTTTTAAAAGATTTTATTTATTTATTCATGAGAAACACACACAGAGAGAGAGAGGCAGACTCACAGGCAGAGGGAGAAGCAGGCCCCATGCAGAGAGCCCGACATGGGACTCGATCTCAGGTCTCCAGGATCACGCCCTGGGCTGAAGGCAGGCATCAAACCGCTGAGCCACCCAGGGATCCCTCATAGTGATAGTGTGGTTCTTTTTTTTTTTTTTTTCATAGTGTGGTTCTAATGAAGACTCTCTTCTGGCTTGCAGACTGCCTAATTCTTAACTGTGTCCTCACATGGCCGAAGGCACTAGGGATCTTTCTGAATCCTGTTTTATAACACTAATCCCTTTCATAAGGATTCCACCCTCATGACTTAAGCACTTCTTCAAAGCCCAACTACCTAATGCCTTCACCTTTGTGGGTTAGGCCTTCAACATTTGAATTTTGGGAGGGACACAGATGTTCAGACCAGAGCATCCTCCTTTTGGTTCTGTGACATTTACTACTCTAGAGCTTGTGTAGACTGCATGTTCTTTGTCTTCCTTCATTGATTCCATTTGCAGTTCACAGACTCCTCCTATATTTGGGCATAGTCCTCCATCTTCATTTCAACTATATTTTATCAATGTGTATTCTCAAAGCGGTAATTAATTTTCTGTCAAAATAGAGACCTCTAAGCTTATATTTCCAGCTAAATTTTAGATACTTCAGAAAATTCAAAACCAATTCTTATGCAGTAAATATAAATCAAATTTATCCTCCCCACTAATTGTCTTCCTTTCCATCTTTCATATTTGTTATGATCACCCCCACAAAGTAGGCAAACTAAAAACATAATTCTCTTTTGTTTTCATCTCAAATCATTGTGACCAGTCAGCAAGTTTTGTCTTTCTGTATTTAAATATATCACTGTCACTTTTGCAACACTTTTATTATCCATTATTAGATAGTAGAAAAGAATATACCTAACATATATATGATAGAATCATAAATAACCAGTGAATCATTCACTGAAGCTCTTTATACATTCTTTCTAGATCTCATTCCCTTGTATATCCAAACCCAACTATTCACCTGAATTTCTTGTTAACCACTTTCTTACTAGTAAAATTACTTTATCATATATATGTATTTGTGAAGAACATATAGTTTCATTTTGCTTGTCTTTAAAATTTATAAAGTTGGTGTTCTATGCACATTTTCTCATCTATAAAGAGTATAGCTGGAGTCTATTCACTTTCACTACTAAATAACATCCCAGTATGAGCACATATCATATGAGTTAGTTTATCCATTCTCCTGTTTTGTTTTGTTTTTTTAAAGATTTTATTTATTTATTCATGAGAGACACAGAGAAAGAGAGGCACAGAGACACAGGCAGAGGGAGAAGCAGGCTCCATGCAAGGAGCCCGATGTGGGACTTGATCCTGGGTCTCCAGGATCACACCCCGGGCTGCAGGTGGCGCTAAACCACTGCGCCACCGGGGCTGCCCCTCCATTCTCCTGTTAATGGTTATTTTGATTGTTTCCATGTTTTCTGCTCTTTTGAACAGTGCTACTAAGAAAATTCCATTCTAGTCATTCTAGTGTATGTCTCTTGATGCCCACATGTAAGACTTTCTTCAAGATATATTCCTAGATTGAAAACACTTATTCTAGCCTATGTGCTTGTTCAAACTTAGAAGATAGTGCCAACTTGTGTTCTGAAATAATTGAACAAATTTATGCTTCTCTTAGCTGTATAAGAGTCTCTGTTACTTCATGTGATGGTTAACTATATGATTAAACTTGACTGGGACATTGGATACCCAGATATTTCGTTAAATGGAATTTCTGGGTGAGTATATTCTAGAGAGTTCTTAGAGAGATCAGCATTTGAATTGGTAAACAGCAAAGAAGGCTGCCTTCTTCAGAGCTGGTGGAGATCTCTTGGGGGCCTAAATAGAACAAAAAAGCCTAGTGAGGGAGAATTTGCTCTCTCTTCCTGACAGATTGAGATGACACATGTTTTTTTTTTTCTTTCGCTTGGATTTGGACTAACCCCAATGATTCTCAGGCCTTTGGACTTGGACTGAAAATACACCACCAGATTTCCTGGGTCACCAGCTTGTAGGAGGCCAATCATAAGACTTACCAGCCTCCATAATCACATGAGGTAATTCCTTATAATAAATCTCTTTCAATATATAAAGTTACATGTATATATGTATTTTTTTCCAATGTGTTTCTGGAAGACTGACTAATATACTTTATATGTTTACCAGTACTTGATTGATATTGTTAGACTTCTTTATTTTTACATCCTGGTTAGTATTAGTTCATATCTGATTGTGATCTTAATTTGCTCTTCCCTTCTTATAGTGAGGTTATGAATATCTTACGCATTCATTCAATATGCTTTCTCATTTGTGAAATGCCTCTTTAAGGTTTTTGCTCATTTTTCTTTTCTTTTTTTTTTTTAAGATTTTGTTTATTTATTCATAGACACACACACACAGAGAGAGAGAGAGAGAGGCAGAAACACAGGCAGAGACACAAGCAGAGAGAAGCAGGCTCCATACAGGATGCCTGACGTGGGACTCGATCCCGGGTCTCCAGGATTGCACCGCAGGCTGCAGGCGGCGCTAAACTGCTGCGCCACCAGGGCTGCCCTTTGCTCATTTTTTTTTTAAATTTTTATTTATTTATGATAGTCATACACACACACACACACACACACAGAGAGGCAGAGACACAGGCAGAGGGAGAAGCAGGCTCCATGCACCGGGAGCCCGACGTGGGATTCGATCCGGGGTCTCCAGGATTGTGCCCTGGGCCAAAGGCAGGCGCTAAGCCGCTGCGCCACCCAGGGATCCCTTGCTCATTTTTCTATTGTGGTATTTGTACTTGACACTGATGTGTGTTTTTATAAATCCTGCTAAATTTGGTTTGCTATATTTTGTTTAGGATTTTTTCTCTTTAAGATTTTAAAGTCTGGCAGCCCGGGTGGCTCAGCGGTTTAGCGCCGCCTTCAGCCCAGGGCGTGATCCTGGACACTCAGGATCGAGTCCCATGTCGGGCTCCCTTCATGGAGCCTACTTCTCCCTCTGCCTGTGTCTCTACCTTGTTCTCTCTCTCTGTGTCTCTTATGAATAAATAAAATCTTAAAAAAAAAAAGATTTTTTTTAAAAAATATATTTTTTAATTTTTATTTATTTATGATAGTGAGAGAGAGAGAGAGAGAGAGAGAGAGAGAGAGGCAGAGACACAGGCAGAGGGAGAAGCAGGCTCCATGCACCGGGAGCCCGACGTGGGATTCGATCCCGGGTCTCCAGGATCGTGCCCTGAGCCAAAGGCAGGCGCTAAACTGCTGCGCCACCCAGGGATCCCCCCCCCAAAAAAGATTTTAAAGTCATTTCTATATCCAATGTGGGGTTCAGACTTACAACCCAGGAGATCAAGAGTTCCATGTTCTATCAACTGAGGCAGCAGGGGCCTCTGGGATGTTTTTTTAAATCTGTACTTATTGGTGAGATGGCTTGTGTCTTTAGTCTTGTTTACATTATCTTTTCACTTTGGTATAATAGAGTGAGTTTAGGGGCTTTATCTTTTTTTTTAATTTTCAGGAAATAGTTGATCCTTGAAAGTTGACTGTAAAATCATATGGGCTTGATTTTTTTCCCAATAGGAAGATTCAAGGTCTTTAAATGTCATTGACTATTCAGGTTTTGCATTCTTATACGAATTTTATAAATATATTTTTCTACAATTTATTAATTTCATTTAAGTTTTCAAATTTATTGTATATCATAGTTCTTCATAGCTTCATATCTTTTTAATCCTTTCTATAAGTAAAATATATACCATTTCTCCTTATATTATTTGTACCTTCTTTCATTTTCTTTTCTTGGTCATTCTTAACAGATGTCTATTTTATTATTCTTTCTAAAAAGAATCAACTTTTTTCCCCTAGCTCACTAATGTGTACTTTTATAAAATTTCTTATCCTTTGGGGGTATTTATTCTGTTATTTCTCTTCAAACTATTAAATTTGGTTGCTTGTATCATTAATTCATAGCCTGTTTTCCTTTTTGCCACAAATATTTAAAGATGCTAACTTTCTTCTAATGATGATTTGAATGACTTCTCACAGGTTTTGGTATGCCATGTTTTTAATATCATACAGTTCTAAATATTTCACATTTGCCATTATAATTCATTTATTTTTTAAAAATATTTATTTAGGGGATCCCTGGGTGGTGCAGCGGTTTGGCGCCTGCCTTTGGCCCAGGGCGCAATCCTGGAGACCCGGGATCGAGTCCCACATCGGGCTTCCGGTGCATGGAGACTGCTTCTCCCTCTGCCTGTGTCTCTGCCTCTCTCTCTCTCTGTGACTATCATAAATAAATAAAAATTAAAAAAATTTTTAAAAATATTTATTTATTTATTTTAGAGAGAGAGAGAAAGCTTCCTCTTTCTTGTTATCTCTATCGCTATCTCTCTGTGTGTGTGTGTGTGTGTCTCTAATAATACGTAGAATATTTAAAAAAATAAATATATATATAGGCTCTCTCCAGGACAAGGAGCAACCAGATGGAGAGGCCCTTCAAGGGCCTGTTAACAGTTCTGATAACACTGATGCTCTGAGCTGGGCTGCCCAGGAGCTTGATACCTGGCTGGACATGCTTAAGGCAGTGATCCAAGGTTATAGCTGGTGGAAGGAGATCTTATCCACACCCTTCTAGATGGATGATCTGGAACATGCTTGGGGGCTCTGTACTAGGTAGTTGACCTCTGGTGGTCCAGGAGCTCCCAGGCAATGGGCTCTCCACTAAGCCCCCCAGAGATTCTATTAGTCCAATAAAGACAGAGAGCAGAGTCAGCACCACACCTAAGAAGAGGTGCATGGGCAGCCTGGGTGGCTCAGTGGGTTAGTGCCGCCTTCAGCCCAGGGCATGATCCTGGAGGCTCCAGATCAAGTCCGTGCATCAGGTTCCCTGCATGGAGCCTGCTTCTCCCTCTGCCTCTCTCTTTCTGTGTCTCTCATGAATAAATAAAATCTAAAAAAAAAAAAAGGTTCAACAAGAAGCTTCATGGCTGAAAAGATCCCACTCCTTTTTAGAGCAGTAGAGTAGCCTTATGCTTCTGGAAGTTCTCTGAATCCTCCAGGAGGAAGGGCCTGGAATGGCCTGTTCACTGTAACAGTGGATCATGTTAGAATCAGGAGAATAGTCAGCCAACCCCAGATGACTCAGAAGACAAAAATGCAGCTTGCTGCAAAGCACAGAGCAATACCACCTACACTGCTCACATATCAATTTGTTTTTGTTTATTCAGTTTTTATTTTCTACCTGTTCAAAAGTTGTGTTCTTTACTTCTGTCATTTAGAAATTACCCAAGAAATTTTGCCATACATATTTAACAACTTTCCAAAGTGTAAATTCAATATCTGTATCTCACCTTTTACCCTATGTATTTATCAATTAACAAATTTGAAATTTACTATCCATATCTCTTTTTATCCTCCTTCTGTTTTTTCCTCTTCCTCCTTTTCCTTATTTTTTGATTCTTCTCCATTCCCTCTCATCTGTTCTTCTTTCTTGGAGGTGTCACTTTCTTGATTACCCAACAATGTTATGTTTGTCATCATTTGTCATATGATGTTAAATATGTCACACATATTTATAATGTAGCAATGGACCCTGGAGAGAAATCAGTCACATAGTAGGTATTTTCTGTCATTGACTTGATGGTAGATACCAAGAATTTCTGGATCATTTTAAGATGGAAAAAATTATGTCAGTTTTATTCCATGGTGATTATGCTTACTGGCTGACATTCTTCTCAAACTCACATGAAAGTGTTCATTTTCTCAAAAATTTGCATTGTATAATATCAAATTGTATAATTTATATTGTATAATTGCATAATTCACATTGTGTAATATCAAATGCTTCAATTTTTGTTAAACTTTAAATAGAAAAAACAATGTATTATTTTGAGGATGAGCATCTTGTCTTATATATACTAGATTTTAGTTATTACTCTCCTATGAATTGCTGATTTACGTCCTTTGCTTACTTTATAACAGTGAAATGCCCAAGATTGAGTCAAATTGGACAACAGCTTTGGTAGAGGGAGGGGTTCAAGCTTCAGAAGGGATTCTGGACGTTGGATTAGGTCACCTTCAATGTCTCTGCTAACTCTGCTAAGAATCTGTGATTAATAGTGGACTGAAATGCCCAGAAACCTAGAGGTGAAGAAAACCTGAGATGTGTGAGATGTGATTTGTGTGCATTCTACTTTAACAGAGCAAAGGAATCACTTCTCAGTTCTGTTTTGTAGAGGAGCTGGTCCTAGAGTTGGAAGGGACATGGAAAGGAATTGTCAGGGCAGAGCTAATGATGATTATGACATATGTGGAAGAGGGCAGAGTGGAGCTTTGAAGAGTGATAGGGCTAGGAGAAGTGGACTTTAGGGAGGACAGCTACTGGGAAATTGGGCTGTTGAGTTTGGCCAGGAGTCTCAACATTCCAACTCAAAAGACCATGAGGAAAGGGTGATCTGCCTAAGGGTAAGTGGGGATAGGGCAACTAGCTTTGGGTTGATTTTCCCATACAGTTCCATGTGATGATTGCTATTGGGATTTGGGCATAGCAGACAGACTTAAACATAAAGATAGTCTAAATGATGTGTCAAGGCTAAAACTGATGCATAATATACAGATAGATATTTAAGGGACTTGCCCTGAATCTTCATTCTACCAAATGCTAAAGAAACCTCTCAGAGTTAAACTGTGTATTTAGGTCGAAGGGAAGGTATGTTGCAGGTGTGTATGTGTTGGTATTAATAATTTAAATGGCACTTAGTTACAGGTTAGAACTCATCAAGGAAGTTCATTTTCATAGGGTCCATAAGCCTTATGGAAGTTTTTCTCTGGATAGTAGAATAGGGCTGGGAGGATGGAGGGAGGAGATACCTTTGGTATATAGTAGACTGACTGCTTTGATGGATTTTCTGAGAAATAAAGTAAGTAAGGGAGAGAGTGAGGAAGACCTGAGCCGCTGTAATTTCGAGAAATTCAGAGAAAAGCAAGATAGCAGCGAGCCAGTGCAGGGCGTGGCGGGTCCAGTGGGTCTCGGGTCTGGGAAGGTGGGCAAGCAGAGGGCTGGGCCTCGGGAGAACGGCCACCCACTTTCTGCCCCCTCACTCTTTCTCTAGAAAAAGAGCGTGGTTCGGACCGCGGGGCTGACCGCGGCGCCACCCGCGAGGCCACCGCAGAGCCCGAAGCACCGCCCTCCCGAGCCGGAACCTCCCAGCCCCGGAGCCTCCCTGCCCCGGAGCCTCCCAGCCCGAGCCTCCCAGCCCCGGAGCCTCCCTGCCCCGGAGCGCCGCGCACTCAGCACACTTCAGCACACTTCAGCACAGGACGAGTTCCAAGCGCTCTGGACGCCCGTGGAGGATCGCCGCTCCCCACTTTCGCCTGCCTCCGGAGGTGGGTCCGGCTGGGCAGGGGGTGGGAGCTGGGAAGTCCGGGAGTCGTCGGGAGCCCTCGCCGAGACCTCTTGTCCCCCCCAGGTGGGAGCCGCCTGCGACCCCGAGCCAGCGCAGCCGCGCTGCACGCGCGCCTCGGCGCAGGAGAGGTACTGGATCCGCGCTCGGGCTCCCTCTTCCCAGCCTAGATGACCGCCCCCGGAGGGCGCGGCTCAGGACGGTAGCCCGAAACTCTTGTGGGAGACAATCTCAGGCCCCGCCCAATCCTTTTCTTTTAGGACTCGTATCATAAATTGGCACTCGCAGCTCATTTTGGAGGGATCACAGTTTTCGACGATGCGAAACGACCCGAATAACAAGTTTAAATTGGTTTTTTGATTTGTCTCTTCATCCTAACTTATTTTAGGGAAGGTGTCAGACAGCCGTAGATCAGTAAGGAGGTGCTAAGTCTTCTGGATCTGCGCCCTCTCCCCTCCACTCCTCTATCCAGGCTGTCAAGGTTGTGTCAGGGACATTTCCAGGGCCATCCTGGAATAGTAGGTCTGTGGCAATTCAAAGCCAATTTAGTCCTTGACTTCCACTTATGTAGCCAGTGTGCTGAGTGATCAGTTAGTTGGCAGGGAAACTTGTACAAAGAAGCATTAGAGAATGCCAAGATTTTGCCGAATGCCATTGGCCCTGCACTATATCTTATTAGTTATATTACCTTTATTGTCTTCGTGCTCCTTCAGGTATGTATGTTAATCTTCTCCAAACAGGTCGGAACAACCTGAGAAAAGCCAGGGACCTACTAGGCATCAGTGCATAACAAATATTTTGCAATGAATAAATGTAAGAAGCATCAGTAACTTTGAAACTAGTGCTTGAGCATTCAACACCATTTGGGCTAATAGATTGGTAACATCTAAATTAAAAAAAAAAAAGAGTGAACACCCTTGTCTCATGGTTACACATAGAATGGGCTCCATTCTGATCCCCTTAGTTGGAATGCGTTGTGGTAGGAGTCGTGGATAGGGAGAGAGAGGAGACCTGAGAACTTGCAGAGCCATATCATAAGAACTTTTCTAGTTTGTAAAGGGAGAAGGTTGGAGCACATGCTTTTAAAGATTTCTTTCAGCTCTAAAAGTCTGTTATGAAAGGAATCCATCACATTGTTATAAATATGTTTTGGATTTCAGTGGCTCCAGAAGACTTCATCAGAAGGTTGGTAAACAAGTTGTAACTATTTTTTCAAAGAAAGGTCTGAGAGTTGGCAACTTAGAGGAAAACCAACCAATACGTAGTAGGCAAATTTGGCTTGATCAAAACCAAATATTTATGTATTTACAAATTTTTAGGCTTAAGCAGATCATTAAGCAATTGAATAATTTTCTTTTTTACTTAAAAATATATTCTTTTTAAAAGAAACAGATGAACACTGGAAAGGAAAGGAAAACTAAAATAAGAAAAACAGAGAGGGAGGCAAACCATGAGACCCTTAAACATAGAGAACAAACTGAAAGTTGCTGGAAGGAAGGTGAAGTAAATGGGTGATAGACATTAAGGAGGGCACTTGGTGGGATGAGCACTGGTGATAAATCACTGGTTTCTGCCCCTGAAACCATTGCAGCACTGTATATTAACTAACTTGAATTTAAATTAAAATATAAAAACTTTAAAAAATATATTCCTTGTTTTTTGTTGTTTTTTCCTGTATAGAATATGGGTTTTGCCACAAGAAGATGGTTCTACCTACCACTGGGCTGCATGATGCTGATCAGTCTGATTAATGCTGATTTTGAATTTCAAAAGGGGGTGCTTGCTAGCATCAGCCCCGGCATCACGAAAGATATTGATTTCCGGTGCTGGAATGCTTGCTCTTTGACACTGATAGATCTCAAGGAACTCAAGATACAGCACAGTGTGGATGCTTTCTGGAATTTCATGTTGTTCTTGCAAAAATCCCAGCGGCCTAGACATTATAATGTCTTCTTAAGCATAGCTCAGGATTTCTGGGACATGTATGTAGACTGCTTGCTTTCACAATCTCATGGAATGGGCAGAAGACAGGTGATGCCTCCCAAGTATAATTTTCCACAGAAGATAACAGAAGGTAATTTAAATGTGTACTTAAGAGAACAGCAGTTTAGTTTTCTTAAAAATTAAATATTTAATCTTTATTTGTCAACAAGTGAGCAAATTTGCCATATTTTTTTCTTATATAATTGATTTTCACTTTTATATTATTTAGCAACTGGAGGGGCTCTGATATAGAGATCTAAATGATTTTTTTTTAAGATTTTATTTATTCATGAGAGACACAGAGAGAGAGACAGAGACACAGGCAGAGGGAGAAGCAGGCTCCATGCAGGGAGCCTGACGTGGTACTCCATCCTGGGTCTGTCTCTAGGACCAGGCCTAGGCTGAAGGTGGCACTAAACAGCTGAGCCACCCGGGCTGCCCAAGATCTAAATGATCTTGAGATGTTATTACATATACATTTGGTAGATCATTAAAATTATTACCTTATTTTCCCCATGAATAGTTCATAAGAAAGCTATTTAACACTATAATTATTCCTATTACATTTATTGAAGAAATTTTAAACATAGGACATATAGTTAGGCTTTAAAAATTTTTTTCAAAAAAAAAATTTTTTTTTCAGTAGGGTTATTTAAAAGGAAGAAATATTAAGAGTCACATTAGAGTAAGTATTTTTTTTTTTTTTTAGAGTAAGTATTAACAGTTTCTCCTCTCTAATATTATAGGACTGGATTTTACAAAACATGAATATTACGTATAAGAGAGAGAACATGGGAAAATACCTCAAGCAAGGTGACATCAACCTGAAAGTTTAATTCTATCAGTATTTCTGAGGTCAAATATTTCTTGTAGTATTTATCAAAATTGTTATTTCTAATTCTTCAATATTTATGAAAGCTGTATTTTTTTGATGCGTAAAAGCTTTATGGCTATTGAATTAGCGTTTCCATCTTTTCAGATAATTTGTCAATAATTTTTTATTTGGAAGGCATCTTTGTAAACCATCTTTAAAAAAGCATTTAAAATGCAAATGCAATATATTTTTAAATACAGTAGTTAATGGAGTAATGCTGTAACTAATTTTATAAGGTATCTTATACATAATGTTGACTTTAAAACTGTGCCAAAATTAATGCCAGTATTGTCCTAAAAAATATTTAATCTTGATGTAGTGTACTGAGTGGCTTCTGAAATGTACATTTCATCACTGAGCCATCCTATGTATTAAAGTGTTTTTCTATCCGTTAAGGACTAATTTTTTTTTATGTTGTCACCTTTATTGTCTTCATATTTTAAAAAGAATAACAAAGGTAATAAACTTTGTTTTACTAAAGTGCAGTCTGGTAGAATTTTTGTCTTTAGTTTTTTAAATTATTATTTCCTATTTACATCTCACATCTTATTCCAAAGAGGATATGAAGCTTTAAAAATATATGCCAAGCAATAGGATAGCATGAAGTAAATGAGGAAACTAATATGATAGAAAATGAAGACAGGAAACTAATAATATACAGTTGTAGTTTAGATTAATACTTTCAAATGCATGTTGTAAAAACCTGTACCTTTGACAAAATAGTAGCTGTAAATTGGTCTAAATGTCCTACTTCTCAAGGTGAAGAAGGACTCATGAGCAGTTTCAAGATTCACATTGTTGATAAGAAAAACCAAACAATATGTTTAGGAGAAGCCCAGCAATTGCTAGGACTAAGAAACAATAAAAATCCTGGGTTTTCGGGGATCCCTGGGTGGCTCAGCGGTTTGGCGCCTGCCTTTGGCCCGGGGCTCCATCCTGGAGTCCCAGGATCGAGTTCCACATCAGGCTCCCGGCGTGGAGCCTGCTTCTCCCTCTGCCTGTGTCTCTTCTCTCTCTCTCATAAATAAATAAATAAATCTTTAAAGCCTGCACGCCCAAACTCAATTAAATATAAATCATTTTAAAAGCCCCAAAATAACACTGAACAAGTGTGCCACTGATAGTTTGACTTGATTCAAGAATAAACTTTTTTTTTAAAGATTTTATTTATTTATTTATGAGAAACACACAGAGAGAGGCAGAGACAGAGAAGCAGAGGGAGAAGCAGGCCCCATGCAGGGAGCCCAATGCGGGACTCGATCCCAGAACCCCAGGATCATGCCCCGAGCCAAAGGCAGACGCTCAACCGCTAAGCCACCCTGGTGTCCCAAGAATAAACTTTTAAGGGTGGAGGGGGTGTGACATCCTTTGAGTTATGGACCACTTTGAAATTCTGATGAAGTTATAGACACTTTAGTAGGAGTTACATGTACACAGTGTCAATCATTTGTGTATGATTTTGGGGTTTGGGGTCGTGAACCCCAGGTTAAGAATGTTTTTAGTTTTATTTTTTTTTTGAATTTTTAAAGAATTTCCAATACTGAAGAATGAATGGATTGCATAGCTTTCAAGTATTATTTTACAAGTATTTCATATACTTGAGTTTACATAATAATTGGTTGCATAATAATTTGTAAGTCTAATGAATTCCCACATTGAAAATATTTTATCTTGACAATTAAGGACAGATCCCTAACCTCATCAAATCAATTGGCTGAGAATAGGTCCTGTGTTCTCTTATTCAAATGACTAGAAAGATACACAAGAAGTTGCCTAATTCATTTCCTACAGATGGAGGCAAAGGATTGATTTTCCTTAGAGAATCTCTCTCTTTTACAACCTGTGGGCAAATGATCAAAGCTCAAAAGTTCAATGGCATAAGGCAAAACCAGATAATTTTTGCCTAATTTTTTTTTTTTTTTGCCTAAAAACAAAACCAGTTGTCATCACCATAGTGGTTACAACAATTTCTATTGCAGCAATGATGAACTTTTTAGTGTTAATAAACTTGTTAGCCTTCTAAAATGGGTTAATTGCAAAATGGATTTCTAATCCTCTTAGTTGAATTTACAGGCTACATTGGATTATTAAAAATAGTAAAAATAAGGACATTTGCCAAAACAAGCATTCTGGTTTTAGAACAGTTGATCTTAAGCCTTTTTGCTGGTACTTAGATATCATATTCTGTTTAAAATCCCCTCCCCGGGATTCCTGGGTGGCTCAGCGGTTTAGCTCCTGCCTTTGGCCCAGGGCATGATCCTGGAGTCCTAGGATCGAGTCCCACATCGGGCCCCCTGCATGGAGCCGGCTTCTCCCTCTGCCTTGTGTCTCTGCCTCTGTGTGTGTGTGGTATATCTCTCATGAATAAATAAATAAAATCTTAAAAAAATAAAATAAAATCCCCTCCCCACCTCACAATTTTTGGCACAAATCATGCCATTTGCATATGGAAAATTTATTCTTTTTTCATTATTCATTCATTCAACAAAAACTCACTGGGCTTGAAAGTACACTGCTAAATAATCCTTGACTCATATCAAAATATAAGTTAAAAAATGGTGGTCATGATGTGTTGAATGGGGAACAATATATATTTCTCTTTTGCCCTATTCAAAATCATCTGACTAGCTGAGGCAAAAGATCATTTTTTAACTTTAAAATAAACTTTTTATTTTAGAATAGTTTTAAGTTTGCAGAGAAGTTGCAAGGATAGTGCAGAGCTATCTTGTATATTCTTCACCTATTTTTTCCTATTGTTAACATCTTACATTAGTATGGTATGTTTGTCATAACTAATGATCTAATAATGATAAATTATTAACCAAATTTCATATTTTATTTGGATTTCACTAGTTTTTCCCTGGTGTCCTTTTTCTGTTCCAGAATCTCATCCAGGACACTTTACATTGAGTTATCTTGTCTCCTTAGGCTCTAAGAAGATGACCTTGACAGTTTTGAGTACTGGTCAGGTATGTTGCAGAATATCCAATTTGGGTTTGCCTGATTATTTTTCTCATGGTTAGACTGAGTTAATAGGCTTTTTGAGATGAAGACCGCAAATGTAAAGTACTTTTCTCAATACTTCAGATCAAGGGATATGTCATCAACATGAGTTGTCACTGATGATGTTTAACCTTGGCTAACGTTGTGTATACCAGGTTTCTCCACTGTAATGTTATT
This sequence comes from Nyctereutes procyonoides, assembly GCF_905146905.1. Lineage (NCBI taxonomy): Eukaryota > Metazoa > Chordata > Mammalia > Carnivora > Canidae > Nyctereutes > Nyctereutes procyonoides. The sequence continues at coordinate 13,850,891 of NW_026575141.1, read as the reverse complement.
TTCTCTTCTCTGTGTTCTTTGGAAGCAAGTCAATAAGCATAACCCACAGTTAAGGGTATGAGCAGTTATGTCCCACCTACTGAAGAGGGAATATCTACATAAAGTATCTGGAATTCTTCGTATGGGAGATTTGTCTACACTCACTCCCTCCGTGTCATCCACTTCCTTCATTCCTTTTCTTTCATCATTTATTTATATTAGGGACTTACAGACTTTTTAAATTTATACTTTGGATTATAATCCAGTAACTACATTATTATTTTGTTTCTGAAATTGTTCCAGCTTTGGTCATCAGGAACTCTATAGGATGTTCTAGATCTATCTTGTGTTTTTCCACCCATCCCTGGAACCAGCCATTTCCTCAGGAGCCCTGGTTTCTTTTATTGGAGAATATTATTAGAAATTAAGATCTCCCCCCCCCCCCAAAAAAAAAGAAATTAAGATCTGAGCAGTACGTGTTTCTATAGAATTTTGACCTGATAATACCAGGCCAATTCCTGAATGTCAGGGGCTGCCTTTTTCTTTCTCAAAAAGCATCCTTGACTGTAAATTTAATACAAACAATTATGAAACATAATTGCTAATTAAACTAAGCTTAAGTCTAAGTAAGCTTAGACTGTGTTGGCAGAAAGCGTACAAAAATAAGGAAAACTAGTTTCATTATGTCCTTCATGAGCCCTCCTACACTTGGTTTTAATTTATTTTTTATTTATTTTTTCATTTTTTATTTATTTATGATAGTCACACACAGAGAGAGAGAGAGAGAGAGAGAGAGAGAGGCGCAGAGACATAGGCAGAGGGAGAAGCAGGCTCCATGCACCGGGAGCCCGATGTGGGATTCGATCCTGGATCTCCAGGATCGCGCCCCAGGCCAAAGGCAGGCGCCAAACCGCTGCACCACCCAGGGATCCCAGCCCTCCTACACTTGGAAATCTTTGTTTAGTTTGTCTGGTCATAGTGTAGAGGAATATTAACAAGTGGTGGCACTTCAGAAGGGGCTGGCCAGATATAATGTCTGTAATAATTAAATAAGAATGATTACAGAAAATGGATATTTGACCTGAAAAGACTTAGGCTGAACATGATAGTTTCCTGTGATATGAAACGTACTGTGTGCTCCAGAAGACAGACTCAGGATGAGATGAATGAGTTATTCACTTGATTATTCACTGGTTTTCATCCAATCTAAGCAAAAACTGGCTAACAGTTTAATCATGGAATGAGCTCCCTCTTGTGGTAAAAATCTCACTACTGAAGTGTATGGAAAAACATTTCATCCATATTCCTTAAACTCCATTTTTATTCTTTTGAGTTTCTTTTCATTTACTTTATTAGCAGAAGTTTCAGTTTGAGGGCTTGAAATTTTGTCTCAGCTGACTTCTGGAAGGGAAATATATTCTCTGCTTTTCAGTCAGGCTGGATAGGCTAAGTGGGCTCAGGAATGGTGTGGGAGCACAGGGTGTGAGGAGAAACCTATTAGTGACATTATCAGGCCTATTCACTTGCTCACTGCAAGGGTGGCTGGAATTGTAATATACAAACTCCATGCATTGTCTGTCTACTAAGGGCAAGTATCTGGATTAAGCAACACTACCCTCCATCCACTCTCATTTCTTCAACTGTTAAGTGGCTGCTAAGTAACAACCTGCCCTATTTTACCTTTTCTTTTCCTGATGGGTAAGATCTACACAGCACAGGGGAAAGGTCCACAGATATCACTGATTATTTTAATTGTAGTCAGCCCTAATCAGTTTGGAGATATCAAGTTGTGCTACATATAAAAATTATATTCAGCCAAGTAATATCAGTTCTATTTCTACATATTGGTTATATAAAAGTATTAGTTGGGATCCCTGGGTGGCTCAGTGGTTTAGTGCCTGCCTTTGGCTCAGGGCGCAATCCTTTGGCTGAGTCCCGGGATCGAGTGCCCTGTCGGGTTCCCAGCATGGAGCCAGCATCTCTCTCTCTATCATGAATAAATAAATAAAATCTTTACAAAAATATTAAAAGTATTAGTTAATGTAATAGTATTTATGTCTTGCCATTTTAGAGAGGGTCTATCACTGGATGGAGTAAATACATTTCAACTACTTTAATATGTCTGTGTTTGGCATTATGTGTTTAATATTTGGATGAATCTTCCTTTTGAGCTCAGGGCTTTGCAGCATTTGCGGAGCTCAAGGGAAAGGCTGTCAGGAGCTGAGGCTGCCATCACACTTATTTAATAATTTATTTACTGATGTTATTATTGGTTTCAATAATGAATGAAATGTGGTTTCTACCTTGTCCTTAGGGAGCTTAACAACTGAAAAAGAAGCTTATAGTCTACAAAATGATGCAAAGATTTATTGTTCTTAGCCATGGACACTTCATCTTGATTCTGTATCTGATACACTTGAGGTATATCTGGTGCTTTTCCATATGGTCATCTCATCATTGCATGTCTCTATCCATGTCTGTTTTTGTCCCAGTAACTATTCTTTCATGGAATCTTTGTGCGTAGGGCTTCTTGTGAGGAAGAGGACAAAATATACCTTCCAGTATCTTGGTAGTGGCGATGATAGAGAAAATGATTCAGGAGATGCAAAGTTCCCTGGTAAGCTGATATACATTATCTACTCCTGTGGGCTGCAAGGACAATGGGCTGCTGGGCCAGGATGTGAAGCTGCTAGCTAATGGTGTACTGTCAACTCATTCTAATTAGAACATTAACAACAGTTGCAGTTTCTCCCCTCATTGCAGATTATGCTACCTTCACAGATGGGGATAATAGAAAATTCCTTGAGGAATGTGAGTTGGGGGAAGGGAAAGAGGAAGAGGAGGATGAAGGAGGAAGTAGGAAAAGGTGGGTTCACTGGGGGGTGATGGAGCCCTCTTTTATTTGATAAAGTGGATTTTATGCATGTTTTCCCAACTTTGCATTCAGTAGCATCATACTGGTTGCTTGTAATTGGTCACAGTGGGAGTATTTGTACCATCTAAATTGGCAAACACTACAAATGAGGGCATTTTCCCCTTGAAGAGCTGATTGTTACACATTTACCAGTACACTGTTGAGTGTGCCTATGTGCCTAGAATCTAGACTCAAATTCCAGTATATTTCCCTCCTTAAGAAAACAAGATCTTGTCTCTCACAGTCCTGGACATGAACTCAACTTTGTGGCTTCCTGGGGGTGGGGGGTGGGGTTGATGGGAATGGAGACGGACTATGGAAATCTCTTAATAGCATATGGAGACACTCTGCTCTACATCCAGCATTAAGGCATCTATCTCCTATTTTTTGGTAAAATACCTCCAACACCAAAGGGGGGAAGATACTTCCTCACTGTCGCCTCCCCTTCCCCATTAAAGAAGAAAAGTAGCATTAGAGTTTGTTTGCATATTTATGTATTAAGAGTAAAACCATCTGCATTTTTAAAAATTTTTATTTAGCTCATGAATAACATTTGCTTTTATTTTTTTATTTTTATTTTTTTAAAGATTTATTTATTTATTCAGTCAGAGAGAGCGAGAGAGAGGCAGAGACACAGGCAGAGGGAGAAGCAGGCTCCACGCAGGAAGCCCGATGTGGGACTTGATCCCGGGTCTCCAGGATCACACCCTGGGCTGCAGGTGGCGCTAAACCGCTGTGCCACCAGGGCTGCCCCAACATTTGCTTTTAATAACAGCGATGTTTTACTTTGACCAGCAAATTTGTTGCAAATGTTTTTGCTGCCCAGTATTTATATCCACATATGATAACAATATCTTGATTTCCCACCCCATCCATATATTTTGGTTGGAGTTAGCCTGCTTCTGGCTCTGGGAGTAGGCAGTACTGCTCTGGCCAAAGTCATGGTGAATGGCTCAGGAGTGGGCATGTGGCCAGTCAAGGGTCCCAAGATGCAGAGGCAGTTGCAGAGACTGTTGAAAGACAGGCACGTATTCTTCTCTGCTGGGTATCAACTCGGGAGAATACAATTCAGGGACTGTTAGGGAAGGAGAAGATACTCCTCACAGAGTTTCAGTCCCTAGATGCAGCAATGCCTGCAGTCTAAATGACTCCTAGTTTTGATAGCTATAGAGCCTGTAAAAGTTTTTATTGGCTTAAAACAGATGGAGTAGTTCACATGCAACCAAAGGAGTTTTAACTGACACAATATGTTTTACAATTTCAATTAAGAGAATTAGTAATCTTTCCAAAGAAATTGATGACAATTCTTCTGATGCTATATGTAGGTATTATCAATACAAATAAATTATATGTGCTTACTTTAGTCTTTTCATAGTATTTTACTAAAATATTTGCTTTATGTTTATGAAGATATTTTTAACTAAAAAACTATAAGCAAAATTTATTTCAGAATGCCTGTAGATTATTTTATGTAGGAACACTCTTCTTTGACTCATTCACAGTTTTCACTGCTTTCACCTTTTGTAGGGCTCCTCCACGAATAGGGAGTTTTTTAAGAGCAATATCTGTATCAGCCAGAGGTCCTCCCAGTAATCGGGCAGGGGTGCTTTCCACTGTTACTACCCGACCAGAAGGCACCTGAAAAAGCAAAAGGTATATATCTAAGCGTTCACTTACAAAATTTTTCAATGAAAGAAAAACCCATTCATCCTTAAGCTGACTTTGGAAAAGATACAAACTTATAACAGTTTCTTGGGAATCCTGGAGGGCTGATCAGGTCTAAACCAGTACTGGGTGACAGTGAAGGTATTCTTGAGATAAATATGCCTTAACTATGTAGTAAAATTTGACTAAAGAAAAAGAGAAGAAAAAAATATGAGAAAAAACCCCCATGGAAATAACATTCTAGGAGTCTAAATTCAGTATTTACTAAAAAAATTATGAAGCAACAAAACAAAACAAAACTTACCGTTGTATTAAGGCCTTTAATATTTGTCCTGTGAAATACTGCATTTGGTGGGTACTCACTGTATCTAGAGGATTCTATAGCTTTCTCCTGAAGTCTCTTTGCTTTCTGAAGATTTTTAAATTGGAAAGAAGGTAATATTGCTATTAAGACATTAAGTATCATATTTGCAATGAAGTATGTGAAGTACATTTAATTGTGCCTTCTACTCGGACTGTTTATTAAGTAGCACTGTAACCTGAACTTACTCACTTAGGCTAAGAAGATAGTTATAGTCAGCTACATCTTTCATACATTGCAGAAGACACCAGTCACCTGAAAACATTACTGAGATTTCCAGAGGTATCAGTCATATATATATGCCCAAAGAATAAAGCAGGTCCTCTGGAAATCACATTCAATTTTTAGTACATAATTTAATAAACTACTAGCTTTACCTCAGGCGATGCAGGTTTTCAAAATATTTTGCATGGATACTAATTCAAGACACTTAACTATTTCACACAGTAAAATAAATAGTATAATTTGTTAGACTCAGGTTCAACCTCAGTAGTTGAGGCACTAGAACAGGTGAAATTTGAGGTAACAAATGATCTGCATGGAATGGCTGGTTTTCATTAAGTATTTCTTTAAAGTACAGGCAGTTGTGAGTATATTTTATAAGTAAAGTTGGGAAGAATTTTTAGTGAGAAGGCAGAGACACAGTACCTCGAGTGAAGTTTTATTCTTTGGTTTTGCTACCTTAATGTGGTTTCACTATTTTCATGGACTAGCTTAACATTCAACAATTTCCTATCTAGTCAAAGAATTATAATATTACTTGAAAACATATCCAAAGTATTAGTGGGAAAAGTAATGAAGTTTTGGAAATACATGGTGCTTCTCACATATTTCAAGTAAACAATCAACATTATAAACTTTTTAGATTAGTTTCTAGCTCATCTGGATCCCTGGGTGGCGCAGTGGTTTAGCGCCGGTCTTTGGCCCAGGGCGCGATCCTGGAGACCCGGGATCGAATCCCACATCAGGCTCCCGGTGCATGGAGCCTGCTTCTCCCTCTGCCTGTGTCTCTGCCTCTCTCTCTCTCTCTCTGTGACTGTCATAAATTAAAAAAAAAAAAAAAAAAAGTTTCTAGCTCATCCCTGAAGCAGCTTATCACATTTTCCCAAAGGATGTTTATCCTCAATTCTCATTTTAAGTTTTAATTTTCTTTTGGTGGTCATGGAAGAGAAATACCCTTGGGGGAGAGGGTCACACAGACAAGTTTTTTCTGTCCTTCACTCTGCTTCTTACAGAAATGATCAATGAATAGAAGACTCAAAATGGAAAGTAGGAGCACATTTCTCCTCCTTATTCCTGGCTAACGATCACCTCCTTTATCATCTCCCTTGCTTCCCACTGCTAGAGCAAATAAAACTCAAAGTAGCATCTTCTGTAACTATGAAAATGCACAATTATCATCCTACATTGTATGAGGATCTAACAGTGTTGGTATTCTACAGAAAAGTCATCAGAAAAGGTAAATGAATATTTATTCCTGAAAAAGTCTGCCTGTCAAGAATTGGCTCTTTGTTGTGGATATCACAATATTTTAAAAATCCTACCTTTAAAGCTTTAGCATTTGATGTTCTGGCCAAGAAATTTTCCCATGATTTAGTAGCCAATTCTCTTTGCTTATGTGTGGCTTGTATCTGAAATGAGAAAGATAATTAAGAGTTCTAGTTTCTATGAAAGGATACCAAAGGGCTTTTTAAAGCCCTTATTTTCAGGGAAGACCTAGATTTTACCAATGTAAATTTTAGGGCTGACTAGCAAAAGGATTAGAGTATTCATAGAGCTCAACAAGTCTTAAAATGGGGGGAGGGAAATCCTTTCTTCATTATATGGCTAAGATTTGAACTGCTTTCCATGAAATGTAATGTAAAACTGTTGTTATAAAAACAAAACATAAAAATAACAATAATTATTCTCAGCAGGACTGATTGTTTTATGTGACTATCACTTGTGAAGACAGATTATAATCCAGAAAAAGGTATATATGACCCAACAGCAAATCCACAGGAGAAAATAAAGAGATTCCTGCTGCCGCTGATAATAGTTTACAGAAGGTTATATTTGTAAAACTACTAATCTATGACTGTAGCAGTTTAAGACAAGCAGTTTTGTGAGAGTGCTGAGTTGGTTGTGGTGATGCAGTCTCCCTAGTTACCTCTAGGGAGGTAACCACCAACAAACTGCAGAGACTATAGTTCTCAACAGGCTATTCACTAAATATATAATCAGAGAATATATGCCCTTGGTTAGTACTAACATGTTATTAAATATGGATTACGAACCTAAGATTATTTAAACAATAGCTTAAAAATAAGTGGAGTCAAACCCATGATAACAAATCAACAATAACTAACAAATCAAGAATGGCTGGTCCACACAGCAGATGTTCAGCCAGAACTGATGAGGCAGCAGAACTTCCAATAAGGCTCTCCCACTTGAGAGCACATAAATTACTTAAATGGCAACATCCATGCAATAAAAACTTTTTTTTTTGCAATAAAAACTCTTAAGTAAAACTTTCAAGCAAGTTAGTGTCTCAGATGGAGCAGAATTCACAGATGGATGTAGACAGAATTCTTAGTAGGCTGTAGATATAAACATTTAATAGACTATGTGAAAGATCAGGCAATAGAAAGCACTTTGGAAATCACTTTAAAGAGTTTTTTTTTTTTTTTAAAGATTTATTTATTTATTTATGATAGACAGAGAGAGAGAGAGGCAGAGACACAGGAGGAGGGAGAAGCAAGCTCCATGCCGGGAGCCCGATGTGGGACTCGATCCCGGGACTCCAGGATCGCGCCCTGGGCCAAAGGCAGGCGCTAAACCGCTGAGCCACCCAGGGATCCCTTTGAGCCACCCAGGGATCCCGACTTTAAAGAGTTTTAAACATTTAATTGTAATCATAAAGGGTCACCAAGCAGCAGTGGGGAATCTGCAACATCTTTGTTATCTGCAGACAAGCTAGAGCCACTTAAAGACCTATTTGCTCAAAACATCTGTTGGGTTCAGTTTCTGACCAAACAGAAATCTTTAGGAACATGGCTTATATTTTCCTGGCAGGCTTTTCCTGATTAAAGTCTGAGACCAGTTTACCTCTGGATTTTTGGAGCATTCTCTGTAAGTTTTATGGTTCTGAGGTGAGGATGAAACTTCATCAATATGCCTATGATTGGCATGGCAGTAAGAGCCTATCACAGAGTGAAGGACGAGGACCAGCTTTCACAGTGAGGTTATACATATAGGCACACAGATACACAGTCAGATCGAATTTGCTAAATGTATACACTTACATAGACCACAATTTTTGGAACTCTTGACATTTCAAAAAATGTGTCACAGGTGTCTCTTTGCTTTTTAAAATATAAGCCTGTAGAAATCAAATTACAATGCCATAATCCTGTACTGAATATAGTAATTGCATTTTAGCCTCTTAACTCCATGGTTTCTTTAAAAATTGCACAAAAACACTGAAAATAAGAGAAAACTACAAAATAACTCTAAGTGCTGAAACATTCAAAGTAAGGCATAAATATCCTATGGTCAGCTAGTTTACTGAAATTATTTCCTGCCTTAATGGTAATGTGACTTACTTTTGTATATACTTTTTGTTCACTTTGCACATCTTGGTGTGCTTGGCTTTCAATCATCTCGCTTTGAAGAGAAGCAACCATCTTGCCAATATTTTCTGATGCTGTTGTAATAGCTTCCAAAATTTTTTTATCTGTAGTGACTGGTCTTAACTTTTCTAATTTTATTTCTTCATATATTTCATTCCATATTTCTCCAATCTGTTACAACAAAGTTTAAAAAGTCACATTAGCCAAAAATAAATGATATAATTTTAGATAATCATTTATTTGGGTATTTGTTCCAAAGTTAACACTTACTGAACTACCTTTCTCCATCTTCCTATTTAGGAATAAGTACATTGGGAATGATTTGAGGCACCAGTTACAGTTGAATATTCAAAAGTAATTTCTCAAATGTTTTACAATGATGAAGTATTTGTGGACGAGGCTCAACTACCTAGGTCTAATTCACTACCATCATCTCTCCCTCTGGTTTATAGTTACACTGTTTTTACAGCTGCAGAAACTGCTGCTTTAGTCTCATCCTCTAGAACTACTCTTTTCCTCCCAAAAGCCCTGTATTAAAAGCTAGGTCAGGGGGCACCTGGCTGGCTTAGTCCATAGAGCATGGGACTCTTGATCTTGGGGTTGTGAATTCTAGCCCCACACTGAGAATGAAGCCTACTTTAAAACATTTTTTAAAAAATAAAGAAAAGATTATGAACTGCTTTTAAAAAATAAATAAATAAAAGCTAGGTTAAGCTGAACTTGTAGGCCAATTAACATGGGGATAACTGGGACTCTAGAGCCCTGTCCTGCCCCTTATCCTCTCACTAAGATAGTAACTGAATCTCAAGCTCTTAATTCCATGGTATCATCAAACTGACAGCTCCATCTCATATTCTAGGTTGTCTGGAAATTAATGTACTTCGGTATGCTTATATTTATAGAAAAATGTATATATCTAGGATTGGGATGAAGTTGAGCTTTGTTTTCATTTGACAGTAGAGGTGTATTCATTTATAACATTCGAATACATAGTACTAATATTAGTAGAAGAGAATGTACTTAAAAAGACTTTGCTGAAACTTAAAAAGTATTTATTTGTTAATAAAAATATAACCATTGGGGTGAGAAACCCAATATTCTTTAACATATTTGATCATCATATAAATTAGTGATAAAATCTTTAATAAATGTTAATAATTTTTAAAAATGTTAATTTATTTTAACAAGCAATAATTCATTTAAATATAGTTCCTAATGCTCTCTAAAGAGAAAAAATTATATTTTAAGAATTTTTTTAAGCTTCTGAATAGCTCTGTCAGTAACATACATCTTCTGTTATAAACTAATAGTTGGGTGAAATCATATCTTATGGAAAATACCAATCAGTTGTAGGTTTCTTGAACAGTAGCAGATGCAAAATGGAAAATAAAAACTATACAGTACATGGATGATTGCTTACAACTATGAATAGATCTTTTGTTTCCCAATTGATTTTTTGTCATATTAGAGTGTAATAACAAGATTATTAAGAAGGTACTCACTTTAAAATCAAGGTATCTATGTATGATACAAAGAGTGACAAAATCTTCAGCAGATAGGCCAGGTAAATTTTCAAAATCTAAAAGTTTATAAAGAAACAGTTACTGTAACAAAGTAAGTGATTCCAAAATGCATGTATCTATCATAAAAACTAAGGCCAACAGTTAGTTTTTATTCCATCTTCATTATGAAAAACTTAGTTCTGTGAACTTCTGGCTTCCTCCTGTAAGAAACCTTTGCCAGGTCATCCTAATCAAGTCATTAGAAGAGGAATCTTTTCTGTGCTATGGTGAGACAATGATATTGTACTTTCAGAAGCTGAAGAGTGTTTGACTACTTTTTTTCTTTAATAAGAAGCAAGGACAAAAAAAAGGCAGGGGAGGAGAAGCAAGGTCTTTAAAAACTCAGGTATCAGAACTCTAGTGTCTAAGCCTAATCTAAACTAACCACCTTTAATCCTGGCTGCAACTCCCTGGGGGAGCTTTGAAAGATGCTGATGCCTGGACCCCACCCCCAGAAATTCTGATTTTAATTGATCAAGGGCATAGCCTGGCATTGGTTAACTATGGAATGTGCACTTATTTGTATAAAGGGACTTTTGATTAACATGTTTGAAAATAGACTCCAAAGCAAAATCAACTTGCAAAACTCAGCAAAACAGAGGCTCTTGAGAATTTGACAAATAGCTTCTTACCCAGTTTGCCTAGCACAGCATAAATTTTTGCTCTGATATTCTCAGCAACATCCATAACTGCAAGAGTTGGGCAGTTTGCAGGCAATGGCATGATTTTTTGCTCTTCTTGGAAACTAGTAAATAGAGGTTTCTTTGTATCTAATCATTGCATACCATGAAAACATAGAAAGGACAGATAAAAACATTAATAAATTAATATTTAATTTTGAAATTTTAGTCCATAGAATATATAAAAATATTATAATAATAAAATAGTGCATTGTATATGATTATTCTTTTGAAAGCATTAGTAATCAGTTATTCCTCATTCTGTGGCAAAACTTAAAGCTTTTACTTTTATGATTTACATAAAATATGAAAATTTCACAAAATAACTTTTTAAAAAGTGAAAGTCTTATGTAAATAAATTTTCTAATTTTGAGATCCAGTTTAACAATGATGTAATCTCCTTTGCTTTTGGATTATATTATGCTATAAATACAAAAACGATCTTACGATGTTGCAGATCAAAACTCAAAAATTGGTTGAAATAGAAATCATCAGAAGTTAAAGGGGAAGTATTTTCACTTAAAAATTAACAATATTAGCAGTTGAAAAGAAACTTAAGAGGCTTAGAAAATGTACTCTAGCATTGTAGATTGCTGGTAATTAAACTTTAGGAACATTTGATTTATTTTTATTTAGAAAACAGCTTCTTTTATATAAAAAGTAAACTGCATAAATATGAATAAACATAAATATACAAAATACTATAAAAATTGTTTTCAGGCACTTTATTTACATCCCAAACTGTATTGATAAGTGAAATGTTACTGAATCTATTTATAAAAGCAAGTAGCTCAAGGGAACTTCTTTAGGACATGTTGTTAGGTTTTGTTTTGCTTTTTTTTTTTTGAGTTAAACAATAAATTAAACCACTTCCTGAAGATATTCTATAAAAGTATGAACCTGCTACTAATTTAGTTTTCTTCCATTCACTCAATTTATGATAGCAAGTTCCACAAATTCTTGTGAAAAGAACTTTAAACAAAAGAGTAAAAGTCCTTATATTTCCTTAATATCTTTTTAAACTTCTCTTTTTTAAAAAAAATGGGTAAACGATGAATAAGTCCTGGGGATGTAAAAGAAAAAAAAAAAGTCCTGGGGATGTAATGAACAGAGTGGTAACTATAGTTAACAATACTTTATTGTATATTTGAAAGTTACTAAGAGAATAGATCTTAAAAGTTCAATTATGAGAAAAAACTTGTAACTATGTGTGGTAATGGATGCTACTAAACTTATTGTGGTAATCATTTTGTAATATATACATTTATTAAATATTATGTTGTACACTTAAAACTAATGCAATGTAATAAATCAATTATATCTCAATTAAAAATATGCAACTAACTGCTACTACTAACAGTTATAAGTACACTTACCAATGATCATCCCATGTTTATCACGTTTTACTCCCAGTTCTTTTTCTTCCTTTCTCCACAATTTAATTAAAAGACTAGCAGCTGTTTGGTCCTTCTTCCCTCGCCAAGCATTGACATGAGCCGTAGTTTTGGGATTATCACAAAATTCAACCATTATTCCAAGTATTAGATTACAGAATTTTTTTTGGTTCAACTTTTGCAAGGAAATAGGAAAAAAAAAAGAATTGCAATAAATTTTAAGAACTATGATCTTCAAATAAGACCCCAAGAAACACTTGTAGTAATCAGTAATTTTCTTCTAAATGGCTGCCTTATAAAATTAACACTCTACTTAAGTATGATTTGGGACAATCTCCTATTAAAAAGTATGTTTCAGACATTAAGAATTAGAATAAAAAGAAAAAGATTCAATATAATTCTGATATAGTCATAAATGTATGTAATGATCAAAAATGTAATTGATTTGTTTCAGTTCAGAAAAAAGAGAAATTGTAGAAATAAGTGAAGATGTTCATTTTAAGTGGAGTTAGTAATCAGTACTATACATAGTTTGCTGTAATTATAGGATCTTTCTAATTTACATGCTTTATTAAGGTTTGTAAAGACTCATAACCAGAACCTTGTTGTGACTAAGAAAATAACTGATGGTAACTGCAAGTGGGAGTCACATAAGAAAAAAAATCAAAATGAGATGGAATTTTGTATTTTGAAAAGTAAGCATTTAAGAGAAATTATCTAGCATATTTCCTTTGTTTTGCTACTAGTTTTCAGGAAACCAAAATTTAGGTATGGAAAAGTCCATCCAGAGTAGTAGTCTTCACACAGTAATTTGTGGCTGAAATATTTTTTGCTGATTAACTCCTAGTATACCACTAATAGAATACAGCAAAGGAAAAATGTAACCTGTTGTTTAAACTGCAAATATTATCACTTTCCTCTTTTATAAAATGACGGATAATATTACCTGCTTTAGTGAGTTATTTATAATAAATTATATGAGTGCCTGGCATATAGAAAGCTCTCAATAATATTTAACATTATTAGCAATTATTATCATTGCATACTGAATAAACATTTTAGCAGATTGTATTTTTTCCTCAAAGATTTTATTTATTTATTCATGATAGATATAGAAAGAGAGAGAGAGAGAGGCAGAGACAGAGGCAGAGGGAGAGGCAGGTTCCACGCCTGGAGACCCATGTGGGACTCGATCCCGGGACTCCAGGATCATGCCCGGGGCCAAAGGCAAGCGCCAAACCGCTGAGCCACCTAGCGATCCCCTTTTAGCAGACTGTATTAAGCAGAATCCACAACCGAGTTTTTTTATTCCCATACTTCACTTTCAGGAAAAAGAGGCAAATGTCAAGGGTTGGAGTTGATATAAAAACTTCATTAAAGAATATTTGTAATCTGTAACTGGATTGGTTCAATCTTCATTAGGCACAATCTAAAAATTATATTAATAATAATATAAAACATTTACATGGCAAAAATATGTGTCAAGAACTATTCCAAATACTGTATGTGTGTGTGTGTATGTATGTGCATATGTGCACTCATATAATTCTCCCAAGAGCGCATGGGATAGATACTGTTATCTCTGTTCTACAGATGAAGAAACATATAACAGAGATGTTAAATACTTGTCCAAGTTACACAGCTAACAAGTATTGGAAGCCTCAGTCAGACTATGCTCATAACCACTGTGTTATATGGCTTCTTCTACCAGTTTTATGTCTTTCCATCAGAGATCCTAGTGGTGAAGGAGAGTGAACACAAGTGAGAAATGTCTTTATGTCTTTTATATAACCTTAAATATTCACAAAGAATTTAATTATTTAATATATACATGTTTAATATAAGTCCCACTTTCTAGTCTTTAAGTAAAAACAAGATTCTAGGAATTTGTGCCAAATTAATTCTGTAACTTTGGGAATCCCCTGACACATCACCATGCGCATACTCTCATCAGAGAAACATGGTGAGCTATATATCATTTAGTAAAGCCACACATATATCCTTCTGTATTATGTCCATTTTCCTGAACTTTCCAAGGGTTTCTGGTTATGATTAATTCCTGTTTATCAAAGTGGGCTATTATTATTATATATTTTTTTGTTTGTAATGTTTTCTATCTAATGAGTTTGCTCTCCTACCTGCCAACTAATTTTATTTCAGAGAGATAAAGGGACACAAATAACTTGAGCACCTTTGCTAAATCCACGTAGGTTATTCTGTTACTAAATAAAATCATTCTGTTAATAAAATCATGAATGGTGGCAATTATATGCAGTGACATAGGTAGAACTGTATGTGAGAATCTCTCTCAAAGTTTTATTGAAACCAAATTATACTTTTCCTCCCATAGTATCTTGACATGGATCTATGTAGAATTGAGGCCAGTAGGGAATTGCTTTGAGGATAACTGAGGGTCTTTGCCATTTTTTGTTGGTGTTAGATGGCAACTGTCTTTTCTGACTGACTTAATGTATTCATTCCTGCTCATTCTGTAGAATGGTCTTTGACGCACTAGATTCTTAACATTGCCTACAAACTATTCAGTTCTTTAAAAATGCTGATTTTTACTCCTTTGTTTAATGTGGGCCTTAACTTTTAATACAAAGAGAAGAAGTTAGAAGTTATTAATAATGATTATGGGTTTTGATATTGTCTAGCATTTCACAAACTATTTCTTTGAAGATTGGTGGGAGAAATCCTATAAAACAAATTATCTGCTGTTATGTGTTTGGGAGTGCTGACGTAAGTAAACTGATTTCTTCACGGGGAATTTCCAAAGCCTTTACCATACCAATGCAAAATATATGAATCTCCAGGTGAGATTTTGTTTAATACAAACAGTTTAATGTGATATGGGGGCATATTTAATTATAGAATAGTGTTCTGTGGCACTTAGTTTTAGAAAGAGTTAATAAAAACATATTTAATTGTTTACAATTATTAACAATCATACTTACTGCCAGTAAGTCCAAAAGGAGAAAAATGCCTTCCTTTTCAAGAAAGTAATCCTCTGATGGATAACACCCTAAAATACAGCACCTTAAATAAAAAGGAAGTTATTCATTTAACAAGGATTCTGCTGTTTATATACTATTGTCTACTTCTACATTTTTTGACTGTTTTAGATGCCTCATATAGGAGAAATATGTATAAGCAATAGTCTTCTGCGACTGACATTTCACTTAGTATAGTGTCTTCTAGGTCCATCCATGTTGTTATAAATTGTAGGATTTTCTTCTTTTTTCAAGGATGAGTAATATTCTATTGCATGTATATGCCATATTTTTTTCCTTATCCATTCATCTATTGATGGACATTTGGGTTGCTTCAATATCCTGGCTATTGTGAATAATGCTGCAATGAACATGGGAGTGCAGCTATTTCTTCAAGATCCTGATTTCAATTCTTTTGGATAAATACCCAGAAGTGGGATTGTTGGATCATACGATGGTTCTATTTAAAAATTTTTTTCTTTTTGAGGAACTTCCATACTGTTTTCCATAGTGGCTGCAGTTTGCAGTCCCACCAATGTCAACAGATTCTCTTCTCCACATCCTCACCAATGCATATCTTTTTTTTTCCTTTTTTTTTTTTTTTTTTTTTGATAACCATCCCATCAGGTATAAGGTGATAACTCATTGTGGTTTTGGTTTGCATTTGATGACTAGTTGTTCTATATGAATCTTAGGATTGTATTTTCTATTTATGTAAAAGTATATCTTTAGGATTTAATAGGGCTTACATTAAGGTATATATCACTCTGGCTAGTATGACATTTAAACAATATTAAATATTAATTATTCCTGTTTTAATCTTTATTATTTCCTTTATTCTGCTAACTTTGGGCTTAGTTTGTTCTTCATTTACTAGTTACTTTAGATTTAAAGTTAGGTTGTTTATTTGAGTCATCTTTTTCTTTTTAGATTTATTTATTTATTTGCAGGGGAGGGGCAGAGGAAGAGGATCTTCAGGCAGACTCCCCACTAAACAAGAAGCCCTACACAGGGCTTGATCGGAGGACCTATGAGATCATGATCTGAGCTGAAACCAAGAGTTCAATGCTTAAGTGACTGAGCCACCCAGGCACCCCCATTCTTCTTTTTTATGTAGATATTTATACCTATGTGCTTTCACTTTAGTTTATTTTTAATTTTCCTTTTGCTTTTGTCTTTGACCTAATGGTAGTTAAAGAGTATGTTAATTCCCCTGTATTTCTGAGTTTTCCTAATTTCTATTTGTTATTGGTTTCCAGTTTTCTTCCAGTGTGGTCAGAAAAGATATTTGGAATGATTTAAGTCTTAAATTTGTTAAGACTTATTTGTGACCTTGCATGTTGTCCTGTGGTCACAAATCACATCCTGTGGTTATCTAGGTGCTCAAAAATTACCTCATTAGGGGCATCTGGGTGGCCCTTTTGGTTAAGCACCTGACTTTGGCTCACATCACGATCTCAGGGTTTTGGGATGGAGCCCCACAGCAGGTTCCCTGCCCAGCTTGTCCCTCTCCCCATTCATGCTCTGTCTCTTTAATAAATAAATGAAATCTTTTTAAAAATTACATCATTGACATAAACTCAGATGTGATTGAAAGGGGCTTGTTATGAGTAATAAAAAACACTGCCTTCATAGTTATTACTTTGAAGCTATTACAGGAACTGGGAATTAAAGACCAGATACTATAACAAAAGATGTTCTCATTGCTCTTATTGATTAGGAAATGACAAAAATTTTAGGAATTCTGTACTAGGAATGGACCAAATATATATTTCTTATATAAATCACAATAACCACAGAGCTTAAAAAGAACATGTATTCTACTGCTACTGAGTGGAAATATTCTGCATATGCTTATTAGGTCCATATAGGTCTATAGTCATTATTTCCCCCTCCAAATATGTTGCAGTGTGGCTCTCATGAATCCCACCCAAATAGGACAAAAGAAATATGTTGTTAATGATATATGAAACTCAAGTAATTTTTTCCAAGACGAAATTTTGTAAATTAATGTTAGGAAAAGTGGTATGTGTGTATGTATATATGTATGATTTATTTTTTGCTCTTTAGGAATGCTAAAAAGTATGGGAAAAAATATTGCTTAGGAAATACGTAATCAATTGGTTTTCAACTCTTTGAAGAGGAGATGAATGAATTTGACAGTTTTCAAGCATAAGAATACTATATGAGTAAAAGTAGATGCTTGTGTTCTCCTAGACCAGGCCAAAATGGAATGGATTCAAATCATAAAATCAAAGATTTAAGTTTAGATACAAGAATGGTTTTATAAATGAGCTGTGCACAAGATTACTTTCCAAAGGACACTGGTAGGTGTCATTTCTAGACTATTGAAAAAGGTATTGGGAGAATTATCTTTCAGGTATGGTTTTGAGGGAAGAAATTTTTTTAAGCAAACTTTTACTGAAGCTTAAATTATGGTACAGAAATACATTCCAACTAATTTAAATCCAACACCATGAAGAAATTATAGCACCCAAATTTTCTCTTCTCTATCATACAGTCTAGGATTAATTTTTATTACTACTCAATCTACAGTTTTAATATTTCTAGGCTTTATTTCATACAAATTTGTGCAGTTTTAAAAAATTAGAAATCTTAAATCTATTAGAAACAAAAATCAGACTTTAAGCCAATAAAGAGCATAGAAGAAATTTCCTTGTTTTGTGGTTCTAACTTGGGGACAATAATACTCACCAAATGCTGTCCAATGTACTAAAAAGAAGTACATTATAGCCTAATCCACTTTGTAACTTTGTGGGGTCTGTTTTCATTACATGGAGAATTATATCCACTCCTTCAGTTCCGAACATTTCCTAAGGGATTTAAAATTATTTTTGAAATAAATAATCTCACCCTTTCCTGTTTCATCCTGTCCCCTAAAACTTTTTCTACCAGATAAATAGAACAACATTGCTAGTTTCATACAATTTTTTTTGAATTTGCTTTCTTTCAGGAATTTAAGACAAAGTACTATAAAGCTAATCATTTTAAGATACAGCATCAATCAATATGCTAGCTTAATGTTCCTTTATATTTTTTGTTTATTCTCTTTAAAAAAAAAATCCGTAAGCTTACCCCATGATTTTCTTCTACATTATCAGTAAATGCAGTCCACTATCCTGTCAGGTGAATACTAGCTAGCAAAAGCGAAATGGAGGCTAAAATTCTATTGTGGAAGACTTTTAAAATATTACCAAGAGGAGAAATAAACACATAAATGGTGGTTAAAACCCCTAATAATTTATATGAAGTTATTACTGGTTAATATTTGTCACTTACCAATTTCCTTCCTCACTGTTTTGTTCAGCTCTGGTACCCAGTAAAGCAGGACTATGACTATTCTTTCAGAAGAACATAGGCACAGGAGGACAGAATATAAGGAAAAGTTGCATCAAAGTTGAGAGCGAGGTATGCATTTACTGTTCTTGTTGCCTCTCGCTAAAATTCTCTATTGGAAACTTCATGATTTAAAATGTTTATCTTTGCAGTTCTGCCTTTTGCTATTTAAATTAACAATCTTGGATGGAGATTCAGAGCTTGTTACAGAGTTAAAAAAGACCAAAGGGAATTAAACTCTTTTTCTAACTTTTAGTTCTAGGTATGAACCCAATTTTTTCCTTCAAGTTTTTACTTAAATTCCAGTTAACATACACTGTAATATTAGTTTCAGGTGTAGAATTTAGTGATTCATGTGCTCATCACAAGTGCCCTCTTTAATATCCATCATCCTTAACGCAATTTAAACTCAAAACAACATTTATAATCTTTTATCCACTTAGGAAGAATGGGTTGCCAGTTTTTTAAAAGCATATACTACTTATTTAACATTAATTGCACTTCCAGGTATTTATCTAGGAGAAATGAAAGCATTATGTCCACAGAAACACTACTATAAAAATGTTCACTGAAGGTTTATACATAATAGTCCCAAGTGGAAACAATCTGTGTTTATTAATAGGGAAACGGAGAAAAATTGTGGGTATATTAAAACAATGAAATACTACTTGGCAATCAATAAAAAGGAATGAATTACTGATTCATTCCTGCAAAAATGTGGATATATTTCAGGAATATGATGATGACAGGACCAGATATAAAAGAATAAATCACACTTAGATATGATTCAAATAAAGTAAAAGAATAGGCAATACTAACTTATGGGGATAGAAATCAGGATAGTGGTTACCTGAAAGTAAGTAGGGGGATGGCTGCTAAGGGGCATAAAAGAATTTCATATGGAATAACAATAGTCTGATTGATTGGTTGGTTGATTGATTGGTTTTTAAAGATTTATTTATTCATGAGAGACACACAGAGAGAGAGGCAGAGACATAGGCAAAGGCAGAAGCAGTCCCATAGGCAGAGGGAGCCTGATGCAGGACTCAATCCCAGGACCCCGGGATCACGATCTGAGCCAAAGGCAGATGCTTAACCACTGAGCCACCCAGTTGCCCCACAATAGACTTTTAATTGAGATATTGGTTAAATGTGTGTATATATTTGTATATATTTATCAGAACCTATCATAATATATACTTAAGATATATATACTTTATATAATTATATTCTTCTTATAAAAAAGAATATTAAATCCTCACAAGATTAAGAAACAGCAACATTATGGACACCAAGAAAGAGTTCATCATGTTAGGTAATTGGGAGATCTGAAAAAAACTTTGATTCACGGGCATACATACCTTCCTAGGAATATGATGTTCACAAAGACTGGATAAAATAAGTAATATATCAGATTGAATTTCCAAAACAATGACTTCTTCTTTGTCATCAGACTGGCTTATTGTATTTTTAAAAACTCCTGGTGTGAAAAAATTGAAAGAATGTAAACTTAGTGGACATTGTAATTTTTATTTTGATCAATTACTGTTTTGGAATCCCTTCTTTAAAAAAAAAAGAAATCCCTTCTTATAAAATTTCAGTTAGAGAAACTATTTTAAAAGGGGCTATTTTAATTGCATAGTTATGTAGAGGATGTAGACAGAAGGTGATAAATGGATTCTTTGAGCTCTGAATACAATCAGTAGTAGAGGATGTAGACAGAAGGTGATAAATGGATTCTTTGAGCTCTGAATACAATCAGTAGCCCCATATATTTATATAGCATTTCTAGTACAGAACTAATGGAGTGTTATTACAAGATGCCCTATAACCTGATACTCTGCCCAGCAAACAAAACTATTTATAGAAATATGCAGAGTGTCATGAGGCAGAGATGAGTGCCATTGTAAATATATGACTTAAATACCTGATCACAGCTTTCTCATCTCCTCATGGTTAATGGTCAATTTTAGGCAAAGGTGGAAGACCTCTCTAAGTATGTGTTCTCTTCCTGTTACTTCTTTCTGCATCCTCTCCTTATGTCTACCTGGAGGTGTCTTCAATAACTTTAGGTAGCAGTATTCCCATGTCCTTTGAAATCTCTCCCTAGCTTCTAATAAAAAATTAGACTGGAAAAGAGCCAATTACACTGATGGAATGACAGTCACAATAAAATTTTGCTTCAAAAAGGAATTTTTCTTTAAGCTTTAAAACGAGGAACAAAAGTCATCGCTTCTCTGCTAAAGGGGTCATTGACATTAGCAGGAAGGGGTGGACTTCTGTTCCAAAGTAAGAGAGTCACGGAAATCACAACTTATTTCCATAGCTGGCCCTAAAGGGATGATCCTTGGTCCTGTTAGGATGAATGACAGGGGCAACATCAGTCCCTAGTGGGACTAGTCGAGCATGGTGCAGGCATGTCATTTTCTCTGTTGTCTGTAACACGTTATGTTGATATTGAATTATTTCCTTCATATTTCATTATCCTTTAGCTGCCTTTACTCTCTCCTTGTTCTATTCTAAGTCATCTGATAAATTTCTTTTGGATTCCTTTTTCTAAAAAAGTACTATATACATAACTTCCTTGATCAAAACCGCTATTGGCTCTGCATGTCTAAAGAGCATGCTGTTCAAAACTTTCTAGCTTGGCTCCTGACTAGACATATTATATCTCATATTACTTGTTTTCATAAAACATTTTTCCAATTTCTATTTTAAACTATTTTTAAATTGAAGTATAGATGATACATGTCTTCATAAATAGACTTCAGTTAAGCTAGCTCTGAACACATTATTATACATATTTTAACACGATGTGTCTGCTTATGCTGTTCCCTTGCTTTAAAGACCATCTCCTCTTTTCCTCTCAAAACTAGCTTTACTCTCACATCCAAGCTCAATAAAGGTAATTGTCAAAATTACCTAGCCTTAAAAACTGCTGAAAACTCTTAGTTTCTGTGGTATTTACTCTCTGTATTACTCATTAGAGGCCTTACTAATGGTGTAGGGTAACACATGCTATCTTTCTTTGATATACATCTTTTTTTGTCCTCATCAAAGGCAAGGTCCACAGTGTCCTGTTGTATACATGTTTGTGATCCCAGTGCCCCCATGGCACGAAGGGTATTATAAACATTTGCATTTACAGTGCATTTACTATTTGTTGAGCAAACTGTTTGTTAAGTCTTCTGTTAGATTGTGTAAGTGACAGGAGGCCACTGCCTCTAAGAACTCACGTGATAAAGAGCAGATTCTTTCCAGTTAAAGGGAAAAAATCCCTAGAAGAAGAGAATCCTTCTGTATTTGTTTTCCCTTTTCTCTACCCCACCTCCTACCTGGACTCTTACCTGGACATATGAAATATTGTATTTTCTGGACTCCATCCAGTTAGGTTGGAACCTTAACACTGAATTCTGTACAATGGAGTATGTATGCATGGAAGTGATAAAATCTACAGGTTTGGTTATCCTGAGTAAACTCATCAAGAAAATGTTTTTGCTCAGTACCCTTTTCAATATCCTTATTTTAAAGGGAACCATTATTTTAATATTTTTTAATTAAAAAATTAAATATACTTTATTTAAATTCAGTGTGCCAACATATAGTATAACACCCAGTGCTCATCCTATTAAAGGGGACCACTCCACTCCACTAATGATGAAAAAGTACTTTAACATGTAGAAGAGCTTTTGAGTAGGTGTTTATAATTAATTGACATCCAGTAAATTATATGTTACTCCTGAGGCAATCACTGAATTTGATTATGACCAAAATAGAGCTTTTCAAAGTCAGGAAGGTTAGGGCCAGAAGACTACTTATTTTTTAGTTAATAAAAACTATAAAGCTTTTGTTTAGGGCTTCTGAATTTTATTCCAAGCTCACATGTATATATTTTGGGGATAAAGTTATTCAATATAGTCAATTCTAAGTTGAAAATCAAGGATATCCTGCTATAATATAACAGAAAAGAATCTTCTGTGTACATTTCTGTATATACCAGCACATACCATGTTCTGGTATGTCAGATGCATCAGAAAATGTGATGTTATCCTCTTTTAAATGACTTCAAAAGCCTGGCCAAAAAAGGGGTGATCTTATAAGAAAAATGAAGGTAATAGCCCGTTTTAAAAAAAAAGGTAATCCCAAATGAACTTTATGTCAAGTGAGTAAAGAGATGTTTATAGAATGAGCGATCATGATGTTTTAGTAAAGACAAACTGATTTATAGCAATGATATGAAACAAAAATCAAGAGAATATTCAGGTGTTTCTGAGCTAAAAAGACAATAAATTTGTAAAAAACATTTAAAATAAAACCTCTAATTTATAAATATTCTACTTTCATAAGTACACAAACATGTTTTACCTATCAGTTGCTGAATTGTTCCTTTTTCACAAAGATCATTGTTTATAGTCTCATCCTCAAGGTAGACCATGGCTCTCAAGAGTCTTAAACTATAACGCATCTGGGCAAACTTGTTGCCACGGCCACCTGTACCATGAAAACTATTACCATGACTAAAGAAGGGATCTGTGGAGAAATATTAACAATTTAACAATTTACATTACAAAATTTAAAATATAAAGCATTTCAAATAAAATAAATCAGATACCTTATGTATCTACCCTTAAGTTTAAACAGATGCTAAAATTTTGTCATATTTGCTTTTTTTTAGAAGAGTAAATATTATCCTTTCCCCTTCTTCTATTCCCAGAATAGGAATATGCTTTAAAATTTTACTCAAATGTATCATAGTGTATCTTTTGTAACTTGCTACTGTTATTCAACACTCTGTTTTTTAAAGTATTTACATTGTCACAAGCAAATCTAAATCATTTAATTACTTTCAGCATTCATTTTGTTTGTTTTAGAGGGCAGGGAGCAGAGGGAGAGGGAGAGAGAGAGAGAGAGAATCTTAGGCTTCATGAAGTAGGCTTCATGCCCAGCACAGAGCCTGATGTGGGGCTCAATTTTACAATCCTAATAAGATCATGACCTGAGCTGAAAGCAAGAGTCAGATGCTTAACAGACTGAGCCGCTAAGGTGCCCCTGAGTAATCGTTTTATAAATAAATCACAGTTTATCCATTCACTAGTACAAACTGCTACAGTGAACATTCTGGTACAATGAACATTCTGGTTTATATCTTCTTATTCCCACTGAGAAAGGTTTTGCCCATGTGATACCAGAATCATATAAGGTACACTCACACTGAATTTTTTTTTTTTAAGATTTTATTTATTTAACACCGTGAACGAGCACAAGCAGTGGGAGTGGCAGGAAAAGGGAGAGGGAGAAGCAGGTTCCCCCCTGAGCAGGGAGCCTGGATGCATGTCTTGATCCCAGGACCCCAGGATCATGACCTGAGCTTAAGGCAGACACTCAACTGGCTGAGTCACCCAGGTGCCCCTCTCACACTGAATTTTACTAAAGTCCTTAAATTGCTTCCCAAAGTGGTTATATGGATAGAATGTACAAGACTAATAGATTTTTTCCCAGTCTGTTAAATGGGAAATTACATTCATTTCCCATTTAATATAGTCAATTCTAAGTTGAAAGTCAAGGATATCCTATTCAGTCTGTTACATGGGAAATGACAGTTGTTATCTTAATTTGCATTTCTCTGATTACCAATAAGGTTGAACATCTTTTAATTTTTTTTTTTAATTTGAGATTTTGTCTGTAACTTGACAGTCCCTATTCTTTGTCTTCTTATTTGTGGGGTTATTTTCTTTTTGAATTCTTTATGAGCCTGGATCCTAATCCTTTAGTCACAGGGACAGAAATGTATTCTCTTGATTTGTAGATTGCTATTTTATTCAGATTTAGTCATACAGGCATTTCTAAATTTTACATTATTAAATGTATTAATCTTCTGTATACCTTAAGCTCTTCTAGTCTTTATTAAAAGTCTTTTCCTGGGAACCCTAGGTGGCTCAGTGGTTGAGCATCTGCCTTAGGCTCAGGGTGTGCTCCAGGGTCCTGGGATTGAGTCCTGCTTTGGGCTCCCCACAGGGAGCCTGCTTCTCCCTCTGCCTGTGTCTCTGACTCTCTTGTGTGTATCTCATGAATAAATAAATAAAATCTTTAAAAAAAGTTAAGTCTTTTTATCATAAAGATATTTTCCTGTTTTCTTCTAAGATTTTTACAGCTTAACTTTTCATATTTAGAGGTTTAATTCATTTTGCACTTGATTTTTTTTAACAAGTTGAAAGAACCTTATTTTTATTTTCATTGAAAGCAATATAATCAAAATTAGTGAAAGGGAATAAAGGGAAAGGAGAGAGGATGAGTGAAAATATCAGTGAGGGTGACATGAGAGACACCTAACTGGGAAACAAACAAGGGGTAGTGGAAGGGGAGGTGGGTGGAGGGTTGGGGTGACTGGGTGTTGGGCACTGAGGGGGGCACTTGGCAGGATGAGCACTGGGTGTTATGCTAAATGTTGGGAAACTGAACTCCAATAAAAAATTAAAAAAAAAAGAAAGCAATATTATCTCTGTTAATGCCAACTTCCCATATGTTCTATTTCATTGGTCTATTCCTTGTCTTATACCATACAGTTTAAATTATTATATAGCTTATGGTAGGTCTTGATAAACAGCAGAGCGAGTTCTCCTTTCTTTACAATACATAATATGCCTTTTTTAAAAAGGTTCTTTTAAGAAGCCTTATATTTAAAGCTAAAAAAGAAAAGTTACAAAAATACTGTTCTGAGTATTGTGTATGAGTTAAAAATGTAGGTTCTGGGGCTAGGCTGCCTGTACTCAATCCTGGATCTGACACTTCCTGTGTGACCAAGAACATGTTATTTAACTTTTTTGATGGAGTTCTACCCGTCTGAACAACAGAGACAGTAATAGTACCTTCGACCCCTAGATTTGTTATGAGGACTAAATGAGTTAATAATTTAAGATGTTTAAGGCCTATCACAGTAAGTACTCAATAACTGTTAGCTATCAGACTTCCTCATGTTAGGCAGCATTTTCCTCTTTTACTTTATAGTCTTTTGTAAACATAAATGATATTAAGGATAGATGGAAGAATTGTTTTATTTAATGCACAGCAGTTTAATAAGAAAAATTTAGTTAACTCCACATATTAGAAACTAAACAATAAAGGAAATCAGCTATAATTTTTTTCCTTCCCCATGGATATGATTTTCTTGATCTACTGAAAGTGTATCGTACAAAATTATTTCCAAAGCAAAATTACTACCAGAAAAGATTGCAGTGTCTCCCTTATAAACATTAAAAAAAAAAAAACCATCTTATTTCCTAAGAATGATGAAAATTGAAATAAAATATTTGTACAAATTGGTAGTCTGCTAATTTGGTAGACTACATGTCTTTACATAGACTACATGTCATTACTTCTGGCTGGGGATTTTAAGCTCCATGAAGGTAGGGATTTTATTTATTTTGAATATAAATGTACTAACACAATATCTAGTACCTACTACACATCAACAAATATCTGCTAAATGCATAGTTAAAAATATTTCCAGGACTTAGTATAATTGTTGGATAAGCCTAATGATACAAAAATTTAAATCAGGTTTTATGAATGAACTTTTTTTACTGAGAGGTATGCCTCAACTCTAGTTATGATATTTACCAATGTATCTGCCTTTAAAGGAAATCTCAGATTTTTTTTTCCTGAAAAGCAACATGTAAATACTTGAAAATCATAGGAAACCAGATCTCTAGTTTTTTTTTATTTTTTGCTTAATTTTATTTATTATTCTATGCATATATTGAGAGTTCAGTTGAAATATATAAATTACAATTTTGATGGGCACCTGAGTGGTTCAGTGGTTGAGCCTTTGTCTTTGCGGGGATAGCTCAGTGGTAGAGCATTTGACTAGAATTTTGACAGGTGTGACTCACCTTCACTCTCACACCATTCTAGAAATGCAAGGACTCGAGCATTTCCCTGACACAGCATATATTCTTCTGTTAATAAAGGAGCCACTGATGACAAAGTGGCAATTGCATGCAGTTGTAATTCTTCATACTGTGCTGCAGACCATTCAATTATTTTGTGTTTCTCAGGCTTTTTAACATAGGTAAACAAAGCCAAAATAACTTTGCCATCAATTAATAGCTATGAGAAAGGGCAAAAAGTACTTTGTTAGAAACCTAATTAAAACAATTTTATTTAATCTAAGAATATTTAATGATTTCCAATGTAATGTCTTATTATGTTCATTTAAAAAATATTCCTTCCTAAAGATCCCTACATTAAGTACCAAAACTAAAACAAAACAAAAACAAAAAACAACCAGTTGGCTATGACCCCCTTTCTAGGATATGCACTTTCCAAATGACAATAATATAAATGAGTGTTAATTTTTTTGTCTATGCTGCTTATATATGTAATCTAGCTCCTGCTTATGATCAAACCACAAAAACAGAAAATTTGGAGCAAATAAACTGCTGGCATTTCTCTCTTCCCTTCATTTTTTGAAAAAAAATTCTTCACAGACTCTATTGTATACTACAAAAAAAAAATCAATTTTATCCAAAATAATGACTATGGCTAATTTTTAAGCACTTGCAACAGAAATTATACAAATATTCTACAAGTAGTACACATATTATCACTACTATTATTGGGCAAAAAACATTTGACATAAAAAAAAATCAATTGATTCTACTGCTTACATAGTGCTTTAAGAAGCTCACCATAGTCTTTATGCCATTTGACTCTGTTGTCGACTAAAACTGGTTTATAGACTGTAGTGTACATTTTGTTTCCATAGCTATCATTTTAATAGTTATATAATGCTCCACTGTTCTGATAAAAACATATTTCAAGGGGTGATATCTGGCATTTCAAGGAGTGATATCTAGCATAAAATACATTTAGGTTCTATAGGTACATATTTTTTAAAAAATATTTTATTTATTTATTCATGAGAAAGAGAGAGAGAGAGAGAGGCAGAGACACAGGCAGAGGGAGAGCAGGCTCCATGCAGGGAGCCCGACGTGGGACTCGATCCTGGGTCTCCAGGATCATGCCCTGGGCTGAAGGTGGTGCTAAACTGCTGAGCCACCCGGGGCTGCCCAAGGTACGTATTTTTGATGTAAATAATGTTATCATTGTAAAGACAATTTTTCTTTCCCTGAGCATGTTTTAACATGTATATATGTATGTGTACTCCTCAAAATGATATTACCAAAAAATTCTGAGCTATTTTAGCCCTCATAATTCCATGAGGTAGCTGTTACTCATTCTGAAACTAAGATATCTGCAATTTACAGAAATGAAACAGCAATTCTATTCAGAATCACAGTTCTGGAAAATGACATTTCATTTGGCCTGACTAAAGCCTTAACCACAACCTGGTCAGAGGTAGACTATTAGGCTGGATGGCCCTGTATGGATTTTCTTTCATTTTAAATTTTCTTATTCAGGAGATCTAAACACATAAATCTCTAAGGCTCTCCTGCTTTTATTTGGTTTATGTGGTTTAAATTTCGGTAAATTCACTGTTAATTAACCAGATAAGCAAAAAAAATTTAGGGTAACATTCTGGCCAATAAGTTATATTCTCTGGTAAACATAGGAGTTGATGAAAGATTTGCAGTCATGACTTTTAAAGTTATATTACAAAGTGAGACACTTGGGCAGCCCTGGTGGCTCAGTGGTTTAGCGCCTGCCTTCAGCGGGGGATGTGATCCTGGAGTTCCGGGATCTAGTCCCACATCAGGATCCCGGCATGGAGCCTGCTTCTCCCTCTGCCTGTGTCTCTGCCTCTCTCTCTCTTTCTCTGTGTCTCTCATGAATAAATAAATGAAATCTTAAAAAAAAAAAATAAAGTTAAAAACAAAACAAAGTGAGACTTTAGCTTTTATTTTGGTTATTTTTTTTACCTGTATAGTAGGTAGATCTTTACATAAGATCACAATTATATTGAAAAGCAATTTCTTCAACTCAAAATCTTCATAGGAATTAGAAAACTTAAGACCTTTTACCAAAGGATTTTGACTTTTAACTGTGAGGGGGGGAAAAAGAAAATAAATGCTAAAATAATGTATAAAACTCATCAAGATAATCATAGGTTGAAAGTTTTATGGTTTTTACCTTCATTGAAGGTTGCAAATAGAATCAAATCCCTGGTAAAGCCACATTCCTAATATAAATACACAGAAGGATGATTTAATTAGATAGAAATTACAGATGCCTATATATACCTAATATTTACCTTTTTCAGATTCCCCTTGTTATTCATTTGAATTCATAAAGTACTAATAATAGAAAGGGATGAAAGCAAGAAACATATAGCCAGATAAACTTGTTATTTATTTAATATAAACTTCTGTTGGTTCTAAGAAATATTTTTACATTATCTTATGAATATTTTAGAAGATGCTGTTTAAAATTTGGTAAGAACCCAAAATGTATTAAGACTACAGATTACTTATGTAATTCATTATCTGTTCCTTTAAGTGGCAAAATAAGGGAGAAAGATACAGTTGTTTTTGACAGCATTTCTTCTTAAACACTCTTGCTTCTCACTTGACCCCAACCACTCTCATTAATGTGAAAGTTTTGGTCAAGAGGTAACAGTTCCTACTTAACATGAAAAGCCCTGAAGAATAACCAGAATTGCAAACATTTCAACATGAGGGAACTCATTCTTGACAGAAATATCCTATTTGAATTTAGAGGGGCAAATGCCTAGGCTTTTGAGCTTACAGTGTTACATTACTATGCTTTAGAATCCATATGGTTTCTTTAAATGTGAAGATGTTATTTGACTACTAAAATTCACCTGAATGTTTGCAAGGATGCTAATGAAAATTTATTAACTAACCAGGGGCTTCCAGAGAAACATACAGGTCTACCCACAAATTGCAGCCTTAACTAGAAAGCTAGATAGGATTGTTGCCCTATTTACACATTATAAATTCTATGATTGTTCTTTATTGGGATGATTTGATGACCACTGATATGGGGTTGAGGCCTTCATTCACAAATTTCCTTTGAATTCAACTTAGAAAGTTTTTTGGCTGATATGTGAATATCATAGCCAAAGATCTCTCTTCGGAGATGTCAATCATTCAGTGATTTTTACATTATAAAATATGGGGAGGCTGAGCTTCTGGGATGACTGAGTAGCTCCTATAAGAAACCTGCCTGCAAGTAACAATTATAAACTCTGAGCAAAATATAAAAACAACTGTTTTATGACTCAAACAAAGCAGATACTAGAAAGGAGTCAGAACTTTGAAGGAGATGGCACTGCCTGAGTTTCCCTTTTTTAAAAATGGCTTTTAGGCTGAGGCCAGGTCCTAGTCCACACTTTGTGTGGATGCTACAACTCAGGGTAAAGCTGTTATCTTAGTGGTTTGAACACTCAGAGGGCAGAGGTAATCTCTGGGCAACTATTGCTACTGAAGGGAGAAATCCCAGAAAGGAGAGAGCCACAGAAGGGGAACTTCAACTTCTGTGTATAAACTCCCAAGTCTCTGACTAGTGCCTGAATTATGCCAGGGCAGGGGACTCTCCAGCATCCCGGGTAAGGCTAAAAGAAATGAACTGGGATTTGACCTGCCATTCACCACAGGGATGAGTAGCCACACAAAATGCTATTAATACAAAAGAATATGTACTTTTCAGAGTACACCAGAACCCACAGTAAAGATGTTCATAATAAACAGAAAGAGACAGGAACTTTCAGCAGAGAAATAGGAATGTTATAAAAAGGAAACAAAAATTCAAAAACTAAAAATGACAATATCTGAAATAAAAATGCACTGGATGAGATTAAGAACAGAATGAAGATGACAGGGGAAAAAAAAAGTCAATGAATTTAGATACATAGACCAATATAAATGATCAACCTGGAGAATAGAGAGAAAGATGATTGAAAAAAGTGAACGGAGCCTCACGACAAGCATACATGTAATCTGAATTACAGAAGAGGAGAGAGAGAAAGAATGGGGCTGAAAAAATACTTGAAGAATAATGACCAAAAAGTCTCTAAATTTAGTCAATTTACATACTCAGGAAGCTCTATGAATGAACCTCAAGCAGAATAAATACAAAGAAAAATCACATCTTGGCACATCATAGTAAAACTGCTGAAAATCAAAAGTAGACTGAGAATCTTGAAAACCAGTCAGAAAGCAAAGTGATACTTTGTCCATGGGGAAACAACTTGAAATAAGAAATACTTCTTATCAGAAACACTGTAGGCAAGAAGACATTGGAACGATGCTAAAAGATCAAAATGCTAAAAGATCAACTTTTAATTCAACTCAGAATTCTGCATTCTGTGAACACAGATGTCAATAATTAATCTGCTTTAAAGATATTTTCAGATGAAAGAAACTAAGACAATTTGCTGCCAGTATATCTGCACCATAAGAAATAGTAAAGGAAATTCTTTAGGTGAAAGAGAAATGCCAGGTATAAACTCGTATCGTCAGTAAGGAAAGAAATGCATCATAAATGGTAAATACGTAGGTAAATCATAAACTATGATTAGAATCTCAAGTTTCCAAAAGGTTGCAAAGAACTGCCAGAACTACTGGTAACATAGAGACATTACACCATAACTTGGTATCACAATGAAGTTCAGAAATATTACAACATAGTTTAGGACTCCTTCCCCCATACCAACTATTTCCACAATTAAAATTAATTCAATTTGACTCATACTTACAATCATTGGTGCTCCAGGATTTTGAGCTATGATTGTTGTGATTACTAATATGTCATTTCTAAGCTGACGATCATAATGACTAAAACCTCTCATAAACAGATTTTTAAATACTTCCTTCAAAGCCCTAGAAAGTAAAATCAGATCTTTAAAATCATATTTCCATGCAAATGCTACTTAAGTGTCTATCAACAAAATCTCCCTTTTTTATATTATACTATTCATTTCAAAGTATTTCTAATCTTTACTGCATTTCCAAATCTGCCTCTACGTAGGATTCAAATCTGCATCAGATAAGAATCCATCAATCCAAATCTATACATGGTGGGCATAGTGACTGCTCTAAAATAAAGTTCATTCATGTCATTTTCCATTTTTAATTACTTAAAAGCTTTTTTTTTGTTCTTAGGATTAAAAAGCCCTACTTTCTTACCAGGGCTTATCAAGCTTTTCATGTTACGGTCCCTGCTAACATTGTTAGCTTCATCTCTCACTATTCTATTTTCTGATGTTAATATATCAAATTTCTAACAGTTTTTTTTTTCTAAGTTCTGTTTTTACTTCTGTTCCCTGTCTAGGATGTTCTCTGAATGCAAAACTCTTCTGTGTTGCCAGTTCATATTTATCATTCACATACCAAACTAGGGTTCATTAGGACGTACTTATTAACTCTCCAAGTCTGGGTCAGGTTCCCTGTAAAATGGGCATTTGTTGCTTTGCTTTCTAGCACTCACTTGCCCTTCTTCTTTTTTAATCTCTACATCCAATGGGGGGGGGGAGCTTGAACTCACAACCCCGAGATCAAAAGTCACATGTTCTACCGACTGAGCCAGCAAGGTGCCCCTCACTTGCCCTTCTTATGATAACAGTACCCTTATTTTTATTTACGCATTTATTTTTTTCCCTGTGTTTGGTGTTGTGGAGACGCTTTTAGCTTCCTTTTAGCCAGAGCATTTCTCTGTCACTGGTAATTCATTCTGGAATGGCATATGGCCAACTCAGACCATTCAGGACCAACACGGACTCAATTCGAAGAATTTTCTTTGACCTTTCAGAAGAGCAAGTCTTCTCTTCAGCTTGATTTGGGGTTGTGATGATTTGAACCTAAACTTCTGAGGTATTACCATGTGGAACTTGAGAATAAAGCCAACACAGTAGAAGACTGACAGGGATAATGAAGACCCACATCCTGTTATTTGCTGTACCTTGAATACAACTGCACATGAAACCAGTTTTATCCTTGACTTTGTAGTTATATAAGTCCATAAGTGTCCTATATGGTTTAAATCAGCTGGGTTTTTGTGCTGAATCACTCTTCTAGAGAACATGTAGCACCTGTGATAGTCTTTCACAGCCTGTTTACTTGTCCATCTCCTAACATGATGCAAATTCCATGAAAGCAGAGACCATGTCTGCATTGTTTCATTTGTATTTCTAAGGCCTAGTTCTGAAGTTGGCATAGAGTAGACAATAATTATTTGATGAAAAATGAATAAGTAACCTAAAGGCTTGCTTATATTTTATTGGAATGCTTATTGCAATATCTGGAAGAGATTAAGTACTTAAAAATAGGTTTATTGAATGGAAAAATGAAATAGTTCTTTTAAATGTCTAATTTATTTTATACTTATTTAAATACATAATTTAGTTTTGTTAACAAGCTACTTTAAAAGCTTTTCAAATAGAAAAAAGATGTCTTGCTATTGCACAGATGCATTTATACTGCAGCATAAAAATTATGTCCTGAAATATAGTCATTACATGATTCAAAAGCCTAATTGAACACAAATTCAAACAAAGATGTTAGTTATGTTACTGGCTATCATTTTAAGGTTAAAAGACATTCCCATCTAACCACTTACAGCAAACATTCCAAATTACTAAGCTGTTGTATGATTTCTTCTTTTGAAGATTTTTCCAATAAATTCCAAAGTATTTCTGATGAACGAAACAGAAGCTGTCCAGACGGATCTGGGTCATTGAGGTGAGCACAGATTCCATTGGCTGCTTGTGCTTTCATCATTAACGTGCAATTAACTTCTGAAAATAAATTTAAAAGTTATTTATGTTGTATAGTCTTGACTGTTGGATGGAAACAAAAATAGTTGAGAATGAAGTATTTAAATTTAATGATATACAAACCAGAAGTTGAGAGATGTTGCAGAGCTTTAAGTACCCAAAGTTTCTCAACAAGTTGATTTTCAAGTAAGCCCAACGACTGGACCATTGTTTTTGCCAATCCTCCAACCTCAGCCATCTTAATCTTGTATGATGAACTTGCTTGCTGGTAACCTAATAACAATTAGTTAATAAATATGTACAGTTATCTCACATAGTAATCATCTATGTTCAGACAAAGGAATGAGTAATTTATTATTAAACAGCAATAACAACTTTTAAAAAAGTGTATGGCATTTTAAAATGATATAGCACAGGGAAAGGCAAAATTTTTCTATAAAAGGACAGGTAATGACTATATCAGGTTTTGCAGGTTATAAGGCTTCTGTGTTGACTACTCAACTCTCTTACCATAGCACAAAAACAGGCATAAGGAATACAAAAATAAATGGGTGTCGCTGTGTTCTGATATACCTTTATTTACAGTGAGCAATTTTACCCTGGGACCATAGTTTGCTGATCCCTGGTGTAAAATCTGAAATAGGACCACAGATCTGGGGTACATATCTTATATTCCAAAAAGGAACAAAATATTTGTAAGTAGAAATGCTTTCTCATAAAGGAAAATGGCATGATTACAAATACTAAATGTTTTCACTATGTCAATACATTACTTCAGTGATTTCCAGGAACAATGATGATGTAATAGGACAATGAAATAAGTGAAAATATAATGCTATTTTGAATAATGCTAGTATATAATGGTATTTTGGGGAAGTATGATTCTTGGTGACACATATATTTTTTTTAAAGATTTTACTTATTTATTCATGAAAAACAGAAAGAGAGAGGCAGAGACACAGGCAGAGGGAAAAGCAGGTTCCATGCAGGGAGCCCAACACCGGACTCAGCCCGGGATTCCAGGATCATGCCCTAGGCTGAAGGTGGCGTTAAACTGCTGAGCCACTGGGGCTGCCCTTGGTGACATCTTAAAAGAAATTTCCTTCTGTCTTAGCCCCTATGAGAAACACTACCTCTTTTGATATAATTACACAGGTGCCTGTCTGACTACATGAAATGAGGAAGATGAAATAAACATCAGAGGGTACTTGTCCACCTGAGATTCAGCTATTTTCTCTCTTTGTGATATCAATTATCTAACTTCCAGACTCTTTGACTTTTGAAACCAAATAGATTCTCTAACTTTGCCATGGTTCTGAGAGGTCTGCCTATTTGTGTTCTTTCTGAATCTCATCTCTGGCACTAGACAAGGCCATGTTTGTTCCTCGGATGGATGGGTTCTCTATGGTATGCCCTACTTACTCACTTTAGGAATTTAAAGAGTATAGAGAAGAAAACAAAGTATGATGAGGAAATTAAACCATCAATTAAAACATTAAACCTGCAATTAAGCCATCAAGAGATAACAGCATTAACATTTTGGTATATTTCTTGCTAATATTTTTAATGTATGTATATAATTTTAACAATATACTGTATGCAGAATTTTATATTCTATTGCGGCCACTAAACATTTTTTAAGATTTTCCCCATTCTGTATTTTTCCAAATCATGATTTTTATTTCCATACTAGTCTATCATATGGATGCACCAAAATGTACTTTTATAATCCCTACATCTTTTTCTATTAAGTTTATATTTCTATGGAAGCATATAGTAATATTAAGGCTCATGGACTTGATTCCTGTGTTCAGGGCTATGTCTCTTACTGTTGTTCCACAGAGAACTTTTCAGCTGTGGTTCCAGATGTCCAGCCATGCCTATCATTAAAAACCTACGGTGTTACAGGAAGAACATTGCCTATAGTTCCTAATTTTCGGAACCTGGTTAAATGAAGGTCAGCCTCACTTCTCTGCACTTTAACTCCTCTGCCTTATCTCAGACATAAGATGTCTGTCTCCCTTTCTATCTTAAAGAAGAGTGCCTGTATCTTGCTAAGGTTGACCTGTTCTCCTAATTCCATTCCGTTCATGCTTTAGGACTTTACCCTCCCATTTTTTAATTACTAGCTTCTTGTTCATCTGTCTATAAACTTCACTTTCCCTTATCCTAAAACAAATTAAAAAGAGCAAAACCCAGATGTCTTTCTTTGATCTTCCTACCAGTTGAGCTCTGACTGTCCTCTGACAATCCTATATCTGCCCTGATCACTACACGGCAATACACCTGCCAAAGGCTCACTATAACTTTTCAGATACCATATTAATTTGACATTTTCATTCCTCAATGACAGAAGCCTCTACAGTATTTGACACTTAGACCACTTCTTCCTTCAACAAACATTTCATTCAATGGCACACAAAATATGGCAGTCTTTAGGTTTTCTCTCTCCTCTTTGAAATTCCCTTCACTGCCAATTTCGTGGATCGTTTTTTCCCCACATGTCAGTATGGGTACTATCCCTGCTGCCATTCTTGGTTCCTTGTTGTTATATGCTTTATCTCCTGGCAAACCATTCTAATAGCTTCAACTTTAATCTCTAATTGTATGAATTCCAAACCTGTATATATGGTCTGTTTTTAGTATCCAATGTCTACTATCTACAAATACTTCTACCTGTCTATCTCAACAATAATTCAAATCTGACATTTAATAATCCCCTTACTCTGTACTTCAGATGTCTTTCCATTTTCCCTGAGTCATAAGTAATCCTTCCTTTCTGCTACAGTCTTATTTACACCTCTCTTAAGAGACACAATAACTTCAATATATATGTCTTCTCGCTCTTCCAAGATTGATATAAATAACAGAAACCATGAAGGTAGGAACTACGTCCTAAATAACATATCATCCACGCGCAAGTGCCCTTTATTATGATACCATCCATTTTAGTGTGACTCATTTTGTCATGCTATATTAAGATCCCAAGGAGTAACATGCAAAACTTTCTTGCTAAGCTTTGAGAATATTATTAGCATTAGATATTTAACATCTAATTGGGTAGAACACAGAGCCAAACCGTGGAAGGAGCCATGATGTCCTTCGACAGATGAGTGGATAAAGAAGATGTGGTATATACATACAATGGAATATTACTCAGCCATCAGAAGAGCTGAATACCCACCATTTGCTTCGACATGGATGGAACTGGAGGGTTTTATGCTGAGTGAAATAATTTAATCAGAGAAAGATAATCATCATATAGTTTCACTCATATATGGAATATAAGAAATAGTGAAAGGGACTGTCACTGAAAGGAGAGAAACTGGGGAAAAATTAGAAAGACAAACCATGAGAGACTCATACCTCTGGGAAACAAACAAAGAGTTGTAAAAAGGGAGGTAAGTGGGGGGACGGGGTGATTAGGTGACAGGCACTAAGGAGGGCACTTAATGGGATGAGCACCAGGTGTTATACTACATGTTGGCAAACTAAATAAAAAAAATAATTGGATGGAAAATATGTTAGGAATAATCATAAAAAGGTTAGAAAAATAATTAATAATATTAATAGTATTGAATAAAATTAATAATAAAAATTAAACTAATTTGGGTATGACTTTTAAAATTGTGTCATAAATATTTAGTTTAGAGTAAAAAATCAAGCAAATAACAATATATGTAATATAATATGTATGTCTTCCTTATAAAGGTCAAGCATTTAATTATTTCTTTGGAGCCTTCCAGCAGAATAGACAATATTTATTTTTATTTTATTTTATTTTATTTTATTTTTTAAAATATTTTATTTATTTATTCATGAGAGACACAGAGAGAGACAGAGAGAGGCAGAGACACAGGCAGAGAGAGAAGCAGGCTCCATGCAGAGAGCCTGACGTGGGAATTGATCCCAGGTCTCCAGGATCATGCCCTGGGCTGAAGGCGGCACTAAACCGCTGAGCCACTTGGGCTGCCCAGAATAGAAAATATTTAAAGAGTAACTGGGTAGGGTCATCATAATGTTTTCCAAGAACACTGACTCATCAAGACCCCTGGAGATACTCACTGTTTCTGGATGCTTGCGAAGACATGTGCATCTGACCACACTCCTCAATAAAAACCACAGGCCCCAAGCAAAGACAAGACTCACTGTTCCTGGATGCCTGAGAAGACATGTGCATCTGACCACAATCCTCAATAAAAACCACAGGCCCCAGGCAAAGACAAGACTCGCTCTTCTTTTCTGAGTCTTCCAGAGGCTCTGTCCATATCTACACTCTCTTTACATCTTCAATAAACTCTGCTCTCACTTCCACTTGGCTCATGTTTGATTCCTATCCTGTATGGAACCAAGGACCCTTTTGGCTGGTCCTGTGGGAATACCTCTGGGTCTTTGGACCTAGCCAGCCTGCATCAATCCCACAATGTCTTTCCAAGTTCAAAGAGAATGAGAAAAAAAAATATTGCTTTACAGACATAAGTTATTACTAAAAGACCATTGAAAACTTCACCTGTGGGACGCCTGGGTGGCTCAGTGGTTGAGCATCTGCCTTCGGCCCAGGGTGTGATCCTGGGGTCCTGGGATTGAGTCCCACATGGGGCTCCCTGCATGGAGCCTGCTTCTCCCTCTGCCTGTGTCTCTGCCTCTCTCTGTGTGTCTCTCATGAATAAATAAATAAAATCTTTAAAAAAAAAAGAAAACTTCACCTGTAATATGCTTCTTTGGTGGTTCTGCATGATAAAAGTCAACAATACATTTACAAATTTGTATCCTCAATTCAGAATTCGGTATTTTCATTAATTCACCTGCCAAAAGGAGAAATGAATACTATTTAATAACACTATCATAAGTTTATTTGCAAATTTAAATGTGTTGGTAATACAATTAAAAATATCCTCACTAGAAATTCAAACTGGACCCTGTAATTTTATACATGCATACACATACACACATGCAAATGTGAAATATCTTGGATCTATCCTTATAATATTTGGCCCCTCATTCAACTCAGTCTCTCCTTCCCAGGAAGAAAAGAATGGTGAATAACATAAATGCTGGAACCAGACTGCTTAAGATTAAATACTGGTTCTGTCACTTACTACCTATGTAAACTTGTGTCTTACGTTTGTCATCTATAAAATGTATAACAGTAGTTTCTACTTTAAAGATTGCTGTAGGGATTAAATGAGTTAATATGAGAAAAAGATGAGAATAGTATCTGGCATATAGTAAGTTACTATTATTATTTTGGCAAGATGTGGGTTAGCATTTTTCCCCTTAACTAGAGAATCAGTAATTTGTTGCCTCTATTAATGCATCCTTTGCTTAGAGAAGTTCCAAGCGAGCTGTTTTTCAATTTGCTGACAGACTGGAAGACTGAGTTTCTAGGCAGTCTTTGCCCTACATATAATAGGTTTATATTCAAGCTATCTTGGTAGAAATGAAGGATAGGGAAAATTATTTCTGAATTGGCTTCAGCCTATACTTCAAACTGGATTGTTTGTTTTCTCTGATAAACTATAAGTTATAATCCCTAAGAGAATCTGAAAATGATCTGTGAGATTCTGGAAATGATCCATATCCTCTGCATGCAGCTTCAGGGCTGAACTAGATCTGGGTGGATTCTGTGAGGGAAAGAGAGAACAAGGTGTTCCTGACATATTCGTGTTTTGCATTAGGACTTGCATAATTTTCACCTCTGAGAGTGGTCAGTGAGTGAGTACAAAAATGGAGAGAAGGAGGATGCACATAGGAAAACCACACCCTTGTTTTAGGAGAATCTATCTGCAAAAAGCATCACTAAAAAAGAAGGGGAAAACAAAAAGAGAGTTTCAAGATGATTCCCTTAATTTTTTTGAATACTTCCTTTGATGTTGAAAAATCACTGTTCTGGAAAAGTTTAGTCAACAGGAACAACTAAAATTTTCCAACAAAACTAAGGAAACGTTCAAGTTTACAGGAAATTCTAAGATTTCTCATCTGCTTCTCTACCCTTTTAGTTCTTGTAAGTTTAGATCATTTTTCACAGTTTTATGTTTTATAACCTCAGGACAGAATACCAACTTTTTCCTTCATACATTTCCAAAATCCTATTCTTGAATCAGAAATAACTATCACTTAAAAGAAAAAGTAATATGATTTACTACTACATAGTAGAAACTGGAAGTTATTAGTAAAAATGAACAGCTTTTGTTCAACCCTTTATACTCTATATAATTATTTTAGTTTAAACTCATGTTTCCAGTAATTAATAAGGGTCAGAACAGTAGTACATGCAGCCAATAATCAGTGAAAGGAGCTCATTTTAAGCTAAGAGTTCATACTTCTTTCAAGACAAGCAAACAGTTACTCAGCAAAGAGCAGACTGACAGTAAGAGCCCTATATTTATCACACAAATGCCTGCCAACACTCTTAAAGGCAAAATTTTAGAATAGTAAGGGCAACAGAGGCGTTTTTTAAGGTTATTAACCAAACCTACATCTTTTATCCATTAATACTATCGTGTCCTCTTTTGGGTTGGCTTCCCATTGTAAATTTCCACCAATGACATTCACTGAATTAAAGTTTCCAGTTAGTTTCTAGCCTGCTTGCTCCTTGCAGTCATCTTATCAAACACCTCATGTTTATATAATTTTCTTGACATCTTTTCCATCCTAGGCCATAATAATTTCTCCCAGAATATCTACCCTCAAAGACTATGAAACTTACTTAGATACAAAAGGATTACTATCTCACCATTTCATGATTTTATTTAAAATTTTAAATTATTTAATGAACAATTTGGATCTCAATGACTAGCAATTAATTAGATTCTAGCAATTATTAGTTTAATGTTGAAAACATTTTTGTGATTATTGAGAGGTACATATACTTCTGATTTACCAAAAAGTTAAATATTTCAACAAATGAAATAACATCAAGACAAATCAGCATTTGCCAGTCCTTCAATTAAGGAACACAGAATTGTAGTATAATAAAACACGTGAGTGAAAAATGATAAAAAAATTATCATAAGCACACTATGATTAATTCCCAACCAGAAACAAGAAAAGAACCTACATTTGGAGTACTCTAAAACTTAGTGACTGAGATATTTCTTTCTTGTCAGTAGGGCCTGTCATATACTATACCCCTCTCCTCCATCTTAAAGAAATCTTAACTCACCCAGAAGCGCAATTGAATTAGCAGCGTCTTCAGCATATGTTATTTCATCTGATACTTTCTTTTTCAAAAATGGCAAGCTTCAATAGGAATGAAGAACACATGAGTTATGTTTAATGAAGTCCTTAAATGAACCATCATTTGCAAACTTGGGGAAAATTTCCTTTCTAAAGAATAAAATGAGGATAATAGCCTATTGTGTAGCCCTGGGAAAATTGGCAACTATCAAAAAATTTTTGTGTTTCTAACTGACCGAAAAGAAGGTAGATTAGGCTTATAAAAATGAAGAGAGGGATCCCTGGGTGGCGCAGCGGTTTGGTGCCTGCCTTTGGCCCAGGGCGCGATCCTGGAGACATGGGATCGAATCCCACGTCGGGCTCCCGGTGCATGGAGCCTGCTTCTCCCTCTGCCTATGTCTCTGCCTCTCTCTCTCTCTCTGTGTGACTATCATAAATAAAAAAATAATAATTAAAATAAAATAAAATAAAATAAATAAAATAAAATAAAATAAAAATGAAGAGAGATGGACATAAAAGGCAAGGGTTAAGAAAACCATCTTGCAACACCATATAAATAAAAAATGTAATAAATATTAATTATATTTGAATTATATTCCACAGCTACTATATTCAAAATTATTTGAAAATAGTTTATTTAAAAATCATAAAAGACAGGTTTCAAACCTAAGTTATTAGACTGAATGTCAAAGGGGAGATAAAAGTTATTTCTTAAATACAAAATTTGGACTATTTTGGTATTCCATGGGTTCAAAATTTGAACCTCTTGTACTATATAAAAGTATATCTTCTTTGTAGGACTTTTAATTCATATTTTTCAACAAAAATGTAAAGATACTTCAAGGGCAAGCTATGAAAAGGACAATTTTATAAATGCCAAAGAGGTTAATTTTTTTAAAAAGATTTATTTATTCATGAGAATAAATAAAGACACAGACAGAGAGGCAGAGACACAGAGGGAGAAGCAGGATCCCTGTGGGGAGCCCAATGTGGGACTTGATCCCCAGACCCCAGGATGATGCCCTCAGCCAAAGGCAGACGCTCAACCACAGAGCCACCCAGGCATCCCCAGAGAGTTCACTCTTCAGTGTTTGTTAGAATTTTTCATTTGGAACCAATAACTTATTATTTGGTATCCACCTCATTGTTGGATCTCTAAAGTGAAAAACTCCAAAATTATTTCTCATCCTCAAACTTTTTCCTTTTCTATTAAAGGAAACAACCTAAAAGATAAAGCACTAGAAGAGATCCCCCGGCAAAAGGTCATGAAAATAATATGAGTTATACTTCTGATGTAGTGAAAAAACATACTACATAGAAGACAAAACAGAAAGGCTGTGTTTTATTATTTATTTTCAATGTTTTTATCTCCCAAAAACGTCTTAAGAAGGGAATC
The DNA here is from genome assembly GCF_905146905.1 of Nyctereutes procyonoides. Lineage (NCBI taxonomy): Eukaryota > Metazoa > Chordata > Mammalia > Carnivora > Canidae > Nyctereutes > Nyctereutes procyonoides. The sequence goes on along the minus strand of NW_026575141.1, from coordinate 13,809,108 downwards.
AAATGAGGTGAGGTATAGAGAAATGCAGGATGAAAGAAGAAATTAGCAAAGGAGAAAAAAATGAAATAAAATGAATAATTATGAAATATGAGGGAAAGTGAAGAGTGCAATTCAAAAGTGAAGAGTGCAATTCAAATGAAGTCTGTCATTTGGGCAGCCCAGGTGGCTCAGCGGTTTAGTGGTTTAGTGCCGCCTTCAGCCTAGGGCCTGATCCTGGAGACCCAGGATCGAGTCCCAGGAGCCTGCTTCTCCCTCTGCCTGTGTCTCTGCCTCTCTCTCTCTTTCTCTTTCATGAACGAATAAATAAATAAAATCTTTAAAAAAGAAAAAAAAAGTCTGTCATTTTATGTGAGGACACATTCAATCACAGCTTTAACAGAGAATCAGTTCTTGGTGGAGCTCATTACTGGCATTACTAAAAGTAATGCTTATAGGCCTGGTATTCTAGGACTTGAGAAATTTGAAATGATAACAATATAATCTCGCATCAATATAATAATAATTTCTAATTAGTACATAAAAGTTCCTTGAAAGCACCAGAGCTATAATTTATTTTTCACGGTCTGTATTAAAAAGTAAGGCATAGCAAAGACATTCAATAAATTATTTTTGACTATTTATTCAGATACCTAAAAAATTAAGTGTATATAGTTATAAAATCTTTAAATGTTACTACTACTAACTCTAAAAGAATTAAAACTACCATGTATACATAGTTCTACTAATATTATTTGTATACTAAAAGAAACATACTATTTAAAAAGCTAAATTAGTAGAAAGATTTAAGGGTTAAATTTTTTTTTTTAAATTTTTATTTTATTTATTTATGATAGGCACACAGTGAGAGAGAGAGAGAGGCAGAGACACAGGCAGAGGGAGAAGCAGGCTCCATGCACCGGGATGCCCGATGTGGGATTCAACCCCGGGTCTCCAGGATCGCGCCCTGGGCCAAAGGCAGGCGCCAAACCGCTGCGCCACCCTGGGATCCCTTAAGGGTTAAATTAATGGAAAAGTTTATTCCTACTTTAAGAAATCTTCTCTACTATATTATATTGAAAACTAAAGATGGATATTTTAATGTATATCTTGATTAGCTACTACTTGGCAACAAACAAACTGTGAATATATCCCCAGTCCCCTCAAATGGTTGGAGAAACAATAGTATGGAGTATAGGTATATTTATTTTATAATGCTGACCCCTCATTTACATTTAAAAAATATATACCAAAAAATAATTGGTGACATAGATGACTTAGAACTTAATATATCTTGGAGTCAAATTTTCTACAGAGAGAAAAAAACTAGACAAATTATTTAGCAGTGTTCATAATTTTTTTTAAGATTTATTTATTCATTCAGAGAGAGCGAGAGAGAGGCAGAGACACAGGCAGAGGGAGAAGCAGGCTCCATGCAGAAAGCCTGACGTGGGACTCGATCCCGGGTCTCCAGGATCACACCCTGGGCCGCAGGAGGCGCTAAACCGCTGCGCCACCGGGGCTGCCCTGTTCATAAATTTTTTAAAAAAATTCTCTCTAAAAAAAAAAAAATAAATAAAATTCTCTCTAAAAAAAAAAAATCACAATTTCTTGCTTCATCTCACATTTGTTGTTCACTTGACAGCAACTTATTTTGACAAAACATTTTAACATATTTACAGTTTAATATCTTGTGGTTAGCAATCTTGGAGTACAATAAAATTGACTACCTTTGAAATATCAATTAAAATCAAGTGATCAAGTGAAGTTTTCTGAGTATCACTTTACCATACCACATAACAAAATAAAACATAATAAAATACTGCAGGCTAATATAAAATAAAGAAAAGCAACTTACCTACATAATTTTAGGATGTTAAATGCAGATTCTATAAAATGGGGCTGGTTTTCAATTTTTTCTGCACACAGATTCAAAATTTTAAATATTTGGGCTAAATCCCTTAGGGGCTTTAATATTTTTAGTTAAGAAATAAAATTAAAATTACTATTTCATTAGCATATTCTTTATAGCAGTTCTCTCAAGAAAGTCTATAGAATTCCATCTGTTAAATGTGGTTGACACTGCTTTAATTATACTAATTTTGAAGACTAAATAAGAAAACTTAGAATCATATTTTTTAGGAACATTATTTAATTTTTGTCTTAGTAAACTTTTATTCAAAATATTGTTTTCTCTTCTCACCGTCTTTAGAATTTGATTACCAACCACTATACCATGGGTTCAGGAGTTCAATACCTTACTACTGACAGTAAGGTAATAACACGGTAAGAAAAGTTAATGGTTCACTTTTATCCTTTGTCTTTCCCCCACTCACACACAAAACATACACTGCTCCAGAATAAACAACCCAAACCTACCTTACTTTATTTTATTAACGTTATTCAGATGCATTTTCTTGCTTTTAAGATATAACCTGAGATTTATTTTCATTTAAAACTAGTATAAAAGTGAAAACTAACTTCTCTAAATCTTGTAGTAACAGCACTTTTTATCTGTTTAAAAAAAACCCAACTGGTACATAGGCAAATTTCACAGATTTTCTTTTATAGCCAAGGAAACATGATAGTTGTGACATACTTCTTTGGTTGAATCCTATCCCTTCTAGTCTCTTTCTAGGAGCTTCTTAGGAAAAGATGGGAAAGCTGATTATATTAGAGTACAAATCTCCAAGATAGTTCTCTAACTTATCTTTGCTTTATGTTTTATCATCTGTAAAGCCAGTCTACTAAAGGCCTTCAGAAATAGATCCATTTGGGGGCACCAAGGTGGCACAGTTGGTTAATCAAGTCTGACTCTTGATCTCAGCTCAGGTATCTATCTCAGGGATGTGAGTTCGAGCTCCAGCATGGAGCCTACTTTGAAAAAAAAAAAAAATAGAGCTATTTGCCACCAACTTTCTAACCTGAAGAAGAATAGATGGAAGTGTTGAGGTATCAGGTTAATATAGGGAAAGAAATCACTTGCTAGTAGACTTTTTTGGCTATCAGGAAATAATGCTTGATATCCACACGTCATTAGGTAACTGATGGACTCAACAAATCCATATAAAAGAAGGCTAAAGTAAGGCTAGAAAAGAATTAAAATTTTTAGGCCCCTTTCCCTAAATGGGAGCCTCAATATGTTTGAAACACTGAAACAAGCTATTATTAGAGACGTATCTTCCTTAGACAAGGCTGGACAACTTTTGGAAACCATAGAGATCAATACTACTGAAGGGGTGCTCTATGAACCACTGCCAGTTCTCGAATCCAGTGTTACCAGTCTGTGGTAATATGACTACAGAAAGTGAGAGTTTCCTATGACAACTGTATTGGCTTCTGTAATAGCTAATATATGCAAAGATTATTATAACAACAACGACACCCCAACAATAAACTGGTTCTTAAGCACAGATGGTTTTGAATTGCACTGGTTTCCATATATTCTGATCAGGGTGGTATATACAGTGGGGATAACATATTTATATAGTATGTTGTAGGTTATCAAGCACTTACATGTATTATCTCATCTAGTCTTCCTAACAACCTCATAAGGTACTATTACTCCCATTTTATAAGGGTGGAGAAGTTAAGAAGTTTATCAATAGTATAAATAAATCAAGTAAAGTGGTAGAAACAAGACTTTGACTTGGCCTCCCTAACTATATCCACTGTCTAAGTCTACAAAAATTTCCATTATCTGCACAGAGTTAATTGCTGTTTCTTCAATTTTATATTCTCTGAAAAATGAAAAATATAATTATTTGAAAAACACAAAATATTAGATATTTTCTGTGATAGAACAATGGCCTGCCCAAAGACGTCCACATCCTAACTTCCAGAACTTGTGAATATGTTACTTTACATGGCAAAGGGACTTTTCAGATGTGATTAAATTAACAATCTTGAGATGGGAAAGTTATCCCAGATATCCAGATAGGCCCACAGTAATCACAGGGATCCTTCCTACATAGGAAAGAGAAAGGTAGGAGAGGATCAGAGGTATGACCATAGAAGCACAGGTGAAATAGATACTACTTTGAGGAAGGGGCCATGAGCCAAGGAATGCTGGCCACCTTAGAAACTGGGAAAAGCAATGATGGGAATTCACCTCAAGAGCCTTCAGAAGGCACTAGCACAGTCAAAATCTTGACTTTAGCCCAGTGAGGCTGATTTTGGACTTCTGACCTCTTGGATTACAAGACAAAAGCTTTAAGCTGTTTTGTGGCACTAAGTTTGTGGTCATTTATTACAGCAGGAAGAGGGAACTAATACATTTTCTAATAAAAATTCTCCCATTTCAGGGTAAATGAAACATACATACATATATATGTAAAGGATACAAGTCCATTCTGATAACACTGCACCAGTTTCTTGACAGATTTAAGTTGTTTTTCTTCTAAATCATCCTAAAACGAGTTATCTATTTTAGTTCTTTTGTGCTATTAAATCCGTTGAGATTTAAAAAAAAATTTTAATGTAGAAAGTAGACATTAAAATTATCAAGTAATTTTTAAATTACTATATTATTTTGTAAGCATTAGAAAATAAACAGTGAAGGTAAAAATAAATGTACCATTTACATTTGATTGGTAAATTGAGAATCAAAACTAAGTTAATATAAAAGCAGCATTTGTTTCCAGAAATAATATTAAAAATACGTGAATTTGCTGAGCATTTTTCTATGACCTGTACCATATATGCACTATAGATACATGATATTTAATTAATTTTTAAAACAACCTTACTTGGAAGGTACCTTTACTATCTCTCTTTTCCAAAACAAGAAACTCAAGCTGAAACACTACATTGTCCAAAGACACCCAGCTAATAAGGGGGTATGTTAAGAGTCAAATTTGGCAATTTGGTTGCAGAAATTGTATTTTTAACTTTTAAATTACGCCCAGTAAATGGCACAAACATCTTCAGCCAATTAAAACAAAACAAAATTCAATACAGTGATGTGTTTGTTTTTATAACTGAATTACTCTGTCCTTTTAAAATTCTTAAATCCTTTGTAAGAAGCTGTGGCAATTTTTTTTATACTTTTTTTTTTTGTTTTTGGTCTACCTTTATTTAACAAGTAGTAGGAGTTGAGTTTTCAACTAGTAATTTTCTTTTATTTTTCTTTTTCTAAAATGCAAATATATTCAAAATTAAACATAATTTGCATGGCAAACACAGCCACCAAGACATACATTATCTTTATTGTGCTTTTTCTCTATGTTAAAATGTAGAGACTAAAAAATATTAAACCAATGACTAAATTTTTGTGCCTACTAATCACTAGGCATTGTTTTGTTTTGATTGGCTCTAACATGATCAACCCATTTTCCACATATTAAAAATATGCAATCTTCATCCTGTAGTAATTTTATACTTTGTGCTGATTTTTAGGCACTCAAAGCTGATTCTTGAGTAACGTCAGGACAGTGTGGTATGCATGAAATACATTTGTTATCCTTTCCCTCAATGCCTAAACTCTCCAGTTTGAATCTTATTGGAAATAAATTCATCTCCATTCCATTCTGTGTAAGATTCCTCTCAAAATAGATCATTTATCAATAATGTATGAGTGTATATATACATATATATACACACACACACAGATTTCATATCAGAGAAATTTAGTACATAATGATATGCTTTTTCTACCCTTACTCCCCACATCCTACTTGGTAACAAGCAGTTTGTAAAGGCTAGAAGAGTCTTCCTTTATTCTTATGATTCCTTCTGTTTATATCCACCATTGATATGTCCATTATACAAAACCAAATCTAATCTCCTCCTCCAGCCTCCCTACCAGGTTAAATACATTCCTACTAACGTATTTAAACAGCCTTTGAATATAAGGCACTTACTATTTGAAATGTTTTCAACAAAAAGAAAGAAACAAGACTTATTTTGGGGGAATACATGTTACCTTTCAGGGAAATCACAGTTTATAAGTGATATAACAGAGAAATTTTCTTTCAAAGCTTACCTTATCTGTCTTTTCAAGGAGGCTGATGACACGATTCAGGTCCATGGTCTTAAAAGCACCCTAAAAAACACATAACTCTTAGAATTCTGTGTCATAAGAATCAAGAAATCACATCAAACATACTATTTTTATATGATATCTCCTGGCAAGTTAAAAATATGACAAAAAGATAGTAAGGGGAAAAGGGTGATGGAGGGATGGGCAAAATGGGTGAAGGGGAGTGAGAGATACAGACTTCCAGTTATGGAATGAATAAGAGATGAAAAGTACAGACAGCATAGGAAATATAGTCACTGGTATGTAATAGTGTGTGTTGACAGATGGGACTACACTTGTGGTGAGCACAACATAACCACAGACTTGTGGGATGACTATGTTGTACATCTGAAACTAACATTACATGTCAACTATACTTCAATTACAAGAAAGATAGGGGAGAATGAAAAGCGTATAGGGTAAATAAATTTTGGAGTTAAAAAAAATGCCTCTTGAATTCTAGTATTATCTTATAATCCTACTGTCCTTAAATTTTATTAGTCCTGAAAGGCTCAAGAAAGCATCTGGAATAATAGCACTTCCATGCTTTGAAAAGTGAAATGAACTGGCACATACATGTTACACATCCCAAGCATGCACATTACATTGAGTTTGCCTATGCAGATAGATATACATAAGACTTGCTTCTACACTAAGGAGATCACCTTCCTGGCCTAGGTATCCCTGCTTTCAGTTGGTACAAGGATTCTTTTTTGTTGTTGTTGTTGTTGTTGTTAAAGATTTTATTTATTTATAAGGGGGAGAGAGAGAGAGAGAGAGGCAGAGACACAGGCAGAGGGAGAGGCAGGCTCCATGCAGGGAGCCCGACCTGGGACTTGATCCTCGGTCTCTAGGATCACACCCTGGGCTGAAGGCGGCACTAAACGGCTGAGCCACCCAGGCTGCCCTCGGTTGGTACAAGGATTCTTACAGTCATCCACATTAGAAAATGGAATGTTGGGGCACCTGGTGGCTCAGTGGTAAAGTGTCTGCTTTCAGCTCAGGTCATGATCCCAAGGTCCTGGGATGGAGCTCTGTGTTGGGCTGTCTGCTCAGCGGGGAATCTGTTTCTCCCTTTCCCTCTGCCCCCCTTGTATTTTCTTTCATTCATTCATTCATAAATAAATAAATAAAACCTTAAAAAAAAAGAAAATATCCAAGGTCTATAGATGGTACATCTTAAATATTTCTCGAGCCCATACCATCTTACTGATTTATACAGTTCTCATCTCTCACTCAGTTTGGAAGGTTTCCTCCTGTTCTCTCTACCTCTACTCTTGCACCCTTCAACACAGTCCTCTATTCTATGGTCTGAATAATAAAACTCAAATCTGAACATAACCCATCCAACTCATTCAATGACTCTCCACTAATGCCTCTCACCTCTCCTCTATTTTCATTGGTTATGATGATCTCATTCCTCTCCTGGGTTAACCCCTACAGGTGCTTCAAAACTCAGCTAAAAAGCGGCCTCCCCAGGGGATGAAAAAGGATAGAACAAAATCCTTCCTTTGTGTTCCCACAGCATATGTGCATATCCATTACAATTCTCATCATAGCTCTAAAGTGGTTTGCATGTTTATCCCACACTACCCAGAAACTCACTTTAAGACAAAGACTTGTTTTCTGGCATCCCCCCGCACCAACAACTGGGCCTGGCATATTATTTGTAGATAAGTGGAGAAGGAAATAGAAGGTACCCTCATCCCAATTTAAGTACTTACACAAAAATCTCCACATTTTCAATGCAGTTTTGATGAAGGCTTTGTTGCATGACATTTTCTTTTCTTTTTAAACATTTTTTAATTAAGATTTTATTTATTTATTCATGAGGGACACAGAGAGAGAGAGGCAGAGACACAGGCAGAGGGAGAAGCAGGCTTCCTGCAGGGAGCCCGGTGCTGGACTCTATCCCGGGACTCTGGGATCACACCCTGAGCTGTAGGCAAACAGTCAATCACCAAGCCACCCAGGTGCCCCTATATGATTTTCTATTTTTATTTACTTGTGTAGATACATAATTTTGCTTAGTGTTAACACCATTGTATTTTCTGACTTTTAAATCTATAACACATACCTTTCCATATTTCTGCATATATATTATTCCCTTGCCTCTTAAGTCCAGGATTTCCTTTCCTTTCACAATTACAAACTTATATTCTGATTTCAGGCAATGTCTTTCAAAAACAATTTTCAGTGAGGTATTCTAATTTTAAGTCTGTAGATAAGTAACTGGGTGAGTTTATTTACTCAAAATGATTTTTACTTAAAAATTAACAATCTAAAAGGATTTACTGAATACTGATCTATACCTGGTATTATAGTTATCCTTAAAAACTTATATTTTACTATGATATTATTTAAATTATTAAATTTACTGTTATCAAAAAATTTGATGAATAGAATTTTGCCTTTTAAGATATGAGGATTTAACAGTGCCATCTGCCATTGCCTCAGTGGTCTTCTTTTTTTCTCTTGTGGTCTCTGAGAAATATATACAGTGAGATTTAATTTTCAGATGTTCTGCAATATTGGCTTTGAGGGTTGGAAAGCATATTGAAATGAAAAGTCAATGCAAAAATTTTTTAATACCTGTACATATGATCAGAATTGTTTTCCCCAAATGAGCAGGTATAACTTTTATTAAGAAACAGAGTAGTCAAGTTAAAGCACAGATTCCTCTTAGATTTCTGTTGCATTATTGCTTCATACTACTCTGTGTTTTGCTTGCTTGGCATATTATATTTTTAATATTTCTCCTTTCCTTCTTCCATTAGCCTTTTCCTCCTTCCACAAATATTTATAAGCAGCTTCTATGTTTCAGAAATGTGCTAGGTGTGGAAACAACATTGCTCTGACCTCAAGTAGCTATCAGTCTGGCATGGAATACAAGTAATACAGATAACATGCTACAAAATGCTCCGTGGATGCTGAAAAATATGTTCTGGAAGCACACAGACTGGAGGCACAGAAAGGCAGGGGACAGCTTCTGGAAGAAGTAATCTGTGAGCAGAGGTAAGTAGGATTTGTGAGATGAACTGAAGGTTTGAGAGATGGAGATGGGGGAGTAGCATGTGTGAAGGCCTGGAGGCAAGAGATAATAAGACACTGAGAAGATGGGGAGGAGTTCACCAGGTTGGAGAAGACTGTGCAGGGGATAGTGGCTACAGATGATGCTAATTAGGTAAGGACAGGTCAAATTGAGGTGGGAAGCAGAGGCAAAAGAAAACTTAAATTTCCTTCCTACTTAGAGCTCATTCACAAGTCCTTGAAACAGGCAGAGTGACATTCCTCTAGGGACCCAGCTACCTCAGTCAACATCAATACTTTCCTAAGGGCAAAAGGCAATCTGCCCCAGACCCCCAGAATCCTGTAGTCTACTTTAACATATAAAACATTTTTTTTAGATACTTCCTTTCTTTCAACACCCACCCCCCACGCCCAAGATATAGGCTGGCAATCATCTTCGAAGCATATGACCTACTGAAGTACATCTGAAGAGTCTCATGACTGAGCTTTTACTAAACAATAATAGATGACCTTTTCCTAACAATAGCTAGCCCCCTCAGGATCTTTGAAACTCTGTTTCCAAAATACCTGGGAGGGTTACACTATTCCTACCCTCCTCCCAATTTAAAAGTATGTAATGGGCCACTCCTCATGACCCCACAGCAGCTTTCTGCCCACAAGTCTTCTCCCCTGCTTTAATAAAACCACCTTTTTGCACCAAGGAAGTCTCAAGAATTCTTTCTTGGTCATCAGCTTTGAACCCTAACATCTTTCCTACATCAAAATTATGAATAACAAGAATGATTATAACATGATGGTGATATCTACTTCCAGGCACAGTTTTAAGCACTTTACATGTATTTATTAAGTGTATTCTATGAGGTAGGTACTATCATTAACCCCATTTTACAGAAGGCCTTGTATGCTACACTAAGGATCTTCAGAAACTATGGAATAGTTTGAGAGACTATATAAACAGGCAATGGCCAGACTATATATGACAACAGAACTCTTGCCTACAATCCTTGCAGCAATCAAACTGGGAAGCAACTGGCTCAGGAAAGTCAGAATTAGCCAATACCTTCCAGATTCCCTATTTCTTGTGCCTCATATGTTACATGGGACCAACAAGAAAAAGCCAAATATGCTTCCCAAATCAATCACACAGAATGCTGTTTGTAGTTAGCCCATCTCCAGCTTCTTCATGGCAAAAACCTCTAACCAGAGCATTCCAAAAGCCTTCGCTTTTTTCACTACAAAGCCTTAGAGTCTGCCAAAATTAAGTAATGCTGGCTTACTCTCTTTCTATAGTAAACTCTGGATATTAAATAATCCCTACTTATTTTAATTAGGGTGGTCTTTGTTTATTTCTACTGGCTTTCACCAGAGGAGTATAACAATAAAAAGGCAATTTAGTTTGCTGAGTAGAGACCAAACTGGAAAGGTCTGGGATGAGCTGGAAAAGAGGTAGGAGATATCTATAAAAGGCCTTGACTAAAGTCTTGGCAACTCCATAGACAAAAGGGAATGGCATAAAAATCATCAAGGAGGTAGAATCAGTGGGACCTGAGGAGTGATTTGATTTGGTGGGAGAGAGAAGAAAAGGTGATGATGACTCATGGGCTTGAGGAATTATACAAGTAGTGGCATCTTTTGCTGAGACAGGAAAGGCTAGAGGAAGAGGCTTGTGTTGAGGTTGGAGGTAAGTGAAATTGGGGGACAGAGATTTCCAAATCAGAGGTTTAAAGTAATAATGAGAAAGGTTTGGGTAAATGAGAGCACACAGAAGGAAGCAAAAGAAGACATATAGATGGAAGTATCAAAATAATTGCTGTTAACATCATAAGATATTTATGGAGAATTATAAAAACATTTAACAAAACATTTTAAAATAAAAAGCTTAATAAACTGTTTTGAAGAAAATCAGACCTTCACTTACAGTTATAGAATGAACTTATTTTCCCATTTTACCAAGAGACATGCCAAAGGGGAGAAATCCTGCTCATCTATACATAGTTCTAGAGAAAGGAACTAACATTTACTGCGGTTCTTTTATATGTCTGGCACCTTATCTTTTTTTTCTTTCTCTTTCTCTCTTTCCTTCCTCCCTTCTTCCCTTCCCTCCCTTCTTTTATCTTTTCTTTCTCTCTTTTCTCTCTCTCTCTCTCTCTCTTTCTCCTCCCCCCTTTTTTTAAGTAGGTAGGCTGCATGCTCAATGTGGAGCTTGAACTTATGATCCTGAGATCAAGAGTTGTATCCTCTATCAATGTTGTCAGCCATGTGTCACCTCCCTTTAAAAAAAAAAAAAACAAAAAACAAAACAAAACTTTATATCTTAATTAGTCCTCAACTTTACCATATAAAGTTGGTACTATTATCCTGTTGATGAAACTGGGGCATTGAGACCTAACTTGTTATGGTCACAAAATTAGTAACTGGATTAGTAGGCCTGTCCGATGCAGGAGTGTTGGTTCTTTGCACCTTTGCTCTTTGCCTGACTTCTCAAATGACCACAGAGGTTATTTCTAGCAGTTACTCCAAAACCAGGGTAGGCAATTTTAATGACACAGTCCATGGCAGTATTACAGACAGTGGCAGGATGGGGCATCAACTAGAAGACTGTGGAGGCTCTCAGAGGAAGAGCAAATTTGGGCAAGGAAGCTCAGTCATGATACCTACGCAAGTCAAGTAATCACAATTTATTTATTCTACAAATATTTGTCGAGTGCCTACACTGTGTGAGACACTGTTCTAGATGTTAAAGATATGGTACTGAATAAAACACAAAATCTCCTGCCTTCATATGGAATCAATATGTTATGTTTTGTACAGCAAAGAAGAAAACCATCAAAACAAAAAGACAACCTACTGAATGCAAATTATTTGCAAATGATATATCTGATAAGGGGTTAATATCCAAATATATAAAGAATTTACATAACTCAACACCAAAAAAAAAAAAAGCAACTCCTCCAATTAAAAAATGTGCAGAGGGGGCACATTTTTTAATGTGGATCAGTGATTGGATGGATCCAATCCAGTGATTGGATGGATCAGGGTGGATCAGTGATTGTGCATCTGCCTTTGGCTCAGGTCGTGATCCCGGGGTCCTCGGATGGAGTCCCACATTGTGCTCCCTGCAGATAGTCTGCTTTTCCCTGTGCCTATGTCTCTGCCTCTTTCTCTCTCTGTGCCGCTCATAAATAAATAAAATCTGTAAAAAAAAAATGTGCAGAGGACCTAAATCAATATTTTTCCAAAGAAGACATATAGATGGCCAACAGATACACTAAAAGATGCTTGACATCACCAATCATCAGGGAAATGCAAATCTAAATCACAGTGAGATATCACCTTATAGGATACCTGGGTGACTCAGCAGTTGAGTGCATCTGCCTTCAGCTGATGGCATGGTCCTGGAGTACCGGGATTGAGTCCTACATTGGGCTCCCTGCATGGAGCCTGCTTCTCCCTCTGCCTGTGTCTCTGCCTCTCTCTCTTTCTGTGTCTCTCATGAATAAATCAAATCTTTAACAAAAAAGAGATATCACCTAATACTTGTCAGAATGGCTAAAATAAAAAAAGACAAGAATAACAAAGTGTTGGTGAGGATGTGAAGGAAAAGGAATCCTTGTACACTGTTGGGGGTGGGGGGGAACAAGTGCAGTGTGGAAAATTGTATGGCAGTTTCTCAAAAAGTTAAAAAGTAGAACTATGATATGATCCAATAATTCCACTGCTGGGTATTTACCCAAAGAAAACAGAAACACTAATTCCAAAAGATATATGCACCCCTATGCTTATTGCAGCATTATTTACAATACATAAGGTATGGAAGCAGCCCAAGTGTTCAATGATAGATGAATAGGTAAGGAAAAATGTAATATATACATATAATGGGATATTACATAGCCATGAAAAAAGAGGAGATTGTACCATTTGTGACAACACTAATGGACCCGGAGGGTACTATGCTAAGCAAAATAAATCAGACAAGACAAATACCAAATGATTTCACTCATCTGTGGAATCTAACAAAAAACAAATGAATAAGCAAAAAAGCAGAATCAGACCTATAAATACAGAGAACCAACTGATGGTTGCTAGAGGGGACAGGGTGGTGGGGATGGGCAAAATGGGTGAAGGGCAATAGGAGATACAGGCTTCCCCTAATTATCATTTGTGTTATGTTGGCAACTGTTTCATTTGTCTAAATTTTGTCTCTGTCTCTAGAATATGGGTCCTTTTAAACTCCACTTGGTGTCCCCTGTCTTTTATCACATAGGCTGACCCAGGGTTTAAGTGGGGGGAGGTGATGATGGGGTGATGGAGGAATTTTGTTTTATTGCTGTTCTTATTTTGTTTTATACTTTGAATCCATATGAAACTACCTCCTACAGCTTTCCAGGAGCTAATTGTGAAATTCTGTAGCACTGTTCATACCCTACTGCAGCTATGATATACTAAATATTACTACTTAGAATGGGAAATGGGATTCTCCAACTAATAGCAGTGGCATCACCTGAAACCTGTTAGAAAGGCAGAATCTGGGGCTCCTCCCCAGCCCCACAAAATCATAATCTACATCTTAATAAGATCCCCAGGTAATCCAAATGCACATTAAAATTTGAGAAGTGCTGCTCTAAAGGGCTTCCAATTCTTTAGAATGAAAGCAACATTAAAATAAGGAGGAAATAGGGCAGCCCGGATGGCTCAGCGCTTTAGTGCAGGCTTCAGCCCTGGGCCTGATCCTGGAGACACGGGATCAAGTCCCACATCAGGCTCCCTGCATGGAGCCTGCTTCTTCCTCTGCATGTATCTCTGCCTCTCTCTCTCTCTCTCTGTGTGTGTGTGTGTGTGTGTCTCTCATAAATAAATATATAAAACCTTTTAAAAAAATAAGGAGGAAATAAAGGTAAACAATTTGTGATTTCAAGCATAGGATGGAGCTGGCTTACTGAATCGAGGAAGACTCTCCAAAGTCACTGTTAGATACCAGGATGTACTGTCTCTCAAAAATTCCAGGAGTTCCAAGAGTCTTTCCTCTACTGGTCTGAGGCAGGGGTCTAAGAGGTTGTCGTGTTATTGTTGGCAAAGATTGCTAGACCCCACTCTAAGTAAAGAAACTGAGTAACTCTTAACTTCTCACAGCCTTAGGGTCCTCATTTGTAAAAATAACCACAAACAAAACCCCAAAAGGCTGAATGATCATTTCTCCCTTCTCTAAAAGGCTTTTAATTCATTTCACTTCTTTCGAGAGAAACTGCCTTCTTCTCAGTACTTTAAAAAAATGTTAATGCTTCTACAAGTAGTTATTAACAAGCTAGGAACTCTAATTAATGCAAATTGATTTCTTCCTGGAAAAGAATCGAAGGCTCTGTAAGGAGAGGTGATAATGAAAGGAGAAGAAAAAAGAAAGAGAAGAGAGAAAATACACACACATATACACAGGTTTACTTGTTTTGCTTTACTTGACATGTTGTTGCAGGCTACTTTGGCAATGGCCTGTTAAAAAAGTATCTCCCATTTTTTCATTTTAACCCATGATAGCCTACCTCATATAACCTTGCCACGGCCCCTGCACCTCCCCCCACCCCCGCCACCTTTTTTACACCGCGTGAAGGAACAAGGAGAGCCATCAGACACCAAATTCACCTACTTTTCAGTTGTGCTGTGCCTGGGAGAATGGCGGTGGAGCTGAGACCCGCGGCAGCCTTGGGAGTGGAGAGCTGCTCTTCCTGCAAGTCCTTCTTCTTCCCGCCCGATTGGAATACTTCCACAAAACTGATTAGGTAAATTCCCCTAGCACCCGCTCCTCCTCATCAAAAGTGCAGTTGCTCTGCAGGTTGCTACTGTGTAAATGACAGACTGTCCTCAGAGAGCTCAACTTTATTCCCAAAGAAGAGGTCCCCAGCCAACTGGCCACTCCCAGGGAACTCTCCAAGGTTCCAGGCTGTGGACGTAGGAGACAGGGTTCCTGACGCAGCCTGAGGCTCGCAAAACCTCAACAGGAATTCCCAGAGTGACCCCAGCCACCAGTGTGAGGAGGCAGGGCAGGATTCCTCCATAGTAAAACCTTCAGGGTTTGATTGGGACCCTCTAGGGACGAGCAATGGACCCCTAGTATGCTAACGACTTGGAGTTTCTCAACACCTTCGCCACCAGTGCAGGTCCAGCCAAGGGTTCCCAAGTGAGATGTCTCAGCAGATCAACTTGGAAGAGTCAATTTTGTATTCATGATAAAAGTAAACTCAGAACCAACTACAAGTATAACAAAATATATAAATTGTATTCTCTCTTGATTCACCCCACCTCCATAACCACCTTCCAATTTCATATGAAAACGAGGCTAGGGCGGCCCGGGTGGCTCAGAGGTTTAGCGCCGCCTTCAGCCCAGGGCGCGATCCTGGAGACCCGGGATCGAGTCCCACATCGGGCTCCCGGTGCATGGAGCCTGCTTCTCCCTCTGCCTGTGTCTCTGCCTCTCTGCCTCTCTCTCTCTCTCTCTCTCTCTCTATCATAAATAAATAAAAATAAAAAAAAATTAAAAAAAAGGAAAGAAAACGAGGCTAATTTCTAATTTTCACAGCGTTTTCCTCCTCTCTAGGTGCAGTTTTAAAGTAGCAGCAAATTTAAGCGCGAGAGAGTTTACGCCTCTCTCAAGAACATCACTTGAGAACAGGTCATCTACATATAAGCCCAGTGCAAACAAACTGGTCATCCAATAAATCCATGATTTCGCTAAAAATAATTCCCTGCCTCCCCAGCCCCTTCGTGGTCACACTTTTCGAAGAAGAGCGGCAAAACCTCGCTTACTGTTTGGAGGGACGCTTCCGGAGAAGCTCGCGCCCCGAAGCGCCCCAAGTCCCCAGGCAGGCTGGTTGACGACAGCCAACCCCTCCCTCCGGCGGCGCAGTTCTCGGAGGCCTCAGCTCCGCGCAGGGAACCCCAGTCCCGCGGGCCCCGGCGGGTGCCGCTTCGGCCCCATTTCCGCTCCTGCGGCCCCCAGTCCTCGTCCCCGCCCCCTGGATCTCAACTTCCCCTCCGCTCTTCCCAAGGCGAAGACACCCGCCCATACCTGCGCTTCCTCGTCCTCCGTCACCACCCCGATTACCGGGATCCGGCGAAGGCTGCTGGACCGGATCTTGCCGCCAGCTTCCTGGGCTTCGGCGGTCGCCGCGGCCTCCGCCACGGACATGTCCGCCGCGTGGAGTGAGGGATGGGTGGGAGGGCCCGTCCCCCTGTCCTACCCGTTCTCCGTACCGTAGGACCCAAAGAAGCCCTGCCACCGACAAGGGAAGGCCTCCTGAGAGCCGCTAGAGTCGCAAAAAGCCCCAGGTGTCCGGCAGCGGCCTCCGCGGCCGCATCACGCCCGCCGCAGCCCACCTGCGGACTTTAGCTCCCGCCTCCGGCCGGCCGGTTGCTAACACGCCAGCGCGTTGCTAGGGGGCGGGGCTGGGGCGGCAGCGGCGCCGCGCTCTTACGGAAGCCGGCGGTGCCAAACTACCCCAAACCCTAGTGTGCACCTCCGCGCTCGCCGGGGCCCGGTCCGCTCCCGCGCGGGGAGGAGGCGGCTGGAGGAGACCCGGGTGCGTAGCCGTGGCTGTTACCTTGGCGTTGTGTGTCTCCGTCTTGCTAGTTTGCTCTGGGGCTTCTAAAAATAATAATGAGTGGGTAGAGGTGAGAGGGTGTCGGACACGAGAGTGATGGATGATGGGTACCTAGTGCTGGAAGCGGAGCAGTTTATCTCCCCTCAAAGGGACCAGCGCCACCCACACTCCCTCCCTTTTACCTCTTCTGTACTTCAGTGCCCCTACCAGACACTTACATCAAGGCATGGTACAGTGTTTCGGGCTGTGGGGTCAAATCGGGGAATCGAGAGCAGCTTGACCCTTGGAAGCCTCGCTTTCCCCATCTTTCCTCATCAGTCTTTCACTTTTCTCAGCAATAGGATTTCTAGGAGGATGGAAGGAGATGGTAGTTTTGTAGAGCGGGGCTTGGCACACGAGAAGTACCCCCGGGCAAAGGGTCAAGACTGTCATTGTCTTTATCACTACTGTGTTATCTGTCCATTGTATCCTGAGTGAGGACACAAGAAAGGTCAAGACTTGAATGAAAAGATGCTCATGGTAATCGTGGATATAACTTAACCACCCCAACACCGCGGCTGTGAAAACTTAGCTTAAAATCCTTTAAACTGGGTTGCCAGGGTGGCTTAGTGGTTGAGGGCCTGCCTTTGGCTCAGGGTGTGATCCCAGTCCCAGGATGGAGTCCCACATCGGGCTCCCTGCATGGAGCCTGCTTCTCCCTCTGCCTGTGTCTCTGCCTCTCTGTCTCTCATGAATAAATAAATAAAATCTTAAAAAAAAAAATCCTTTAAACCGGACGCCTGGGGGCTCAGAGGTTGAGCATCTGCCTTCCGCCCAGGGCCTGATCCTGGAGACCCGGGATCGAGGCCCACAAAGGGCTCCCTGCATGGAGCCTGCTACTCCCTCTGCCTGTGTCTCTGCCTCTCTGTCTCTCTCTGTTTCTCATGAACAAATAAATGAAATCTTAAAAAAAAAAAAAAATCCTTTAAACCTGAAATTTTTTTTATTTTAGTCTCCAAAAACTCTCCCAAGAGTTAGACGTGACTTTTTATATTGTCAATAAAGTTTATGGCCTTAAAAATTATATAGAACAAATTGCGTGAAAATAAATTTCACAGCACCTCTCAGCATTTCTCTCATTTGTACAAGGAGCTGGGTGATCAGTGATTTCTAAGGTTCCTTTAACCAGTTCAAACATTTGACATTTGACTGAATGACATTTCTGGCGATACAAATAAAAGGAAACGGGAAAACTAGATTGGGCCTGGCAGCACTTGATGTAAATCATAGCCAAAGAAATCAAACTTTTTTGAAAGAATTGAGCATCTAGTCCCCTTTCTTCACTTATGTTCATTCTTCCACTTTCCTCATCCCAGGTTCCCTGAAACTGTCCTGAGGTCACTAACACTTGTGGTGAAAGTCTGTGAACACTTTCCTGTCCTCATCTTGCTGTACTTATCTCCAATATTTGACCCTATTAACTACTTTCTCCTTGAAACCCTCTGATCTTCAGCATTCTTTTTGTTCTTCTTTTATCTTTACAGTTACTCATTGGTATTTTTAAAGCTCCTCTCAGGCCTTATAACTAGAGGTGGTGGGTTCAGTAGGTCTAACGTTGCTGTTACTCCAGGAGAGTGTAAAAGGGTGTGTTAAGTGTATTAACACCTGCTAAATTGACATTGCACATTCTGAGTAGACCACATCAAAAGGAGACTGAAATCACTTGAGTAAACACAATGGAATCCTGTGAGAATGGCACCTAAAAACCAAGATAGTCTGGAGAGGTGACAATTGAGTGATTTGTTTATTCTTTGTGTGTTGAGCCTCACATCAAAGATGAGGAAAGATGAAGGAGGGACTGTAAAGAAGAATTTTCCACCTAAAGCAGAGCTTAGGAGTTATCTACTATTGTGTTTCAGCACAATAAGCTGAATCTGATAAGGGTCCATAAACCTCAGTGATTGGAAAATCACTCTCTCTTCATTGGACTTAATTGTAGGCACTTTCCTAACATATGAACACAAGGATTTTAATTTTATTTCAATTGTATACAAACCAAAAAAAAATTGTATACAAACCTATATATTCATTCTATGTCCACTGCACCTGTTTCCAATGCTTAATTAGCATAACTCCTGTGAACTTCCTCTTTCTAGCACTTAAAATCCCCCCCCCCCAGTGAAATCAGTGAAATTCTTCATTGAAATCGATTCCCTTACCTGGGAAGTTAGTAGATCCAGCTTTGTAATTTTTTAAAAAATCTCTAGTGGTATGTTTTACTCTTTGACAGGTGAGAAGCAACCAGGATGGAAGTGCCAACACTCCACATTCAATACTTCTTTCCATCCTCTGTTAGATGCCACTTTGTTGTTTTTTTTAAAGATCTTATTTATTGATGAGAGAGAGAGAGGCAGAGAGAGACACTGGCAGAGGGAGAAGCAGGCTCCCTGTGGGGAGCCCGATACAGAACTCTATTCTAGGACTCTGGGGTCACACCCTGAGCCAAAGGCAGACACTTAACCACTGAGCCACCCAGGTGCCCCCGTAATTTGGTTTTGTACTCACCATATACTTTTTGATATTTATTATAGTCTCAGCTGCCCAACCCCTTACTACTAGAGGCTTTTGAAAGCAAGGAGAACCTCTCACCCAGATTTGCCCCCAAATCCTCAGTATAGTATCTAGAGTAGTGTTTCTCAAAACTTAGCATCTGTCAGAATCATCTGGAAAGCCAACTGAAACTGACTCCTGAGCCCTACCTTCAGAGTCAGCTTCAGTTAAGTTTGGGTGGGGTCCAAGGGTTTGCATGTATAACACATTGCTAGTTGATGTTATGCTCCTAGTCTGGGAAATGGTACTCAATAAATGTTCATTAAAGATTTCAAGGAATTCTAAATTAGTTTTTAAATTTGATTTAAATGGGATCCCTGGGTGGCGCAGCGGTTTGGCGCCTGCCTTTGGCCCAGGGCGCGATCCTGGAGACCCAGGATCGAATCCCACATCAGGCTCCCGGTGCATGGAGCCTGCTTCTCCCTCTCCCTCTGCCTATGTCTCTGCGCTTCGCTCTCTCTCTCTCTGTGACTATCATAAATAAAAATAAAAAAAATAAAAAAAAATGAAAGTAAAAAAATAAAACAAAAAAAAATAAATTTGATTTAAATGCCTTTCATAAAAGCATTTCATAAGTTACCCAGAGTAAGGTAAACACTAAGTCCTTGCTACTTAAAATGGGGTCTTTTAACTACCTACATAGGCTTTACCCAGGGGCGTATTAGGAATGCAGAAGTTCTGGCCCCAGAAGGGACTCAGTGAATTAGAATCTCCATTTTAACCTGATTGCCTGGTGATTAGTATGCACATTAAAATTGAGAAGCACTGGTCTTGTGTGTGTGTGTGTTTCATTGGTATTATTTTGGAGTAGTTTT
Organism: Nyctereutes procyonoides; assembly: GCF_905146905.1. Classification (NCBI taxonomy): domain Eukaryota; kingdom Metazoa; phylum Chordata; class Mammalia; order Carnivora; family Canidae; genus Nyctereutes; species Nyctereutes procyonoides. The sequence continues at coordinate 13,789,090 of NW_026575141.1, read as the reverse complement.
AACAATCTCCATAAAAACAGCTTTTGGGCAGCCCAGGTGGCTCAGCGGATTAGCGCCGCCTTCAGCCCAGGGTGTGATCCTGGAGAACTGGGATTGAGTCCCACGTCAGGCTCCCTGCATGGAGCCTGCTTCTCCCTCTGCCTGTGTCTCTGCTTCTCTCTGTTTCTCATGAATAAATAAATAAAATCTTTTAAAAAACCAAAACAAAGAAAACAACTGGCTTTCACAGAGCATTCCATCTGTATATTTTCCATGTCCTTTGTTTTCCTACTGATGATACTATTGAGTGCATTTTTCTCTTTAAGTGCACCAATTAAGCTTTTAAAAAGCTTTAAGTGGGGACACCTGGGTGGCTCAGTCGGTTAAGTGACTTGGTTTTGGCTCAGGTCATGATCTCATGGTTATGGGTTGGAGCTCCACATCAGGCTTTGTGGTCACCGTGGAGTCTGCTTCAGATTCTCTCTCCCTCTCCCTCCCTTTCTGTCTCAAATAAAATCTTAAAAAATAAAAAGCCTTAAGCATTTAAATTAGGCAGTGGATTTAAGTTTAATCATTATTCACTGAAACGTTTTTTTTTTTAAGATTTTATTTATTTCTTCACATGAGACAAAGACAGAGAGAGAGGCAGAGACATAGGCAGAGGAGAAGTAGGCTCCTTGCAAGGAGCCCAATGTGGGACTTGATCTCAGACCCTGGGATCATGCCCTGAGCCAAAAGCAGACATTCAACCAGTGAGCCACCCAAGCATCCCTGAATCTTCCTTAATAAAGATTTTTGAAGGCTGTAAGTTAAAAGGTCAGGACATTTTCCTGACACCAAGACACAAAAGGATGTAAAGGTAAAATGACTATTGAAATGGTAAATTATTTCAGCAAAAAGATAATAGTAAAGAAACATATCAGAAATGAATTAGAGAATAGAAAGGCTTCACTGTAATAACAGTTTTGCAGAATTTAACATCTCTGTTAAGTTACAAATTGCAATTTCTTAAAAGCAGCTATGGATTGAAGATTAACTAGATGCTTTAATATGTTGACCTATGTATATTTTTTATTTTTTTAAAAGATTTTATTTATTTATTTATTCATGAGAGACAGAGAGGCAGAGACAGAGGCAGAGGGCAAAGCAGACTCCATGAAGGGAGCCTGATGCACGACTCAATTCCATGACCCCAGGACCACGACATGGACAGAGGCAGATGCTCAACCACTGAGCCACTCAGGTGCCCCTTTTTACTTTTTATTTATGTTGAACAAGCCAACATATAGTACATCATTAGTTTCAGATTTTTTACTTTTAATATAAAGTATATTTTTGTGTATTTTTAACATAAATAAATGTAATGTTGAGAAATAACATTGTTCTTCTGATGTTTTTCCTGATACTTGTTTGCACACTGCCTAATTAGCAATGTTTAGTAAAATTGTAATTATTCATTTAGTACAACTTAAGAATATTTCTTAATATTAAGTATTTTAGGTTGCATATGAATTTGGTAATCTCTAAACTAATGCCAGATGTTTCAAGCAAATGTTATTCCTTTGTGAGTCAGAGTACTCTATTTTAAACAGAATTTTTATAGCACATAAGAAAAAGTAATTAGAGTATAGTCTTAGTAGTTTAGCTTTAGGGGAATTATGTAACAGAAAAAAACCATAAAGCTGGGATTTCATATACTGTAGTGTTTTAAAAAATCTTTCAGTTTGACTGTTACAGAGTCAAAGCCTAAGAGAGAAACAAAAGTAATTACCTCTTTCCAACAGAATCATTAGTTCAAATTTGGGAGTAATAAGTATATGGAACAGAAAACAAAAGTAAAAGAACAGCCACCTCTGAAGTCAAACATTCTAATAAAAAATGTAGTATAATAATCCAAATTTCAAAGTGATTTGAAACTAGGAATGTGTAGGAGCTATTCATGCTTAATGAAGAAACTAAATAAATTGGTAATATGTAAATTAAATAGATTTATGGAGCAATTCTTACCTGACCAAAGCTTCAGTTCCATGACATAGGAATAGTCCATGAAATAAAAATGCTCTCAAGCTTTTAAAACTAAAAACTATTGTGTTTACATGGTGGGAGGTTATGGGTAGTACCCTCAGGACAGAACTGTCTTTATTGGGAAGCAGGATTATTCAGACAAGTTTATTCCAATAATGTTAATTATTCAAGGTCTTTAACTGACTTGACTTGCTCTGATTCCATACACTCTCTATTAATTTGCTAGGGTTAGTACTACAGACTGGGTGGCTTCCAAAAGTCCATGATTAAGGTGTCCAAGATTGGTTTCATTCTTGAGGACTCTCTCCTTGGCTTGTGGATGAACATTTTCTCTCTTTGTTGTCACATGGTCTTCCTTTTGTGTCTTTACTGTGTCTTCTTTTAAGGATACCAGTCATCCTTGGATTAGGGCCCACCTGTATGACCTCATTGTACTTTAATTACCTCTTTAAAGGCCTTATGAATTAATATGAATTTTAGGGAGATATGACCCAGTCTATAACATATCCCAACATACTTTGGGTTATAATATGAATTCTTAAAAAGAACAAATTATAGAAAAGAATATACTTAGTTAAGGCAATAGTGATATTTTTACCTATGGGACACTGATTATTTTTCACAAGAGTGATAAACAGCTATTTTGATTTTAAAAATCACTGTACATTTGATCAATGTGAATCTGTCCTTGGGAGATGTATCCACTCTCAAAGCTCTCAATGAGTCTGGATTTTGAGCCTGTAATGCCTGATTTTGTAAAAAATCATTTATATCATGTTTCATTTTCTATTTGAAGAATTCATTACAAAAGTTAATTTGGCAGCCTGTGTTCCCTAGAACTTACCATAATCAAATGACATTTAACTGCTGCCACTTTACTAGGTGGCACTCTCTCTGGGAAGCAGGTCAGAAAAAGAAAGAAGTTGAGGCACGGAAATATAGGTGTTACTGAGCTGGCCACAGCTTTGGAACAAATGCAACTCAATTAATTGCTCAGTCTTTCATGATATTATCATGGAGGCCTTAACAATTATAGTACTAAGAAACAGCTTATCTGGGGGAAAGGAAGGGAGAATTTATCGACCAGCTCCTCCTTATGCTACATGTCTCTGGTCAAAGATCACCCCTCCAGTTGGGTTGCTGGATTTATCAAAAACAGACAAACAAAAAAAGTCCCATGCAATATTTGTAATAGAATTACATAAAAATTAGGGATGCCCAGGGGTGGGTCAGTGGTTGAGCGTCTGCCTTTGACTCAGGGTGGGATCTCGGAATCTGGGATCGAGTCCTGCGCATCAGGCTCCCTGCGAGGAGCCTGCTTCTCCCCACTGCCTATGTGTCTGCCTCTTTCTCCCTGTCTCTTATGAATAAATCAAACTTAAAAAATAAAGAATTACATAAAAATTATTGTTTGTCTGAATTTCAGGTTAAACTGAGTGTCCTGTATTTTACCTGGCTCCCCTACTCTCGGGGCATTAACATCCATGCATTTCCTGGCAGATGTGGAGGAAGCCAGAGCTTCCACAGATCCCCTGCACAGACACCATTGTCAGTTTCTCCTCAATACAGCCATGTGCAGATGGCAGTGATGGAGGCCAGGAGGCAAGGCACTAAGTAAAGATAATGACGGGGAGAGGTGTGGGCAGGAAGCTGCAGGCACAGCTTCATGAATGTGGGATTATAACATAATTTTCTCCAAAGATGAGTCAACATTCATTATCTCATTAGTATCTGCAGAACCATACTGCATTAGATACTGGGATATACTAGTGAATAATATAGTTTCTGCATCAGGGAGCTTACGAAATGTAGCTTGACTATTATGCTGAGTCCTGATTTAAAGATAATTGATGAATGCTAGTAAAATGAAATAATTCTTTTAAAGATTTTAAGTTATCTCTGCACCCAACATGGGGCTGAAATTCACAATCCCAAGATCAAGAGTTGCATACTCCACTGACTGAGCCAGCCAGGTACCCCTGAAATAATTTTTAAAATGCCACCTCATTAGGTGGATATTTTCTAAATAACTACCTTGGCAAAAACCAAAACCTCCCAAATCCTAAAACTATTACATATATATATATATATATATTGCTTTCTAGATCCTTCTACAAAGAAATAGATGGCCTCCACCAAATAATGGATTATTTAGTAAGAAAAATCCATTTGTATATAACATTTCAAAAAAGAACTTAAAACACATTAAATAATACTTTTTATTTAGATGTTCATAAGGCATATCTATGAGAATGATATAAAAACATGGCATGTAATTTGATAATGATATTTTAGAGATTACAGAGTTTTAGCAAGTACCTATTACACAGTTATAAAGAAGATGGTATTTTCCAAGCAGATACAAAATATCTAATGAAAGATCAAGGCAAGAACATGAGTATAACTAATTAACAATGGAAAATCAATTCTAATGCGAATTACACATTATCCTTTAAAACTTTTAAAGGTAAGATTTGCTGCAATCTAGTTCTTTCAAACGGTGTTAAACAGCATCATGACAAAAAACTTAAGGCCAGAATAGGTTAGTTTTGAATTCATATAAAGAAACCCAAATATACTGTGGGTCAAATATAGGATAAGGGAATCAAATAATGAAGAAGTCAAGATCTTTTTAGTTTCTAACTGGCATTCCTTAGGGTATGCCTTGATCCTCCTGGACAGTTGCCAAGCCTCCTGTTGTATCCACAATTCTGGCAGCAAGATAGAGAAATAAGATAAAGAATACTTGCTGCTTTTCTTTTAAGGAACTTCTAGGAAGTCACCCATATGTCACCCTACATCCCACTGGAACACCCAACTGCAAGGGCAGTTGAGTATAAGGTGATGGACAGCAGCTTTTAGAGAAGTAGGGTAAACAGGCATTGAGAGACAACTTCCAGTCCCTGGGCCGCCTAGGTATCTGCGAAGCTATGAAAAACCTTCAAGGAAAATCTTAAGAGAAAAAAAAAAAAAATTAAAAAAAAATTAAAAAAAAAAAAAAGGAAAATCTTAAGAGAATACTTCCTTGAAGTTGGCAATTTGAAAATCATATAACAGCACCCATTTTAATGATTTAATTTAAGCCTGTCCAGCCACTGGGAGAATCCTATATGTAGAGTCTGCCCTAATTTTGAATGACAGCATGATGGAAAGCCAATGATTTAGAAAATTAAGAAATCTCTGTATGTATGTGTGTTAGGCTGAAGTAAATATTGTTTTGGTATTGACAGAATCTATAAATATTAGCACTTTTTAATTTTCTTGCATTGGAGAGACTGGCAAGATGGCAGAAGACTAGGGGTCCTCAACTCATCTGTCCCACAAACTTACCTAGATAACTTTCATCCTGAACAACTACAAATTTGACCTGAGACATAAAGAGAGAACAGCTGGAATGCTACATAGAGAAAAGTGTTCACTTCTAACAAGGTAGGAAGGTGAAAAAAAAAAAAAAATCAAGTGGGGGAGGGGAACTGCGACTACCTGGTAAAAGTGGAGACGCAAAAGCCTCTGGGGCATGAAAACCCAGCCCTGGAGAAGCAAGAACTTTAAAAATCTGTGCTTGAGTTTTCCCTGACAGAAACGTGCTTAGCAGGGAAATTGGGCAGAATTGCAGGAGGGGCAGTAAAGCCTCAAGATGCCCGGAGTCACTATAGGAGGAGGGATGCCCAGAGGAAAGCATATTGCAAACTGTGGTCTGATATTGGTAAAGGGCTGGAGCGCCACAGCCCTCCAGGGCATTTGGGAGAAGACTGCTGGATATGCGGACTGGCTCCAGAACTCCCTTTACCCTAGAGCCTGGCAATGGACGGAGGCGGCTGTTCTCCCTTCCCTTTGGGAGAGGCAGTCCCTGGGAATACGGGTCCAGTGGTGCAGGACCCGGGATCCCAGGGCGCCCAAGAGGATAAAATCGGGGATCCTCCATGCCCCCCTGGAACAGGCGGAAGCGGAGAGGGCACAGGAAAGCAAGAATGTGTGCTGCTGGGTGCCCCACAAGCTGTGCAGATCAGTGCAACCCTGCCTGCCCCCAGGAACATCTAGGCCAGTGAGGACTGGGAGACTGGTTAGTTACTCACAGGGAACCTGACTCCAGACCTGGAAATCTGGCTGCTGCCATAGTTGTTTTCCTCTTTGTCTCACCTTGTGCCTGGGAGAGGCGGGGCCTCTAGGGAACAAAGGCCTCAGAGGATAAACATCTCACACAGCCCAGCACCTGGCAAGGGGCAGGGCATCTCTGCTCAGGCACAGACACCTGAGAATCAGTGCAGCAGACCCCTCCCTCAGAAGAACTGCTGAAGAACAAGGGAAGAGCAAGTTTGCTGAAAAACAGCACTGGAAAGCTCCAGGAATGAGGGAAAATAGTATACAGAATTAGAGAGTCTTTTTTTTTTTTTCATTACTTTTTTTTTTTTTAATATTTTATTTATTTATTCATGAGAGAGAGAGAGAGAGAGGGGCAGAGACACAAGCAGAGGGAGAAGTAGGCTCCATGCAGGGAGCCCAACATGGGACTCGATCAGGGGTCTCCAGGATCACACCCTGGGGCTTAAGGTGGCGCTAAACTGCTGAGCCACCTGGGCTGACCCAATTACAACTAGTTTTTATATCAGACTAAAAATTTGCAATATTTTTTCTCTTTCCCCACCTTAACTATAATATTTTACCAACCCTTCAGTTTTAAGTTTTTTCCTTTTTGACTTTCATATTTATACAATTACATGTCTTAGATATATTGTTCACTTCGGGATTCCCCTCAATGTATCCTATTTAATTTTGGTAGCTATACGTACAAGATATGGATTTTTCGTTTTTGTTTTCTCTGTCTTATTTTGTTTAACAATGGTGGAAGTTAGTACCTTCTAACACATGATCAAAATACACCCAGAACCAAGAGGAACACTGTTGGTTCATTCATAGACTATATTCTCTCTTCCTTCCCATTCTACCCTCCTCTTTTATTTATGTTTTTGTTGTCAATGTTGGGGCTTTATGTAAATATTCCTGGTTTATATAAATTTGGGGTTGAGTGTCTTCTAACATACAGAACAAAATACACTCAGAACCAAGAGGATCACTCTCTAGGTCCCCTCAGGAAGACTACATTCTCTCTGCACCACCACTTCCTCATCACCACCAACAGCCCCCTTTTCTTTTTTCTTCTCTGCTTTTCGTTTTTTACTTTTACTATTTTGTTTTAAGATTTGTTTTTCACTTTAGTGGTCCCTTGTTTTATTTTGATCTGTTCTTTTTCTTTTCTGGTCTCTGACTTTTTCGGGATCACCTAGGGTGTATCTTATTTAGGTCATGGTTGATATTTTTGACTCAGCTTCCTCATAGCGACCCTCTGCACTGGACAAAATGACTAGCAGGAAGAATTTACCTTAAAAGAACCAGAAGCAATACTCTCTGCCAGAGTTACAGAATGTAGATTTAAATATGATGTCATAAATTCAATTCAGAAGTACAATTATAAAGATACACATGACTCTGGAAAAAAGCATCAAGGACTCTAGAGACTTTATTACTGCAGAATTGAGATCTAATCAGGTCAAAATTAAAAATACTCTGAGATGCAATCTAAACTGGATGTTCTAACTGCTAGGGTTAATGAGGTAGAAAAGAGAGTGAGTGACATAGAAGACAAGTTGTGGAAAGGAAGGAAGCTGAGGAAAAAAAAGAAAAATTAAGAGCCCATGAGGAAAGGCTTAGGGAAATATGTGATAGCTTGAGAAAGAGAATATATGTCTGGGATTCCAGAAGAGGCTGAGAGAGAGAGAAGGCCACAGAGTATATTTGAACATATCATAGCTGAGAACTTCCCTAATCTGAGGAAAGAAACAGGCATTCAGATCCAAGAGATACAGAGGACGCCCCCAAAAAAATTAAGAAAAAAAACCCCATTCAACACCTTGACACTTAATAGTGAAACTTGCAAACTTCAAAGATAAAAAGAAAATTCTTAAAGCAGCTTGAGACAAGAGATTTTTAATTGATATGGGAAGAAATACCAGATTAACAGCAGACCTCTCCACGACCTGGCAGGCCAGAAAAGGCTGGCATGCTGTATACAGGGTACTAAATGAGAAGAACATGCAGCCAAGAATACTTTATCCAGCGAGGCTGTCATAGAAGAGAATAGAAGGAGAGATAAAGAGCTTCCAGGATAGATAGAAACTGATAGAATATGTGGCCACCAAACTGGCTCTGCAAGAAATATTAAGGGGGACCTTGAAAAAGAAAGAGGGAGCCCAAAGAAACAATCCACAAAACAGATACTGTATAGATAATACGATGACACTAAATTCATAACTTTCAATAGTTACTCTGAATGTGAATGGGCTAAATGATCTCATCAAAAGACGCAGGGTTTTGGACTGGATAAAAAAAGCAAGACCCATCTATCTGCTGTCCACAAGAGACTCATTTTAGACCTAAGGACACATCCAGCCTGAAAATGAAGGGGTGGAGAACCATTTACTATTCAAATGGTCCTCAAAAGAAAGCTGGGGTAGCAATCCTCATTATCAGATAAATTAGAGTTTATCCCAAAGACTGTAGTAAGAGATGAAGAGGGATACTATATAATACTTACAGGGTCTATCCAACAAGAAGACATAATGATTATGAATACTTATGCCCCTAATGTGGGAACCGCCAAGTGTATCAATTAATAACCAAAGAGATACTTAGATAATAATACACTAATAGTAGGAGACTTCACCATGGCACTCTCAGTAAATGACAGGTCTTCTAAGCAGAACATCACCAAGGAAACAAGGGCCTTCAATGACACACTGGACCAAATAGATTTCACAGATATATACAGAACTTTCCATCAGAACACAACTGAATACAGATTCTTCTCAAGTGCACATGGAACTTTCTCCAGAACAGACCACATACCGGGTCACAAATCAGGTCTCAACCAGTACCAAAAAATTAGGATTGTCCCTTGCATATTTTTAGACCAAAATGCTTTGAAACTAGAACTCAATCACAAGAAGAAATCTGGAAGAAACTCAAACATATGGAGGTTAAAGAGCATCCTACTAAAAGATGAATGGGTCAATCAGGAAATTAGAGAAGAATTAAAAAGATTCAAGGAAACTAATGAAAAGGAAGACACAACTGTTCAAAATCTTTGGGATACAGCAAAAGTGATCCTAAGAGGCAAATACATTGCAATACAAGCATCCCTCAAAAAATTGGAAAAAAATTAAATATACAAGCTAACCTGGCACCTAAAGGAATTGGAGAAAGAACAGCAGGTAAAACCTAAGCTAAGCAGAAAAGAGATAATATAGATTCAAGCAGAACTCAATGAAATAGTGCCCAGAAGAACTGTAGAACAGATCAACAAAACCAGGAGCTGGTTCTTTGAAAGAATTAATAAGATAGATAAACCCCTAGCCAGCCTTATTAAAAAGAAAACAGAAAAGACTCATATTAATAAAATCATGAATGAAAGAGGAGAGATCACAACCAATTCCCAGGGAATACAAACGATTTAAAAAATGTATTATGAGCAGCTATATGCCAATAAATTAGGCCATCTATAAGACATGGATGCATTTCTGGAAAACCACAAATTACCAAAACTGGAACAGGAAGAAATAGAAAACTTGAACAGGCCAATAAACAGCAAGAAAATTGAAGCAGTCAATATAAACCTCCCAAGACACAAAAGTCCAGGGCCAGATGGCTTCCCAGGGGAATTCTACCAAATGTTTAAAGGAGAAATAATACTTATTCTACTAAAGCTGTTTTGAAGGATAGGAAGGGATGGAATACTTCCAAACTCGTTTTATGAGGCCAGCATCACCTTGATTCCAAAATCAGACAAAGACCCCACCAAAAAGGAGAATTATAGATCAATATCCCTGATGAACATGATGCAAAAATTCTAAGATACTAGCCAATAGGATCTAACAGTACCTTAAGAGGATTATTCACCATGACCAAGTGGGATTTATCTTTGGGATGCAAGGGTGGTTCAACACTCGTAAAATGATCAACATGATAGATCACATCAAGAGAAAAAACAAGAACCATTTGACCCTCTCAATAGATGCAGAGAAAGCATCCATTCCTGATCAAAACTCTTCAAAGTGTAGGAAGAGAGGAAGCATTCCTCAATATCTTAAAAAAAACCATTTATGAAAAGCCCCCATCAAATATCATTCTCAAAGGGGAAACACTGGGAGCCTTTCCCCTAAGATCAGGAACGAGACAGGGATGTCTACTCTCACCACTCCTATGCAACATAGTACTAGAAGTCGTAGCCTCAGCAATTAGACAACAAAAAGAAATAAAAGGCATTCAAACTGGCAAAGAAGAAGTCCAACTCTCCCTCTTCACCGATGACATGACACTGTACATAGAAAACCCAAAAGACTCCACCCCAAGATTACTAGAACTCATACAGCATTTTGACAATGTGGCAGGATACAAAATCAATGCCCAGAAATCAGTGGCATTTCTATACACTGACAAGACTGAATAAAGAGAAATTAAGGAGTCAACCCCACTTACAATTGACCCAAAGCCTAAGATACCTAGTAATAAACCTAACCAAAGAGATAAGGATATATACCCTAAAAACTACAGAACACCTCCGAAAGCAATTGAGGAAGACAAAAAGAGATGGAAACATATTCCACGCTCATGGATTAGAAGAATAAATATTGTGAAAATGTCTGCTACCCAAGGCAATCTACATGTTCAGTGCAATCCCTATCAAAATGCCATGGACTTTCTTCACATAGCTGGAACAAATCATCTTAAGATTTGTATGGAATCAGAAAAGACCCCGAAGAGCCAGGGGAATATTGAAAAAGAAAACCAATGCTGGGGGCATCACAATGTGGGATTTCAAGCTGTATTACAGATCTGTGATCATCAAGACAGTGTGGTACTGGCACAAAAACAGACATATAGATCAAAGGAACAGAAAAGAGAACCCAGAAGTGGGCACTCAACTCTATGGTCAACTAATATTCGACAAAGCAGGAAAGAATATACACTGGAAAAGGAGAGTTGGGTAAATTGGACAGCCATGTGTAGAAGAATGAAACATTCTCTTATACCATATGCATAGATAAACTCAAAATGGCTGAAAGATCTAAATGTGAAACAAGAATCCATCAAAATCCTAGAGGAGAACATAGGCAACAGCCTTTTCTGAACTTGGCCACAGTAACTTCTTGCAAGATGCATCTATGAAGGCAAAGGAAACAAAAGCAAAAATGAACTACTGAGACTTAATCAGGACAAAAATCTTCTGCACAGTAAAAGAAACTGGTGCATCCACTCTGGAAAACAGGTGGAAGTTCCTCAAGAAGTTAAAAATAGAGCTACCCTATGACCCAGCAATTGCACTATTGGGTATTTACCCCAAAGACACTGATGTAGTGAAATTCTGGGATACCTGCACCCCAATATCCATAGCAGTAATGTCCACAATAGCCAAAGTGTGGAATGATCCATGATATCCTTCAACAGATGAATGGATAAAGATCATATGGTCTGTATATACAATGGAATATTACTCAGCCATGTCCCACCATTTGCTTCATCGTGGATGGAACTGGAGGGTATTATGCTGAGTGAAGTAAATCAATCGGAGAAGGACAAACATCATATGGTTTCACTCATATGGGGAATATAAGAAATAGTGAAAGGAATTATAATGGAAAGGAGGGGAACTGAGTGGGAAAAATCAGAGGGAGACAAACCATGAGAGACTTCTAACTCTGGGAAACAAAGAAAAGGTTGTGGAACGTGATGTGGGTGGGAGTATGGGGTAACTGGGTGATGCACAGAGGAGGGCACTTGATGGGATGAGCACTGGGTGTTATAGATATGTTGGCAAATTGAATTAAATTAAAAAATGTAATTAAATTTTTTTTCTTGCATTAAAAAAATTGAAGAACCCATTCATTCCTGTAAAATGCATCATTCAAAGTAAGAACAGATTGTGTTTCCACCAAAATCAGTACCGGTTCATTTAGAGCAATTACATACACTGAATATTTACCAGAATTTGTTTTATTGACTTATGAGCAACTGAAGGTAGAGCATCTTATGTGAATGACAACACATCACAAGTAGAAATCTGAACACTGGACTGAGGCATGTTATACTATGTGTAGTAATACTTTAAGTCAAGAATTCACAAAATAATTTCAACACCAAATTTTAGGCTGTTTGAATACTAATTTCAAAACAGAGAGTCTGTAGATGGACACAGGTTCAGTGTTTATAGTAATCCTAAAGAAATATTTATGAGTTACATGTATGGGTACTTTAAAATATCACATAAGAAACCTTATATTTCACAAACAAATCTCTATTGGGGGCAAAACTCTTTGTACAGAATTTATTATGAAATAGTTTAATGGCAAAAGGCAATTAAGAAGAATTAAAATTTTTTCACATTATGTAAGAGATAAACAATACAAAATTGGATATGATATATTCTTGAAGCCCTTTTACACAAATAATTTTCATAATTTGTAGGTATGAATATACCTTAAATTACTATTATCAAATTAATTTTGAAGTAAAATTCCTTAATCAAATTAAGATTAGGCTAATTCATAAGAAATTAATCAGGTAGTTTAACACTGGAGCTCACTAGCCATTCTATATGTAGCACAAAATAATTATCTCCAATAAATACCTATAAATATAATTTCTTCATACTTTAAAATATTTTAAAATTTAAATAAAAATCTCTACATGTAGACAATCTGGGCTAAATTTCCATATATGCCTTGAAAAATATATGTTCACATGAATATATTCTTACTTAAACATGATTTTAAATATTCTTAATAGAGGAGGCATGACATCTTCACACAAAAGCTAAATAAATAGCATGATTCAGCCCATGATTATTTTCCTCTTAGGAAAAAATTACTTAGTTTTTTGCATAGGATTAAGACTGGGCATATTTTCTACATTCTTATAATTTTCTCAGGGGCACTTCTCAAAATACAGATTGGTAAAGAATCCCCACTACTTTAAAGTTCCTCTACCATTTTCTCACATCTAGCAAGAGCAGAATTCAATCCTACTTCTGAGGCCAGAGTAATGATTTTTAAAAAGGTAATTATGAGAAATAATGATTAAGAAAAAAAAAATCTGGTAGAAAATGGTAAAATAAAGCAATTAAAAGTCAAATAAATAAAAGTCAATATTTTTGTATCTTTAGAAAGGCTTTTAAACATTTAGAATTATAATGAATATATTACTTTTATTCTGAAACTTCAAAATTATTTCATCTTTGTAGTACTAAAAGGAAGATATTATCATGAGACTAAAGTTACATCCTATATACATTTTCATAAATTTTGTTTTTTTTCACATTTTCAAAGGCCCCTTTTATCTGTAGTAGTGATAACATCATTTATGTCATTGGCTATTTAATATACACATGCAGCAATATAATTCAATAGTCATCTAACTTTTAAAAATATTTCATTGTATTTTCACATTAAATGGTGAAAGCATGGTCTTGACAGAGTGAAACTTGAGGAACAAATATTGAAAATATGCTGTTAATTTCAGTAGTGAGCTACAACAGTTTATGGGTGTCTCCCTTTAAAAGTTATCACCCAACTGAATTCCTACCAAGAACTAGCAAGTAAGTGATTATCAAGAGGGAAAGAACAAAATTAAAATAATATGAGAGAATTGAGTGATTTACCAAATTGACAGGTTGCAGTAGTCGGTAAAGAGCCAATGGTGGGAAAGGTAGCTTCCATAAATAAAACTCCTTCTAGGGGTGTCCAGTGGCTCAGCTGGTTAATGTCCGACCCTTGATCTTGGCTCAGGTCATGATCTCAGGATTGTGAGATCAAGCAAGCCCTGCACTGGGCCCCTGGGCATGTAGCCTGCTTAAGATTCTCTCTCTCTTCTCCCTCTGCCCCCAACAAAACTCCTTTTATTTTGGCTGCTGCATTCAGTAATACCTCAGTGGCTAAGTTTAGAAATGTTATAATTGCAGAATATATAATTACATAATACATATAGTTGTATCTTATCTGCAACTATTTTAATAAGGAAAGAACAAATGGGAAAAAATGTAGGGCATTCTAATCAAAGTTTGAACAAAATGCAATTTTAATGTGGAATGTCAGTACTGAAAATTTTATGAATACTTTGTATGATTATATGTCTCTAGAGTAGATTTATAATTAACCACTCTTCTTAAAATCCTTCATGCTTGCAAACTGCTCGCTAAGGAATGGTTGAATAGGCAGAAGGACCTCTCAGGAAGAGAAAAAGAGGTGACCAACACTACAGGGATTTTTAAAGGTTCTACAGGATCTCAGCCATTCATTAAAACTGCTATGGTCCTATCTCTGCTGGTGTCCCAACACTGTCTAGGGAATCATATGGACTGCCATGGGTCTCCAAGGTCATGTCCCAGGGAAGATCCTCTTGCAAGGTTAGGAACTGTATATCATCCCACAAGCAATTATAAATTTGTGGCTGAAATATTTTCATGAATTTTTGATACCTGCACACACTGTAAAGAATGTCAATGCCTTTATGACAAAAGAGGAAGCATCTAGATTGGCATCATGATGGTAACGCATGTGGATGAAGCAGGGGCCATCAGCCTAGCGGTTAAAACTAGAGCCTCTGAAATAGGATGGCTAGACTTGAATGCTAGCTCTGCCTCTTATTAACTGCATGACCTTGGGCAGATTACTTTTCTATCCTTCTGTTTTCTCATATGTAAAATAAGGATAATAACTACCTCTGTCATGGGGCTGCTGTAAATATTAACATGGGATAAGACAAATAGCTGAGAGCACTGCCTGGCATATTATAATCTCTCAGTGGAATGTCAGTCAAATTTTATGCAAGATAGAGGGATGAATGGCTAAGATGCAACGCTGTAGATCAGCTGACCAATTACTGATGGGTAAACTTCATAGCTTCCCTCTAACTAGAAACAACTTTAATATTCACAGGCGTGGTACGATGTTAGAAAAATCAATTTTGGAATCCAAATATTACAGTCTTCTCCCTAACCAACATAATAACATGCAAATGAAACTGCTCTGTAACAAGATAAGGAATGAAATCTTTCATGAGGTACATATTATCAGTATGCATTTCATGTCTCCATTGCATTTCAAATATAATTTCAGATTCAAATTGTTTTTTTGAAATTTGTGTTTCTTCACAAATCACACTGGTTCATACAATTAATTACATTCTTCAAACCCTATCTTCTGAGAAAAATATAGGAATGTTACCATTCACCCTTACCTAGATGCTAATGTAAGTGACCTTTCTTAAAGTTACTGTATGATTATGCATGTCTATTTCTTGAGCCGGATAACAATTAAAACCTTAGGTAAGCTTCAGAAACAAAGAACATATATCCATTAAATTATATTCAAACTTAAAACTCTGCTGGTTTGCAAGGTTTTTTTTTTTTTTTTGACATTATGCTGTATCTATATTATTAGCCAGAAATATCTTTGCCTGATAATGGAATACAGTTTGTCAGAGTAACAGAAATGTTACGGTTATGCAAAACAAAATGTACAAGTTGACTACAAAAATTCATAGTGCCAAAATAAGACATCTGTGAAAATTAATAAAAAAAAAAACTGACCACTAATTTGGTTGGGATCTTACTGGACAGATTTCAGGCCACTTGAATTTGACAGTGCACTTGCAAATGAACATAAAGGAATTCATAACAATAATGGCATGAGTGGAACTCTACATGGCACCAGTGAGCACCATTTATCATCACATGACTGTAACCCTCTCTGGTGAGAGATGAGGAACTGCTCCTCCAACACCTTCTTCTAGAAATTGGCTCTTTTCCCAACCTTTTTTAATTCTCTTGAGCTTTCGGCTTATACATGGAAGGAGTAAAACGATCTTACCCAGAATTACAATTGAGGGCAAAACAAGAGCAAGGACGAAGTTTGGTGGTGTATAAAACCTGTAGTACTCTTCTTCAAAAGCTCGTTTCCATCCATAAATTAAAACATGGAAAGTACTTATGAGCAGAGCAACATATCCAAGTGTAGACTTGGGTAGAGGAGAAAGAAAAAGAAACAAAGAATAAGGAACAAATTATTCAAACTCAAAAATCAATGCATCCAGCTACACCAAGTTTATAGTGTGCTAAACCTATTTTATCTTAAATTACTGACCTACTCTTTATTATCTACTAAATTAAAATTTAGTACTTCCACATATTTCATATATATTTAAGTGTTTGTCTTATTTTATACAAAGAAAGCCATATTGTATTTAGTTTCATACTCTGATTATTGTATCTTTTCCTCATGTCATTAAATATGAAAACATGACTCTTAATGCTTTATAATATTCTATTGAATGGATGTGTTATTGTTTACTTAATCATTGACGTTTACTCTGTTTTCAACTTTCCTCAATTATAAGCCCTTTTCTATATTTTGGTTTATTTCTTTAGAACTTATTTCTAATAGGGGGGTTATTGGTCAAAACATCTGGGTTTTCCTTAAGGGTACTGATGAAAACTGCAAAACTTCTTTACAAAGGTTAACCACATTTCCAACAGTTATGTGTATTTAAAAATTATATATATCTATACATATAATATACACACACAATAAAATTAAGTGCTGAAGAGCATTCTCATGGGAATACACGCCCCCCCCACCCTGCCCCACATATATATACTAGTTGAAGGTAAATATGAAAAACCTGATAGTATTAGTATGTGATAGAATAGCATTTCAAACATGTGGCTTTATTGATCATTAAATCAAATTATTCAGAGTACTTCCATTAAGCAGTTCATAGGTGAAAATCTAAAAGGTCAGCATTCTGGGCTCCCTAAATCATTGTTTGATTAATTACTTTGAGAAATGGTCTATGTAACATTATATCAGTGTAATGACGTAATGTCTAACTTCACGGGGAAAGGATCGACTCTTTAGCAGAACTGTTCTGTTTTGCAGTTACTCATTTCAATTTAATGATCACTTGCATCCACCCAACACCTTTTATCAGAGAGCCTTCCATCTCTTTCAGGTAAGATTAAACTGACAGTAGGAAAAGTATTCACATTTTCTTTCCTTCAAAAAGGAAAGACAAATTTAGACAGCCCTTAACTTGAATGAGCTCTTTAGATGACTTGGGGGGTAAAAACCTCAAATAGGCAAAAACAAAACAAAACAAAATTTAGTGTACCACCAAATGACAGTCATCCATATATTGTACTATAAACCATTTGGATACAACCAATACTGACTGTGATAGTACAGGTGGGTCTAAGCTTGAGTTACATATTTTAAAAATATGCATATTTGTTAAATAATTATTACTGGAGAAGGTATATGTTTAATTTATTAAAGAATACAGTGCTGTTTTGAAACACCTTTGTATATACTCATAGGCACATATATACAACTAATATACTAAATACATATAATAACAAGATTCATTAGGTTGGTTGCTTATCATTATCCATCAGTCCAGTCACCTAATTTGCCACACATTTCTTTTACAATATTCAGACTGACCTTCTCCTCACTTGAATTCAAATTAATAAGATTTTTCTAGATTGATCAGGTGACTCAAAATATAAAGGAATTCTTTATTCACTGGTTGAGTAACAAACTGACTTTTGGCACTAAACTTGATCTAAGCTTCCCCATTCTCACTTTCCTTTTTTTTTTTTTAAATAATTTATTTATTTATTCATGAGAGATATAGAGAGAAAGGCAGAGACACAGGCAGAGGGAGAAGTAGGCTCCCTTCAGAGAGCCTGTTGCAGAACTCAATCTCAGGACCCTGGGATCATGACCTAAGCCAAAGGCAGACGCTCAATCACTGAGTCACTGAGGCATCCCATCATTTTTTTTTTCTTTTTCTTTTTAAAATGAGCTTTATCTGTAATGGTAGGCAGTGCTATCAAAGTCTTCTAGTAGAATCCTGTACTGGTCTTTTGCTTACTAAACCAGAATGGCCCTAAGCTGGCTTCCAGCAATTTTCATTCCTTGAGCTAACTGCATAAATGCAGCCCCAAAGGCACTCTTTTATAAAAAGCATATTTAAAATTAAACTGTACTTAACACTTAAATTCTATGCCGCCCAATCCCTCACGCAAAAAAGCCCACGTACCTGAATAAAACTGAATTCCCTCCAGTTTAAAGCATTGCTCACGGAAGGGATAGAGGTGACTGCCAGGAGAGACAGTAAGCCAAGGCTCATTATGCCAAAGGAGATATACATTTCAATTCTCCAAACTTCTTCCTCGTTCCAAGAGTTTTCGACATTGGCATGAACCTAACGAGAGCAAATGTGAATTTCCTTCATTTGGCAGAATATTCACCGATTCAGTGCAGTTCACTCTTGGAATAAGAATACATCATATATGGACAGATTTAAATTGTATTTTTTCAATTTAACAGACCGTGATGGAGAACCTATTACTGGATGGTATTGTTCCAGGTGTGGGGAAAAGAGAAGGGAGAGTTAAATAAAGGAAGACTAAGATTCTCTCTTTCCTTGCATAAATGTGAGGGGATGGGTCAGTCTGTCACCTACATTGTAATACATCACAGTCACAGGAGTCTGGGGTCCTAAGACCAGGAATGTCAAGTGTTGGTTCCAAGGTGACATCAGAAAAATATTGGCAGTTAGACTTAATTTTGAGGTACTTTACTAAGTTGATTTAAACTTGGTTGAATATTTTGGGTACATCCTGGCTTTAGATCAACTTAGAATCCAGGAAGAGAATTTCTAAATTATGTGCGCATCTTCCTCTCTCACTTGAAGAATATTTGTATGTCATTTATTTCTCTTTTTTTTCTTTACCTTCTTTTCCTCAGAAAGCTGAGATCTCCTTACGGATAAAGTCATACTGAATGCAAATATTTACTCTCTTGAACTGCCTCACTGATGCACTTCTCCAACTCTTCAGTTGCCTCATTCCTATATAGTACTTCTTCAAATGTCTTTTCCTTACGTTGATAATACATATATGATCAAGTCAGACTTGATTAACTCTGAATATGTGGTATTCTGCATAGGGATTACTTTGAGAAATGTCAATTTACATGTAAACAATATAACTATAGTATAAATCAAAGGTTGGACTCTTCAGCCTAAAGCTTTGATTTAAATAAATATCTATTCATGGATAACAGATTCTAACTTAACACAGTTTAACTCTGTTCAGTTCCAGTTAACAAAAGAAACTTGAAATTAAAAAAAAAGGAAAGCTAGTTCTGAGCATTAGGTCCCCGGAACAATCATACGAATATCCTGAAAAAAGCCACAGAGCTCCTCTGTGGAAAAAGGCTCTTATTATCTTCTTTGATGTCTATACAACAATACAGAACCACCACCAACCTCAGCAAACCCAGAGCTTACAACCTGCACCTACTTGGCCTCCCAGGCCATTCATTCATCCCACAAAACACTTTGTGAATGCCTTACTACGTGCCAGGCACAGTTCTAGGTGTTACACATACCTCAGTGAACAAAACACACAAGATCCCTCCTCTCATAAACTTACATTCTGATGAGAGGAGGCAGACAACAGTAAATAAACAAGGAAAACATAAAGTGTATTACTGAAAAGAGTAAAAAGTGAAAGTAGAACAGAGTAGGAGGGACTGGGGTGGGGGACAGTGGGAACACAGGGCTTGAGTCAGAAGCAGGTAGCAGAATTTAAAATGATGTCCAGGCTCGGCCTCTGTGAGAGGTGCGATCTGAGCAAACAATTAATGACCAGTGACGGAGCTGGTGGAGCAAATATCAAACCCTTAGTATTTGGTTAAGTTGAAGAGGTATTTTTAGACAGACAATGGCTTAACGAACATCAATTCATTAATTTACTTCACATTATTTTATGTTGAGACAGGCATAAATACCAATGGCTACGCATTTGGATCATGATGCCATGGATCCTTATGAAATGCAAAAGTTGCCATTCGTTTTGCTACAGAGTCCTAGCTGTCATTGGTAAATACTACATCAAATAGCTTTGATGAGACCCTTTATGTTCCATTTGCTGAATGGATATCATACTTTGCTCCTTCAAGCTCCTTTCACATGAAGCTTTCTGTGAGATTTTCTTAAAGAGCTAAGTGTTAAAAAGGTTCACCTGAGGACCTAAAGCTTCACCTGAGTATTTTTCCTCCTCTTATTTTTGATAACAAAATCCTTGAAGATGTATGTCTCTTGATTCTGGCTTCCTATTCTATTTTGTATTTTCACTGGTTCTAACTTTATCACAAATGTTTACTGAGAGTACCTTATCATTTCACGGAACACAGCCAATTATAAAACATTAAAATAACTGTTTAATGCTAAAAGCAATCATTGCAATCATAACATAAAAGAGAAAAAACAGCTAACCCTTTATTTCTGTTCTTATTCTTCAAAGAAAGGTACGGTAGCAGCTTTTATCTTAAATGATTTTGAATCAGCCACATAAACATTGTATAAAGAACAATTCTTTCCCCTCCCTAAATATACCAAAATTTCTATTACAAGGTCTGTAAAATTTGACACTGTTTCAAATCTCACATTTTACAGATTATACTTACAAGGCATTTCACTAGTATCCAATAAATAACAAGCAAGTTCCATACCTGCTGATAAGCCATGTTGAGAAACAAGTATCTCTCTGACCTTCTCATTGGTAAGCAGAGGCTGTAGGCAACATGGACCGAAGCGAAGAAAAAACTTAGTAATCCAAGTTGTTTCCTGCACTGTAACCAGGTCTCCAACCAAGGCGGAAATTTCCTATACTTGGTGCCGTAATAAAGCTGATAAGCAGCTGCCAGGAGACCTGCTAGGTATACCAGAGACAGCAAAGTAATGGCAACTATGGGCAAAGTTTTATTCACAATCTCAATAGGAATCTTGTAAAAATCACTCTGCTGGTTTCTAGCATATGGATGTATCACATCTCTGACAAAGGAATATAGAAAGAAAAACGTGGCTAGGCTTATGGCTACCACCACTGGCCCTCTCCAGAGAGTAAATAGTCGCAGGGGCAAATTTTCAATCTCCCTGGCTGATGACAATGATCCCAAGTCAACAGGAATGAAATTCAGCTGACGGGCAAGTTCAATAACCTGTTGCCGAGCTTGAATATTGTTGCTGCATATATAGACCTGTGGCAAAAACAAAAGATTCATCGTTACTATTGTTTATGAAAATGGTGATTTTTGCACACTCCACCCACAGAGCATCGCTTATGACGACCTTGGGTGATGCAAAAAGTTAAGGAGATAAAGCATTTACTAACATTATTAATCTATTGATTAATAGGTCAAAACAGTGTCGTAGAAACAATAAAGTCCTTGCTACCTGTGAGGACATGAAAATAAAATGCAGAAAATTCTTGCTGGAAGCTGGGATTGGGAAGTCCCCAGGGGAAGGAAGGTTTCTAGAACACGTGGTTCAGTAGCAGTGGCAAGGTAAGGTCTAGGGTGAGTTTGGGCTGCTGGCCATCCACTGACTACTCTGGCTCTCACTCTGGGGTTGGCTCCCCCAGCCTCTGAGGACAATACCTAGTTCTAGGACTGTAGTGATTCTGTCTAGCAGAGGGATTACAAGCACTGTCCTTTAAAGATATTCAGCAATACAAGATGGGCATGGACTCTGGATGGTTGAATTTGCAATTAAAATCTCTAACTTATGTCACACTGCTGTACTATTTATAAAATTTCTTTGAAAGGCCATGAGTAATCTCGGGTTATTATTATATGACTTCATTGATCAGAATATGAAATTCTTTCACCTGTGAATAACGATACTATACCTGCGTAAGGGAAAAATGGTATTATAAGGCTTAGTTAATTTAAATAGTAAAGCCACTGCCATTACCTAATACTAAGGTGTTACATCTATATAATGAAATGATGGGTGGGGGTGAGCGTGGACTTTCAAACTACCCAAACCTCTTATATTTCTGTAGCTGAGAATTCAACTAATATTTGTTGAGCACAAATTCATTTCTGAAGTGAGCCACTATTACTTATGGGCAGGTCATCATCTCACTTGGGGCTAGAAAAATATTGCCATAAAGTCTCTGTTAATGTTTGGGGAAAACAAATTCTAAATATATCCCTGAAGTTGTTTACATAAGGTCTCTGGAACAGACCACACTGAAACACTTGTTTGCTAAAATGTGCATTTTGCTGACAATGTAGTGCTCTTTGGATCATTAATTTTACCTAACATGAGCAGATTAATAACAAAGTCAATATTATTTATACAAATGTCCATGAATTTCTAAAATGGAGTGGAGAAGAATACCTATATTCCAAAGAAAAGCATTCTAAATTATTATAGCTGTGACAATGCTGACCATTTTTTACTTCTTGTAAAAAAACTTGTAATAAAACTTAAATATAAATATAACCTATAAACTATAACATTTATTTAAATTTAAATAAATTTAAAATTCATTTAATTTATAAACCTAAAAGTATAAATCCAACATTTGTAACAAAAGTAGAAGCCCTATGGAATACAAATCAAACTATTTCTGTGCTCACTTTGAATTCAAATCCATATTTTTTATAGTTGTATTTTTTTTTAAGATTTTATTTATTTATTCATGAGACACACACAGGGAGAGGCAGAGACACAGGCAGAGGGAGAAGCAGGCTCCCTGCAGGGAGTCTGATGCGGGACTTGATCCCAGGACCCCAGGATCATGCCCCAAGCCAAAGGCAGACGCTCAATCACTGAGGCACCCAGGTGCCCCTGTAGTTTGTATTTTTTGTAGTTTCCTATTTTTTGTAGTTGTTAAAGATCAAAATTATCAGAATTATGGGCAAAGGGTTAAATTTAGGCTTATTCCTAGTTTGGTGTGTATGCATTCCTAAACTTTGGATATATGAAAGAAAAAAAGGATTTAGAAATAGCCTCTAGGAAAGCTGGGAAGTATATAATCTTTTACTAGTCTTCCAAAGTAAAGACTTGAAATGAATAGTTATCATGATCTGATATGCCATGTTCAGTGATACAATACCTGACTTCATTTTCTAAGGTATTTAATCTAAGGCATGAACTGTCTTTACGAACAAAAATAATGAAAGTATTTTATTGTCATGCTTACCTATGATGCATGACTACACCTTTAAAAGACTTGTAAGGTGCACTATTTTATATGTTTACTTATAAAGGCTCTCATTCCATAAAGGCATTGATGGAGCTCCCCATATGCTTTATTCTCAAGTCAAACTGGATAGAAACCATACTCTAAAAAAGAACCCAAGAAATCCAATCTGCTTCCCTACACAGATTAAAATCTAGACTTTAAATAAAACGAACTGCATAAAATAAAAAGGCACTTCTAAAGCATTCTTCTTGAGGCTCATACTAAATAGTGTTGCATACACAGATGGAATACTGTTACCAAATAGCTGCCAGGAAGGAGAAGGGAGGGGAGAGCTAGGGAGGGAGGAGGAGAGTTGGGGAGATAGAAGAAGAAATAAGGCATGTTTGTTATTGTTTCTATTTCTGAGGAAGCCAGGAGAGACTCAATGTAATGTGTGCCATTATTCATCGGCCAACTTTGTCTTTTCTCGAATTAGCTGGTAATAACAGGAAAGTCCAAGTAATTTTCTCCACTTTCCACACTATTTGATAGGGGTGGAAATGCACCCTTACAAGGTCAGGACATAAGTTTTCAGGTGCTCAGACACAGTTTTCAAAATGATAATCACTGGAGAGTGTCAGAATTTGATTTTTAAACGTAGGACATTTGTTTCACTACTTAAATACAGAATACCAGACAAATACCAATAAAATTGGGGATTAAGAGGTACCAACTTCCAGTTTTAATTACATCATGGAGATGAAAAGTACAGCACAGGGAACATAGTCGATAGTATTGTAATGTTGTGCAGTGGGGCACCTGGATGGTTCGATTGGTTAAGCCTCTGCCTTTAGTTTGGGTCACGGTCCCTGAGTCGTGGGATGGAGCCCTGTGTTGGGCTTCCTGCTCAGTGGGGAGTCTGCTTCTCCCTCTCCCAATTCGTGCTTTCTCTCTCTGTCCCTCAAAATAAATAAAATTAAAAAAAATTATAACGTCGTACAGTGACAGATGGTGACTGCACTTGTCGTGGTGAGCACTGAGCGACATGCAGAATTGTCAAACCATGATATTATATACCTGAAACTAACATTGTATGTCAACTATACTTCAATAACTAAAGAAAAAATGAAAGAAAAAAAAAAAAAACCATACCTGCCGGCTGGCATCCTTGGGTCCTAACTGAAGGGCCCAAGCTGAGACAACATTAAAGCCTTTGACAATCAGAGAATCCGGGAATAATGAAGCCAAATATTCTGCGTTGGATTCTGGGTATTGGTTTATCCTCATGTTATTGCTCACATCAATCAGGATTTTACCCACAAGCAGATGTCTCAGGTCCCAAAGGGAGGTGTAATGTTCTCTATGCAGAGCAACAAATATTATATTTGTTTTTGTTAGAGCATCTTCATGGTGAGTGACGTCTACCACATGAGGAAAAAATTCAGAAGCAAACTTAGGATTTCTACTTCCTATCACCACATGATAGCCACATCTAATAAGTCGAATCGTCAGTGATTTGGCAAAATCCCCACTTCCAATCACACCTACAGTGACCTTCCTTGCATCTTTGATACCATTTATGCCATTAGGCAAAAAAGTTTCACTAAGGTTCTTAGGGCTTCCCATCATAGAGATCGATTCCATGATATGGGCTCTTTCAAGATCACCAGAGATGTCCTAAGGGAGAGAAAATAAAATCTTCATCAATTACCTATTACCCAACAGTCACATACTCCCAGACATTATAATAATACCCCTCATTTACAGAAGTAAAATATTTTAGCAAGCTATAAAACCTAGAACCCAGCAAGACACAATTTGTAAGCTAAAAAAGGATGTCAGAGTAGAAAAATGAACTGTCACAAAGTTGCTATGCTAAAGTGGGGCTTCTGAAATTTTAATGGACACATGAATCACCCGAGAATCTTATTAAAATTCAGATTCTGATTCAGTAGGTCTGGAGTGAGGCCCAAGATTCTCCCTTTCGAACAAGGTGATACAAATGATGCAGGTCTACTGACCTCTGAGCAGCGAGTCACTACAGCACAAAAGGCAAGAGACTTTAGTTTCACCTAGAATTTTTTTTTTTTTCACCTAGAATTTTTTTAAAAGCACAGTTCTACAAGTCAGATTACCCAGTTTTGGCAGCAGATCAGAGGCAGCCAGTCAGAAATGCCACTAGAGGTGGAGGTGATGTGCTGGCATGTGAGAGCATATATAACATGAGAAGACAGAAAAGCCACCAAAAAAAGGATTTAAAAATGGCTAGAATCGTTTGAGGTAGAGTCTATAAATTATCCTATATACCAATAGCCAAAGAGAGATCAGTTAATCAGTTAATAAAAAATGACCCCCCCCCCGGCATTTAAATAATATTTTCAGAAAAACAGGTTTCAAAATATAACAAAGGATTAATTAAATACCATTTACTTCTATCATTCACTCTTATCCTACAATTTATTAAGACAGCTTCCTGACAAAAAAACAGGATTAGTAATGTGTTTATGGTCTTAAATTACACAATACTTATGAAATCTTTTTCTTCCCCTTTTAATTGTTGGCTTAAATACAGTGAAGCTATTTTGCCTGAAAAAAATCTGTCAAATTCTCTTCTACTTAGGGGACTAACATCTGAAATGTTAATATTTGTAATAACTTGCTCAAGAAGACACATCAAATGGCCATGAATCAGTGTTGCTGTTGGATCTGAACAAAATATACTTTTCCAGATGCCTGGGTGGCTCAGAGGTTGAGCGTCTGCCTTTGGCCCGGGGTGTGATCCTGGGGTTCTGGGATCGATTCCCACATCGGGCTCCTGTGTGGAGCCTTCTTCTCCCTCTGCCTGTGTCTCTGTCTCTCTCCCTCTCTCTGGTCTCTCACGTATTAAAAAAAAAAAAAAAAAAGGAATCTTTAAAAAAATCTTAAAAAAATAAATAAAATGAAATTTGAAATTTAGAGCCAGAAAACCCCCACTTTTTACCCTACAAATGGACCACAATGACTCCCCAAACCCTGTCAGTTAATCTTTAGAAAACCAATATTACCTAATACTTGTATAGCACACTTCATGTGCCAGCTGTAGGCACTTTTTATGTTAACGGACTGAACCCCATGACTGCTTGATGAGACAGCTGTTAATAATGTCATGCCTGTTTTGAACATGAGGAAACTGAGACATGTAGAAGAGCATTAATTTGTCCAAGGTGATAAGTGAGAAAGTCAGGGAGCCAGGATTAGAATCCAGGCAGCCCAGCTAAGGCACGTGTCACTTTGGTGCAAGTTACAGAATTTAGAGAAAGGGCCTTGTTCTTTGGGGGAGAGGGGCTGGGTGGGACAGTGATGGTTGTGCTCAGGTCAGTGTATTCTCCTTCTTGGGCATGGTTCACTCCTCAGCATTACCTAGTGATCTTAATGTCTAACTCAGATCCTGGGAAAGGAGAAAACTCACTATTTTTGCATCTATTACACGTTTCATTTCACTTTTCAAGATAGAAGGGGTGGGAATTATCTGCTTCCCATGCACTCAGAAGGCCAGGCAGAGGTCAGAGGCACCAGAGCAGTACAAAACATCAATATCCTCTTGGAGGTATCATGAGCTATCCTGGGAATCAAGAGCAGTTAAAGGAGACAGAAGTCATACAATCGATGATCATTTCATTCAGGCATCCAAGGTGAACTGGCCAACCTACCCCTAATCATATTTGCCACCTAAGGGGGAAGAGTTATTAGACTCACACACAGGAAACCAAGTGTCCTATATCCCAGTCCTGAATTCTGAGTAGAGATTGTGGCATCTCTCAAATCTAAGAATTGCCGCACTGGCTTTCATATACACAATAATGCATGAAGTTTGCTGACTGCCTGGTGCTATGAGAGTCAGAGGATCCCACCACTTGATAAGTGGAGAAGCAGAATTGTAATCTCAGAGCTGCTTCTTCCCACAGGGGAGAATGGCCCCCTAAAGCAGTGGTTCTCAGCTCTATCTCCACACTGAAATGGCCCAAGGAGCTTGAAACCCAGTGACACCTAGTTACCTCCAGCCAGATCTTTGTTTAATTGGTCTGGAGTCCAGTTTGGGCATCAGGCTTTTTTTCTTTTTAATTGTTCATTGGGTGTTTTAATTAATATGCAGCCGTGTTTGAAACAACGCTACTAAAAGGTTCAGGATTCAAGCTAATACTTAGCTTGGCATTTGGAAATAACAAATGTGGCTTTTTGATCCTCAAGCTCATTTTTGCACTGTGGTTTGTAATCACGGAAAATAACACTAGCAAGAGAATAACCGTTGCCTGGAATGCAGGAAGCTGAGGAACATGCATGTTGTCCCTCCCCATCTCCTACTCAGGCAGGAGCAGTATCGGAAGGACCACTCACTATTTTGCAATTTCCCTTTTATCCACTTTCTGGAAAGTCAGTACCACTCCTTAAAATGTGTCATCCCATTGCACAGCATATTTTGTTCCTGTTGTTTCACAACATTCAAAGTTCAGGATGTCTAGTGACGCTATCTTCTTCTGGCTGACAAGGGACTCCAGCTCTCCGGGTATCAGAGGCTCTGCTGACTGGAGTAGATGGGAGTTTCTAAGTGACCTGACTCTCTCTAGAATACTATCAAACTTTAATGTGAATATGATCACCTGGGATCTTGTTAAAATGAACATTCTGATTCTCTACGTCTGGCATGAGGCTCAAGAGTCTGTGTTTCTCCAGAGCTCCCAGATGATGCCCCTTGTCCTAGTGGTTTGTGGGCCACACTTTGACTACCAAGGTCTTGGATTCTCTCTACCTTTTCATTTGATGTGATTCTCAGGTAACACAGACTAAAGAATTGAGAAGGTTATACATTTATGGAAAGTTTTGTTTATGTGGTACTGAGGAGAAAGGACAGGCTGAGGCTTCTGAAATCTCCTTGTTTTCTGAGTCTCTTTCCTCTGTTATATGGAAAACAAAGAGGCTGTACCTAACTCCTGCAGTCCAATACTAAAATCCTTTTGTTTCCAAGTCTTAAAACTATAAAAATCATAGTAATATCACTACTTTATATTTAACACTGTGACATTTCAACTTCATTAGCTTGACTTAAAAGTGTGATTTAGGTAGCACATGGAGGGACACCTGGGTGGCTCAGCTGTTGAGCATCTGCCTTCGGCTCAGGGCGTGATCCCAGAGTCTTGGGATGGAGTCCCACATGTGGCTCCCTGTGTGGGGCCTGCTTCTCCCTCTGCATGTGTCTCTGCCTCTCTCTCTGTGTGTCTCTCATGAATAAATAAATAAATAAAACCTTAAAACAAAAAAAAAAAGTAGCACATGGATTCCTTGAAATTTCAAGGTCACAGTTTTCCTGAGTGGCCATTCAACTTGCTGTTTGCATTTAATACTTGAAGTATATCATCAGGGTCAAAGAATTGGATTATACTCAGCTACATGGCCTCCTGAGATTCTGTTTAGAAGGGTTTCCTTGACATTCCTCGGCTGAATGGCAGCTGTTATGCTATATAAATAGAACCTAATTTGTTTCACATACAAACATCTAGGGCATTAATTTTTAAATGATAGTAACTCTGAAAGGGGCTGTCCTCAGAGATCTGGGTGACATCCATAACTTGATGATTTAGACATGTTATCAAGTAAATATAATTCCCCCAGGGCCATGAGAGGGTGTGGGTGTATTTTTGACTCTGCAAGGCCACATCTGAACCTTTCTTCTTCTCCTCTCCTGCAAACACTCAGCTCCTCGGAGGCCCGTGGCACCTCATAAAACCTCCCTGTAAGCATTGCTGTCATCTATTGACTTCCAGCTTACTCTTTGTCACTAGTGACTTTGACATACATAGTCTTCCTCTCCGTGCCAACAGTTGTCATCCTTTTCTGGGATGTTCTGGGATGTCTTCACTCAAGTGGATAAACCACTCAACCTCACGTCCTCTTGTTTCCATCAGTCGTTAAACCAAAAACAATGAATCTCTGCCTCCATCCGACTCAGCCATTCACTTTCTGATATCTCCAAACACTATCTCCGAACCTTCCAATAATCTTAGATATTTGCAGTGACTAATTCAAGTCAGCAGAAAAAATCTGATGCATTGACCTGCTATTTTCTCACTATCAACCTCCTCCTGGTTTCTCATTACCTACCTAAATTCTACAGCATACAGTTATGGTCACTTGCTTAAAAAGATCAACTCTTGTTAAAGACTAAATATTTGTGTCCACCCCCGCCCCTGCCAAATTCTTATGCTGAAATCCTAAATCCCAATGGGAAGGTATTAAAAGGTATGGACTTTGGAAGGTGATTGGGTCATGAGGGTGGAACCCTATTGAATGGAATTTGTGCTCTTATAAAATAGGTCTTGGAGAGCTCTTTCTCTCTTTCTGCCAAGTGAAGACAGCAAGAAGGTGATAGTCTATGAACCAGGAAGTGGGTCCCCATCAGACCCCGAATCTGCCTTGTAAGAAAGAATGCAACAAATAGGGTTTGTTGTTGAATGTATCAAAAAGATGTGAGGACCAAAAGAAATGTGATGATAGGTCTATAGGTAAGATCCCTTTCTTTGCTGATCAAGACAGGGCAGCCCAAAGTGAGTGAGATGTCAATGTCATGGTTACTGGCTGAGCTCTGAATAACGTCTGATTGTGTCCTTTGAAACTGCAGTCCTAGTCTTTCCAGCTTCTGATGTACCCTCTTCCTCACCTTTCTTACTCACTTATGATCCTTTCCTTAAAATGTGTTTGCCTTCATCTGTGCTACCTTTTCAGTACTAAAGTATAATCACGCTCATTCACTACATTTTCCATGTCACCAGTAAAACTTGAATATAGCTTCTCATTTCCTCTTTGTACAATCAGCTCAATTTATCATTGTTTATATTGTCTCAACCCCCACCCACCCACCGCCCCAACGCACACAAAAAAGAGGGGCTAGCTAGGTGAAAGAAACTGCAAACCATTTCTAAATAGCCTGCAAAATCTCTAGGATGGGTATTGTTCTTCTGTAAATAGCTTTTAAGCTTGGAAACAGCAGAGAGAGAGAGAGACAAGGTAAAAAACGAAAACACAATAGACTCACTTGAAAGAAAAAATAAATAGATCAACACAACCAAGAAATAAAACAGGTGGAATGGCTGTCGGGCGCGTGTGTGTGGGGGGGGGGGGGGGGAGGCACGGCCGAGGTGGTTTGGAGAGAATTTTAAGCGTTCCTGGTAGCGGGGCCCTTGCTGGGGCTCAATCTCAAATCTTGAGGGTGGGGGAAGGGGCAGGAGTTCAAATTCTACTTCTCCCAATTTCACCCACAGTGAAGAGTGAGAATCAACCACGGCCCGGAGTAAGTTTTTCCACCTAAAAAATGAACTGCCCGAGGAGTAAAACTCGACAC
Source organism: Nyctereutes procyonoides (assembly GCF_905146905.1). Classification (NCBI taxonomy): domain Eukaryota; kingdom Metazoa; phylum Chordata; class Mammalia; order Carnivora; family Canidae; genus Nyctereutes; species Nyctereutes procyonoides. The sequence goes on along the minus strand of NW_026575141.1, from coordinate 13,758,617 downwards.
CAATCCTTGTTCAAGGGGGGTTGCGGGGGGGGGGGAGATAATAAACGGAAATCTCCGGACAAAATTTTCTTTATCTCTCTGCTCCATTTTAAGAGCAAGATATTTAGGGCATAATTTTCAACAAGTTTTGGCTGAGGCTGAACACAGGGTTCAACGATAATCCAGGACACTGAGAGAAGAGGCCGATCACCTCCTAACACACAATGGCCTAAGCACTCCACGGTCGCATAACCGGCGAATAAACCAGAGGACTCGAGAAACACTTTCCCGCACAGCGGCGCGGCGCGACGGTCTGGGAGATGCGCTGCGGGGGCGCGGGGGCGCCCCGCAGGGGGGCGGGGGCGGCCCGCAGGGGGGCGGGGGCGGCCCGCCGTGCTTTCCCGCGGGGTGCATCCTACCTGGGGCGCTGTCTCTCCCGGCCTCCTGGCCTCCTGGCTCCTGGGCCCAGCCTCGGGACTTTCTGGGGAGCTCGCCGAAGAGCACGAGCAGCAGCAGGCGGACTCGGAGGCACAGACCCCCTTCCCCAGCCCGCCTGCGGCCCCCCAGCTCCAGGGGCCCGGGGCCCCGGGCGGACGCCCGCAGAGGGCGCGGCAGCGGGGAGGACCGAGCAGCGCGCGGCCACCACTGCCCCTGGACCCTCGACTCCGCCGCCGCCGCCGCCGCCACCTGGTCTCGCGCTCCTACGCGACCCGCTCACCTCTGCGCCCCCCCTGCGCCCACCCCCCCGCGCCCGGCTGGGGCGAGCCTGGCAGCTCCGCGGCCGCGGCGCCCACTCCCCAGGGGCCCGGGCCGGCTGCAGGGCCTAGGGGCCGCGCCTCCGACCGGCGGCTGCAGGCGGGCTGGCGCGGCGCTGGCGCTCCCGCGGCTTCCCCGCCTCCCCGCGCCCGAGCGCGCGCCGCCCGGGAGGAGGCGGGGGAGGGAGGCGCGCGGAGGCCGGCCCCGCAGTGACGCGCCGAGCGCGGCCCTGGGGGGCCCGGGGACGCCGACCCGAGGGCGGTGCGGCGCGGCGCGGCGCCGGGAGCTGCCCGGGAGCTGCCCGGGAGCGCGGCGGGGTCCGGGCGGGCGCGGGCAGAGCGGGGGAGGCCGGAGAGCGCCGGGCGGGAGCCGGGCGGCTGCGCTGCAGCGGGGGCATCCCCCCCCCCGGCCCCGGCCCCGGAGCTGCGGAGCGCCCGCCCTCGCCTGCACCCCCTGCCTCCCCCCCGCCCAACCCTTCCTTCCGAAGCAGCCCCAGGAAAACCAAGCCCGGCTTGGTGCTGCGCAGTCGCCTTCCCACTCCACACTTGGCCTTTCTGCACCGGTGCACGGCCCCGCGCCCCTTCCCCGTTGCATACTCCAGTTCCTGACGCGTCTCCAAGAAACGGCCGCGGGTTTTCCTCTCCGTGTTCCCTTTCCCTCACCTCGACCCAGCCAAGCCGTCCTTTGTCTGGATTGCGTCCTTGTAATACAACGTCCAGAAATGCCCTTTCGTGAACCGTATTTTAAAGCCCCCTCGCCCGGAAGGATCCTCACAGCCCGCCGACTGCAGATTGGTCTGTTGACTTTGGCCTTCACTGTAGCTGGGGCCAAGCCCGCTCTGGAGTTGGGGAACGCAGGGCTAGACCGGGGAGTCGGGGCTGTGTGTTCCTGGGGCGAGCCCCTGAACTCTCTGGGCCGCAGTGGCCTTGAATGCCCAGGGGACCTCTGAGCTGCCAGGGCTCTGGCCTTGCGATCCTGTAAATTCTCGCCCTGCAGACTACCGAGTAGTCATGACTCCTCTGTCTTCTGCAAGAGATCTTTATTCTCGCAATGAAAATCAATTTGGGAAAATTCTCAAAGTTGGGTCGATTTGTTCATACGTTAGCAAATTATCATTTCAGCCAGTTAAGTTGAAAAAGTCTCTCTTCCTGGTGGTTTATTAACCAGGGGGAAAAAAAGTACGACAACAACGGAGAAGGGGGTCTCGGATCGATCGTTGGGAAAACTGCACTTTCCCCTCTGTAGTTAGTCCATTCAGATTAACCTTTGCAAATGCGGCTTTGGAAATACATTCTCTGTTTGACTTGACATTTGCGCCCTCCCCCACCGCCAAATAGTATTAAGGTTTAAAGTTTAGGCATAGGCTGAGCTTTTAGTGATGTTGAGGTATTGACAACTGGCGAAATTCTTTCCATTTTGGTAACTAGAAAAGAATAGTTAAAATTTATACCAAGTTTTATTTTTTTTGCTTCAGTACTACCCTCAAGTAATGAAATTAGCTTTCTTTCTTTCTTTCTTTCTTTCTTTCTTTCTTTCTTTTTTAGCACTTTTGGAGGACTACTAGAAGAAATTCATGATTCTCAGTAGTTTAATGAAAAGTAGGCAGCTTTATCATTTTTTTTAAACAATAGCATTACATAACTTTCACAAAGGGTTATTTAAAAATATAACACTTTCTAACTATCCTAAAACTACAAATTATTGTGTAAAGCATATAGGTAAACCATGTATTTTATTTTATATTATTATTATTTATTTTTAAAGACTTTATTATTTTATTTATACAACCTGGGGCTTCAACTCACAACCCAGAGATTAAAAGTTGCACGCTTACCGATTAAGCCAGCCAGGTGTCCCTAAACAGTGTATTTTAAATATTTTTAAGAGCTGTCTTAACAGTGGACTATCCCCCTCACCAAAAAAAACAAGTTATATTCGAAATCATTTAAGAGAGAAGCAGTCACAAATTTGCAATTTCCAGAAGGAATATCCACCTTGCTTATTTGAACTATTAAACAAATATCCTTGACGGAAAACCTCACGCTGCCAAATGTGTCCCCCAAAACTGTTGGCTCTGATGCAAAGCATGATTTCTTCCAGGGTAATTGAAATTTTTACCACTGTTTTTGAGTTGGAGTTTTAGAGTATAAAAATGATTTTGCAAGATTTTTCCAGGTAATGATGTGCTCTTTGAGAAATCTCTACAGTTCCCTGAAGTAGTAATTGATTCTACTGAAGAGAAGCAGTAATTTCATTAAATGGATCTCTAGTGGCCTAGAGGTGTTAACACGATTCTTTTCTTTGACTATTATAACTTTAGAATGGTAGTTCCCAAAGTGTATAACTTCAAGCACTTGTTCCTGAAGATGCTCCTCCAGTAATTCATTCACTACAAAGATATTTATTGAGCTCCTACTATATCCCCCAGCTGAGCCACTAGAAACAATGGTGAAGAACACAGATATATTTACCTGTCCTGTTAGAAGTTATAGTTTGGTGGGAAAGATAAATTAGTAAACAAGTGTAAATAAGATTTATACTAATTTCTTTATGCAAATAAGTATAAATCATGATGAAAACAACAGACTTTGAGATAAATAATAAGAACTCTTTTATTTTACAGATTCATGATGAATATTAATGGATTAGAGGCTCAGAATTTCTACTGTAAAGACATTTACTTAATCGAGTCCCAGTAAATCCCCAAATTTGTTTTGAGCACTGAAACTTTGTGAGGAATGCATATTCATAAAATAAAACCATTTTGTGTTACTTTTTTGAAGCCAAGAGATCCAATGAACATACATTTGTCAATGGATATTGATATATTTAATAGATTTATAAATATACATATAATATATTCGAAATAGGTTTTGAAGACAGATGATATAGAAACATTTATAAGTATGTTCATATATTTTAATAGATTTATAAGAATACATATTTTTATGGATGCTGTCTGAAGAAAAAATGGCAGAAACATTTACAAATCTTTTAAAGTATATGAATGTGCATCTGTAGTTAACATTGTTTCATGAACATATTTCCATATATCAACATGGTCTAGATACTTAATTCTTAATCCCTATGTAGTCCATAATATTGGTATGCAATCATTTTCTTAACCCTGAGTTTTAGGAAAATACATTTTCTGATGCTTTTACTATTATAATTAATAGTGCTTTAGCTTCTTTGAACGATTTACTTTGGCAGGTAATAAGTGGAGGGAATATTTCTTTATTAAACATTTAAAAAGTGTATTTTGTATTTTTTATTAGCAAGCTCCCTGCTCAGCAGGGAGCCAGATATGTAGCTGGATCCCAAGGACCCTGGGATCAAGACATGAGCAGAAAGCAGACACACTTGACTGATCCATCCAGGCCCCAAAATGTGTATTTTTTTTTAAAGATTTTATTTAAAAAAATAAAAATAAAAATAAAAAAATAAAGATTTTATTTTTAAGTAATCTCTACCCCCAAAATGGGGCTCAAACTTACAACCCCAAGATAAAGAATCACCTGCTCTACTGACTGAGCCAGACAGGCACCCCTAAAAAATGAATATTTTAAAAAAATGATAAAAATGTCAGTATAAGAAGATTTGATTCTGAATCTCATGGATGATGACATTGTAACTGAGTATAGCCATGCAATTTCAGAGCCTCTGTTTTTTGCATGTATTATTGCGTTGGTGCCTAGCAAACCTTGTCAAACCTTACTGAGAGAACTCTTATAGCTGAACAACAACAAAAAGAAAAAAAGAAAAAAACAATTATAAAATAGATGAAAGATTTTAATACATATTTCTTCAAAGAAGATATGCAAATGAGTAATAAGATCATGGAAAGATGCTCAACATCCTCAATTCTCAGAGAAATGCAAATCAAAACCATATGAGACACCATGTCACATCCACTAGGATGGATATAATCAGAAGTCAGTATCGCAATATCAAGTGTTGGTGAGGAAGTGGAGAATTTAGAACCCTTATGTGTTGCTGGTGGAAATGTAAAATGGTGCAGTTACTTTGGAAAACAGTTGGACAATTCCACTCTTTAGTGTTGAAAATATGTCTATAGAAACATTTGCACATAAATGTTTATTGCAGCATTATTCATAATAGCTCAAAAGTAGAAACAACCCAATGTCTATCAATTCTTTAAATTAAGGAATGTATAAACGAAAGGTAGTATATCCATATGAGGGATGTGATTCACATGGTATTATAAAAAGGAATTAAGTACTGATACAGACAGACAATATGGATGAATCTTGAAAAAGTATGCTAAACGAACACTGCCGGACACAAAAGCCCGTATAGTCTATGATTCCATTATATAAGATGTCTAGAATAGGGAAATCCATAAGACAGAAAATGAATTAGTAGTTGCTAATCTACTGCCTGGTGGGGAGGGGAGTGGGGAATTATTGCTTAATGGGTAAGGGGTTTCTTTTTGAAAATGAAAATATTGATGGAATTAGATAGTAATGATGGTTGTACAAGTTTGTGAATATACTAAAAACCATTGCATTGTACACTTGATAAGAGTGGACTTTATAGTATGTGGATTACATCTCAATTATTAAAAAAAAAAGTATTAATCAGGGACTGTCTCAAAAAAAAACAAACAAACCCGAAAACAATAAAAACAAACCTTAATGAGTGAGCAGATATAGACAATTTCTAACAAGGCATCCTCTTCAAGTGAAGACCAAATCACATTAATCTGTGCTCTACCATGGTATATTTCGCAGTTGACAGAAGAGAAAGAAGTGATGGGAGAAATTACCCACTCTCCAGCAAATTTTCAGGTAGATATGTTAAATCCCGGAATTCTACACAGTTATGGTGAGTATCATGCTCATTACAAGCAGTAATTTAATTCTTATCAAATAATATTGTGCTTCACATTTACTTAATTATCTTTGAAGTTTTGGTGCAAACCCAGTTCTCTCATTTACCAGCTGTGGGACACTGGATAAGTTGCTCATTCTGCTGCTGAGTGTTATCTCAGTCTCAATTTGTTCATCTAGTAAATGGGTATAGTAGTCGTGTGCATCTAATACTGGTTGTTGTGAATATTAAATGAGTCGGTGTGTGTAAGGAGCCTAGTACTTATTAACTAGTATAAATGCTGGATATTATTGAACAACTTGCCCATTTGTTTTGGCTTTATAGTTATTTTTTTTCTTTTTTCTTTTTTATTTTTTTATTTATTTTATTTTTTTATTTTATTTATGATAGTCACAGAGAGAGAGAGAGAGAGAGAGAGAGAGAGAGAGAGGCAGAGACACAGGCAGAGGGAGAAGCAGGCTCCATGCACCGGGAGCCTGATGTGGGATTCGATCCCAGGTCTCCAGGATCGCGCCCTGGGCCAAAGGCAGGCGCTAAACCGCTGCGCCACCCAGGGATCCCTGGCTTTATAGTTATATACACATTCTAAGCATAAGAAATTTATACCAAGTTTTATATGTGAATACATTCTTGTAATTTTTTAAAAGATTTTTAAAAAATTTATTTATTCATAGAGACACAGAGAGAGAGAGAGGCAGAGACACAGGCAGAGGGAGAAGCAGGCTCCATGCAGAAAGCCTGATGTGGGACTCGATCCCGGGACTCCAGGATCACGCCCTGGGCCGAAGGCAGGCGCTAAACTGCTGAGCCACTGGGGCTGCCCCCATTTTGTAATTTTTAATAAAAAAACGTAAGTCAACAATATGGCTATGGAGGACTTTTCCCCTTCTTTTTTCTTTGAAAAGATTTCATACTGCAAATTTGGGAAACACTGCTCTAGATTAAACTTGGGCTTTTTTTTTCTCTTCATACTTCACTTTATACTTTCTACTATCTCACAGCTATCACTTTTTATTTATTTTTAATTTTTAAAACATTCTATCTATCTATCTGTCGAGAGAGAGAGAGAGAGAGAGAGAGAGAGCAAGCACAAGTGGCAGAACGGGCAAAGGGAGACAGAGACTCTTAAGCAGACTATGTGCTCAGCATGGAGCCCAATATGGGCTTTAATCTCATGACCCTGAGATCATGACCTGAACCAAAATGAAGAGTTGATGCTTAACTGATTGAGCCACACTGACATCCCACATCTTTTACTTTCTAAGTCTTAATGTAATAAGGATCATACCCAAGCCCGGTTGCCTTGTTCATAACTTAGTACTTTGGTTGAAATACTGCTGGGTAAATGAAAATGGCAGCATGTTGCAGCACAAATTTATGGACCAGAAGTTAGAATGTCTTCAATGACTTATGTGAGCCTTAGTAAGTGGCTTAACAACTCTGGGTCTTAGGTGGTGTCTTGAAAATGAAGACTGATCTTCAGATCCCTTCAATGTCTAAAATTCTATGACACTTTCAGTATACTAACTATTGTTCTGTGATACATTGTCATGCACACCTAGTACTTAATACAGAGATGTGTCTTTCAAGGTGTCTGACTTTCTTGTGGTATTACTGGGAGTTGATGGGTGGTTGGCCCTTTTCTCATTCTTTGGGATCAGTTTGAATACACAGATAAATTCTCCAAAGAGCAGAAGGGAAAATGGTCAGAAGTAGGTACTATATAGATTATCTAAAGATTGAAAAATTAACTGGAAAGTTCACACTTGGCTGCATAGTAGTTAAAGAATCATTCCTGATTTTTTTCTATTTTTTTTTAACTCATCATATTCTTTTGATGACATTTTGGGCAACATCTTTACCAGCCACCATGTAAAATGGAGAAAACCCTTGTGGTAGCTGATCTCCAAAGACGGCCTTCCAGTGAGTTATACCTTCCAGTCTTCATGCCTTGTATAGTCTTTCCCCACACTGAATCTGGGCTGGCTCCATATAACAAATAGACTACAGTAGTCGCAATGCTTTGTGACTTCTAAGGATAGAACACAAGAAGCCTTGTAGCTTCCTCCTTGGTCTCTTAGAACCCTTGTCCTGGGGGAAGCGAGTACCATTTTTGAAATTTACCATGAGACCACCAGGCTGTGAGGATACCCAACCTAGACTCATAGACAATGTGCAGAGACAGATGCCTGACCAGACCACTCAACTGAGATGTAAATCCTATGAGTGAAGAAGCTATCTTGAATGTCCAACATTAAACCTTCAGATGATCTTAGCCACAGCTACCACCTGATGGCATAAACATGAAAGATTCCAAATGACAATCACCAAGATGAGGTCAGTCAACTCACAGAACTGTGAGGAGTAATTAGTTGTTGTTTTAAGCCGTCAGTATTGGGGGCAATGTGTTATGCAGTGATGGATAAACTTGTTTATAGACCAAAAAATATTCACTCTCATTTTCTATAAGTAATACCTATTTCCCATCTCTCTCATAAGAACTTTAAAAATATAGCCATTAACACTTTTTTTTTTTCCAGGACACTATTTCTTTCTTTGTTTCATTATTTAAAAAAATCACAAAAACATTATTTCATGATTTCTTGTCATTTCATCATTTTTTATTTTTTTTTTTTTTTTTTTTTTTTTTTTTTTTTTTTTTAATGTTTTATTTTTTTTTTTTATTTATTTATGACAGTCACAGAGAGAGAAGGAGAGAGAGGCAGAGACACAGGCAGATGGAGAAGCAGGCTCCATGCACCGGGAGCCCAACGTGGGATTCGATCCCGGGTCTCCAGGATCGCGCCCTGGGCCAAAGGCAGGCGCCAAACCGCTGCGCCACCCAGGGATCCCTCATCATTTTTTAAATGCCTGGTTTAAGATGTAGTTTCCAGGAATAATTGAGTTATCTCCAACATTACAAATCCTGTTGTTAATACCCATGAAAGCAATCAGCTTTAAGAAACAAAACCCAAGGGGCGCCTAGGTGGCTCAGTCCATTAAGCAGTTAAGCAGTTAAGCATCTGCCTTCTGCTCAGGTCATGATCTCAGAGTCCTGGGATAGAACTCCCTGCTCAGCGGGAAATCTGCTTCTTCCTCTCCCTCTGCCTCTCCCCTCTGTCTCTCTTGCACTTCCTCTCAAATAAGTAAATAAAATCTTTCAAAAAAAAAAAAAAGAAAGAAAGAAAGAAAGAAAGAAAACCCAAATGCTAGTTCTATAAACATAAATGTTTGACACAATGACTGTAAAGGGATCAGAGAAGATTAGGAAAAGAAGAGACACTGGGAAAGATACCATCTACAGGCTTTCTATAATCTCTTTATTCTTTTCCTGTTGGTTAATTTTGAGCAATCAGGTATTTAAACAAATCACCACAGGTTTTACCACTTTAAAGAGCTCTTTAAAATTTGCAGTGAATCTTTGTGAAGGCAAAAAGAAATAGGCCACTGGCTTAAAAATGCCAGGGACAACACTTCTTTTGTTCTTATCTTTATTATGCAACTATACAATAAAGGCATTCCCAGACTTTCCAAAATTCAATGTATATACTAGGCCTTTTTATCTTCCTAAGTTATTTTACTGTGGTGAATATATTATACTAAATTTGCTACAGGAAATATACCCATTTTTGGGTGTCATTACTGTTTTGAGGCTATGTTTTTCAGGATTATGTCATTTAGTTAAGACATAAATTATATAAGTTAATCCTATATTTTCCAGGACTATGTCATTTAGTTAAGAGAGCCCATGTTTTATTTTAAAACATTAACTAATAACTTTTACTTTATGTGTGTTTTACAAACTGTTAGTTTATTCTACGAATATTTATTGAGTGTTCTGTGTGTGCTACTCTAAGGGGCTGGGACACAAGCAAAACAGATCACTGCTTTCATGAAGCATGCATTGGTTCTCGGGGCTGTTGGTCCTGTGTGTGATAATGTACTGTCTAAAGACACCTGACTGAGAGGTGCCTGGGTGGCTCAGTTGGTTAAGCATCTGCCTTCAGCTCAGGTCATGATCCTGAAGTCCTGGGATGGAGCCCTGAGTCCTGTGATGGGCTCCCTGCTCCGTGGGGAGTTGGCTTCTCCCTTTGTTCCTCCTCTCCCACTTTGTACTCTATCTCTCTCTCAAATAAATAAACAAAATCTTAAAAAGAAAAAAAAAGACACCTGGCTGAGCCATTGAATGGGATAAGTAAAATTCTCATTTGCACCAGAGTGCTAAAATGAGACCCTAATTCTACTGGCTGAAGACAGAAAACAAATAAGCTACATAAAGTATGTCTGATGCTAATAAGTGCTATAGGAAAAACAAAGTAAGAAAGGGAAATATGGATTGTGGTCAAGAAAGCCTCCAGGCAACATTTTAAAAGTGAAAGAGATGAGGAATGAAGCCGCAGCCTGCAAGAGAAAAGTGTCCTAACAAGGGGGGATCACGTGGAAAGACTCTGAAGATTGATGGGAGCCATGTCCAGAGAGTGGGATTGCTTGGCTAGAACAGATTGCAGGAGATCAGCTGTGGGATGTGAGGTCAGAGATCTCCAACAGAGAGTGGGATGTGGCCATGTGGGTGGGTCTAGATTGTTTAGGTCTTTAAAGGCTAATGTAAGAAATTTAGTTTTTATGAAGAGTGAGATGAGAAACCTTGGAAGATTTTTAACATACTAACTGTGGCTACTGTGCCAAAAATCGACTGAAGGGAGACAAGGATGGAAGTTGGGAAACCAGTTAGGGGGCTATTATAATAATCCAGGTGAGTGTTGTTAGTGGTACAGACAAGAGTGGTAGGAGAGGGGCTGGGAGAAATGTAGGATTCTTGATATATCCTAAGGGTGAAGCCAAAGAACTTGATTGCAGATTGGATACGGGGACTGAAAGAAGAAAGATATCTAGGATAATGCCAAGGATTTAGGCCTAACCAACAGGATCAGCAGAGTTGCCATCCAGTGAGAAGGGGGAGACTATCTTGGATCAGATTAGGAAGGGGGAGAGATCAGGAGTTCCATCTGGGAGTGTTACATTACAGATAACAAGTGTGGAATTGCCTATGATCTTCAGAAGGACATCTGGAGATATCAACTTGGTAGTTATTGGCATACAAAATATTTAAACTGTGAAGTCACCAATGGAGTAAGAGTCATTAAAAAAGAAAAGAATCCCAAGGATTGAGCTTTGGAACCTTCCAGGGTTTGGTGGAGAGAAAGATAAGGAGTAAAGGACAAAGGAATTAAGATGCCACTAATGAGGCAAGAGAACAAGGAGGACAGCTGAATGTCTTGGAAGCCCAGTGGAGAGAATAGTTCAAGGAAGAGGGAATAATCAGCAGTGTCAAATGCTTTGGTATGATTGAGCAGGATGAGAAATGAGAACAAGATAGAAAGCGTGAAGGTCATTGGTAACTTAGCTCATGTGAATTGGTTCCAAGAATGGGAGAGCAGATACTGGAGGCAGTGACTACACAGCTATTCTTAAAAGTTTTGCTGTAAAATGAAGAAGGGAAGTTGAGTGGTAGCCAGAGGAGAAATAAAACGTCCACAGACAGGACTATTTTAAGATGGAAAAAGAAATCCTGCACGTGATTATGGGAAAGATCCCAGAAAGTGCAGAAGATGGATGATGAAGAATGGTGAGTGTAGAATTGCTAGAGCCAGGTCACTGAGAAGGTAAGAAGGGAAGGGATTTAGTGCATAAATGGGGGGCTGGTCTTTGCTGGGAGAAATAGCCAATGGAAGAAAAGGGACATAGGTGGATTCAGATGCGTGCAAGTGACTAGATGGCGATGGCTGAACTATTGGAGGTTCTCCTCTGTCTGCTTGTTTTTCTCAGTGAAATAGGAAGCGAGACTGCCTGCTGATAATGAGGATAAGGGAGAAAAAAAATTGGGGAAAGAGGAAAAGGCATGAAAAATGGACAAATAGAAAGCACATGATAAGAAGGTGCAATTAAATCTAAATGTACCAGTAATCACCACTTTGCAGTCAAAAAGCAAAACTGTGACACTGTAATTGAAACAAATTTGTAGGAGTCAGATGTAAAACACAAGGACGTAGAAAAATTAAAAATCAAGGGCTCAAAGGGGCATCAGGCAAATATAAAATAAGGAAGACGTGATCTAAGTATATTACTATCAGACAAAATGACTTTAAAGACGGTTATTACAATAATAAAATATTCAGTTAATCAAGAGCATAATTCTAAATTTGCATGCCTCCAATAAGATGGTTTCAAAGCATAGTATCACAGAACTACAAGTATATTTTTAAAAACTTACTGCCACAGTAAGAGATTTTAACACATTTTTTTTTTGAGAAATTGAATCTAATTTAAATCTTTCCATAAAGTAAAAACACAAGCAACAAACAAAATCAGGCATAGAGGCTTTACTGGTCAGTTAGCCAAACATTTAGAGAACAGATCAAACCAGTATAACACAAAATCTTCCAGAAAACAGAATGAGAAAGAGTGTTCCTCAATTCATTTTATGAGGTTAACATAACCTTAGGAACAAAATTAGACAAAAATAGTACAACTTTGTTTTTGAATGTCAATGCAAAAATAAAAATTTAACAAACTGAATCTAACAAACTAAAAATTGTAATACATCATGGTTAAGTTTATTATAAGAATGTTAAACAATTTAATATTAGCAAATATATTAATGTAATTCTCTATAGTAACAATTCAAGGGATAAATTCATATGATCATCTCAACAGATGCAGAAAAAACATTGAGTGTCTCTATTCATGAAAAAACTCTTAGTAAACTGAGAATACACGGGCACTTTCTTGACCTGTTATCGAGCCTGCACAAAAACCCTACAGCTTCCCAATGTAATGGTGAAAGCATGTCCTTAAATGAGGAACAAGACAGAGATGTCTTCTGTCACCATCGCTGTTCAACATTGTTGAACCTGTAGTCCTCGATTCTGTAGAAGGAAAGAAGAGATAAAAGGTATAATGATTAGAAAGGAGGAAACAAAGTTGTCATTATTCACAGTAGAACTGACTTTATATAGAAAGCCCAAGAGTTCACAGATAAATTACAAGATTTGATAAGAGAGTTTAGCAAGATTGTTTGATAAAAACATAGCAATACAAAAGTCAATTGTGTATCTATATAGCGGCAAAGAGCAGGTAAATAATGTAGTTAGGGCAGATGCTATCTACCATAGCAATCCTTACCACTGGGTACCTACGGATAGATCTAACAAAAGTTATGCAAACCCTTAATAGAGAAAAGCATAAGCTACATTGAAAAAGTTTTAAAAAATATCCAAGTGAATGAAAAGTTCTTCCATAATCTCAGGTAGAAAGACTCAGTATCATGAAAATGCAATTGTCCCCTAATATACCTATAGATTCAGGGTGATTCTAATGGGTGTCTTGTTGGGGTTTTTCATGGAACTAAACACATTAATTTTAAAATTAACATGGAAGAGCAAGAAGTCAAGAATAGTCATGAAATTCCCAAAGAAGAAGAATATAAGATGATTTGCCCTCCCTTCCACATACAAGGCTGATACATAGCTGTGAAATTTGTAGAACAAGGGATTACACAAGCAGGCCCAGGCACAGAGGAAAAAACTGATTTATGACAGAGCAGGCGTTGTATATCAGTGTGAAGGAAGCATTATTGTTTATATTAACTTATAAAAAAATCAGTTCATGAAAAAAATGAACTTGTACTTTACCCCACAAAAATCAGTTCTGGGAAAACAAAAGACTTACTATGAAAGGAAAACTTGAAAACCCAGGAAAATATTTTTACAGAAGAAAACACAGGGAAATATCTTTGTGACTTTGAGTAGGATGGATCTATTAGAAATAAAATACACATACAAGGATATGAACCACAAGAGGAAAAGATCCATCTGTTTGTTGCAAAAATTAGACCTCATTATGATTGAAAAAAAATACAAAGGGATAGAAAAGTACTAGTCACATTGTAAAAAAATATGTGCTATGAGTGTAAGCAAATCATTAGTGTCCAAAAATACTGTACAAATTTATGAGCAACAGCAATCCAAAAGAAAAATGATCAAAAAACATATGCATAGTATTCACCTTAGCAGTACTATTCCTGTTATCTGTCTCAGATACTTTTGTCTCAGAACCTATTTACATTCTTAAAAGTTATTGAAGAACCCCAGAGTTTTTGTTTCTGTGGGCTATACCTATCAATGTTTATTAAATTAAATTTGATAAATTAAAAAAATGTTTATTATTTCATTTTTTCTGCATTTTAATTTAAATTCTAGTTAGTTGGGCAGCCTGGGTGGCTCAGGGGTTTAGCACCACCTTCGGTCCAAGGTGTGATCCTGGAATCCTTGGGATTGAGTCCCACATCGGGTTCCCAGCATGGAGCCTGCTTCTCCCTCTGCCTGAGGCTCTGCCTCTCTCTCTCTCTCTCTCTCTCTCTCTCTCTCTCTCTCTGTGTCTCTCATAAATAAATAAAATCTTAAAAAGAATAAAAATAAAAAAATAAATTCTAGTTAACATATAGTGTAATATTAGTTTCAGTAGAATTTAGTGATTTCATCACTTACATATAACACTCATTACTCATCACAAGTGCCCTCCTGAATCGCTACCAGCCATTTAGCCCATACACCACCCACCTCTCTCCCTCAGTTTGTTCTCTGTAAAGTGTTTTCTGGTTTGCCTCTCTTGTTTTCCTTTTCTATGTTCATCTGTTTTGTTTCTTAAGTTCCACATATGAGTGAGATCATACAGTGTTTGTCTTTCTCTGACTGACTTATTTTGCTTAGCATAACACCCTCTAGCTCCATCCATCTTGTTGCAAAATAACAATACAGGACCAATTGCATGTGAACATAAATAATGGTTTTTGAAAAATCCCTATATTTTCCAAAACAAAGAGTGAGAAAAGTGACATTGTTTTATATTTTTTTGAGGATTTCTTTGATAGAGAAAGCTTAATAGACAACCGGACTGTCTTACTTGTTTCTGTATTCAGTCTGTTGCAATATCACGGGTCATGTAGCCTCTAGAAAACTCCACTGTCCAAGTGTGAGAGAATGAAAGTGAAAAAGTCCGATAATATCTTAGTATTATTTTGAAGTAGTTTTGTATAGGAGTATATACGTAGGAGCTAAAATCATAAAGGATGGGAGCAGCCCCGGTGGCTCAGTGGTTTAGCGCCGCCTTCAGCCCAGGGCGCGATCCTAGAGACGTGGGATCGAGTCCCACGTCGGGCTCCCTGCATGGAGCCTGCTTCTCCCTCTGCCTGTGTCTCTGCCTCTCTTCTCTGTCTCTGTGTCCTTCATGAATAAATAAATAAAATCTTTAAAAAAAATCATAAAGGAAAGTAAGGGAATGATTAATCGAAAATTCAGGTTGGTGTCTATATTTACCGGTGGGGTTGGGGAGCCAGCTACAATAAGGAAGGGAACTCAGGGGGTTTTTGAGACACTAATATTTTATTTCTTAAGCTGGATGTCTGCCACATAAGTGTTCATTTCATTATTATTTTTTAAATTATATTTTATTTATTTATTTGAAAGAAAAAGAGGAGTGCGAGCCTGAGGTGGGGGCAGGACAGAGGGAGAGGGAGAAGCAGACTCCTTGCTGAGCAGGTAACCTCACGCAGGGCTTTATCCTAAGACCCCAGGATCATGACCTGAGCTGAAGGTAGACGCTTAATCGACTGAGCCACCCAGGAGTCCCCCTTTTAAATTATTATTTTAACTGTGCATACATATACATATTTCCTTCATATATATAAACATATAACTTCAAACATTTTTATAATGTAACAAAAATAAATTCAAAATGACTTACACAATAAAAAAAATACACTGACCTTTATAATTGAAAAATCCAATAGGAGGGATGCCTGGGTGGCTCAGCGGTTCAGCGTCTGTCTGCCTTTGGCTCAGGGCATGATCCTGGAGTCTCAGGATCCAGTCTCACATTGGGCTCTCTGCATGGAGCCTGCTTCTCCCTCTGCCTATGTCTCTGCCCCTCTCTGTCTGTCTCTCATGAGTAAATAAATAAATAAATCTTAAAAAAAAGAAAGAAAGAAAGAAAGAAAGAAAGAAAGAAAGAAAGAAAGAAAGAAAGAAAAATCGAATAAGAGAGAGTTTCAGATATGATTTGATCCAGAGTCCGCCCCTGTAGCTGGGGAAGTGGTCACTTTCCTTCAGATCACATAGACTCCACTGGGAAAGGCTGACTGCCAGAATGAAGAATTACTGAAAGAGGAAAAGTTTAGGGAGGAAAAATTAGAAATGTGTAGAGACACAAAACATAAAATAAGTGCGATAAATATTTCAGTTAGCATTTCTCATCTTACACCAACTTTTAAAATCCTTGCTTTTCCTGCTGACTTTTGCCAACCTGAACTTCTAACGTTAATGAACCTATTAAGAGGCATAATGATTTTATTAAAACCCTCAATTATTTTGTATCCATAACATTACAACTCATGCTTTAACTTTTTGCTAGAAAGAGATTCAGATTCCATAAGAAGTACTCCTTTTAAGTGTGGTGGCATTCTGACTGAGAAATAGTATTAAAAACGTCTCAAAATAGTGACTTCTGTACCTGTGTCTTTGTATTCCAGATATTTCTACAGATAATTCTTAGAATCATACTGACTTTTAATATAATTGCAAACTTTTATGATTTTATCATTTATTTTAATATTTTATATTTTTCTAATTGTTAAAATGTTGTAATAAACTTTCCTAAGCTATTATTATCACTGCTTATCATTTTGAATAATTATGAAATTGTTTAAATAATTGAAAATTTCTCTTTTAAGTTCAAAACTTTTTAAAAAAATTATTCTTGATAGTCATCTCTCAAGCCATAGTAAACATATTAAATGCTATGTAATTTTATGTTTTCTTCATGATGCAAGGTTGTTAGGAATGTAAATTACTTTGTTATAATTACAGTAATTTTAGACATGAGTAGATGTTTGTTTTATACTTAAAGAGACTATACTAACTAGTGAGTATAAATTTTTTATGTTTTTTGGTCTCTAGTCTCAACATGAGCTTTAATTTTCTGATGTTATTAATATGCCAGCACCTAGCAATAAAACTCCTCTAAGTTGTTTTATCCAAAGTGCTATAAACAGATAAACTAGATAGAAGTTTGATATAACCATGTCAAAAGTATCTGTAAATAGGTTTTGAATGAAGTCTTCCCTAAAAACAATGTATTTGCATTTTGGAGCAAAGATTTTTGATATGTCCCTTTTATATCACAGAGATTTAAAATTTTTCCTTTAAAATTTCCTTCTCACCAAGTTTCCAGTTATATTTTACACAGTTAAAATTTCTAAGGAATGGGGATCTCTGGGTGGCTCAGCAGTTTAGCGCCTGCCTTTGGCCCAGGGTGTGATCCTGGAGTCCCGGGATCGAGTCCCATCAGGCTCCCTAAATGGTGCCTGCTTCTCCCTCTGACTGTGTCTCTGCCTCTCTCTCTCTCCCTCTGTGTGTCTCTCATGAAAAAATAAACAAAATCTTTAAAAAAAATTTTTTAAGGAATTTTTCTAGGCAATGAATATGCATTGTTTAAAATCAGGAAAAAGCACTAAATGCGAATGAAAGTGCTAAATTATTTCAGTTACACGATATTATTACTTTTTTATGTTCCAACTGCTATAATGTTAGATTCTATGCTTCCTACTCATTATGCTGACTCTGACTTTTATTAATTCCTAAGCTTTCTTTGATTTTTATGAAAAAAGATTCTGCTTCTATTTCTTTTTTTTAAAGATTTTATTTATTTATTCATGAGAGACAGAGAGAGAAAGAGAGAGAGAGAGAGAGAGAGAGAGAGGCAGAGACACAGGCAGAGGGAGAAGCAGGCTCCATGCAGGGAGCCTAAGGTGAGACTGGATCCCGGACTCCAGGATCATGCCCTGGGCTAAAGGTGGCGCTAAACCGCTGAGCCACCCGGGCTGCCTGTCTATTTCTTTTTCTTTGAAAATTAGTTTAGTGATTTACTTATTTCTCACTTTGATATTAAAACACTACTTTGCAGGTGCTCCAAAACTTTCAATAATCTCCATTGTCTGTAGGATAAAACATCGACTATGAGAACTCTTCTCTAGTGTATTTCTAAATTACCTAGCTTCTTTGACTTACAAACCCTTGTGTAAGCTCTCTTTTTACATCTTATTGGCCTACAGTTTGCCATTTGCACTTCTATCCCCTGGTGAGACTACTAAATGGCCCACCTCTACTAATGATCCACTGGTTTGACCCCTTTCCTTTGTGAAACTTCTTTGAGTTTTCCCAACCCACACAAAACTCTCTTCTAATTAAATATGGCACTTATTTATTATCCTATTACTGATATAGAGCATGCTTATTATTTGGTATTGCTTCTCTATCTGGAGTAAACTTTGGATAATTTTGTATGTCTGCAACACCCAGCACAGAGTTTTTCATAATACTTAGAAAAGTGTCTTGTCTTATCAGACACTTGATAAGGATGAAATGAAGGGTGGCTTCATTGCATTCAGAGTACATGCCAATAATCTACTGGGAGAGCTCTTGCCCTTTCATGATAAAGGAGTGTCAGTTTTCTTTTGGCGAGGCATCCTCGCAGCCAGGATGCTGTGAGTACATGTTTCTCCCAGGAAAGCAAAATAGAGACTATAAGCCAAAACTCAAATAATTCTGGCCAAAGACATAAACAGCCAAATTCTTTCAGAAATGATTTCCTGGAAGCAATATGCATTGCCTGTGCTTTGGTCCAAAGAGGATCCTTTAAAAGTGACAGAGTAGTATGTAGTAAATCTAATCATCGAAGATAACTAGATTGGCGTAGCAGTATTTAACTGTTGATTAAAATCATCTAGATCGGGATCCCTGGGTGGCACAGCGGTTTAGCGCCTGCCTTTGGCCCAGGGCGCGATCCTGGAGACCAGGGATCGAATCCCATATCGGGCTCCCGGTGCATGGAGCCTGCTTCTCCCTCTGCCTGTGTCTCTGCCTCTCTCTCTATCTGTGTGACTGTCATAAATAAATAAAAATTTAAAAAAAATAAAATAAATAAAATCATCTAGATCACTGCACCAGCAATTCAATTTGTTTTGGAAAATCAGGATTCATTTTCTGCAGATACTGAAAATGAAATGTGTTGAAAGTACACATCTTTTTAGAAGAGTAGTACCTTCCTAATTATTGGACAGCTTTTCCTTGGGTGTGGACTTTGAACTAATATGTTGAATGGATTAAAAAATATTTGAGTATTATTGTATAGTAACTAAAGAGTCAGTGAAAACTTGGCATTTTTTCCTTAATGTGTACATTGATCAGAGGGTCAAATTCCTAAACTGAGTTAAAAGTCTTCATATCTACAAATATGCGGGACTGCACAATCAAAATCAAATAAACACATGCTTACTAATTTTAAGTTAAACCTTATATTCACTGAAAAGAAATATAAGTCATAATCCTTACCTTTATGAAGTTTGCACTCTGGATAGGTAGATAGTATGTGTTATTTTTTGAAATACGAATTTATGATAGAATAAAGCAGTATGTTATTGTTAAACAATAATGCAACAAAAATATTATCATGAGAAAGAGGGAGGGAAGAGTTCCTTCGTGCTAAGATGACTAAAGAAAATTATATGGGAGTAAACTTTGAGTTGTACTTTAGAATGAGTGGACTTTGAGTAATGGAAGAAGGGAGAAAAAGATTTTCTTGGTGAATAAAGGATGTGAACAATGAGTGAGACCATGGATACAAAGCCATTTTTGGAGAAGAGTGAGTAAATTGGTTTCTCAAAGAGGTAAAGAAATTGTAGATTAGATCAAAAAAGGAATTTACTGGGTCAGGGAGGGTGGCACCTGGGTGACTCAGTTGGTTAAGTGTCTGCCTTTGGCTCAAGTCATGATCTCAGGGTCCTGGGATCAAGCCCTGCTTTGGGCTCTCTGCTCAGCGGGGACCCTGCTTCTCCCTCTCCCCACCCCATTCATGCTCTCTCTATTTCTCTTTCTCTCTCTCTCTCAAATAAATAAATACAACCTTTCTTTCTTTCTTTCTTTCTTTCTTTCTTTCTTTCTTTCTTTCTTTCTTTCTTTCTTTCAAGGAGTTTGGGGTGAGATTGTAGAAGAGTGTGAATGCCAGAATAAAGACTAGGATTGATTTTGTAAGCAGTGAGGAGGTATTCGAGGAGGATTTTGATAAAAGAAAAAGCTTGATCCAAGTTGAGTCTTAGAGTAATTTGTCAGCCTTGTGCCATTTGAAAAGGAGGGCAAAGAGACAGGGTAATATAAGGATGTTTAGAAGACCAGTGAAGCAGTTGAAAGGTGAGGTATAATAGAGGATGTAATGATGTTTTTCTGTTTGGCATCCTTCCTTTCGGATTCAATGGTTCAGTTGCAGAGGTACCATTTTCCCTCAAAATCCTCAAGTAGGCACATGACCCTGATCTACTCAACTGGGAAAGTCTATTCTTAGGTCATAATTATTGGATCATGTGACCATCTGTAGTCATATGATCTAAGTTGAGCCAATTAATATTATCTCCAGAATTTTTCTGCTAGACCCATCAGGAAAGATACTCTCTTCCCCAGGGATCCTAACATTGTCAGTGGTCATCTTTCCTGTCATATTGTGTGCTAGCCAGACTCCAAGATGGTCCTCAATGTTCCCTCTTGATATTCATATTCTTGTATAGTCTCCTTCCATATTGTATTAGGGTTGGCCTTATGATATATACTTTATGATAGCAGGCATGCTGGTATTCTATATGTGAAACTGGAGGCTAGATTCCAAAATGGAATCAACAAGACTTGGTAATTGATTGGACTTTTTAGTTGTAAGACAACACAAAGTTTTTAAGTCTGACAAAATGGTTTAATTAACAGGTATAATAATCTCTGGAAGGAGGATTTTTTTATTGCTGTGCAAGATGAATAGGAGGAGATAAGGAATTTATCATCACATTGAGACTCCAAATAGTAGTTTTAGGAACAATGGTTGGTATTCAGAAAAACAAAGTAGACTGTCTCACAAAATAGTGAGTGAGTTCTCTGTCACTGTTGATTCCTTATTGAGGATGTTGGAGACTCGACTTCTAATGATACAGTACTTAAAATAACTTTTTTTTTTTTTTTTTTTTTTTAGAAAGAGAGCACTCTGGCACAGGCGCTTGAGTTAGTGGGAGGGACAGAGAAGGAGGGATTGAAGGGCAGATGGGGAGGAAGAGAGAGGGACTATCAAACAGTCTCCCTGGACCTGGGGCTTGATCTTAACCCTGAGATTGATACCTGAGCAGAAATCAAGAGTCAGATGCTTAATCCACTGAGCCACACAGGTGTCCCTAAAATCACTTATAAGCAGGTGATTTCATTTTTACTAGTTACACACACAAGCTCACATTCAAAAGAAGGAATCCTAAAAGTAAATGGAGGCAATAGCCATAATATCTCCTATCATAGAGCTCTTAACAGTTTTCTCCTTGTTTTTCACTGTTGCTTCAGGTTGGAGCACCTACCCATGTTAGTAGACAGGCTGGAACCAGGATCAGGGGACTCAGGGTAAAATATTTAGCTCCACTCTTGCTTGATTCTGTGCTGTATGAAACTGGCCTCTTCACAAAATAGTAAAAAACAAAAACAAAAACAGAGGAAACCAAAAGGTACCCAGCAAACTGACAGACTCATATGTTTTCTTTCCCAGAAATGATCTTATGCCCCATAAATATCTTTCCCATAGGGCCCAGTACACTTAAATTCCCTTCTCCCTTAATTTTCCTTTCCCTTAAAAATCATCCAGTCCTTGTTTCCAAAATCCTTTCTTCTTTTCTCTAACATAATTCTGAAGCAAACACAATCATGGCTTGGGGAAAATAAAACAGAAATGTAGAACAAGGAAGTTAGACTAGACAATTGCTAAGACTCCTCTTAGCTCATAAATTAAAATAGCAAGTCCTAAGTATTTTGTATGCAATATCGCCGAGCTCCTTTATTAATAGTTAAAGTATTTTGTAGTGATACAATTTGTGCAAGTTGTATTTATTCTTGCTTTTCATGAAATTGCTGTAAAATTCTGTGAACACTTAAAAGACAATTTATGGGCTTGAAAGAGCTAACATAGTTAAGTCTTATTCATGAGAAGCCAAATATTGATATTTAATAGTGTTTGTGCAGCACAGAAAACAAGGAAGTGGAACAATGCAAAGAAAGCAGGTCCCTCAGATTCTTGCCTCATTCTCCTGTCTTCTTTCACTCACCTTGGAGTCACCGAGTGTTTTTTTCTTTCAATTATGGAAAAATCTCTTCGGCTTGCATGGTTTGGTCGATGCTGGCCCTAGAGATTTATTATGCACTTTCCCTGCATTCAGTTGAATGTTTAATGAAAAATAGAGCCTTTATTTAAAAGTATTTATTTTGGCAAGTGTAAAAGGATTAGCAAAAGCATTGATAATATTAATGATTTTCCAAAACCGCGCAGGAGGAGAATTGTTCATCATTGGAAACACACTTAACATTTTAAGGTTTTCTTATGCCATCTAGGAATGTTAAAAAGATGAAGCCGATGTAATATTTACTCATCAAATGTTTAATGAAAGCGGGGGGAATTCTCAGCCAGTAATTTCTAACTACAGTGTAACTGGCTAACAGGGCTATTTGACTTTTTAATTCTAGTTGTATAAATGAGTGCAAGCCAGGAGAATATTGCAACTCAGGTTCATAATTTTCCTTTCCCTCTATGTCTCCAGCCTCCCTCCTTTTGTTGACAGTTTGTTTTACCCTCAGGTATTGTAACATAAAGATATTATCTTTCAGGATACAGGCAGGATGCCAAAGTGGGAGGCAGAATTTTGGCAGCATTCCGGATGTTCTTAAAGACAATATGCATTCTTCCTTCTTTATCCTCTTAGAAGTGAGAAATAGATCTCACCAGCTTTTATGGAACAAATTTAGTTCAGCCTTCCACAGACAGAATGTTCTTTTTTTTTTTTCTTTCTACAGTTACCTCAGGGAGAAGATTCCTGAGCATTCATTGTATAAGACTGTTTTAAAAATATTTTGCTGCTTTTGGTATGATTTGTGCAGTATCCTAGTGTCATTTAATAATAAAATTCCTGTGTTCAAATTGCAAATCTGGTTGCCCTAGTTTAAAATTATATGTTGAATTATGAAAATCAAGCATTTGGTTGCCAGGGAGAAAAGTGATTTCTATCTTGGAATTGCTTAATTCTACAAGTGTGGTATAGTTTCCACTCATGTTTTCCTTCCAGAAAATTGTCTGGTGATATTGCCCAAATGTAGTGAAAACTTGAAACAACTTTGTTTTTCACTGACGTCTCTTTATGAATTAGTCACAGTTTCTGTCTTATTCTCTGAAAAGAACAAAATAATAGATTTTTTCCAAAGGACTATCATGAGGAAAGGAATGTGGTTTGGGATTGACAAACAGAGATACAGGAAAAGTGGTAAAATCCTGATCTACATTAGAACAAATGACCTCAAAGAAAACTCAGAAAGACTAAATTTACCTTATTTAAAGATAATATTTCTTTTTATAGCCTGTATAATATAGATTTAGGAAACTCTAGTAGGTATTGAAAAGTTAGACATTAACAGGCTATTTTGTATTAGAATTTCAGGTCTTTAAAACAATATTTAATAAATTTCACATTAGATTTGCTTTTTGGAAGATTAAAGAAACCAAGTTTTTAAAAGGAAGAGATGGTGTTTCTTAATTTAAAAGCATATCTTGCTATCTTGACTAGTCAATGGAATTTTACTGATTATTCTAGGGTTACTTTTGAGGAGGAACGATTCCAAGAGTTATTGTTTAAATTTTACCTACAAAGCCCAGGGATCTGAAAAACCAAGATGAGTCAGGAAGTTATGGTGATGATTAATAAGGGTGTCGAACTGATTCTAGCCTTCTGTCACAATAGAAAGAAGAATGTTGCCGAAGAGTATTTATTAGTAGTCATTGAACAATGCCTGAATGTGGGTTTTCCGATGGCTATTTTCCTGGCACCATTACCACACCTCACTCATCTGGTAACCAGAAGCACACCCTGATTTCCTCCCTCTTAGTGGTGAGTTTTGCTGAGGATTTTTGCAAAAGACAGGAACATTTGCTTTGTTTTGAGTCTCTGGGCTCTTCACCAATCCTTCCAATGACACAAATGCCCATCCTTTATCACGAAGGAGATCAAACTCAAGAGTACAGAAGGATCAGTGCTAAGCTCTCAGCATGACACAGTGCCACAACATCAGGAGTGCTAGGTCTCAGGCCTTGTTCTATCACCTGCAAGTGTGCCACTCTTTCCAACATCAGTGTCATCTGTAAAATGGGGAACTTCATGGAGGATTTATGATATGAAATTATTCTACTTAGTAGAATTTAGAGAAATTATTTTGGATTGTGGATATGTAGACATTAGGATGCGATCCTATAAACTCTGCTTCTTATGTGAGATAGATGTTAGACTGATTTTATACAAAAAGTTGGGTGATGGGACAGCCCCCGTGGCACAGCGGTTTAGTGCCACCTTCAGCCCAGGGCGCGATCCTGGAGTCCTGGGATCGAGTCCCACGTGGGGCTCCCTGCATGGAGCCTGCTTCTCCCTCTGCCTGTGTCTCTGCCTCTCTCCTTCTCTGTGTCTCTCATGAATAAATAAGTAAATGAAATCTTAAAAAAAAAAAGTTGGGTGATGGTACATTGATATTATGGCACCAGTTCATTTATAGCAGGGATCAGAATTATAATTGCCTTGTTCCTGTCAGAACATGGGGTTTTATGAGGAAAGTAATAATTTTAGTATCCTTAGCTCATTATTAATGACACCCTCCAGTAATACCATCTACTACCCAGCTTTTTTCTAGAGCCAAATTTTAGGAATGCACATAACCACCCACTCTCTGCTCAATTGCTTGGAACTTAAAAGAAACTTTTTCCTCTAAAGTAAATAGTCTATTTTTTTTGCTATGGCAGTTTTTGGGATTTTTTTTTTTCCTTATCCTCGGTGGCCTGAAATTTCACCAAGATTGTATAGACGTGGATTCCCGCACTCCCCCACCTCCTAACTCAACTTAAGGAGTCCTTTGATCTGAAGTCTAGTGCCTTTCTCTAGATCCAGAAAATGTTCCTTCATTATTTATTTTCTAATTTTTACTGTTTCATCCTTCTGAAACTTACACGAGAGCTATTTGAAATCACCTAGATTATTTTTCCAAGTCTCTTAACTTGTCTTGAACATTTTCCATTTCATGAATTTTTTCTTCTGTACTGCATTCTGGAGGAATTCTTTGGTTTAGTCTTTTAGTCCTTAAACTAATCTTCAATTATACCTATTTTGGAATTCCATTCTTCCATTAATATTTAATTTTTTTCTTTTTTGAATCCCGAGTGTAAAGAGTTGACTTAATTATAACATCTTAGTTCACAGCACAATGTTATCATTTGTCCATGTGAGAGTCTGATTTCATTTTTTATTTTCTCACAGTTTGGAGACTAAGCATCCTAAATCAAGGTGATGGCAAGGCCATGCCATCTCCAAATCTCCTATAGGAGAACCCATCTTTATCTCTTCTGTCTTCTGGTGGCCCCAGGAGTGCTTCAACTTATAGCAGCATAACTCCAGCCTCTGCCTCTGTCTTCACATGGTGGTCTTCCCTTTGTGTCTGAGTGTCTCTTTGTCTTCACATGGCCTTCTCATCTCTATGTCTCTGTCCTTTTCTTATAAGGACACTAATCATATAGGATTAAGGGCCCCACCATACTCCATTACAACTTCATCTTAACTAATTATATCTGCCATGATCTATTTCCAAATAAGGTCACATTCTGAGCTATTATGGCTTAGAACATAAACGTATCTTTTTTGAGGCACACAGTTTAACCTATAACAGTGGGAAAGTAGCTTGTCCACTTAATAAAAGTGGGCTTTCCATCTTTACTTTGTACATAGTCCTGCTTCTCCAATGCCAGAAGCTACTCTGGGAGTCTCTGATCCCACGACTCTCACTTTGGAGACCTGTGCATGACAGTTTATCCTGGTACAAACGCTTGAGTCAGGATGGCCTTTCCTTTTGTCCTCTGTTGCCATCGTGGATGTCTTGCCAGATTCTCCTTGACAGGCCCCAGTACTGAAGCCAGAAGCTTCTCCCAAAGTCTTTTAGCTTTGTTTATAAATGAGGTCTACAGCCAGCTGTTCAGATCTTTGGGTGAAAGGGTCACTGGCCAGATTCTCTGATTGGTCCTTTAATGACTCATCCAATGATTTCTCCAGGACTGATTTGGTTAGCTTAGAGAATAAAACCCACCCAAAGTTCTTTCCTTAAGAACTTTTGCTTCCTTTTGGAATAACTTTTATTTGAATCTTGTGGTGCAGCTTCTCTTACTTGTTTCTGTTTTAATCTGGTCTCATCTTCTTCCCCTCTTATCTCCCCCAAACACTTTTTGTATATTGCAAATTCCTTAAGTTTTCTAGTTCACTGATACCACATTTTCATGTTTCCTCCTATGGATCCTTCCTTAATCATAGCTTTTCTTTAATTTCTGTAGCATTTAGGTGGGAAGGAGATAGATACGTGAATTTACATTACCATCATTATACAGCTAAGGTGCTGATCTAAACTGGAGGTCATCAAACTTCTTCTGCAAAGGGCCAGACAATAAATATTACAGGTGTTTTGGGCTATAAGGTCTCTGTAGCAATATTTACTACTGCTGTTTTAGTGCAAAAACAGGCTAGACAATATATAAATGTATGGGAGTGACTATGTTTCAAAAAACCTTACTTATAAAAACATGCAATGGGCCAAGTTTGACCTATACCCAAAACCAGTGGTTTTCAAACTGATCATGCAACAGAGTCTCTGGAAGGGATTGCTAAATTCATCTCCAGTTTCTGACTCAATGGTCTGGGGTTAGAGGTGGTATCCCAGAACTTGCAGTTTTATTTTTTATTTATTTATTTATTTATTTATTTATTTATTTATTTATTTATTTATTTATTTATTTTTATTTATTTACGATAGTCATACAGAGAGAGAGAGAGAGAGGCAGAGACACAGGCAGAGGGAGAAGCAGGCTCCATGCACCGGGAGCCTGACATGGGATTCGATCCCGGGTCTCCAGAATCGCGCCCTGGGCCAAAGGCAGGCGCCAAACCGCTGCGCCACCCAGGGATCCCCTTTATTTTTTTATTTTTTTTTATTTATTTACGATAGTCATACAGAGAGAGAGAGAGAGAGGCAGAGACACAGGCAGACAGAACTTGCAGTTTTAATAGCTCCTAAGTGATGCTGATAATATTGGTCTATGGACCATACTTTGAGAACCACTCATCCAAATAATTTTTATTTCCTAAACATTACCATCTCAACCATTTATTGATAATACCACTATGTTCCTAATTCATGCATTCATTTGTTGTTTCATTTAGTAAGTATTTATTGAGTTTCTACTATGTGTCAGGCTCTGTTCTAGGTCATGAGAATATTGCCATGAACAAGACATAGTCTCTGTTCTTACGAGTGGGAGAACTAGATGACCAGACAAACACATATCTTTTTTTTTTTTTAAAGATTTTATTTGTTTATTCATGAGAGACACAAAGAGAGGCGGAGACATAGGCAGAGGGAGAAACAGGATCCCCGCAGGGAGCCCAACATGAGTATCAATCCCAGAACTCCAGGATCACATCCTGAACTAAAGACAGATGCTCAACCGGTGAGCCACCCAGGCATCCCAAGACAAATATATCTATAAAAGATATAATGTTGGATGGTAAGGAATAGGAGAGAGTGGTATAAGAAGAGAACTTGTAAGACAGGATAGTGAGAGAAAGTTGCTCTGAAGAGATGCATCTCAACATAGATATAATGGTGTAAATGAACTAATTACAGGAAAGGGAGAGCATTCCGGGAAGACGAAATAGCAAGTATAACTATATTGGCTTGGACTGATATAATTTTAGTAATGAGTCTCACAGCTGGATGCAGAATAAATTGTGATGGTTGAGCAAGTAGAATTTGCTGATAAATCGGATGTGGAGTGTGAGGTAAAAAGCCAATATTAAAAGATAACTCCTGAGGTTTGCCTTGAGCAACGGGGTGGAGATGGGAAGAAGCTTAAGATTTTACTTTTAGGATTTTGTGTTTGAGATGCTTTTTAGATGTTCAAATAAAATTGTCAAGAAGGTTGTTAAATGTAAAAGGTCAGGTGAAAGGTCAAGGATGGAAATAAAATATAAATTTGGGACACAACAACTTACTTTTCATTTTTTTTTAAAGATTTATTTATTTATTTATGATATATATATATATATATATATAGAGAGAGAGAGAGAGAGAGAGAGAGGCAGAGACACAGGAGTAGGGAGAAGCAGGCTCCATGCCGGGAGCCCGATGTGGGACTCGATCCCGGGACTCCAGGATGGCACCCTGGGCCAAAGGCAGGCGCTAAACCGCTGAGCCACCCAGGGATCCCTACTTTTCATGTTTTATTGTAAGGCCAGAAGTCTGAAGGAGATCACCCCCGTTGTGGATGTAGATAGATAGAGAATGGAGCCAAGGAGTTAACCTTGCTAATTGAGATCATGGGAAAAAGAAGAGGAGGCAGTAAAGGTAACAGAGAAACTATGTAGCAGAGAGAGTGTGGTTGTTCAGAAGCCAAGCAAAGAAAATGTTTCAAGAAGGAGAGAGTCATCAAACTAGTCAAATGTTACTGGGTGAGCAAATGAGATGAGGACTGAAACTGGATCACTTGGTGATCTTGACAAGAGAGGATGCAGCGGAACAGTGAGGGATAAAGCTACTCTGAATAAAACATAGAAAATAGAAGAAGAGAACATAGAAACAGTAAACAATCAACTCTCTCTGGGGAACTTCTGCGTTGGTAACCCTTGCCTAAATTATATGTACCAATCCTGAGAACCACTAGAAAAATAAGCCTAATTATAAAAACTCTTTGCCTGAAGGTATTGGATAGCTAGCAAAATGATGTAAAAAGAATAAATTTTGGAAGAAGAAAGAAACCCAAAGAGACAAACTCACCAAAGTCTATTTTTTAAATTAGGAGAATAGAGAGCTGAGAGGTTGTGAAACTCAAGAGAATTTTTAATAGCCTTAAGATACAATTTGGACAAAATATGTAATCTAGAGTATGCCATTGGAGAGAGCTAGGTAGTCACCCTCCCACCAGGCTTTGTGTTGGAATCCCAAATAACTAACTCTAAGGAAGAAATGTTCAAGTCTGGCAAAGACTGAAGCCTAGCTTTGAATAAACTCAATTATTAAAATTGAGTTAAGAAAATCTTACATTGTTAGTACCCAGAACATAAATTTGTTCTGGAGTAAGATAACATCATTTAAGGCCTCACACTATTTCTACAATATCTTAATCATATGGTATCTGGCCAGCACTCAATAAAATAACCAGTCATGATAGGAGATAAAATGACATGAGTCAAAAACAAAGAGGGAAAACCCCTAATAATAGACAAACTCACAGAAGCATCATGAATTTATCTTTAGGATTCTTACTTTACTCAAGGATATTAAGACAAGTTAGGAAATTTGACAAAATTTTAAGCCATGAAAACAAACCAAACTGAAATTCTAAAACTGAATGTACATGGCAACAGAAATTAAAAACTCAATGAATGGGGGGCACCTGGCTGGCTCAGTTGAAAGAGCATGTGACTCTTGATCTTAGGGTTGTGAGTTCAAGCCCCATGTTGGGTGTAGAAATTACTTAAATAAATAAATAAACTTTAAAAAATAGCTCAAAACTCAATGGAGGGCTTTTAAATTATTTTTTATTTTTTCAATGGAGAAATTTAGTAATTGATTAGACAGAACTGAAGAAAGAACTAGTCAACTAGGAGATAGGAAAAAGTGATTACCAGAATATAGAGAAAAAATGGAAAGCAAGAAGGTTATAAAACAGGAGTATAGTGAGAACATTGGCATGAGTCACTGGAGCCCTAGAAGAAGCAGAGGAGAGAGAAAATGGGACAGAAACAATATTTGAAAAGGCAATGACAGATTTTTCCAATCTGTTGATGAATATCAAACCACAGTTGCAAGAAACACTATAAACCTCAACTAGGATAACTAAAAGGAAAACCACACTTAGCCTAATTTTAGCAAAAGTACCAAAAACTAAGACAAAAAGAAAAAAAAATCATAAAGTAGCAATAGGAACTTCATGAAGCAACCGTTAGAATGAAGTTCCCCTTCTGTCATGAGAACGGTGGAACTTTTATAAAGTTCTGAAAGAAAATAACTCCCAACCTAGATTTCTAAACATCAAAAATACAACCTTCAATAATGAATATGTAATCAAGATATTTTCAGACCAAAAACTTATGAAAAAATTTTTTTTCCAGCAGGCATGCATTATAAACTGGAAGGAACACTAGGTTTTTTTTCAGATAGTGGGAAAATGAAACCAGATGGAGCTTCGGAGATGCAGGAAAAAATAAAGAGCAACCAAAAGGATAAATGTATATAAATCTAAATGATTGTAATAAAACAATAGTTATCATTCCTGTTGGTCCTAAATATGTATAGAATTAAAATATACAAAAACAATGTCGAGAAGGTTAAATGAAGATAAAAAGGTTTAGGTTTTTTACATTGTACAAGAAGAGGTAAAAAATGCCAATTAGTGTTAGACTTTGTTGAGTCCAGTCATATTGTACTCCAGAGTAACTTCTAAGAATAGTAAAAAAAAAAAAAAAAAGTATAATTTCTATAGAAGGGAAAACTTGCATAATAAATATCTCAATCTGAAGGGAAGTAATAGAATAAATAAAGGAAGTAAGAACATAGAACTGGTAAAGGAAATAGGGAGCAAACAGTAAAATGGTAGAGGTTCAAATGTTTCAATAATTGCATTACATATACGTGGCCTAAATGCTGTCATTAAAAGCAAATTTACCAGACCAGATAAAAAAACAGCAACTTGTGTTGCTCTCAAAGACACACTTAAAAATATGGGAAAACAGAAAAATTGTAAGTTGTAGGATGAAAAAATGTACACCATACAAATATACTAATCAAAAGAAAGCTGAATAGATAAATTAATACCAAAGCAGGCAAATCTTTCGAGTAATTTTAAGTCTGCCAAGGAATGGGTCAAGAACAAGAGGGGGATGTTGGTTTAAACCATTTTATTTTATTTTATATTTTATTTTATTTTATTTATTTTTTTAAATACTTGTGTCCTGATGGTAATACTACAGCAGAGTCCGGCAAATTTGTGATACAGGAAAGATCTGTACAAGCTCTTTCAGCAGAAAAAGGGATGAGATTCGGTTCTTCAACAGAAGACCTGGCCTTAGGGACAGGAACAATGTTTTAACAAGCAGAGGACAAAGGCACCAGGTATGTGTACATTGGTAGGTAGATTTCCTAGAAGATGAGACTATTCTCTTCTGAGTATGTCTATTTCCTAAGAACAAATGTACCAGTTGAGTGTAGAAGGAGAGGTTATTATTGGTTGGAGCAGGATGGTGTGATACAGTTTTAATGAGAGCAAAAACAGACTTACTATGGAAATATATATAGGTTATAGGTTTAGAGTTGAGAGCAGGGTTGAGAGGTCACAAAACATTTGTTATCATCAGTTTAAAGCAGGACTAGTCAGTGTGGTAGTTGTATGTCTTTTCTAGCCAAGTCCATCTCCAGTGAGGTTGTAGATAAAATAGGTGAAGAGTTTAATCTGTGCTCAGGTGAAGCGAGGTAAGACGAGTGTGCATAGTTTCTCTTTATAAAGAGACCTTTCTCTTTATAAGGGCCAAAGGAGACCTTCACTCCTCCTTCTGTCCTCTTATAGGTATTGGCGGTAAGGTGTTGAGGGGTTGTAGTGCTGGTTCTGCTGAAAAGCTTCTCTCTGCCACCCCCACCTGACCCATAACTGCTTGTCCTCAGAAATGACAATGAGGACTCCTTGGCACTTTTGGTTCTCAGCTATGGGCCTGGTTGCCAAATTTGAGAAAAAAAAAGGCAAGAAGTCACTTTCAACTTCACATCATTGTTACATCTGTCTGCAGAGATAGAACAAGCAGATGTACTTAGATCCCATTTTGTGGGCTCCCTCCCTGGGCCCAGAAGAGTCAGTCATTCCCTTCACCTGTGAGTTATATCAGCATCCCCTTTATGGTATCATATTTCCCTCCTTTACCTGAGTGACTTTCAGTAGGTTTCTGTGCTTTGCAAATAAGTAATCTTTGACAAAAAGATTCCTCATGTGTAAAAATGAGAAGTAGTTTTCAAACTGTGGGTCATGGAGTGTACATTGTCAGAGGCTCCTCTCCTGTTCACTTACTCTCTAAAAAAATGTATTAAAAATATGAAAATAGAACTTAATCTTCTGACTCTTACACTGTATAAATCCATTAATATTTATCTTTTGTGGTAGCAACTTCAAGTTACAAGACAGGGAAAGTCTGAAATCATTTCCCAGGTTAGGGGTCAAGGCATCCGTAATCCCTGAGTTTAGCTTCCTGGGTCTCTCTCAGATATTGTCCAACCAGCCACTCCCCAATCTGGCCGAGGTGCCAGGGAGCATTTGTTCTGGGAAGATCAACAGCTTCTTCACATTACAATACCAGCACCTGTGTTTTATTTCCCTTCTCTCTCTTTGTATTATTCAGAAATACAAACATTTTGCTGAGGGAGCCTCATTTCAGTAGGGTCATGCCTCTGGGCAAAGGATTAGCAGCTCAGGTGATCTCACCGGTCTCTTCCAGGGCAATAATTTTACAGCTACATGAACTGGCAACTTGTTCTTGGCACAGTTAAAATGTCCATTAATGGTTCTGGGAATGTTACATACTCACTAGCAATAAATGTGAGGACCCCCTGACCAGCTGAAGAAGTAGAATTAGCTGGAAAGAAAGGACTGAACTTTAGCCTTCGGTCATGTGTAATGGTCACAAGTCAGTGATTCATTAATTTATTCAAGCATAGGATTATTTTCCACAAATGGATCAAATAATTTATTACCTCTTCAGAGGGCCTCTTGAAAACACCTGGAAAAATTGGCATGAAGAAAGAGGAATTCTAATTAACCGAGTAAGACTTAAAGTTAAAATCCAAACTGGAAAATTTCTAATACTTGTACTTTGAAGACTGGTTCTAGAAAAAGGAGCTACTACAACTTGTTCATTTTCTTGGATGAAAATTCCACAGTTAATTGTTACCAGTGAAAATCACATATTTTTGTTATTAATTTATATGTTTAATGTTACAGATCCCATGCTTAATAATTCTTTACAGGCTTCCTCAGACATGAGGTCTATGGTCTGAAAATCAGATCAGAATCATAAATTTCTTTTTTATTGTCTTCAGAGATGATTAAATGGGCTCATTTTTAAAATAGTAAAAAGACATCAAGTTTTTTTTTTTTTTTTAAATGAAAGACTGTAAGATTCCTGTAGAGCAAAAGCATAAAGAAAATAAACCCTAGGCAGACCTCATTTTAAGTAGAAAAGGAAGCTCTGGGGAAGGAAGGCTTTGGGCTCCTGGCCAACAGCTTTTCTACTTGCTATTCTTTGAGCTCCAGTGAGACAATGTGACGGTTTCTACAATCATGTTAATTGTATCAGCAGTTTCACTAAAATAAAATCACCTATCAAAGGAGCTGGGAAATACTTTTCTTTTTTTCTCGCTGCCCCAAATTGTATGCCTTTCATAGTTACATTTGTGTATGCTGAAACTAAAAAAACACAGAGCATCCTTGAGCAACCGAGATGACTGTAAACAGCATACAATGTACAGACCACTCATGGTTTTTGTTTTGGTTACAAGATCTGCTTCTTCGGTAGAATTCCCGATTCTGTTTCATTCCATCATTCATGCATGCATTTGTTCATTCATTTTTATTTATTTTAAAAATTCCAGTAGAGTTAACAAACAGTGTTATATTAGTTTCAGGTATACAATATAGTGATTCAACAATTCTAGGGGTTCTGGGTGGCTCCGTCGTTTGAGTGTCTGATTCTTGGTTTTGGCTCAGGTCATGATCTTGGGGTTGTGAGATTGAGCCCTGCGGGGCCTGGAGCCTGCTTGGGATTCTTTCTCCCCCTCTCTCATTGCCCTCTCCCCACTAAAGCAAGCAAGCAAGCAAGCAAGCAAAGCCCCCCCAAACCTCAATTCTATACATTACTTAGCGCTCATCACAATAAGCATATTCTTCATCCCCTTTACCTATTTCATCCCCCTCATCTACCTCTCCCTGGTAACCATCCATTTGTTCCCTGGATTTGAGTCTGTTTTTTGTTTGACTCTCTTTTGCTTGTTTCTTAAATTCCACATGTGAGTGAAATCATATGGTGTCTGTCCTTGATTGACTTATCTCAGTATTATACTGTCTAGATTGCATCCACTGCAAGTTGCTGTAAGTAGCAAAATTTCATTCTTTTTTATGGCTGAATAATATTCCTGTGTGAATATGTTTGTGTGTGTGTGTGTGTGTGTTCTTTATCCATTCATCTGTGGATGGACACTTGGGTTGCTCCCATTTCTTGGCCACTGTAAATAATGCCATGGCATCATTTTTTAAAAAATTTTTTTAAAATTTTTATTTATTTATGATAGTCACAGAGAGAGAAAGAGAGAGAGGCAGAGACATAGGCAGAGGGAGAAGCAGGCTCCATGCACCGGGAGCCCGATGTGGGATTTGATCCCTGGTCTCCAGGATCGCCCCCTGGGCCAAAGGCAGGTGCCAAACCGCTGCGCCACCCAGGGATCCCCCATGGCATCATTTTTTAAGTCATCCAATCTAACTGAATCCTAGAATTCTCATTCTAACTGCCTACTTCCCTCTCACTCCCCATATTTTATTGGTCATGAATTCCTGGAAATTGTGCCTTTCTACCACATTTGATTAGCTCCCTTTTTTATCCATCCCCTCTGTAAGAACCTTCGTTTAAAAAATTAACTATTTCTGTCCTGAGAGATTGCAATTGTTTCCTGAGATAGTCTTCTAGTCTTCCAACTTGCCTTCATCCTTTGACCCCACAATCAAATCTGTCTACTGGATAGTCTACAGATAAATCTTTTATAAATGCAAAAGTCCAAACTAAGCTTCATGTCATGCAAGGACCTTGTTGATCTATCTGGCCTGTGTCCCTACCCAATCTGGTGTTTCCTTCATATATGCTATTCCAGGACTTTAGTCCTTTAACACATCTTATCCCATCACTTCACACCTCCATGCTGCTCACAGAGCTACCTATCTTCCCATTCTCTTTGAATGACTCTTATACTTTATTTCAGATTTTTCCTTTTTTTTCTTTTCGCTTCAACCTCATACTTTTCTGACTTTGTCCTTCTAGACAGAACTGGTCATTTCCTCCTTAGGGATACCAGTAAGCCTAGAATCCATTGCTGGCCTAACACTTGTCTTCCCTATGAGAGTGTGAGTAGGGACTAGGTCATTTCTATCTTGATGTATCATCCTCTGATATATCAGAGGGCCTGATATAGGGGAGGTGCTCTATAAATGTCCATTGAGTAGAAGGAAATCCAAGCTCATTACCAGAATATTCGTTCTTTTAAGACAACTTTTATCATTTTCTTCTAATAACAATACTATCCAACCATTGTAAAAAATTCAAAAAAGATACAAAGAGTAGATGGTCCGGTTCTCAAAAGCCTATGAGTACCAAATTGAATCTACATGTTTTTATGCCTTGCTTTTAAGGTCCTTGTAGACTCTTTTTCTTCTATCATTGGGAATTCCCTGATGGGTAAATTCTGTGCTTCAGAATAGGCCTGCTGTTGTGTTTTACCATGGCTAACAGAAAAAGACTCCCAATAACCATACTAGAACTCAGCTGTTGTCTCTGATAGCTTTATCAAGATGCTGCTTCAGGTTGAAATCCTGTTCCCAAGCTGCAGTGTCTATGATGTCTTGGTGCCAGGAAGGCTGGAATTGATTTCTCCCTCTCAGTACTGGGGATGTTGCCACTATGCTTCATGCAATGCAATTGAGAGGGCAGGTACTTGATTACAGCATCCCAGGGCCGGTTAGTAAGGGTATGCGACATGCATCACACACTTAGTGAAGAGGTACCACTGGTATATCCCCTTGAATAATCTGCTTTGCCATTCTAAAGCCCTAGATTCCTTCTCTAATGGTGAATTTTTATCAACGGCCTTATTGTCTGCTGTTTCCAATTATGCTACTCTGAACTCTTCACTAACTGGAGACATAGATCTGTCTCCGTAAGTCTGAATCTCAATAGTGCATAGGACTCAAATGTATACTCCAGAAGACTCCTTAGCTCCCATGTAATAAATGAGGAACTGTCCTTTATTTAAAAATTTATTTATTGGCACAGCCCAGGTGGCTCAGCAGTTTAGTGCCACCTTCAGCCCAGGGCCTGATCCTGGAGCCCTAGGATCGAGTCCCACGTCGGGCTCCCTGCATGGAGTCTGCTTATCCCTGTGTCTCTGCCTCTCTCTCTCTGTGTGTCTCTCATGAATAAATAAAATCTTAAAAAATATATTTCTTTATTTTTTTGGGGCGGCGGGGGGGAAGGGGAGAGAGAATCTTAAGCAGGTTTGATGACGATGTGGGGCTTGATCTCACAACCCTGAACTGAAGAGTTGGATGCTAACCAACTGATCTACCCAGGTGCCCCAAGAATTATCCTTTTTTTTTTTTTAACAGAATAAAAGTTTTTTAAAAATGAAAACTCAATGAAGGTGCTGTTTTTCCTAATTTGTATCATTAGCACAGCCCTACTGTTCTTAATCATAATAAGTGGTTTATCTATATAAAAGATATGGTTTATAGTTGGTTTTGCTAATTATAAAAATCTCTGAAGTATACTATGTTGGGTTAGTGATTTCTGAAAGCAGATGTATACTTTGCTTTTTGAGGAACTGGTTCAAAGTATGCTTTCAGCAATATATGATGCCGAACTGAGTTGCACATAACTCATATACAAAAGTGGATTTATTTTTTCCTCCTGGGCAGCCTGAGTTTTATTTTGCCTGGATGTACATCTGATGCTATTCTGTTGCTTTACTTATGTAGACACAGTCTGTATGTTTTTTTGTAATTGGTGTTTCATGAATAATACCCGGTTACAGGAAAATGAGACCCATGTTTAACAACAGTCATAAATACTGGCTATACCTGCATGGTAGATTCAGATAATACATTTTTTCATGGCTCATGATACCTTTTAATGAGGACTGGTACTGCGAGGGCTTCCTTTTATTATTTATAATGCTACATAGTCTGACATATCAGATGTGATTGTTTTCTTATGCTTTTTTCTATTGAACATAGAGATTGTACTAAAGATTATTTATTGCTTTCAGTCAAAATTTAAAATCTACAAAAAAATACACCTGCTTCAAACTCATGACACATAAACATTAAGAGATACATTAAGACCCTCAAGTGGTCATTTTATTAAACAAATACAAATCTGAAACGTTTATAGTAATCAATAAGGAACAAAAACGTGTGTAAACAGTAATTCTACAACTGGGAAGACATCTCAGTTTTATTAATTTTGGTGACGTCTTCCCAACCATGCCTAATCTTCAGTATCTTCTTCCTCAAGCACGGCAGGAAGAGTATGGCTTTACATATCAGGACAATGATTGGAAGGAAAACAGCTATCATAAAAGTTGGAGGTGTATACCATACAAATTGTTTTATATCTACCCATTTATTCCAGGCAAAGATCAATGCATGTATTGTGCCCAATAGAAGGGAAACAATTCCTAGCTTGCTCTGCAAAAGAGAAAAAAAAAAAAAGGATCTTGGTGGGGTTGGTTCAGTAAGACTTTGTTCCATCCTACCTCGTCTAGATCTGTTCTGTTGCTTGCAAATTCCTTCATTCATCTGTGATTATTTCCTTATTATATTTCTTAACAATGTCCACTCACATCTTTACATTCTTTTCACATATCCCCACCTCACCTCCTTACTTTGCATAATGTGTCTGTCCCCAAGTTAAGTTGAGAAAGTTCACAATCTCCTTTCAACCTCAGCTAACCAATAACATTGTCTTTCTTTTCTCCACACTTTGTTCATCTATCTTCTGACATTTATATTATGGTGCTTTGTCCCTTGAGCATTTGCCTCCATTCTGCCTATCAAGAGACATTTAAAATCAAGGACTTTTACTCATCATGGGTTCCCTACAGAATCAACACAATGATTTGTGTATTTTAGGTGCTCAGTAAATATTAATAGGTTGACTGACAATTGTGTAAAAATCAATTTGATATCAGTGATCTTTATCAAGTATGAAAGCAACTAAAGTAACTGATTTTCATATGCGAATAAATACTAAAGTGAATGAGCTTGGCCTATGTTAAAAATCAAACATCCTGATAAAATGGAAAAGTGCCAACTATTATTTTCACTGTTTAAACAACACAGAGATAGGAAGATGTGAAGAAAAATTTCAACTTGCATTGGGATACTTGGCACTATCCAGAAAAGGTTGCTTTAAAATAGTTGTTTACCTATGTATTTTTATGGCATTCTGACAATAGCTCTTCTAGATAAGTTTTGACTTCTATTCACTTTACTGGAAATGGTCATTAGCCTGCCAGAATGAATCCAACTCACAATTATTCAGCAGTAAGCACTCTTAAGCCCCAATGAATACAATCAAATAGCTAAGTTTATATTTTCAAATGTAAATCTCCAAAGTAAATCATAGAATAACTAATTCTTGAATTCTAAATGAAGTTTCTAGGTTATTAATTGAAAAACATATGTGATTGGCTGAAGATTAATTTTACCAAATGTGTACTGAATACATATTATGGGTAGGTAGGTATTGTGTACACAGTAGAATGGTCTGGGTAGTCAAGATGCAGTGGCTGAATTCTTAATTAAACCTAAAACATGATGCTCAGCATATGTGTGATCAAGTGTAGGAAGAAAGGAATTTATTGAGGAACAGAGAACTCTAGTGGCTATCAAGCTGAGCCTACAAAATCATCAAATACTATGCATGTGGCACCATTTCTAAGCTCCATTATAATAATTCAGACACAGACATATTTCCCTGTCCTGATAGAAGGGATAGTAGGAAAATGTCTGACTTTGTAGGGATTCCCAAAAATGTCCATCTATATAAGCTAAAGCTACATATTTTTAAAAATCTGGGCAGTGCTACGACTAAATTGAGTCCTTTGAATCCTGTCAGACATGGATCTCCCTGTGAGTTCTGACACACTGCTCTTCTTAGGGCATAATCTACCACTAGCAGATTAAACCCAATAAATCTAAGATACTTTTGAATTCCAGAATACTGAGAAACTTCAAGTAATCTACATAAAATGTAAGTTGGAAAAAAGTCTTTAAAATTAGCTATTAGAATATTTTTGGTAGATAAAACTGTATTTCAAGAAGATACGTTTTTATAGATAGTACCACTATCTATAGATAGTACACTTTTAAGTGTAACTTAAAAGGCATACATAAAATCAGGGGACAGGCAAAAGAATAATTTTATTTGGGGGGAACTAATAAACCGTGGATATTAAATTCCTAAAATATCAACTGTGTAGTTATTAGATGGATAGAAAATTGTCAAATGTTAGATTTATATATATTTTTACTAATGCCTTTTATTTATGTCTAGAAAATGCTTCCATTTAGAAATACTTTCATTTAGAAGGGAAAATGATTGGAAAGCATATTATTGAATTGAAACAAGTGTGGGAACTTTGCTATTGGAAAACCATTTGTTATTTTTTATGGGGTAAAGTCAATATACTTGATGATATTATAATTACAAAAAAGATTCACCTCTCTGAGGGACCAGTTATTTTACATATAGTTTACCTGAATATAGTGAAATTCTCTCCATGTCAAAGAGTCGCTCACAGATGGAATAGATGTCACAGCCAACAGAGCCAGAATTGCAAGAGTCACAATGCCCAGAGACACATAAATTTCCATTCTCCAAACATCATGCTCAATCCAGGCATCTTCTTTATTTTGTTGGACCTACCAGGGGGTGAAAAGAAGAAAGAGATATGCAAACATTTGTTTCCAGCAGATGAATCTCCTTCTACATTCCTTCTATCTTACAATGGAGGGACTGATAACTAGGAGCCTCCACAAATTTGTGACTTTGTGCATTTTTCTATGAGAAATGACATAGGAGCTATCATTCTCTTTCCTTGAATGCAACATGTATATAATCTGTTTTAATAGTTACTTGATGGTTAGGATTGTAATGTGCATGTGTGTGTGGTAAATAAGAACAATGAGCATTAAAAAGTCATCTTGGGAGGGTGGCGGGAGGTTGCTATGTGGCCCTGTCCATGAACAAAATAGGTGTTTATGTTGTTAAAATTGGAGTTTACTATTTTCAGCGTAAACTCAGTGTGAAGCTAAATATAACTAAGCTCCCATGAAGAGTTAATGCAGATTACATTCCCAACACAGCACTTCAAAAGAGGTTTTTAAAATAAGAAAGTGTTCACTTATTAGATGATTTGGATTCTTTAGTTTAGCGATATTGTCAACATTGTCACTGTACCTGTTGATATGCCCAGTTTAGCAACTTGTATCTGTAGGATCGCCTCATTGGATAGGATAAACTGTAAATTGCATGCAGGACAGCAAAAAAGAAACTGAGAAGCCCAAATTGTTTTCTTGTTAACATCCATCTATCCAACCAATGTGGAAATTTCTTATATTTGGTTCCATTATGAAGCTGTACAATGGCTGCTATCACGCCTGGCAAATAAACTAGTGCCAAGAGGGTGATGGAAACCATTGGCAAGACTTTGTTGATGACCAGGATTGGAATTTTGTAAAAATACTGTTGGTGGGAAGTGACAAAAGGGTGAATTATTTCCCTCAGAAGAGTGTAAAGAAAAGTCAGAGATGAGATGACAGCAGCAATTTTAACTGGCCAGCGCCACATTGGAAAGAGTTCTTGTTTGTGCTTAAGCTCGGCAGGACAATCAAATTCATCAAAGTGGGTTGTTTGATGCATGTGCAAAAGCACAGGTCTTTTCAGCACTCTGGTGTCTCCTGAGTCCTTATCCTACAAAGGAAAGAAAATCAACATCTTAAACAAACAATGGGATTTCTCTTAAGCACAATAAGCAAAATAAGTAATTAGTTTATCAGTAAGAAAGGACATTCAGAACCTTGCTTTTGGGTACTGGTTAGCTAAAGATGTCATAGTCTACATAGCACTGATCAAAGGTAGCTTTAGCTATGCTGGGATTCTTTGTCAATTTCTGTTATTCATTTTTCTTTAAAGACAAAAGAATACATGCTTTTTTTAAAAAGACAGAAGCTATCTCCATCAAAGCTGAGACCACTGTGTTTCTGTCCTGAAGGCATGAAAGAATGGAATAATGTAAGAGGGAACTAAAATTGCAAAACAATCCAGTAATCTTTGATGAAAATAGTAAAACTTGTATTGTAATGGTTGAATTTATTTTATAATATTCTTATTGGTAATCGGATAACTCTCCACAAAGAACTGAAGAGTGAATTCTTCATTAATTTGAGTACAAAGAATCAGGAATAGTACAGTCATTACAACTATAAAAATATATAATTTCCATCATGCTGTACTTTGCTTTTGTATTTCTAAAATATCTCATTGTATAAGTAATTGACAAATACTCTATCAGAAGGTACAAAGGTTAGATACCCAGTTAAATCCCATAGAGATGATCTACTTCCTAAGAAAGTTATACTTGTTTACCCAGTTGCATTTCTAAGCAGTCAAAAATTCAAAAAAGGTTTATTGAATATTTTGTCATTTCCCTAACTGATATATCAGCAAATTAAAAAAAAAAAAAACACTTTTAAAGAAGAACTTAGGATGTTTCTTAATTTGTTGTTCTGATGAATAAATTTACTTTTTCATCCAATATGTTATTCCTTATTTCTTATAGTTCTCTATGTAGAATCATAACATTTTAATGTTTAACATGATGGGATAATCTTCATTTCCTCATTTAATCAGAATAACTTATTTTATTTTATTTTATTTTATTATTTATGATAGTGAGAGAGAGAGAGAGAGGCAGAGACACAGAGACACAGGCAGAGGGAGAAGCAGGCTCCATGCACCGGGAGCCTGACGTGGGATTCGATCCGGGGTCTCTAGGATCGCGCCCTGGGCCAAAGGCAGGTGCCAAACCGCTGCGCCACCCAGGGATCCCCAGAATAACTTTAATTCACATAGTTCTCTATAATTTTTAGTGTTTAAAAGTAGCATTTCACCATTTGACTTTTACTTTCCATGATAAATCACTGTTATTCCAATGCTTTTTCCAGTTGCTGCATTTAGAAGGGAGTTGAGCATGATACAGCTTCTGTCATCCCTGCATGTTAAAACAATCTAAGTACTCAACTGGGATCAATTTTCTCGTTAATGATGAAAAATTATAGAACAGCAAGCAAGATGGTTAATTTGAAAAATGAAAATGATTTTATTTTATTCATACTTATTTTATAGAATATGTACCTGTGATATCTTATTATTCCTATTAAAACACTTAACAAAAAATTTTAAAGAATAACATATACAATTATTATATACATTATCTTTCCTATTAAAATAATTAAGATAAAATAATTATTTTATTTATTTATGTATTTTTAAAATAATTTCTTTAAAAACTGCAGTTGATATAATATTGAAAGGCAAAAAGAGTTTGGAACCAAAATTTCCACCACTTTTTCAGTCAAATAATGTAGTAAGAAACCTTTAATTTTCAGGTGATACAAAAGTAGGACAAGTGATTCTTATTTCAAAACTGAATTGGGATGCCTTGTGGCTCAGTGGTTGAGCATCTGCCTTTGGCCCAGGGTGTGATCCTGGAGTCTCAGGATGGAGTACCGTGTCAGCCTCCCTGCATGGAGCCTGCTTCTCTTTTTGCCTGTGTCTCTGCCTCTCTGTGTGTCTCTCCTGAGTAAATAAATAAATAAAAACCCTGAATCTATTTGTTTAAACAGTGAATCATCAATTAACTTGATGGTCTCTTGGTAAGCTGCCATAACAACTATGAAAAAATGCATGCTTACAAAACTATTTTTTTAAAACGACTTTTTATTTATTGAGAGAGAGAGTACAGAGAGAGAAGCAGACTCCCTGCTGAGCAGGAAGCCCCATGCAAGGCTTGATCCCAGAACCTGAGCAGAAGGCAGACAGATGCTTAACCAACTGAGCCACCCAGGTGCCCCTGCTGATGACTCTTTTAAGAGACTTAGATATGCAGAAAGTTAGAAGGAATTGGAAGGGCCTTGAAGCCGATCTGTTCCAACTTTCTTGTTTTATAGATAAACCAAGGCCCAGGACTTATTCAGGTTATTCAGCTAAGTCTGTGACAGTCAAAGTACAATTTCTTATACACCATGCTGAATGCTTACCCATCACAGTATCAGTGACTGGAATCAGAGTGAAAATACCTGTCAGCTGGGGTGAAAATCACTGTTACAACCCTAGGAGATACAGGAAGCATTAAAATTCTGTTTCTAGATTTCAATTACTTATTATTAATGTATTACCAAATAATCATCCTCTTCTAGGTTTCTCCTAGGCTTCATTGTCCAAAGTTCTTCTTGGCTTGTAATGTCTTGTCTGCTCTCCATTAATTCTGTAAAATAGAACAGCCTTAGCCACCTTTGAAAATAAATATAATTATCTTCTTCAAGTCTATACTTTTTAAGATATTAATGTTTGATAGGGCAACAGAAAAAATTTACTCACATAAGGACCAGCGTGGCCTAGAAAGTACAATTAAAATAGTGACTGATTTACCATTTAACCTCACATAATCTGTCAGAATCTCAAACCAGTGCCCTTGTGTCAATAGTAACAGCTTTGCTTTGTCCAGCTATTGGTGCAATGAATGACAAACATGTCAGATGTTGCCTTTTATTTTAGGAGAAGTTAACTCCAGGTGCTCATTTAGAGGAAAGCCAACTCTGCTCAAAGGTAAATAGAATTAGGAATGCAATTTTTTCTTTTTCTTTTTTTTTTTAGTAACAATGTTATCAGTAAAAGTTGGAATTAGCTTAAGTAAGATTATACTTTAGGATGTTGTGTTTAATAGACTTTTGGGGTTGATACTGGAATCTGAAGTAATAATTACATGATTTTATGGGGAAATGTAGTTTGAGGTTCAGATGATAAACAGAATAAACACTCTTGGTAAGGTGGACCCTGATAGTGGCATAAAGGACCAAAAGGCTGTATTTTC
This sequence comes from Nyctereutes procyonoides, assembly GCF_905146905.1. Classification (NCBI taxonomy): domain Eukaryota; kingdom Metazoa; phylum Chordata; class Mammalia; order Carnivora; family Canidae; genus Nyctereutes; species Nyctereutes procyonoides. Next base: position 13,714,824 of record NW_026575141.1, on the reverse strand, counting down.
AGGTGCCATTTTCTCATCAGAGTAACAGGCTGGTTTTTGTCGGTAAGACAGGAATTGTTAATACATTTTCCCTGGAGTTGTTGAGTTGTGCTCAATCACTGATATGCCTGTTCTCCTGGTCAACCCCGTGGAGATTTTGTCAAACTTTCTACCTTACAAAGGAATCTTTGCCTTAATACCCTTCACAGATCCTCCTCTGGTTTGACATAGCATTTTTTTTTTTTTAAAGGAGGGGAACATGATATCACAATTTTATTCACTATTTTTATTAGTTCTAAATTTATTTCTAGAGGACTATCTTGTCAATTTTCACTTTATGAAATTCAATCAGAAAAACAGATTAGATATACAACAACTTGATTATCAGAATGTCCCAAGTGTTTCTAAATTTTAGAATACCTGTAATACTTTATTAAGTGGAAAGCTGTTTCCAGAGGTAGCTTAAAAATACTTAAAACAAATTTAAAGGTTTGATTTTCTCAAAAAATAAAGAGGAGCCATCTTTATATAATGCCAACTATCTGCCTTTGTCGAAGTGCTCTGAGAACATTTTCCATATATTATCTATTTCAAAATTTTGCAATATTCATCCTGGGGATATTTGTCTTGGTCTGTCCAGATTTCCCCCTTACTTTTTAATGATCTAAAACATTTCCTTTTGGCATGTGACTCAGTCTTGGCTAATCACAGTTCTCTATTCCCTTGATGGCGCTGACTGGCTTAGGGATGGCATAGAACCCTGGTTGAACTAGAGTCGTTCTCTGACATTTACATATGGGAGATGTCTTTAACATTTGTTAAATGGGGATGATAGGAGCCATCTGTCCTTTTTCCCACATGCTCTAAGGAGGAAGATGTCTTCAACAGAACAAAGAAAGCCAACACACAAAAGTACAAGCAAGAAATGGGGAAAGGTATAGAAGAGTCCTGGTGATATATTTTAAATATTTAGAGTTCTTGAGACCAGATCACGAATTTTTCAGTTACACAAGCCAATACATTGCCTTTTCTGCTTTAGTTTGATTTGGGTGTCTATCACTAGCTTTTGAAAAAGTTCTGAGTAAAAGCATATGTCAATCATCCAATCATCAGTTCCATTTATGGAACTCTATGATAGACATGGAGGAGGAAAAAGCAATGAGAATTTGTGTCTGTTCTGGAGGAGCTTACAGTCTATTTCCTTAACAAGTATAATTCCAAATCGTTTAGTGACCTAACCAACATTATAGAGAATCTGGGAGGTATGTTTGTGTCTAGGAGTAGGAATAGAATAGAATTTTTATCTGCTGTAACCAAATAAGAAATAATTCACTATGCTTAGATATTTTAACTCTAAGTTGTAGGATGGCAAAGATGCTAACATACAAATCGACACTTATTCAGTATTAACTCATTAACTACATTGTGAACAACAATATTGGGCAGTGAGAATACAAAATTAAACAAGATGGAGCCTCCACTCTCAAAAATTCAAAGCCTAGGGATGTCTGAGTAGCTCAGTGGTTGAGTGTCTGCTTTTGGCTAGGGTCGCGATCCCAGTGTCCTGGGATCAAGTTCTGCATCAGGCTCCCTGTAGGGAGCCACAGGGAGCCTGCTTCCCCCTTTGCCTATGTCTCTGCCTCTCTCTGTGTGTCTCTCATGAATAAATAAATTTATCTTAAAAAACAAAACAAAACAAACAACCCTCAAAGTCTAAGGGAAAAGGCAGAAATTACAACAGCTAACTGTGTGGTAGGGCAATGGATTCTAAAGAAAGGCAGTTTTAATAGGCAGATTGTGGCATGGAAAGAGTGAGGGCTCTCTTGTAGACCTGGTCCTGGGGCCTCAGGCAAGTTGGCAGTGTTTGCTGATTGAGGGCTACTTTGTACAGAATCTGGGTGAAATGGCAAAGTGGCCTTGGAGAAGTATCCACCCATTCATCCGCATGGTAGGGTGACAGTAAAGGAGAGCAAGGCCAAGGAAAAGCCCAGGCCAATGAGAGAGCCTGTCAAATTTGTGCCAGAAGCCAAGAAAATAAAATAGCCGTCAAATAAAATATGTTGGTTTCCATCAGACATTAACCAAATATATAATTCAAATTCTGCAGTGAAATCTTCATGAGAAAAAAAAAAAGAGAGGAAATAACACAGTGTTCAGATGTTAGGAAGTCCAGATTTGACCCAAAGTTCTCTAACTTTCATCCCCTTTAAAAAGCAAACCATATTTTTGATGCGACTGTTCCATTTTGCCTACCAGGAGAGCTGACCTGACGTTCCTGCTAAATATTGACACAGCCCAGACTGACTCATGTTTTTTTCAAAGAGTTTAGAATATGAAAAAAACCTCAATGACTGGAGCACAATATGGGATTGCGTCGCATTTTTCAAAGCTTCTCTTCTTTCAAGTGTCTACTTGCTCACCCACATTCAACTATGTAAAGGGAAGTCGTTTTTCTTCACTGGGCTGTTTTTTTTTTTTTTTTTTTTAAAGCATTGCTTCATGCTTAAAATCATGTTAAAATAAATCTTAGTAAAAGTCTGGACGTCGTGGGGCTTTTTTTTTTTTTTTTTTTTTTTTTAAGAGAAAGGAATTTAGAGGTGTCTGTAAATTTTCTGTCTTCCAATCCCTTCCCGCGGGTTAGACCCGCGACATTATAGGACGCCTCGATCAAGCACGGAGAGAACTTGAGCCCCAAGCCAGATGTCCTCAAACTGTAGGACTAACGTTCCCAGAACTTAAAATGAGAACCTCCTGTTGCTAGGAAACCTGAAGGCAAGCCGCACGGTTTCCAGTCCATCTACCAATCATTCATCAGGGAACTCGGCGTCGGAATCCACCCGAAGGGCAAGCTTAATAAGGCGCCCTCCTGCTGCCCGACCGCGCCAGGACCCCCTCGCGAGCCCTGGCCCCCAGCCTCGGCGCCGGCCACAGCGGAGCACTGTGCTCGCGGGGGAGCCGGGCGGAGGAGCGCGCCCCGGGCGAGCCGCGCACAGGGGCCGGACTGAGCTGCGGGCACGCGCGGCGGCGGAGCGAGCCGCGAGCCGCGAGCCGCGAGCCGGGGCCGCCCGAGGGACTCACCCGCTCCTCGGCGCGACCGGACGGCAGGTTGCGGCGCAGCGGCTGCGGGCGCGCCAGCCCCGCGCGGCGGCCGAGCCCCGGGGGCCGAGCCCCGGAGCGCGGAGCCGCCCCGCGCGCCGCAGACCCCGCCTCTTGGTCGGCGGCCGGTCCAGCGCCCCCTGCAGGTGCCGGGCGCCCGCGCGGCTCCCGCGGGCGAGGGACGGGCCTCGGACAGTCCCCGCGGCCCAACCCGGGGTGTCCCCGCATTGCAACCGGGCCGCTCCAGGTTTCCTTTCAAATGGCCCAGTCTTCCGCCCGAGGGAGGCCCGCCCCTCCCACTTGTCGTTAATGTCCTGAGTCGCGAACATTCCGTGCAACTCTTTGGGGCCGTGGTTCTCAGGCTTCAACGTGGGTCCCCTGCAGGCCTTCTTCAAACACAGATTTGCTCCCCCCCCCCCCACTCCCGCTCAGGCTTCCCGATGGTTAGTCTGGGATGGGGCCTGAGATGCCGCGTCCTAACAGGGTCCCTGGTGAGGCTGGGGCGTTCTCGGGTCACGCTCGGAGAGGGGCTGTTTAGACCTACCCAGCCCGTTTTAAACTTCGCAGCCACGCTATGAAGGGCCTGCTGGTAACCCCTGAGGGGTCCGAGTGCGATCTCTGACAGTGACGTGCACCCCAGAGTGCACGAATCTCGAATCTCGTGCCCTAAACCGCGCAAACCCCGTGCCCTGGCCCAATAAACTCTTAAACCCCATGTTACGGCCCCTCCCTTGCCTCTGGTAGAGGAAAGCCACTGTGCGTACCCTAAGCCGGTCAGGCGCTCCAAGCCTAAAATAAAGCTACTGTCGCTGTTGCAAAGTTTTGGCGTGTTTTTAAAATATGAGGGGTGGGGAGAAAGGGAGAATGTGTAGGCGGGGAGGGGGGGGGGAGGATTTACTCGGAGCTGGAACCAGCCTCAGGGAAGAGTGTCCAAGACCTGAATTGCAAGAGGATTTTGCAACATCCTCAGAACTCATCTGAGTAGAAAAACAAAGGAAAATAAACACCCAACCGCAATTTTCTGTCATTGTTCTTGAATCAAAGCTAAGGCAACTAAGGACTTTCGTGTTTCAGTACATGTTTTATTCGGTAGTCATTGACTCCGCGGGGTGATATTAAACTCCTTTGAAGATGAAATTACCATGGACTGACTCCTTGTGGTAGAAACAGAACCTTACACTTTTTATTTCTAGTGAGACTAGGAAATCATCACTTTAAAAAGTTTTAGAAGAAGGAATCTCTGTGTTTAAAGCACAAATCACAAAGAATGAAGAGAGATTGTTATTTTTTTAATGATTTTTAAAAAATACTTTGTTTACTCATGAAAGACACACAGAGAGAGGCAAAGACATATAGGCAGAGGGAGAAGCAGGCTCCTCGCGGGGAGCCCAAGGCGGGGACTGGATCCCAGGACCTTGGGATGAAGCCCTGAGCCAAAGGCAGATGCTCAACCGCCACCGCCCCCGGGCGTCCAGGAAGAGATTGTTAAATAAGCCTAAGCACTGTTGAATTTTTAAAATGATCTGGAGTCATAAATGATCAAACAAAGCAATACGCTTTCATGTTTTAAGTTTTGGTAAAACAAAGGTCATTCTCTTTTTCATGATCTATTTTGCACATGAAGAGGGCAAGGGATTATTATTATATTAACATAACTTGGCTAATTATAGCAAACTCCAATTAAGACTGCTTTTCTTCTTTTAATTAAAATATTTAAAATGAAGGCCCAAATATTTTTGTTTTATAATTTTTTATTTATTTATGATAGGCACACAGTGAGAGAGAGGGAGAGACACAGGCAGAGGGAGAAGCAGGCTCCATGCACCGGGAGCCCAACGTGGGATTTGATCCCGGGTCTCCAGGATCATGCCCTGGGCCAAAGGCAGGCGCTAAACCGCTGCACCACCCAGGGATCCCTTTGTTTTATTGTTGAACTAACAATTATATTTCTGCATTTTTTCTGAAAGTTTTTTTTTTGTTCAGTATTATAGTGTGTTGAATATAGTACGTTTCTAAGTAAAAAGATTGAAAATATGAAGTTTTTACAAATTAGTTTGTAGATATTATAAAGGCAACACAATATTGGATTAAAAACCATGGTATTAAAGAACTTTCATTAAGTTGTTAGGAGTTAATATTACAGATAAAATTTCTGCAGTTTTTGCATGTAACTGGCCAAAAGGACCTGTGATTTGAGTATGACCAGATTTTTTCTTTTTTCTTTTCTTTTCTTTCTCTCTTTCCTCTATTTCTTTTTTCTTTCTTTCTTTCTTTCTTTCTTTCTTTCTTTCTTTCTTTCTTTCTTTCTTTCTTTCTTTCTTTCCTTCCTTCCTTCCTTCTTCCTTCCTTCTTTCTTTCTTTCCTTCCTTCTTTCTTCTTTTTCTGCTTCTTCTTCTTCTTCTTCTTCTTCTTCTTCTTCTTCTTCTCCTTCTTCTTCTTCTTCTCCTCCTCCTCCTCCTCCTCCTCCTCCTCCTCCTCCTCCTCCTCCTTCTTCTTTTTTTTAGAAACACAAAGCCAAGGCATCTAAAAATGTTCTGAGTCAGCTTTTATATAGCACATACTTTTCAAAACCAATATGATTTGTGCAAACAGTGTTAGTCTAGTACAAATTTTGAAAAGCAGATTGCTGGATTTGGCATGGTTCATAAGAACTTGAGGATTTTAAAAGAGGAATTCAACTCTGAGCTACAAATGAATTTGGATCGTTTAGAATATTTTGTAATAAACTATAGGGAGAGAGCATATTAACAAAAGAGTTCTTCAGTATTATTTGGGATCAAAGGTTGAACTAGTGATTTCATATGAATGTGTCATGGGGAAAATATAATAATTTAGACTCTATGAATACTTCTCTCTGACCAATCAGCAACCTAATCTTAGAACTTGATTGGACTGCCAGTTACGAAGAATGGAGTATGATCGTGTAAAAGGTAAAAATGATCATACCATTAAAAATAATGACAATGAACAATACACAGTAAATTGTAGGTTGATGCAATAACTTATTTTATCTCCTCAGGAAATCAAACTAACTCCAATGGGCACAGTAATTCAAATTATGATCAACATAATTTGAAGTCTACTTCTTACTAGGTAAGGATAGTCAGATTTATTTTAAGATGAGGAAAAAATTACCCAAAATTCACGAAGAAATGTTTTGCAAAGTGATCACTTTAGTGCAGTCATGATAAAGCTGAGCTGGTCTAATTTTCTGATACTACTAACTTCATCTGATAAATTTTCTTCAAAATTTCCTGGTAATGATCAAAGTACTGTATGTGGTCAATTTGTCCCCAGTTCTGTCAGTGAAAGTAGTTGAGGGTAGAGAAAGAGTCTACCTGTGGGGTTGGAGTTTTAAAAAATTCTTCCATATATTTCCCCCCAATCCAACTTATTGCTCATTCACTAACACTTAATAGTCAACATCTATTCTAGATATGTTTTGAGAATAGGTGGGTTTTTTTTTTTCTGACACAGATCCATCTCTGCCCAAATACTGCCTAATGATGCTTAAAATTCCATGATACATTATATTCTATTGTCTTTATATCTGTTGTAATTTGTGGATATGGTACCATATTTTTATATCCTACTACGAATAAATACTTCAGTACTTCTTTTGGGAAATATGTTCTAGCATCAGGGGCAAAATACCAGGATATTGCAGACTTAAACTGGGGAGGTTGTAAAGAAGTATCTTAGAAGAAAAAGAAGTACTGAGACCAAGAGGATAGATGTCACCACTTTCATAATATTACTTAAAGTGGGTAGTTCCTCTTTTTAGCATGTGCATATCAAACATTACATGATAGTGAAATAAATCTCTCTTTAGGGACGCCAGGGTGGCTCAGCCGTTGAGTGTCTGCTTTTGGCTCAGGGCATGACCCTGAAGTTCCTGGATCGACTCCCGCATTGGGCTCCCTGCATGGGGCCTGCTTCTCCCTCTGCCTGTGTCTCTGCCTCTCTCTCTGTGTCTCTCATGAATAAATAAATAAAATCTTAAAAAACAAAACAAAATAAAAACAAAACAGAACCCCTCCATCTTGGTCTTCTTTGTTATGGTAGCCCATACCCTAGCTTGTTTGATAGATTATATAGCACTTTTTAGAGTCTGTCTGTAATGAAGATTTTTATATGTGTTTCTGTTATTCTCATTAAATGGAGAGCTTTAAGAGAATAGACACCTTGCCTTTTAAAAAATTAACTAATTAATTAATTTTTTATTTTTTGACTAGGCTGTATGCCCAGCATGGAGCCCAACATGGGGCTTGGACTCACAACCCTGACATCAAGCCCTGAGCTGAGATCAAGAGTCAGATGCCCAACTGACTAAGCCATCCAAGTGCCCCTGAGGCCTTACCATTTTTAATCCTTATATCTCTTGTAACCTAGAGATTGGTGGAATAGACTGATTGTAGATGTTTGTGGAATGTGATTTTAGCCCTTGGTCTCAGAAGAGTTGTATAGGGCACATAAATATGGAGTCCATGAATATCTAGACATCATTTAGATCAAAACTGTGGGTGCATATCCATAGTTATTTATTTCACACAGAACACACTCTTACCCACCTTCCTTAGTCTTCCTTAGTCCAAGTATCCTTTTTGTTTTCTGCTATAAGGAACATGTAGGTCCAGAATTGCCATTGTCTCAGCAACTACAGACTTTACATGTCTTGGTTTGTGGGAAATGGAGATGCTGGAGAGTTGGATAGGGGGAGATGGTTCAATGGAGAGTTCAAGAAGGCTGATCAGACCTAAAATTTCTAGTAATGGATGCTGCCTTATAAATTCCTCAGCATAAAGAACCATGCCTACCAATTCCTAGATGTGAGTTTCCAGAAGAGAGGATACTATCGGTTATGAATTGCCTATTCTTTTCCAGGACTGGGTTTGGTTCTCTCAGTATCCCCACTATATTGTTATTATCCTCTGCTTATAGGTGAACGGAAGCTTAGAAAGTTTAAGTAACTCAATCAAAATTGTACAGTTTTTAGAGGTCAAGCTGGGGCTTCAACCAAAATCTGCACTATGCCAGTTCTCCTTCTATTGTACTGCACCTCCTCTATAACCACATATAAGCAACCAAAATTTCTTCAAGCTGCCCCAGACTGGGGGAATTCAAGAGAGTCTTAGTTAACAGAAACCACCCAATAATCCATTCAGTTTTCCCATAGTATCAGTTAGAACACTGGCTAAGCTACTCTAATAAAGAAGACCAAATATAGTGTTTAAAATAATTTCACTGTTGGATAATAGTCCTGTAGTGAATATTCCAAGTTGGTAGGTTGTTCTGTACCACAAGGTCATTCAGGCATACTGACTCCTTCCATCTGGTTGCCCTGCTGTCTCCTAGGGTACTGTTTTTGGCATCATGATTGAAGCATAGGCATATCCTATGGCATATGCATAGCTATATATGCATATAGCTATGGCATAGGCATATCCATTATGGAGTTGTAGGAAAGAGAAAGAGTAGAAGTCCAAGGCAATTATTTGCTAATAGGAACGATGACAGAAGTTGCCCAATCACTTAACTCTCACATTCTTTTGATGATAATTTACTCATATGTCAAGGTAGGCAGGGAGATGCAGTCTCTGGCTGGGTGGCCAGATGGTAAGATGTATTAACATGGAAAAGGGTATCAAATATTGGTGAACAATCAGAAATTTTCACCACATTCTCACCTCCAACTCTGATCTTTATGTTCATACCTAGCTTGGAAACTTTGATTTCTTCCCTCATTGGCTTATTGTCTTCTTCATTCTGAAGCCTGTCTGAAGGTTCAGGGTAAACTTGTTACTCACAGCTCAGTCTTGCACTGGAAGCTGTTAGTATCAAAGTGAGCTCTTATATATCTTGACCATGAGCATCCTTGTGTAGAGGTTCTTTCACATGATTTTCCTCCTGGCTCTCCAGGTATGGCTGGACATGGCAAATTCTCAGAGGGAAGACCTCTTGGTTCCACCATGGGACTCCCTATTACCTACCTTAGAATCAATTTTTCCTTTTAATTAAAAAGAAACAGCCAGGTGTCATAACTGAAAACCAATACTAGGGGTACCAAGAAGGTAAACCTATATGACACATGTTATTTATATTTTCGAGAGTGGAGCGTTTATGCACAGTGATCCAGAACCACTTTTTAGCAGCTTTTTCAGTTTCTCACAGCACTTTGGGTTTCTAAAGTCTTCCTAAGGACCTGAAACATTTTTTTCTCAGCACAGAAAATACCTAAGCCTTAATGCATATTAATTTATTAACAAATATTCATTAAATGCAATGTATATGCATATATATGGGCAGTGTGCATGTGTGTGTGTGTGTGTGTATGTGTAGAATTGTGCTGAATCCTGTAAAATAAAGTCCAACTTAGTCACTTAAAAGATTTTTGTAAAGGGAGTAGCTGGCTGGCTCAGTCAGTAGAGCATCCAACTCTTGATTTCAGGGTTGTGAGTTCAAGCCCCATACCAGGCGTAGAGATTACTTAAAAAAGTTTTTTGCAAAGAAATTGCAGTTTGAAGACAAATCTCCATAATGAAAGCATAAGCCAACGAAAAGAAGGTGAAAGAGTGGGCATGTTTTGTTACTGTCTTTTATTTTTATTTTTTTCCAGCTTCATTGAGATATCACTGACACATAACATATGCAATTATATGCAATGTACAACATGGTGATTTGATATGTATATATTGCAAAATGATTACCTCAATAAGGTTAGTTAACAGATTTATGATCTCACATTGTTAACAATTTTTTTTGTGTGTGGTGAGGACTTTTAAGATCTACTCTCTTAGCAACTTTCAAATATACAATATAGTACTGTTAAATATAGTCATCATGCTGTACATTATACCCTCAGGACTTTATTCATATTATAACTGGACATTTGTATTTTTTATGACTTCCATCCATTCCATACCTCCCTACCCTGGCTCCTAGCAACCACCAGTCTATTCTGTTCTATGATTTCAGATTTTTCATATCCCACATGTGAGAGCTTTCTCTGTGTTTGCCTTTAGGTCTCTTACTTATTTCACTTAGCATAATGTCTCCAGTTTCTATATGTTGTCATAAATGGTAGAATTTTCTTCTTTTTCATGGCTGAATGATATTCCAGAATATGTGTGTAAACACCCTGGGGGAGTCCCATGGTGGAACCAAGAGGTCTTCCCTCCGAGAATTTGCCATGTCCAGCCATACCTGGAGAGCCAGGAGGAAGATCATGTGAAAGAACCTCTACACAAGGATGCTCATGGTCAAGATATATAAGAGCTCATTTTGATACTAACAGCTTCCAGTGCAAGACTGAGCTGTGAGCTGTGGTTTGTATCTGAAACCAAATACATAATGTATAATATAATTATGCAATTAATACTATATATTGTGTATATATATCATACACCTGTATGATATACATATATCACATTTTATCTCTTCATCCTTCAATAGACACTTAGGTTGTTTCTCTGTCTTGACTATCATAAATAATACTGCAATGAACATGAGGGTGCAGATATCTTTCAAGATGGTGAATTTATTTCCCTCAGACTTATACCCAGAAGTGGGATTGCTGGATCATATGGTAGCTCTATTTTTAATTTGTTTAGGAATTCACCATACCATTTTTTATAGTGGCTGCATGAGTGCGCATTCCCATGAACAGGGTATAAGCGTTCCCTTTTCTCTACTTTCTTGAGCTGGCACCTTTTCATACTCCAAGTCAAATCTCTTTGTCAGTTTTATTACAAAGTAATTTTTGAGAAGCCATCTGGAAGACTGAAATGTGGATTTATGTGCAGTATAGATAGTGGCAAATCTCACCTTATTATCTTGAGATATTAGCCTATGATTGTGTATACGTGCTTATATTTATATTAGGGTTGTATATTATCTATTGCCAGGGTGTGTGATCAAAAATTGGAGAGGCCCTTGTTGTAGGGAGAGAGGAATGTGGTTCAGTAGGAGAACAAGTAGATTCAGAGACTTCTGTACTTTCCTTACCTTGTGCACAGCTTCTCTACTAGACTGTAAACTCTTAGGAGGCAGGGACCGTTTCTTTTCATTTGATTTCTCAGGCTTAGTAAAGAGCATAGTACATAGTGAAGAGCTGATAAACTGCTTCTCCTTGGGGAGTGTTTAAGGAGCAAGTGGTCAACAGTGTCAAATGCAAAAAAAAAAAAAAAATCAAATAAAGTAAGAAATAAAAATTTTGTTGGATTCAACATTTGGGATGACTTCATTAACTGTATGAAAGCAATTGAGGAAGGAAGCCAGACTGAATGTATCACGGCAGAAATGGGGAACAGACTCCAATAGGTTGGAAAAGAAAGGAAGAAGAGTTGGGACAGCAGCCAAAGAACATTCTTTTAAGGGTGAGAGAGATTAGATTCTTCTTATAGGCTGAGAAGAAGAGAGCTGTGCAAAGAGACACATTGAAGATATATGAAAAAAAAAAAAGAGACTAACTGATGGAGTTAGGTGCTGGAGAAAAGTGAACAGAGAAGAAAGCAAACGATTATCTTTGAGCAGAAGCCCCTTTTTCTCAGGGATTTGGAGAAAGAAGAGAAATGTGAGATGCACACAGTTTTGTGGGTGGGGAGGGGTGAAGGACAGTGAGCTTAGGCCTGATCTGAGTCAGGATCAGCTGAAGGGAATGCAAGGTAAGGACTCTGAAACTGCAAAAATCCATGTGTTGTTCTCTGTTTTCAGAGTGTCTTAACATTTGTTTGGGTAAAATGGGATGGTAAGATATGAATAACAGTCCACTGAGGAAAAAAAATATAAAATCACTTAGAACCAAGTACTGGGTGACTAAGACAGGGGTGCCTAAAATGCATAGAAGTGATGGAGCAATGATTTGGCATTTAGTTGGTTAAGGAAGATACAGTGAAGTGGATCTTTTGAACTTGGCCTCTGAAGACTGAGAGATTTTTTTGCTGGGGAAAAGAAAAGGAAATGTTTTATTTTCTCTTCTAAACCAGAAACGGCTTATATGAAGTTCTCTTTGGTCTAGCAGTAAGTTTATGTCTAGGAATTAGCTTTATAAACTTAGTAGATTTCTTCCCCTAGAGCACTGCTCATTCGGGTTAACCAGAGAATTTCTAACACAGTGTATTGATTATGATTCCCTAGTACTTCCTAATGATTTCTCCTTCCTCACTGAGCTTGTTAAGGTGTTAGTTAGCTTTCTTCACATCTGTAGCGCTTAGCAGAGACCATGACTCATAGTAGCGGCAGCTCAAAAACAAAAGACAAAAAAGAAAAAACAAAAAGAAAACCCAACAAAAAATTTAGTTGAATTCTCCCACTCAGTGCTTGCTGTCAGCCTGTCCTTGGTCCTGCTTTTGTATTCCAGTTAGCTTCTCCCAAAGCCCTATTTCTGTCTACACAGCCCTATTACAGCTCTTTTCTGGTCATGTTCTAGTCCATCAGATAACATGTTTATCCCTCCTACTGATTGGCAGCTAAAGGATCCTTAGGGACTCACCACAAGCTTTCACGGGGTGAGTGGTCAGTTGGGATCACTCAATACAAAACACAAAATGGGTTTAAACAATAGTGCAAGCTTTATGCATTGTTTCTATCTGAGATGAGATAGGGTTCTTATTCCAATCAAGGAAATTATTCATGTCAGTGTGGAAGGGGGACTTTGGACTGTTCAAACTTCACAGTTTCTGCGGAGTTGATTTAATGGTGGGCTGCTGTGCTATGTGGCCACACGGTGGCTCCAGAGCCCTTTGTAGTAAAAATGAACACATCTACTCCAGGGCATCTGCCGCTGCTGCTTTCTGATTACATTGTTTCATCAGACTTTTAAAAACTCACTGTAAAGAGACAAGGATGACATTTTTTGGTGATTGTGTTGGTATTATGATAGGTGAGCACATTCCGAGGTCTAAAGAATTTCCATGAGGCTTAGAATAAGCATCAGATTCTGTATGGTCAGACTCCTGGCTGTGTGTTGGTCTATCATGTATGTTTGCTTATGAGCATATATGTGCGTATTGTTATGTCGTATCTTTTATTACCTGTATCTACATCTGTATCTTATATTTAACCTGAATTAAATGGTACTAAATGCTTACCATTTCAAGCATTTCCACAAATTATTATTTTTTTTGGAGGTATAATTGACGTATAAAATTATACCACTTTCAGGTATACAACATAATGTTTCAATAGTTTTTATATTGCAAAATGATCACCACAGTAAGTCTGGTTAACTCTGTCACTGTACATAGTGACAAAAAATGTTTTCTCCTGTGATGAGAACTTTTAAGATCTTATCTCTTAGCAACTTTCAAGTATGCAATGTAGTATAACTAACTATAGTACCACACTATATTACATGTCCATGATTTATGTATTTTATAACTGGAAATTTGGACCTTTTGACTCATCCATTTTCCACTCCTTCCTGCCCTCAGCTCTGGCAACCACCAATCTCTTCTCCGTATCTATGAGTTCAGTTTTTTTTTTTTTTTTTTTAAGATTCCGGAAGGACAGCTTACATGGAGACTTAGTTCTCCTTGGCATTGTCTCCCACATTCATGGTGCTTTCAATACATCTCTTCCTACAAAGGCAACATGTCATGTGATTTTCCCCTGTTTTAAGGGAATTAGGACTTCTTTTGTGTATGACCTTTCCAAGATGCTTTCTATTATCTTTACTTCCGGTATAACCATATAGAGACTTATGTCTTAGTAAGATCCCACATATGAATAGCAATAACTTGATTTTATGGGCTAATATATTTTCAATAGAGTTATGCTCTGAGTCATCCTTAGAGAAAAAAATCTTGGGATGCCTGGGTGGCTCAGCGGTTAAGCAGCTGCCTTCAGCCCAGGGCATGATCCGGGAGTCCCAGGATTGGGTCCCACATTGGGCTTCCTGCATGGAGTCTGCTTCTCTCTCTGCCTGTGTCTCTGCCTCTCTCTGTGTCTCTTATGAATAAATAAAATCTTTAAAAAAATAAAAAAGGAAAAATCTTACTTATATTAGTATCTGTCTTTTGTATACACAGTATATTAGTATCTGTCTTTTGTATACACAGCTATTAGACAAAAGGAAGTGGGGAATAATTCTTTGAATGGTTTCTCAGGCTTTAGAAGCTATTAAAATAGAAGCAAGTTTTCCTTCAAAATTACATTACAAATTGTATTTGTGGGACCAGACCATACCATTTTATTGGTTCATTTTTATTTTTTTTTAATTTTGTTTATTTATTCATGAGAAACACAGAGCAAGAGGCAGAGACATAGGCAGAGGGAGAAGCAGGGTCCCCATGGTGAACCTGATGCGGGACTTGATCATGGGATCCCAGAATCACACTGAGCCGAAAGCAGATGCTCAACCACTGAACCAACCACTGGCTCAACCACTGAGTCACCCAGGGGTCCCAATATTAGTTCATTTTCATAGTTGACTAGTGAGATTTTTCTAGTCCATCTAGAAAATGGACAACTTTATTTAGTTATTTTTCCAAATTTTTAAATCTCTTATTGTATGTTTAAGTCTTTTATGTATCTTAAATTTATTTTAATATATTAAATTTATTTAATAATTTAAATATAATATTAAACATGTTACTATAATAGATTTAATAATAATTTAAATGTAAATAATTTAATATATTAAATTTATTTAATAAGTCTTTATTTTAATATATTGTTTAGATAGGGGTATGATTTTATTTTCTTTCAGATGAGTGGTCATTTGTGCCAAGATATTCTTTCCCTACAGAATTTAGATATCACCTTTTTCATAATTAAGTTACTTATCATATAGAGTGGGATCAACCTGGGTTTAACTTTTTTGTGTTTTACTAACTATTCATCCTTTACCACACCAATGACAAATTGATTTGAATACAATTGCTTAATAGCATGCCTTAATATCTGGTAAGGAAAATCCTCTCACTCTTTTATTCTATTTTATTTATTCTATCTTAGTTTTGGATCTATACACGCACAATTTAAAGGTGTGATGATTTTATAAGGCTTTCTTCTCCCTTCAAAAACCTGCTAAGCTTGACAGCTGCCTCTGCTGATCCTTTCCCTCTGTTAGAGGCAGTAATTAAATAATTTAGAGATTCCTATTTTACATTGAATTTTACGGTGGCATCCTATTATGTTAGGTGAGGATTTAGCTCTCTTTGTTCTGCATCCCCACCATACAGGGACCCTGCCTAGCCTCTCATCCACTTAATGTGTTAGATACATTAACATTTGGTTAGATAAATATTCACTGATTGTATTCTTATAATTCTAGAAGTTTATTCACAACTGAAGTATTTAGTGTACTCTGATTACTTTTCCTTTCTTATATAGCCTTTTTAGTTTCTCGAGGGTTAATAGTGATCTGATTTTTGTTACTTGCTCAGTTTTTAATAGACTCACTACTAATTTACTTCCAAAGTTGGCACCAATTATCTAAATCTCCTCCCAAGATGTTCTGATGTATTGGCTATTATATTAATATTGGAGGAAGCTCAGTGCTTTCTGATTGCTTCACTCTGGAATGGTCACTCCCTATGCCTGATGTACAATTATTTTCTGGAGATCTCCTTTCACCATAGCCTGGAGATTCTTTGTTTCTTTCTCTTCTGTATTCAATCTTCTTGTTTCTCCTCTTTTCCTTCTTTTTTGGTTAATTACTTCACTGAGTCTCAACAGTGTCAGGTTTAATCAAAAGTACCCTCAGGGGGCCATTGAGCCTGGTGGTGAGAAGAGAGAGGCTCCCCACCACCTCGATCTCTTCCTGGGTTTTGGCACCAAATATCAGGTTTAATCCAATCGGTAGTGAAATGAAATAGGCCAGGCAAAGTTGGTCAAAACAGGCTTTCAATGGGATGCCCTCTTGGGTGAGGTTCCCTGGCCCAAAGGGGAGGGAGAGAGCAGGAGTCATGGGCTGGGGAAGTTGTGCCCAGGGGAGGGCAAACCAGCTTTTTCAGGGGGTAGGGTTAAGGGGTTGTGTGTCTGTATGGGGTGATAGGTATTAGGCATATTACTGGTGAAATCAGCCTGGGGCAATAACTGCCTAAGCCCTTATATACGGGGTCTGGGTAAAGTATGGTTCAGGTTTCCTACATAGGTCTAGTCTCCCCCTGATGACATGTCCCTGGATGGTCTGCTGTTGCTGGTAAAGTTCTGAGGTGGGGGCAACAAGGTGGAGGGTCCGCCTCCATTTTGTTGGTGCCTCCCAATCCCCCTTGATCCCGCTGGCCCAACATTCCCATCCTTTTGTTGTTATAGGGTGTCAGTTCAGATCTGGCTACTTCCTGCTGAGTAGGGGGCATCGTGGGGTCCCTTGGAAGTGGGCAAGCGGGAGTAGGGGTGTAGGAGGAGTTGGTTGACAGATGAATCAACATTTTGCAAATTTGTTCTTGGATGAGTCGGAGAACTCAAGGGGCCACCATTAATGATATGCCGATGATTAGGAGTGGGCTTAGAAGGGGAAGGAGTCATGTGGTTAGTGGGGTCTGCCACCATTGGAGTGTAGTTGGGCCACCCGGGTCTACCAGTTTTGGAGAGACTCACGAACTTTGGCGAGGATGTGGAGATTGGTCTCAACTACACCTGTTTCATTGATGTAGTAACAGCATTCTTCATCGAGAAACATGCAGGCTCTGCCCTTGTCTGTGGTGAGGAGGTCCAAGGCGCATCAGTTCTGGAGAGCTACCTGGGCCACCGAGGTTATCTGGCATTGGACGGAAGCCAGAGACTCTGCCAAGGCCTCAATGGCCATCTGAAGCCTTTCAGATAGGTCCCTGGTGGAATCTACAGAGTGGATTAAGGCCCTCACCCCCAATCCCATGGCCACCAGGGTTGAGGCCAGGGAGACCCTGATAACTAGTGGGAGAAAGAACGCCCTTTCTGCTTTTCCGGGGGGCTGCCAAGGAGGGCTACTTCTGCCTGACTATAGTTAATTGCTGAACCAAGGAGACAGAGAGACAGAAGAGAGAGGCAGAGGTATTGAGAGATTTAGAAAGGGTGCCATTGCACCAAAAGAAACCTCTGAGAGGGGCATGATGAAAGGTAACACTTGACAGGGTGAGGTTGCAGGGGGAAGAGTTAGGGGTGGAATAACAGAAAGGGAATTGGTAGTTGAGAGAGTCGGTGAATAAGGGAATGTCATGGAGAGAGGGAAAAAGTCCTGGAGGTGTGGGTGTGGGGTTGGTGCAGTTAAATTCATTAGGAGGGGAACGGCCACCAGGGGTTTTTGCCCAAGGCAGCACACATAAAACAGTGGGACAGATTGCCCAAGCTGGAAAGGCTGGTGAGGGAAGTTGCCTTGTTGGATAAGTTTTATCCAGGAGAAGGGGCCCTAGTCCTGAGCTGGGTTAGCCTGTAGGTGGATTTGGAGAAGTTATTCCTGTGTGTGTATGGTGTGAGTTTGTACTTAGAGCGGATTGGATTTGTGGAAGTGAGATCTGCACGTATGTTCTATAGATTTGGAGAGAGGCGGTAGGGTAGGAGGAAAAAGACCAGTGGTATAATTTTGTGGTTACCCCCATTGCCCAGCGGAATCCCAAGGGTCTGGAAAAGTTAGGATATACTTATTGTATTGTCTGTAGAAGCGGCATCGTGAGTGATTGGTTGCAAAGGTGCCAGGGAAAGGGTCCCTACAGAAGTGGCCAAGGCAAAGAATATTACAGTAGCAATAAGGACAACCTCCGTAGGTTTCAACCCAGTAATTTTGGCAGGGAGGATGGGTCTGATCATAGGTGAAATAGATTATAGATCAGAGCTGGATACAGGAATTGACTGGAAATTTGGGATGGAGAAATCGATGAGAGCCTGGCAACCCAGTGGTTGACAATCAATCAGTGGTAGAAATAAGGCGAGACCTGATTCCCTAGTCCCAGGTTTCCATCATGTAAAACCTCCACCTAAACACAGGTCAATGGTGAAGTGACTAGGAGGTAGGACCAGGAGGAGGAGGTTGGCATGAAAGCTGTATTTGAGTGGGTCCCAAAGGTTGTGCTGTCCATACATCTTGTGAGGGGGCTCGCTTTAGTTTAGAGACGTGTACCCATGGGTGGTGTCCTATGAGTTTGGTGGCTGTGGGGGTCATAAGGACCACTTAGGCTGTAAAGTTTTTGGGTGTAGTTCTTTTAGCAGGACACTATCCCCTGGGGCCAGGGCTTGGGGAGTATCTGGTGTGGGTTCTCCTGGAGTAGGGGTGACTGAATCCGCATTGGCCTGCAGGAGGGCTCTTAGAAGAGTTAGGTAAGGTAGGTAAGATAGGAGAGGAGGAGGTGATGGAAGATTTTGAGTTAGTAGAAAGGGCCGCCCGTAGAGAAGCTCAAAGGGACTTAGACCCGATGGCCCTCTAGGGGTAGCTCTGAGCCTTGTTAAAGCCAGTGGGAGAAGGGTTGGCCAGGACAGGTTGGTTTCAAGGGTAAGTTTGGTGAGATGTTCCTTCAGAAGGCCATTGGCCTGAAGACTGGGGTGATATGGGATATGGAGTTTCCGGGTAATATTTAGGCTCTCGGAGACTTGCTGGGTGATACTGGAGATGAAAGCCAGGCTATTGTCAGATTGTAGGTTCCGCAAGAGGCCAAATCTCAGGATGATGTGTTCGATGGGTATGGTGGCCACTACATCCACCATCTCCTGAGCTGTGGGGGAAAGCCTCTATCCACCCTGTAAAGGTGTTCACTAAGGTTAAGAGGTAGCGAAAGGATTTATGGCGTGGCGTGTGGGTAAAGTCAAACTGCCAGTCCTCACCAAGTCGGTGGCCATGGAGCTGGTGATTGGTTCTGGCCTGTGAATTCCGCCTTGAGCGTTTACAGTGGAGCAGGTTTTGCAAGACTGATGCACCTCTCCGATAACCTTTTGGAGATGTGGATAGTGGAAAAGGGGTCTAGGAACTGGTGTAAGACCTTGGGACCAATGTGTAGGGATTGATGTTTGTCTGAAATGATCATGGGAGCTAAATGGTTTGGAAGAGTGAGTTTCTTTTGAATGAAGATCCAGCCTTTTCCCCCTGCTATTCCTCCCATCATTTTTAGTGTCTGAGTTTCCTCATCTGTGTAAGAGAGGGAATATGGTGTGTTGAGAAAGAGGAGGGGAGCTGGTGAGGAGCCTAAGGCAGTGGCTCAGGCAGTGGAGTCCGTTTTATTGTTGTCCCGGGACACTAGGTCCTTGGAGGTTTGGTGTCCACGATAGTGGACAATGGCTACTTCAGTGGGAAAGCTGAGGGCCTCTAGTTGTTTTGAAATGAGGGGCTCATTGATTATGGGGATTCCCTTGGTTGTAAGAAACCCTCGCTCTTGCCAGAGGACAGAATGTGTATGTGTGATGAGGGAGGCATATTTGGAGTTAGTGTTATGGTAACTCATTGCCCTTTGGAAAGGTGAAGAGCCCTGGTGAGAGCTATAAATTCTGCCTTCTGAGAGCTTGTCCTGAGGGGAAGGGAACTGCCTCTAGGATGGCATCTTGGGTAACAAAAGCGTATGTCACATGTCTTTGGCCATCTGGGGTGATGAGAGAACTACCATTCATAAAGAGTATTCGGTTAGGGTTAGAGAGGGGTTGATCAGAAAGTTCTGGATGTGGAGGAGTCAGCTCTTCCAGGAGTTGATGGCAGGAATGGAAGGGTTCTGGATTAGTAGAGGGGGTAGATAGGAGGGCAGCAGGATTTAGATGAGGAGAAGTTGATAGATAGATGTCAGGATTTTCGATGAAGAGGAGGTGAGTAGAAACAGTGGGTGAGGGAGAAAGACAAATGGTGGCTTTCAGTTCGTGTAGGATATCCCGGCCGAGGAGGGGAGCTGGGCAGGAAGGAATTATTAGGAAGGAATTTGAGAAGAACCCATCCGGGCTGCAAGAGAGGAGCAGAGTAGGAGTAGTCCATGGAATAGAGGTGCCATCAATTCCACTGGAGAGGGGAAACTGACCCCTGAGTAGGAAGGCAAAACAGAGTAGGTCGCCCCCGTGTCCAACATGAAAGAGATGGACTTAACCGCTACCTGGAGTGGGACCCTGGGCTCGGCCTGGGTTAGGGGGGTGTCCGAATTTGGGCCCCATCAGTCATTGTCCAATCCGAGTAGTTGGAAGGCTGGATTTGCCAGCTCAGGGTTTCCTCCATGTGGAGGTGCTGAGGATCCTCCAAGACCAGGGCAGTCGGATTTCCAGTGGCCCATCATTTGACATTGAGGGCATGGCCGCGTTGGCTCCTTGGGATTGGGACATTGGTGGGCCCAGTGTCCCTTGGTTCCACATTTGAAGGAAGCCCAAGGCAAGGTGCGGTTGATTCCCTCTTTCTGTGGGCTCCCGAAGCTCGCTGGCTGCAGGGCTGCCACCAAGGCTGGGGCTTGGAGTTGGACCTTCGGCTGGAGTCTAGCCTGCCTCTTAAGTTCAGCGGCTTCCTCTCGGGTGTTAAAGACTTTAAATGCCATTTTCACCAGGTCAGGAATGGGAGTTTGAGGACCCTCCTCAGACTTCTTTCCTTTTTTATGGATATTGGGGGAGGACCGAGAGATAAAATGGGTCGCTAAGACAGTAGCCCCAGCTGGGGAGACAGGGTCCAGGTGAGTGTACTGGGTTAAAGCCTCAGTGAGCCTATTAAGGAAAACTGCAGGGTTTTCATCTGGGTTCTGAATGATTTCCTGGAGTTTATCATAGTTGATGGCCTTGTTAGAGGCCGCCAGTGTGCCAGCGATGAGACAATGGCCATGTGGTTGCGGCGCCCTGGCCATCTTGGCCATCCTGATAATCCCATCCCTGATCCATGGCAGGAACTGCCTGAGCACCGACTGGGACAGCAGCATCGGTTAAATGGACCTGGTTGGCATGCTCTCGGGTGGCAGCCTGAATACTTTCCCCCTCCTCTGGTGTAAGGGTTGTGGTCTGGACGACATGCAAATCATGCCAAGTCAAGTCATATGCCTGAGCCAAATATTGGAATTCCTTGGCATAGTTTCCCGGGTGAGCAGAGTAAGAGCCCATCTGTTTTTCAATTTGGGAAAGGTCCTGGAGCGAGAAAGGAGCATGGACCCAAACAACCCCTTCAGCTCCCGCCACCTCTTGCAGGGGGCAGGCCAGGTCAGGGGAGGAGGAGACCTTGTGGGATCTTGTGCGGTGGAGATCAGAGGGGAGGTAGGAGGTGAAGGTCGGGGATCAGAAACGGGTAAAGAGGTGTGTGGTTGGGAGGCAGGAGGAGAAGGAGAGGGGGCAGGGGGTTCTGGATAAGGAGGGGGGAGGGCTGGTGTCCCCTTAGTAGGTGGACAGGCCAAGGGTTCAGGAGACTCCGAGGGAGGGGAAGGGGGAAAGGATTCAGGGGTTTTTGGAACTGAGGGAATAGGTGGAAGGGAGGGAGGGAGTGGTGCCCACGCCAAAAGACCTGAGTGGTAGAGCATTGGGAGCAGGGGGAGGGGAGAGAGCGGAGGTCCCAGAAAGCCTGCACGTTCGGGATCTTGGTCCACTTGCCCTGGTGTCTAGAGAGATTGTCCAGGTCTGTGAGGATTTGGTAAGATGGAGTTTTCTGAGATCCTGTGAGAACCCCCGAGTTTCAAAATTAGCCAGTAGATAAGCCAATGGAGTTTTAGGGTCAAATTTGGATTGGGCAGTTCCCATGATTCTTGCCGGGTAAGGAGACTGAGACTGAAAACAGGTGTCCCCATTTGCAGCTCAGGGTCACCGACAGAAACAGAGATCACCGTGAGGATGAGGTCGTCTCATCCCCAGGGACTGGCAGAGAGCCACCCGGTGGCTCAGTGGAGTTGTCCTGGTGTGACTGAGGCTTCAGGCAGGACCACTCAGATGGAGGCACGGAATTGGGGAACTTACCTGGCATTTCCAGGCGCTGGGTTCAGTTAAGGTCCTGGTGGTGAGAGGAGAGAGGCTCCCCACCAGTGCGCGGGGGGGGGGGGGGGGGGAGCCTTGATGTCCTTCTGGGTTTTGGAAGTAAATGTCAGGTTTAATCAAAAGTACCCCCAGGGGGCCATTGAGCCTAGTGGTGAGAAGAGAGAGGCTCCTCACCAGCGTGGGGCCTCCATCTCCTCCTGGGTTTCAGCACCAAATATCAGGTTTAATCTGATTGGTAGTGAAATGAAATAGAGAGGCCAGGCAAGAGTTGGTCAAAACAGGCTTTTAATGGGACGCACTCTTGGGCGAGGTTCCATGGCCCGCAGGGGAGGGAGAGAGCAGGGGAGTCTCCAGCCGGGGAAGTTGTGTGCAGGGGAGGGCAAGTGGGCTTTTTAAGGGAGGAGGGGTAAGGGGTTGTGTGTCTGTATGGGGTGATAGGTATTGGGCATATTACTGGTGAAATGGGCCTGGGGCAATAACTGCCCAAGCCCTTATATGGGGTCTGGGTAAAGTACGGTTCAGGTTTCCTGCATAGGCCCAGTGTCCCCCTGATGAGGTGTCCCTGGATGGTCTGCTGTTGCTGGGAAAGCTCTGAGGTGGGGGCAACAAGGTGGAGGGGCCGCCGCCAATTTGTTAGTGCCTCCTGATCCCGCCAGCCCAACAAACAGTAGATTCAGTAGATTAATGAGAAAAAAGGCATGAGAACCAAATAGACACTGTACAAAAATCTTAATTTTGCCATTACATTAGATTGGTGGTTTGGCTGTGTATAGGATTTGAGGTGGATATTATTTTCTTTCAGAAATTTGAAAGCACTGCTCCATTGTTTTCTAGCTTCCAGTGTTACCTGGAGAAGTTAAAAGTCATCTGTATCTTTGTTTTGTATGTGAACTGATTTTTCTCTGATCTTATTATTCTCATGATTCTGAAACTTCATAATCATATGCCTTCTTGTGGGCCTGTTTTCATTCCACTGTCCTAAGACTTTGTTGGATGTTTGCAATAAGGGAGTTGACCAGAAGGATTTCATGCTCTTCTCAGCTTGACTAAGCTTTAGTTAGACTTCTTTCTCCAGGCTTCTCACTTCCCTTTTCTTAGATAATTTACTTTAAAAAGCTTGCAATTATAAATTCTTTTGAAGTTCCTTTGAGATGTAAATTTTTTTAAAAGCCTCTTGCCAGTTTTATGTCCCATGATCATCTTTTTCAAGGACCTTGGGAACCATCCCTTTGAAATGTAATCACCAGGGAGGATAGGGATCCCATCTTTCCCTTCTCTGTGGGATGGTAGAAGCCTAACTTTGGTAGGCAGCTTGCTCCAAATTATAAAACTACCTTCTATCATAAAGATACAAGAACATTTGGAGTACCTGGGTGGCTCTGTTGATTAAGCATCTGACTTTTGATTTTTAGCTCAGGTCATGATCTTGGGGTCATGTGACTAAGCCCCACATCAGGTTCCGTGCTCAGTAGGGAGTCTGCTTAAAATTCTCTCTCACTTTCTCCCTCTCCCTATGCCCCTCACTCTGCTCTCACTCTCTCTCAAATGAATCAATAAATCTTTAAAAAAAATACAAGAAAACTTACTTTTCCTTTGAGTAAGGCCAATTAGCAAACACAGGTGCCCTACAGTCCTCTCATCTCGGGTCTTAAAGCCTCTCTCAAAGTTTGTTTCAGTGGAGTTGGAGCTAGATTTAGTTCTGATTTCTCTTACCTGTTGCAATAGCCTGGAATAAAGTTTTCTTCTTGTTCTGGAAGATTTTCTCAAGTCTTTGTTGATGATCCCCTCCTCACTGTCCTTATTCTTTCATGCTTCTATAGGACCCAGGTTTTTTGTTGTTTGTTTGGTCTTGTGGCTCTGCCATTCCTGAGGGCCTTGGAATCCTCCTCTGGATCTCTGAATCTAGCCAGCAGATAAGAAAAGAGAGAGAGGATCATCTTGGGAGGCTTTAATGGGTCAGGCCTAGAACCAGTATACATCATTACATTTATATCCTATTAGCCAGACTCAGTCACACCTAAATGTAAGCAAGTTAGGAAAATGTAGTTTAGCATGTGTCCATGAGGAGAAGGGCTTTGTGGCTATAAAGAGACTTCTATGATCATTTGCTCTGCTGGTCACTAGGATCTGTCTCATATTCCTCCTACACATAGAACATATCACCCCCAAGGCAGACAGTCCATCTGGACACTGGATCCAGGTCCAAGTTTGGGATTTCTGAGTGATATGCCATCCCCCTATGAGGGCTGGATGTGGCTACTTGTGAAGCACTGACCGGTACGCAAAATGGAAAAGTTATCTGCTCTTCCAACCACTGTAGTGATGATGGAGCAGGGATGGGATAAACACAAAGAAAACTCCACTCAGAAAAGAAGAGAAAGAAAGGAAAAGCAAAGCAAAGCAAAGCAAAGAAACGAAAAAGATGGGAGACATACAATAATCTCTGGTCCATAGATTCTGAAATTCTGTTAGCAAGCAGTATAAAGGTATCCTAGCCTGAAGATGAGGAAATTACCTTGTGTGTCTCTGATCCTGCTTTGGGAGATATATTTCCTAGATGCCATTCCTCATGGCCCCTGGCTCTCCTTCTGGGAGGTTCTTTCTCAACTCCATTACCTTTTATGCTCACAGCAGACAGAGACTTTGATGAGTGTGTCTTCTCTGGGAGTGTGTGTAGCTCTCATTGTCCCTTCCTTCTGGAAGTTTGTATTAAGACTTTTCCAAATCAGATTTCTTTAAACCAGCCTCATGATTTCTTTGACAATTCTACCAAAATTTTGATAGTTTTTGATCTATTACTTTCAGTAAGTTCCAAATACTGATTACCGCTCACATAGAGTTTCCCTAGACATGACTCTCGAGGTTTCCCTGCTTATTTCTTCTCTCTCATATGACTCAACTTAGAGTGACTACTTTGAGTTGTGGCTTCATTGGCAGGTGTCCCTTATTTTGGTATTTGCTGCAAAGCTGAATTCCCTTTCTTAGCTGAAAAGTCTCTTTGGATTTTGTTGCTTAAGGTGTTTTAAAACTTATCTCTTAATATTTGGTGAAAGAAGAGACAATTTTTCTAACCCTGTAAGGCATTCTGAATTTGGACTCTTTCTATTCTTTTCAGTTATTGTTTGAAAACCAGACACATTCTTACTGAGCTCATCTTTTACATGTAATACCTTGCTGACAGCAGGCAATAGTAGCCAATATATATCATCACCCTAAAAGTTTCCAACCACTTCCCCTGGAGCTTCATACTCATAGGCAAGTGGCCTGTCTTTAAAGTTATCATGAACAGTGAGTTTATCAAATGTTTTGCCTGGCATTACAAGAGTCTTTGGCCTTCCAGACCCTCATGTTTATTTGAACTTCATGTCAACCCCACATATTTTAGTTTTTTTGTTGTTTTCTTATAAAAGCTTACTTCTTCAGGGTGATAGATTCTATGGAAGTAGGGATAAAGAATATTGGCTGTTAGACAAATTCCCAAATCATAGTGGCCTAATAGAGTAAAAGTTCATACTTGCCTTACCCAAAAGCTAATATAATGTTCAGTAGGTAGTTTTCTATATGGTTATTAAGGGAGCCAGATGATTCATTTATTTAGGCCAAAATTTAGCCACCTGACACACTATATGGATACATCTTTGAGCTTGTAGACAATAGCCACTTGAGAAAAACCTGACCTTTCCCTGCATCACTCTTTCATTCAGCAAGTGTCTTCATGCTTAAAAGCAAAAGGACATCCTTCTCCCTGTCTTCCCTCCCCTACCCTTGAGGAGATGAGTGAGGAAAACTGGCCTATCAACAGAGAAATTGCAATACCATGTGGTGAGGACAATAAAAGTGATGGGAATAAAGCACTGGGAAGCAGAGGTTTTGAGCACTAATTCACCCAAATGTCCTCTGAGAACTCTTTTATTTATTTTAAATGTGGAAAAGTCTGAAGCAACTTATTGCCATTCAAAACAGATATAGTTTAACAGGAATTCAGGCTCCGTTTGCATAAATCCAAGGGACATCATTCATAATTATTCAAGTGAATAGTGTCCCCTGGTGTTGTATGACAGAATGATGCTGTTAGGAGGATATAGTACAGTTCACAGTGAGCTGTTTTTGTAACTTCAAAACCAGTTCCACCTACTCTGTTAGAAAGTTATACCTGGGATCCCTGGGTGGTGCAGCGGTTTAGCGCCTGCCTTTGGCCCAGGGTGTGATCCTGGAGACCCGGGATCGAGTCCCACGTCGGGCTCCCTGCATGGAGCCTGCTTCTCCCTCTGCTTATGTCTCTGTCTCTGTCTCTCTCTCTGTGTGACTATCATAAGTAAATAAAAATTAAAAAAAAAGAAAGTTATACCCATTTTGGGAAGTTAATGAAGATCCTCTTGAACTTAAACTTTTATGAATTTCTTTTCACCCTCCAGGTTTACTGATATATAATTGACACATAACATTGTGTAAATTTAAGGTGTACAACACATTGATTTGATTGACTGATATATAACACAATGATTACCACTGGGGTGCTAGATAAAACCTTCAATCATGTTATATAATTACCATTTCTTTTTTTGTGGTGAGAATATTTCAGATCTACTCTTTCAGCAACTTTCCAGATTATAATACAGTATTATTAATTATAATCCCCATGCTATTTATCAGATCCCTTGAACTTAGGAGAAGCAGGCTCCATGCCGGGAGCTGACGTGGGACTCGATCCCGGGACTCCAGGATCGCGCCCTGGGCCAAAGGCAGGCGCCAAACTGCTGAGCCACCCAGGGATCCCCGAACTTATTAATCTTTAAACTGGAAGTTTGTACTCTTTGATCAATGTCTCCTCATTTCCCAATTTTCCAGCATAGCAACCACCCCCTAGTCTCTGTAGTTATGAGTCTGGCTTTTTTAGATTAAACTTGTAAGTGACATCATACCATATTTGTATTTTTCTGGTCTTATTTATTTCACTTCAGGGAGCCAAGTTATTTCAATTTTATGGCCTTGAAATTTATGCTGGATCCATTACATCTGGTTGGCCAAAAGGGAAAAAATTGTAAGGGAAGCTTTGGATGAGAGGCACTCATCACTCCCACTCACATTCTTTTTTTAAAGATTTTATTTATTTCTTCATGAGAGATATACAGAGAGAGGCAGAGACATAGAGGAAGAAGCAGGCTCCATGCAGGAAGCCCGATGTGGGACTCGATCCTGGGACTCCAAGATCAGGCCCTGAGCCTCCAGATACTCAACCACTGAGCCACCCAGGCATCCCTCCCACTCACATTCTAATGAAATTCAGTCACATGGTTGCATCTCATTGGAAGTGAGACTGGCAAATGTTGTTACGCTGTGTTCCTGGAAGAAAAGGAAAACCGATTTTGGTGAACATGCAGCAGCAACTGCCACATCTTTTGTTTTCCTTTTTTAGAGAATAAATCTCCAGTCCTCTTCTAGGGGTGGGGGGTGGAGGGCAGAGGGCAGAGGGAAGGCAATCTTCTGCCTTTTGTGATTGGAGGTGAGTTCTGCTTCTTCCCCACCCCTCTAGCTCTGTGGGGATATAATAGATATCTAACATCATGTAAGTTTGAGGTATGCAAGGTGATGGTTGGATATAGGCATATATTGTTAAATGATAAGCACAGTAAAGTTAGTTAACATATACAACACTTTACCTAGATACCTTTTTTTTTTGTGATGAGAACTTTTAAGATGTAATTTCTTAGCAGCTTACAAAAAATACAATATTGTTAGGTGTAGTCATCATGCTGTATATTATATCCCAGAACATATTATTGGGGAAGGTCATTGAGAAGAACTGACCACCAGTTGACCCATGAGCAAA
Source organism: Nyctereutes procyonoides (assembly GCF_905146905.1). NCBI lineage: Eukaryota > Metazoa > Chordata > Mammalia > Carnivora > Canidae > Nyctereutes > Nyctereutes procyonoides. The sequence goes on along the minus strand of NW_026575141.1, from coordinate 13,687,103 downwards.
TGGAGGCTCTTTACCCCTCCCCTATCTTTGGAATGTGGGTTCCACTTGCTTTCCCTGCTCCTGGAGGCTGCTCCAAGGGCATAGCCTTGAGATAGTGATGTGGTGTTGACACCATCTGGCTGGTGCTGGCCGTTATATGTGACTGAACCCATTTAAGGCCTTTATATAAATATTTAAGATTTGGTGAACAGGTGTGGATATCTACTTGTCTTGCTGCTCCCAAGATAAGCCTTGTATGTAAGTTCCCTTTGCTTACTGAAACTGCCATCTACCAACCTGGAGTGGCCTGCCTCTTTCTTTGGTGTCTCCCTATTCTCTACATAGAGGGGCTAGTTTCAGATTACACCTGAGAAGCTCCTGAGGAGCTTTTTTTTTTTTTTTTTTTTTTTTTAGCAGAGAGAATTTAATCTCAACAATTGTCACCTAGATATAAAGTTATTGACTGGTTAGCTGACAAGAACAGAACAATGAGGTATCCTGGCGGTGGCAATTACTGGAAGCAATGCCACCATCTAGGCTGGGAGAACAGAGGGAAGGTATTTATTTATTTTTTTAAGATTTTATTTATTTATTCATGATAGACATAGAGGAGAGAAAGAGAGGCAGAGACAGAAGCAGGCTCCATGCCGGGAGCCCAATGCGGGACTCGATCCTGGGACTCCAGGACAGCGTCCTGGGCCAAAGGCAGGCGCTAAACTGCTGAGCCACCCAGAGATCCCCGAGGAGATTTTTTTTTTCAGCCTGTTTCCACATTGTTGCTTGACACTCTTGACTACACACTTGGCCTACCCCAGCCCAGCCCAGCCCGAGGACTTTGAGAGGACTCAGTGCCTCAGGACTGGGCTGACCAAAGGGCCCTTCTGTCAATGTGGAGGGAGGGAGACCTTGGCTCTGCTTGTCACCAGCTGGGTCAGGGTAGTGCCCCATGCAGCCGCCCCACCTCCACGAAGGCCTCCACACAGCGGTCAATGTCCTCCTCGCTGTGCACGGCTGAGATCTGCACCCGGATCTGGGCCTTGTTCTTGGGGACCACTGGATAGCTGAACCCGATGACAAAGATGCCTCGCTTTAGCATGTCATCTGCCATGCAAGAAGCCAGCCGAGCATCACCCAGCATCACAGGGCAAATGGGGTGACAGGCTCCCAAGACAGTGAAGCCAGCAGCCTCCATCTTACTGCGGAAACACTGGGTCTTGGCTGCCATAGACTGGACAATGGCATTGCTCTCCATGAGTAGGTCCAGGGCCTTGGAGGCACAGTCCATTGATCATTTTTTTTAATAAATTAATTTTTTATTGGTGTTCAATTTACCAACATACAGAATAACACCCAGTGCTCATCCCGTCAAGTGTCCCCCTCAGTGCCCGTCACCCACTCACCCCCACCCCCCGCCCTCCTCCTTTTCCACCACCCCTAGTTCATTTCCCAGAGTTAGGAGTCTTTATGTTCTGTCTCCCTTTCTGATATTTCCCACACATCTCTTCTCCCTTCCCTTATATTCCCTTTCACTATTATTCATATTCCCCAAATGAATGAGACCATATAATGTTTGTCCTTTTCCTATTGACTTACTTCACTCAGCATAATACCCTCCAGTTCCATCCACGTTGAAGCAAATGGTGGGTATTTATCATTTCTAATAGCTGAGTAATATTCCATTGTATGCATAAACCACATCTTCTTTATCCATTCATCTTTCGATGGACACCGAGGCTCCTTCCACAGTTTGGCTATTGTGGACATGGCTGCTAGAAACATCGGGGTGCAGGTGTCCCGGCGTTTCATTGCATCTGAATCTTTGGGGTAAATCCCCAACAGTGCAATGATCTTATAAGTGAAAGTTTCTACCCTGTAAACACCTTCATCCATTTTCCCCACCTTTCCCTGTCTGTGAGAATCTATTCTTTCTGTGAATTCAGTTTTCTTAGATTCCACATATAAATGAGATCATGCATTTGTTTTTCTCTGTCTTATTTCACTTTGCATAATGTCCTCAAGGTCCATACATGTTGTTATAAGTGGCAAGATTTTCTTTTTATGACTTGTGTGTATTTGTGTGTGTGTATTATCACATTTTCTTTATCCATTCATCCATCGATGGGCACTTAGGTTGCTTCCATGTCTTGGCTACTGTCAATAATGGTGCAGTACATATGGGAGTGCAGATGTCTCCTTGAGATAGTGATTTCATTTCCTTCAGATATATACCCAGAAGTAGAATTGTTGGATCGTAGGGCAGGCTAGGCTTTGTGATCAGTTAGAATTGGAGGTTATGTTCTGCAGCTGGATAGACCTGAAAATTTGCTTCCCTGACTGCCTGAGGCCAGAGAACAGATTCCATGGCAGGTATAGCTCATTGGCTGGGGATCCAAATTGGACAAAATTGCCAACCAAACTCTCAGGCCAGACTGGGCCACTGGCTTGGCTTCACAGATGGGCAGAGCTGCTATCTGAAACCTCTGCTCAGGCATAGCTTTGAGAAAGAATGTGGTCCTCAAGGATCTGAGCTCTAGTTTCTATGAATTCCACCTGCCTTCTCTATCTGATCCCTAGTGGTCTAGCCCTGCAGATTCTCTCAGTGATCCTCCTGTGAAAGACCAGAGTGGGCCTCCTGAGAAGTGTCCTGCAATGCTAGGGCAGCTGGATGTCCACTTTGGACTCTGTTTTCCTCTACGGAGAAACCATAGGCCCAAGTGGGCCCTCTCCTCATGGTGCTGTGCTGGTCTGGGAGAGGGGCAACGAGGTCAAAGTGAAACTGCTCCTTTTATTATTCTAATATGGTCCTTCTTGATCCTGTCACTCAGGGGGGTGCCTCAGCCTCACCCTCAAGTTCTGGGATTTTCATAATGATGTCTTGCCTGTGGATAGTTGGTAGGTGATCTTGTGAGGGGGACTGAAGTCAGAAATGACACCTCAGTGATGTCACCCCTCTTGTTTCTTAAATAGACTTGTACTCAATCCACTTTAGTCTCCCATTCAACCCTTCTTTCAGAGATATGTGTTGTCACCAATTCTGATCCTTTGGGGATTTTACAGTATAAGTTGGTTGTTCTTGGCTTTCCTCACTACTGACAGGAATTCATTTCTCAGGTCTAAAACCTGATTGACAAACCATTAGTTGCTTTCTAGCTTCCAAAATTTTGTTGCTGTTATGCACTCTTCCATTCTCCCTGTCATTGTAGGTTTGAGTTTTGCAATAAATTTCCTGTGAATGCATTTTAGTAACCCTTTTGGAAGGGTCAGGAGTAGACCCATTTGTTTAATCCACCATCTTTTCCCCCATCAGCACTTTCTTTTTATAATTTTCTTGTATATCACTTTCTATCTTTAAAGAGAATGGTTTGAATGCATTTTGATATATTAATAGCATAGCTATATATCCAATAAAAAGAATGTTAGTTCCTTTCCATGTAGCTTGGAGTGATTTTCCAATGTATTATGTTAAAGAAAAACCTGAACTGGATAGCAGTTAAAATAGTAAAACCATATTTTATTCAGGAACTATTGTAATATGGGAAAAAGGCCTCCATATGGAACTGTAGTCAATTCTTTTTTTAAAAAAAATTTTAAATTAATTTATTTGACAGAGAGAAAGAGAGAACAAGCAGTGGGAATGGCAGGCAGAGGCAGAGGGAGAAGCAGGTCCTGGGATCAATGTGGGGCTAGATCTCAGGAACCTGGGATCATGACTTGAGCCAAAGGCAGATGCTTAACCGACTAAGCCACCCAGGCAACCCTGAACTCAATTCGTAATACAGCATGAACAAGTGGGAATTTATAGCCATGGAGCAGGGTGGGGGTCAAGTGGATGAAAATTTCTAAGAGGAAACATTAGGAGTAAGGGGAGATTCTGACTATATCAACTTGATAGGATTCTGGCTGAAGGCAGGCGAAGGTGATCAGATATCCGGGTGTGGGTTTGCCATAAACTAACTTAGGATTCTTGCTAAAACTGGGCTATGTAATAGGACAGACTCTGAAGCTTAAGGGTAAAGGGTAAAAGAGGGCTTAGGGGATCCTAACTAAAGTTTGGTCAAGGAAAGAATCCTTGTCAACTGTTAAATGCCTACATAAAGACGTGTGTATGTGTGTGTGTGAACCATATGGTTATGTAGCTACAGGAAAGTATTTTAACATTGGCTACCAACTACTTAAAGAGAGGAGTCCACAAAAATAGCATCATAATTCCATTTCTTTAAAGTTTACGGTGTATGTGGCTAATACAGCTAAATCTTAGTGTATTTGTTAAGTACTCAGACTAAAGCAAGAGGCCACAATCTTAGGAGCTGCAAGAAGGAAATTAGAGCTGGACTGGAGAATTCGTTGAGGACTAGGAGTGTGACCAACAATGAAAAAGAATTTAAAAAAATCTTCAGGAAGTTAAGAGAGCTCTCCAGTTCTCAGAATTTATGACTTATGGAAGGCTATTGAGTTTAAGAAGCTCTTTGGTTAGATTCCATCTTACCAAAGTTTTAATTCTAGTTTATTGGGGAATATTTTTCTTATGAAATGGAAGTTAAGACAATACAGGAAATAAATGAGAATTATAGGATTCCCTCCATGACTCGATTTAAAGTAAAGCATTATCTGTAGATTCATTTCCCTAAAGCTGTGCCAATGCAAGGAAACTAAGTGGAGAAGAAATTCTCCTGATGATACAGGCCAATAAAACCCACTCTTAATGTATTTTGGATTTGAATAATGCACACTGACTTCTTACATTTATTTGAATGCATTTGTTAGCTGCACTATAATCTTCACTCTGGCTGGATGGAAATGCCCAAATTATGTGGTAATAAGATGCATATGACCTAGTTCTCAGAAATCATTAAACTACAGATGGATCTTTTTCTATGACATTTTAATGTCAGAGGGTAAAATATGTTGTTTTATCTTCTTGTCTTAAGGAGTGTAGTCTAGTAAATGTGGGTCTAGATGGAGGATGAAGGGAATGTTGGAAGCAAACTCAATTTTCTCTTTCCTCAACTAGCTTCAAATAATCTGTTGCAATTCTGGGTCATCAAATGGGACATATATTTGAATGTCTACTCTATGTTAAGCAGTCTGGAGAATTTAATGGAATATTTAAGGATTTGAGAGGAATTTAAACCTAGTTTTGGTAATATTATATGCAATTATGATACAAGGCAGTATGATATAAGAGCTATGTTATTTAATGCATATATGTATGATTTAATTTTGAAAAGAGAATTTCAGGAGTCAAATCAAGTCTGTAACTAAGTTAAAACTCCACAGGGTTGAGAGATTCTAGATAATGAGATTAATTTTATCCAGAAGGATTAGATAAAGTGTTAGCATGACTGAGATTTTGATGAGTAGAATGGGAACCCACATAAACAAAAATGCCCAAGTATCTAACATGATCAGTCAATGGCACAGAATCTGGGCTACAATATGTGAAGATGGATAATGCGGGTCTGAGTGTGATAACTCTCTGGGAACTCAGATATTTAAAGAGTTGGCCCTAGGTTTTCAGATATATGCAATAGCTAGCTTAGATCAATCTTCAAATGATCTTATTTTGGAAGCTAGTTCAACATAGTGTTTAGAGATTTTCCAGGAATAAAAGATTCCTGTAATTAAAGAAGCTTGGGAAATCCTAGGCTGAAACAATCTAGACAATTTTCTTTATTGCAGCACTTTTTGGACACTTTGCTATGCTAGTATAAAGAGTTAATCTCCCAGCGTGAGAGGAATTTTCCAATTTAAAAATGAAGTCTTTTGTGTACATTTTTAAAGAAATTGATTCTAAAAATATTGATGAAAATAAGTATTCTCTACTGTCAGAATTATGTTATCTCAGTTCTTACATTACCATCCTTCTGACAATGGATCACATTTATTCTTATATTCTTGATATTTAAAAATTGTTCTTTCTAAATGGGGAAGGATATCTTTATGTTTTTTCTTTTTTAGTTTTATTCTAGAATGCAGCTTCTGAACGGTGAGGAGAAAATGGGATACTTGTCTGCTAGCCAGATCAACTAGATCACTCTACAGGTCAAAGGGTGATATGTCTCAACCAAATACTCTAAAACTATTTTTTACTTGCTGTTAGGCTTGCTATATGCCATGCACTGGAAATTTAGCATTGTTCTCATTTTTATTCAACTTGTGTAAGAGGTAGAATTAGAATTAGAACCCAGGAATCTCTGATTTCAGAAATGATTACATTGTATTGTCAGTTGCTATGTAAATTAGAACTGCTTGGTAAAATCACCAAAGGAAGGCTACCATTCTTTTTTTAATTAAATTTTTTTTTCATTGAAGTGTACTTGATATATAATATTATATCAATTTCAGGTGTATAACATAGTGAATCAACATTTATGTACATTATGAAGTGATCACCACAACAAATCTAGCTACTATCACCGTATAAAATAGTTACAATAGTATTCATTATATTCCTTATGCTATACATTGCACCCTATGTCTTATTTACTTTATAACTGGAAGTTTGTACCTTTTAATCCTCTTCCCCTATCTTATCATTCCTCTCCCTGCCTCCTCACCACATTGTTCCCTGTATTTAGAGGTCTGCTTCTGCTTTGTTCATTTATTTTGTTTCTTAGATTCCATATATAAATGAAAGCTTATAGTATTTGTCTTTTTTATCTGACATTTCATTTAGCATAAAGCCCTCTAGGTCCATCCATGTTGTTGCAACTAGCAAGGTCTCATTCTCCTTTATAGCTGAGTAGTATTCCATTATTTATATATATATACCATATATTCTTCATCGATTCATTTATTGATAGACATTTGGGTTGCTTTCATAGTTTGGCTATTGTAAATGATGCTGCAGTCAACATGGGGGTTGCACATATCTTTCTGAATTAATGTTTTTGCTTTCTTTAGATAAATATCCAGAAGTAGAATTGATGGATCACATGGTTTTATTTGGTTCATACAGATCATAATTTTTTGAGAAACTTCCATAGTGGTTTCCAAAGAGGCTGCACCACTTTGCATTCCTACCAATGGTATATGAAATTTCTCTTTTCTCCACATCCTTGCCAACACTTATTTCTTGTCTTTTTGAAAGTAGTCATTCTGACAGGTGTGAGGTAATATCTCATTGTGATTTTGATTTGCATTTCCCTGAAGATTAGTGGTCTTGAGTGTCTTTTCTTTTTTATTTATTTATTTATTTATTTATTTATTTATTTATTTATTTATTTATTTATTTTTTTAATAAATTAATTTTTATTGGTGTTCAATTTACCAACATACAGAATAACACCCAGTGCTCATCCCGTCAAGTGTACCCCTCAGTGCCCGTCACCCATTCACCCCCACCCCCCACCCTCCTCCCCCTCCACCACCCCTAGTTCATTTCCCAGAGTTAGAAGTCTTTATGTTCTGTCTCCCTTTCTGATATTTCTCACACATTTCTTCTCCCTTCCCTTATATTCCCTTTCGCTATTATTCATATTCCCCAAATGAATGAGAACATACACTGTTTGTCCTTCTCCGGTTACTGTGGCCAAGTTCAAAAAGGGTGTTGCCTGAGTTCTTCTCTGGGATTTTGATGGAATCTTGTCTCACATTTAGATCTTTCATCCATTTTGAGTTTATCTTTGTGTATGGTGTAAGAGAGTGGTCCAGTTTCATTCTTCTGCATGTGGATGTCCAATTTTCCCAGCACCATTTATTGAAGAGACTGTCTTTCTTCTAGTGGATCGTCTTTCCTCCTTTATCGTATATTAGTTGAGCATAAAGTTCAGGGTCCACTTCTGGGTTCTCTGTTCTGTTCCATTGATCTATGTGTCTGTTTTTGTGCCAGTACCACACTGTCTTGATGAACACAGCTTTGTAGTACAACCTGAAATCTGGCATTGTGATGCCCCCAGATATGGTTTTCTTTTTTTTTAAATTCCCCTGGCTGTTCGGGGTCTTTTCTGATTCCACACAAATCTTAAAATGATTTGTTCTAAGTCTCTGAAGAAAGTCCATGGTATTTTGATAGGGATTGCATTATACGTGTAAATTGCCCTGGGTAACATTGACATTTTCACAATATTAATTCTGCCAATCCATGAGCATGGAATATTTTTCCATCTCTTTGTGTCTTCCTCAATTTCTTTCAGAAGTGTTCTGTAGTTTTTAGGGTATATTTTGAGAACCATTTGAATGGTAAATGGTTCTCCAACCTTTTATTTTCAGGTTGTAGGTGTCCTTCTGTCTAAAATGAGTCTCTTGTAGACAGCAAATAGATGGGTCCTGTTTTTTTATCCAGTCTGAAACTCTGCGCCTTTTGATGGGGTCATTAAGCCCATTCACGTTCAGAGTTACTTGAACTTCTTCTTAAAGGGGAGTTTTAAGAGTTCCCCTTAAAATTTCTTGCAGAGCTGGTTTGGAGGTCACATATTCTTTCAGTTCCTGCCTGTCTTGGAAGCTCTTTATCTCTCCTTCCATTTTGAATGAGAGCCTTGCTGGATAAAGTATTCTTGGTTGCATGTTCTTCTCATTTAGGACCCTGAATATATCCTGCCAGCCCTTTCTGGCCTGCCACGTCTCTGTGGAGAGGTCTGCTGTTACCCTAATATTCCTCCCCATGAAAGTCAGGGACTTCTTGTCTCTTGCTGCTTTAAGGATCTTCTCTTTATCTTTGGAATTTGCAAGCTTCACTATTAGATGTCGAGGTGTTGAACGGTTTTTATTGATTTTAGGGGGGGATCTCTCTATTTCCTGGATCTGAATGCCTGTTTCCCTTCCCAGATTGGGAAAGTTTTCAGCTAGGATTTGTTCAAATACATATTCTGGCCCTCTGTCCCTTTCGGCGCCCTCGGGAACCCCAATTAAACGTAGGTTTTTCTTCCTTAGAGTGTCATTTATTTGCCTTAATCTGTCTTCATGGTCCCTTAATTGTTTGTCTCTTTTTTCCTCAGTTTCCCTCTTTGCCATTAACTTGTCTTCTATGTCACTCACTCGTTCTTCCACCTCGTTAACCCTCGTCGTTAGGACTTCTAGTTTGGATTGCATCTCATTCAATTGATTTTTAATTTCTGCCTGATTGGATCTAAATTCTGCAGTCATGAAGTCTCGTGAGGCCTTAATGCTTTTTTTCTAGAGCCACCAGTAGCTGTATAATGGTGCTTCTGAATTGGCTTTCTGACATTGAAGTGTAATCCAGATTTTGTAACTCTGTGGGAAAGAGGGCTGTTTCTGATTCTTTCTTTTGAAGTGAGGTTTTCCTTCTAGTCATTTTGCTCAGTGCAGAGTGGCCAAAAACAAGTTGTATTGGAACACGGGGGAGTATCACTGGTCCGTCCAGCTGGTCTTCTGGGGGAGGGGCCTGTTGCGCTGATTTTCAGGTGTTAGCACTTGGGGGAGCTGCTCTGCCCCTGCCTGCTGCCGGGCTCAGCGGGGGTTGTTTACCCCGTGGGGCCCCAGGTGGAACAGTCGCAGTTGCTATGGCAACTCTGGAAGCCTGGATTCAGCCTCCGCAGGAACTACGGGGCTCGGGGCTCTCGGTTCTCCGTCTGCAGGGCCTGGAGGCTCCGGGGCGGGGCCGCTGATCTGCTCAGCTCGGGGCAGGAGCGTCCTCGCTGTCCTGGGCCCTCCCGGCCTCTGCCTGTCCCGGGGGAGGCCGGATCCTGGGCTGTGTCCCGGCGCCCTGTGCTCCGGGGCCTGCGCTGTTGGATTCGCGCTCCCGCCCCGCAGCCCCCTCCGCGGAGCCCCCGCTCGAGCCCCTCCGAGCTGCTCCGGTCCCCCAGTGCGCGCTGCAGTCCTTAGGGAGCTCGGCGCACTCTCCCGGGGCGCAGGTGTCTGTTAGTGTCCCAGGGAGCCCGAGGGCATCCCCGCCCTCCTGGGTCCTGCTCTAACTCCCTGCGAGCCCCTTTCCGCCCGCCCGGGAAGGTTGGTGCAGCTCCTGCTCCTCCGGGAGGGGACGGGGCTCTCCTGTCCTGGGGACACTCGCCCCGGCCTCAGCCCGGCTCCTCGCGGGCCCCTCCCCCTCGGAGGCCTTTTGTTCCTTTATTTCTTTTTCCCCGTCTTCCTACCTTGATAGAAGCGCGGACTCTTCTCACTGTAGCATTCCAGCTGGTCTCTCTTTACATCTCAGGCCGAATTCGTAAATTTTCAGGATGGTTTGAAGGTTATCTAGGTAATTTGGTGGGGACAGGCGATTTGGGGACCCTGCTCTTCCGCCATCTTCCACAGTTTCTCCTTGAGTGTCTTTTCATGAGTCTGTTGGTCATCTCTATGTCTTCTTTGGAGAAATGTCTATTCAGGTCTTCTGCACATTTTTTTTTAAAAGATTTTATTTATTTATTCATGAGAGACACACAGAGAGAGAGGCAGAGACACAGGCAGAGGGAGAAGCAGGCTCCACGCAGGGAGCCCGACGTGGAACTCGATCTGGGGTCTCCAGGATCACGCCCTGAGCCGAAGGCAGGTGCTAAACCATTGAGCCACCCAGGGATTCCCCCCTCTGCACATTTTTTAATTGGATGGAAGACTACCATTCCTTAGGTTTATACATAAAGCATTGGATGCTGGAATGGAAAGAGACCCATCCAGTACTTTAAAATCATTTGTTTAGTAGAGGCAGAAATTAACCTACAGACAACAAACAAACAAATGGCAAATACAGAAACAAGACAAAGTAGTGGAAAACATAGCTTTTAAATATGTAGATTATATCTTCTGAGATTCAATAATAATGGCATTATTTTGCATATGAATGACAGAGATATAAACACATAGAATTTCAATTATTTGGATTCAACAAAGTCATTTTTAGATTAATATACCAGCAAAAAAATAGTGTGGGAGAGTAAATCATTTATTGACTGTGGTTAATTTAGAGACTATTTGGTAGAGAACATTATGAAATTTAGAAGGCATTTTTCAGAAATGAATATTGTAGAATTTAATTAAGTATAAAGTAGCAAAATTAAAAATAGAAATGAGTAACATTCATTTGTGAAAGGAAGAGAACACACGAAATATGAACTAATGGAACAACAAAGAGAAATCTTTAACCATAGTGCTGGGAGACATTAAGTCCTCTTTGATGCAAGTTCTGTGGAGACCAGTGACTACTAAGTGCACACTCCTCAGGCTGGACCAGGATGGAAGGGAGGTGTGAATAAGGAGGCAGCTTATGTGCAGAATTGGTTTTTAAAAATGTAAAAATGCTTGGGGTGGACATTTGTTAAAACCTATTCCACTAAAAGAGTATACTTTTTAATAAGTACACAAGAAACCGAAATGTCAAAAGATGAATCAATCTTTTAAGATCTTTTGGAGCTGTACTTAGTTTCACCCCTACTGTGGCTCTTTCACTTGGAAACTACTCACAACAAAAGACCAAGTCTCTCATTTTTGTGGTCATAGGGGATAAGAGAGATGCTATTTGAATTATAAAAGTCCTTTTTTAAAATGCTTACTTTATAATAAAATGGCACTTTAATCTGGAGAACAATTCTTTTTCACATTTGCTACCTAATACACTGCATGCTTTCAATTGATCATCATGATGACTTTAATTATTAAATATGAAATAAATTCCCCTCTTCTCCATTAGGCTATTTAACTTTAATTTTCATGATGTAATGGAGTAGGAAAGGTCAAGGGCTCCCCTCTTGTAGGAAATTTCATTCATCTTCTAGGCAAGAATGGCTTTAACAAAAGATCAAGTTACATAGGTGCTCAAGGAAATAGGTTCTAGAGGGCTGCAAAGGACTGAAGGCCCTTTGAAAAGGCTTTTAAAGAACTATTTTCCAGTTGGACTCTATTTTATTTCCCTTATCCCTCTCCCTACAAATACTAAGTATCTGGCCCATGAGGGGACATGTTTTGCTTTTTTGCTGCTGGCTCTAGAGGGGACAGAACTCTACCATTCTTTTTTTTTTTTTGGAACTCTACCATTCAATCTTGAAGATGCTTGTTTTAATAAATCCGATTCCTGCAGAATCAGAAATTATGGAATCAGAAATTCTGAAGATGCCATGCATATGTGGAGAAAGGTAATCCAAGAGTAGGTCCTACCTCAGGGTCACATGTATCACTAAAATGGTAAGATTTTTAAAAAATGAGAACATTCAATAAAATGGAAAGAGTTGTTATTTAAGAACTTCAGAGAGTCACACGGAGCATACATAGTTCTCAAACCTCAGTGTGCAGAGTTTATTAAAACAGAATATTGATCTCTGATCCCAGAATTTCTGATTCTGTAGAAGTCAGGTGGTGAAGAGACTGCATTTCTAACAGGTTTCTGTTGGTCTGGAAACTACACCTTGACAGCCATTTTTGAGTTCTAATAGGTGATCCATGACTCATTTTTGTGTCTCAAATGACTTTTAGATGAGCTTAAATATGGACGATTGCATCTTTGGGGTAGCAAATAGGTTGCAGAAGTGCCAGAGTCATAGGCCTGTTGCCTCTGACTGCCATCAGTCTCAACTGTTTGATCCCTGTGTACTATATGAATAGTAGTACTTTCTAAATGTGCCAAGACAGAAATTTGGAGGTGTACTGGATTCCATAGAACTTTAAGATTTCCAGGGATTTAATTTTATTGGGAAAAAACTCAGCAGGCATAACTTGTCTCTAGAGTAGAACATTTTAAATGAGGGAAGGGATCCCTGAATCATTCCCCAAACAGACAATCTTTGCAAGAAGAACAGAAAGAAAGGAGAACATTTGTTGAGTGAATTTTTTGTGCTAGACTCATGCCAGGTGGTCCGTATGTTATTGTGTTTAATTCTCACTACAACTTAAGAAGTTAGCTATTCTTTTGCTCTTTTGCTTCATCTAACTGGGATTTAGAGGACATAAATAATTTGCTCATAGGCACAAAGTTGGTGAGTGAACCAGGTAAGCCCAGGTGTCTCTGACTTGAAGTTCCAAGCTCTATCACATGGCCTTAGGGGGTGAAGCCAATTGAGGGACCCTTTCTATCCTTTTTTTTTTTTTTTAAAGATTTTATTTATTTATTCATGAGAAACACACAGAGAGAGGCAGAGACATAGACAAAGGGAGAAGCAGGCTCCCTGTGGGGAGCCCAGCTTGGGACTCAATCCCAGGACCCTGGGGTCATAACCTGAGTAGAAGTCAGATGCTCAACCACTGAACCACCCAGGTGCCCTGGGGGACCTTTTCTTTACACCATCTGAAATTGGATCAGCTTCAGAAAACATTAAGGTTGAGGTTATATCTAAGTTCCCAATGAAAAGGCTTACCCAATTTAAATACTGTAGGATTATCTAGTTAGAAGTTTTAAGCATGTGATTACCATGACTCTTCTTGTATGTTTGTATGTGTGTTTCCCTTCTGATGTTTATTTGCAGCTGACACCTGTAGTGTGTTATAATTTCTGGCTGTGTTATGTAGGCACAGGAAGATGATGAGTTCAACAGTTAGAGGATAGCAAGTTGGAGGACCCATGGTTATTGGGTAATTTTCTTGGGTCCTTCTCCATCATACTTTGTGAAGACTCAGTCTAGAGGTCCTGTGAGTCCAGAAGCCATCTCCCACTGCCACTGCAGACAGCTTCCTCTGGGTTTCCAATTCTCCCACTTTTTCATTTTTGCCTACCTTGTTTGTGCGCCTCCTAATTTTGAACTTACAATACTCTTTACACTTAATTTGCATTGCTATTTTGAGCTCCAATTTATCACTTGTAATATTAAAAGAGGTCATTTACTTCTTTTATTGTGGTTCCCCTCACATTTTTTCTTGTTTGAAATGTGCCCATTCACAATGGGGTGCCTAAAGGTTTTAACTGGATGCTTTATTAATTACTTTAGTTGATTTTTTCAATTATTTTAATTAGTGCTGTGTTGTATTATTTTTTGTCTCTTGAATCCTCAAATTAAAAGTTCACCTTTTGATATATTGGACACACTTTAAATTGCTTGAGTGAATGAAGGCTTGTATCTGGTAAAGGTACAGCAATTAAAAACTTGTGAGACCTTGAAAGGTTGTGATTAGGTAGCAAGGGAAAGACTAACATCCAGAGAAATTAAGAGATTGGCTGGCAGCACTGCTAGAGGCAATAGGTTTTGAATCAGCCAGATCTGCATTTGATTCCTGCATTTTAATTTACCAGTTCCATGATCCTGGGCAACTTAACATTTTGAACATGTTTCTTCATCTAAAAAATGGGTATGGTAATAATGTACAGTCACTGTAAAGGTAACTAAAGAATTGGCATCAGTATAGTATTGGTACTATTTATTAAAAGCCTAATAAATAGTAGCTATTATTATGATTGCTAATACATAATCCTATTCAGTTAAAAAATATTTCTCTCTTATTGTCCTTTATTTACATAAATACTAGGTACATGGTAATAAAGTATAATTTTCAAAAAAAGTCAGGATTCTCATACAAATATAAGATGAATATCTACCAAAGATTTAAATTAACTCTAGTTAATGAGGGAACCAGTAAAGTGTTAAAACTAATTCAAAGAGAATTTGATTGACAGAGATTTATATCCTCTATCAGATGAAATTTATTTGCATCTCTATGAAAAGGAATAATCTAAAATTGCTACTGGGGAGGAGAAGGGGCAAGATGGCGGAGGAGTAGGGTCCTCGACTCACCTGGCCCCACCAGTGTACCTAGATAACTCTCAAAACATTCTGAACAGGTACAAATTCGACTTGAGATGTAAAGAGAGAGCAGCTGGAATGCTGCAGAGAGAAAAGTTTTCACTTCTAACAAGGTAAAAAAAATAAAAAAGAATAAAGTGGGGGAGGGGAACCACGAGGAGGAGCTGGGCTAAGGCCTGGGGCGAAAGCCTCAGGGGCAGGAAAGCCCAGCCCTGGAGAAGTGGAAACTTTAAAAATCTGCACCAGAGTTTTCCCTGACAGAAAAGTGCTTAGCAGGGAAATCGGGCCGAATCACAGGAGAGGCAGTGAAACCTCAGAATTCCCCGAGTCACTAACAGAGGAGGGACACCCGTTGGAAAGCTCACAGCAAACCGCAGTCTGATATCAGTAAAGGGCTGGAGGCTGCAGCCCTCCGGGGCATTTGGGAGAAGCTAGTCAGGTGGGCCAGCTTTGGCCAGAGGTGGCTGTACCCGGTTCCCTTCAGGAGAGGCAGTTCCCTGGAGTGTGGGTCCACCGGCTCTGAGCCCCAGATCCCAGGGCACCCAAGCAGACAAAGTTGGGGATCCTGCACTCCCCCTGGGACAGGTGGAAGTAGGGAGGGCACAGGACAGCAAGAACTCTCCTGCCACTGGGTGCCCTGCAAGCTGTGCAGATCAGTGCACTCGGGCCTGCCCCCAGAAGCATCTAGGCCAGTGAGGACTGGGAGGCTGCGGTTAGTTACTCGTGGGGAGCTCGACTCCAGAACAGGAAATCTGGCCGCTGCCAGTGTTGTTTTTCCTCTTTGTTTCACCTTGTGCCTGGGAGGGGAGGGGCCACCAGGGAACAGAGGCCTCACAGGATAAACAGTTCACACTGAGCCCAGCACCGGGGCATCTCCCCTCAGGCACAGACACCTGAGAATGAGCACAGCAGATCCCTCCCCCAGAAGAACTGCTAGAAGAACAGGGGAAGAGCAAGTTTACTGACCAACCAGCACTGGAAATCTCCAGGACTCAGGGAAAATAGTATAGAACTAGAGGGTCTTTCCCCCTCCCTTTTCCATCATGACTCATTTTTATATCAGACTAAAAATTTGCAATATTTTTTCTCTTTTCCCACCTTAACTACAATATTTTACCAGTTCTTCATTTTTAAGTGTTTTTCTTTTTGATTTTCATATTTCTACAATTCTGTGTCTTAGATATATTTTTCACTTCTGGATTCCCTTCAATGTATTAATTTAATTGAATTTTAAAATTGAATTCAACTTTATCTTGTAAATATACGAGATATGGTTTTTTGTTTTTTGTTTCTTCTGCCTCGTTTTGGTTTATAATGGTGGAAGTTAGTACCTTCTAAAACATGACCAACATACACCCAGAACCAAGTGAAACACCATGTTGGTCCATTCTGTGAGATTATATTCTCTCTTCCTTCCCATTCTGCCCCCTTCTTTTATCTTGTTTATGTTTTATGGTCAGTGTTGGGGCTTTATATAAGTATTGCTGGTTTATATAAATTTGGGATTGAGAATATTCTTACATACAGAACAAAATACACTCAGAACCAAGAGGATCACCCTCTAGGCTCCCTCAGGTAGACTGCATTCTCTCTCCACTACCACTTCTTCACCACCACCATCCTCCCTTTTTTTTCTCTTTTGTTTACTTTTTTTCTGTTTTTTTTTTCTTCCTCTTGGTTTTTGGCTTTTTATTTTTACTATTTGTTTTTAACTTTAGTGGTTCTTTTGTTTTATTCTGTTCTGTTCTTTTTCTTTTATTTTCTGATCTCTGACGTCTTCGAAGTTATCTAGGGTGTATTTTACTTAGGTTGTGGTTGATATTTTTGACTCAGCTCACTCAAACAGCCACTCTGCACTGGGCAAAATGACTTGAATGAAGCATTTACCACAAACAAAGAACTAGAAACAGTACTCTCTGCCACAGTTACAGAATTTGGATTTCAATACAACATCAGAAATTCATTTCAGAAGTACAATTATAAAGCTACTGCTGGCTCTGGAAAAAAAGCATAAAGGACTCTAGAAACTTTGTTACTGCAGAATTGAGATCTAATCAGGCCTAAAATAAAAATAGATTAAATGAGATGTAGTCCAAACTGGATGTTCTAACTGCTAGGGTTAATGAGGTGGAGGAGAAAGTGAGTGACACAGAGGACAAGTTGTGGAAACAAAGGAAGCTGAGGAAAAAAGGGAAAAAACAATTAAGAGACCTCAAGGAAAGGCTTAGGGAAATAAATGATAGCTTGAGAAGGAAGAATATATGTCTAATTGGGATTCCAGAAGAGCCTGAGAGAGAGGAAGGACCACAAAGTATATTTAACAAATCATAGCTGAGAACTTCCCAAATCTGGGGAAGGAAACAGGTATTCAGATCCAAGAGATAGAGAGGACCCCCCTGAAAATCAATAAAAACTATTCAATCCGTTGACATTTAATAGTGAAACTTGCAAATTTCAAAGTAAAGAGAAAATTCTTAAAGTGGCTCATGACAAGAGATTCTTAACGTATATGGAGAGAAATATCAAATTGACAACTGACCTCTCCACAGAGACCTGGCAAGCCAGAAAAGGCTGGTATGATGTATACAGGGTACTAAATGAGAAGAACATGCAGCCAAGAATACTTTATCCAGCAAGGCTCTCATTCAGAACAGAAGGAGAGATAAAGAGCTTCCAGGACTGACAGAAACTGAAAGAATATGTGGCCACCAAACTGGCTCTGCAAGAAATATTAAGGGCAATCCTGTAAAAGAAAGAGGGAGCCCAAAGAAACAATCCACTAAAACAGGAACTGAGTAGGTGTTACAATGACACTACATTCATATCTTTTAATAGTTACTCTGAATATGAATGGGTGAAATGATCCTATCAAAAGACCCAGGGAATTGGACTGGATAACAAAGTGAGACCCATCTTTATGCTATCTACAAGAGACTCATTTTAGACCTAAGCACACCTCCAGCCTGAAAATGAAGGGATGGAGAACCATTTACCATTCAAATGGTCCTCAAAAGAAAGCCGGGGTAGCAATCCTCATATCAGGTAAATTAAAGTTTATCCCAAAGACTGTAGTAAGAGATGAAGAAGGACACTCTATCATACTTAAAGGGTCTATCCAACAAGATGACCTAACAGTCATGAATATTTATGCCTTTAACATGGGGGCGGCCAAGTATATCAATCAATTAATAACCAAAACAAAGAGATGCTTAAATAATACACTAGTAGTAGAAGACTTCAACACTGCACTTTAGGCAAATGATAGATATTCTAAGCAGAACATCACCAAGGACACAAGGGCCTTAAATGATACACTGGACCAAATAGATTTCACAGATATATACAGAAATTTCCATCAGAACACAACTGAATACAGATTCTTCTCAAGTGCACATGGAACTCTCTCCAGAATAGACCACATACTGGGTCACAAATCAGGCTTAACTGGTACCAAAAGATTGGGATTGTCCCCTGCATATTTTCAGACCACAATGCGTTGAAACTAGAACTCAATCACAAGAAGAAATTTGGAAGAAACTCAAACACATAGAGGTTAAAGAGCATCCTGCTAAAAGATGAATGGGTCAACCAGGAAATTAGAAAAGAATTAAAAAGATTCATGGAAACTAATGAAAATGAAGATACAACTGTTCAAAATCTTGGGATATAGCATAAGTGGTCCTAAGAGGGAAGTACATTGCCATACAAGCCTACCTCAAAAAAATTGGAAGAAACTCAAATATGCAAGCTAACCTGGAACCTAAAGGAATTGGAGAAAGGACAGCAAGTAAAACCTACACCTAGCAGAAGAAGAGAGATAATAAAGATTCGAGCAGAACTCAGTGAAATAGAGCCCAGAAGAACTGTAGAACAGATCAACAAAACCAGGAGCTGGTTCTTTGAAAGAATTAATAAGATAGATAAACCCCTAGTCAGCCTTATTAAAAAGAAAAGAGAAAAGACTCATATTAATAAAATCGCAAATGAAAAAGGAGAGATCACAATCAATACCAAGGAAATACAAATGATTTAAAAAATGTATATTGAGCAGCTATATGCCAACAAATTAGGCCATCTATAAGACATGGATGCATTTCTGGAAAACCACAAATTACCAAAACTGGAACAGGAAGAAATAGAAAACTTGAACAGGCTAATAACCAGCAAGAAAATTGAAGCAGTCATCATAAACCCCCCAAGACACAAAAGTTCAGGGCTAGATGGCTTCCCAGGGGAATTCTATCAAACGTTTAAAGGAGAAATAATACCTATTCTATTAAGCTGTTTTGAAGGATAGGAAAGGATGGAATACTTCCAAACTTGTTTTATGAAGCCAGCATTACCTTGACTCCAAAACCAGACAAAGACCCCACCAAAAAGAAGAATTCTAGATCAATATTACTAATGAGCATGGATGCAAAAATTCTCAACAGGATACTAGCCTACAGGATCCAGCAGTACATAAAGAAGATTATTCACCATGACAAAGTGGGATTTTTCCCTGGATGCAAGGGTGTTTCAACACTCATAAAACAATCAATGTGATAGATCACATCAACAAGAGAAAAAACAACCATCTGATCCTCTCA
The DNA here is from genome assembly GCF_905146905.1 of Nyctereutes procyonoides. Lineage (NCBI taxonomy): Eukaryota > Metazoa > Chordata > Mammalia > Carnivora > Canidae > Nyctereutes > Nyctereutes procyonoides. The sequence continues at coordinate 13,667,923 of NW_026575141.1, read as the reverse complement.
ATAGATGCAGAGAAAACATTTGACAAAATACAGTATCCATTGATCAAACTCTTCAAAGTGTAGGGATAGAGGGAACATTCTTCAATATCTTAAAAAGCCATTTATGAAAAGCCCATAGCAAATATCATTTTCAATGGGGAAACACTGAGAGCCTTTCCCCTAAGATCAGGAACGAGACAGGGATGTCCACTCTCACCACTGATATTCAACATAGTACTAGAAGTCCTAGCCTCAGCAATCAGGCAACAAAAAGAAATAAAAGGCATTCAAATTGGCAAAGAAGAAGTCAAACTCTCCCTCTTCACAGATGACATGGTACTGTATACAGAAAACACAAAAGACTCCACCCCAAGATTACTAGAACTCATACAGCAATTCAGCAGTGTACAAAATCAATGCCCAGAAATCAGTGGCATTTCTATACACTGACAAGACTGAAGAAAGAGAAATTAAGGAGTCAATCCCATTTACAATTGCACCCAAAGCCTAAGATACCTAGGAATAAACCTAACCAAAGAGGTAAAGGATCTATACCCTAAAAACTATTCTGAAATAAATTGAGAAAGACACAAAGAGTTGGAAAAATCTATGCTCATGGATTGGTAGAATTAATATTGTGAAAATGTCAATGGTACCCAGGGCAATCTACACGTTCAATGCAATCCCTATCAAAATACCATGGAGTTTCTTCACAGAGTTGGAATAAATAATCTCAAGATTTGTATGGAATCAGAAAAGATCCCAAATAGCCAGAGGAATATTGAAAAAAAGAAAACCAACGCTGGGGGCATCACAATGCCGGATTTCAAGCTGTATTACAAAGCTGTGATCATCAAGACAGTGTGGTACTGGCACAAAAACAGGCACATAGATCAATGGAACAGAATGAGAACCCAGAAATGGGCTCTCAACTCTATGGTCAAATAATATTCAACAAAGCAGGAAAGACTATCCACTGGAAAAGGACAGTCTTTTCAATAAATGGTGCTGGGAAAATTGGACAGCTGTGTGCAGAAGAATGAAACTAGACCATTCTCTTACACCATACACAAAAATAAACTCAAAATGGTTGAAACATCTAAACATGAGACAAGAACCCATCCCAATCCAGAGGAGAACACAGGCAACACCCTTTTTTGAACTTGGCCACAGCAACTTCTTACAAGATACATCTATGAAGGCAAGGGAAACAAAAGCAAAAATGAACTATTGGGACTTAATCAAGATAAAAAGCTTCCACACAGCAAAAGAAAGTCAATAAAACTAAAAGACAACCACAGAATGGGAGAAGATATTTGCAAATGACATATCAGGTAAAGGGCTGGTATTCACCATCTATAAAGAACTTATTAAACTCGACACCCAAGAAATAAAAAAATCCAATCATGAAAATCCAATCCAATCAGAAATTTCACCAAAGAAGACATACACATGGCCAACAAGCGCATGAGAAAATGCTCCGCATCACTTGCTATCAGGGAAATACAAATCAAGACCACAATGAGATATCACCTCACACCAGTGAGAATGGTGGAAATTAAGAAGACAGGAAATTACAAATATTGGAGAGGATGTGGAGAAAGGGGAACTCTCTTGCACTGTTGGTGGGAATGTGAACTGGTACAGCCACTCTGGAAAACCGTGTGGAGGTTCCTCAAAGAGTTAAAAATAGATCTGCCCTACGACCCAGCAATTGCACTGTTAGGGATTTACCCCAAAGATACAGATGCAATGAAACGCCGGGACACCTGCACCCCGATGTTCATTGCAGCAATGTCCACAATAGCCAAACTGTGGAAGGAGCTTCGGTGTCCATCGAAAGATGAATGGATAAAGAAGATGTGGTTTATGTATACAATGGAATATTCCTCAGCCATTAGAAAAGACGAATACCCACCATTTGCTTCCAGGTGAATGGACCTGGAGGGTATTATGCTGAGTGAAATAAGTCAACCAGAGGACAATCATCATATGGTTTCACTCATATGTGGAATATAAGAGATAGTGACAGTGATTTTAAGGAAAGGAGGGGAACTGAGTGGGAAAAATTAGAGAGAGTGACAAACCATGAGAGACTCCTAACTCTGGGACAAAGGGTTGCAAAAGGTGAGGTGGGTGGGGTATAGGGTAACTGGTTGATGGGCACTGAAGAGGGCACTTGATGGAATGAGCACTGGGTGTTATGTTATATGTTGGCAAATCAAACTTCAATAAAAACAAATGAAAAAAATTGCAACTGTCTGGGAATATTTATATTACTGTTTAGTTTTCTACAAGTTAACTTCTATCCCTAAAGAGTTTGCTAAATAGTTTAGGGAATCACAGACTATCAAATTTACACAGTTCCATGGAATCAGACATTCCTGGAGAATTTGTTAGACGAATGACCTACATTCCACTGGAAGGGCATTACATTCTTTTATAGACTTGCTTTTTTTTCTTTTTTAAATAAATGGTGTGTAAGTAGTTTTCCTTCCTTCTATAATGCATATGGTGTCTTTTTTTTTCTTTTTTGGTCCAGTATATTTTTTTGTTTCTGATTATAACTGTTTTTTGAACATATATTTCACCACAGTAGTATTTTTAAAATAAATGTTTACAACATTTAGAGAACATTAGAACTCAGGGGGTGAAGTGAAGAAGGACACTCCGTAATCTCTTTTGCTATTTTTCCAAGTCTTTGGCAACTTTTCTGACAATTTCAGCTTCCCCCATTTGTGATAATAAAATAATATCCAAAAGGCTGGTTTCATTAGATTTTTGCCTGAGTGTTAACATAGTTTTCTGGAAGACTAATGCTTATCCATTTAGGTCTCTTTGAATTTGCTTTTCAAATCTATATCCAGCCAGGATTATGAAACTACAAAGGCTACAGAATTAACTTTGATTTTGAGGTTGTTGTAAGGAATTTTGGGTTGAACTTTAAAAGGCTCGGTTATTTGTTCTTGTATTCCAAAATTAGGAAACCAAGTCCATTAGACTTCTCTTATATGTAGCTATAAATTTAGGTGAATTTCTTCTTGAGGTCTTTAAAATTTGCTAAGATTCCTGACCTGTCAGCAAGTGACCTTCCTTTCCACCTCTGAGTCCAGTTTTCCTGGAAGGACATTGGAGACATTGGATCTATATATTAAATCAAATTGTTTATTAACAGTGACTTGTCATGCCTGATTAAATGAGATTCATTCTTGGATATGATGCTCCAGATACAACATTGATTTGTCCAATTATGTTCTGGTAAAAAGGAGGAGAGATTTTTTTAAATTAAATCTATGCAAATAGCCATGTTGTCATAAAAAGTAAGAAGGTCCAGTTAAATAAATTGCAAATCTGGAGGAGTCCAGTAAGAATTAGATTCCATTTTAAAATATTTCATATCAGTTTTCAAAAGCAGATTTTACTAAATTGAGGGTTAGAGATAGCTTGAGAAAAAGAAGTACTATCTCATACACATACATAAAATTAAAATAATCTTACAAATAAGTAGCCATAATTAAATTTCCATCCTCTTTTCATTTATTCTTATGTAATTAATTCTTGTTCTTTTGGAGCTGAAATCAGCAAATGTTTTCATAAAACCTTATGTTTCTGGACTAAAAAGAGTTCTGGAAATCTTGACTCAGTACCCTGGTATTTTCTGAAAGTTGTCTAAGTGCTATCATTTTGGAACTCTGTGCCTAAGAACCTAAGAACCTATTTTCTGAAGTATCAATAGTTTAAAGAAACTTGTCCTTCGTGTGAAGCTCTGTCTTCACTTGAGTCTGTCCTGTGTTGAAGACACCTGTAGCAGAGCTTTTAGGCAAGCACCAAAATAAATTTTAATAAAAATTTAAATAAATTTAAATAAAATTTTAAATAAATTAAATATTTTTAATATTTTTAATTAAATAAATTTTAATTTCAGTGTGGTTAATGTACAATGTTATATTAGTTTCTGGTGTACAATATAGTGATTCAACAATTCTATACATTACTCATCATGATAAGTATACTCTTAATTCCCCTCACCTATTTTACCCACCTCTCCCTCTCACATCCCCTCTGGTAACCATCAGTATATTCCCTATAGTTAAGAGTCCAGTTTTAGGTTTATTTTTTTTCTTTTTTTTTTTTCTGTTTGTTTCTTAAATTCAACATATGAGTGAAGTCATATGATATTTGTTTTTTTCTGGTTGACTTATTTCACTTAGCATGATACTCTCTAGCTCCATCCATGCCATTGCAAATGACAAGAGTTAATACTTTTTAATGGCTGAGTAACATTCCACTGTATGTGTATACCACATTTTCTTTATCCATTCATCAATTGATAAACACTTGAGTTGCTTCCATATCTTTACTATTGTAAATAATGTTGCTATAAACATTGGGGTGCATGTATCCCTTTGAATTAGTGTTTTTGTATTGTTTGGGTATATACCCAGTAGTGCAATTACTGGACTGTAGGGTAGTACTATTTAAAAATTTTGAGGAACCTCCCTACTGTTTTCCTCAGTGGCTGCACCAGTTTGCATTCCCATTGACAGTGCACAAAGGGTCGTTTCTCTCCACATCCTTGCCAACACCTGTTGTTTCTTATGTTGTTGATTTTAACCATTTTGACAGGTGTGAGGGAGTATCTCATTGTAGTTTTGTTTGTTTTTGTAAGTATTTAACATGTAAATATTAAACAACATACTACTGCACAAGCAGTGGGCCAAATAAGAAATCAAATGGCAAATCAAAATAAGTCTCAAAACAAAAAAGAGAACACAATATTTTAAAACCTATAGGATGCAGCAAAAGCAGATGTTAGAGTGAAATTTATGTCATAAATACTTATATTAAGAAAAAAGTTCAAGAAAACAACTTATCAGTACACCATAAGGAACTAGAAAAAGAAGAATCTTAGCTGAAATTTAGTAGAGAATGGAAAAAACAAGAAAAATCAGAAATAAATAAAATAGAAACCAGAATAAACAATAACATAACATTGAAAGTAATGACGAGTTTTTAAAAAATAAATAATAAATAAAGTTGACAAAGCTTTAACTACACTAAAAGGGAGAGAGAAGCCTCAAAAACCAAAATGAAAAATAGAAAACAGTACAACGGACACCACAGAAATACACACTATGATAACAGATTACTATAAACAATTATCAGATTAGATAATTTAAGAAAAACCCCAGACAATTCTTAAAATGGACAAATTACCAAGATATTGAATCATGAATCTCGAATTCACAAAGTAGAAAATCTTAGACCAATAACAAGAATGAAAGTTGAATTAGGAATCAAAAATCTCCCAGCACAGAAAAGCTTGAGACTACATGGTTTCATTGGTGAATTCTATCAAATATTTAAAAGAATAATGGCAATCTTCATAAAAATCTTTTTTTTAAATTTTTATTTATTTATGATAGTCACATGAGAGAGTGAGAGAGAGAGGCAGAGACACAGGCAGAGGGAGAAGCAGGCTCCATGCACCGGGAGCCCGACGTGGGATTTGATCCGGGGTCTCCAGGATCACGCCCTGGGCCAAAGGCAGGCGCTAAACCGCTGCACCACCCAGGGATCCCTGATTGTCACTTTAAATTCTCCATCAGGCATTTCACTTGGATCTGTTTTGCTTAGATCTCTGGCTGTGGCCTTATCTTTTTCTTTCATTTGGGACAAATACCTCTGTCTTGGCATTTTGTTTAGGTTTTTGCCTTCTTTTCTGTGTTAGAAAAGCCAGTTATGTCTCCTACTCCTGAAAGTAATGGCCTTATGAAGAAGAGGTCATATAGTGTCTATGGCCTGGTACTTCAGTGAGCATCTTTGATGTGTGCTGCGTGCGTTCTGTTGTTGTGTTTTGGCTGCTCTGTCCTTCAGGCCAGTTATCTACAGAGGCTCTCTTTGCCTGCTGTGGGCAGTGTTTGGTCCCTGGCCTGAGTGTGATGAGTTTTAACTAGGTGTGCTTTGATCTACTTGTGAAATGAGACCTGATAGCACTTTCATGACAACTGAGGCCCTGTAGAATTCTCTGATTGGGAGATGTGGTGTGGGCAGGGGTTTGAAGATCATTTTTCAAATTGGTGTTTCCATGCTGTCTGATCCCTGGGTTGTTTGCCTGCCTTTAACAGGAGCAGTGCAGTGCCCTCTTGGCTTTGTCCTAGCCAAGTCTGTGGCTCTCTAATACTCCAGGGTTTAGGGGCTCCTGAGTGACTCAGTCAGTTAAGTGTCTGACTCTTGGTTCTAGCTCAAGTCATGATCTCATGGGTTGTGAGATTGAGCCCCAAGTCAGGCTCTAGGCACAGAGGGGAGTCTGCTTAAAGGGTCTCTCCCTCTGCCTTTCCCCCCACTCAGGTGCCCTCTCTCTTTTAAATAAATACATCTTAAAAACAAACAAACAAACAAACAAACAAACAAACCAACCCCCAGGCTTTAGAGACATGGCGTGGGCAAGGGCCGGTACTGCTCTTTCTGGGGAGGGGCCTGCCATGCTGGGACCAAGGGAAGCTTGACTGAGAAGAGTAGTTGGGCTACAGCACAGGGAGGTGGGACTTGGTGCAAGCAGCTTAGGCAGCCCATGTTGTGTTGTGCTGCTTCCCTTAGGTGGCTCTGTGTTTATGCTGAGAGGTAGGGGAAAGAAATGGCACCTGCCACCTCCTTTGTTCCTGGAAAGATGTCTCAGTGAATGCTGCCTCTCAGTGATGCCCTTCCAGCAAAATGAATAATCTCTCCACTGTGTGCCCTAGGTATTCTCCAAATCACTGTTTCTGCACTGTCTGGCTCTGAGTTACTTGCCTGACATCTCTCTAGGAGCAGGGCAGTGCCAATCCTGGTGACTTTTATTATTTATTTATTCATGAGAGACAAAGAGAGAAGGTCAGAGGCATAGGCAGAGGGAGAAGCAGGCTTCCTGTTGGGATTCTGATGTGGGACTCGATCCCAGGACCCCAGGATCATGACCTAAGCTGCAGGCAGACACTCAACCACTGAGCCACCTAGGTGCCCCAAAGCCTGGTGACTTTTGAAAATCTAAGCTTTAAGCCCCTGCTGGTTGCAAGAACTCAAGAAATTTAACCCCTCTCATGTTCCAAGCCAAGGGCTTTGGTGAAACATTCTCCTTGTGCATTTCCATGTGCTCCACTCTCTCTTGCCCTTCTCCCATGACCACAGCTCCTCCCCTCCACAGCACTTACAATCCATTTCTCCCCTGAACCACACTTTGTACTTCCTACCATCTTTGATGTGGCCTCTTCTATCTCTTTATTTGTGGAGTTTGTTCTGTCACTCTTCAGGTTGACTTCTGGGGTATTTAGGATCATTTGATAGTTATCTAGTTGTGTTTGTGGGACAAGATGAGCCTAGGGTCTTCCTACTCCACCACCATTTTCCTCTGTATCATAATATTATGACTTTTTTTTAAAGATTTTTTAAAAATTTATTTATTCATGAGAGAGAGAGAGAGAGACAGAGACAGAGAGAGAGAGAGGCAGAGACACAGGTAGAGGGAGAAGCAAGCTCCATGCAGGGAGCCTGACGCAGGATTCGATCCTGGGTCTCTGGGATCAGGCCCTGGGCTGAAGGCTGCACTAAACCTCTGAGCCACCCGGGCTGCCCAATGTTATAACTTTTAATCAAAATATTTGACTTCTATTGCACAGATAAAACCAAGGGGCAGGTAACTGAAGAGTCAATACAAGCATTTTAGCAGACTATGATCATGCATATACATAACCCAATTTTCTTTGGCCACACAGAATACCTTCACATATTCAAGTACCAAAAATTAACATGTTCATTTATATGACACAAGGATACATTCACTTTATAGCATGTAAAAATAAAAACTAATAGTATATAAAGTTAAAATTATGATTAGTAAATTCAAAATTTTATCTTATTTAGAAACTATGTAGATATCTAAGAATTATCTGTTAGTGAATCAATTTAATATTGTCTCAAGGTTTTAAGTTACCCAGAAATGTTAGAAATTATATGTAAACTGGCACATTATAAATCATAATTTTGATTGATATAAAAATTTGTCATAATGTTTCAAATTAGTTTAACATGATATATTTTTCATAATCTTAAATATAATGCAAGAGTTATGTTAGGAAGTTCATATTAGCTAGTTCATGAGAAAACAACCTAAGTCTTATAAAAAATAAAATGATGAATGAATGAATGGTTGAAGAAACTATGGTATGTATACACACACACACACACACACACACACACAAATAGTATTCAGCCACTGAAAAGAATGAAATCTTGCCATTTGCAATAACATGGATGGATGTTGAAGGCATTTTATGCTATGTGAAAAAAGTCAGACACAGAAAGACAAATAACATATGATCTTTCTTATATGTAGAGTTTAAAAAGACAAAGCAAAAGAAACAAACAAAAACCATGTACAGCAACAACAAAAAATACCAAGGTCATAGATACAGAGTACAGATTGTTGGTTGCCAGAGGCAGGTGGTAGTAGTAGGAGAAATGGGTTAAGGGAGTCAAAAGGTAAAAAGAAGTGAAGTTGACATAAAAATAAAAGAAATAAAATGTATATTTGCATATCTGTAATTCTGATAAATTAAAGACATAGCTTGTTTAAAAAAATTACTAAACCCATATAACTAAGTCTTAATTATTTGATCTTGGATTCCTAAAATAATTCTGAGCTAACAGTTTCCATAACAGGACTTTTTCCCTTAAGTGTCCAGTACATTAGGAGTTTATTATACTTAGAAGTTCAATTTCCCTATTGTTTTGTGAATTATGGGACTATTAGAGATGATAGTTGCTTAGATATCTTGATAGCAATCTCTATAAACTAATTAGACTGGAACTCCTTCAATTTAGGGGATATAATCTAAATTATTAATGTCATTTGGAGATAGGATAACATTTTCATTCACATAATAAGAGGTCAAGACCTTTGTCAACTATAAACATGTAGACACCCAGACACGTGGATAGCTTATGGCCTTGAGTTGTATAACTTTAGCTACTGGTCAAAAATAAAAAGAGGGGTACCTGGGTGGCTCAGTCTGTTAAGTGTCCCACTCTTGATTTCAGCTCAGGTCATGAACTCAGGGTTGTAAGATTGAACCCCATATTGGGCTCACTGCTGGGCATGAAGTCTGCTTAAGATTCTTGCTCTCTCTGTCTCCCTCTTTAAAAAAATAAAAATAAATAAATAGAGAAAAACAACAATTCTCTAGTTCGGATCTCAAAAACTTTTCTTCTTCTCAATGGGTATGAAATCCTAATTGATTTATGTTCATAAATAGACAAGCAAAAAAAAAAAGACTAACAAATCAGATCTCTCTTATCGCTCACTTAACAGAATGTGCGTCTCTCTCATCCACCAAGAAATTCATCAGATAGTTAGATTATAAACCAAATTCCCAATCATTGCTGCCACCAATGGAGAATTACTTTACTACGTACAAACCAGAAGCAAAAACAAAACACAAATTCAGTAGAGAGGAAACAAAGATCCTAGAGAAACCATTAGCAAAGTTAAGTTTCTATTGCCCCTTGGGATTCACTGTGAAAACCAAGAAAAATATTCTGGGTTTAAATTGCTAATGACATATGCTTCTTTGGTAACCCAGTTTTACCTGGCTACATCAATTCCATCCATCTGGGCATCTCAGTGAGTGATTTGCAAAAGTACTAAAGGATAATTTTCAAAAAGATAAAAATACAACATTGATAGAATAAAATATGAACACATTCAAATATTTTTCTTTACTCATTAATTAATGATTAAACCAATAAGAAATGGTGAACAAAATAAATCGGCATTGCTGTGAACAGAAATCATTTGCGTTACTATGGAAAGAGACACTTATGTTACTATTGGTTTTTCGGTAAGTTAATTTCTATCCATGCAGAATCTATCAAAGACAAACCAAAGATATACACCTTTTATGGAATCTGGAAATCCACAGAAGACTTCCTAGAAATGTCCAGTATTCCACTGAAAAGACACCCAGTAATCTCTTCTTGCTCTTTTCCAATACTTTGACAATTTTTCCTGACACTGGGAAACATTGGTAATCAAAACTGACATATATCTTTGTGGAACTTGCATTTTAGTCGGTTAAATAGACAATGCCCAATGAAACTACCAAATCAATAAACATTTTGGAGCCTTTGGAAAAAGGATGGGCTATGGAAAAAGAAAAAGGAAAGCAAGGAAAGTAGGAATAAGAGTTCTGGGTAGGGGAGAACAGGTTGAAATATTAAGTAGAGTCCCATCAAGTGCCCCCCTCAGTGCCCATCACCCAGTCACCCCACCCCCCCGCCCACCTCCCTTTCCACTACCCCTTGTTCGTTTCCCAGAGTTAGGAGTCTCCATGTTCTGTCACCCTCACTGATATTTCCCACTCATTTTCTCTCCTTTCCCCTTTAATCAGGGAAAGAGGTCTTACCAAACACTGAATCTGCCAATTCCTTGATCTTGGAACTGTAGATCTGTTCCCAGTCCCCAAAGATGTAAGAAACAAGTTCTTTTTTTTTTTCTTTTCTTTTCTTTTCTTTTTTTTCTTTTCTTTTCTTTTCTTTTCTTTTCTTTTCTTTTCTTTTCTTTTCTTTTCTTTTCTTTTCTTCTTTTCTTTTCTTTCTTTCCTTTCCTTTCCTTTCTTTTTTTCTTCTTCTCTTCTCTTTTCTTTTCTTCTTTCTTTCCTTTTTTTAAGAAATAAATTCTTATTGTTTTATGAGCTACCCAGTCTATAATACTTTTATTATGGCGATCTGAACAGACTTGGACAAGAAATTGGTACCTAGATGTGGGTGCTGCTATAACAAATATCTAACAAATATCTTTGGGACTGTGTAATGAGTGGAGGCTGGAAGAGTTTTGAAATGGATGGAATGGAAAGCTTACATTGCTATGAATGGACAGTTAAGAAGGATTCTGGTGTGAGCTCAGAAAGAAAAGAGCACTGAAAGCCTCAATCTTTTTAGAGAATATCCAAGTAATCCTCAACAGAATTTTGGTAGAGGCATGGATGGTAAAGGCCATTTTGATGTCTCAGATGGAAATGAGGAGAGGCCATCGTTTCTATAAGGTAGCAAAGAACTTGCCTGAATTGTGCTTGTGTTCTAGTGTTTTGTGGAAGATAGAACTTGGCAGTGATAAAATGGGTTTTTTTAACTGAAGCTATTTCTAATAGCTTCAGGATTGACAGCATTGAAAGCACAGCTTGGCTCTTCTTGACTGCTTATAGTAAAATATGAGAAGAGAGAAATGATTTAAAGACAGTTACTAATCAAAAGGGAAGCTGAATTTAAAGATTTGGAAAGTTCTTAACCTATTTATATTGCAAGAAGTGAGAAAGTGTGGTTGGAAGAGAGCACTAAGTGTGGCCAAATGACAATTGGGTAAGATTAGTATCCATCAGTCATCTCAACAGAAGCTAGGAACTGTTGTCCAAGAAAATGGAAGAATGACCCCTAAGATAATTTGGGAATCATCAGAGCTGTCATTCTCATTGATTCCATTCAGGGTGGGTCTGTGGGGCAGGGCTTGCAAGGGCTTGGGAGGCAGAGTGGTTTCAAAGGAGGGTCTGGCCTCTTTGGGACCTTGGTGTATGTGGCCTGGTACCACCTCACATCTTGGGACTTCACCTTCCACGCTTTAGTGCTGTAATTCCTCAGCTGTCCAATTGCTGTGGTGAGTTCCAGAGCAGCATGGGCTATGCCCAGGAAAGCCATGGTGGCTTCCAGAATACCATACTCTCCATGACTTCCATATTTATGCCTTCTCACACTTCTTTACTAATTGTCTTAGTTCTGGCTGCTACAGCAAAGTACCATAAACTGAGTGGCTTAAACAACAAACATTTATTTCTTACATTTCTAATTATCCAAAATCAAGTGGGCTGCAGATCCATTATCTAGTGAGAGGTACTGGTTTAGCTTGTAGACAACAGCCTCCTTGCTGTGTGTTCTCACATAACAGAGGGAATGAGGGAGGGGGAATGGGGGGGGGGAGATTGAGCAAGAACAAACATTGGTGTGAGTGTGTGAGCTCTGGTCTCTTCCTCTTCTTTTTTTTTTTTATTATTTTTTATTTATTTATGATAGGCACACAGTGAGAGAGAGAGAGAGGCAGAGACATAGGCAGAGGGAGAAGCAGGCTCCATGCACCGGGATGCCTGATGTGGGATTCGATCCCGGTTCTCCAGGATCGCGCCCTGGGCCAAAGGCAGGCGCTAAACCGCTGCGCCACCCAGGGATCCCTCTCTTCCTCTTCTTATAAGGGCACTAATCCCATAGAGGTTCTACTCTCATAACCTTAGGTAAACATAATTACCTCTCAAAGGCCCCGCCTCTTAATATCATCACACTGGGGATTGGGACTTTAACATAAGAATTTTGGGGGAACACAAACATTCATTCCATAGCACCGGTTTTACAGAGGTCAAGAACTCTCCTGTACTGGATCTGTACTTAGTAAAATACTTCCTGAGTTTTAAAGCCATTTCCTGGCTGTATCAGAAAACATAATCTGCATATAATATTTGACTCCCCCATGCCTGACTCTTTTTTTTCAGTGTTTTTTGTTCAAGTACCAGATGAGAGTATCATTATCTTTTTGTGGCACTACTATGTAATGAAGAGGATAGTAGTATTTAATTTAAAGTCTACTTTTGAGGATTCAATGTTATATAATATTTAAAGTGCTTGGGATTGTGTGTGGGTTAGTGTGTGCTCAGTAAATGTCAGCAATTATTTTTTATCTTCAGGCAGGTGGGCTTACTAATACAGAACCCGAGAATTAGGCAAATACATCATTCCTAGTCATAAGCAGTCTGAAGAGTCACATGACTCTTCTGAGGAAGAGCCTTTTCTTCAAGCCAACAACTAGAGGTAGGTAAAGTGGGGTGGTGGTGTTCTTCCCTATAGATTGATTTTGAATAGGAAGTTTTGGTTCTCCCAATGACTAGAAAGTACTTCTGACATTTAGTAGGTGGGGAGCAGGGTTTAAAGTCCTGTAATGCATGAAGAATTATCCCTTTCCAGATGTCAAAATTGCCTACATTCAGGAATGCTGTAGAAGGCTTGATATATGGTTAAGAATAGCTGAGATGTTATATTCTCTATACTCAGGCAACTCTCAAGAGCAATGATAGAGAGGAAGGAACTGGGGCATGATGTTGAGATCCTAATTCCATCACATGAATGATAAGCTAAGGCACTTCACAGGAGAGAATGAGGAGGTAGAGAGATTGAGGAGGAATGTTTTGTTAGTGGAACTCCCTCCACGTAGAAGGAGTTTGGGAATGGAAAAATGAGAATTCTCTCCATGTTAAAAATTGGTTGAATGTTGCCTTTGGGATGCCTGGGTGGCTCAGCAGTCGGGCGGGTGTCTGCCTTTGGCCCAGGGCATGAACCTGGAATCATAGGATTGAGTCCCACATCAGGCTCCCTGCATGGAGCCTGCTTCTCCCTCTGCCTGTGTCTCTGCCTCTCTCTCTCTCTCTCTCATGAATAAATAAATAAAATCTTTAAAGAAAAAGAATGTTGCCTTTGTATTCAAACAACGTTTAGCTATGTTTAATGTCTTGGGTTACAAATTTTTATAATTGCTTCCTTGCTTTCTAAATGTTGAGTGTTACTAAGAGATGCTTGAAACAATCTCAAGAAAATGTGAGACTGATTTTCTTTTCCCAGGTAAATGACTTGATCTTGTTTCCCCCTGTATTCCCAATTTATTCCTTCTTTACTTTTGAATTTTAACAGCTTTACAAAGTTATTAATTGATGTTGACTGCCCTTGATCTATTTTTCCCCTGGAGAATAACCAGCCATTTGATGTATGGATTCAGAACTATTGTATTTTTTTTTTGCATTGTATCTTTTAACAATGGCAATGTTTCATTATTCTCATCTGCTTTTATGTTTATGTGGGTTCTTTTAAGCCACATTTTAGATGTAATAGAGAAAGAATTTCCATTTCTATTCTTGTTTTCCTTTTTGAGATTTCCAAGAAGAGGAAAGGGAAATTCTGACAATATGCCATATTCAAAGTGCATGACCTTTTATGTTATTTCAAAGCCATATTTCAAATTCAAAATGTACAAAAAAGTTATACAAACATTCCATTTTTAAGTCAGTTTTCTTTTATATTTTTGACTCTGAAGTATTGCTTACTCAAGTAATTAGAATAAAGCTCAACATTTTGATTTTAACCTTTACCATTCAATCTCTGTCAAGGAGATAGGAATGTTTTTACACAAATTAAAAAATACAGTAGCCATGAATTGACAAAAAACCAAAAACTATAAATAAATATCAGCTGATGCCTTCATGGATTTCTTGAGAGTTGGATTGTGTTGGGGTGATCTTGTGTACCAATGATTCCCAGACTTGGCTGCACATCAGAATATCTTGAAAAAGCTAGAGAGAAACCCAGGTTGTGGGTAGAAACAGACATATGAACAACTGCATTTTTTTGGAAAGTATTTAACAACTTGAAATGTATTTTCTTCCCAAAGCAATGAAAAGTAGTTCTTTAAAACATATGAAGTAGAAAGAATGATTTTTCTCTATAGTGTCATATTTCTATATAATTTTACAATTGGATTTGATGTATCAAATTAGCTTTTTGGTTTATATAATCTTCCATTATAATAAATCAGGTAAAATATTTTAATGTGAATAATATTTAATGTTTTCTTTAATGTAATATTTTAATGTTTTTTAATCTTTAGATCATAGAAAAGCTTCACTTTATTACAGAATGAACCTAAAAGATAATTATATCATTTTTATACTTTGGATAAATTGTTCATAAAATGACTTAAAACTGCTCTTAGTGATAAGTGCTCATGTCTGGTAATGTAAGGAACTGGGACCTTGTAAATGGAAAATAAATGGTTTTATATGAAGTCTTAAGTATTTTTTTATTACATCTGTCCTATTATAAAGTAGTTTACTTCTTTAAATGTTGCTTATAAAATATATATAGTGATTTTGCTATAATCCTTTTAAGAAAGTAATTAGATTTTTCCAAACTTACTTTACCTCTGATAGAATAACTTAGAAAATGTAATTATGCCTCATATGTTAAGCATTTCCTTTATTTACTTGAGCAGTTAGGAAATGTAACTTAAAAATGCCTGTGATAGTAGAACATTATGATAAATATAATCATGGAAGAAACTTCTCTAGAGACAGAGGGATTATTTGACATTTTCTTGACAATTGTTTTGTAACCAGAGTCTCTGAATCTTTGAGCATGGATTGTCACTGGACATTTGGTTGTAGTATTTTTGAGTATCAACTGAATTAAAGAATGATTGTGCTCTTTCTGGTTAAAATGAATAACTAAAATCATAAAAATTATAACTGTATAGGTGATGTTTTAAATTTTTATTTATCTCAGGATAAAGAAAGAAAAAGCAGGACCAGCTCACTTTTTCGGGTAGGAATATCCCACATTTTGTTATTGTGTTCTCTTTGAGAGAGTTAAAAATCATATTGCCTATGTATTAAATATTTGACATTAATGCATTTTAGTTTGGAATGTGTTCTGGATCAGAGATAGTGTCATCCTGATCAATGAGACCTAGCGAGAAAAATGCTTTGATTTCTTAAATGTGTATGCTGATGTAAGAAGGACTGTGTATTTTCCCTCTAGTGACCATGCTTGCCAATTTCAATGTGTATTTTTTGAAATATTTCATTATTTATTTATTTGGGGGTTAGAGGGAGGAGCAGAGAGAGAGGGACAAGCATGGAGCACAACACAGGGCTCAATATCATGACTTGAGCTGAAATCAAGGGTCCAGCCCTTAACTGATTGAACCACCCAGGCACCCCAAGAAAGTATAATAGTATTTAAACATTTTCCTCTGATTCCTGTGGTTAATCATTTTTAGAGGCATGCTTTCCTTATTACTCTGTTGTCTCTTATTTGATCCTCAAGATTTTTGCTTAAGCTCATCATAATTCTCTTCTCTTTTTTTCTTATAAATAATAGCTCTCACTGAGCGCTGACTCCACTTTGACACTGTGCTGGACATTTCCAGACATTAATGATTATTATTTTTGTTTATTAATGAAGAAGCTAAGACTTAGAATGCACAAGTCAGGATTAAAATTCTTGTCCATGTACATCAAAAGACCAGGCTCTGTCTAAGATCTTTGGAATGAAGAGAGCTCTTTCTACAGTTTTAGTAATAGTATAGTCATAGTCCAAGTTTCTGGACCACAATTAGCCAACTTGATGCTGTTGAATTCCACATAAAGTCTCCATAGATACCAGATAGCTGTGTAGTTATGAGTCTAATTCTTTTTTTTTTGAGTCTAATTCTTAATATCTAGCAGTCATCTGTCTTTGCTGGACTGGGTGTGCATTGTTCTCTTACCACTTCTGCTTAAAAAAATCTATTACTAAGAAGCGAGGCAGGACTTATATAGCTATCTGAGCTCTTTCTATTTGTTTCTACTTTACCAGCGGGATCTATACTACCCCAGAAGCATATGACAACATAGGGTTTCCTTCTCTGTTTTTGAGTTGTTGTTTATTGTAGATCTGTCTACAGAAATAGAAACTGAAGAGGAAGCTAAGGTACACAACTCTCAAAATACAATGTCCTCTCAGTATGGAGTGACTTTACTCAGCTTGTACAGCTCCTGAATTTTTGAGTGAGTGATTGTAAATGTACCTTCCCTACACTTTTTTAGGATGGGCAACCTATTTTTCCAGTTGGCAAAGTATTCATGAATCGCAAATTGTGCTTCTCAGTAACTTTGATCAGTGATATTGGTAAGGTATAGTTATGGAAAAATTCTCCTGGTTTCTAGCTGTAGGTTGACTATTAGTCTTATTTTTTGTTGGTTTTTATCTTTTTATTTATTTATTTTTATTTCTAGGAGATAGAAAGGGGGACAGATTGCATTATGGAAATAAAGCCAGGTGTCATTTTTTTTTTCAATTTTTTAAAAAAGATTTTATTTATTTATTCATGAGAGACAAAGAGAGAGAGAAAGAGAGGAAGAGATACAGGCAGAGGGAGAAGCAGGCTCCATGCGGGGAGCCCGATGTGGGACTCAATCCCGAGTCTCCAGGAGCACACCTTGGGCCGAAGGTGGTGCTAAACCGCTCAGCCACCCAGGCTGCCCTGTACTTTTTTTTTTTTTTTTTTTTTTAAGTAAGCTCCATGTCCAGTGTGGAGCCCAGTGTGGGGCTTGAACTCACCAACCCTGAGATCAAGACCTGAGCTGAGATCAAGAGTCAGACACTTAATTGACTGAGCCATCCAGGCACCCCTCAAGGTGTCATTTTTAATTAACCCCTCCAGTAGTTATTTTGCAAAATATGCTTTAATTATTTTCCAAGTGTGGTATTCTGGCTAATATATAATGTCCTGGGAATCTCACACTTAAATAATTTCATACATGAGGACAGAGGGATCTTTGGACTGTGAAACATTCTGAATTATTTTCTCTTTTGGTACTCCTTCAAATTCTATTTGGGAAAAATGACAATGACCTTTATTTTTCCATTATCCCTGGCAAATATGTATTCCATTGAGACACCCTGCCTTCTTTTACATTCTCTCCTTGTCCAGAACTTTGCCTTCTGAGTTTTGTTCAGATTTTTGGGGTTGAGTAATTCAAGAAAACCCTTAAGAATACCTGTGATTTCAGTTGTTTTCTTACACAATGGTGCACTCATTTAACCTAGTTTTCTAACTGTACATTTCTCAAAAGCCTTTCTCTACAAATTGCTTTGAAAGGAATTGAGAAAATACACATAGGATTTAGGAGGGAGGAATTTCTGATTGGTACAAATGATATATTTCTGTAACAGATTTCAAAAGAATATATATTTTTCAGTATAAACAGCCAATGATGATGGGCAGTTAAAAATTCAAACTTCATATTCAAAGTAAAAGAGCTCATTCCTAGGGATAATAATAATAAGGCCTTTCACCTTACTGCAACAATTCTGTGAATTTCTCAGCTAAATTATGTAAGATTCAGATTCTCATAGTCTATAAAGTACTTGTATAGCTAGTTTTCAAAGTGTGGCTTGAGATCCCTGGGTTCTTTGGACTCTTTCAGGCAATTCATGAGATTAAAATTATTTTCATTATAATGCTTAAAACTTATTTGCTTTTTTCACTCCCATTCTCTCACAAGTGTACAGAGGAGTTTTCTGGAGGCTGCTTACTGTATGCCTTTACAGCACATGGAGTGCAGAAACAGAGAATGCGGTTGTGTTCAGTTAAGCCAGATATAAAGGGAATAAAAAATGTAAGACATTTGTCATAGGACAAACGTGGTCTCTCAAAGGTCCCCATTCTAATCCTTGGAACTGTGAATATTTTTTTTATGAGGCAAAGGGAACTTTGCAGAGGCAATTAAAATAAGGATTTTGATATGAGGAGATTATTTTGGATTATCTGAGGAAGGCCCAAGGTACTCACAAGGGTCCTTGAATGTGGAAGAGCACAATACAAGTCTCAGAGTGATGAGATATGAGAAATATTCGACAGGACTTTGGTGGCTTTGAAGATGGAAGGGGACCACAGCCAAGTGATGTGGGAGACCCTGAGAAATGGGAAAAGGCAAGAAAAACATATGCTTCCTTGAAGCCTTCAGAAAGGAACCCTGTCTGCTGGCACCTCGATTTCAGCCTAGTGAGACTTATTTTGAATTTCTGACCTCCAGAATTCTAAGATAATAGATTTATGTTGTTTTAAACCGCTAAGTAATTTGAGGCAATTGGTGATACAGCGATAGGAAATGAATACAATATTCAGCAAAAGACTCTTTTTAAAAAGATTTTATTTATTTATTTGACAGTGAGAGACACAACGAGTGCACAAGCAGGGGGAGATATAGAGGGAGAAGCGGGCTATCCACTGATTGAGGAGCCTGAAGGGGCTCAATTCCAGGACCCTGGGATCATGAGCTGAGCCAAAGACACTTGCTCAACTGATTGAGCCACTCAGACGCCCAATAAAAGCCTCTTTTAAAGGCCATATTATTATTTTTTGCATTGTATCCTCCAGTGAATCTTGGTTGTTTTCAGAAAAAAAAAAATGAAGCTCTAGAGTTTGGTATATGGCCTTTGTCATTTGACTTTAACTGTTAATTCAGGTTTCTTCTTTTTGACTCCCTAGTTTCCATCATCTATGCCATGCGTCTAAAACTATTATTGATTTTCAAAACTGTCACCTTTCCCATGCCCTAGTTTTGCTCACACTATGTTCCCTGCCTATATAGTCCATTTTACTGTCTTTCCAACCCCTACCTATCCTTATAAACTGACCTATAATGCTATCTGCTATGCATCACCTTCGTCAGCCCTCTTGCCTCTTTCATAGGTAGCACTTGCCACGTTTTATCTAGTTTGTATGTGTTGCCTGCTTCCCACCCTGCAGTGAGCTACTTGGGGAGGTAATAATGCCATATTTGTATACCTCTAGCATCTAGTACCTTGCTTGATTCACAGTATTCCTCAATAATGTATTTTTACCGATTGCTAGTTGATTAATGATTGGCCAATCCCTCACTAACAGTTTGTGTGTTTATTTACTATTCCCTCATTCATTTATTTGTTGGAATCAGCCTTCAAACATGATTCTATCCCATACTCAACTGAACTTTGCCTTATCCTGCTGCCTCTTCTAGTTACCATCCTATTTTTCTCCCCTTTTTCCTGCCAAATAACTTGGTGAGTGAGTGATCAGCACATGTGTGATTTCAAGTTTCTTCTTAACTTCTTGACATGTTACTTCCATTCTAGTGCTGGCTTTTCTTCTTCAAAGAAAAGTAGAGAAAAGTATCTACTGATTTCCTTCTACCTATTTTTTTTCCCTCTCTAGTAACTTTGACACTACTACTCTGATCTTTACCTCTTTTAGTTTCCATGTATATTACTGCTCTTTTCCTACTTCTGTGGTTTTTTTTTTTTTTTTTTGCTAGTTCTTCCTCTTTCCATACCTTAATTCTGGGTATTTCCCCAGTATTAAATGCTTAAGCCTTGGTTCTTCTCTCTATGCAGTTAATATCTTGAAGATTCATCCACTTTCATGGTTTCGCCACCATGTGCAAAGATAGCTTTGTCTGTAGCCAAGACCTGCCACAGTCTTGTCCATATAAAAACTATTGAAGCCTCAGCCATTATCTTAGACAAAGACAGATACTGAAATCCATGGATTCTTCATAAGCAACTCTCCTTTTTTGACTTGTCTTTCTCTGATGGTGACCTTTCCACTCTGCTCAGTTCTCAGGTTAGAAATGTTGGAATTCTGTTTCACATTTTCTGTTTTTATCTTTTTATTTTATCTGTTACCAACTTATTTTTTCTGCAAGCTATCTCTGAAGATTTGTCTTTTTTTGTTCTGTTTTCTTTTCCTGTGCTCACCACCCTAACCTAGTCCCTCATAATTTTAAGAGCGACCTGACTTTATTCCATACCTCCAGTATTTCTTCATTTTAATCAATTGTATATCCCACACTCTTCTCTCTAACCTACCATGAATCCTAACACCACTTTGGCTTCCAACACCCAACTCTTCCTGAAGGGCTTTTATGTGATCTTCCCATACAAGAAACTACAGTTAATTTGTATTGGTTATCATAACATGCCCTATGTGGTCTTCTTAAACCCTACTAAACATTAAGACTCACTCTAATTATCAAAGCTGGATTATTACCAGCCTATTCAAAAGAACCAACACACAGATTGCCACAGGGTGGCAACAGGTCTTCCTCTTCAGAGGCCATTGTAGCAGTTCAAAAGCTCAGAGGCTAGGGAACTATCTGGTTTAGAAGTCTGATGTCATTCAGGGGCAAATTGCTTTTGTAACAACAACCTCTCAGGCATAGTTTCTAGGGTCCTTACAAGGACCCTAGAATACCAGGGACATACTAGTTATAAGAGTCACTATATTCAGGTGAGTTGCATTAGTTTTTTTTATAGTTCATTTATATTTCTTCCTGGTCCATGGGTCATCTTACTATAAGTAATGTTATGCAGCAATACAGTGAACATTCTACCCTCATGTTATCAGAGTAATAGTGATAGCAAATTAACTGAGGGTTAGCATCTTGTACAGAAGGGGAAGGGATTTTGTTAACTATTTTGTCCAAAGTTATGAATCAGGTTGGAACTCCTTTATTAAGGTTGTTCATAATCTGTCCCCATCCCCCAACCCATTTATTTAAACCTCTTTCCCAGTACTCCCCACCTAATATAGTATAAATCTCCAATATTTTCTTCCTTCATTGTATTCCAAAATGCAGTGCCTGCTATAATTCCAGGAAGGAAGTATCTATTTAAGAGTCACAGAATAATAGAATCTCAGTGTTATGAGAGACAATCCAAATTGATGGCTGGATTCTAAACTGTTTTGCATTGACATAAACTAGACACAGAAAAAAATAAAAAAAAAACACCTTATAATTCATTGATGGACTGAGAGAGCACTATTGTAAAACTTTTTTAGAGGTGAAAAGCTCAGAGCTCAAAGTTAAAAAAAAAAACCGCCTTCAACCCAAGCACCTAGAAATACAAATCTGAAAAGATAAAATACAATAATTGGATGAAAACTAAAGTTGAACCATAAAATTGCTTAAGTTTTGAGAGACGGCTCACTCTCCCAGGTGGAGGCAGGGAGGAATGAGGCAAGCAGAGGAGGTAGAACTTGAGGCCTTAGGAGACAGAAGACAATGAATGTGGTTCAGGTTGACTGGTGTATAACTTCCAGCAAGTTAATTAATTTTTCTGTGCTTTAACACATGTCCATGAATACACATCGTGATATTTTCCCATTATTTACCTAAAGCAATATGGTCAGAATTAATGAGGTGATACTGTGAAGGGTCTCAAGTTACATAGAAGAGAAATTCAATAGAATTATAAGGTATTTTTATTTCTCCCATTGGAGATCAAAGGGTAGAGTAAGGAGAGAGATTTACATGAATCTTTTAATTGTGTCTATATAGACCAATTAGAACAGAAATCAACAACTTTTTCTGTGCATTTGATCAATATGGACAAGAGATTAAGCTAACTCAGGCTGACCTGTATTATTTGATTCTTTATTAGAAGAATTTTTGGGTCTAAATTATTCTTATAATTGCTTGTTGTTGTTTTTCTAATTTAACTTTTTTTCTCTTGTAGTGGAAGAATCAAAAGCAAATCCTTGAATCCTTTTTAGGTGTAATATTGAACATATTAAAATTGTATTTTGGACAAGCAAAATGGGAAAAAGTATTTTGTAATAAGAACAAAAAGATATTAAGACTTATAAAAAAAGAATAAAATAGAAAATTTTGTGAGCTATGCATTTGATTCTGGTGTTTCAAAGCTAAAAGTCAAAGCAGATGGACACATTGAAAGATATGTGTATCCTAAACTAGTGCCCAACCTAAACTATATTCCAAGTTAAAAATGCATTAAAAAATGCACTTGGGCAGCCCAAGTGGCTCAGTGGTTTAGTGCTGCCTTCAGTCCAGGGCCTGATCCTGGAGACCCGGGATTGGGTCCCACGTCGGGCTCCCTGCATGGAGCCTGCTTCTCCCTCTGCCTGTGTCTCTACCTCTCTCTTTCTCTCTCTCTGTGTCTCTCATGAATAAATAAATAAAATCTTAAAAAAATGCACTCAATATGTTACAGTTTGTGTTTTTGAAAGGAAGTAATTAACATACAGTAGGAACTGGTAACTTTCCTTCTTTCTTTGTTACCTTTCTTTTTAACCTTCCTTTTTAAAATAATGGATTTTTTCAATAAAAACAGGAAAGAATGATACTTTATATGGTCCTAAACAGTTATCAGCTATAGTGACTGGGAAGTAGTTAATTCAATTTTCTCTTCTAGAAAAATTGATCTCCTATTGTCTTCTTCCTTGCTCACATTAGCCTTAGTAAGTAAAGGTAATAGAGTAAACAGAAGTACCTCCCCAATTGCATTTATTCAGCTTGTGGAATTTATTACCACGGGAGGTCATCAAGTCAGTTAAACAGCTGGGCTCAAAATGAGGTTGGGAGAATTTTATAACCAATAACATTTAGATAGTAAAGCAAATGACTTATGATTTTTATGCTTGAGGATATAGGATCATACTTAAGTTCATAAAATAGTAAACCACAAAATCAGAAAAGAAATTTTCCTTGTAAAATATCATTGAAGATCTTTGATAGAGATCATTTCTGGTACCTCATGATAGACAAAAATGACCTAACAACAACATAACAGGAGTGGCCTTTGGTGGCAAGTCCAACATTTATTTAATACTGCAATTAAATACAACAAGCAAACTGTTAAGCAAAACTTGAAGTTCTGCCTGATGTTGTCTACTTAGTGACAAAACAACTGGTTAAAAAGTGTGAAAATTCAGTTGAATAAATTACTGAAATTAAGGGGACATGAAAAATTCTTGCTATTTGTGGAGATCAGCTTAAAAATATGAATTAAGGTAAACTTCATTGTATGCATAAATATAGCCTACATGCATCTAAATAGTAGCAACTAAATAGTAGCAACTTGATTCAATTTAAAAAAATTTTATTTCATTTAAATTCAATTAATTAACTTTTGCTGTATTATTAGCTTCAGAGGCAGAGTTCAGTGAAATGGATTCTATTTTTAATATAAAAATTTACCATTTTTATTGGTGGAGTTCAGGTATTGAAATATACCTTTGTAGTTAGAATTTTTTCATGGTCCTTCTGCTAGTTAGACCTATAATGCAGCTCCAGCTTCGCCAAGTAGCTTGAACAGGAATTTGATCATTTTAAATCCAATGCAGTGCCAAGTAGTTCTCAGAACTCCTGACTTTTAAGGAAGGATAAGATACTATCTAGGTTCAGCGATTATGGAAGTTGAGGTGGTTGCTTTTACAAGAGCTTTTATATCAACATTGACATTCAAAGTTTTGCTTTTTTAGTTGCATTTTGGATATATAGAACCATTGTGAATCAAAATTTGTAATGTGTGATACTATATAATGCATGTTAGTTTGATCTTATAATATGTCAGTAGTCTTTGATCTGTAATTATGAAGTGCCGGCAGACTTAGGATAACTTCTTGGTTTCTTTCATGTCTGGATCCTGCTCTCCATTTGGAGTGCGGAGACTGGTAGGCAGAGACATCTTTTGGTGGGTAGTTCTTCATAATATTTCTTTTCTCTGTGTTTGCTTTTTATGTTGCCTATATTACTTATGTTTTGTGTTGATTCTCAAGTATAGAGATCTATACTCTGTTGATTTGATTTAACATTGGGCAAGAACAGAACTAATGGCCATAGATAAATAGAACTTTACAATTCGTTTTTATGGCTATCAAACA
Source organism: Nyctereutes procyonoides (assembly GCF_905146905.1). NCBI lineage: Eukaryota > Metazoa > Chordata > Mammalia > Carnivora > Canidae > Nyctereutes > Nyctereutes procyonoides. The sequence continues at coordinate 13,643,619 of NW_026575141.1, read as the reverse complement.
GCATCTATCCCCCACTGCCTAGTTTTACAAAGATTAGTAGTCCCAGAGAGACATAAAGTGGCCTGCTCAGAAGCGGCTAGTGTGATTGTTAATTTTATGTGTCACCTGACTGGGTCAAGGGGTGCACAGATATTAGGTTAAACATTATTTCTGGGCATGTCCATGAGGGTGTTTCCAGATGAGATTGGCATTTGAATAAGTAGGCTGAGTGCAGGAGACTGCCCTCCCAAATGTAGGTGAATATTGTCTGTTGCATTGAAGGCCTGAATAGAATGAAAGCCAGCGGAAGGGATAATTGGCTCTCTTAGCCTGGCTGTTGAGCTGGGACATTGGTCTTGTCTTGCCCTTAAACTGGGATTTATCAGTACCTGTGGTTCTCAGGCTTTCAGACTTGGACTGGAACCATCAGCCTCCTTGGTCTCCATCTTGCAAATGGCAGATCATAGAATTTCTTAGCCTCTGTAATTGTGTAAGCTGATACCTAATAATAAAAATCTACTTATGTGTATCCTACTGGTTGTGTTTGTCTGAAGGATGCTGATTAATACAACTAGTTAGGGTAGAAATAGGACTAGAACACAGATGTGAGTCAACTGCCATTTATGACAGCATGCCTCTCAAAATGCCTAGCATGGTGCCTAATATGAAATAAATGTTTTTGGATGATGAATAAATAATAGTTTCAGAAAATATTATGACTTTATTTTGCACAAAATAGACAGGACCTGATTGTAGATGCAAATTTTTATTGTTCCATTACTCTGTAAAGAAAGAAAGCTCTTTCCTCCCATTAAAAAAAACAAAACAAAACAAACAAAAAAAAAAACAAAGGAAAACTGAAAGCCAGCATTATCATATGCCTTTCTTTTGCCTTAGGTGTTAATTTACTTATCATCACAGAGATTGTAGGCTCTGATGAGTTTTTTATAGGAACCCGCTGTAGTTATGCTCCTATATGGCCAATTCTTTGCATAAGTGGTTAGAAAATTTGACAAACTGACCAAGTTAGTTATAATGACCACATCCCGACGCAGCCTTTAGGCACAGAGAGTTTATTGACCACATCTGCTAGATCTTTAGGGGTAATAGTTTCAATCAATCTAAGCAACATCTTGTCATGAGTACAAGGAATAGAGCAATGCTTCTAAATTATACTGTGCATACGAATCACCTGGGAATCATGTTAAAATGCAGATATTATGAGTCATAGGTCTGGAGTGGGCTCTGAGACTCTGAATTTCTAACAAGCTCACAGCTGCTGCTGAAGCTTCTGGTTTGGGAAGGAGGAAGAAGCTAGCAACTGGAGAGTCTGATGATGTGACTCTTGTGTCTGCTTCTCTACTTTTATTTCTGGCCTTCCTGGTATTTTGTGGACAATTTTATATGCTAATGATGGAGCTTCACAACTGCAGCATTTAAATAAGGCTAAAGACTCTTTACTAGTCTTGAATTGCCATTTTCTCCTCTAAGTTATGTAAATATCAGCCTCAGTCTTATTTTGTCTTTGCATATAGAGATCCAGAGTCATGTTCCATCTCATGCTATGAGTAATATTATATTTTAAGGAAACTTTTTAAAAATATAGATAAGTCTGTTAGGAAGTATCTTTCACTTAAAGATTCATGGTTTAATTTAGAAATAAAAAAGTGTTATTTGATTTAAAATGTTAATTATTGGGAGTATGGGCAGTATCATTGAAAGTTACTCTGGAGCAGAAGTTTACATTTCTATTGAAATGACATCCACATATACACACACACATTTGTAGAGACAAAAAGGAAAAACATTTTAGCCACAAGGTGGCAGTAAGATATATGTGAAAAAGAAAGGGATTTCAAATAAATAATGATTTCAGACTATTTCTGAGGAAATGATTGTCAAAATAAATAGCATTTGCTAATGCAGTGGTATGCAGAAATGCCTTATCGAAGCTTCTTATTTATGGCATTCTTGGATAATCATACTCTAAATTGTGAGCTGTGCTAACTGGGCATCCTCTTGGGTCCTCTGTGAACATTGCAGAGGACAATTTCCAGTTAAAAAAACAATTGCATTGTAATATTTTTTTATTTATTTCAGTTTCGTTTCACTTAACCAATAGTTAGTGTCATAAATTATATATAAATATCCCCAGGATGTGAATTCTAGAAGCTCTGACAAGCCATCAATTTCACATGACATACTTAACTTAAACTGCTTCTTTGGTACAAGGAATACATTTATTAAAAGTTCTGAAAATGTTTTACTGTTCCACTCTTTGTGAAATTATATCACTTTTTAAAAATCTTAAATATATGACTCATTTTTTAAAAAAGACTTTTTGTCTTGTATTGTAACTGTATTGTATACTAGGAATTAAACTGATTGTATTTTGAGTATCCCATCAACAGTTAATTCGAAAGCCAAGATTAAGTTTACATAAGCAGTTCTAATAGAAAGGTGAGATAAATATTACAAAAGCTTCAAAGGTATCCAGATGAATGGGGTACTCTTTTCCCTTTGGAAAAGGATTGCAAGGGTCATGGTAGAGGATGTTAAGAAGGGCTTTGCGAAGGACAAAGAGACAGATTGAATTATTCAATACCTGTTCCAGTTCTTTAAATAACTTTTCATAAGGTGAAGCTTTGCTCTCCATATATTTAGAACTTGAAAATATCCTTAAATACCAGCTACAGGCCAAAACTTGTAGCTGTTTTGGCAGTCAACTGGGAAAAGGAAGAATGTTCTGGCTGGAGTAATGGGTGGAATTTCTTCTACTTCCCTGCCTTTGGCAGGATGCCCGAATGTCAGTTGTGTTGAAGCTGGAAAACATCCAGAGTGAAGCCGGGGCCAAAAAGCCAAGGAGTGACACCTGTGCTGGTGTGTCTCTGGCTCTTACTCAGATATCTCTTATGCAAGGCAATAGGGACTGTACTTTTGTTTGCTTTAGACTCTGCTGAAGGGTTGAGCAGCATTATATAAATCATATATCTAAATTTGAGTGAGATTCCATTAAAATCAGTGCTCAGAAATGAAGGAATTGTCTTTTTGGAATTTATGAACACTAAAGACTTCAGGTTTATGAAGTCTGCCATACTAGAGTGCTCTTTCAATTACTCCATTTTGAATAAAAAACCCACTGTTGTTTGCAATAACTCCACAATATCTATCAGTGCTATATTATGGTATTTACAGCCTTTAACTGACAGAATTAAAAAATAATGAGAGAAAAACAATTTAACAATGACTTTATAAACATTCCAGGGGTTGTAGTATCATACTCAGAAATGATGGTGGAACTTTCTGTTGACGTGAGCTTGAAACCACAGGCAAGGAGGGAGAAGAGCTAAAACCATGGAGTGTTATTGTACAGTGATGTAGTGGTTGATGAGGCAATGAAACCATCATAAGTGAAGCAGCATTTACATACAAATCATAAAGATGTAAGTACAAAACTGAATTTAATATATGAAGGATCATACTTCTGAGTAAAACTATCATTATCATTTCATTTACTATTATTGCTGCAATCAAAAAGGTGAATCTTCTCTGGAAAACAAAAATCTAGCAACAAAATTTGTTTTGTTATCTTTATGTTAGGTTCTAAAATAGTACAAATTTTACTATTTTGTTTTCTCAATTTAGCTGATGAACTTAAACTATTAATTTAAAAAATATGCTTGATTAAGAATTGAAATCATTGTGGCAACAGCCTATATGCCTACTAGGCCATCATCTTTTATGATACTAATGGGGAACACATGCAGCACACAATTGACAAGTGGACTATGTTGGATCCTTACCTCGTAGCGTGAGTAAATCATATATCCTGATCACAATGAACACTAACTTATGATTTGGAGTGATAGCAGATACCACTATTGTTCCTAACCAATCACAAATGCATACTCCACCATCATAACCAGTGACAAAGGGGACTCATGTCATGGCCAAAGACATCCAGGACTGGGCAACAAGACATAGTATCTCCTATATTTTCCATCCATCTTATTATATTCAGAAAATAGATATCATTTAAATGGTAAATGAAATGTTGAAAGTTCAACTAAAAATTCATATGCCATCGTTACAAAAGCAGGACTATATTTCCAGCTGAAGCCATCATAGAAGTCAACAAATTCAGAGATTTCCAGCAGGGGAATACAGTGGACATAGCAACATGAAACTCCAAGAGAGTGTTTTCTTAATAGTGACTGACACAGTGGGGACATCAATTAGATGTAGCTGTCCTAGATGTGGGCCCAATTCATTCCAATGCTAATTCAGATATAATTTGGTTACCTCCAAAGTTTAAAATGTATTTTTCTCCAGAATTGCTAAGATAGGCTTTGGATTGGCTAAACAGAACTTGATGATGGTGAGAGTGGTTATTAACCTTGCTTACATGAGGAAGCTACTTCATTACTGCATATATAAGGGGTGAATATCATTAGATTGGAAGTAGATAATTGTTTTGTCCAGCCAATGCTATCACCCAGATTGTGAATTAGGCAAGGCATGGGAAATTCCGTGCTGTGGGTTTAGGGTGAGGGGATCCAGGTCATACTGGTGCCAACATGCAATTGTCTCCCTGATGGAAGCTTGAGAAAGAGGAAGGTTACAGCTGTAAGCCCTGGCAGCAAAGAGTGAATGAAAAAATAGAAGGGAGGCACTTATTGACAATTTGTGGTCAAGAGACAGTGGGAGAATAAGCTTGTTTCCTAGGTCAGGTGGAAAGGAAGAGCCTGCCAGGATTGTCAGTTTCCTTCTAGTAAGCCTCATGCTTCTCTGCCTGTTTGGGGGCATCATATACATGCTTTATTCCTCAACTTGACAAAACTTCCACATTTGGTGCAGAAATGAGGGACATTCTCATCCTCCCCTATATTCTACACTAATTATGAGCACTCTTATCATCATAATTGTTTTAGTCAGATAAGCCTCAATTGTATCAATTATGATACCCAATCCTAAAATCTGAGTTTCCCCCAAGCACATATAGCTTATTGCCACAAAAGGAACTTTGTAATGGAGCTAATTTTCAGTACTTAAGGTGTCCGTATATCCAGAGAATTGGCTCCGTCAGATGGGTGTTCTATCTTAGGGCACCATGCATAGTCTCCTGTCAGATTTTCTTTGGGGCTGGACTACTGTAGATCATGCACCCCCAAACCCTGCTAGATAGTCTCTGGAATGGTGCCCATTGGCCTTGTCTCTGACTCTTGCCTATACTTATTTAGGAAAGTAGGAAAGCAAATTGTCTCAATTCTGCTTATTATTTGGCCAGAGAGGCACATTTTGAGCAGTTCTGTTATAAGAAGTTATCCTCTGGTCAACAGAGACCCTGGATACTTTGCCATTGTCCATTTGTTTTTAAGATTGTAGGCTTACTCCTATTGAGTGCTTGATACAATCTTGAACAAAAAGTGTGTATTTGTTTAGAGAATACTTACTTCCAAATTGGGAAGAAGAAGCATTAGCTGAGATGACTCCCTCTGATGGCAACCCATTTGACTCTCCAGATAAACTATTCTAGGATGGAAATCCTATAGTTAACATCTACCAAGATTGTATCCTCATGGTCTTTGAGCTCACACAAGCTGCTGCTAACTGAGGTGGGAACACTTTTATCAGTTTGGCTCAAATGGTTATCATTTGTTCATCTAATGGTGAATCTTGACCCAGGGGCTGGTTGGGATGAGCCTCTTCAACTTCCCACTTCCTGTTTTGCCTCATCTCTCAGCCTCTAATACAACAAAACAGTTCTGTTTGGCTCAATCGTCCAAAATATATTCAGATTCTGACTACTTTTCACCAGTTCTGCAGACACCATTTTCCCCCCTAATCCACCACCATCTCTCCTGATTTTTTGCCAAAACCTCTGCATAAGTTTCCCTGCCTCCTCCCTGGTCTATTTTTCACACAGCTGCAAAAGTCACATCATGCTTTAAATCCTCCAGTGGCTTTTCATCTCATTCACAGTAAACACAGGGCTTCAAGGCCATAGTGGAGAGCATCCATCCTACAATGACAGCCCCGTGTTGTCCTACCAGTGTTTTCCTCCTCATTTCACTTTAGCTACTCTGATTTCCTTGTAGTTTCTTCAGTTTCTTCTGTGTGCTCATTATGCTTCCACTCTGGGCTCTCTTGTTTCCTACTTGGAATGGTCTCCCTCCCCACCCTTATATCCATCCGCACAGCTTGCTCTTTTTTCCCTTCTTGGGTGTTTGTTCAAATATTAGTTTATTGGAGCTAACTTCCCTGATGACCTTATTTAGAATAGAAAACTTCAGCTTTGTTCATCTCTAGTCTCTTCACCAATAGCGTTGCCATATTCCATGTTTTTGTTTAGTTGTCCACTTAGTTGTTAGTTTTCTCTCAAACAAGAATGTGAACTACTATATTTAAATAGGTCCTTGTCTGTTCTGTTCATGTTTCTGTTTCAGTGCCTGGAGTACTGCCTGGCAAGTAGTGGGTCCTCGTTAAGTATTTGTTGAATGAATGAATGAAACGTGGCATGTGCAGTCCAGTTGACCACCAGTTTATATTCCATATAAACTTAGGTTAAGCCTATTTTATTATCTGCTTATTACCCTTTTTAGGTATTTGAATTTGTGACTCTCAGCTTATAGCTTAGAAACAAAAGTTAATTTAAGAGCAAATGAGCAAATATTCAGATAATATGCCTTTGAGAAACATAAAAAATCTATGTTAACACCATCTCCCTGCCACTTTCCATCCCTCCCCCAGGACAGAAAGTCCAGATCTCAAGAATAGAGGCTTTACTTTCTTGGGAAAAGAGAAAAACAGTTCATTTCTTCCCAGAGTCTACAGCAATGACACAGCCTTAAATTAATTCCTCTGAGGGAGAAAATGTGGTAAATAATAAGCTTATTTTTACAATGTAGAATAAATGTTTTTTGAATTAAATGGAATTGTACATAATTCAGATCAGAATGATTTTTATTTGACCATGGCTATTAATACTTTGTGACTTTGCCTCACCCCTGACTGAGTTGTTAAAGATATATAAAGACTGAGGGAAAGGAAATTGCTATTTTAAAGGATTCTTCTGAGCCCGGAAAGAAACCCATGATTATATGGGCAATTAATCTATGACAAAGGAGGCAAGAATATACGGTGGGAAAAAGATAGTTTCTTCAACAAGTGGTGTTGGAGAAACTGGACAGGTACATGCAAAAGAATGAAACTGGGCCACTTTCACCATATACAAAAATAAGCTCAAAATGGATTAAAGATCTAAACGTGAGATCTAAGATCTAAATGTGAGACCTGAAACCATAAAATTCCTAGAGGAAAACACAGGCAGTAATCTCTTTGACATTAGCTGTAGAAACATTTTTCTAGATATGTCTCCTTTGGCAAGGGAAACAAGAACAAAATGAAACTATTGGGACTACACCAAAATAGAAAGCTTTTGCATAGTGAAGGAAGCCATCAACAAAACAAAAAGATAATCCACTGAATGGGAGAAGATATTTACAAATAATATATATGATAAGAGGTCAATATAAAAAAAAAACACATGAAAAACTTCTAAAACTCAACACCAAATAATCCAATTAAAAAATGAACAGAAGACCTGAATAGCCTTTTTTTTTTTTTTTTTCCCCTAAAGAAGATATACAGGGCACCTGAATGACTCAATCAGTTAAGTGTTTGCTTTGGGCTAAGGTCGTGATCCCAGGGTTCTGGAATTGAGCTTTGCATTGGGCTCCCTGCTCAGTAGGGAGCCTACTTCTTCCTCTCCTGCTCCTCCTGCTACTGCTCTATGTCAAATAAATAAATAAAATCTTAAAAAAAGTAAAGATATACAAATGGCCAACAGGCACATGAAAATGTACCCCAAATCATTCATCATCAAGGAAATGAAAATCAAAACCACAATATCACTTCACAACTGTAAGAATGGCTAAAATCAAAAACATTCAAAACAGCACACATTGGCAAGGATGTGGAGAAAAAGGAACACTGTTGGTGGGGTTGTAAGCTAGGGCAGCCACTGTGGAAGACAGTATGGACATTCCTCAAGAAATTAAAAATAGAATTACCATATGATCCAATAATTCTACTCCTGAGTATTGATCCAGAAAAAACGAAAACACAAATTCAAAAAGATATATGCACCCCTATTTTCGTTGCAGCATTATTTATGATAGCCAAAATATGGAGGCAACCCGTGTCTATCCACAGATGAATGGATAAAGAAGATGTGGTGTATATATACGATGGAATATTTCTCAGCCATGATAGAAAATGAAATCTTGCCATTTACAACATGGATGGACCTAGAGAGTATAATGCTAAGTGAAATAAGTAAGTCAGAGAAAGACAAATACCATATGATATCAGTCACATGTAGAATTTAAGAAACAAAGAGAATGAACAAAGAAAAAAAGATAAAAAATCAAACTCTTATCTGATGACTCGAGCACTGTGTAATGTATAGGACTATAGAATCACTATATTGTACACCTGAAACTAGTATAACACTACAAGTTAATTATACTTGAATTAAAAAATAAACTCTTTTGACAATTTCTTTTATATTTAATCAAATTATTGAGGTTTAATTTACATATAATAAATGGCATGTTTTCATTTTCCAGCATGAATTTTAATAATTGTGCACACCTATGTAATTATTTGCATGGCATCAAGATACAGAATGTATCAGAACTCTGAAGAGTTTCCTTGTGTCCCTTGGTAATTTCTTTCCTTCTTACTTCCTTTTCTAAGCAACCACTGATCTGCTTTCTGTTACTCTAGATTAGTTTTACCTATCTTAGAATTTCAGGTAAAATGGATCATACAATATATAGTCTTTTATATTTGACTGCTTTTGTTCAGTATAATGATTTTTGAGAATTATCCATGGTTTACATGTATCAGTAGTTTGTTCAGTAGTGAGAATTATCCATGGTTTACATGTGTCAGTAGTTGTAAAGATATTTATTTATTTATTTATTTATTATTATTTATTTATTTATTTATTATTTATTTATTATTTATTTATTAGAGACAGAGAGAGGCAGAAACACAGGCAGAGGGAGAAGCAGTTTCCCCACGGGTAGCCCAATGCGGGACTAGATCCCAGGACCCCAGGATCACGACCTGAGCCAAAGGCAGACACTCAACCACTGAGCCACCCAGTCGTCCTATGTGTCAGTAATTTTATTGCTGAGTGATACTGTTTTAACCTACCTGTTTGCTTGTTTATTCACCTTAGAGTTGTCAGAGTCGGTGGTGGAATTTCTAGTTTTTGGCTATAATTAAAACTGCTGTGAACATTTGCTCAGATGCTCATGTGGGAGTGTTTTAACTCTTGGATAAATACTTGGTAGTAGAATTCCTGGGTCATCTGGTGAATATATATGTAATTTTATAACAAATTCTGGCAATCTTTGTCTTCTTGTAAAGGGAAGTTTTCTTGGTAATTTACCTGCTTTTCATTATGCTCATATTTTTTTAATTAAGTCACTTTTGTGTGTATGGGGGTGGTGAAGACTCAAATATGGCATTTATTGTCAATCATGCCTGTAGAGAAGTTCAGAAATGGCATTCAAATGGAGGAAAAGTTTCCTCTCCCTAAAACTCTGTGGCTGGATGATGTGTCTGTCCCTCACGGGGCTGCTGGGGTGGGGGTTGCGGGGGTGGGGGTTTCAATGAACTGAGACATAAAATGTCCTTGATATAATGCCCTGCATATAGTTCATGCTCAAGGACATCATGTGCTTATTATCTGTGTTTCTTAATAAATTCAGATAGAAGATGTGACTCAAGTGGCATAGAGTGAAACTATTGACTTTGTACTCTATGGTGATTATCTCTCCTGAAAAGCTTACCTCACAATATCCATGGTAGCTTACTCACTTGCATTAGTGCCTTATAATGTATGTTCATCTCCATTAAATACACAAAAGTAAGTTCAGAGGATCAAAATGTCGAGAAAGGCAGAATCCAATAATGTCTCAAATGGCAAAATGAGAAAAATAAGAGCAGAATCACAGGTGGAAAATTATAATAATTTAAAACTGAATAGGTACTTTAGTAGAGACTTTCCAGTTTCCTAAAATGAGATAATTTCATTAAAGCCTGTAACTACTTTTGACTTTTGCTGTGTCAGCTCTGGTGCTTAACCCTTTTCTCTGATGAGAAAATCATGCTGATAGTCTGTGTGTATTTTTAAAAATGTACTAATCTTGAAGACTCTTTAATCTGTGGGTGGCCTTGTTAAATCCAGAGGTTGGAGAGAAGAAAGACTATTCAAGTTTATGTAGAACCTGCATTTTTAAAACAAAGGGAAACCTTTATGTAATGTATATTTTAATCAGAAGTACAAACCACTTGGTTTTGTTCCTTAGAAAGTAGTAGAGCTTATTACTGATCTCCAGCCTCAAGATGGCCAAGTTACTGTGGGCAAGCTCTGTTCCTAGTCAAAAAGAGTTCTTGGATGCCTCTATATGAGCACAACAGAAAACCTCCTGTGTAATAGTTTTCATTTTTGATGAGAAATTAGTAGGAATTAAACTGCCTTGGTAGAGATAGGAGAATCTCTAGTCTTTCCAAAATGAGATTGAATGAAGATCAAAAGGATTGCAGTGGTTAGCAGTCTCATTAATCAAGTGCTATTTGAAAAAGACTGTGTTCTGTACTGAATGCTACCGAAGATTATCAGCTGGTAAAATGCCTACATTCTCTATTAGTGTTCTCTTGCCATGTAATCTAAGAGTTGAGATAGAGAAGAGAATCACCACTGCTTTGCCCTGTTGGTGGGAGAAGGATTTCTGCTCTAGGATTATAGGGATGGCTGCACACATGACACCCCATGCTGGGCAGATGATATTGACAGCTCTTGGAGTTCATGCTGTGTTAGGAGGGAGCCTGGAGCAGCCTCCATGAAGATGAAAGAACAGAGAGTGAAGTCCAGATGACAGCCAGTGCTAACTGCCAGATAGGTATATGTACATATCCTCACAGCCTGGTGGAAAAGGACATCCATCACAAGTCCTACAGAGCCTCATGGGGGTTGCACTCCAGAACGGACTGAACAAGCAGGGGTTGTGGGAGGCAGGCTTTGTGGTATCAGTAGGGATAGGTGCCTTCTGGTTGCAGGGTGGGGAGTGTTATTGGCTTGATTGAATAATTCCACAGATTAGCAGAGAATTTAGACTCGCTGCTCAAGGATAAATAGGAGCTACACATGGTCCTTTTGATAAGGAGAGTTGTGTAACTGGGGATCTTATGCCCAGGAGCAGGGTGGGGAGAAGAACTGGTGGTTAGGCCTTTGAGTGCCTCCTGATTTTGCCATTTATCAACGCAACATATAATATTGGATCTTGATTTAAGCCTTATACCATACTATCCAACAAATATTTAATAACAGCTACTAAATGCCAGGCACTGTGCTAGAAGCTGAGAATGTTTCACAAATAATTTATTTCCTATGTACTTGAGGGGTTTCAAATTTTATAGAAAGAGCAAAACATGCAAATAGGTAAGTGTTAAATGAGCTATAGTAGATATATAAATATAGGACCTGAGGGCATAGGAGAAAAGTAACCAGTCTTACCTAGATAAGAATAAGAATAAGAATAGTTTCCCCAGCAAAGTATTTGTTTTCTTTCTCCTTTGTGAATAAGGGAAATTGTAGCAGAAGCTCTTCCAGAGGATATTCCCTTTATATATCTATATCTATTTATAGCTATATCTATGTATATCTATCTACCTATCTATCATCTATATATGTATCTACCACTCTATCACCTATTTTTTTTTTGGTCAAGGTTATATTGTATGGACATATCTGAGTTAGTTCCTGGCTAGAGAAATTTGGTAGCTGATTGATTTAGACAAATTGTTCAGCTGCTGGGGTTGGGAGGTGGGTGATGAAGCACATGGCTGCTCAAAAAAATCAACACAGTCATTCTAATTCTTCCTCTTCGACACCTTTTCTTCTCCTCTTTTTTTCTCCTTCTCCTTATTATTTACCCCCATCCCAACCTCTCTGCACCCCCCTTCCTTCTTCTTCTTTCAAGATGTGGGCAGATTCATAGTGGGGTAGGCAGTATCAGCTCTTACCTCATCCTCTCATGTCCAACCTATCAATTTGGTTCTGTCAAATCTAGCTCCAACACATTGCTAGAGTCTTTCCACTTCTTTTCATGTCCACTGCCAGCACCTTAGTTGAGGCAAAATGGGGCTTTTCTCTGGGCCTTGAACTTTGGAGGGCTCTGTGTATCACAATCAACTTATTAGAGTGCACATGGGTTCCTTTTTAATTGGCTCTGGAGCTCCACAGAGGCACAGCATGATCCTTCACCCTGACCAGCTAACCACATGATCAGCATTGTCCCTTTTCAGGGAAATTCTTCTCCATAACTCTCACCCTATATTCTGTAAGCCATCAATGACGCATTAGAAAAAGCCATGAAGGCCTGTGATGCGTGCTTTCACCAATGTCACAAATTTAATATATTCCAAGACTTGTACAACCAACATCTCAATTTAAGTTTAGAACATTTTCTTTTTTCTTTTTTTTTTTGAACATTTTCATCACAACAAAATCCTGCAACCGTTAGTAGTTATTTCCTATTCTCTACCCCTTTCCCCATCCTTTTTTTTTAAAAAAAATTTATTGGAGTTCAATTTGCCAATATATAGCATAACACCCAGTGCTCATCCAGTCAAGTGCCCCCTCAGTGCCCGTCACCCAGTCACCTAATCCCCTGACCACCTCCCTTTCCACTACCCCTTCGTTTCCCAGAGTTAGGTGTCTCTCATGTTCTGTCACACTCTCTGATATTTCCTACTCATTTTCTCTCCTTTCCCCTTTATTCCCTTTCACTATTTTTTATATTCCCCAAATGAATGAGAACATATAATGTTTGTCCTTCTCCGATTGACTTATTTCACTCAGCGTAATACCCTCCAGTTCCATCCACGTCAAAGCAAATGGTGGGTATTTGTTGTGTCTAATGGCTGAGTAATATTCCATTGTATACATAAACCACATCTTCTTTATCCATTCATCTTTCGATGGACACTGAGGCTCCCTCCACAGTTTGGCTGTTGTGGACATGGCTGCTAGAAACATCGGGGTGCAGGTGTCCCGGCGTTTCACTGCATCTGTATCTTTGGGGTAAATCCCCAGCAGTGCAATTGCTGGGTCGTAGGGCAGGTCTATTTTTAACTCTTTGAGGAACCTCCACGCAGTTTTCCAGAGTGGCTGTACCAGTTCACATTACCATCAACAGTGCAAGAGGGTTCCTCTTTCTTCACATCCTCTCCAACGTTTGTGGTTTCCTGTCTTGTTAATTTTCACCATTGTCACTGGTGTGAGGTGGTATCTCATTGTGGTTTGATTTGTATTTCCCTGATGGCTAGTGATGTGGAGCATTTTCTCATGTGCTTGTTGGCCATGTCTATGTCTTCCTCTGTGAGATTTCTGTTCATGTCTTTTGCCCATTTCATGATTGGATTGTTTGTTTCTTTGCTGTTGAGTTTAATAAGTTCTTTATAGATCTTGGATACTAGCCCTTTATCTGATACGTCATTTGCAAATATCTTCTGCCATTCTGTAGGTTGTCTTTTAGTTTTGTTGACTGTTTCTTTTGCTGTGCAGAAGCTTCTTATCCCCATCCTTTCCTAGTGTACTAGGCAATCATGAGTTTACTTTATTTCTTTGTATATTTAGTTTTTATGGACCTTTCACGTAAATAGAATCATACAATATGTGGTCTTTTGTACCTAGCTTCTTTCACTGAATTGTGATGAATTCTGATGCAATGCTATATATTATTCCTCAGTAGGTTTGATTATTCTTTTCTTTACTTATGAAATAGGAAATTACCCAAACATGTGAAGGATGTTCAAAAGCTATTATGTAGCCCCAGATATGACAAATGTCCATGACACATGGCTAGCTTATTCTTTATGTCTCAGCTTATATGTCACCTTTTAGATACCTGCCCTAGTTAAAGATAGACCATCCTTGGTATTCTATTTCCCAGACCCTTGTTTGTTTTTTTAAAGCACTTAGGATAACGTGAAGTGATTTTAATTGCCACGCTGTGTGCGTGTGCGTGTGATCTCTTTCCCTCATCAGAATGTAGATTTCATGAGTGAAGGAACCATGTCTACCTTGCTCCCATTGTACCTCTAGCATCATGGTTCAAAATTTAGCACAGTGGTTCCAAGTAGGCACTCAGCTTTTGAATAAATGAATAATTGAATGTTATTGAATGATAAAAGGAATGTAGTGGGAGGCAAATGGTTATGGGAACCATATGGAGATTTCAAGCATGAGGAAGCTGTGGGCATCTGGGTGACCGTGTCTTCTAGGTGGCTGATAGAGTTTATACTCACAATTGTCAAACTAAACAATACAGAACACCTTTTAAGAAAAGGCAATATTCTCTTGATTTCCTCTACTCTCAGTCTTTCTCTCCAAATATAAACATTTCTAACTGTGCTTAGCTGCTTTAGTGGTTACTCCATTGTCTGCATCTTTAAATTTGACACCTTATTGCTCTTTCCTAATTTTTCCACTTCTGAATTATCTATTACTATGCTTCATGAGTCTATTTAGGTCAAATTTCCATCTTTCTTCCCATCTCCTCCCAAGAGTTATATCTTTAAAACATTTCTGTTGAGTACACTTGTAAACTTAAAGTAGTTGCTTAATCTTCTGCTTTCCCCACTATAAATGGTTCTTCCTGCCCTCCAAAGTTGTAAGATAAAGATGTTTGTGTGTCTGGCCTTCCTTCCATCTCCATTTCCTAGTCTCTGGAAATTGTACTTATAGTTTTGTATAGTTAAGATAATGACGTTTATATGCTCCTGACATAGGTTCTCTGGCTGCTCAAAGTCATGTCACATTTGAATGAATTGGTTTTGTGTTTGAACCATGTTGACTGTTTCATTTTTATTATCATTCCTGGAGAAACGGATTCCTTTTTTTCCTGATGGATGAAAAAACACGTGTCTCTTTACCATATTGCTTATATCTTCTAGCCTCTTACTTATTCTCTATACTTTTTAGAGCCAATTATTTTTTTCCATGAAAGCACTGATTTCCTGTTTTAAGTTGGAGTGGTTGCATAAACTGTGGTTTTATCATACAATGTTCTGTTTTTCTGGAGGTTTGCATTTCCTTCATTTCTTTTTTCTTATGAAGGTAAAAAGTATATATTGATACAAAATTCCCTCAAGGAAATAAAATTTCAGTTAAAAATGGAATTAATTCTATAGGTATGTTGATTATATTATTTTTGGGTAGATTATATTATTGAGCTAAATATTAGACCTCAGAATTTGTAGTGTGTAGTTAACATTTAATTATATAATAAGTTACATAAATATGGATAACTCTTTACAGCTTACATGCTTCCAGACTAATCAAGAATTGTGTCCTTAATCATAGTGTTTATTATATTATAATCAAAAGAAAAACATGAGCAGAAAATTTTTCTGACAAAATTCCTGCTAGAGTCAAAGCCATAGCTGAGAGAGGGAGGAATGTAGAACTTAATTTGAGTGCTGTTTTCTGCTGAGATATGAGTAGATAGGGTAGGTAATGACCTGATCTTTATCATTTATTAAATATGTGAAAATATTTCGAGATGGAAAAACAGGTAGTTTACATACTTTTAGAAGCAAAGTCTGAATAATTAGATATCCCAGGAGTAAACAAATTTCTCAGAGTCTGTTTCATTTTGGCAGATAGTATTTAATGGTATAAAACCTAAATTTATGAAACACCTACCCCCTACACACCTACACTTACACACACACACACACACACACACACACACAGAGGCATGCATATAAAAGACCCGATTGGCACTTGGACCAAACTGACATAAGGCACAGTAATTGTGCCAGCATAACCATCCTTATCACATTAATGTGCCCCATTATATGATGATTAAAACTTTCCATTTATCTAGCTTGCTATAATGTTTGCATTCCAAGCAGAAATGAGGGATACAAATTATGCTTAGGCAAGGGGAAAAGCTTGAAATAATTATGACAACTTACAGTATACAGTATATAGAAAGTTTGCAAAGTGCTTTTCAGATAGATTTGCTCATCTCCTTTCCATTACAACCCTGAGAAATGCATGTTGCTGTATATTAGCTCCACTTTATTGCTGACAAAACTAAGGGATCAAAAAAGTTATGTTTTTCAGGAAATTGTTGATAAGAAGCAGAGAAGGATTCAAACCTGGGAAATATGGCTCTTAGTCTTTTTACTGCAACACAGAATTATCTGTTTATCACCAGATATGGTCTGCGTAATAAAGGGAAGACACTGGATAATTGTAGGTCTCCAGATTACTCATGCAAAGTATTGTTTACACCTCACCACCTCTTCTAAAGGTCAAAATAGTAAGGACAGATCGACTTCATCTGGCTATTCTCAGGAAAATATATGATTAAGGAGAACAACACTGTGTATCTAGAATTCTCTATCCTACCCCCATCTCAGATAACTTTTACTGAAAATGAATCCAGAAAACTTTGGGTTGGGAAAATGTCATAAAATTATTAGAGCATATTCCTGCTGCTTTGCCTCAGTGGTGTTCGTGGTTTGATTAGGTGCATTCTTTTATTTCAGCATATACTTTTTGAGCATCTACTATGGGTCAGCACAATTCAGAATACAAAAAAAAATGCAACACAACAAAATGATTACAGACTGTGGTCAATCATATAAGGGAAGTAAACAGAGAAAGGCAAAGTGCTTTTATTGTTAATTTATTTGTTGTGTTTAATATACTATTTTTTGTTTTATTTTTATTTATTTATTTTAAAGATTTAATTTATTTATTTGAGAGAAAGAGAGAGAGAGAATGCACTCACACTAGCATGGGGGAGGGTGTGGGTAGGGGCAGAGGGAGAGGATGAGAAAAAATCTTAAGCAGCCTGACTTGGGGCTCTATCTCATGATTCTGAGATCATGACCTGAGCTGAAATTAAGAGTTAAGAGTTAAGAGTCCCACACTTAACTGACTTAGCCACCCCAGTGCCCCTGTTTTATTTTTTAAAATTTTTTATTTATTTTTAAAATTCCACTATAATTAACATACAGTGTTATATTAGTTTCAGGTGCACGATATAGTGATTTAACAGTTCTATACATTACTCAGTGCTCATCATGATAACTATACTTTTAATTCCCTTTCCCTCTACCCACTGCCTTTCTGGCAACTACCAATTATTCTCTGTATTTAAGAATTGTTTTTTCATTTGTTTCTTTTAATCTTCCTCAATTTATTTTGTTTTTTAAATTCCATGTATGAAAGAAATAATATGGTATTTGTCTATGTTGTTGCAAATGGCAAAATTTCATTCTTTTTTTTATGTCTGAGTCATATTGCATTGTATGTATATACCCCAACTTCTTTATCCATTCACTTATCAGTGGACAAAACATAAAGTGCTTTTAAGTGAAGGGGTAAGAAAGGCCTCTGTGGAGAAATGACATTTAAACAAACCCAAAAGATGGGCTGAAGCCAGCAATATGAGAACCTGGGGAAGAACATTCTGTAGAAGACTCAAGAAAGAGCAAAGACCCTGATATGGGAAGTGATCAAAGAGCCATGACCAGTCTCTGTGGGCAAGGAGAGAGTGAACAAGATATTAAAGTGGAGAGATAGCAGGACCTGATTGGAAATGTAAGGAGATTTCTGGGTTTCCCCTGAATGCAACAGAAAGTCATTGGTGTGGTTGAAGCAGAGATGACGTGATCTAATTTACATGGAAAAAAGTCACTATGAGGATCAGCTGAGATTGGACGGAGGGGTTAAAGCTGAAGCAGAGAGACAGCTGGGATGTTTTCAGCTTGAAGAGACAGTGATGTGGACTATGGTGGAGAGAACTGGAGAGAGAACTGGAGAAAAATGGAAGATAGAATAAGTGAATGAATCCTTTTTTTTCTTTGGATGTAAAATAACGAACCTAACTTCTACCCTAGAGGCCAACCCTGTAATAGCTACTGTCAGCACAGAGGCTTCCTCTATTTTTTAATGTCATAGTCCTTAGCCAGTTACCTGGGATCCTTATTCCAAGGACAGATTTCTTTCAAATTATGCAGCGATAGTTTATTTTTTTGGAAATGAATACACAAAATTTACATAAATTCTTTACTGATGAACAACATACCAATAACATGCACAAATCTCAAAGTGTACACAGTGATTTTCTCAAAGACAAGGTATCTATGTAAAAGGCTCCCAGATCAAGAGATGAAAGACATTCTCAGCATCTCAGTAGCTTCCCTCTGTGCCCTCCAAGTCACTCCTAATGAGTTCCCCAACAAATCACTCACTATCATGATTTCCTTCAGTACAGGTTAGCTTTGCCTATTTTTACACTTTTTAAAAATTATATGGTATGTGCTTTGTTGTGACTGACTTCTTTCAGTTACTATGTATGACTCATTCATATTATTGGCAGTTGTAGTTTGTTTATTCTCATTGCTGTATAGTATTCCATTTCCCAACTATACCTGTGGAATAGTCCCATAATTTTCCCATTCTGCTTTAATGGACATTTGTTTGTTTTTCCATGATAATAGGATTGAATCATGCTCTCCTGCACAGCAGAGTCTTTATGATAAATGTCCTTGTTAATATTTAAGGGAGTTTCCTCAGTTCAAATGAAAAGAAAAAGTTTATTATTTGATATGGACCCTATTTACAAATATTGGCAAAATTACCAATGTCAGTACAAATTTACAAATATTGGTACACATCTAATGGCAACATTGATGAAAATTTGTAATTTGTCAGGCACTGTGTTGTTTGAACATATCTCACCCAATCCTTATGGGCACTTTATGAGCCTTATTCTATCTCCATTTCCCATATGAAGAAGTTGAGACTCAGATAATTTGTCTCAGATCAGAGTATCACCACAGAAATAGACCTAATAGGATTTATATGTGTTTATATATATTCATATAGATATAGATGGATGGATGGATAGATAGGTAGATTTACTGAAAGGAATTGGTTTACATGATTGGGAGGGTTGTCAAGCCAAGTCTGAAATCTCTGTAGGGCCAGCCACAAAGAAAGGCAGGTTGGAAATTTTGGACATGGGATGAACTGTGATCTACAGGCAGAATTTCTTCTTCCTTGGAGAAATCTCAGTTCTGCTGTTAAGGCCTTTCAACTGATTAAATCTGGCTCACCTAGATGATCTAAGATAATCTTCTTTACTAAAGTAAACTGATTATGGACTTTAATCACATCTATAATATACCTTTTTAGTAACCTTGAGATCAGTGTTTGACTTAATGATCTGACTGTTGACATGTAAAATGATCCTCATACTCATATAACTAGTAAATTGTAGGACTGAGATATAAATCTAAGTTTGTGTGATTTTAAAGCCCTGCTCTAGATTTCTATGATCTATTAAAAATTGGCTTAGACTATGAGCAGAGAATGTTCTAAGATTCAGGGGTGACAATCTACTAGGGATAATCCAGGGATGAAAAGATGACCTCTGTGCCTGAAACACACAGATCTGGGGAAGGCAAGAGAAAGATCAGTCTGGAAGGCTTCTGATAGGGTCTCTGCTAAATGTTAGCTGCACGATCTAGGGTAAAGTTACATAAACTCTGTTACTCTCCTTTGTAAAATGGGTAATGGAACCTATTTCCTAAGGTTATTGACTAAATTGATACATGTAAGATGCTTGGAATAGTGCCTGGCACAGGTAAGTATGGCATAAATGTTAGCCATTAATATTAGTGGACTTTTGGGAGGGGCGGGTTGGACATGGTAAACTTGCTCTTAAGCAGCCATCCTTGCCCAGTCCTTTATAGGATTTAATATATAAGAAAGGAAGAATCAAATCAATAAAAGAGGGCTGCATAACTCAGTAAGTAGTGCTGTAACATTGCCCAGATCTTTAAAAAAATTAAATAGATGCATGTTAGGCAGTGTACCATAATAAAACCTGGGGTAGGGGTAGTTAAAAGTAAAGATGAGACCATGAAAAAAGAAGAACACATAGGCGAATATTAGACAAGGTATGAAATTACAGAAGAGATGAGAATACATCTGACTACATAACAGTGAAAACATTTAAAAATATCTCTGAACCATCTAATCAAAATTCAACAGCAAATGTCAATCCTGCTTGCTATCAAGATGACTAAGTGTGATAGTTTAAAATCCATAGAATAAATCAACACCCCAATATATAAATGAGTGAGTTATATGAACATTCAAAAAGTGAAAAAAATTGGCCGCAATAGGTTTAATTATAGAACTAAAGGAAATTAAAATAAAATTTGAGTGCATTTTTTTTGCCTATCAAATTAGTAAAAAAAAATCATGCAGATGAAAATATAGGAAGATACACACACATATATATGTTTGCAGTGTAAACTGGTACCGTTCTTCTGGTAAGCACTGTAGCAATAATATATATTAGAAAATTTAAAATATTCCTTACCTAGTAATTTTACTTAGTCTCCAGGGAAGAAATAACCTGTAATTCTGACAAAGTGAGATGTATAAAGTTATTCATCACAGCACTATTTATAATAAAGAAGCATTGTAAAGATTCTAAACGAATGGTAATAGTGAAATGTTTGTATCTATCTGATTACTACACAGCCATTTACAATTATGTCTACGGAGAGAGTCAGAGAAATGAGATATTAGTCAAAGAGTACAAAATTTCAATTATGCAAATGAGCAAGTTATGGAGATCTAACATACAGTAGGGTGACTATACTTAATAATGCTGTATTATATACTTGAAAATATTTCTTTTTTAAAAATATTTTATTTATTTATTCATGGGAGATGCAGAGAGAGAGAGAGGCAGAGACATAGGCAGAGGGAGAAGCAGGCTCCTCACATGGAGCCGGTTGTGGGACTCAATCCCAGGACCCTGAAATCACGCTCTGAGCCAAAGGCAGATGCTCAACCACTGAGCAACCCAGGCATCCCAACTTGAAAATATTTCAAGTAGATTAAAAAAAAAAAAAACGATGTGAGGTGATGGATATGCTAAATAACTTGATTGTGATAACCATTTTGCAATTTGATGGTATTTTGGTATATGCATACCAAAACATTACTTTGTACACCTTAAATATATATAATTTTTGTCAGTTATATATCAATAAAACTAGAAAAATAAAATTATGTCTATGAATAAAAGGGAAATGCTTTTGTTAAATGAAATGTAAAAAGTAGAATACGTCACTATTTTATATATGTGTATATAGCTCCATTTATATCCGTAGAAAGTAATTATTTTTGGGTGGTAGAATTATGATTAATGTTTTTCTTAATTTCATTATTTTCTCAATTTCCTACACCTTTAAGTTTAATTGGAACAAAATTGCACGGAAAAAGGAACTGCTATTTGCCTAAGATGGGACAGGAAGTTTTAGTGCACTCACTCTGCTTGGCTGTACAGAATAACTTCTAGCCAATTCCTGGGTCCTTGGTGCATTCTCTTATCTCAGTTGTTATATTACTCTTTCAACCAGGAAATATTCTCTCGATTGTCTGCTTCCCAAATTCCTCCATCATCCTTCAAGCATTATTTCCTTTTAAAGTATTCTCTGACATTTCTTCTTTTTTCCTCTTCAAGAGCTGGGTGGTACATCTTTTCTAGTGTCCCATAGCACTTGGTACATAGATAAGCATGGCCTTAAAGTCTGGAGACACAAGCAATATACATAAATATTTATCAGTAGTACATTCAGATACATATAAAGTAATATCTGTTTCTAGACTGGATGCCCATGCTTTATATTAAAATTTCACTTCATTCTATTATAATCGTTATCTTGTTCTTTCCATACTTGCAACCCTTTTGAAGGCAGTTCATTTGCCTTTCTTTCCAATTTTAGTATATGTGCTGCCGAAGCGAGCACTCATTTGCCTTTCTTACACTGTACTGGAGCCTTCCTTTACTGAAGTGGCCCTTGGTAAATATCCATTGAGCAAATTATTATTTAATTGGCCTAAAATGTATGTATGTATGTATGTATGTATTTACTTATTTATCTAAAATGTATTTTTTTCTAAAATGTATTTTTTAAATGAAATGCTGTTTATTAGTTTAAAAATAGACTGAAACATTCTAATCATTTCTTATCTTTTTATTTTTATTTATTTATTTATTTATTTATTTATTTATTTATTTAAATTATTTACGATAGTCATACAGAGAGAGAGAGAGGCAGAAACACAGGCAGAGGGAGAAGCAGGCTCCATGCACCGGGAGCCTGACGTGGGACTCGATCCCGGGTCTCCAGGATCGTGCCCTGGGCCAAAGGCAGGCCCCTAACCACTGCGCCACCCAGGGATCCCCATTTCTCATCTTTTTAGCTGGAAGATAAATCTCTTTGGTGTTTCCCTTCAGTTTTGACTGTGCTGGTTGAACTTCTCATCTCTCTTTGACCTCTTACATCTGTCTGGGCATGAGAACATAAAACAGAATTGAGTGCATTATTCTAGGTTTGGATATGTTGCTCTTCTGTACAAACATTTTGCTTCTGAACCTTTGTAATGATGATCAGCATATGTAAATTGAAGCAGCATTATGCCCTGCTCCATGCATTCCAAGAACATTCCAAATCATATTTACTTACAGTGGTATTTGTGAGGCTAGGTTATGCCTCCTGAATGACACTTTTAAGCTTTTATATTAAGTTTTCTTTCAAGCTTTGTAGTAGTTGCCATCCATTGCCATGTAGTTTGCAATTCTGTCTAGACCCTTGTGTAGAATCCTCTAAATAGTTCTGAGGATTGTTTAAAATAGCATCTTATGGATGCCTTGGTGGCTCAGTGGTTGAACACCTGCTTTTGGCTCAGGTCATGATCCCGAGGTCCTGGGATTGAGTCCTGCATCTGGCTCCCTGCAGGGATCCTGCTTCTCCTTCTGCCTGTGTTTCTGCCTCTCTGTGTCTCTCATGAATAAATAGATAAAATCTTAAAAAAATATTTATAAAGTAGCATCTTAAAAAAAGTAGGGAACACATGGGTGGCTCAGTCAGTTAAGTGTCCCACTCTTGATTTCAGCTCAGGTCATGATCTCAGGGTTGTGAGATTGAACCCCTCCCACCCCATCAGGCTCTGCACTAGGTGTGGAGCCTGTTTAAGATTCTCTCTCACCCTCTTCATTCCACTCATGCTCTCTCTCTCACTCTCAAAAGAAAAGTGGGATATTTTCAAGATTTTTTAAATTTAAAAACCAAGACAAAAATTCATTCAACTTTTCTACCTTTTGTTTTGTTTTGTTTGACCTGAATACATACCCTTTGATCTATAATACTAAGTGGGTGTTTGTTCACCCATCCCCCACCTCATCTCAAGTCCTGGTAATGTGGTTTAAGATTTTGGGCAATGATGTGATTGACCACTAGATGATTGTGACTTGGCTTGCTGCATTTTGAACTCTTGTGCAATATAATTATGAGACTTAACAGTAAGAATATTGAAAACCTCTGGTGATTCCTTGATATTTTGATCTTCATTCTGATACCTAATCCAATACTACCAAACATATAGCTAATTTCTTTCAGGACATTTTCTTACTTCTCTGTATCATTTTGTGATTTTTTTTAGAGGAAAATTTTATGTGATTGGCATTTAATTGTCAGGATTTTAATTATTCTGAATCTTTAGTAAGTACTTAGTAGGGTGTGCTGTGCTTGAGAGAACGATTATTTGTCTTTGACTTTTTCAGCAAGCAGCTAACAACAGAGTGGGCTAACACAGCTTAATTTGGACACTACATTTTCACCAGAAAAACACTGGATATATATTTAGATTTCATAGAACTTACAGTGAAAAAAATACGTTCACACTCAAGTTCCAAATATATTTAAAAGTTTTTCTGATAACTGTACTAAGGATAAGTTTTTAAGTTTAAATTAACTGCAATTAATTAAATTAAATGTAATTAAAAATTAACTAGAATTAAATGTAACTTCAAGTTAATTAAAATGAAATAAAATTAAATATTCAGTTTCTCAGTTGTGCCTAATCATATTTTAATACCCACGCATGGCTAGTAATTACACTATTGGACAGGACAGTTTTGGATGGATTGCTATAATTTTGAAAAATTCTACCTGTTGTTTTGCTATCAAGCTTTAACTTTTATAGTACATTTTTCAAAACTTATTTGGTATGCAATATTACTTTTTCCTTTCCAGTAATTTCAAGTCAGAATGATCACACTCTGGTTTAAGAGGCATTATGTTCTTTGCCTTTATACTTTCAGGGTCCTTCAAGTTACTGTCTGAAAATGAATTCACTGAACTGGCATATATTATCAATTGCCCATAAAAGTGTACTTCTACTAGGGAATGACATTTTCATCTACTGACTAGATGACTAGTTATGCTCCCAATTTGGGTGCATACATGCTTGCATTGTTTGCTTGTATATTCTGGTGTCAATTGCATACTCAGAATTTGCCAGAAGAATTTAAAAAGCCAATGTTAGATAATTTTTATAGATGGCATTTCTCAAGCCTTCAGGCTCCTTGATATATTTACTTATAATGAATGCACATGTACTGATGGAGATTAGTGTGGAATTTACTTTATATGTTTATACTGTTATTCTGTGAAATGAGTCCAATCTACCTGTCATGTTGGTTGTTAGCAGAGGGTTTTTGTGTGTATGTGTGTGTGTGTCCAGGGGATTCCAGATGTCTCTATGATTGAAATCTGTGTGTGGCTTTATTCCAGCAGAATAATTTTAAAGCCTTGTAGATTGTAAAAATACCAAGTTCAGATTGATTAGCCATTTATTTATTCTTTCATTTATCATATATTTATGGAGTACCAACTATGTTCAGAATAATGTAATATCTAAGGATTCATGACCTCTTTATGCAAGTGACTGATATTTCCACTCACATATTCTGTTTTACTATAGTTTATCTGTTAAAATATTAGCCATGGGAGCCATAACACTATGATAGTTGGCCATCTTGGCTGGACGAATCTGCTCTTGTCAGAATATAAATTATATGAAAGTGAAAGAAAACCAAACAGAATCATTGAGCTTTGTTCACCAGTCCATCACTAAATTATTGAATACCTATGGGAAAATCACTTCACCTTTTTGTTTCTCAGTTTACCTGTGTACAAGGATCATGGCAAATATCCTATTCACCACCCTAGCCAATTTTAAGAGTCAATTGAAAGGATCAAATGAGCCTTGTCTATGACTGAATGGTTTGTGTCAGGATAAAGGAAACATGGTGCCAGGACTTTTGGGAGATGGAAGATCTATAGATGGAGTGATTAAATTTGCAGCAGCTGCAATGGGTTGGCTGAGGGGTAGAAATAGAGGAAAGCACAAGTGATGTGCAGCATTAATTGGAGAGTAATTGAATTTTTGGATCTCCTATACCCCTGTGTTGTCCCCTGGCTTCAATGAGGTGCAAAGAGCATGTTGGCTTCCATTTCCTGGACTCCCCAGAAAGTAGAACTTGAGACATAAGTTTGAGTGCTTTATTGGGGAGCAACTTCCTAGGGAGTAGAAGAAGTACAAGGTTAGCAGAAGCAGGAAGGGGGATGAATTATAAAATTACCTTTGGGTGGCTTTTGCCTCTTCCCATGGGATCATTGGAGAATTTGTATGACCTGTCATAGGACCTTATCTGTCAGCTCTCATCCCCTATTGGTTGAAGGTCCCCCCATTAGGTGTCCAACACCTCTTGCATTTCTGGCTTATTATGGATGGGTGCTGAGCAAGTCCTGGGCTGTCCCTATGTCTCAGTGCAACACAACTCAAAGTGTGATAAGTACAAAAATTGAAAGGAAGTGCTTAGAAAAGTTTACAGCATTTTGACTGAATAATTTTATGTCTGTTGAATCTAATAGTAAAACAATTGGGTTTGTCTTTTTGTATACTTTTGTTTTTTTTTTTTCAGTTCACTCTTTTAGTGAACTGAAATCTAGTAATTCTTTTGCATTGTATTTTACAAAGTGTCAATCAGCCATGAATTGGGGAAAAATGATTCTTCACCAAAGATAGCTTGGAAATGACTACCTTAGTTTAAACAGGGAATCCCTGACTAGGAGGCGAGAGGTGCCCTGTGCAGGCAAGGGCACCAGGGATGACAGCAGGTCTTACCTGGTGAGGTAAGTCAGACCCCACGCAGAGGTGGTCATTGTAGAGGTGGCTGGAACCAGTGGTTAAAGTCCCCAGAGAAAAGTGAGGCAGGGAGGATTTGAATAGATGCTAAGAAGTATTGATACATTTGTGTGGGTGATTAGAACAGTAGTTCTTACTTTTTTTAGTCTCAAGATGCCTTCGTAGTCTTAAAAATTATTGAGGAATCCCATAGACTTTTATTTGTGTGAGTTATTATGTACTAATAGCTACCATATCAGAAATAAAACTGAGATGAGAAGTGCCTGGGTGGCTCAGTTAAGTGTCTTTGGCTCAGGTCAAGATCCCAGGGTCCTGAGATTGAGTCCCACATAGAAGCAGGGAGCCTGTTTCTCCTTCTTCCTTTGACCCTTCCACTCGCTCATGATCTCTCTCTCAAATAAATAAATGAAATCTTTAAAAAAACCAAAAACACCCCCCAAAAACTAAGAAATCTGAAATATATATTTATATATTTACTTAATATAACAAAAACTATTGTGCTGACATACATAAAACAATTTTTAATGATAGTACTATAATAAAAAATAATATTTAATTATGTTTTCTAAAACAACAATTATTTAATGAGAAGGGTGGAATTGTTTTATATTTTATCAAATCTCTTTCAGTGTGGCTTAATAGTAGATAGCTGGGTTCCCATATCTGCTTCTGAATTCATGTATTGTTATGATGTATATTTATCTAGATAATTAATTAAACAGTTGCCGTGTGCTAGTAGCTACGGTAAATACTGATGATACAGGCATGAAAGCCCATTGTCTTCCATTTGGATTTTAAAGTTTAGAGGAGGAAAAAGTAAACTCAAAAAACAAGAAATGACAATAAGGTGTGGAAAGGGTCCAAATCTACACAATGTTCTGAGGGACTAGGTGAAAATGACTCTTTAGTCATAGCAGGAACTGGATATAGAGAGTGACAGATTTTGTCATAGTTTATTATAATTGTATTTAAATTTTGAGTAGGATAGAAGCATCACAATTTTGATAGAGAATGAGAAGCATTTGTATTTCAGTAGCCTTAGGCTGGTGGAGTGAGTCACAAAGAATTTTGGAAGCAGAAAAGGGCTTAAAAAAACCCCAAACACCCTCCCTCCCCTCTTCCCCCCCAGGAAAAAAAAAAAAAACTACTGGAAAAAAATGCTGAGGAAGATCACGGAGTAGAGCATTAAGGTAAAGATTAAAGAAAAGACAACCAGAAAATTATTACATAAAGGAAGTACCAGAACTGGCCTAGACTTGGGTATGAGGACATTAAAAAGACTTTTAAGAGGCTACAGGGATTTTAAAAACTAGGACAAGACAGATGTCATGTATAATTTATTACCTAGAAAACTGTTAGTTAGAGTGGATATAAAATTGCAGGGTAGGAGAGTCAGGTGTGGAAAAAAGGTGCCCCAGCAAAAGTTAATGTGCTAAAGCAATATGCTTTCAAAGTCAGTTCGTCAAGATTATTGAGAATAATGGGAGGTACAGTGGACAACTGTAGTTAGAATTTATGGGGTTGTAATAAAAAAGAAGAGAAAAAGGAAAGCTAGAATTTTTTGTTATAGCAATAATGTTGAAACTTATAAATGTTTGAAAGAACAGAGACGTGTTCTAGCCTGCAGGATAAAACACATTTTTAGGAAAGAAGAAAGGAAATAAGGTAAAAAGAAACAATGACCATTGGAGACTCTTCACCTTGAAATTTATTTTTAATTAAAAAATTAGATTGCCATAAGAAACTCCCAAAAAGATTAATCTTAAATGTTTTCATTATGAAGTAATACATTCTCATTATTATACATTTAGAACATGTAGGAAAATCAGCCTTAGTTTCACCATTTAATTTTAACATTTAATATTTTTTTCTTGTGGGTTTTTTTTTTTTTCAGTTTATGCTTGTCTTTGTTTTGACTTTGGTAAGATGTTGATAAAAGCATCTAATTGGGTTTAATTTGATCCCAGAACAAAATCATATACACAAATACTTTGAAAATCTTTTTATAAACAAAAGTTATGAGAGTCAAATGGAATTATGTATGAGTTGCTTTGCATACATCACCATATTTGTGCAAAGCTTTATAGAATCTATTTCAGGTGCTCAATCTTGAACAAGTTTAGCTTATGCTAGCACGCAAGGAGGAATTTTCTAGTGAGCTGTGGTGGTGTTGTAGTCTTTTTGGGATGCTATAACAAAATACTAAAGACTGGGTAGTTTAAAAAAAAAAAAGACTGGGTAGTTTAGAAACAATGTACATTTCTCGCATTTCTGGAGACTAGAAAGTCCAAGATCAGGGTGCCAGTATGGTCAAGTGAGGGCCCTCTTCCTGGTTAATAGCCTTATTGTGTCTTCATGATGTGGTGGAAGGGGGCTATCTGAGGCTTCCTTTGTAAAGATACTGATCTCAGTCAGGAGGGTGTCACCCTCAGGACCTAATCACCTCCCAAAGGCCCCACCTCCTAATACCATCACATTGGACATTAGGATTTAAACATGTGGATTTTTTCATTAATTAACTTATTTTAGACAGAGGGAGAGAGAGTGAGAGAGCAAGTGTGCGTGTGAGGAAGGAGGACCAGCAGACGAGGGAGAGGGAGAGAATTTCAAGCAGATGCTGTGCTAAGCATGGAGCCCAATGCAGGGCTCGATCTCACGACTCTGAGATCATGACCTGAGCTAAAATCAAGAGTTGGACACTTAAACAACTGAGCTACCCAGGTACTCCTCAACATATGAATTTTGAGAGACATAAACACTCAAACCATAGCAGGTTGTATGTATGGAGTAGGTTTACTATCTGGAATTTCTTTCAGCAGAGTTCATGGGTATTTATGGAAAATCAACAGTGTTTTATATATTATCCTTTTATCTTGTCTGTTTGATAACAGCTTTTAGATCTCTGCTTCCAGAGAAAGAAAGGACAGATCAAAAGTTCATCAATTCTCTGATTGTAGTAGAAAGAAATGATTCTGGTTGGGACAGGAATCAAATCTAAGCTCTGATCTCTTATTTCAAGAGATCTTTTTATTTTATAATCATCACCTCTACATCGTTCACCCTCCACACCCCTCTTTTCCCTGGAGAGAACTAGATTCACTTAATCATATCCTATATACACTTTTTAGTGTTTTTCTTACCTTAGGGTAATTCCGCTTCAGGAGAAGTGTACTTTCTTTTTTTTTTTTAATTTTCATTTTAATTTTCAGTGATATGCATACCCTAAGATCTGAATTCAGTGTGAAAGGAGTTATAATGTGTGATGATACTAGACCTACTTTTACAATTTTCTATGCATTTTATTTTGAATCCACTATATTTAGCACAGTGTGTGGATGGGCAGGAACACAATAAAATATTTATTGAATGGGTAAGAGTTTTAGTTTCCCTTGTGAAAAATACTGTTCCCAATAAATGCCTAATACATTTTTGTAGAACTTTTTCCATTGAGCTTGGTTTCTGGACTTTGGGTCTGACCTTGCTCCAGTCTAAATTTCTAACAGGGTTTCTCAAACCCTAGTGTGCATTAAAATCACCTGGAGAACTTGTTGAATATGCAGACTCTTGCATAGATATTCACTGGGTGGGTCTAGCCATCTGCCTTTTAAACAAGTGCTTAGAATGTTTATATAGAAGGTTGTCATAGGACTATACTTTGGAAAATATTGTTAGATAGGAGACTCAGGCAGATCCAACTTAGATCTGTGTTTTCCTTAATTTGGGTACATTCTATTTCAGGTAGATATTCTAGATGACTACTTTTAGGAAATGCTCTTATGGTAGTCTTTAGATCTTTAGAAGAGTTCTAAAAGACTGTCTTGTCTTAGTTGCACATGCAGAAATTAACAGCTCGTCATATATTTTCTTTCCACTAGTAAATCTTCATGACATCAGATCTTACCTGATTAAGCAGCTGACCATTGATTTACCAATGAAATATCGTAGCAACATTTCATTATCATGCCCTCATAGAGGAAGGACTAGTCAATTCCTTAAAAGAAACTGCCTTTGGCTGGCTGAGAAAAGATTGATAAACCTTTGACAATTCAATGTTCCTTCTTTAAGAATTTGTGATCTGCACCTGTGGTTAGTCTGAGTTACCCTTGACACTTCAAGTGGGAGTGTCATGGTTGCATTTGCTTCCTGTGCTCTCTGAGTCTTACTGGAACTCTGATCTGAGTTCCTAGATGCTCCCTGTCCTCAGCAGCTGTCAAACCAGCTTCTTTTCTATGGCACCATGCTATTAGTGTCAAAGAGTGTGTGGCTGAAAGGGGAATGAGGGTAAACAGTTTGGCCTCGGAGTTGCCGCTTGCAGCATATATCAAACATTTCACCACCGAGTGATTAAAATCCCCTCTGTGACTTCTGCATTAAGCCAGAAAAGAGTACAGAGCATCTGAAAGAATATTAATGTTATTTGGGATCTGGTAAATAAATCTATTTTTTTAAAAAGATTCTATTTATTTATTCATGAAAGACACACAGAGACAGGCAGAGACATAGGCAGAGGGGGAAGCAAGCTTCCTGAGGGGAGCCCGATGTGGGACTCAATTCCAGGACCCCAGGATCATGCCCTGAGCCAAAGGCAGAAGCTCAACCACTGAGTCACCCACGCTCCCTTAAATCTATTCTTTTACATACCACTACAATAAGAAAAAAATTTTGAACTTCAACTCCCAGACAACCAACCAAGCCAACTACCCAATCTCCAAACTTTCAAGGTGAATGATATTTATAAGCCTGCAGAAAAATGATTACTGTATACATAAGGGTTTTAACTTATTATTTGACTTATTATTGTTATCTAGAGACCTACATATGTTAATAAGCCTCACTGTACTGTCTTTAACTGACTGTCAAATTCTATGACTCCATTGGTGGAGTAGAAGGGGGCCATTAGCATCTCCTCTAGCCTGTCTCCATATCTCCTTTCTCACATTCCTTCTTGTGGAGTGACATCTTTTTTGGAGAATGCTGAAGCAGGAATTGAACATAGATGTCTCAGACTCTTCCTTTTTTTCTTCTTTCACCAGAGCCAGCTGCTGGTGAAAACTAAATATTCTGGTCAGTATCTCTAGGTTTTAAGTTTTCAGTGGTGGCATCTCTATAAATGAGGTCTGTGATTGCTTAACACTGCCCATGGTGGGATGTGACAGTGCTGGGTGTCATACTGAAAGACCTACTGTTGCTGAATGTTAGCCATATTCTCCAACTTGATCTGTGAAGGACCTGAATATGTGCTCCGCAGGGGCCCTTTAAGGAAGCACTTGCTGTCCAGCTAGAAGAAGGTGGTGGGCACAATACCTCCAACTGCCTGTTCTTTTCAGGTCTGTCTTGGCAGCAAAGAGCTGTCTGGCTTGCTCAGTCATTCCTTCCCCAGGGCAGCCCACACCAAATGAGCTAGGAGAGCGATCAGAGGCTCAGACATTTCAGCTCACTATGAGATGACTTTCATGGGCAATATCTACTCCAGAACTTCCTGCCGGGGTGGACCAGGTCTGCTTCACCTGTGACTTTTTCCTCTGCTCAGTCTTGCTTCTTCCTCTTCCTTTGATTCTTTATGTACGTCTTGAACTCAAACTGTTTCAGTGTCTCTGCTTGGAGAACCCAACCTGTGATGTGGCTTCTTTCGATTGTATAGATTTTAATATATTTCTTTCTTAATTTTTGGTTTTCTTGGCTGGTTCAGAACTCAAGTAGGGAAACTGTGGTGCCATTTCTGGGCTCCCTTAGCATCCAACAGTGGAAATAACTCAGTTGAGGTGAGGAAAACTTTTATTCTAATCTCTAGGTAGCTTAGAGAAGCAGAAAATATGGATGACATCAGGTGGCTGAGTGGAGTTCCATATGAGTAACTGGCATTGTGAATATACCATCAGAGCTTAATATATTTTCTTACTTACCCTTATTTTTTTTTCTCGATCTTATAAATAAAAACATGACTTCCTGTCTTGACATATGTAAAACAGTGAAAGAGCCTTATTTCCAGGGAGAAGTAAAATATGGTTTATGATTACATGGGCTTCTTAAGAGAGCAAACAGATATTCCAGATTACCAAAGAAGAGTTAAATAACTCGTTTCTATTGAATACACATATACATTCTTGGCTTAGAGCATAAATGATTGCCAACATTCTGATTTCCTATAGAATATAGCATTAGGTAAATACCAAAATAGTGTCAAAAGCCTTTCTGTAAAGAATACCCACCTTCATGTGCAGTGCCATACCAAGGCAGCTCTGAGCTAGTAATTGTGAAAAATTAACAGTGGCTTCTGTTGAGAACAGAATGAATAGAAATATGACTTGCTGCTGCAGAACTACTGTTTTAATGGTAATGATATTCAAAAGGAGCTATTTCACATAAGATTTTTCTTTAGAATGTAGCATGTATTCTCTTGCAAATTAAACTTGGGATCATAATGGGATATTCTATCGTAGGAATGGGAACAGAGTTTTATCTGGGAAAGTCCACCTTTGGGAAGGTTTCCCTTGAAAAAATTGAGGAGAAATCAAATACATACTCAATAAACCAGATCAGCTCATTTTAACCCTGGAACTCAAAATGACAGATGTCACAGTCAGTATTCACAGTTTTTTTGGGTTTGTTTAAATCAGTGGCTCTCAACCTTATGAGAAGATGAAAATAGATCCTATTAAATAAACAGAGAAAGAGAAAACTGGCCTTATTTAAAAACCAGCCTACATGGGATGCTTGGGTGGCTCAGCAGTTAAGCGTCTGCCTTTGGCTCAGGGCGTGATCCTGGATTCCTGGGTTTAAGTCCCACATCAGGCTCTTTGTGTGGAAATTGCTTCTCCCTCTGCCCTTGTCTCTGCTTCTCTTTCTGTGTCTCTCATGGATAAATAAAAATAAAATCTTTTAAAAAAATAAAAACCAGCCTACAATGTTTCCCAAGAAACATAGATATGCAACATTTAGAACAGGTCAAAGACTAGGCCACACTTTAACCACAAAAATGGTTAACACTCAGTTCTCATTTTTAACAACCTTGCCTTCTGAGTGATTTTGGTTCTCCAATCTTTCTGCCTCTTGGATGAAGATAATTGAGGTATTCACTCACTGACTCTTCCCATTTCTTGACATCATCTAATCCAGAACTGTCCCCGGCTTTCCAAGCTTTTCAAAAAAATCACCCAATATGAAGCTCTCCTAACCTCCCATGTATTGAAAAGCCCCCAGGATTCTCCTAGAGTCTCCCATGCTACAGCAAACGAAGTAAACCTAACTTTTCTTGGCAACAAGTTTTGTCTTGGTCGTCTTTGATGGGCTTTGACGCTTGGCTGCACATTAAAATGACCTGGAGAGCTTTTAAAACTCTTGATACTCAGGCTGCACTCTAGACCAATTAAATTAGAATTCTTGGGGTTTAGGGCTGGGCAGAAGAATTTTGAAAAGCTTCTCAAATGATTTCAATGTGCAGCCAAAGTTGAGAATCACGGGTTTAAGTGATTCTATAGGAGGTGGAAAATGTGCAATGTAGTAGCTGAAAGTTACTTGCAGCCGTGGGATTTCAACCCTGATACAGTTTTACATTGGCTCTGGTTGTTGACCCTTGTGAATTTGTCTTAATCTATTGAAGACAGCTTGATGAGCTGGAAGAAATGCCTTCTTGATGATATTCATGATTAGCCTGGAAGGAGATAAAGAAAGATATTGACAAAATTCATATTGGGTCCTTGGAGTGAAAACAAATGAGGTTATTTAAAAGGCTCTTTCAGCACAACTGAAATAGCAAGAGGTATATATTCTCTTCTCACATTACCTTGTGGATCATCTAGATAATGTTTTGACTTAACTATTGCTTCCTTTAACCTGTTCTTTTAGAACTGATGGTTAAACATTTAAATATGTTTGTTTCTAAGTATTTCTGTTAACAATGTAAATTAATTTCTCCTGCAGGGCAATAGTAATTATGCCATAGAGGTTTAAGGAGGAGCATCTGAAACGTTTATATTAATATTCTGTAATGTAATGCTTAATTAACTCGTGTTTGCCATGTGTGGGATTTAATGTAGTGGAGAAGAATTGGTGACAGAAGCAGAAAAACAAGACAATCAGTTCTATAGAATATGCCTCAAGCTAGAACACTAAGATAAAACCAGACACATTTCCTTTTTAGTCCTATTTAAGGCTTATGGAACATGTTTGTTTTTGGTGTATTGGACCATTCTCCACACAGAGCTGAGTTGAGTAACTTCATAGATGTGGCCTTTCTTGATGAGGTAGTTCAGATTTTGAATTTATAATGCCAAATATTTGATATTTGCCCAAAGACAATTCTGCCTGTGTAAGGAGGCTGACTGAAATTTGGGACTACAGCTCTCCGAGCTATGTTTATGCTTCCCTTGGAACTGGGAATGACCTGCAAGCTCAAGGTCAAAACAGAATCATCAGTTTTCCTAACATGGTTGCAATAGTCAAGCAAGAGGTGCAAGGAGGTGAGGAGATCATCATTGCTTATGATTTTTTTCAACAAAATTTATCCTTCCTCCTCTGAGGTTCAAAATAACCTGGCTTTAGCTTTGCTCCTTGAGGACTGGGTTGGAACTGAGGATGAGCCAATGCATGTAGGGGTACCTTTGGATTGCTAACAGTTGTTGTTGTGATATGGTAAAACTGGACTCTCAACGATGTAGACCTTTGTTTCATATAACATTTTCTATCTAGGGATACCTGGGTGGCTCATTGGTTGAGTGTCTGCCTTTGGCTCAGGTCATGATTCTGGGAATTGAGTCCAGTATCAGACTTCCTGTGGGGAGCCTGCTTCTCCCTCTGCCTATGTCTCTGCCTCTCTCTGTGTGTCTCTCATGATTAAATGAATAAAAGCTTTAAAAAATGTTTCTATGTTTCTCTCTACCGTCATCATGTCTGAGAATCTAAACCATATTATCTCTCATTTTATGAGCCCATGAACAGATGACCATGGCTTTATAGAAGTGGTTGGGTGATGTCATGAAACCAACCCATAAACAAATTGACACATACTATTGCAAACTTGGTTAGCTGTGCAAGCAAATGCCTAAAAGTAATACTACTTTTATGTAGCCAGATGGAGTGTTCTTTTTCTTTTTCCTTTTGTTCTTATGGATCTACAGAAAGCATCACTGATAATGCATATACCTGAGACCATATGGTTTAATGTTCACTGTCTTTCCTCTCTTATTTATTCATTTCCACGAGTCTAGGCTCTCAGAATTAGGTTCTTGATGTGTAGGGTATCAAAGGGCCAAGGAGAGCCTCTGGGAAGTGAGGCTGGGACTGCTAACATGGTAGCCTAAGCCCCTTTAAGGGAGTGAGGATGAAAAACCATTTCAGTGGTTCTCAGCCCTGGCCATATACTAGAATCTCTTGGGCACTTTTAAACATTACTAGTACACTGGATGTCCACAGAGAGTCAGAATAAGTAAGTCAGGGATAGGGCTGTGGCTGAAGGGTTACAGAGGTTCTGTGCTCAGGTTTGGCAGCTCCTGGATTTAGAATGAGGAGAAGCTGGTACCTCTCCTCTACAGTAGACACAAACTCCTGAGTTTGCATGCTAAAGTGGGAAGGTTGTTGGTCAGGAATCTTGGAAACCTGATTCTTATGCTAGCATCACCAGTACTAAGCACTGCTGCTCCAGGCTATTCCAAATCTCTGACTTTTAGTTTCTTTGTATATAAAGTTAAGAAGTTTGACTATGGCCTCTTTTAGAGTTGAGTCTCATTAAAAAAAAACAAAAACAAAACTTCACATATTTTTAGCATGTATACTAGCTCCCCCCAACCCCTCAAATAAATTAGTATACTTGAACAGAAGTGTTATCAGTGCTAAATTAATCTAGAAGTTTTAAAATAATTTAATTTTAATTTATAATCAATATTTAAATAAGTTCTAACTTTGGTAGAATTAGCTATCTAGAAGTGAGGTTCTGAATGTATGAATTCTTGAATTTTGTCTATTCCAAAAATAGTGGGAGTTAAAATAAATGATCACATAATCCAAATGACTGTTGCATGAGGTAGAGGATATTACAGTGACAGTTTCTGCAATTATAGATATTCAATTATAGATGATTTTTAAAGTTGGTTTCTTCAGCATCTGAATATACTTTATTTTAAGAGATTTTAGATCTTTTGGTCTTCATTGTAGAGAAGAAGAGGGAGGATGGTGTTATTTAGGTCATTATATTAGCACTTATTACACATTTGTATCAGATTTAATTTTTTTTTTAAACAATGTCTTCAAGAACGGAGAAGCAATTTGACCTTTATTTTGGAGAAGGACAGTGGTGGGGGTGGTGAGTATAGTTCTGCTTTTCCTTGTCAAACAGAAGAAAAAAAACCTTTAAAAATAACCCACCAATTTTCAACCATTATATTTTAAGCCACAGGAGTTTGTGAGTTTTCTTTCATCCTGGTTCTGTCACATAACCAGAGAAATTACACAGCATCTCCCCAAAAAGAGGTCTAGCTGGGAAGCAATTCAAACAAAAAATATATTATAGAAATGAGATTGTTCAGTGTATCATTATAACAGTTACTCATCTTTGCCCCTCAATCTATAGTTTTCTCAGTCCTCTCCTTTCTTCATCTTTTATGTGTCTTTGCTTTTTCCATAAATGTGTGTGGCAGAAAGAGTGGTCATAAGACAATGACCCCTGGGGAAGAATGTTCAAGGAATTTATTGAACTTAAATGTCACTGAGTAGTGTCCATGACACCTCTGCAGAGAGAAGGTACTTGCTTTTATTCTTCTCCCTCCCCTTTTGATTTGCATTCCTGGGAGGAGAGCTAACTGTGTTCAGGATTAAAAGGACTTTATTTTAATACTGGACCAATAATAACAATTTATCATCTAGAAGGTGAGCAGTGTTCATTCAGGTCATTCATCATTAGAGCACACATTTTAGTCCTTGCTTTCCTATAGGTCCCTATTTCCAATGAAAAATACGACCTTTATTTGGCACATCATATAATAATATGACAGAGTATTTAAAATCTGGATTTTTTTTAAATCTGGATTTTATTGGGAGATTAGGAAATATGGTGCTTTAATGTAGCAGTTATTATTACTGTGTAAGAAGCCACCCAAAACAATAATCATTTTTTCCCCCTTGTGGGTAAATCATTTGGGCTGGACTCAGCTGTGTGCTCCTTTTGCTGACCTCTCTGGGTTTCACTCGTGTGGCTACAGTCTGCCTTTCTACAGGACTGGATAGCATACGAGGGCCTCACTGACATGTCTGATAGTTGACATTGACATTGGTTATTGGTGATTGTCCAGGGGTCTTAGTTGGGACAACTCATCTCTGCCTCATGTTGTCTCTTAACTTCTAATTGATGATACTGGGCTTCTTCATGGTGATCTTAGGGTAGCATTTCAAGAGGGCAAGAAGAAAAGCTGCAAAATTTCTTGTTGTGTAGAATGATGATGTGCATATAAGGATTAGGAGTATTTTCATGGCTTTCTTTGTAAACAATCTACCATAAACACTTAAAGGGGCATTTAGATTCTTAACTAAAATTCTACAGAATATCCCACCCTTTTTGATAACTGTGGAGAGAAGATGATGTAAACATGAAAAAGGGAATATTCTATTTCTGTGGAAGATGAAATATGGAGATATGTGATTCTAGATAGAATAAAGACTGGGCTAGAAATAAATATGTATCTTACTGTCCATTTTTCAACATAGAATATTCATGAAAAATGTCTTTTTCCAGAAAGCTAAGATTTTCCATTTCTTCTCTGAGTACATACCTGTAAAATAGAGCTCCTGATTTTCCTCTTTATCTTCTTTCTTCTTAATAGCTTAACAAAATACTGTTCTTCCTTTTCTCTTCATCTCTTGGTCTGGTTTTTCATGAAGCTAAACAAGCTTCTTTTACAGTTTCAGGATAAGCTTAACATTTACTTTGTTCTTTTTTAAATTAAATTTTTAATTTTAATTCCAGTGTAGCTAACATTTGGTGTTATATTAGTTTCAGGCATACAGTATAGCAATTCAGTAATTCTATACATTGCTTGGTGCTCATCATGATAAATCTACTCTTTAACCTCTATTTCTCTTTAATTACCTATTGACCCATTCTCCCTCTATCTCCTGTTACTATTTACTGTGAATAATTAAACATCAAAAATACTTCCATGAGACTTTGAAATAAAGAGGTGGCTTTTTGCCACTAATTATGTGATTTATTTTTTTAGTCACTCTTGGAAAATACCAATTGACATTTATTTATTGAGGTTCCATGGGGTAATTAATTTACTGTTTAATGATAACACCATGTTTTCATACTGAGAGGAAAAAATAAAACACCATTGAGAAAATCTTTTTGTTTTGGATATGCTACACACTGACATGCCCTGTTCAGTGTGAACAAAAGGCTGTTTTTAAAACAGTGGTTTCAAGGAGACTAGATTGGAGATAAGGAGAGCTTGCAAAGTAGAGTTTTATGAGGCTGAATTGAGGAATAAAGAAAGGAGGGAGAAGTAATGTTGAAAACTGTGGTAACAGGAAGTGGGAAGGATTCTGAATATGCTTTGATTGTAATTTCATTGAAATGGTGAGAGGCAGAGGTTGGGGGTGGGGATAAGTACATTTTATGTATCTTCTGCAACAAAATACATGCTTTAAAAATGCTTTTAGTTTTGAAGATGATTAAAGTAATTACTGTCCAAGTAAATACCTAATGTTGGTTTACAGATCTTGTCTCTTAGTCTCCGTACTGAAAAGCAATAGAAAAGTTGGCATCAGAAAGCTAGCATTCTGTGTTTGAGATGAGAAACTGAGAAGCCAGCTAGCTCCTTTCTTTACTTGGAATATATGAAACACTGAATCCTTCATTTTATTACCTTGTAGTTTTTAAGAAAAGTATTTAAGAAAGATTAGAAACTGGAAAACTTGATAAAATTTAACTTTTTGGCACAAGCAGCATTAAGTCATTGTTGCAGTCTTAGAAATGGCTTATTTGGAATCATTTATTATGTTTGATGAACTCAATGAAAATCATGACAGGAGCACCCTTTTTATTTCCTTGCTGTTCCTTAATGATATTTACTGTTTGCACAGTGATCATTCAATTTCCAGAGATGCTCACCACCTTCTCCTGCTGATTAAATTCCTGTTTGGTTTCACTGCCAAGTCTGTTGGATTAAATTAACAAGTTCTGTTTGCTTTAGTGGGAATGACCTGCACCAACCTTCAGCTTGTACAAAATAATAATCTCTTCAATGATATATTGATTCAGTGCTCTTTATCTTCTTTTAAAGAAATGTGCAGTGAAAATATTATCTTCAGCTTGCTGGAATTTGCAGGCCTGCGTTGCTTATTTTAGTATATTGGAGACCTTGATCTTCCACATCTAATAACTCCTTTCTTTGTCTGTTTTTAATGATTCTTGTTCTTCTAAAGGATCACCGAATCTTGATTACTCTGAGGAAGAACTTTAACATGATCTTTTAGTCTATAAAATGTCCCACTCTTGAAAATTATCTATATCAAAGGGCCAATTAAGGAAGATTAAAACCTTTCCTTTTTAAAAGTAAATCCAATTTTTATTGAATTGCTTTCTTCCATCCCTCTTTTATTTGCTTTATAGCTAGCAGCTAAGAAGTATTGAGAAGTTTTTGAAGAAAATGAATTAAAATTTTTGATATAAAAAGATTTGAAAGTATAACAAGATTTTATAAATTTTACATGGAGCCTAAGCCATTGCAAGCATTACAGCAAGCAGTAGAAAATTAAAATGACATTCTCTGAATTTCAATTAAAAAAGAATGGCAAGGGAAGAATAAGGAATAGGGGCAAAGGAAAGAAGAGAGTAGTGTGGGGAAAACAACCCACAGTTACCATTTATTTTAGGAATTAGGCTCTGGCACACTGTTTGTGTATAAATGTATTTTAAAGATTTTATTTATTTATTCATGAGAGACACAAAGAGAGAGAGAGGCAGAGACGTAGACAGAGGGAGAAGCAGGCCCCATGCAGGAAGCCCGATGTGGGACTCCATCCTGGGACTGCAGGATCATGTCCTGGGCTGAAGGCAGACGCTCAACCGCTGAGCCACCCAGGCGTCCCAGTTTGTGTATATTTTTGAATTTATTAACGATCTTCCCCCTCCCTCACATTATTTCCTTTTCACAGATAAGGTAAGTGAGGAGCAAAGAGATTCAGTAATTTGCACATAGTGCACAAACTGAGATCTACCATTTTACCTAAAATTAATTTCACTCAAAAGCTTATTCCCTTCTTAACAAAACATACTCTACCTTTCAGAAGTAATCACTTCCAAATTCTCAGCTCTGTCTTCTACTTTCTACCCAAAAACTTACCCCATGATTCTGCCTACCAACATGATAAACAAGTAATAACATGGGTTATCAAATGAAACCTTGTTCCCACAGAGGTTCTTGCTTACCATATTCATCTTTTAATCTGTTTTATTCTTTTCATGTAGTTCAGTGAGATTCAACTCTCTGTTGTTGGTGAAAAGTGGAAAAAACCACTCAGGGAGCCTCCCTTAGCACTAAGGACCTCGAGGAAGCCAGCCTGGGAGGGAACCTGGCGTGGGAGCCATGCCCCTACTGCTCTGTCATCCAGTTTCAGCTCCCAAGTGTGAGCATCTAGTTGAGGCGAGTGTGCTTCTGAGGCGTGCTTTATTGTACAGCATCACTCCTTACCACAAGCCAGGGGTCTTAGTGGGAGAATCTGTGCCAATGTAGGAAGAAACCTGGCTGATTTGGATTTACTGAGAGATTACATTTGTAGGCTGTACCTAATGGGCAACTAAAGGCATTGTAAAGGATAGCTGTGACCACATTAGCTTCTCACCTTGTGTGTGATGGAGGACCTGTTATCCCCATCTACCCTGGCCTTTCCACCCACTTCTCCACTGCTTCAGTGTCACCCTCGGAGCACATTTTTGGATAAGGCAACTTCCCTCACAGCCTTTACCAACTGGCCTGTCTTTCTGAGGTTCTGCTACATGTTTAGTGGCCAGTGAACAAGTTTTCCATCTCTGAAGGCATCCATAGACTTCTTTTTCTCCCCCCGTTTGGAGGACTGTTTTTGTTAGTTTCAGAGAAAGTTCTTTTTTTTTTTTTTTAAGATTTTATTCATCTATTCATGAGAGAGACACACAGAGAGAGGCAGAGACATAGGCAGAGGGAGAAACAGACTTCCTGTGGAGAGCCCGATGTAGGACTCGATTCTAGGACCCCGAGATCACAATCTGAGCCAAAGGCAGATGCTCAACCACTGAGCCATCCAGGCATCTCCAGTTTCAGAGACAGTTCTACCCCTTCCTTCAAGTTTCTCTTGGCTTTGTTGGTCCTACTTTCTTTAAAGAATCCATGGTACATATCTTCCCTAAAGCAAGGAAGCATAGTCTCTTTGAGATGGGGAAGAGAAAGGAGAAAAAAAAAATGAAGGAACAAACTTCAGATTTCAAAAAGTTGCCTGCTATAGTATTAGGGTCAATTGCAATGTTTCCTCATCCTCACTGGAGTGTCCTGGGCTCAATATTGCTGTTTCTTGTTTGGCATCACACAGAATGAATAAAAACCCAAGAGAGATGGTGTTCTTCCCTGGTATCAGTTTTCAGGGAGCTTCTGTATAAAATTTAGTTGAGTCAAAATCAATTCCCAGGGGATAAAACTGATGGCAAGTTGTGGCATAGGTTTTAGTAGGAGGCAAGCAAGGGATTTTGAGAAAGTGGCAATTAGGCCATGGGATATCCTTTTTTTCTGTCCCTCTGACATGGCTCTAGAACTTTTGTGATATCTTCTTAATCAATTTGTGGTGATTGTCTGGAATGGATTTGAAGACCTGGATTTACCTTTGATTTGTTAAATTTCTATTATTGCCTATTCCTGGCTATGTTATTAATAACCTCTCAGTCCTTTCATTTTCCTTTTTAAAAATAAGAGCTTCATACTCATGCATAGTGAGAGAGTGCTGTGGTTATTAGGCTAACATTTTTCTAAGGCCCGATTTATTAGTATTCTTCTACTATCCCTCAGGTTATCTACAAAAGAATTATCAGTCGTTCAGCCTTTCTATTGTACTTGAACATAGGTCTTGAGAGTATTTCTTTTTTTTTCCACAAGTAAGTAGTATTTTTCACTGCCATTTTCAGTGACACCGCGTCAATATCAAAGAAATGATTTCCAAGTAGTTGTGCATAAGTTGAAGTTTCCAATTGATCTTTGCAGTTCTTTTCTTGCAAGTTGAGGCTGAGAAGCAAACGAACAGAAGAGTTGTAATTGCAACGGAAGCCAAGTGAAGCGGAAGGCAAAAGGGGACTTGTCACTGGGGCTGTATTCTAACCAATTGATCTGGGACTGACACTGACGAAGGACAACATTCTGCAGGAAAGAGTGATGAGGTAACTAGCTATTACCCAGATAGCAGTGTTTTTGTACTTTATCGCTGTCTGTGAGCAGTGATAAGAGTTGGGGCGACCTTCCAAACGATGCCATAGCATTTGTAGTGATTGCTAGGCCTTGAACAAGCTTTATTATGGGGTGGCTATTCATCTCTTCAGAGAGAACTAAAATATAGCTGGACGATGTCCTATGATTAACTTTTGGTGAGGGGCTTCCGCATTAAAGCAAAGCAAAAAAGGAAAGAAAAGAAAAAAAATGGCCCAATGTATGCAATTATCGAAAGGAGCTATAATGTGTTTTGTTTTTCTTTCTTAAGAGGAGAGATTGAGTATCAGAATTTGGAGATGATGTAATAGACTGTAACGGTTTAGATTTCTATACAAATGATTATTTCTTACCTGTTTTGGGACACGAGCTTTCCACTGGTACTTTGGTATAAGGTCAATGGCAAATGCCAAAAAAGCTATTAAAACTTCTATCCTGGCGATGCTAGCCGGGATGGGCAGATGGATTCATTAACATTAGACCCTTTTTCTCTTTATTATTCCTAGCTGCTTTTGCTA
Source organism: Nyctereutes procyonoides (assembly GCF_905146905.1). NCBI lineage: Eukaryota > Metazoa > Chordata > Mammalia > Carnivora > Canidae > Nyctereutes > Nyctereutes procyonoides. Next base: position 13,600,507 of record NW_026575141.1, on the reverse strand, counting down.
GAACATTTTAGTCTCAGCTATTTCTCTCCTTTTCTTGCTATAATAATTTTTCTCCCTTTTTCCCTGGTTGTTTGACATGTTCATTTGTCTTGGAAATTATGTTGCTTATTTCTGCTCAACTATGAATTTTACTATTTCTACCATACAGTAAGTTTCATATACTTTACCTTATATTTTAAGCAAGAAACCAGTGACTACTTAATATAGATGCACTATGTTCCTCATATTGAATATATTTTAGATACTTCAGATATGTGATTTAGTGAAAGGTAGACAAGGAATATTTTTTTAGTGAAACTGAGCACAAATATATTTCCCATGTATTTCGTGAATTTGTCGATAGATATGAATTATAATTCTGTCTCCTCATTCTTAAGTCTGTATGTATTTGGGTTTATGTGACACTTCACAGGAAGCAGAGTGTGAAGTGAATAAACAATAATATCTTTAGGGACTCCATGCCTGGAAAGGTGGCAGAAGATGGTATGGTGCTACATGGAGGTATCCACACAGTGGAAGCTACTACTCTAACCAGATGTAACTTTCTTCACAAAAATAAGTTTACAATCTCCATTCTATCTTGTTAGTTCTAGAAAAATGTTGTAGAAAGGATATCATGATTATAAAGCATAGATACCTTTGGAGCCTTCAATCTACAGAGGCAGAGAGTTTTAGCGGCATGCAGTCTACAGAGCGTTAATGAGCATGGAAGGATGTAAGTTATGAATAAGTTCCTTGAATTTCTCCTTCATGCTTACAACGCCTTCTGGCTTGACCTGCTCTATCTCCTCCCCTTTTAGGCTTTTCACGGTGGGTTATGTTGACAGGTCAGTATTTGAGATTTTGTGATAGAGAATTGGGGGAAAAAAGGGAAAGGGAAAAAAGCTTTGTTTTTGTTTAGGGCAAGAATAGGTTGGGAGCATAATTATTACATGAGAGCAGAAGTGGAAGAGGAAAATGGTGATAAAACAAGGTGTTGCTAAGACTATCTTTTTTTTCCCACCACATTTGAGAAATACAAATAAAATATCTGGGATGCCTGGGTGGCTCAGCGGTTAAGCGGTTGGGCTCAGCGAGTGATCCCAGAGTCCTGGGATCAAGCCCCACATTGGGCTCCCTGCATGGAGCCTGCTTCTCTCTCTGCCTGTTTCTCTGCCTCTCTCTCTCTGTCTCCGTGAATAAATAAAAAAATCTTTTAAAAATCTGTTATTTTCATTTGAAATCACTTGTGTTTGCATGAGTTGTGTTCTGTAAAGATGAGCCCTGTGTTCTGCACTATGTGGGTCAAAGCATAAGCATGTGTGTGTTACAGTTATGATGGTATGAACATTCAAGACGAAGAAGACCTGGACCAGACAGCTGCATGGCTTAAACCATAATAGTTCATTATTTTCACCATTTAGAGGGTGGAAGCTTGAGGCCAGTATTGGTAAGTTAATATCTGTCTACCTTGTGCCACAGGCAATTGATATGACAGTGCTGGCAATCCTAAATAATCCTGCAAGAAAACAGAAAACTGATTCAACAGTGCAAAGTTCAAAAAATTAATTGCAAAAGTAAAATGCTCAGTATAAAAACCTAGCCAATGTCAAACATAGAGTAAAGATTTCCTTTACTTTACTCCAACTTTTCAGAATCATTGCTGCAGTTACCTGCTTCATGTGCAGAACAAAGTATACGGTATAATTCCATTTTCATGTAGCCAAACCCTAAAACTATGCTTACTTGTACCATATAGGCAAAAGTGATCTAAAGGAAAGTAGTCTTTTATGTATATAATTTGTGCTTGAGATAGCTTTTGATTGTGAATAATCTAGTTGGAATGTGAAATAGGTTTTACTTGAGTGCTCCTTCCTAAAATTTAAAAATCATGAGTCAAGAAACCAGAAACCACACTGGGTATTTCAACAAAGGGAATTCAATCTAGGGAATTGGTTAAATAAAACTGAAAGAGTAAAATGGGGAAGCTCAGTAATAATAAAATGTAGAAAGTAGCTACATTCCTAAGGCTAGGGGGACAAAAAAAGAAGATAGGGTTTTCAGAAGCTATGAGTACATACTCTGTAAACTGGGCCTCAGATTACTGAAGAGAAGTCATCACCTGGCTACTGCAGGTTTTCTGTGAAGTGTACAATGAAGCCAGTTCTAGGAATGCCAATGGCAGCTGAAGGGCCAGTGCTAGACAACATAGATAGGAACAGAAAGGAATAATTTCCTCTCCTCTTCTCCTGCACCCCAGTCTCCTCCCAAAGTGTACTACTGGATGCACCTGACAGGGAGCAAGCTGACAAAGGACAAAGTTAGTTTTCAGCATCTTGGCCTTATGATCACCAGAGTATAGAATGGTAGATTTGGAGCTGGGCCATAAGAGCTTCATAACCAGAACAATACTTATGATTATTTAAAGGTATTTCTGAATCTTGAGTTTTTGACCTTGGGTCATAGCTTAGATCTGAGACTAGTCCTTATTGGTAGTCAAAACAGAATACCACAGACTGGGAGGATGAGACAACAGAAATGTATTTTATCACAGTTCTGGAGGTGAGAAGTCTAGGATCATGGTGCCAGCATAAGTTATTTCTGATGCGGCCTCTCTTCCTGGCTTATAGATGGCTGCCTTCTCACTGATCCTCATATGGCCTCCTCTTTGTGATATGAGAAGAAACAGAGTTCCTGGTGTCTCTCCTCATAAGGACACAGATCCTATCTGATCAGCTTTTCCCTATCCCCACCTCACCACTCCATGACCTCATTTAACCTTAATTACTTCCTTAATGTTGCCATCTCCAAATACAGCTATGCTGGGGGTTAGGGTTTCAATATATGAGGCTTAGGAAGACATAAACTTTTAGTCCACAACATGGATGAATTTTGCTTCTTTGATATTCTCAGCGTGTGTTCTAGTTACCTCAGTTCCTTCATTTGTAAAGGTCAAGAGAAACACTAAAGAGTACCTGAGAGCTAATGATAAAGGTTATATCCCCTGCAATTAATTTCTTTACTGATAACTGCAGTGCTTGATCTTAATTTTTCTCGAGAGTAGTCTAATCTTACTTTTTTATAACTGAATTTAAGTAAAACTTAAAGGTAAATTCATCTTTAGCTATATACCATTCTCTTAGCATGTGGTGTAATTTTACATAAAACATTTAAGCTTAGTATTTTAAAAAGCATTGCAAGTTTTGTTGTATCTTACTTTTCCCCCTCACTGAGTCTCCAGGGGACAAATAGGTATTTGCATGGAGTACAAAGGAATATTGTATTTCTCCAGGCATTTTTTTTTCTTTTAAGTATTTGACTTGATGGTTTAGAATCATAGGACTAACACCTGCACTACATTGTAAAAGTAGATCAGCCCCATTCCAGAGATGTGAAGAGGTAGTTGACGTTCTTCTTTACCCATCACACTCTAATAAGAAATCATTGTGAGTGGAGCAAAAACTATATTCTGAATTTTATTTGAACATTGCTTTGATACTTAGTCTATATTAGAGCATAAATTCAAATTGCTTGCTGTGTTTTAACTTGTGAGGCTTATAAGTATACCCGGGGGTTATTTAACACAATGCATAAATGAACTATGATTTAAATAAGTGCGCTAAAATGCTTGGTTTTCTATTCTCTATTGGGGAGAGTAAATTGATCACTGGAGAGTACAGTGAGTAGAATATCTACTAGAACCAAGGAATTCTCAAATTCACATTTTAATTGAATAATATCCGAAGATAGTATTCTTCTAAGAAAAGGAGAATTGACTGAAATCTCAATAGAGTTGAGCATGACTATTTTCCAACTTGATATTCTCTGAACCTACTGAAAGAGGAGATTGAACTGAAATTTTTTCTTATCAAAGTTACTATTTTTGTCCATGAAAGTGCTACTTAATAATTGGCAAAATAAAGTGTGCCTGACATAGTACATGTCAGAGACTATGCTGAGAAGTGGGATTTTAAGAAGAAGAATGAAATAATAATCAGGGGTTTGTAATATATGAACTATATACATATATCCTCAAATATTACACTATGGTGGGACTACTGAGATAATAGGAGGATATGCTTGTTCAAGAACAGAGTTGATACAGTGGAGGGAATGATTAACTAAGACTCTTTGGGGGTAGAAAGTCCAGAAAAGGGCTTAACAGAAGATATGATGCCCAAGATCATCTGTCGACACTCAGTACCTATTTTCTCCTCTTCAAAGACCCTATATCTTTACAGGAGTTTGAAGGCTAAAAACTATCATGAGGTACTCTAGAGCAAAATTTGCAAAGCAGGGTGGAATAGAGTCATTTTTCCTTCAGCAGTGATGACAGCTGAGGTAGAAGGATCCTGCAAACATTCTTTTTTCTTACAGTGACAGACACCTTATTTCACTGTCAAGTCATCAGCCTTGGCTGTGGGGGCAGCTGTGTCATTGGCAGTACTTGTAGCTTTCTGATCTCTGTCAGCAGCAGCTTCCAAGTTCTGGATTATGCCTGCCATGTTGTGACCTGAAAGCTTATTGGTGGCCCCTGACTTGTGTTCCTCTAGTCCTTTCAACAGTCTTGTTGGTATTTCATTCCCTGCATTAAGTGCCTTCCTGTCTGACATATCCAGAGTGGCTTCTACTTCCCACAGTGAACCCTGACTGATACAAAGGGTTTGGAAGATGGATGGGAGCTCACCAAGTGAACAAAGGAAGAAAGGCCCATCCTACTCTAAGCAAACAGGATGCCGAAAATAATGGAGGAGGGAAGCATGAACAGTATGGTATGTGAATATGAATCAAAGTAAGTCATTACTGCTGGAGTGTGAGGAGGTAGGAGAAATAGAGTTGAGGTCGGTGCATTAAAAAGGAAAGAAAAAAAGTAAAAAGGAACGAGATTATGTAATGAGCTGTATGGTTTTCTAAAGCTGGCATTGGGGAGCTGTTGAACTAATTTAACTAGGGAGTGGTTCTGTGAAGGTTATATTTTTAGGTAGCCCATTCTTATGACTCTATGGAGGATGACAGGGAGGAAGGTGGTTCAAAAAGTAGAGAAGACCCAGGGAAGCATACAGAGTAAGAGATTATCAAAGAGAAAATTCTATTCAGGTTTAGGTCTTTGAGTTAAATTGCTATTGTTTTTTAATGGAAAATATTCTTAAGAAAATGCATTGTGCTAGTTTTCCATTTTAGAAAGAATTAAGTTTCAAAAAAAGAGAAAGAATTAAGGCTTCAGAGAATCATTTTTCTTTTTCATGCTCAGGGTATGTATCCTTCCTTTCTTTGTATCCACAAGAATCTTCAGCCTTATATATTTTAGATTTTTTGGGAGAATATGTCAAGAGGAGAAAGAACTACTGATCTGTGTAGGAAGGGGATATTTTTGTCTTCCCTTGACGTTTGCATCAATTTAAATGGAAATTTCTTTTTAAAGCATAAATACATTTATCCCCAACTTCCTTCTTGTGAGTTATTGTAGCACAGGGTGGGAAGAAGCAAGACAATAACAAAAGAACTGGGGACGCTGGGAGAGGAGGCATTTGGCTGGAAGAATCCAGGTTGGCACAGTTAGTCCCAGGCACACAAAGCTACTGCTAAGCTGTTGGGGGAAACTGTGAAGGCTGCTTCCTTTGCTCACTCCACATCTTCTCTTCAGTTTTTCCACACAGTAGTCTTGGAAGTGAGCCTCTGATTTCTTCAACCTAGCCCAAGAGAAGCTGAACGAACAACACAGAACACCAGGACACCTAATGTTTGCAAAAAAAGATGTGAAAACCATCGATGTCTTTAAGCAGGCAAACAAAGCGAGGAAACATTTTTCTTTTTATAGAATCAGACTCTGATGTGATTCAAACTTCCAAAAAGGAGGCAGTAGAAACTAGTTTATTTTTGTACGTGCCTTAGTCCACAGTAGCTGCTATAACAAAATTCCAAAGACTAGGTGGCTTGTAAACAACAGAAATGTATTTCTCACAGTTGTTGAGAATGGAAGTCTGAGATCAGGGTGACAGCATGGTCGAGTTCTGGTGAGAGCTCTCTTCCAGGCTGCAGACTGCCAACTTTACATTGTATCCTCACATGTACAGAGCAGAGATTAGAAGCTATTTCTCTTTGGACTCTGCTGAGGTTTCCCATTCACCGGGGCTTCTTCTTCATCACCTCATCTAATCATAATTACCTCCCCAAAGCCCTTCCTCCTAATAACATCACATGGTAGGCAGGGTTTCAACATAAGAATTTTGGAGGGGACACAAATATTCCATCTATACTAATAGGTCTCTGATGCACCTTTGCCAGAGATGGGGCTTGAAGAAAGGAGAATATTTTTTCTTCTTTATGGGCATGACCTATCTGGCCTTTTGCTCTCTAACAGAATTATTTGCCAATGGACATTTGCCTATAAATGGGCAACTCTACATATAAACTAAGATATCATACTGATGTGTTTTCTAGATGAACTTCATTTATGAATAATCCATGGTTTGTCAATTAAAGAACTCCCCAAAGAATCATTTAAAAAATAAGTGTATTTATGCTATGGAATAAAAATCATTCATAGTTTTCTGCACTACCAACTTAAGCATAAAGGAATATTTAAGAATAATTATTGGATTGTGGGGTTCTGGTCTTAATTTTTTAGTCCCTTCTAACTAAGGCTGGGGAACTCCTTGGCTATATTGGCTGCTTCTGTCATTATTTAGCTTTCTTGGCCACCCTTGATGAGCCCTGTTGGTCTTTGAAAGAATGCTTATTTATGAGATCTTTGGATATTAGGATCAGAGTTTTTGTTCTCATTCATAAAGTTGAAGGAGGCTCTGTATTTAATTGATGTAGCCTTTTTTGACCTGTTTTTGCTGACAACTTCACAGATCAATGCATTTTTGGGACTGGAAGTTCTCTGTCTCTTTAATCATGCTTTTTGAGAAATGTCAACTCCTGGAGGAATTATTTCCTTTTTCACACTGGAGCTTGTTGGAAATGTACTTTTCCCCTCTCTGTTCTGTGACCTCTCAGATCTTCAATGTCCCTGTATTGCTCTTTCATTATCAGCAATGGCAAGAGAGATGTAGCTCTTGGGTTTTTAGCTTTATAATTCACATGTCAGGTTATCAATAAGTGCTGAGCTATACCAACCTAGGAGGTTCTGTTTAACCACTTTATGGTTACTTTTGTGCAAGCCATAATCCTTTATGCAGACAACTCACTATTTCTAAATCATTGCACTTTACTTCCTCCCTGCTTGATCATACAGTTCCTTCTGCCTAAAATGCCTTTCAACTTCCTTTCTTACTTGTCACACTGCTACCCATCCTTTGAAATCAAGTTAAAAGGGCTCTTTCTCTGTGAGGCCTTTTCCAGTAACTCCAGATTTAAGTGATCCCATCCTCCTTTGAAACCCAGATCTCTTAATTTTCATGTGTTGATGATATTCTAAACTATAATTTTCAGTTGCTTGCCTTACGCTGTTATCTCATATAAATATATCTGATTTTGTCTCCAAAAAGATTTAAAGTAGTTACATCTCTTATCCTGTAGACAAGATTCTTATATATAATTGTGTCAATTATCATAACAGATGAATCCCGACATCAAAACAGTTTAATATAACTGATTTTTTTTTCTCACTCTTGTTAACACTTCAGTGTGGTCCCTGACAGGTATCCTTCTATACGGTGATGGAGCAGCCAGACTCTTTCCATCTTGGGGTACTGCCGTCTTCAGCATGTGGCTTCCGAGGATGCCATCTAAGGTAAGAGAGCATAGAGAGGCCATATATGCTTCTTAACTAGGTTGGCACAGAAGAGTTCACTTCTCTTCTGTTTACATTCTATAGTCACCTGGCCATAGTTAGATGCTAAGAAATACCAGGAAATAAAACATCTAGCTGGAAGACATTTCCCTAGACCCTATGGGATAGGAACACAGATCCTTGGTGAACAAGTAGTTCTGCCACAACGTCTTAGGTCTCTACAGCTCCCTTACCTGTGGGAGGTGCTTGATATATGTTTGCAAGAAAGAAAGAAATAAAGAAAGAGAGAGAGAGAGAGAGAAAGAAAAGAAAAGAAAAGAAAAGAAAAGAAAAGAAAAGAAAGAAAGAAAGAAAGGCAGAAAGGAAGAAAGAAAGAAAAAGAAAGAAACTCAAAAAGGAAGGAAGGGAGGGAATATTGTGTCCCAAGACAAGGGTAAAGACAATTAGAAAATGTGAGCCAGAAGTTACCATGTGTTTTATGGCTACTGGTTGTAATAGTTCACAAACTTACGGTGGGTAGGAGAGTAGCTGTTTGCCCTAAGGGAAGAATCATCAGTTTGGGATTTATCTATGTTCTTTAATCAGGTCTTGTTCCAAAGGTCACAGATTATTCTACAGAAATAGTGATGAATATTTATGAAAATATATGTTCTTTTTTTTTCCTGAGTATATTTTATCATTTCAGTGCTTTAAAAATTATTTATTTGCCCCAAGAACATTCTCGAAGGTGTATTTCTATTTTAGAAAATAATTGTTCTTACTGTTGGACAAACATCCATTTGTTCTAATGATTAAAGAAGTGTTCTATTACCTTGGGAATGACTCCGATTTTTAAGACCCAGGGATAGAATCACATAATTTCTAAGACAGTGAAGTGTTTTGGTTTTTTTCTCCCATAGGAAAGATTCATTGGTACTGCTTTTGCTATTTTTTTCCTATCAAGAGACAATAGATAGGGTATCTATTCAAAAGCATATAATGTTATAAAGTGACAAGATGTCAAATGCACAGGCCAAGGGAGACTATCTCTTAATGCAACACATTTTTTGGGAAAATGCTAGCATCTATTAAATTGTACAAGTGAACAAAATTGATAGCTGTTAAAAAAATTAAAGCACCAGCCATGGTCTATTTAGAGTCAATGGGGAAGACAAAACACTTTAGATCTGAACTTCCACTTCATTTTATATGTGTGTTTACTCAGGAATTGTTATGCCTTATCACTTTTATCGTTCTTTTATCACAGCTGTGTGAAAAATTACAGTTGGAGCAGTGTTCATGTTTTTATGAAAATACATTTTGTTTCATGCTACAAAGCAGATCGCTACCGTTTGGACTTTTATTATTAGGACTGCACAGCTCCCTCCACTCTTGCTGTAATGGTATTTCTATGAAAAAAAAATCTCGTTTTATTTATGTGTTTGTTTTTATTCTGTGATTGCTTTAGCTAAGCAGAGGTGCATCTCAGAAGAACTTGTGCTAAGTTAAAAAATTGGACAAATAAAACCTTAGTACCCAACACTGACTATAAATTCCATGCCACAAACATTGCATCGAAAATGAAGGTAAAGTTCAAAGAGGATTATTTCCACAGAAGTTGATAAGAAGGGACCTTTACATGGTGACTTAACCACTCACATTCTTGAAACTGAGAGTGATATTATGATATTATTTCATTTTTCTGGAGATCAGGTGAACTGTTAGAAAGCATGATCTCAGTGAAAACCTGGCAGAACAGAGCTTCTCCTGGAACCTTGTATAAATTTGAAGGGATGGGGCTTCTAGCTGTGTCAAAAATACAGCTATATGTCTATATTATTAATATATATCTCTCTCTTGGAGAGAGAACAGAGTTGGCTTCCTCACCCCTGTAGTTGCAGAGGTGTTTGCTCATGCAGGTTAGTTAGCTGGACTGAGGACCACCATCAGTGCGTGGGAATATCACTGTAGCTCGTTTACCCCATTCGGCATGGAGAGGGCTGCTGCTGTTTTCCTTTACCAAGTCCTCCTGCTTGCCACCGTGCTGGGAAAACAACTGTAATACAACATGTAAACACTTTACAGTTTCATATTTGAAGTTAATTTGTCTTTGCCTTGTGGTAATCCACCAATCTGCAAACATGAACAGGCATGTGCCAGGGGAAAGTGAAAAACCGTGTGTGAGGTACTGAAATGGAAGCTTGCAAGTGTGAACATCACCAGGGAACATGCCCGGGCTGCTTTGCAAAAATGTTAGTTCCTGTCTTACTCTTCAACCAAGTTCCCTAGTGTTTGGAGGCACAGGAACATGGATAAACATATGGAGGGGGCAAGGCATTTTCTGCCACCCCAGTTGTTTAACTTTCTTTGGACTGTCTGAGCGTCAAGTCAGGAATGAGAATGGGAAAAAGGCAGAGCACCTGACCTGGGATTTGGGCTTTCTTGGAATCTGTGATCCCAAGTCACAAAGACTCTAGGTACTGTCGCCCTCACCTAGCACTCCAGATGCCCACGATCAAATCATCAATTTTTTGATACCTCTTTCCTGTCTTAGCTAGTCTACGAGCACCACATCTGATAAATTTCTTGACAGTAGGGGATACTGTCCTGCTACCCTGACTCAGCTAGGAAATGGAGTCAAATTCTAAACCAGAGCTCCTTGGGATTTCCTAGAAGCACTAACTCCAAAGCCAAGGCAGGCACTTAACTCTAAACCATTAGAGATTTTTAAGTTCTCTGCCATATTTATCGGGCATCTATTTCATTATCGAGCATTTCTTGGGCACCAAAACAAATAAGACTGGTCAGTAAGAATATATACCACATATAAGGAATTTTGAGACTCTGTGGTTATTTATAACTATTGTAGTTCCAAGTCCAAAACCAAAAACATTTCAGAGCATTCAGGCATAGTCTAATGACTGTGATCAAACAGAACAGTCAGGCTGGGACACTTGCAACACAAATTTGATTGTTCTCTAAGGCCAGAGGAAGTAATACAGCCTAAGGCCATTTAGGAAATCATGGTAGCAGATATAGATAGATAACTGAGGAAATCATCCTAAAGCATGAAATGCCTTGATTTACATAGGAAGAAGGGGAAAAACAAATTCTGCTTGCATTTCCAGCCCAACTCTCTGGGACTTCCTTGCATCTATGCAGAAAACACATTGCATCTGAGATTTGCTCTGCAGATTAGGGAGGGAAATTATGTACTCTGCCTCGAGGCTGCAAGCTGAACATTACAAATGGATGCATCTGGGCTGTGTTGGAAGAAGATACACTCAAAACTGTCCAAGGAGACAGAGAGAAGCCCATCTGTGTATAAAAGCCAGAATTGGGCGGCTTTTGCTTTTGTTGTAAAAATCCATTCTGTTCAAATCCCAGCTAATGAAAATGTGCATCTGTAAATAAAAAATAAATCAGGGGACTGTATTAATCCTGCAGCTGCTGTCCACTTAACTTTACTTAGAAAAAACAACTCAATTTTCTTGTCTGACTGTTCTTACTATTTAGTAGTGTGATGACAATTTGAGGGGGACAAAATAAGTATTGAAATCTCTTTATGCTTAACAACCTTGGAAATGAAAGAGCTAGGCAGTAGTTGTATGGTCATTCAATTTTGTAACTGCGTGGGTACTTGAGGTCTAGAGTCTGACACTACAAATCCCTTACCTGGCTGGTTAAATTTCTGTTCTATTTGTCCATGTTATTCATTAAATTGTTTCTCTAACCTAGGCCTGGCACTGTGCATGGGTCAGCTGGGCAAAATTCCATGTTTTTTAACTGGAGAAGAATTTAGAAAGAATAAAAATTAACCCAAAATTTTCTCATACTTGCATTCCATGGTGACGAGAATGTTTGACTTTTAAATTGTTAGACTCTTCTTTTCTCTAGGAAGGATCATATACATTAGCTGGAATTATATAAACGTTAATTTACCTAATTGATCACAGTCCACTGACTGGAAATGAGGCAAGACCACAATGAAAAAGATAAAATATTTCAGTTCTGATGAAGCAAGAGAAATGGTGCTTTCTTTAAAAGATCATCTCTCCTAGAGGTTTAGAAATTTTAAAGATCCTGGCATATAGGCCATTACTAGTATCACCATGGGATGAGGGCAGAGATAGATACAGCTTAGGATGTACAGATAGGATGTGTGGCTAGAGCACAGTAAAAGTGACGTTGAAGGTTTGTTCTTTGTATTTATAGGTCTCATTCTGCTTTTTGTTTGTTTGTTTATGCATTTGTTTTGTTTTTTAGATTCCATACGAGTGAAATCATATGATATTTATATTTCTCAGTCTGACTTATTTCACTTAGCATAATACCTTCTAGGTCCATCGATGTTGTCACAACTAGAAAAAAAAAATCTCATCTTTTTTATGGCTGCATAATATTCCATTGGATGCATGTATGCATATGTGTGTGTGACACACATGTATATACATGTATATATAAATATGAATATATATATCTCACATCTTCTTTATCCATTTATCTATTGATGGACACTTGGATTACTTCCATATCCTGGTCATTATAAAGACTGCTACAGTAAACTTAGGGTATATATATATATATATATATATATATATATATATATATATTTAAAGATTTTATTTATTTATTTACTCCTGAGAGACACACACACACAGAGAGAGAGAGAGAGAGGCAGAGGGAGAAGAAGCAGGCTCCATGCAGGGAGCCCGACATGGGACTTGATCCCAGGATCACGCCCTGGACTGAAGGTGGTGCTAAACCGCTGAGCCATCTGGGCTGCCCAGGGTATATGTTTTTTCCAAATTATTGTTTTCATCTTCTTGGGTAAATACCCAGTAGTGGAATTATAAGGTCATATGGTATTTATATTTTTAACTTTTTGAGGAAACTTCATGCTTATTTCTACCTTGGCTTCCCCAGTTTACATTCCCACCGACAGTGGATAAGGAAGGGTTCCTTTTTAACCACATCTTTGTCAACACTTGCTTTTTCTTATCTTTTTGATTAGGTGACAGATGGTGGCTACCCTTGTGGTGAGCATAGCATAATATACAGAGAAGAAAAATTGAATCACTATGTTGTATACCTGAAACTAATGTAACATTATATGTCAACTACACTTAAATTTAAAAAAGTGACATTGGGATGCCTAGGTGGCTCAATGGTTGAGCGTCTGCCTTCAGCTTGGGGTGTGATCCCGGTCTAGGGATCGAGTCCCACATTGAGCTCCCTGCAGGCCGCCTGCTTCTCCCTCTGCCCATGTGTCTGCCTCTCTCTGTGTGTCTCTCATGAATAAATAAATGAAATCTTAAAAATGTAACATTGTAGGAACAATTTTATAGATAATTTCTCAAATCAAGAACAGAGTGTCTAATATAGAGCTAAAGAGATTATATCTTTGAAATACAGCAAAAATAAATGAAATTGTAGAGTTACTGAGCAACTTTTTGTTTGTTTGGATTTTGGCAATTTACTTATATATTAGTCTTACCATGTATTAATGATACTGTCTCTCTTAATAGGGAGGATTCTACTTGTTAACTTTTAGAGGCAGATCCCAGTGGTAAATATTGACTATATCTTCTAATTTTTCAAGAGATAAACTTATTTATCCACATTTGGCTTTGATTGATACTTGCCAAATGTATCAAAGTGGAAGACTTTAAGCTCAATAAACAGTTCATGGCACTGAGGCAATATTTTCCTTTACTTGTCTTTTAACATTTTCAAAATAGTCTCTTGTTGAAATGGCTCTTAAGGCACCTGGGTAGCTCTGTTGATTGAGCATCTGACTCTTTGATTTCAGCTCAGGTCATGATCTCATCATGAGATGGAGCCCAACTTGGGCTCCCTCTCTCCCTCTACCCCTTCCCTCTCTCTTCTTACTGTGCTCTCTCTCTCTCTTTCAAATAAATAAATAAATAAATCTTTAAAAAAATGGCTCTTACAAGTGGCAATCCTCCTGGTTTGTAATCACTATGACTTGATGAGTTTGTTCTGGTGAAATTTTATGGTGGCTGGAGAAAAATCAGGTTTCTTTTAGTATCTCTTCTCTTAATTTCTTTACTTACAATTTTCAATTTCCCTAGAGATTTTTTAGAAAGAAAGTGCATTCCCTTTCCTGTGCAAAATTGCTGTCTTGTTCCTTGATATCTCATTTTTCATGGTGACCACAGCTGAAATATTTTTTCTTCTTTGTTAAACCTGTTTGTCCCCACTGTGCCCATTGCTTTGTGAAACAATGAGATTGATGGCAGTATTTTGCATTCACCTGACTGTTCCTACCAATCTCTACCAATCCATTTTCATTTTAATGCTTTTCATGAAAGGCAAGCAGAGGAAATCAAGTAAACTTGCATAATTCTGTTTTGAAATTCAGCTTATTATTCTCAGTTTGAAGGGTGGCAGCTAGACAACACGAGGCAGCTGGATGAGGTCCAGGGTTTGCTGGGCGCTGGTGAATTTTAAGGTATGGTTAATACTTTTCGATGGTCTCTTCCTAGATTTTATTTGATAATGATAATTAAATTTTAGCTAAGTATCTTGGATGATTAGCTTTGTTATTTTTCCTCATAAGAAAAAAAACAAATGGTGTAGAATGGACTTGTGATTAATTGTATTATTTTGTCTTCAAAGATGAGAAAATAGTCTCATGTAAATATTCTTTTCCTCACCATGCTACATTACTAAAATGCTGATGTTGGGCATTTGTAGTTGACTTAGGTATTGAGCACAAAAATTGTGCTGGGTTCTTTATGAATAAGCAGCATGATCCCTGTTGATCATCTAAGTGTTTATCTTTCCTACTAATTAGAAGGCTCATTTTATACCCACTTTTATACACTAAATTGGGAGCTCTCAACACAGGACTGTTTTCAGAATCCTTGGAAAATAGCGCCTGCAGTGAAGCTTAGGTGCTAATGCTTTATTGGTCCAATCCAGGGCAATGGAGTGACAGAAAAGAGAAGTTAGGTGAAGAAGGAGGAAAACAAATAAAGGTGATGCATTAGTGAGCTATCCTTTGTTTTACAGAAAGCCACAGGTGGTCTTAGAGCCACACAAGAGGCCTCCTGTCAGGATGTTTAGAAGTACTTTACCCTCAAAAGGTCCACTATAGTAAAGCTAATTGTAGCAAAGCAAATTTATCTACTGGCTTTCACCCATCTCTTTTCTTTCCCTGGTTAAAGTAAACTCTATGGGGTGTTGACAGAGCTATATTTTTGGGTTTGTCACTAGATTGTGCAGCTAAGGAATCCAAATCCTATGTCTTGTAACTGGATACTTCATCTGAGTCAAAAGTGATTTGAAGGGACAGAGATTATAGGCTTTGCCACCTGCTGACAGCTGAATCACACAGCTCTGGGTCTTTGAATTGGTGTACAAGGTGATGATGGTACAACAGGCTGAAGACCCAGGAGGTGGGTGACATGGAGAGAACCTGAGGACATGTATGTGATATATTTAATATGAGTATATTCCATCCTGAACTAGAGGGTATTATGCTAAGCAAAATAAGTCAGTCAGAGAAAGACAATTATCATATGATCCCACTCATATGTGGAATTTAAGATAAAACAGAGGATCATAGAGGAGGAGAGGAAAAAATAAAACAAGAAGAAATCAGAGAGGGAGACAAATCATAAGGGCTCTTAATCATTGGAAATAAACTGAGGGTCTCTGGAGGGGAGGAGTAGGAGGGTGAAGTGACTGGGTGATGGACATTAAGGAAGGCTTGTGATGTAATGAGCACTGGCTGTTATATAAGACTGATGAATCACTGACCTCTACCTCTGAATCCAATAGTACATTATATATTAATTGAATTTAAATAAAAAATTAAAAAAATATTGTGAGAAATAAACTAGATAGAGAAACATATAATATAAAACATGTATTTACATTCAACAAATTCCTAAAAGATAAAAACTGCTATTTTGGAGGAAAAAAAGAAAAAAAATAAGTGTATTCCATCCTTATGTGTGGTTCTTTGCTATATGCCCTGAAGAGAAGTTATTACTGCCTTCTACTGCTGCTTACTTTGTATATTCATGTCTCCCTCAGCTTTCTTATTTACTTATTTATTTTTAATTTTTTTGTGTATTTTAGTTTTTCTAGGGTGGGCTAATACGTCCTTTTGTTCTTCTGTTTTTTTTTTTTCCAGAAACAGAGAGTGCACTATGCCATAGCATGAAGAAAGTAATTGCTTGATTAAAAAAGTACCAAGTTGAGAGATACTATTCAATAATGTACAATGTCATTTTCAACAAGTCAGTGAAGATATAAATGATTGTGTTACATTGATTTGTAATCTGGCATTGAGTATAAATGTTAATAATTTGATCATTCACAATTAATAAGTGTGCTTTGAGATGGTCTAAACAAAAGAGAAAAATGATGAGCAATAATATGGGAATTTAGTCATTAGTGATATACCTAGACCCAAATTCTTGTAAAGGAAAAGATAAGATGATTTAGATGACTTGCTCCTGATACCATAACTGCTGAATGGAATACTGAGGTCTGAACTGACCATGGAGTAAGATTTTGACTAATCTTACTAAATTACATATTCTGGGTACAAGCCCAGTTCTACTTTCTAGTTTTGTGACTTTGAGGAGTTATTCATCCTCTTCAAGACTTTAGTTTCCTCATATGTAAAATGGCAATAATATTAGCATTTCACTGTGCTCCATAAAAACCAATAGGTTTTTTTTTTCTTTTTTTCCTATTGTTATTATATAAAGGAAATAAATGTAGTGACTTGGGCACATAATATCTTAGTACAGACTTTTCAATATTTGAAATGTAAGTGGCTCTCAGACTCTTTCCCTATGAAACCCTGAAGATACCACAATGCCTTTTTCCTATTCCATCTTTTCCACTCTACTAAGAATTGCAATTTGCAAATAATACAGTGCTCAAATCACTCTTTGAACTGTATCTCACTTCATTTTTCATGTAGTTTGCTGCCCACTATCTGCAAACAATTCAGATTTTCATTGTTTCTTCAGATGGGATTCTCTTATAATGCTACTATCAGTCTCCTTTGGGTCCATGATTTCCATGTTAAGAAGCATTCTACTAAATATTTTAGTCAAGCAGTTGACAGAGATTTATCGAGCAACTTTATAGCACATGTTAGGTGTGATATAAAACATTAGACATTCAGCAATGAAAAAGACTGAGTTCTTAATTTGCAGATGCTTATTCTATAGACTGTTGGATACTTAGGAAAGGATAATTTTCAGTGGTGATAGAGGTGATAATAGTAAGGAAACCGGATGAGATTGAAAACCTTGGTAAGGAGGATCGCATCTTCTGATGGGAGGGCTGACTTCCCCGTGTGCTCTGCTGTTGAAAGAAGAGGTTGGGTGGTCTTTGTTTGCTTGTTTGATCTTTATAGCTGAGGATTCCTCCATCTTTGTTTTTGGTAACACTTACCTCCAACATCTTTAATTTGACATCAGGCCTGCTAAAGTCATATTTGAAAATAAGGCTATTCTATTTCTCCTAGTTCTAAGCTTTAACACATGCACAAAATTCAACTACCGAGTCAGATTACTCCAGTGCTGATATATATCTTTACTGTGGCAGACATGTTTCAGGAAGTCAACTTCTGGTATGCAGAGGTATCTAGTTCATGATTTCTCTAATGACTTTCCCAAAGGCCTCAAAGTCTTAATATTACATGAGATAGCACATATTTTTAATTCTTATCTAGCACTTAAAAAAAAGGTTTTAACTAACATGTTAATAATCATTTGAGTTGCCTATTGATGTATCTTTTTGGTGTATCTTGGAAATATATCCTTGAATATTGTGGCATGTAACTGGATAATATTATTAGCTATCAAGATTTTTTTTCTTTTTATATTTTCCACTTTTCCATCCTCCTATTTAAAGAATTAGTTGGCTCTGGACTTTTTGCCAAGCACAGGTATGGAGCAAGTCAGAAAATGCAGTACCTCACAAACCTTTGTAGCCAGTCACTTATTCAAGGAATGTTTATGGACCCTTCTAAGTGCCAGGCACTATTCTGGGTGTTGGGTGTTGGAGAAATAAGCACTGGAAAAAAAAAAAAAGACAAAAACCAAACAGATTAAAAAACAAATCCTTCTCTGATAGACTTTGTGGGGGTTACTATTTTTCAGAAGGTCTTAAAGCATTAGAAAAATGTGGGGACTATTGCAGAGGAAGCAGAAGGAAGGAAATTCATGGCACAAAACAATTTGATAAGTAAAATGAAAAGAGATGGGATTTTTGAGACTGAAAGTCTAAACCGTTCCTGAGTTGGATAATGATATGGGTTGCAGTGTGTCCTCCAGAAGTGATATGTTAAAGTCCTAACCTTCGGTACCTGGGAATGTTAACTTATTTGGAAACAGGATCCTTGTAAATGTAATCAAGTCAAAATGAGGTCGTTAGAGTGGGTCCTAAATCCAATATGACTCATATGCTAATCAGAAGGGCAGAAGGGGAAAAGCACCATGAGAAGACAGAGAAACACAGGGGGAACTCCATGTGATGACCAGGCAGAGATTGGCATGATGCAACTACAAGCCAGGGAATGCCAATGGTTTTGGCCACCCCCAAAAGGTAGGTCGAGGCAAGGAATTGGATTCTCAAAGGAAGCATCACCCTGATGACCCCTGGATGTGGGACTTCTAATCTCCAGAACTGTGAAAGAATAAATCTTCCTGGTTTTAAGCCACAAAGTTTGTGTTATTTTGTTATGGTGACTCTGAGAAGTGGATAACAAGTAGTGAGGAAAGAGTGTAGTAGGACAAAGGAGGATTATGAGGTGTGAGTGGGGGTAGGAGTGAGGAGCTGGTTTTGGAGAAGCTGCTCAAGATGGTAACTACTGCCCACGACAGTCAAAAGCACTTATCTGGCAGCATATTCATTTGGTAGGCCTGTCATGACAAAATACCACAGACTGTGTGCTTTAATCTCAGAAATTTATTTTTTCACAGTTCTGGAGGCTAGACATCCAAGATCAAGTTTGTTGGCAGGGTTCATTTCTTCTGAGGTCTCTGTTCTTGGCTTAGAGATGGCTGCCTTCTCACTGTGTCCTCATGGGGGGCTTCTGTGGGTACATGTCTGTATCTACGATTTCTCATCTTATAAGGACACCAGGCAGGTTGGGTTAGGGCTAACTACATACACATTTGAGCTTATTTCACCCCAATCACCTCTTTAGGCCTTATCTCTAAGTCACATTCTGAAGTTGTGGGGGTACCTCAGAACTTTAATATATGAATCTGGGGGGACACAATTCAGTCCAAAACAGGCAAGGAGCAGCATATTTGCACATCCAGGATCTCTGTGGGAACTGGACAGCAGGTTTCCCCATATTTCCTCAGAGGCAACCTGCCTTTGCCCACACACGTGGATTGCAGTAGTTGTTTTAGATGGCACATGTGAAGCTTTCACTTTGTTGGTACCTTCCTTGGTGCTCACCCAACAGAAGCAACCTCTGTCATTGCCTAAGACTTGGTTTTTATATAGTTTATCCCACATGTACATCTCCCCTTAGTCAACTTTAGGACCCGGGTAAGCCTATGAAAAGGAGACCTAATGGGAAGCGTAGAAGTCCTTTACACTTGTATTGAGGGGGGCTAATAAAACAGCTTGGTACCTGTGATATGGGATAATCATTAATGATACTCCAACTACAAGTATTCAGTATATTCCACTGATGAATATTTATACCAATAAGTATATAAATACTCTTGGGCCTGCCTGTCCATGAAAATGTAAATATGTAGATTATGCCTAATTAAAGGAAGAAGAGAGTTAACTGTTAAGGCACATAAGAGATTAGAAACACAATTAAGGATGTAGAAAGCAGGGAGTACTAACTCTTCCATTTATCAAAAGTGCAGTGTACGGGATATTGTTTATTCCCTGAAAAGATTACTTTGGTGTGTTTTTATAAGAGATGACTAGCAAAGCTTGCTTCTTAGGAGTTTTGGGGGTATAGAAATGGTTGCCTCATCCAGGCTTGAATGCAAAGCTGGGAACTATGGCTAAGGACAGTGCTGGGACTGCTTGGATGATGTCACTGTCAGATGGAAGTCAATAGTCAGGCTGTGTATATTGTGTTTGGCCAAGGACTTCAAGTCTACATGTGGTAGGGATATGAGTATACATGGTCTGGACAGTGCTGCTCCTGTGAACTGTGGAGAAATCTCAGTAGTCACCAAAAGGGTGCTAAGTTGCCCCATTGGAGGAGTGGGGAGGGAAATACAATTGCAGGAACAGAAAGTGTTCCTCATTCTGTATTCAGTAAGTTGGCCACCTTTTCATATTGCTCCTGTGTTTCCTTGTTAGCCTAAAATAATTCCTAAAATTCTCATTGTTGGCTAGGAGATGGAAGCTTTTCAATTTATATTCAACTACTGACATTCACTGGTATGTTGTAGGGCCATTTGAAAAAGTTCAGATTCTCAACTAATAATATAGCCATGAAATTTGTTGACAAGGAAAAGACCACATAGTTGTGTTGAGAGGCATCCACTTCTGGACTTACTCTTTATCACAGTATTTCTTAAAATATACAGAGTCACCTGGAGGCTTGTTAAGGATGTAGCTTCCCTGACCCCACATCAGATTTACAGAATCAGAATCTTTGGATTTTGCATTTTTTTCAAACACTTGGAGTCATTCTTGGTACCCTACAATTTGAGAAGTGCTCTACACGTTATTCAAATTTACAACTGAGCAAAATTATGAGTTATGACAACTCATGAAGCTTCTTGAGTTTGTTCTCAAGTAGATGCAGTTATGAATGTAGTATATGACAATGCTGAGGTTCTAGTGATTATTATTTCTGTCAGCAAGAAAAGCAGCAGAGGAGACTTGGAGATGTCTTTTTTTGTTTGCCCATTTGCTCTCCATTCTTTTTCTTCTTCCTCTTATCAGTAAATAACAAACATGAACCATAGAAAGAATAGGGAAAAAAGCAAAAGAATCTTAAAAACATTCATTTTTAAAAATAGAATGCCCTGAATATTGTAGGAACTTTATAGGACTTAAAAAAATCTCAGGTGAACAGAGTTTTATTAATCATTACAATTTTTGGTTGGTGACACAGTATTATCACTAGTCTATGCCTACCCCACCTCTTGAAATTCACTACTAATGGAAGAACTAGAAACTTATCAATAGCTTACATTTACTTCTGTGTTTCTCTCCTATTCCATGCCTGTAGATATGTATACCACCCTAAATTTTATCTCCCTGGTTTTTTATTGAGAAGTATTTACCCCATATATTACATGACAAATAATATATCGTTAACCTTAAAACTCAGTGTTGTTTTCTGGGACATGTCATTTTCAACCTCTCTGTTATTCATTCATATTGTTGCATGTAGATATAGTTTATTCTAATTCTTACTTTTTCAAAATATGATAAACATCTTATTATGATAAACATCTCTGTTTATTTATTGATTGATGGGTATTTTACAGTATTTTCATGGTATGAGCACTGTGTCCATGCATATTAGTTCACATTTCTTTCTTAAAATTTCTGTTGGTATAGCCTCAGAGAACCATTACTGAACTATAGTGTAGTATGGTTATACATACCTTTAAAAGGGAATGCCAAATTGTCCCTCAAAGTTGATATACCACTGGAAATGTAAAGAAATCACACTGACTTCCATCACCTCCAACATTTCATATTGCCAGATTTCTTTATTTTTTCAATCAAGTGGGTTAAAATGGTATTTTATTATGTGTCTGATTTGCATTTTCTGAGTGACCAGTGTTGTTGAGGATTTCTTCTTACGCTTATTCACAATAGGTGTTTCATTTTATTTTATTTTTTTAAGATTTTATTTATTTATTCATGAGAGACACACACACACAGAGAGAGAGAGAGAGAGAGAGAGAGACAGAGAGAGAGAGAGACAGAGAGACAGAGACACAGGCAGAGACACAGGCAGAGGGAGAAGCAGGCTCCATGCAGGGAGCCTGACGTGGGACTGGATCCCGGGCCTCCAGGATCATGCCCTGGGCTGAAGGTGGCGCTAAACCACTGAGCCACCCAGGCTGCCCAGGTGTTTCATTTTCTGTAAAACACCTACTGTTATCTTGCCTGTTTACATATTTCATATTCATTCTTCTTTATTGGTTTCTAGGGATTCTTTATATGTTTTAATACTAATATTTTGTTACTTTTTACATGCTATTAATATTTTCTACATGTTTTAGATTGACTTTTCACTTATATTAAGGTATCTTTTTTCCCCTCTACGATTTGGGAATTTTCTCTCTTGTTGAAGCTCTTCTTCCATATCTCAAGGGCAGAAAGATGTAACTTATATATTTTTAAAGTTTGAAAGTTTTGCTTTAAACACTGCTAGGAGCTGACTTTGATGTCTGGGGTGAGGTGAAGAGTTCTTTTTAGTCTTTTCATGTGGAGAACTAATTTTTTTTTAGCTCCATTTCTTGCATTGTCCTTCCTTTCTCCTCTGAGTGACCATGTCACTTCTACCACCTGTCAAAGTTCCATATGTGGTGTGGGCTTATTTCTGGATTCTGTTTTTTTCTCCTGGTCAGGTTTTCCTTCCTCATGTTAATATCATTTGGCCTCTTTAGTATAGCATTGTAATAAGTCTATATATCTGGTAGGACAAATCTCCTTTCTTCTGTTCTGAGGTGTAATTTTTGGCTCTTTGCTCTTCCATAGGCATTTTAGAACCATTTTTTTTTCTAATTCTATAAAAGACTTCATTGGCATTTTGATTGGAGATGCATTACATTTAAGTCAATTTGGGGAGAACTGATATTTTTGTGATATGAAGACTTCCTATCCATAAGCATAGAAGAGTTCTCCATTTATTTAGGTCTACTTCAATGTTTCCTTAATGTTTTATAACACATCATTTTAATGTATTTTATAGTTTTTTTTTTTGTTCTACCTTTTTAAAAAAGATTTTATTTATTTGTTCGTGAGAGACACAGAGAAAGATTGAGGCAGAGACATAGGCAGAGGGAGAAGCAGGCTTCCTGCAGGGAGCCCGATGTGGGACTTGATCCTGGGACTCCAGGATCACACCCTGAGCTGAAGGCAGATGTTCAACTGCTGAGCCACCCAGGCGTCCCATTGGTTCTACTTTAAATATTGTCTTAAACATTTTCTAATTCTTTGCTATAATCCTGGATAGATGATGTTATGTACTTCTCAGGGTATCACATACAGAGATACATGGATCTGTTTCTCATAGGTGGTGATAATTTTGATTACTTGATTTATCCAGGCTGTAATTGTAATTTTCTATAGTTGCAAATATAAACAATCTGTGAAGAGACATTAAGACCATGTACATATCCTACTCGTCATCAAGAGTTTGATATCAGACTCAGATTCAGCTTATTTTGTTCAAGGCTTGATGTGGAACTATATTATTGGGCCTGTGAAAACTTTGGGTAACTTTGCCCTTTCCAAATGTGCTGGCTCAATCTGGCTAGGTGCTACCCTGGCTCCCATCTATTCAGAATTCCAGCAGCTCTGGTATCAACTCTCCACCTTTACCAACTGCCCATAAGTATTTCATTCCATAGCCATGAGAAGTTCTTCTGAGGCTCCAGGCTTCTATATTTCACCATTCCTACTATTTGCTTTTTAAAGCTCAGGTCTGGACAGTCTGTCTATGTTTTGGTGGGGGAGAGTACCCATGCCTGAGGACCAGAGTGCCATATAACTGAGGCTTGGTGGTAGCAGAACAGGAGGTTCAGTCTCTCAGAGCTTCTATACTTTGGAAGCTAATGACTTCTGGTCTTATTAGAGTATAATTTCTCATATGATAGAAATATTTTTCCCAGTATTAAGATAACTCAAACCTATGTGCTATCATATTTGAAGCACTCAGCATTTAAAAAAATAAAAAGCAAAATTTTAGGCTACTTACTTCTTCAGTTGACAGATCTAGTGTATTAGGGAAATCAAGATATTTCTAAAATATTAGAATGTTTTAAAACTGAGGTTAGCAATTACATTCCTTGAAAAGCCATGCAAGGCAGAAAATTGGGTTGTTAGATGATTTCTAGATTTAACCCAGGATGATAATACCAGATCCTTTTAAAAAGTTTTGAAATACCTGATATCATAACTTGAAATATGTTCTGAAGTGAATTGTTATTTTTTTCACAATTTTTCTTTACTTTTAGGAAAATTACTTTTTATGAGCACAATGAATAAAAGAAATAGAAAACAGTTTTAGAGGATTTTAAATTGTTGAACACATTAAGATAAATACTAGAAAAATTTTCCCCCTTTCTTTTATTAAGGAGACAGCCATATTCCAATTTCTTTCACTTATTTTGTAATAGCACTCTCTGATTTGAAAGATTTCAAGTTGAAAATCTATAGGTAGTGAACAGAAAATACCATGGGGATGATTTGAATTGCTAGAGGTTGGCATTCTATCATGTGCAGAAACATATCATGGCAGTGAATGTCAATGCAGCTGCAGGTTGTTTTCTTGGAGGGGGGATATTATTAAAAGGATTTGATTGGCTACATAAATTTAATGATGCACTAATTTTTAAAGTGCTTTTGATTCTTGAAACTCTTACATAACTTCAAGAGTTAAAAAACCCAACTTAATAGCAATAACTTTTGTACTTTAAAAAATTTTAGGGATCCCTGGGTGGCGCAGTGGTTTGGCGCCTGCCTTTGGCCCAGGGCGCGATCCTGGAGACCCAAGATCGAATCCCACATTGGGCTCCCAGTGCATGGAGCCTGCTTTCCCCTCTGCCTGTGTCTCTGCCTCTCTCTCTCTCTCTGTGACTATCATAAATAAATAAAAAATAAATTTAAAAAAATAAAAAATAAAAAAATTATTATTATTACTTTTTAAAGATTTTATTTATTTACATTTTTGAGAGAGAGAGAGTGAGCAGAGAGGCAGAGGGGGAGGGAGAAAATCCTAAGCAGACCCCCTGGTGGGCATGGAGCCAGACCTGGGTCTTGGTCTCAGGACCCTGAGATCATGATCTGAGCCGAAGCCAAGTGGCACATAATTGAATGAGCCACCCAGGCACCCCTAACTTTTGTACTTTAAAAACTGTTTTGAAATAGGACAAATGAGTCTGTACTCCACTTCCCCTCCTCCACATTGAGACAGAAGTACAAATCCTATGGCTGCTAATCTTTTTTTTTCAAATTTGGATTTATTTTAACAATGTTGCCAGAACACATTTTGCAATTGTATTATTCGATTATCTTTTGGGAACTGTATTGTTTCCTAGGGATGCTGTGGCTAATTACTACAAACTTATGTCTTGAAATAACTTATGTCTTTCTCAGTTTTGGAGACCAGAAGTCTAAAACCAAGTTGTCCACAGGGCTGTTCTCCTTCTGAACACTCTAGAGGAGAATCTATTCCTTGATTCTTCCCACTTTTTGGTGATTCTTGCCTCGTGCTGGTATCACTTCAATCTCTGCCTCCATGATCGTGTTGGCTCTCTTTGTGGGGCTTCTCCTCTGTGTTTCTGAGTCAGAACTTCTGCCTTTCTCTTATAAGGATACATATCATTGCTTTTCAGAGACACCTGGAAATCTGGAATAAGCTCCTTTTCTCCATATCATTAATTACAGCTTCTGCCATACAAGGAATTATTCACAGATTTTGGGGGCTAGGATTTAGACTTATCTTTTGGGGACCACAATTTTGCAGACTACATTTCATCCTCCTCAAATCATATTCATCCCATATGTAAAATACATTTTCTCTGTCCCAACATCTCCAAAAGTCTTAATGCATTTCAGTATTAACTCTAAATCCAAAAATCTCATCTAAACATGATTGCTGGGGCACCTGAGTGACTCAGTCGGTTAAGCGTCTGACTCTTGATTTTTGGCTCAGGTCATGTTCTCAGGGTCGTGAGAAGACTCCTTGCATCAGACTCTGTGCTCAGTGGGGGGAGGGGGGCTGATAGTCTCTCTCACCCTCTGCCTCTCCCTCCACTCTCTCTCAAATAAATAAATCTTTAATAAACACAATTGCTAAAAATGTCCCAAATCTCATAATCTAAATCATCTACTTAAGACATAGAGGAGACTCTAAGTATAAGCCACCTTGGAACAACATTTCCTTTCCAAATGTAGACCTGTGAAACAAGGTCTAGAAAACAAGTTATCTGCTTCCCAAATACAGTGGGGGGACAGACATAGCATATTAGCCACAGACATTCCCGTTCCAAAAGAAAGACAATAAAAGAAATAAAAGAGTCACTGAGAGTTGACTGGGGTAGGCTAAATGTTGGCCCCCCAAAGGTAGGTTAAAGCCCTAGTTTCCAGATCCTGTGATTATTGCCTTATTTAGTAATACAGCTGGTTTGACTAAAGACCTTGAAAAAAGGAACTGTCTGGATTACCTCAGTAGATTCTATCACATGTATTCCTATAAGAGAAAGGCGGAGCGACTTTCAGACAGGCAGGCACACAGAGGAGAAGACAAAGAGGAGAAGGCCCTATGACCCCAGCAGTAGGGACTGAAGTGATGCAGATGCAAGACAAGAAATACCAAGGAATGTCTATAGCCTCCAGAAGCTTGGAGAGGCAAAGAACAATTCTCTCAGAAGAGGCATAATCCTGCTGGCATCTTGATTTGAGACCTCTGCACCATCCAGATCTGTGAGAGAATACATTTCTATTGTTTTAAGCTATCAAGTTGTAATTTATTACAGCAGCCCCAGGAAATGAATATAGGAGCATTTGAAATTTTCTTGCTCAAGATTGAATTACTTCTCCTTTATGTAGTATAAATATTTTTGACCAAAGAAATGTTCAGCATTAACATTCATTTCCAAAACATGCATCATTGACAGGCAATAATAAGTAAAATCACGATTGAAAAGGAAGCCATGACATCCGTGTGTTTTCTGCCCTTGTCAATGTGGGGGGAGAGGATGTTTGTTAGTTTGTTGAAAAATTAAATAGTCACATACTATGGAAGTTCCACTAGGTGCCAAATTTTGCTTCCTTTGTTGTGTGTAGACTAATTTCAGGACAGAAAAAAAAATTAACTCATATATTGTATCAGATAGGGCCTAGTAAGGAAAGCAGACAACAGCTATTTTCACTGTGTGAACTACTTGTAAACAAGTAGGCACTGGACAACCGAGGAGGGAAAGGGGAACAATGAGGCAAGTGAGGGGAGCAGCTGCCAGCCCTTGGGAACAGGGGGCAAAGGGGAGAGGCTATGGTGATTAGATCCGGTAAGCTCAGAGGAGGGACTCTGTGGGTCCTGTCCTGGCATCTTTAAGGTGACACAGGTGGCTGGTCTTGGAGTGTGGAAAACGTAGAGACTGGAGTTGGCTATTACTGCAGCCAGCTGCTGTAGCTGGGCTGACGTGGTAGCGTCTGTGACCCCGGCCCAAGAGGGAGCCGACACAGAGGGGCAGGCATCCTCGGTCTCCTCCAGCCCCCCATCCCTCGGCTCTCCTCCCGGGGCCTGGCAGTGGCTGAGAGGCGCAGCGGGCAGACGTGGGCAGACGTGTGCGGCCAGTGCCAGCCCCGGCACGCGAGCTCAGGGTAGGGGGTAGGTTTGCAGGGAGATGGGGAGCTTAATAGCCTTCTCAGACGTGGGCACATCATATGGAAATGCAGACTAATGAGGTGGCCTGTCATTTTAACTAAAAAAAATTAGTCTTGTTTTCTTTCCTAAGTTCTTAAGCATCATTTAATTCATTTGGAGCGAGTGAAAGGCAGGCCGCTGGCGCACGGGGCTGCTTGTTAATCCAGGGAGGGTGGACGGTCTGTGACTGCTCCTGGGACTCGGTTGCGGGCCCCCCCGCTGAGGGAGAGCAGGAGCATTTCCAGAAGTGAAGTGTCAGCTCTTCTGGGTCTCTCAGGGCCGATTGGTGGGGGCGGGGGTGTGTGAGGTGGATGCTCTCAAGTTAGGGATGCTGTAGTGGCTGCATTAAAGGAAGATGCTTTTGCACAAAGAAATAGCAGCTACGTTTAGTCTTGGGAACCATTTAGAACCGCTGCCAAGTGTTCCACTTAGTCTTAAAAATGGATGCAATTTGGGAAAATTATACTCCTGGCAAGCTATTTTACTGGAATCAGAGGGCAGTGTGGTATTTTCCAGTTATGTTTCGTCTTGAAAGGGGATTTCTTTTAGTAAGAAAAGGTTTGCTGTTGACATGTCTGAGGACCAATGCTGTCTTGCTGTCCCCCACCAGCCCTTACTGGTGCACAGAGGTCCAACATGCTATAGCTCCTCAGCATATGGTCTCAGAACATTCTTTTTGTGTGAATTGTGTTTCTTGACCTGGATGTTTGCCTCTTGCCCCAAGTACATTCAGTTAGGAAGGCGCAGGGCTGTGACATCGACTCTTGAAAGGGGTGGAGGACTTACATGGAACCTCTGGCTCTTTTGTGACCTTTCAAGATACCTGGAGAGGCTTCCCAGTACCCACTGGGGTGCCCCAGAAGGTATGGATCTATGGCTATGTGTTAGCTACTCTTAGCATCATTTTCTCCAAAGGCTCTCTCTGCTGTCATGCTATTCGGCACTCTCCTGAGCATTGGTGCTTTCTGCCATAATTTTACCTTCCTCTCTCATATTTATGTTCTCACTATCTGAGAGAGTGAATTTTTTTTTAAGACATAAGTGTTCCAGAAGATGTATACTCAGGATGCCCACGTGAATACCCCGCTCCCTCTGCTTAGACCTTGCCACTCTTCTGTGGACCACCATGACTATCCCTCCTGCAGACCTCTGGGGCAGGTGCCTACCTTGAAGTCTCAGAAAAGGAAGGGAGTGGCATGGAAGGGAAAGGAAGAATAGAAGGAGTAAGAAAAGTTGAATCAGGAAAATTTTAATACATATTCCCTGAAGCTTTTCTTTTAAAAAATGTAAAAGGCTGGGGGATCCCTGGGTGGTGCAGTGGTTTGGCGCCTGCCTTTGGCCCAGGGCGCGATCCTGGAGACCCGGGATCGAATCCCACGTCAGGCTCCCGGTGCATGGAGCCTGCTTCTCCCTCTGCCTGTGTCTCTGCCTCTCTCTCTCTCTCTCTCTCTCTCTGTGACTATCATATGTAAATAAAAAAAAATGTAAAAGGCTGGGGCTAGAGTTGGGAGTAGGGAGACAGAGGAGAGCTCAGATGGAAAGAAAAAAAGTAGAGGAACAGGAGATAACAAAGACCTCCAGTATATCGAACAGAGAAAAGAAAGAATGAAAAGGATTCACTGCCAAGCCCCCCCCCCCCCCCAACTGCACAACTGCAGACCACCCAGTGACATGTTCATCTATGGGCAAATCCCTCTGAACAGACGGTTGAGGATTCAAATTTCAAATGGTTGCTCATGGTGCCAGGTGTTTCTCCCATGCTCCCCTGGTATGTTTGCTTTCTCTGTCTTCCTCCCTCATGCTCTGCTGATGCAATTGCCTCTGATACTCCCATAAGAAAACCAGAGTAATCACACTGGAACTTTTTAACAATCACATCACCAACTTGTTCACTCACCTGCATTATTTGTACCATGCTTTTGCTTTGCTGCTACACAGAGTGTCCACACTCCCACCAAAATCAAGCATACCAGCCCCTTTGTGCCCTGGATGACCCCATTTCTTTTTACCCTCTCAAATCCTTTGCTTCTATAGTTCTTCCACCTTCCTTTGATATCAGCCATTCATTTTACTCAACTGGTTCATCCACATCAGGATTCTAGCTTAAGAACAACACAAAACACTCCCTCCAAATGCCTCATAGAGGCAGTCTTATATTTCCACTTCTATCTAAGACATGCTCAGCTCAGGGATAAATAACACTGTGTCTTCTGCGACACAATGTGTTTGATGACACACAAGGTGTATTGCAAATAATGGTACTATTAATTGTGGAGATGTTGAAATTTGTGATTGATTTACTTCAACATTTGGAATGATTACTGGCCCTAGTAATGTTACTCATTCACTAGCATTCTGATACACTTTCTTTAGTGGGAAATAGATGAAATGAAAGCTTTTATGCTAAGAATAGGGAGTGTGCCCTGTGCAGGAGTAACTGTTATGATTGAAGAAAAATTCTCTCATGGCTTCCCTAAGCCAATTAATGGTATCTCCAGCTTTTCATTTGGCATAGAAAATTCTGTCTTGCACCCAGCAGATAGTTTCAGAATTTTCTTTTCTTTTAAGGTATTGATAAGCATTCTGAGAAGACTTTTTTTTTAAAAGTGAGGTGACTGGGTGAATATTGAAAAAAGTTTGTTGGGTTTTTTTTTAATGAATCTTGCAACTTGCTTATTTAAAACAATATAGTGATCAAGAAAGACTTCGAGTCAGACTATGAACTGGAAAACAATAGTTGGAACTTAAACCAATTAAACTGTGATTTTCTTAGTTACAAATCATAGTAATTAAAAAGTAAGCAAACTAAGAGACAAAAATAAATCGGAAACCAGCTCTAAGTTTTCTAAAGCAACTATCGTAGACTATTGAAATATTCTATCTTGAACTAGGATTTCATTCAGTATGAGACCTAGGTTGGAACCAGTGTCTTAATAGTGACACAAACTCATGATGTTTAAAGTGCAAGACAAGCACAGGACAAGTTGAAGTTCCTGGATACATCACTTGTCTGTGAACTCCTTGAGAGCCAGGGATAAGACAGTGCTGGAGAATTATTATATGCTCAATAAATACCTGTTAATTGACTCAAGAATCCAGTCTGTTATAGCTGACTGAATTCACGATCACCTCTCAGCTATAAATAGTATGTGGAATTCATCAGGTAAGAATTAGGGTAACCTTCATGTACCTTTTTAATTTTTATTTCTTACTTAGCTTTAACCTCTCTTTATTCTGAACTCCACCCTTATTTATCCCTGAGGTAAAAACTTGGACATGTAATTCTCCTCACTGTGTAGCATTATTATTTTATTTTATGTTTTTGAAATTTTTTTTCTCATTTTATTTTATTTTTTTAAAAGATTTTATTTATTTATTAATGAGAGACACAGAGGAAGAGAGAGAGAGGCAGAGACAGGCAGAGGGAGAAGCAGGCTCCATGCAGGGAGCCCGATGTGGGACTCGATCCTGGGTCTCCAGGATCAGGCCCTGGGCCGAAGGCAGGGTCTAAACCACTGAGCCACCCGGGCTGCCCTGTGTAGCATTATTATTAACAGGATTTACAACTTTAAATTTGAGCACCAATTTATAGATGAAAGAATTGAGAGATGGCAATGCCAGAGTTATGAATGAGCCTAAATTGTCCTTATGTTCAGCAGCTTAGTTTGTTTGGGGTGAATGATCAGCTTTTTAGAGAATCTTTATCTCATTCTGGGTTAAATGATCTGCTCTAAAGTGCTTCCATGGTCATTGACTTGCTGGGAACGATTTTTCTAGAAGAGAAGACTTAAGGTAAATGTTGATCACATGGAATTTGGTTCTCTCTTCTTGTTTTTAATTATCCTTGAGGTCACTGAGTACAGAGGAGCCTTGCCTTCTACTGATAAGACTTCTTATAACAGTTATGGATAAATTTTCTTCACAACAATTAATTCTCAGCTTCAGTACGAGTGCACATGCCAACAATATCTGTAAAGGAAGAGACTTCCCTACAGTGCTCAAGCTCTAAGCATTAACAAAGTATAAAAAGAAAAATTAAATCACTTCACTGCCCAATACCCTTGATTTCTTCTTCCCCAAACTACTTGTACTTCTTCCCCAAACTACTTGTTCTTGTACTATGAAGGCTATATCAGTAGGTTTGGAAATAGGCTGAGGTATTCTACTGAAGTGAGAAATGTACCTGTACCACACTGGCTTCTGGTCAAGGAATGAAATACACTGATGAAGAGTGTCACTCTGTAAACATGGGCCATGGAGTTCTGGGGGTGGTTTATATCAGCTTGACAGCATTGTTTATTAATAACAGTGAGTCTTGATGATTCCTGCCTGGTCTCAGTGAGACCCAGAAAGGTCTTCACTCTTGAGGCTAATTATGTAGTAGAATTATGCCTGTGTGAACAGCAAGGTTATACTGTATGTTGTCAAACTGAATTTAAATAAAATATAAAAAATATAAAATAAAACCAAAAACAATCCAGCTGAAACTCTGTTTTAGGCTTTTTGATTCTAAAGTGTTCTGCGCACATATTGGTGGTTCCTGATCTGAGGGAGAAAGTGTACCCTTACAAAGGAGCCCACCTCTCCTTTGGCTGAGATGCATATCCTTACTTAATACTATTGCTACATTGTGTCTTAAAAAAATCCCTGGCATTGTACATTTATTAAAAGAATATCACAATTTTGTAGACAATTAGACTGGCTCTACTTGATTTTTTAAATGTTTGACTCCTAATATCTCTTTTTAAAATAAATATTTTATGTTTTTAGAGCACTTTTAGATTCCCAGCAAAATTAAGAGGTAAGTACAGATATGTCTCATATACTGCAGTCCCCAACCACGCATAGCCTTTCCACTATCAAAGATGATCACCAGAGTGGTACATTTGTTACAACTGGTGAACCTACAGTTGACACATCAGGATCACCCAAAGTCCATGGTTTACCTTAGGGTTCGTTTTGGTGGTGTATATTCTGTGGGTTTGACAAATGTATAATGACATGTATCTACCATTATGGTATTATACAGGGCATTTTCACTGCCCTAACAGATCCTCTATGCTCTTCCTATTCATCTCTTCCCCCTATATCCAACCCTGGAAATATCTGATCTTTTTACTGTCTCCACAGTTTTGCTTTTTCCAGAATGCCACCTAGTTGTAATTATACAGTATATAGCTTTCCCAGATTGGCTTCGTTCATGTAATAATAGGCATTTAAGTTTCCTCTGTGTATTTTCATGGGTTGATAGTTCATTTTTTTTTGGTGCTGGGTTATACTCCATTTTCTCTATGTACTGCAGTTTATCCATTCACCTACTGAAAGACATCTTGGTTGCTTCCAAGTTTTGGCAATTATGAACAAAGCTGCCATAAACATCTGTGTGCAAATTTTTATGTGGACATAAGTTAACTCATTTGGGTAACTACCATGAGCATGATAGCTAGATTATATGGTAAAAGTATGGTTAGTTTTGTAAGAAACTGCCAAACTGTCTTCCAAAGTTGCTATGCCATTTTGCATTCCCACCAGCAATGAATGAGAATTCTTATTGTTCTACATCCTCGTCAGCATTTGGTGTTGTCAGTGTTCCAGATTTTGGCCATTCTAATGGATGTATAATGGTATCTCATTGTTTTAATTTGCATTTCCCTGAAAACATATGATGTGGAGCATCTATTACATCCTTTTGCAAAAAAAACCCCAAAACAACATTACATTTTTAAGCATTGTCATTTTGAATCCTGTGAGTCTTCTTTAGCCACGAAATCCTGTTTAATGGTCACTATTAAAGCAATACTGCTGGCAGTTTTTTTTTTTTTATCCTGGCAGAACATATTTGTATATCATTAACAATTTTTGACAAATTACAATTATACCATCAATAATGTTTGATACTTTACTGTTTAAAAAATCATGTGAATATGCATATTATTTTTCATTTTAAACTAAACTAGAAGATGCAACAAAAATGTAGATATCTTTGGGTTAAATTTGTAAAAATCTTACAACTGTATGTAAAAAATATATATATTTTTACATGAGCTTTAAAGTTTGCAATGAAGCAAATTTTTTTTTTCAAAAGTACATGTTCCTTTGAAATCCATTCTCCAAGGTTATATTTACCTTGATTTATTACCCAAGGCTTTGTTTAGGTCCTGAGCAATTGTTCAGATGAGGCCTTGAGCAATTGCTCGTTTGTTCTGTTTTTAACAGACCACATATATAGTTACATGGTTGGCTGCATTTCATGACTCCCTGTTAGACTAAACATTTTTTTTTTTAGATTTATTTATTTGAGAGAGAAAGAGAGAGAGCAGAGGGAAGGAGCAGAGGGAGAGGGAGAGAGAAACGTAAGCAGATTCCACACTCAGCACAGAGCCCCACACTGGGCTTGGTGGGGGCCTCCACATGGGACTCCATCTCCAGACCCCAAGACCATGATCTAGAGATCATGACCTGAGCCAAAAGCAAGAGTCAGATGCCTAACCAATGGCACCGCCCAGCACCCCTAGACTAAACACCTTTAAATAGCTATTTTACTTTGTCAGGAGCCAAGGTTATTTGCTCTGGGCAGTGAGGTCTGAGAGTGGGATAGTACCATCCTAGCCCTGAAGGAATGTACAGTATTTGAATGATATGATGGATAAGTGGTGGGTCAGGAAACTGAAAATCAACTTCCACAGGGCCTCCATTACTATATAGTGTGGTGGCGGGCAATAGAAGTTCATATAGTTAGGGTCTTTCACTATTCGAGTGCAATCATATTTCACAAAAAAGTATCAGATCTGTTTGCTCATATTTCCAAAAGACTCTTGCATAGTGTTGTTACTTTGGATTTAACAAACCTAGGATTTATTAATGAATAGCTTTTTAGAATCAAATCTGTAGAAAGTAGAGGAGCATGAGGGCAGTGTGTATGAGCACATGATCACACGTGTGATCCCCTAGAAGGTGTGATCTCACTCACACACCTGCTATTGTCTATGAAGGCAGGCTTACTCAATTTTTCTCATCAAATTTTCTCATTTTTAATGTTTTGTGTCAGATTAGCTTTTGAGCTTTGAATATTAGAATGCATTCATGGTTTAGTTGGCTTCCTACAGCACTTCCATCCTGTGGATCAATGGAATTCTTTCTTCTTATGTGTATAATAAGATCTCTTACCTTTAACAATCCTTTTAAAATGTCTCTCTGATATGTCATCTGGGCTATTTAATAGTGTCTATTGTACTGTCATATGCATGAACATGGATTCAGGAAGAGTGTCAGCCTCACAGAAGCATGAAGTCAAGACCCCCTGAAGAGCTTCACAATATCATTAGAAGCTGGAGGGGCAATGAGGGCTTTAGGGCAAATTTGGGAGTTGTCTAGCATTCATCAATAGTGTATAGGGGGGAATATCAAAGCCTGATAGAGGGAATGACGATTTTGTTCTGTTGAGTCTTTCTTCACTACGACTGCACTGAACTTCCACTTGAACATCTGCCATCATGGTTACTTCTCACTCTGCTGAGAAGACAGTTTGTGAAACACAAGTGAGGGTGTTTTCCTTCCTTCCTTCCTTCCTTCCTTCCTTCCTTCCTTCCTTCCTCCCTTCCTTCCTTCCTTCCTCCCATCCTTCCCTCCCTCCCTCCTTCCTTCCCTTTTTAAAAAAAGATTTTATTTTTTAAAAATATTTCTTTATTTCAGAGCGAGAGTGAGAGAGAGAGAGAGAGAGAGAGAGAGAGAGAGAAGAGGAGAGGAGGGGAGGGGAGGGGAGGGAGGGAGGGAGAGAGAGAACCGAGTGGGAAGCACAATGTGAGGACTCAATCTCCCGACTGGGAGATCATGACCTGAGCTGAAACTGAGTCAGGTGCTCCACCAACTGAGCCACCCAGGCACCCACCCTTCCCTTCTGTCCTTTAGCTACCGTCAGCCGCAATTCTTTGAGGAAGCTGACACAGATAGGAAATGGAAGAATGCATTGAAAACAGAGAAGTAATAGAAATCATGCTTATTTAGGTAACCAGAAAATGTCCAGACCGTTCAGGAAAATCGCACTTTTCCTTTAGGTCAACAGAACCCAGTTGGAAAGAAATTTAAGCAATTCTCTTTCCATAATCATTAATATCTGGCTTTGAGTTAGCTGAAATTCTTCCAAAATTTTAAGTGAGAATATCTAAAATCAAGAGAACTTTTAAGAGAAAGGATATGAAAAACTGATATGAAATATAATAGTCTATCTGTGTTATAGCACATTGCATGGGGTAAGACAAATAGAAAAATAATCATTTGGAAATTTATTAAGAAGTCTATGGAGTGCATTTTCGTTTAGTGTTTGACTTTTTCTCTATCACAATACAGCACAGAATAGAGCTCATATAGCCTAGTACATGACATAAAATTTAAATTATCTCCATTCCTCTCACACACACAGTCACTGTCACCAATGTTAAGGATACCAAAACAAAAACAAAATGAAATTAAGCAAAACCTCCAGAAATATGCAAAACATTTTATGTGTGAATGACTGATATTGAAGGCACTCTGTCTTCAATGTGTTTCAGAGTAATAAAAAGTAACTACTTTGGCACCTATCATATGTTAGGGACTAGGCTATGTGTTTTACTTACATTTCTTATTTAATTCTTATAATTGACCATATCAATCGGTTATTTTATCCCTTGTTTTACTCTTGTGAAAAACCTGACATATTTAGAAATTTAGAGATAGGATCAGAAGCAACTACATTCTGTCATCCTACCTCATTTCCATCCTTCTCTCTCTTCTTAAAAAAAAAAAAAAGGTTTATTTTTATCACATAACAAAAAGTCCTGAGGCAGGCAGTGGCGGATGTTGGTTCAGCTGCTCAGTGAGTGAGGGCTAATGTCTTTGCAAACCTCTTGGCCTTTCCTTCATGGTCCCAATCTGGTTGCAGCAGTTTGAGTTCTCACTTCCTGTATTCAAGGGAGAATGGGAAGGAATGGGCCACAGAATGCAATGTCTGTACTTCTTGTAAGGACGCAAAAAGTTTTAACATAGCTACTACTATTGAATTCGTGCTTACTTAAAAAAAACTTAAAAAATTCGTAAAGCATAGCATCATGCAAGAAGGTACATACCATGGTTGTACAACTCATAATTAGAACAAAATGAACACCTCAAACAAGAAAGAGAATACCATTAGCATTCCAGAACTCTCCACCCTGCATTCTCCTTGATCACTACCATTTCCACTTCCCCAGAAGGGACCATCCTGACTTTCATAGAATCCATTTTAGTGCTTTTCTTTATTATTGTATCCCCTAAATATGCAGTAAATACTGTGGTTTGAATTTTGTGAATTTTTAAAATTTAAAATTTTAAACTTTAAAAATTTTAAACTTTAAAATTTTGTGAATTTTAAATTTTGTGAACTTTTAAAAACAAATGAAACAATTCTATATTTATTATTTTCAGTCTTTTTTCTTTCAATATTTTATTTAAATATTTAAACTTTAAAAATTTTAAACTTTAAAATTTTGTGAATTTTAAATTTTGTGAACTTTTAAAAACAAATGAAACAATTCTATATTTATTATTTTCAGTCTTTTTTCTTTCAATATTGTATTTTTCATGTGCATTGATTTAGTCCCTGTAATTATTGTTTATTTTCATTCCTGTATAATAGTCCACTATATTAATATGCTTCAATTTATTTCCTATGTTGTTGATGAATATTTTCATTCCTGTATAATAGTCCACTATATTAATATGCTTCAATTTATCTCCTATGTTGTTGATGAATATTTAAATTGCTTTATGTTTTTGGCTAATGTTAACAATACTCTAGTGAACATTCTTATTGTTTCTTTTTGGACGTGACTACATTTCCAGTGGATATTTACAATCATATTGAAATTGACTCATTTCCATTGGCTCACAGGAGCTGACTGTGTTTACTTTTCCCAAAATTTCAGTTCAGGAGCATTTTGTTGGTAGCTTGGAATCAGCCATGGGAGGAGTGTTTCCTCCATAGAAATCGGCAAATACACAAATAAGAAAAATCCTACCTTCCCCCCCCCACCAGAGAGCTAGATAGTAAACGTTTCCTAGCACAGCCTCACTGGGTATTTATTTAGGAATGGATTTTCCTTGTCAAAGGTTATACATATCCTTCACTTTCAGTATATGAAGACAAACTATTTTCAAAGAAGTTGTACCAGTTTATATTCCCATCAGCAATACATATAAGAATGCATATTTTTCTATAACCTTGCAACCTTTTAATTTTACACATTCTAATGAGTGTATAGTTGCATTTCTCTGTTTTTAACTTGCATCTTTCTGGTGATTAGTAAGTTTAGAGGTCAGTTGATACATTCCTGTGAAGTGTTTGTTCAAATCTCTTTAGCCACTTTCATTTGGTTGTCTGGCTTGAGAAATTGATGTATAGGAATTTTTTATATATTCTGGATATGAGTCCTCTCTTGGATTTACATGTTGCATATATTTTCTGCTCTGAGTTTGCCTTTTTACTCCAATAATGGTATCGTTTCATGGATGGAAGTTTTAAATTTTAAATTAGTCCAATTTATCATCCCTTTCCCTTACGGTTAATGCTCTTTTCTATTTTTTTAAAGAAGTCCTTCCCTACTTTGAGGTCACAATGATATTCTCTTATATTATTATTTAGGAGCTATATTGTTGCCTTTTACATTAGATATACAGTTTACTTGAAATTCCTTTTGTTTGTTTGGTTTGTATTTAACGTGTCAAATTTTTCCATATGTATTTACAATTATATCAGCATCATTAATTGAAAAATTCTTCTTTTCTCACTTTTAAAACAAAGATCAACCTTTGTTGTAAGTTAGGTATTTACATATGTATGTATGAGTTTTTGGACTATCCGTTTAATTGATGTTTTAATGATCTTTTTTTAAAAAATATTTTATTCATTTAGTCGTGAGAGACATATATATATATATATATATAGAGAGAGGCAGAGACACAGACAAAGGCAGTAGGAGGCTCTCCTCACAGGGAGCCCAGTGTGGGACTCGATCCTGGGACCAGGATCATGCCCTGAGCCAAAGGCAGACACTCAACTGCTGAGCCTCCCAGGCATCCTTGATCTGTCTTTCCTTGAGGCAGTGCTACAATGTCTTAATTAGTGTTACTAAATAATAAGTCTTAAAATCCAGTAAGCAAATCTTGTCATTATGTTCTTCCTCAAGAATATTTTGGCTGCTCTTGGCCCTTGGCCCTTTACATTGTGAAAAACTAATAAACGAAAACTTCATTAAAATGGAATTGGAAGGTCAAGAGGGGGAGTTTATAGAGGGAGCCATATCACTCAATGTCA
The DNA here is from genome assembly GCF_905146905.1 of Nyctereutes procyonoides. Classification (NCBI taxonomy): domain Eukaryota; kingdom Metazoa; phylum Chordata; class Mammalia; order Carnivora; family Canidae; genus Nyctereutes; species Nyctereutes procyonoides. Next base: position 13,561,882 of record NW_026575141.1, on the reverse strand, counting down.
ATTACAGGAAGAATTATAAATTATGGATCCTAATGAAGAATAGTCAAAAGGAAAGAATCACCAATTACAGACCCCAACAGGAAAAGATGTCATCGCATCTCCTACAGGAAATAGACTATATTGGCAACTCAAGCAATCGGAAGCCATCATTATTACTCTGAACAGTTGTTTTTTTTCCAATGACTTTTATTCAAAACAAACTTTCCAAACTTCTTTCTTCTTTTCCATAAGGTAATGTTCTTCTCCTTTGTTTTTTGGACTTGTCCACGGTTTTGTCATAGCTTGCATGTCCAGAATTGCAATTTCTCTGCTATTTCTGAATAGACCCATTTTAACTGGAAAAATAACTTTTATTTTTCAGGTTAACAACATTTATACAGAAAAGTTTGGAATCCACTTGGGCATTGTCAAATGTCAAGTTTTAACCTCTCTCTTCTCTCTCTCTGTATCTCACACACACTCACTCTCTCTCTCTCTCTCTCACACACACACACATATCCTTCCTTACACACCTCACACTTTTTAGTTTGGGATTGAGATTTTAGAGGATCTGTAGATTAGTTTTGGGAGGCCTGATATTTTCATATTTAGTCTTTCTGTGTATAAATCTAGCATATCTTCAATTTTTGAGTATTTAATTTCTTTTCAATATGTGATATACATATCTATGTAGAGACATTTGTTTTACTTCCAGGAAATATGTACTTTTTTGATGCTATTGGAAATAGCATCTTTTATTTTATTTTATTTTATTTTATTTTTTAATTATTTTTTAATTTTTTTTAAAATTTTTATTTTATTTATGATAGTCACAGAGAGAGAGAGGCAGAGACACAGGCAGAGGGAGAAGCAGGCTCCATGCACCGGGAGCCCGATGTGGGATTCGATCCCAGGTCTCCAGGATCACGCCCTGGGCCAAAGGCAGGCGCCAAACCGCTGCGCCACCCAGGGATCCCAGAAATAGCATCTTTTAAAAATACATTATTTTCTAACAGTTGGTGAAATATTAAGATGCAAATTATTTTTTTCTTGCCTCACCACAATGTCCAATAACTCTTACTTACAGAACTTTTTAGCTTTTTCTATTTTCTCTTTGAGTTTATTATTTTAAGATAGTTGCATAATTCGTTGATTTTTCTTCTTTTCTAATGTATGCATTTGCCAACGTGGATTCTCTGTGAGCATTGATTTAGCTACATCCTACAGGTTTTATTTGCAATGGCTTTATTATGATTTGGTAAAATATATTTTTGCTTTTCACTGTAATTTTTTCCTTGACCCAGTAGTTATTTGGATATACATTTCTTAATTTTCAAACATTTTGGTATTTTTTCAGTTACCTTTTTGTTCTTGCTTTCTAGCTCAATGACATGTGGTCAGAGAACATATTTGTCATTTAAATACTTCTAAATTTGTTCAATTTTTGTAAATATTGCTGTGTGCTTGAAAAGAATATACATTCTTATGCAGTGTTTAATTTCTTGTAAGCTTATTCAACAAAGTTTTGGAAGAAGCTTATTAAAATCTACTGTAGTTTTAAAGTATCTTTTCTTTAAAAGTTTAAATTTACATCTTTTAAGGCTCTGTTGAATTTTGTATCTTTCTGGTAAGTGAAACCTTTTATGGTTTGGGAACTGTTCTTCTTTATCTCTATGTTCTCCATTTCCTTTGGGGATTTTTTGCCATAAAGTTTACTCTGTCTAATATAAATTTATCTCTAAAAGTTTTCTCTTGGCTAGTGATTGAGGGCATATAGTTTTAATTTTTTGACTATTAATGTTTTTGTATCCTTATATTTTAGATGTGTCTCTGTTACACCGCACAACTTTGAGTTTTGTTTCTATCTCATCTGCTCTGACAATTTATTATTTTTTAAATAGGAATAGTCATCCCATTGACAATGTAATTACTGACTTGATTTTTTTTGAAATCTATTGACTTCACTAAAAGTTTGATATTATCCATACTGTTCAAAATTCTTTCCCCTGTTCTTTCACTGTTTTGATTGGTTAAATATTTTTATTGCTTCATTTATTTCCCTCTATTGTTTTGGAAATTCAATTCTCTTTTGCTATTCTTTTAGTGGTTTTCTGAGAAATTACACTGGCACTGCTCCATTATTAACAATTGATATTAACTGGGATTTTTTTTCTCTTCCTAGAAAATTCATTCAGCCTATAGAATATCTTTTAGGATTTCCTATGTCTGGCCAAAAAAGTCCTTAGTGGGTTTTTTTTTCTCCCATCTGAAAATATCTGTTTTGTTTTCAGTCTTATGAGATAGTTTTACTAAATACAGAACTCTGAGTTGGCAGGTTTTTAAAAAGCACTTTAAACATATTGTTCTGTTTCTGTGGCCATTGTTTCTGATGATAATTTAGCAGGCATATGAATGATTGTTCCCGTGTATACTATGTATCATTTTATCTGACTCTTTTAAAGATTTTTCTCTGCATTTTTGATTTTAAAAAAATGTGACTATGTTTTGCCTAGGTGTGATTTTCTTGCATTTTTCTTCTTGTGGTTTGATGAGCATGTTGAGTCAGTTAATTAATTTGCCACTGACTTTGGGAAATTTTTAGTCATTATATCTTTAAATGTTTTTTCTGCTTTATTCTCTTATACCTTTGTTTTTTCTTTTGGGTTTCCAGCTTCCTATGTTAGGATTTTTTGTTAGTTTCCCACAGATTCCCCAAAGGGTTCTGTTTATTTTTAAAGAGACTTTTTTGTTTTTGTTTGTTTTGTTTTTGTTCTTCAGATTATAGAATCTCCATTGATCTATCTTTAAGTTAATTGGCTCTTCCTTAGGTTATCTCCCACAGAATGTGTATTAAAACTATCAGTAAACTTTCAATTTCATATATTATATTTGGTGGGTCTAGATTGTCAATTTGATTTCTTTTTTATACCTTTTATTTTTCTGCTGAGATTTTTTAAAAAGATTCATTTATTTATTTTAGAGGAGAGAGAGAGCATGAGAGGGAGGGACAGAAGGGGAGAAAGAGAAATCCAAGCAAACTCTGCACTGAGTGTGGAGCCCTATGTGGGGCTTGATCTCAGGACTGTGAGATCATGACCTGAGCTGAGACCAAGAGTCAGATGCTTAAGTGACTGAGGCTCCCAGGCATCCCTCTGCTGAGATTTTAATGTCTTTTTATTCATTATGAGCATATTTTTCTTTACATTGTTGGGCATAATATAATCTCTGATTTAAAATCATTTAAAAATAATTCCAACATTTCATTTCATCATCTCATGGCTTTTTTTTCTTGCCTTTTCCATTGCGAATAAGTCCCATATTTTCCCCATTTCCTTTTATTCTGGATGTTGTAATTGATTGTATTATATTATATTATATTGATTGTATAGTAGTTTCTCTTTATTTTGTTGTTTCCCTAAAGATTATTGACTTTATTTAACAAGGCAGTTAAGTTAGAAAACTGTCTCCTTAGCTGTGGGCAGCAGTTTATAGAACAACTCATTTTCTTTATTCTTAGATGGACTTTTTGAAGTCTGCTCTGCATTGGTGTGGTGCAGGGGTCAGCTAGAGACTTGATCAGTGTTTTTATATAAAAATTATGTCTAATTTTTTTCTTGCTTTCTTCTTTCTGGGATTTCTCTCCTCCCTTTAGAGTAGCTATAGTTACCCTAAATTCTTTCATTCAGCAATCCAGGAGGCTACAGGTTACACATAGACTGTTAGCTGTCAAGTTAGACATAGTTAGAGCTCTGCCTTAGGACTAAAAGCTATAAAATAAGAAAACTCACCCATTGTTATTCCCTAATTCAGATGTCTTTCCTTACAGCTTCTGCCTATTTTTTTTCCTTTGTTGCTTTTAGATATCTCCTTTTTTTGTTTTGTTCAGTGTTCATAATTGCTTTTTGGCTGGAGGGTTGATCCAGTTTGAGCTAATCATCCAATACTAGAATTAGAACACAGCAGAGAGATATTTAAACTCTGTTTCTAATAATTCCAGTACCTTGATTACCTTGCCTATTTTTATTGTATTTTTAAGTAATTAAAAAAATCTCTGTGTCTTTTTGATCATTCTAATTTTTGATTATGTGCAAGATATTCTATTTGCAGCATTATTTATAAAAATGACTTAAGACCCAGAATAATCTGACTTCAGAATTTCTGTTAGGTATCACCTAAAATAGATTTTAAGAGATAACTTGAAGTTGAGTTTAATACCTTATGAATGCCTGTGTGCTTATGTGACATGTCTTTTTGAAAACTTACATAGCATATGGAGTGAATGACTGAATTTAAAAAGTGAGAAGATTATGTTACTTCTATATATCAATGAAAGGTAATGTATTGAACTTGGATTAACACTTGATTTATCAAATGTTTGCCTATTTTTTATTAAGTGGAATGAAATATTTTTAAAAATAAGGGCATAACAAATGGTACACCAACATACTTTATTTTACAATTGTGTAACACTTGTGTCAGAACATTTGTCTTGGGCAGCCCGGGCAGCTCAGCAGTTTAGCGCTGCCTTCAACCCAGGGCCTGATCCTGGAGACCCAAAATCGAGTCCTGCATCAGGCTCCCTGCATGGAGCCTGCTTCTCCCTCTGCCTGTGTCTCTGCCCCTTCCTCTCTCTCTCTCTCTCTCTCTCTCTCTCTGTGTGTCTCTCATGAATAAATAAATAAAGTCTTAAAAAAAAAGAACATTTGTCTTTTCCAGGCAAGTATAGACACCCGTGAACTTCCTTTGGTATTGCTTCCCCATTCCATGGATTTTTCCTACCATATATAACTACATTTGCTACTTTGTGTCCCAATTGTTCTCTCTGTGTTAAAAATGTATATAAATACTACAATGTTATATTTAAGAGTTGTAGCTTCCTCTGGCAATCACCATTATATATTTAAGATTATCAAAGATACATGTAGATCTAGTTTCTTCATTTTCCTGATGTATAACATTATACTGCATGGGTGAAGAAGTAGTCATGTGTTGATTTAATCCCTATTTACAACTTACAGTTTTTTATTCTTTAAAAATGATTTATTTTTATATTCTCTTCAAATAGACTCATGTTAGGTTTTTTTAGGGACAACACTTTGAAGAGAAATAACTGAGTTATTTAACTCAGTTAACCTTTAACTGAGTTAAAGGTCATGGATATTTTCAACTTTTGCTAGACATTGCTAGATAATTGTCTAATTCCTCATAACATAATGGTTTGAATTTACCTCTCTACAGAACTTCTTTTAGCATATCCAGGCCAAGACATATATTGTCAAAATTTTGGCTTTCCCAATTTGATGAATATAAAATGTTATATAGGTATAATCTCACAGATTAGTAGGGCTGATGAGCATTTTTTCATGTGCTTACTGCTATTGTGGGTTCTCCTTCTGTAAATTATCCTTTCATAACCTTAGCTTTTTTCTACTTAAAAGAATATTGCTTTATAATTGTTCATTTTATATCATGGATACTGAGCTTTTACATATTGCATAAATCTTCTCCCATATCAGTCATAGCTTATTACAGAAGTTTATTTATGGTATTATTTTGTTACTTTACTTATTTATTTATTTTAGCCTAAGAAGAGCATTTAACTTTGATATAGCGGAATTTTGTTTTAAACATTTATTTGTTTCTTTTAGAGAGAGAGAGTGAGTGAGCTGGGGGCAGGGGACAGAAGGAAAGGGAGAGAAAGAATCTCAAGCAGATTTCCTTCCAAGTGGGGAGCCTAGAGCAGGGCTCAATCTCACAAGCAACCTTGAGGTTCTTTTTTTTTTTTAAGATTTTATTTATTTATTCATGAGAGACACAGAGAGAGGGAGGTAAGGGGAGAAGCAGACTCCCTAGGGGAGCCTGGATGTAGGACTCAATCTCAGGACCCCGATCACCACCTGAGCCAAGGGCAGAGTCTCAACCACTGAGCCAGCAGGTGCCCCAACCCTGTGATTCTGACCTGAGGTGAAATCAACCAACAGAGCCACCCAGGTGCCCCACATATAGCCACATTTTACGACTTTTATTTCTTGGGTAGTATGTTTAACAAAATGTTATTCTTCCCATCGTACAAAAATCTTTTCCTAACACTCAAAGGAATGATAATTTTTTTCTAGCATGCTAAAAAAGCATGCTAAACTTATTTTTTAAAAAATGCATTGAGATATTTATCAATTTGGAACTTTTGTATTTATGGTTCTTTGAATTTTTGAGTACTATTTGGAGTTTAATTTTTCATAAGGAAAGCCAATTATTCCAGCACCATATATTAAATAGTTCATCTTTTCTTCTCTGATTCTGAATGCAAATTCTTCATCAGTAGTTTTCATATGTGCATGTGTGCATGTATTTGTATATCTCTTGGCTCTCTGTTCTATTGTTTGTTCTATTTCTTTATAGTACATATAATCACAATATTATATAATGACTGTTAGTAACTGATAGGTTTGATCCATCTTCTTTCTTCTTCTAAAGGAAATTTTCTTTGCTATTCTTTTTTATATACTTTTTAATCTGAGCATTTGAAAGATTTTCATTGTACAAGTAAAATAGAAATTCAGGAAACTACACAAAACAATTGTATATTTGATTGAGTCATTTAAAGGCCTGGTAATTATTATTAACGTCAGGAAATAGGTTTTTCTAAAATCAGACACCTTATGTGTCCTTTCCTAATTACAGTCCTCCCTCTCTTCCCCAAAATATGAACTACTCTGATTTTCATAGTAGTCATGTTGGAGTATGTGTGTTCTTTTTGGTTTTATCACTCAATTGTGTCACTCAATTCCTAGATGCTATAATTTACTCTTGCTTAAATTTGAGATGTCTTTAAGTTTCCTATTAAATTACAGGTTTTTCCTGCATCCTTTCTTTAACTTATAATTTATCTGTTTAAGAAGCTAAGTGTTGCACTTATAGAATTTTCCATGAATTAGCAGATGGATCCAGGGACTGGATAAGACTTAAGTTTAATTCATTTGACACAACTTTTATCATTATATCCTTTTATCAGAAAGCATGTAATGTCTCACCGTATCTCTTTTTGAGATATAAGCAGCTGTTGATGCTCAAAGCCTAGACATATTAATTTATTGGGCTGTGCTAAATGATATTATTCTATGTCTATTCCTTCTTTTTAATGATTGTTGGAATACTCTTTATAAATCTATCCTCATCTACTATTTAGTTACCCAGATATATAGTTAGATAAGAAAGGCAGTATGTGTTTGATTCTTTCCCTTTATTTACTAGTTTTCAAGACAGTGAATTGCTTTCATATCATTCTCCAGAAGGATCAATTACTTTTATTTTTTAATATCATAATGAATCCATAGACTTAAACATATTTGATAGATTTTGATTTATCACAATTATTAGTTTTTTAAACATTCAAATTGTGCCAGTTTTGGCCCATATGAATCTCCTAAAAGTGAACTTCTGATTGCTTTAATATGACCTTTATTAATTTCTGATAGCATTTTTACTATTTAATATGATAAAATTTTTACATATTCCTCTTTTACATTTTCTTATCTAAGAATTCCTGGTTTCCTTTAGTGGGAAATGGTATTTTAAGATCACAATCAGGATTCAAGGAATGTCTTTGCTCCTAGGCTGGTCATTCTTTCTAGGCCTCTTTAGTGCACAGAACTAGAAATATATTAGTACATAATATTTTAGAGATAAAATATTTATGAGTTCTTCCTGATACTTGCAAGTCAGAATCAGAATTACAGAGCTATTTATTGACATTCTTCTGTATTAACATCTGTATCTACTTTCTTCTGCAGTGAGAATCCTGATTCCCAAGGACCAAGAAAAATAATATAATTAGAATATCCTATAATTACTCACTTACTTTAATCCACAACATATATACAGCAGTCTCAAAATAGCAATGCTAATACTACAAATGAAATTACTGATTCATTTTTAATATGCTGTTCTCATTCTTTACCCACATTTGTACAAATTATACTCTACCTTCTCTGAGCATATAGCCTTTTCTTACTGTTCTCTCTCTTGTTTCGTACTTACTTAGGCTTACTTGTACAAGTCATTATGTATTTAATGCTCACTATCAGGTCTTATGTTGGTGCTTTTCTGGACATTTTGGGTTTCTAAGGCTTTTCCCCTACTGGATTCCTCAGGGAATTTTCAGAAGACTAATATATAGCTCTTACATCCTGATAAGAGGTATCTATAACCTTTATACTCCAAAGTCAATTTTGCAAGATGTAGACTATTTGGGCTTACTTTTCCTTTCCTTGAGTATCTTAAATATTATGCATTTTCTCCCAGTGTAAGATATCATTGTGTTAAAATCTAATCTAATTTTATTTCCCTTATACGCCATGTGCCAAATGATTTTTTTCTATTGCTTTAAAATCCAGTGATGTTACTAGATTATATCTTTGTGTTAGTCATTGTAGGTCAATATTTTCATATTTGCTGTATACTATGTCATATGTAATACATTTCAAATTTTTATTTATTTCAGCTAAGTTTTCTGAGGAACAGTTTTTAGTATTTGTTTTGCTTTTTTAATTTGGTTTTCTTCTTCAGAGACTCTTATTATCTATGTATAGGATTGTCTTTGTTGTCAATGTCACTTTTTCTTGAGTTGATTTTTTCCTTATTTCTTTTCATTATTCATTTCTGTAATTTAATTTTTAATTTTTTGGAGGTTCTGTGACCTCATTTTTGAATTCTTATAGTTCTAATTTATGTATTTGTGTGTTTTACCTAATTTATTAATTTTTTGATTCTGAAATATATTATAGTTTTTATCTGTTCTGTGGGCATCTTTTTCTGACCTCTTTTCATTTTTTATTGAGGTGTTATTCTGCTTTTTATTACCTTTTGTCTTATATTAACTTTCTATAGAATTTAATCCTAATACTTATCTGTTGTTAATTGTTATATGAAATTCTTTTTCATATACTTTTAATAGGAGGCATGGTTTAGGATAGCTGTTCCTAACACAGATTCTTTGAGCTCTGGTTCTCTTTTGATAATGTTCATGTTTTTAACAACATGTTTATAGTCATATTTCTTGATGTTTTTTAACTTTTGGCATTATCTCTACCACCACTTTCAGTACCCTAACCCCTACCACATACATACTTATATTTTGTCATCCACCTCTCTGTGTAGTTATAATTTTGATTAGTTCAGTATTCAATATTTAAATTATGATTGCTACAAAAACTCTATTCAAAGCTGAGTCATAAGGTGGAATATTATTTCTTTCCCTATGATGCATACTCTTTGTTTTCCCTGAATTGGTATTTGTCTTTTTTTTCTCCACTTGCTTTGCTCTCTCTCTACCCCAAGTCCTCCCTCGTTGTCTACTTTTCTTCTCAAAACATTAAAAACATGTCAGATATTCTGTCAATTTTGTCTCCTTCTGCCTTTCCCCAGAGCTCTCTGATCTGTCTCCATCTGCACTGTTTTCTAAATAGACTGCACACCTGTCTTCCTCAGATATCTCCCTACCACTTGCATTAGTTTCTTAGAGATGCTGTAATAAAGTACCACAAATTTGGTGCTTTAAAAAACGGAAATTTATCCTTCCACAGTTCTGCAGCCTAGAAGTACAAAATCAATATGTTAACAGTGTTGTTTTTTTTTCTGGGGTCTCTGAGGGAGATTTGTTCCATGCCTCGCTCCTTACTTCTGGTGGAAGTGAGGAATCCTTAGCATATCCTTATACATATTCTGTGTATCTGCATGTGTTCAACTTAACCTGTATTTATTATAAGGGCATTTGTCATATCAGGAAAGGTGCACACTTCCTAAAGCATGCTCTTTCAGAAGCTTATTGGGGCCCATCCTAATCTAATATAACTTCATGTTTACTTGATTACATCTGCAAAAGACTCTATTTCCAAATAAGGTCATATTTGCAGGTTTTGGTGGTTAGAACTGTTTTTAGGGGGCACAGTTTAGCCCATAACACCATCTTAGGATGCCCGTTTTACTCTTTCTTGAAGTGAAGTCCCTGTTTCAATGATCTCATTTCTTCTTAGCCTACCCTTAACATTTGTGGATTACATCCTTCACTAGCTGCCTGAGAAAGGAAGCAACAGAAGTTTTAATTTTTCAGTTTTTAAAAGATCTTCTATATCATAAAAAGTCTTTATTCTTCTGTTTGAATAGCTATTTATTTGTTATGGTATTCTAGGTTGAAAATAATTTTTCCTTAGAATTTTGGAAGCATGTCTTTATTGCCGTCCAGCTTTTAATATTGCCTTGAAAAATTCAAGGCCATTCTGACTCTTGATCTTTTGTATGGGAACTGTTCTATTTTTCTTCTGGATACATTTATTATCCTCTCTTTATACATAGTGTTCAGAAAATTACATGGTGATATGTCCTAATTTGTGCATCTATTTTCATCTGTTGTTCTGGGAGGTTGATGGCCCTTTCAAAATAGAAAATTACTCATTTATTTTTCAATTCTCAGAAATTTTCCTGGATTATATCTTTAATTCTCCCCTTTTGTTTTTTTTCTATTTTTTCTCTCTGGAACCCCTATTATTTTGATGTTAACTTTCTGGGCCAAACCTTTAATATCCTTTCTGTGTTTTTCTGCTACTTTTCATCTCAGGAAACTGAATTAGAAAATAGACCCAGGACTCTGAATCTCCTTGATTTTATATGGTGACCTTACCCTCAACCATTTTTGGTACTTCCAAATCCATGATATTCTTTTTGGCTCTCTCCAGAGACTAGCGATCCACTCTTCTGCTAGAGGATGGGAGCGCTGGTTACCCAGAGAAGGGCATCCTGGGACCTAATTACATCTTAAACTTTAAACTATTCCTTTGTTTTTATTGCCCCAATTTTACTTCTACTTCCACTCAGTGTTGAACTTTTTGAGGGTTGTGCCATACAAAATGGGATACATATCAACTTTCCATAATGTTCACTGAGGATTTTGCTTTCTCACTTGTACTAACTCACCACTTATCCTCCTACTTACATTTTGTTGGTATAGTATCTTTCCCCATTCCCATTGATTTAATGGTATAATTTCTTTAAATATATTTCTTATGTCATTATTTTCACTTAAGAGAGAATGGAGTTAAATGTGTATATTCAATCAGCCATATTTGCCCTGGTGTTTCTCCTTTACTTTTTTCAAGGTGTGTTGGCATATCCAATAATTCTGTGAGAGATCCTTATCATTTTTAGGCAGGTATTCTTATCATTCTGACAATTCTGTTGGAGTTCTGGACTTTAAGAGATTGATTTTCCACTTCTCCACACTGGTTGCAAACCCGGTAGGAACTGGGCAAAGAAAGAACAAAGAACATATTTAGATTATCATTCTTTTGTTATATCGTGCTGATATTAACTATATCACTTCCCAAACATCTGTCCATGTATCCACTGCATCAAAACAGCATGAGGTGTTTACTAAATCTATATGATCTCAGATACCACAATAGACTTAATGAGTCAGAATCTTAGGGGAGGGCCTAGAATATTGTTTTTATTTTATGGTTCCTAGGTGCTGACATGCAGGAAGATTTGGAACCCACAGAATTGTACTTCCCTAAAAAATGACTCTTAGGACTTTTTGTGAACTTGGATTTTTTTCTCTGTGATTCATTTCTCCTTTAATTCTATTGTCAAATGGAAAGCAGAAAATGTTTCTAGTGTGTGACTTTTTCTATATCTACTTATTAAGTCCCACAATAGCAATGGGTATTCAGGTATAATATATATTTTTAAAATTTTAATTATTTTTTTTAAGAGAAAGAGAGAAAGAGTTTGTGTATGTGAGCTGAGGAGAGAGATATAAGGAGAAGAAGAAAGAGAATCCTAAGCAGGCTCCACACAGGGTGGAGCCCAATGTGGGGCTTGATCCCACAACCTCGAGATCATGACCTGAGCCAAAATCAAGAGTCAGATGCTTAACTGACTGAGCCACCCCGGTGCCTCAGGTATAATACTCTTCTAATGAAAGTTTGGAAGATAAGGGCCAAAGATTTTCAGTCTCATATGTAGAGTTGTTGCTCAGCACATCAAGTAGGTTCTACCAATTAGGATATAGTTCATGAAGACCATTTATGACTGATTATCCATAGAGTCTGATAGTATTATAAGGTAATGGCTTTTGATCATAAGTGATTTTAGAAAAATTTTAATCTCGATGTGTTAGATGTCAAATAAGTTGTGATATTTATTTAAATAAGAAATATATATTTGGTCTTCATTCCCATTTCTGGCACATGGCTTCTAAAACTCTTGGCATTGAGGAAAGTGATGAAAGTGTCTTTTGTTATATTAATGATATGACTTTCGGACTGCATCTAAGGATTGGGATGATTTTCCGATAGAACCGACCAAGTGATTGAGGGGTTGGAATTCTCAGTCCCACACCCTGATCTTCGGGGAGAGTGGGATTGAAATTGCCAACATCTGGTGATGTAATCAACCATACCTATGCCATGAAACCTCCATCAAAGCACAGAAACTTATAGGTTTAGATTTAGAGAGCTTCTGGGTTGCTGAACACACAAAGATGTGGTGAGAATGACATGCCTGAAGAGGGCCATGGAAAATCCTTGCCCTTTCACTATACCTTGTCCTATGCATCTCTTCTACCTGGCTGTTCCTGAGTTACAAGTTTTTGTCATAAACTGGCAATCTAAGAAGTAAAATATTTCTCTGGGGTCTGTGAGCTGCTTTAGCAAATTAATTAAATACAAGAAGGGGTTGTGGAAACCTCTGATTTATAGCTAGTCAGTCAGAAGCACAGGTAGCAATCTGGGCTTGTGACTGATGTCTGAAGTGGGTGAGGGGCAGTGTTGTGAAAATGAGCCCTCACCATGAGGGATATGTCATTGTCTCCAGGTAGAGATTATCAGAACTAAGTCAATTTGTAGTATACCCAGCTGACGTGGGGGATCCCCTGTTCACACATTAGAATTGGGCTCAGAACTCTTTTAATGTCCCAGACTTTGAAGGGATCAAGATTCATTAACTTTCCCCTTATTTGGTACTGATTACTATAAATTTTAGGAAATGCAGAATAATGTGAGTGAAAACAAGGGTAGATGTGAGATACTGTCAGTGGAAAGGGTACATATTTTAATAAAAATGGTAATAAGTGTGTGTATCATACCCGAGGGCTAAGAAGAGAGCACACAACCTACATCTAGGTTGAGTAAAGGAAAAAGTAAAACTCTGAGTGTTGAGGTGGTCTAAAAATTTTTTCCCTTAATTTTAATGCAATTGATTCACTCTGGAGATCATCTTTAGTTCTGTTAAAAAAACTTTTTTGTCTTTCTGGAAGAATACAACACAAAAACCATGATGCATTGGAGATGAGAGGTGATCTGAAACGTTTCATTTAGACCAGGAGTTTGACAAATTTTTCTTAAGGGCCAGATAGTAAATATTTTAGGTTTGAAGGCTATGAGTTCTCTGTGGTAGCTACTCAACTTTGCAATTATGTGAAATTTACTACGGACAAAAGAGTAAACAAATCGGCATGGCTATGTTCTGATAACACTCTATTTATAAAAACAGGCAGTTGTCCAGAGTCCTAGTTTGCCAACTTTGCTTAGAGTCTTCTGAATACAAGGATCCTTTCTTCATGTACATGTATTTTCTTTTAGTCAGATGTAATTAACTTAAATCTAAGAATAATGCATTTGACTGAAAGAAATGACTGAAAGAAAGCACCAGTCTTTTATATCAGATAAGAGAGAAGGTAAAAAAAATTTGTTTCTAACCAAGTTTGCCTTAAGTTACTAACAAGTTCTGAGACTACTACAAAAGTCATAAATTTTGTGATGGAGTGTAATGCAGGGAATTACAACTAGCTTTGCCTATCTCCTTGGCTTTGAGATGATGTCTTGAATTTTTATCTCAAAAACAAAACAAAACAAAACAAAACAAAAACAAAACAAAACAAAAAAACCAAAACAAAACCCGGGACGCCTGGGTGGCTCAGCAGATGGGTGCCTGCCTTCAGCACAGGTCCTGATCCTGGTATCGGGATCGAGTCCTGCGTGGGGCTCCCTGCGGGGAGCCTGCTTCTCTCTCTGCTTGTGTCTCTGCCTCTCTTTCTCAGTCTGTCTCTCTCATGAATAAATAAATAAATCTTAAAAAAAACCACTCCCCCAAAAAAAACCAAAACCCAAACCTCAAAAGCATTAATGATGAATTAATGTTCTTTCGTAATAGTTGTTTTATCTAATATGTTATTCAAATGATTTAAAGAGAAGATAGCTTTAAAATTTAGTAATGAAGTTGTATTTTCCATTCTTGAGTCTTAAGACTATTTCAGTCAGTTTTAAAATTTTGTGGCAAGAAAATATTTTCAGGAGGAATCTAATCATCAATTTGCTACAGCTGAAACCAGCACAGCTGGTGGATGAGTGTTTTAATGTATTTCTAGATTAAGCAAGGCAGTTTAAAGAAAACATCATGCAAAAATTCAATCTGCTATGGGTTTAAAATAAAGTCTTCATCTGTGTTGCTGCAGAAAGAATAGCTACCTTATGTTTTGTCATATTGTAGTGGATTATCTTTAATGAAGCGTATATCCCCCAAAGCATTATAGTGATATTTTGTGTTTGTCTTGGTCTACACTGATGCAATGGTTTAGGTTTAGTGAACAGAAGAATGGATTTTACTCTTAGTAATGCCCTGGCAGGTTTTCTTTCCTGAAGTTGTAAATGAAAGCAATTCACACAACATTTAGAAGGAGACCTTTGCTATTGATTTCAATGGGCTCTCACAGCAATGGTAATGCTAATCTCTTGGTTTCTGAAAAATTACAAGTTCTCACAAGGAAAATCCTTCATAATATATTTCTGAAAACCAGAGTGCACTATGATTCAAGTTTGAAAAGGAGAGAGAATATCTATTTATCTATCATATACCTACCTATATATCTATTTAGTGTCTGCCTCTCTCCACTTATTTCCATCAGTTCTTTCTTATAAGAGCAGTAGCATATTGTCCCATTGTTCTGTATCTCACTTTGTCATTTAGCAATTTGTATATTATGAAAAATCAGCTGTGATTCTTTTGTCTCTCTTTGATAAGTAATGAATATGTTTCTCCCATCTGCTTTTTCTTCCCATTACTTTGGTTTTCATAATTTTTACTAAAAATTTCCTATTCATATTTTCATCAAATTTGTAAATATTTGGCTATTGTCTCTTAAAATGTTTCTTTTCTTTTTTTAAAAAAAAAAGATTTTATTTATTTATTCATGAGAGACACAGAGAGAGAATGAGAGAGGCAGAGAGAGAAAAGCAGGCTTCATGCAAGGAGCCTGACATGGGACTCATCCTGGGAGTCCAGGATCATGCCCCGGACTGAAGGTAGGCGCTAAACCCCTGAGCCACCCAGGGATCCCTCTTAAAATGTTTCTTCAGCCACATTCTCTCTTTCCTTCCGGGATTTCAAGTATATGCAAATTATGTGCTTAGTATTGTCTCAGATCTCAGACACTTGTCATTTTTTTCACTTTTTTCTGTTCTGATTTGGATACTAATTATTCAACTTGATTATTTTTCTTCTGCCGTGTCTAGTGTGCTATTAAGTTTACTGAATGCATTTATCATTTTATATTTTTGGTGCTAATATCTAAATTTATTATTTTTTTGTTGATAATTTCTTTTTCACCATCTATTGATGCATGTTTTCATCTTTTCCAGTCTGTTTTGGGAAACATTTATTATGGTTATTTTACTGTCCATATCGGATAATTCTAATATTTGGATTATCTCTAGGTCTGCTTCTATTGACTATTATCCTTCATTTTCTTCTTTCTTCACATATCTTGTAATATTTCATTGTATGTTAAATAGTATACGTAAAACAATATTAGAAATAAACGTAAATATTTGCTCCCAAAAGAGGTAACTTCCTTCTCCTATAATGAAGTGTTCCTGCAGGGCTAAATCAATCTAATTTGTAGTTGAGATAAGTCAGGTTTTGTTGTAGCTTTATTTGAGGGTGAGTTTACGATTTAATTTGACTGTTTTTTTTGTTTTGTTTTGTTCTTCTATACAGAATGATTTCTCTTTATCCCAGAGCTCTATTAGGAAGAAACAAAGCTGTGAATATCTCCTCTCCTAAGAGTTGCTCATCACTTTCTGGAATTTATTGTTTTAGATTTCTTTGTATCTCCAGTTCTCTGATAGTTTTTTTTTTTTTTTTTAAATTATAGTTTAAATGGCTTGTTCTCCTTGTGAGGGTCAGGAGCAATGGTCTGTGTATTAGTCGGTTAGGTCCACCATAACAAAACCCACTGACTGCCAAACAACAGAAATTTATTTTCCCACTATTCTGGGACACAGAAGTCTAAGATCAAAGTGTTGGCAGGATCGGTTTCTTCTGAGTCCTTTCCCCTTGGCTTGCATATGTGTCTTTTACATTTTCTTCCCTCTCTGTGTGTCTGTGCCCTAAATTCCTCTTCTTTCTAATTCTTTAAATTAATAATTTTATTTTATTTTTACTTTTATGACTTTAAGTTCAAGTTAGTTAACATATAGTGTATTATTAGTTTCAAAGACAGAATTTAATTTAGTGATTCATCATTGCATATAACATTCAGTGTTCATTACATCACGTGCTCTTCTTAATGCCCATCACCCAGTTTTCCCATCCTGCCACCCCCTCCCCTTCCAGCGACCCTCAGTTCCCTGTAGTTAACAATCTCATATGATTTGCCTTCCTCTCTGTTTTTATCTTATTTTATTTTCCCTTCCCTTCCTCTTTATTTGTTTTGTTTCTTAAATTCCACATAAGTGAAATCATATGGTATTTGTCTTTCTCTGATTTATTTTACCTAACATGATACCCTCTAGTTCCATCCACATCATTGCAAATAGCAAAATTTCATTCCTTTTGATGGCTGAACAATATATATGTATATATATGTATACATATATATATGTGTGTATATATATATATATATATATGGACAATGGACATCTGGGCTCTTTCCATAGTTTGGCTATTGTGGACATTGCTGTTATTAACATTGGGGTGCATCTTCTTCTTTGAATCACAATTTTGTATCCTTTGAATAAATACCTAGTAGTGCAATTCCTGGGTCATAGGGTAGTTCTATTTTTAACATTTTGAGGAATTAGGTTCCTTTCTAACAAGAATACCAGCCATTTTAGATTACGGCGCCACCCTGACTTCATTTTAACTCTTTTGCCCATTTAAAGACACTGTTTCTACATATGATCATGTTCTAAGATACTAGGAATTAAGATTTCATTAAATAAACTTTGGGACAAACACAGTTCGGTCCTTACCAGTCTCTTTGCAATCATCTATCAATCTTTTAATTTTAATCTTTCTGAATCACTTTTTTCTAGGTGATTCTTTTATGCACATCACAATATTGAATTTTACCTTGAGTACAAAATGACAATATTTTTCTTTATTAAATAAGTTTACCAAATCCATATTTGTTGATATGACTGATAAATTTGACCCTAGGTTTATGATATTATAAACATATCACACATATGTTTGTTAGTAAATATGTATATATATGTGAGAAGAGAGCTTTTAACAATCACAATGATACCTGCTTTTTTTCTTTTCTTTGTTTTCTTTTCCTTCTTTCTATTATGGATTTTTGGAATGTTTTAGAAGGTTTGTATTTTTGTTATAGTGCTAACTTTTACATTAATTCTCTTAAATAATATGAATAGTGCCCTTTATTTACCCTGTGACTATGATAAACAATAAGTTTAGACTAGAAGTTTTTCTTTTGTCTTCTCTTTTTTTCTTTTCAAACATCAAATTTTAGTCAATGGTATTAGCTTATTTGATGTTGATATTTGTACTTTCAAATATACCAAAGCTTTGTCAGTTAAATAGTGTTTTATTCTAAGCCATAGCTTTATGACAAAGTGAAGAAATTTGTTTCCTTCCTCTTTTCACTAAAGTTTTATTTTGTCCTATATTCACGGACTTTTAAAATTTTACTTTTATTTTTTTTACTTATATATTATACAGCCATAAAAAGTATGTGACCTTGCTATTTGCAGCAACAGGGGTGGACCTAGAGAGTATTATGCTAAATGAAGTAAGTCACACTGAGAAAGATAAATACCATGTGATTCCATTAATATGTGGAATCTAAGAAACAAAACAGATGAATAAACAAACAAAAAGCAGTATTAGACCTATAAATACAGAGGACAAACTGACAGTTGTTGGAGGGAAGGGGGTGGAGGTATGGCAAAATAGGTAAAGGGGAGTGGGAGATACAGGCTTTCAATTATGGAATGAATAAGTCATAGGAAAGAGAATATAGTCAATTATATTATAATGGCATTGCATGGTTACAGATGGTAGCTACACTCATGATAAGAATAGCAGGAGTAGAGATGTTGAATTACTATATCATAAACCTGAAACTAGTGTTACACTGTGTGTCAACTACACTCAAGTAAAAAAATAAAAAAGATATTTTACAGTATTTGTCCATTGTGTCTGGCTTATTTAATTTAGCATAATGTCCACCAGGTTCATCCGTATTGCTACAAATGACAGGATTTCCTTCCATTTTAAGATGTCTAGTATTCCATTGTATATGCATACCACTTTTTAAAAATTCATCTCTCAGTGGACATTTAGGTGCTTCTGTGTCTTGGCTATTGTTAGTAATGCTTTAGTGAAAATGAAAGGCCAAACATCTCTCTGAGATACTGATTTCAACTCCTTTGGATGTGTATATTCAGAAGTGGGAATACTGGATCATGTCATTGATATATTTTTAATTTTTTGAGGAAACTCCATATTGTTTTACATAGTGGCTGCATCAATTTACACTCCCACTAACAATGTACAAGGGATCCCTTTCTTCACATTCTTGCCAATATTTGATACTTGGAATGATTTCAGGCTTCTTAAATTTGTTAAGACTTGTTTTGTAACCTAGCATGTGATCTATCCTGGAATAAGTTACATGTGTGCTTGAGAAGAATATATATCCTGCTGCCATTAGGTGGAATGTTGTATATTTGTTGATCGTTTTGATCTATAGTGTTCAAATGTGCTGTTTCTTTACTGATTTTCTTCCTTGATGATCTGTGCATTCCTCTGAATGGGGCATTGAAGTCTCCTACTGTTATTGCACTGCAATTTCTCCCTTTGTATCAATGTTTTCTTTATACACTTAGATGCTCTGATGTTGGCTTCATATATATTTATAATTATTCTGCCTTTCTGGTGGATTGCCCCTTTTATCATTATGTAATTGCCTTCTTTACATAGAATCTATTTTATCTGTTATAAGTATAACCATCCTTGCTTTCTTTCAGTTACTGTTTGCATGGAGTATCTTTTTTCATCTTTTTAGTGTCAGCCTAGTTGTGTCCTTAAATCTAAAGTGGGTCTCTTGGGGTGCCTGGTTGGCTCAGTTGGTTAACTGTCTGACTCTTGATTTCAGCTCAGGTCATGATCTCAGTGTCATGAGATTGAGCCCTGTGTTGGGCTCTGCACTCAGTGTGGAGTTTGCTTGAGATTCCCTTTACCTCTCCCTCCCTTTCTGCCATTCTCCATCTCCGCCACTTCACTGTCTCTCTCTTGTTCTTTCTCTATGAATGAATGAATGAATGAATAAATAAATAAATAAAGTAGGTCTCTTATAGACGGCATGTCTTTGGATCTTGTTTTATCAAATCCATTCAGCTACTCAATGTCTTTTAATTGATAAGTTTAATCCATTTATATTTAAAGTAATTATTGTAAGGACTTATTCTTGCCCTTTTGCTATTGTTTTGTCTATTTTGCAGTTCTTTTGTTCCTCACTTCCTTTTTTGATATCCTTCCTTGTGATTCAATGATTTCAATTTTTCTCTTTGTTTGTATTATTATAGGTTTTCACTTTGTATTTACAATATGTTTTTTCGTCAATTGTATGAGACTTGCATTAAAATTCTTATCGTAAGTCTCACTTAAGCTGATGAAAATTTAACTTCAATTGCTTACAAAATTCTACAAGTTCTCTCAGAGTGAAAATTCATTCCTGTGCAATGAGTAGCCTCTAGTCAGCTGATAATTTATATTCTAAAACAAATTTTTAAAATCCTATACCTTACTCTTGTACATAAAATAGAATTAAAGGTTAAAACTATAAAATCAAGCATGTGAAAGACATATGTCAATTTATATGTCATCTGATATATAAAATAAATATGAACTTTTATTTTTGTTTTATTCAAAGATACCCTATAAACATTTACTCCTCCCTCCACTTTATGATTTTGATGTCAGAATTTGCTCTTTTTCCTACTGTGTATTCCTTAGGTTTTTTTAGGTTTCATGAATTTAGTTGTCCATTTCTCTTTTTAGATTTGGGAAGTTTTTAGCTTTTATTTATTTAAGTAAGATTGTGCCCCTTTCTTGTTGTCTATGCCATCAAGGACTTTGATAATATGCAGGTTAATTATTTTGATGGTATCCTATAACTCCCACAGGCTTCTTGCACTCTATTTTATAATTTTTCTTTTTGTTCCTTTGTTCCTCTGAATATAATTTCAAATTATTTGTCTTTAACCTCACTCATTCATTCTTTTGCTTGATCAAGTGTGTGGTTGAAGCTCTATACTGAATTTTTCAGTTTAGTCATTGTATTCTGTAGCTCCATAATTTCTGTTTGGTTTTTCTTTAAGGTTTCTATCTCTTTGTTGAATTTCTCATTTTACTTATATATTGTTTCCTTGATTTTATTTCACTAAATATCTGTGTTTATATGTAGCTCCCTGACCTTCTTTCAGGAAATTATCTTTAATTCTTTTCAGGTATTTCACAGATCTCCATTTCTTTAGATTTTATTATTAGAGCTTTATTTTGTACCTGTAGTAGTTTCAGGGCTCCCTGATTTTTCATGATCTTTGTAGCCTTATTTTGATAACTATACACTTGAAAAAATAATGTTTTTTTTTTTTTTTTTCAACAATCTGTACCTACTGGCTTTGGCAGGGCAAAACCTTCACCAGTTCACCCAGTCAGGAATTCTTCCTAGGCCAGCTGGTAGAGTACATGTGTGGGCCTGCTGCTAGTGTCTGCAGGGTAAGCAGGTCTTGTGTTGGTGTCTGCCAATGGATGGCATGGTGTGGGGGTTCCCAAGAAGGTCTGATGTTAGGGTCTGTGGGGGGACCAGATGCTAATGTCTATTAATGGGTCTGGGGGGTTGGCCTGGAGCTTAGGGCTTTGGTCAAGCTGATGCTCATTTTGCACTCTTTTCCCAATCAGAGAACTCTCAGGCCAAGAGGATCTCTTTTGGCCCTGCACTATGCGCTTTTGAAGAAGTAATACAGGTAAAATGAAACTAACTTTCTCAGTATCTTTTCAGTGCATCTCTTCTCATTTCTGTACTCTTGTTTGTTGGAATCTCTCACTTAATTCCAATGTTCTTATGAAAATATTTTTGTTTATGTCTGGTTGTCAAAATGGTATTTCTCTGGAAGCATGAAGGCTGGAACCTTCTATCCTTCCATCTTGCTGACATCACTCTATTTTTGCTATTTTTATATTGCCAGATCATATTTAATACTTGCATGCTATTCCTTCATGCTAACCCCAAATTTTAGTCTCAATTTTATTGTTGAATATAATTATTGTGCATCATAATTCCTTTTAGCAAAGTTTCTCCAATAATTTCATCATTGTATATAGATTATTCTGTAATATTGTACTAATATTGTCCCAAGGAAGGACAATTGGTGAAATAGTCTCTTGGTTCCTTAATGTTCAGAAGACCATTGCCTGTATACTTAAAGGAAAGTTTAGGTGAAAATAAAATGTTCATCTCATATTTTCTTTTTTTGAGTAACTTGTAGGTATTTCTCACTGTTTCCTGATACTGATGTTGCAGTGAGAAATTTGATGCCACCCTGATTTTCTATCATTTATCAATGTCTTGATTTGTTTGCTAAATTTCCAAGTAATCTTTCTGCTTGATTTCTAATAATTTTACTGGGAAATAGCTTGGTGTTAGTTTGGATGTTTTCCCAAGTACAGAGTGTACCATTTCAGATATATGTTCTTCATTCAATTCCTTATTATTATTGTTGTTATTATTATTAATGCACAGATAATTTTCTTAAAGTTTCAAATATTTCTTTATTCCATGATTTTTATTGATTTTTATTTTTAATTTTAGGGATTTAAATGCATGTTGGATCTCCTTTGCTTCTCTTTTATGTTTATCTACTACCCTTGAAAACTTTCTTCTCTTTTTCAATATATGTTTTATTTTATTCACATTTCTCTTTTTTATATTCTGTCAATTAGTGATTTTTTTCTGTGGTGTCTATTTTCTGTTGTGGTCTTTATAATTTTGTCTTTATTTCTAATTTTTTTTCAGTTTCTTTTTTGAGTTCTGCATATCCTTCTATTTTATGGTTCTTTCTTCTGTGAGTCCTTTATTTCTGTTTTGTATTCTTTTGTAACTGGTATTGCTTTCTGACTGGGTTATTTTTAAGTTTATTTGGGAATATTATATTAAAATTTTCATCTGCTTCAAAACAAAAATTTTTGAAGAGTTTTCATCAGTTGTAAAATTTAGTTGCTTATTTTCATCATCTGCTTATATGGAACCAGACCAAATTTATTTCATGTTATGCATTTTGAATTGGATAGATTTTCCTGAACTGGTGATGAGAGGTTATTTTAGGATAAATTTGAATTGGAAAGGGGCTTTATTTAAGGCTTCTCTCCTCTGTAGCTAGAGTTAGGTATTGAAAATATGACTCTCCTTCTGGGTCACTGGCCCTCAGAGCCTGATATGATTTAGCAAGGACCCTGCCTTTATTTTTGTTTTTCCCACATCTCCCCAAGCCTTTAACGGACAAGGTGAGGGACTTCCTATGTGAGTTATTTGGCAACATTAATCAAGATTTTCTATCTCTTTACTGTTCCTTTGACCCCAGCAATTCTATCCTGTTTATTTGGGGAGCTGCTATAGAAGTTTCTGTTTACTGTAAGGCCTTCTCCTTCTGAAAGTAGTTATTTGTGGGAAATTTCTGAGACCTTTCTGGCCCAAGACTGTTGGCCCACTTCCTATTTTGCCCCAAAGCCCCTTTCCTCTTCCATTACTTCTGTCCTGGTTGGTTTTGTCTTAAGTAGTACTTACGCAGAATCTGGAGTTTATTGATATTTTGTTTCCTAGTTTGAAGCATCTGCAGATTTGGGCCATCTGCCCACCAGGAAGTGAACTCTCACTAGGCATCAGATCTGTCAACATTTTGGTCTTGAACTTTCCGCCCTTCAGAACTTGAGAAATAAGTATTTGCTATTTAAACCATCCAATCCAGTATTCTCCCCCTTTCTTTTGAAAAAGATTTTATTTATTTATTCATGAGAGACACAGAGACAGAGGAAGAGATATAGGCAGAGGGAGAAGCAGGCTCCCTGTGGGAAACCCAGTGTGAGACTCAATCCTAAGACCCCGTGATTAGGACCTGAGCCGAAGGCAGATGCTCAACCACTGAGCCACCCAGATACCTCCCACTTCTTTCCCAATCCAGTATTCTCTTATATCAGCCCAAATTAATTAAGACAGGGTTTAACAGCAAATGGTGAGTCAAACAATCTATTTGCAGTCTTCCTATACTTGCTGCTTGATTTGATATGGTGTTTGACCTTTAGCCCTTAAAAAAATTTTTTTTTAAAGATTTTGTTTATTTGTTCATGAGAGACAGAGAGATGGAGGCAGAGGAGAGCCAGGCTCCCTGTGGAGCAGGTAGCCTGATGCAGAACTTGATCCCAGGGACCCGGGATCATGATCTGAGCCAAAGGCAGAAACTTAACTGACTGAGCCACCCAGTCGCCCCAGTTCTCTGAAATTTTTATTAAAAATTAAAACGTTGAGATACATTGCTTTATTGTGTCAAATGACTGACACTGATAAAACTATTCTGAAAATAAAAATGTATAATATTGTAATTTTAGAGACATGTATAGACATTAAAGTCAGATAGAACACCTGGGCTTCAATCCCAGCTCCATCATTTACTGCATGACCTTGGGCAAATTAATTAACCTCTCTGAGTTCAATTTCCTCATTTGTAAAATGAGGATAATAATGCCTATATCCTGTATTATTAAGATTAATGAGATCGCTGATATCACAGTGCATAGTAGCTCTTTTGGGCTTTGTGATTTAATCAGTGACAGAGATCTTGCTGAATTTTCTTTGCAGATTTTAACCATGGTGACATAGACGCCATAAACACTGGGTGTATTATTTCAAATGTTTATTGAATGACTTTTCAATGCTAGGGTACCATTGTAGGTGATGATGTACAGCAGTGAATCAAAATATATAAAAATCTCTGCACTCATAGAGCTTACACCTCTAGGATTGTATTTATCAAAACTTTTCTTATAAATATATATATTTATTGACTTACATAACTAAAAATATGCAAAATGCAGACACAACTGGATCTATGCCCTCAAATTATATTATGTTTCTTCCATATTTTAGTTTTTCTCTCTACTAAATTGAGTTTATTTATAGGCTAACTCTCCTCACATCATTGAAAAGATTACTGTCAGCACTTTAAGTTTTAGGGTTCATATACTTAGTAGCCTCAGAGGAACCTCATATATGGCCTCTAATGGGCTCTCCTTGGGACATGTTCCTTCTTTGAACCATTTTATGAGGCATGGAATACTTTGATTTGTTCTGGCTGTGGTTCCCTTCCTGCACCTGAAGCGCAAAAAGAAATAGAAGAGTTGAGGGTGTGTTTTCACTTCAACCTCATAAAATTAATTTCCAATAAGAAATCAGGTTTCATTTTGGAGAAACCTTGAGCAAGACTGCTCAAATGGTTATAGTTTAGTTTAAGTACTAAACCATGTGTATCAAAGTTAGAGTGGATTAATAGAGTAATTTATTTACTTATTATTTTTTTAGGTTTTATTTTTCGACAGAGAAAGAACACAAGCAGGGGGGAGCAGCAGGCAGAGGGAGAGGGATGAGCAGTTTCCTTGCCAAGCAAGTAGGGGGCCCTCTGCAGGGCTTGAACCCGGGACCCTGGGATCATGACCTAAGCTGAAGGCAGACACTTAACCAACTGAGCCACCCAGGCACCTGACAGAGTAATTTGTATCAGGACTCTGAAACTCTTGATGCTAATTCTTTGGCAGATGTCAGTGGAGTTCTAGTTATAACTTTCTTCTTAAAAACTTGAAAACTATTTTTTTTAAAACTAAAGATTGAATAAGGTAAATGAACATTATTTTTATGAAGGAAGAAAGATAGTGAGTGAATGATACTCTTGGATTAATTCGTGAGTGTAATTGCTCTTTGTTGGGACAATTACTTTCATAAATCGACATAGTTTTCACACGTTTATTTATATGTGTGGTTTATTGGAAGATATTTGAACATGGGTATCCACGATCTATTTCTGGTTAAATAAAATTGTATGACTTTAAGTAAGTCAGCTTTTCTGGGTCTTTTATCATATGCAAGATGGAAAGACTCTACTGGACTACAAATTAATTTATTTAGCACATCATGTGTTGGCTACCTATTATCAATCTGGACCTGTATGGTTGGGCATACAGAAAAAAAAAAACACCAAAAATGGTCCCAACTTATGGGAAACAATATGATTGTTAGGGTATATTAATACATAAACTAGTAGATGTAAATTATAATATTGAGTTGTTATAAGTACTCTAAATAAGAGGGATGTAAAGTCCATGGTGGCAAGTGTTGGAGATGGTCATCAAGACGTTGTGTTGGCCAGTTGACCTGCACTGGGCCAGGCAATTGGAGGCTCTTTCCTTGCTCTCCTATCCTTGGACTGTATGTTCTGCCCATTGTTCTATACTGGTTGCTATTGCAAGGACGCAGCCTTGCGAGGTAGTGTGTTACTGAGAGTGTCTGAACAGTCTACGTGACTAAGCCCTTTTATTTTATTTATTTATTTTTTAAATTTTTAAAAAATTTTTTTAATTTTTATTTTCTATTTTTTTTGACTAAGCCCTTTTAAAGTCTCTATATAAACTCTTAAGATTCTGTCAGGTGGGTGCGGAGATTTATTCATTTTGTGTCCACTCAAGACAAGCTTTGTATGTAAGTTCCTTGCTTATTAGAATTGCAACCTTCCAATCTGGATTGGTCTGCCTTTTTCTTTGGTTTTTCCTTGCTGTCTATGTATGGGGACCAGTTCTGAATTTCACCCAGGGAACTCCTAATGTTGCAAACCCTCAAGGGCCTTGTCTGTCTTCTCCATTTCTGTATCTGTAGTTCCTAGAACAGTGCCAGGGCATATGAATGCTTAATAAATATTTGTTGACTAAATTAATAAATACACAAGTCAAATTATTTGCACATCATCTATTGCTGTTATCAAGGATGTCTATTGAAGAGATTCAGAGACTTTAGAACAACAAAATCAGTAAAAATTCTCACTAGATTTAAAAACAACAACCAATTGTGATGGTTAAATTTTATGCATCAGCTTAGGTAAGCTATATGCTCAGTTGTTTGGACAAACAGTAGTTAGATGTTGATGTGAAGGATTTTGTCACTGTAATTAGCACCTACAATCCGTTGACTTTAAGTAAAGAAGATTATTTTGGTAATATGGGGGTGGGGGGTGGGCCTCATCCAATCAGTTGAAGTCCTTAAGAATGAACACTGAGATTTTCTAACAAAGAAGGAATTATACCTCAAGGCACTAACACAGAAATACTGTCTGAATTTCCAGCCAGCCAGCTCATCTGTTACAAGATTTGTCCACCCACAAAACCTTGTGGGCCAATCTCTTTCTTAAAATCTGTCTCTGTCTCTGTTTCTGTGTACGTTATATTGGTTCTGCTTTTCTGTAGAACTCTGATAAAATTGTTTTAACAACTCTTTAACTTCCTGTAATTAAATGCATTGCTAGTATATAGAGGTTTTGTTTTTGTTTTATTTTGTTTTGTTTTCTTTGAATTCTGAGACTTGCAACACATTTGGTTAGTTTCCTCTGCTATTTTGAAGATAGTTGAAACAAATTGAAATTTTAATCTAAGATGTAACATGTTTAACTTTGAGGCTAGCTGTACTTGGCTATCTTCACACTATTTTCCTCTCTCCCTTTATTAATTTCTTTGATCTATATCAATATTACCAGCTTGTTACAAAAGAGGCAGACAGGTTTCTTTGATCCAAATATAAATGAGCTTTGGAGCCTGGAAGAAAGTAGAGCTATGGAGGTGGAAGAGTCACACTTTGCTAGAACCTTCTTGGGTTCTTCCTGTGTTTAACACTCAGATAGATGCCAGAAAGTAATCATCAAAATGACAAAACTTTTAGAGGGATGTGGGAGAAAATTGGAATATAACAAAGTCCTAAAGTTCTTCTTTCAACACAGCTTTCTTAGGTGAAACAGGGAATCCAAAAAACAGTAAGATTTTCTGAAAGAGAAATAAATTTAAAACGGCTGAGTCTAGAGATTGCAGGGGACTTTGAAAATTTAGTGTCTTTCTTTACCTCTAGTCAGGTTGTGTGTTTTAAGCCACATTTTAAAGCCAGTTTACAGGAAATAAAAGTTCACAATTCTCTTTACCTACCCATTTTAGTATTAAGTAATTACTACTATCAAAATTTTTTTCTTTTTATGTAACATAATTTTTCTCTTGTTCTGGTCCAAATGGAAGTTAGAGAGAAGCTGGTGATTATTCCCTGTGTGAGAGCCCTTCATGTATTTATAGATTGTTATTAAATTGTCTCAAATCAACCTTTAATCTTTATGCTGGATAATATCCCTTTTCTTGACCTCCTTTAATAGATCTTTTTTCAAACTCTTCAATCACCATTTGTAGCTTCTGTTAGATTAGCTTTCTCTTCCTCCCCCCTCCTCACTTCAACTCTTTTTGCTTATAGATCACAGAGGCAGGGAAGATATTTTTGGAAGAGTAGGAGTTTGATGAAAGGATTTATGTATATGTGCAGCTTTCTTTACACAATAGATATTTAAAAACATATTTTTGCAAATTAAATGATATTTTAAGACTCCTAGCAAGTTTACCTTTTTAAGGTTACAGTGATTCTTTGAAAATGAATACTTTTGTCAGGTAAATGTATAAAGAGGGACGATTTTTAAAATTCAGATTTTTATGTTTACATAGAGCTTTCTTAGAGGCCATGTCTATTATTATTACATCCTTGTCTTTTTGTTCCATAGCAATTCTGTAACCAATTTCTGCTTATGAATTATGTTTCAAATCTGCTTTTGAGTGCTACATTTGCATAATAAGTTCAACATTTATTTGGTACCTATGTTGAAGATATTAGTAAAAATGTAAAAAATAAATCATACTCTGTTCTTAAAGAGATTGCAGTGTAGAGGGAGGGACAGAATGTATGCAAATAATTAAAATATAAATTTGGAAGAACATAAGTATCATAACTTGGAACCCTCCGCAAAAGGGAAAAATTGTCTGGAAACAAGGAAAATTTTTAAAACTGCATTTGAGGAGGAGTTTTGAAGGTGGTATAGCTTTGGTATGGGTGGAAATAAAGAAGGTTGATTACCAGCAGAAAGAATACCTTAGAAGTGCAGTGGAATGGGTAATAGTGAAGAATGAATTTAAAAAAGAGAGAAAGAAGGCTAGAAATCAAATTTAGGGGTAGAGTGATTATTGCCTTGATGCTGTATTTAGGAATGTGGATTCAAAGGTAAGGTTTCCTGTTTAAAAATTTTTTTAAATATAGTTGACATGTAATTAAAAAAATTGAAATATAGTTGGCATATATTGGTTGTTGTGGTCTCTTCTCTTCAGTTCAGGATTTATTTATTTTGGTCCTTCCCTTTTCTTTTTGATAAGTCTTGCTAGGAGTTTATCACTTTTATTAATTTTTTCAAAGACGCAGCTCCTAGTTTTGTTGATCTGTTCTACTGTTTTTTTTTTCCTAAATCATTGATTTCTGCTTTAATCTTTATTAATTCTATTCTCCTGCTGGGTTTAGACTTTATTTGCTGTTCTTTCTCTAGCTCCTTTAGATATAAGGTTAGGTTGTGTATTTAAGACCTTTCTTGTTTCTTGAGAAAGACCTGTATTGTGATATATTTCCCTCTTAGGACCACCTTTGCTGCATCCTAAAGGTTCCAAACAGTTATGTTTTCTTTTCATTTGTTTTCATGTATTTCTAAAATTCATCTTTAATTTCCTGGTTGACCCATTCATTCTTTAGTAGGATGATCTTTATCTTCTATGTATTTGTGTTCCTTCCAAATTTTCTCTTGTGATTGTCTTCAAGTTTTAAAGCACTGTGGTCTGAAAATATGCATTGAATAATCTCAGTCTTTCTGTACCAGTCAAGACCTGATTTGTGACCCAGTGTGTGATCTGTTCTGGAGAATACTCCATATGCACTTGAGAAGAATGTATATTCTGTTGCTTAGGATGGAATACACTGAATATATCTGTGAAGTCCATCTGGTCCAGTGTGCCATTCAAAGCCCTTATGTTCTTCTTGATCTGCTTATATGATCTGTCCATTACTGTGAGTGGGTGTTAAAGTCCCCTACTATTATTATTTTACTATCAATGTGTTTCTTTAACTTTGTTATTAATTGGTTTATATATTTGGCTACTCCCAAGTTAGGGGCATAAATATTTACCATTGTTAGATCTTCTTGTTGGATAGACTCTTTTATTATGATCTGATACTCTATGTCTTTTGATTGGAACATCTAGTTCATTTACATTCAGAATAATTATTGAAAGATAAGAATTTAGTGCCATTGTATTACTTGTAAAGCTGCTGTTTCTGTAGACTGTCTCTACCATTCTGGTCTTTGTTATTTTTGGGCTCTCTCTTTGCTCAAAGGATCCCCTTAATATTTCTTGCAGGGCTGGTTTAGGGTTCAGAAATTCTTAGTTTTTGTTTGTCCTGGAAAATACATCTCTCCTTCTAATCTGAATGACAGTCTTGCTGGATAAAGTATTCTTGGCTGCATATTCTTCTCATTTAGCACATTGACTATACCATGCCAGTCCTTTCTGCTGCCAGCCTTATGTTTCTATCCTTGTAGGTTAAAGACTCTTGTCTTGAGCTGCTTTCAGCATTTTCTCTTTATCTCTGAAGTTTGTAAGTTTCACTATTATATGTCAAGGTGTTGACCTATTTTTATTGATTTTGAGGGGGTTCTCTGTGCCTCCTGGATTTGAATGCCTGTTTCCTTCCCCAGATTAGGGAAGTTCTCAGCTATAATTTGTTCAAATAAACCTTCTGTCTCTCTGTCTCTCTTCATCTCCTGGGACCCCTATTATGTGGATATTATTTCACTTTATGAAATTGCTGATTTCTTGAAGTCTCCCTTCATGACCTAGTAGTTGTCTTTCTCTCTTTTTTTCTGTTGCATCATTTTGTCTTCTATATCACTGACTCCCTCTCCTGCCTCATTTATCTTTGCTGTTAAGGACTCCATTTTTGACTGCATCTCATTAATAGCATTTTTAATTTTGGCCTGAATAGATTTTTCTCTAGTGTCTTCTAAGGTTTTTTTCAAGCCCAGCTAATATCTTTATAATCATTGTTTTAATTTCTAATTCAGACATCTTACTTATTTTCATATTAATTAAATCCCTGGCAGTGAGTACTACCTCTTGTTCTTTTTTTTGTGGAGAATTTCTCTATCTCATCATTATGTCCAAAAGAGAATAGAATAAATAGAGAGAAAATACAACACTACCAACAGCAACAAAAGAAAAAAATAACAAAACAAACCAGAAGAAAACAACAGCAAAACCGAGTAAGAAAAAATCAAACTAGAAATGAAACAAAACAGAATACTAGATCCTGGTGTATTTTGGTCTGCTTGTTAAAAGAAACTAGATACCAAAGTAGAAAAGAAAGAAAAACTCATATTTATACAAAAATAAAGTAAATTAAAATAAAATGCAATGAATGGAAACCACTATATTATATATATATTTGTTGTTGTTGTGTTGATGTTATTGTTTCTTTGTTTCTGTTTTTTTCCCGAAGAGCTGAAGTTTTGCATTTCTCTGTGATGGGTAAACCTGGTGCTAGCTAGTTGTCCCTGCTGGTCTTCTAGGGGAGGGTCCTGTTGCATTGATTCTCAGGTGCCCTTGCACTTGTGGAAATGTACCTCCCTTGCCAGGGGTCTGGCTCAGTGTAAGTGGCTCCAGATTGCACTATGTAGTGCTGTTTTGCTCCCTAAAGGCTTTCAACACTGATGGGCGGGGGGGAGGAGGATGAAAATGGTGGCCCTCTCTCTAGCCCTATTGCTGAAAACTTGTGTCCCCCACTCTTCGGTGAGCTCTCACAGAAGTAAATTCCTTTTGTCTCTCTGATTTCCATTTGAACTCTGTATTCACCCAGTCTGTGACTCAGTGTTTTTATCTCTGGCACACAATTGAGTTTCATGTAGCCAAAATTTTTGGACTCCTGCAGCTGAGACCCAAAGTGATCCTCTCTGGGGAGTAAGGGGGCTTTTTCTGACTTCTGCCTTTTGCTGGGCCCTTCCAGTAGAGTGGCCACGCGACCTTGCAGCAGTTTGCAGTTTATAGTAACACCTAGCAGGTAGTACTCACTGCCAGGGATTTAATCAATAGGGATATAAGATGTCCGAATTAGAATTTAAAACATGGATTATAGACTCGTTTTCAGCCAGCAGCTTCCCTGTTCCAATGCCTGGGAACTCAGCTGCACTCAGGCACCCCAGTCTTCTTGTGACTCTGGGGATCCTGAGACCATGCTGTCCTACCTGGGATTCTTCCCTACTTCACCACCTGTGCACATCCCCCATTGTAGCAGACATCTAAAAGTTCTGCGTTTGTGCTCCGCTGCTTATAATACCTTGTGGTAGCCTCCTTAAGCAGTCTCCCTCCCCTCTGCCTTATCCTCCAATATATTTCAAGTTTCTGCATCTTCTATCTTCCAAAAAGTGGTCACTTTTCTATTTGTAGAATTGCAGCATTTCTTTTCTCAGATCTTTGATTGATTTTGCAGGTGTAAAGAATGATTTGATAACTATCTAGCTGAATTCCAGAGACCAGATGAACTTAGGGTCCCCTACTCCTCTGCCATCTTAATCCCCTCCAACATAGAATGTTATATTAAAGTGTATAACATAGTGATTTCACAAGTCTTTTTGTTATGCTATGCTCACCACAAATGTTAGCCACTGTCTGTCTCCATACAAGGCTATTATAATACCATTGACCATACTCTCTATGCTGTACCTCTCAGTTCCCTGACTTATTCATTGTATAACTGGAAGCCTCTATCTCCCACTACCCTTCACCCATTTTGGTGACTTACAATCTAAAACTGTGACTAAAACAAATACTTGTCAAGAATCTTTGCAGAGAATTGGAGGGGAGTGGTAGAGACAAGATGCCAGAATAGGTAATAGGCATCTGTTATTATCTAGGTAAGAAGTGATATCACTTGAATGAAGACAGTGATGGTCAGAATGGAGATGAATGGATGCATAAAGCACATATAATACTGGATTTGGATGTGAGGTTGAACATCCTGCATTATCTGTCACTATTTCAATACCAGGCTTGCTTATCTCTGATCTGGCTGGTTAAGTGAGATCTCATGGTTTTCTTTTTCTGCAGAACATGTACTTTCTTTCTGAAGCTTTGGGGTAAAAAGATGCCTTTTTCAGATGAAAGGAAAATTTTCTTTTCTTTTAAAAATATTTATTTATTTATTGTGGGGGGAGAGAATGAACTGGAGGGGCAGAGAGAAGGAGAATCTCAAGTAGATTCCACATTGGATGTGGAGCCCTTTGTGGGGCTCAATCCTACACCCTGAGACCATAACTTGAGCCAAAATCAAGAATTTGATGCTTAACTCACTGGGCCTCACAGATGCTCCAGGGATTTTTATTTTCAGTCAAGGCTGGTATGTCAGGGCATTGCAGCTAATTAACATAGAGGAGAATGTAAAGTTGGGGAATGAAAAATAAAGATAAACTTAATGTAAAGTGTTGATTAAACAGTAATATTAACTGAAATGGATACATCAAAGTTGGAACTGGTGGAGGGAAGATGAATGATTATTGGACATTATTCATCTAGTTTTGTTCCTGGTTCTAGTTCATTACAGGGTGTCAGCTGTCTATGTCTTTTATTTATTCATCCCTCCTTCCTCTCTCCCTTCTCTTTATAGAGTATTAATAAATTTCCATAGTAAAAAAAATAAAATCCAGAGGATGTATCAATCAGATGTTGCGTGGATCTCTTGGGCCATCAACAGCTCAACAAAATGATTTAATACTCCAACCCATTCAATAGTTTCACAGCTTTCAGTTAAGATTTCTCTGGATACCCAAGGTCTTATTATTGTATTATTGTTAATATTGTCACCTTTGTGTCTAGATCCTTCTTTACATATGACTGTTCAATGTTGTATTCCCTAGAGTTTACATCAGCCCCTTCACTGTGTTTTTTTTCTTTCTTTTAATTTTTTAATACAATAACTTCATCCACATAGTGTATGCTTTTCAGATTTTGGACGAGTTCTATGTCACCAGAAGAATCCCTCTGAGTAATGCTATAAACATCTCAATATCTCATTTTAGAAATTCTTCTCTAAAATACTTCTTGCCACTTTACCACTTATGTTTGTCACCCTCCCCTGTCTTCCTGGGGTTCTTTTTTCTCATCCTTCATTCTCCCTTATCTGTTTTTCCACCTCCTCCTCTGGAATATTACTCTCCTGGATCAGGCACAGTGCTATTTCCTCATTTTTTGAAACCTTGCTGTAAAACAACATCTATCCTCTGGGTTTATTATTTATTTCAAGTGCTTATCAGATTTTTTTTTTATAAAACAATTGTTTTCCCTGTAAAACAAATCCTGTTGCTAGCTATTATTTTTTCTCTGTGTGTCACATAGAGAGATACTATCTATTCAAATTAACATGACAAAAACCAAGTCCACATATATAATATAATGCATATATTACATATGCTTTTAAATGTAAATTAGATCATAGCACATATATATATATTGTAATGTAAATATCTCCTAAAATCAATATTTTTTTCTCACATTATAAATATACCACAAAATTTTAACTACTTACACATCAACAGACAAGGAGATTATTTAAGTTTTCACTATAATAAGCAATGCTTTAATGTTCTTGGACATATATCATTTTGCCTGTGTATATTTCTAAGGGCTTAGATGGCTAGATGAAACTACTGCTTCATAAAGATTCAACATTCTGATTGATTAGCATACTGCCCTTCAAAAGAGATGTACCAGTTTACACTCTCACTAACTTTTTCTTTTTTCTTTTTAATACAGATTTTATTTATTTATTTATTTATTTGTGAGAGACAGAGAATATGAGCAGGGGTGGGGACAGTCAGAGGAAGAGTGAGAAGCAGCTTCCTCGCTGAGCAGAGAGCGTAACAGGCCTGATCCCAGGATCCCAAGATCATGGCCAGAATCAAAGGCAGACACTTAAGTAACTGAGCCACCCAGGCACCCCTCACCTTTAAAAAATTATTTTTTAAAGAATTTCCATTTCCTCTATCCTGGCAAACAGAATCATTTTAACTTTCATCAATATGTTTGCCAAAATGGCATATTGCTTATTTATTTATTTTTATTATTAAAAACATTTATTTATATATTTGAGAGAGAGAGAAAAAGAAAGCTTAAGCAGTGGGGAAAGACAGAAGGAGACCCTGATATCATGACCTGAGCTGAAATTAAGAGTCCGATGCTCAGATGACTGAAAATCCAGGTGCCCCTTTTGCTTCTTTTTAACTTTATTTTCTTAAATATTGGTGAGGCCGAATATCTTTTAAGATATTTGTATTTTCTTTTGTAAATTGGGTGTTCATATTTATTATTACTATTTAATATTTTATTATTATTATTTTTTAAAGACAAAGAGAAAAAGCATGAGCAAAGAGGGAAGGGATGAGGGAGGGAAGAGTCTTGAGCAGGCTCTGTGCTCAGCACAGAGCTGATGTGTGGCTCAATCCCACAGCCCTGGGATCACTACCTGAACTAAAATCAAGAGTTGGAGACTTAAACAACTGAGTCACCCCTCACATCTTTCTCTTTTAAATTGAAGCTTTGTTTTTTTAAGAATTATTTATAGGAGTCTTTTATTTCATAATAGTATAATGTGTTTGAAAATATTTTCACATAGTGTCCTATATCCTATACCTTTGTTTTAAGTAGTTTTTAGTCTTTTCTTTTTTGAATCAGGGTTTTTCACCTTGTTTAGGAGGACATTCCTTTCTTTAAGATTAAAAAATTTAAAAATATATTTATTACAACACTTTAGCTCTTTGCACTTAGCTTTTGAACCCAGGTAAAATTTACTTTCACATGTATCATATCAGAGGAATATAACATATTTTTTTCCAAGTGTATGACTGGATATATACACACCATTAATTGAACATTGATATATCCACCACTTGCTACAGGGTGAATGTTTGTGTTCTCCCAAATTCATAGGTTGAGTTCCTAAGCCCCAGTATGATGGTATTAGGGAGTGGGACCTTTGGGAAGTGATTATGGGCTCTGCCCTCATAAATGGGAGTAGTGCCCTTATAAGAGAGACCTTAGAGAGCTCTCTGGCTTGCTATATGAGGTTACAGTGAGCTGCTAGCACCTCAGTTTTGGACTTCGAACCTCCAGAACTATGAGAAATAAATTTCTGTCATATATAAGCAATCCCATTTATTGGGTGGTATTACAGCATCCCAAACAGATTAAGACACTACTGATTTGAAATGCCTTTTAAATTTTTTTTTTTTGTTTTATTTATTTATGATAGGCACACAGTGAGAGAGAGAGAGGCAGAGACACAGGCAGAGGGAGAAGCAGGCTCCATACACCGGGAGCCCGACGTGGGATTCGATCCCGGGTCTCCAGGATCGCGCCCTGGGCCAAAGGCAGGCGCTAAACCGCTGCACCACCCAGGGATCCCTGAAATGCCTTTTAAAAGTTTTCCTGAAATTCTTATTTACTTTTATTGGTCTATATTTAATAATTTTGTGTGGATACCATTTAATTTTAATTGTGGTACATTAAAGTAATATATTCTAAGGATTAAAAACTATAATGTTTTTCATGCAATATACTAATTTTAACTAGTTTTAATTTTAAGAGTAATATTATTTAATTTTTTAGAAAATATTTTGTTTATTTATTCATGAGAGACACAGAGAGAGAGGCAGAGATGCAGGCAGAGGGAAAAGCAGGCTCCATGCAGGGAGCCCGATGTGGGACTCGATCCCAGGTCTCCAGGATCATGCCCTGGGCCGAAGGAGGTGCTAAACTGCTGAGGCACCCAGGCTGCCCATATTATTTAATTTTTTATGTAGGCTAAAAGAGATCAGTATAAAATAAAACAATCTAAATGAAAATCCTGTAATGTACAATGTATTTTGGAAATAACCATATGAACTCATTTTTTTTCTAATAAAAAATTATATTTCCTAGTTCTTTTCATGAAAGGGAGAAAATGCTACCTCTAACAATGAGCCTATTTAGTACTCTGATTTTAGTCTCCAAATACAGTTAATCACAAATAACAAGTTTCCTTAGGACTATAGCAATTTCCAGGTGTGAAACAGAGAATGTAAAGGTTGAGCCAAAGAGACCATGTTGTGCCAGAAAACAAGGAAGCTTTCAAGGACTGATTGAATCTTGTCAAAATTGCAGAGGAACCAAGGACTCCCTGACCAAAGGTGGGATAATCTTACCATTGAAAGAAAAATGGCTATAATAGATTGAAACATATGATTATACTCCATAATGATTTCAGAAAAGAGAAAATAAAATAAAAGCCTTATTTGTTATTGGGAGAGATGACTAATACACTAACTCCTTAACATATGCATTGTTAATTGAGGAGAAAGAATTAAGCATTTATTCTTCCATTCTAATTAAAAATGAATTTCAGGACAGCCAAATTGTCTCTGTTAAAAAGAGGTTCTTTTTTTGAATGGAAACTATTCAATATGGATTAAGTAATACAATTAAAAAATAATTTCTTTTTGCAATTCATACTGAAATAATTTATTCAGGCAAAGCTTACCAGTGCATGCTAAGCCATTAGGGAGAGGTGCTAGGGAGCTCAATATGTGCATGATGACAAAGTACTACCCTATGGATTACTTTATGATTGCAAGCAGTAAAAATCTAGCTTGACAATGGAGCAATCAAGCTCTAACTGCTCAAGTCCAAAGATCAACCATAGCAACACTAGCAGCAGACAACCAAATGTTTTATATCTCTGAATGTGATAAAAGTAGAACCAACATCATCTATTGAACATATCTGCCCACAAAATTAAATCTATGCTAAAAAAGCCTTCACATCTAAATTTTAATTTTTAAAGAAATGCAGGGCATGAAAAAGAAAAATCCTAAGCAAGACCATGAAAAAACGGTAAAAATCCTTAGCATTATTCATAACGTAGGACAAGTTAGATAACTGTCGTGATCTTTTCAACATGTCAGTGGACAAGAAAAGAGAAGTGTGTGTGTGTGTGTGGGGGGGGAGCAGGAATGTAAGAGTAAGTTCTACCTTATATTAAAAGAGACAAAAGATACAACAACCATAGGACACTTGGGTGGCTCTGCGGTTGGGCATCTGCCTTTGGCTCAGGGCATGAACCCAAAGTCATAGGATTGAGTCCCACATCAGGCTCCCTTCATGGAGCCTGCTTCTTCCTCTGCCTATTTCTCTGCCTCTCTCTCTCTCTGAGT
Organism: Nyctereutes procyonoides; assembly: GCF_905146905.1. Lineage (NCBI taxonomy): Eukaryota > Metazoa > Chordata > Mammalia > Carnivora > Canidae > Nyctereutes > Nyctereutes procyonoides. Next base: position 13,524,155 of record NW_026575141.1, on the reverse strand, counting down.
CTCTTATGAATAAATAAATAAAATCTTAAAAAAAAAGATACAACCAAATGGTACATGTAGATCCTGGTATCATTCTTATTTGAACAAATGATCAATAAAGGCCATTTTTGGGAAAATTGAGGAAATTTGAACATGCACTAGGTAATAGTATTATTATTTTTAGTTTTGTTAATGATTATACCCTTATTGTGTCTGTGTAGAAAATTATTCTTATTTTTAGAAATTTATCCTAAAATACTTTGGACAGGAATGCCTTTAGTCCTTATTTTAATGTATTACAGCAAGTAAATAAATGAATATGGTTAATATTCATTGTTAAGTTTGTGTTAAGCTGGGACACCTGGGTGGCTCAGCGATTGAGCCTCTGCCTTTGGCTCAGGACATGATCCCAGATTCCGGGGATCGAGTCCCACATCGGGCTCCTTGCATGGAGCCTACTTCTCCTCCCTCTGCTTGTGTCTCTGCCTCTCTTTCTGTGTCTCTCATGAATGAATAAATAAAATGTTTTTAAAAAAGTTTATGTTAAGCTAATGACTGCTTATTTAAGAATATGTATATATATTTACTCTTCTATGTAGAATATTTTATAATAAAAAGTTGAATAAGTAAAAACTAACATATATAACATATATAAATAAATATATATTTATCTTTGGGTTCAAATAGGTCCTAGGGTACTTATTTAAGTTTTATTTTATATATGTTTATTATTTTATATTATTCTATCTAATAATGCACTTTTCCATTGATTAGAATTTTAAGAAAATGTTCTTTAATACTTTTATGGTTTTCTTCATCTAAGACTTGAATATTTTCTATTAGATGCTTTCCTAAGTGTCTTAAGTATTTAGTTACTCTTCTCTAGTAGTAATTGCTATTGACTAGAAGAGCAATGGCCCATAATTCCTTATGGGCCTTGATCTTCTTTCTGGTTATCTTGCAGAATTCTTTTTAGTGGTAATAAATAGCTTTGCAATTTTATATTTTTCGTTTTAATCATCCATTTTAATTGTTAAATGTAATGTGCGTATGAAGACATGTATAAAATATAAATATACAGGGCAACAAAATATTAATTAATTATGAATATAGCCACCTTTCAAATAAAAAAAAAAGGGAAATTTCCAGCCCTCAGTAGTTTCTCTCCCCTGGTGTTTGTTCGATGTCACATGTTTTGACTGATGTATTAGCCATCTCAAAGTATAATTTTCTAGACCATAATTGTTTTATTATATATTCTGGATTTTGAGTTTTATTCATTAAATTGTAAATTACAAGAATAGCATATGTTAAGTTGTTGTCAGCATGAAAGAGACTATAATATCTATAAGATGTTTTATGTGAGTCTCATGGTAACCAAAAAACAAAAAGCTGCACTTATTCAAAAAAATAAAGAGAAGGGAATCAATGCATACCACTATGGAAAATCATCAATTCACAAAGGAAGACACGAAGAAAGGAAAAAGGAACAAGGGAACTACAAAACAGCCAGAAAACAAGAAGATGGCATTAGTAAGTCCTTTCCTATGAAGTACTCTAAATATAAGTGGACTGAATTCTCTGATCAAAAAACAAAAATAGGTAGAGTGGCTGGAAGGATAAAAAAAAGTAAGGTTCAACTATATACTGCCTTTAAGAGACTTACTTCACTGTTAAGGACACTTTTAGGCTCATTGTGAAGAAATTTCCTTGCAAATGGAAACCAAAGGAGGAGGCCAGGGGCAGCTATCCTTATATCAGACACAATAGACTTTAAGCCAAAAATGTTAACAAAAGACAGAAGGTCATTATATAATAATGGTCAGTTCATCAAAAAGATATCACAATTTTAAATATATATGCATTCAACATTGGAGCACCTAAATATACTAAGCAAATACCATCAGATCTGAAGGGAGAAATAGATAACAATACAATAATAGTAGGTGGCTTTAATACACCACATTCAGCAATGGATAGATCATTCAGAAAGAAAATTAACAAGGAAATATTAGACTCGAACCATAGTTTAGACCAATGGACATAACAAACATATGTAGAAAATTCCATTCCTACAGCAGCAGAATATACATTCTTATCAAGTGCACACGGAACATTCTCCAGGATAGATCATATGATAGGTCATAAAAAGGTCTTAGTAAATTTAAGAAGATTGAAATCATATCAAGTATCTTCTCTGACAAAAAAAAAAAGTATCTTCTCTGACAAACATGGTGTGAAATTAAAAATCAATAATAAAAGGAAAGCTGGAAACTCAACAAGTATGTAGAAATTAAACAACGTGCTCCTAAACAACCAGGGTCAAACAGAAATCAAAAAGAAAATGAAAAAAAAATATCTGTAGACAAAGAAAATACAACTTTCCAAAATTTATGGGATGCAGCAAAAGCAGTTTTCTAAGAAGGGAGTTCATATCAATAAACAACTATGTTAATAAAAAAGTCTTAAATAAACAACCTAACTTTACACCTTAAGGAACTAGAAAAACAATAAACTAAACCCAAAGATAATATGAAGAAGGAAATAACAAAAAATCAGAGCAGAAATAAATGAAATAATACCAGAAAAACAATAGAAAATATGAGCAAAACTGAGAGCTAATTTTTCTGAAAAGAGAAACAAAATTGACAAATCTTTAGCTAAACTAAGAAAAAGAGAGAATCAAATAAATAAAATCAGAAATGAAAGAGTAGTCATTACAACTGAACTGATACCACAGATATAATTAAGATCATAAGAGATTACTATGAATGATTACACACCAACAAATTGGAGAACCTGGAAGAAATAAAGTCCTAGAAACACACACTCTACCAAGACTTAATCATCAATAAATACAAAATATGAATAGATCAGTAATGAGCAAGAAGATTAAATTGGTAATCAATAAAGTCCCAACAAAATGAAGCCCAGGACCAGTTGGTTTCCCTAGTGAATTCTACCAAACTTTTAAAGTAGAATGAATCCCAATCTTTTTGAAACTCCTAAAAAAAAATTAAAGAGGAGGAAATACTCCAAATATTTTATGTGGTCAGCGTTACCCTGATACTGAAGTGAGACAAGGATATTACAAGGAAGGAAAACTACAGATGATTTATTTATGATAAATATAGACACAAAAGTTCTCAACAGAAATATTAGCAAACTGACATTAATTTAACAACAAATTAAAAGGATCATACAATATGATAAAGTATCGCTGGGATGCAAAGACAGTTCAGCATATGCAAGTCAATAAATGTGACACACCACCTTGGTAGGATAAAAATAAAAATCATACAATTGTTTTAATAGTTGCATAAAAAGCATCTGATAAATTACAGCATCCTCTCATAAAAATGCTCAAAAAGCTGAGGATAGAAAGAACATAACACAGGAAAACCTCATAGCTAACATCATACTCAATGATGAAAAGTTGATATCTTTTTCTCTAAGATCAGATACAAGACAAAGGTGCTCACTCTCAGCACTCCTGTTCAACATAGGACTGGAAGTCCTAGCCAGAGCTAAGGAAGAAAAAGAAATAAAAGGCATCCAAGTAGGAAATGAAGAAATAAAATTAGTTTTGTTTGCAAATGACGTGATCTTACATACAGAAAATCCTAAAGACCACACTCACACACACACACTGTTACAATTAATCAATGGATTCAGAAAAATTGAAAGATACAAAATGAACATATAGAAAATCAGTTGCATTTCTTTATACTAACAACGAAACAACTGAAACAGAAATAAAGAAAACAATGCAATTCACAATTGCATCAAAAGCAGTCAAATACTTAGGGATAAGTTTAACTGAGGAGGTAAAAGATCTGTACACTGAAAACTGCAAGAAGTTAATGAAAAAAATTGAAGAAGACACAAACAAATAGAAAGATATCTTATCTTCATGAATTTGAAGAATGAATATTGTTAAGAAGCCAGGTTACCAAAGAATTATCTATAGATTTAATGCAATCCCTATCAAAATATCAATGGTATTTTTCACAGAAACAGAAAACAAAAATCTTAAAATTTAGATGGAACTATAAAAGACCCTAAGTGGCTGGAGCAATACTAAGAAATAATAACAAAGATGGAGGCAGCACGCTTCCTGATTTCAAAGTATGCTACAAAGCAATAATAAACAAAACTGTATGGTATTGACAAAAAAATAGACACATAGACAAGTAGAAGAGAATTGAGAACCCAGAAATAACTTGCATACATGGTCAACTATTTGACAAAGAGCTAATACTCAAAGGGGAAAGGACAATCTTCAATAAATGGATATTGGAAAACTGAATAACCACATGCAGAAGAATGAAAGATCTCTACCTTATAAAACTCACAAAATTTCACTCAAAATTGATTAATGACTTAAACATAAGACCTGAATCTATAAAACTCCCAGATGAAAACATAGGGGAAAAACAACTTGATATTGTTCTTAGCAAAGATTTTTTGGATATGACCTCAAAAGCACAGGCAACAAAGCAAAAATTTGTAAGTGGGTTTACATTAAACCAAAAAGCTACACACTTCAAAAAAATCAACAAAATGATAAATCAACCTATGGAATGGGTAAGATATTTGCAAATTATCCATCTGATAAGGGTAGTATCCAAAATGTATGAAGAATTCATAGAACTCCATAGCCAAGAAACTCCAAACAATTAAAGAATGGACAGAGGAACTGAATAGACCTTTCTTAAAAGAAGACATTTAAATAGCCAACAGATATACAAAAAAAGGTGCTTGACATTATTAATCATCAGGAAAATGCTAATTAAAATCTCAATGAGCTATCACTTTGCTTCTGTTAGAAGTAAAATTTGATGTTTGTCCTTCCAATCCTATGTTGAATAGGAGTGCTGAGAGGAGTGTTTGATGATCTCTATCATCAAAAAGATAAGCAATAGCAAATATTGGTGAGGGAAAAGGGAACACTTTCACACTGTTAGTGGGAGTGTAAATTGGTGCAACCAGTATGGAAAACAGTATGGAAATTTCTCAAAACATTAAAAATAGAACTATCATCTGATACAACAATTCCACTTTGGAAATAAAAACAGGAAAAGCTATCTGCACCTGCATGCTCATTGCAGTATTATTCACAATAGCTAAGGTATGGAAATAACTTGTGTCCATCATCAGATAAGGTCATAAAGAAGATGTGAGATATAAATGAATATTATTCGGCTGTGAGAAAGAAGGAAATCCTACCATTTGCAACAACATGGATGGAACTTGGAACATCATGCTAAATAAAAAAAGTCAGAAAAACAAATACTGTATGATATTGCTTATATGTGGAATCTAAAAAAGCCAAACTTCTAGAAACAGTGGGGTGGTAGTTACCAGGGATTAAAGGATACTTGCAATGTGTAGATGTTAGCCAAGTGGTATAAAGTCCAGTTATGACATCAATAAGTTCTGTGGATCTAATGTACATCATGGTGATTATAGTTACGGAATTATATATTTGAAAGTTGATAAGAGAGTAGATTAAAATGTTCTCAGCACAAAAAATAATTATGTGACATGATGAAAGTGTTAACTAACACTACGGTAGTAATAATTTTATAATATTTAAGTGGAATAAATCAACAAATTGTGCCCCTTAAACTTACACATTATATGTCAATTACATATCAAGAAAGCTGGAAAAAAGATCAATTTGAGTCAAGGATGAAGGTGGAAAATTGGAAAGGGCAATTATCCTCTGAATCTGAAAAATGTCAATAGTTACTAGGAAAGAACTGTGTTGCCTTTTTTTTTTTTTTTAGAATTATTGGTAGAAGAGAGGATGTTAAAGGACAATGAAGTGAAAATAAAATCATACCTTATCACCATATTTCCACACCAGAAAACACGTTAAGTGAAATAACACAAAAGTGTGTGCAGTCTCAACTGGAATTATTGACAAGTATTAAAAGTACCTAGAACAGGTATGAAAACCCAAAACTCCAGCAGTGTTTCTATAAAATTAAAGAAAGGAAAATCCTGTCTCTTTTCATAGTAGGTTGGCCTGCATGAAATAAAAAGCATATTTATAGTAAATTTGACATTCGATCCTGAAACTGCCCAACCCAATGACTTCACATCTAAAGACAGAAAAATCGTGATTTATGGAAAAATCCAACTTCTCACAGTGCTAGGGGATTTACTTTTCACCCAGCTGTCTTGAGTTCTCAGGGTTTGAAGTTGTCAGGCATTAATGGCAGGTAGAAGTGAGAGGTGCAGGTAACTGGCTGTTGGTGTGTGCAAGAAATCTTTCCCCAGTCGTTCCCGGTTCCCCCACATCATTATCCTCCCAGGAAGGCTGCTGGCATTCAGCACTGAACTAATCTATGTATTGGAGATGATTCAGGAAGATTCACATGGGATTGGCATTTTTCTGGATTATGAGTTGGGAGAAGTCTCATTCTATATTATGAAGAATAGACTGACATTCACTGGTACTTTTACAGAAAAACTTAGGCCTTATTTCTCTGCTGGATTTAAGTCACTTCCAACTCTCTTATAATCTGTAAAGTCATAAATGAATGGTGAAGGACCTGGAAGACTATTAACAACCTTTTTTTCTTTGCTTTTCATTGCTTTTTTTTCTTTTTCTTCTTTTTTTTATTTCTGTGTTCTTGAAAATGTTTGAGGAGATCATTTAATGCTAAGCTAATTTTTGCAATAGTCTGCTTCTCACAGAGTGATTTTAGCCAAAGAAAGTAATATTTTTGGTATTTCTATTTCAATAATTATGGCGTAATGTTTGTAAGGACTATTTCACAGGGATGATGTAGGACTCAATTATAAAATGCTTTAGCAACCCCAAAAGGGAGGACATCAAATTATCATTTTTTCTTACCAATCTTGTTTTCTCACTGTCAATAAATGTATTTTATCATATTAAAAAAAAGAATAGCAAATACAGGGCATTTTCTCTCCTGCTTCAGCTTATTTATTAGTTTCTTCTGGTGGAAATATGTTAAATTATATTTTTTGATAAAGTTTTACAACTTTTTCATTATGCATATTTTATACATAGATATGTATGCCTATATACATGTACACACATATATGTATATATAGAGAAAAATTACAAATATAAATAATTAAGTACATATTTAAAGTGTTTATAAGTTAATTTGAAAAATTATGTTTCTGTAATATACATTTTCAGGTTTTGGTCTTAATTAGATGTACTTATTTTTAAAGTCATTCTACTAAAGGTAGATATTCAGTAATTTTTCAATTCCGTGTAGAAAGCCATAAATACCACCATTGAATATAATTCTCAAATATTTGGTCTTCATAAAAGTTACACTCTATTCTCCTAGGATACAGATATTTTAAAGTTAAATTTTTCTTTTTCATTAGCAATTTCCAAAAATAAATCACAGTAAACCACCCACTGTTAGAACAAGGTCATCTGGATTAATCAGATTTAAATGGGAGGCAGAGCTGAGGAACATTTTGTGAATTGTGAAGAGGTTTTGTAATCAAGACATAAACACTAAATTCTATAGAACTTCTTAAGAACATGAGAAATCATTATTTTGATTTCCTCCTTTCCAATAGTCTCATCAAGATGCAAATATATGGTACTTAGTATTTCCTAATTATAACTTATTAATCAAATATTAAAAAATAGCTGCATTTTAGGAATTTGCAGGTAGGTATTTGTCATGGTTTTGCAATGCTGAAAATAAAAGGGGAGCACTTCTAGACTGAAGGAGTAGCTCAGGTTTGTTTCCAGATGTCCAGGGTAGAAAGCCTTCCTGGTGGGGAGGCAGCAAGAAAAAATGTTGGCCAATGAAAAGTTAGAGAAGAAAAAAAAAAAGTTAGATAGAGTAAGGTGTTAAGAATTTACTCTTCATCTACCTGGAAAGTGAGAGGAGACATGTGTTGTTTGTTTATCTACAGGAACGAAGAAGTTGTTTCATAAAGCAGTGCTTGTCAAAGATTTTTATTCCTCCAAAATAACCTTCAGATGATGAGATTTAACTGAGTCTGTGACTGTAGCTCAAAGCTCTCCAGGAATGGGAAAATTAAAAAAAAAAAAACAGCTTAGTATTTAAAATATTCATTTGAATGTTGTATTCAAATGTATAGTGTATCAAAGTTCATATTTTACTTTAAAAATTTTATTATTTGTTTTATGTGCTTCTGGGTAAAACTGATATTCTGAAAAAGATATTGATTTGTCTCTTGAGCCTTGAGAACCTATCCTGGACTATCAATCCATGTGGGGGGCACATTTTTCAATTTATGATGCTACTGCTTTCATTGCCCAGAACAGCAATAGCCAAAATTTATTAAATATTTAATATGCTCCAGATACTGTTTTAAGTGCATTGCATATATTAATTTATTCCATCCTAGCAGTGATGGATAGGATTCTTAACTTTTAATTTAGGTCGTCAGTATTGAAAATTGCTGTTATAAAATGGAAATTTGTGCAAATAAACAGTAATGATGAGATGTCTTGATGACATTGGTAGCTTTTCACAGTTTGTCAATTCTGGCCTTAGTGTACCCTATAAAAAGAAGGTTTGTATTGCTTGCTTAAAGCAATTCAAATTGCTCAATACCAGGAACAATTCTGGAATAGATATATGTACAAATTAAATCTTATGTGTCAACTTTTGAGTTAAGATTTCTTAACTTAATCAATTATTAATTCTGATCTTTACTAAACATTTAGTTTCTGTTACTTACATATCAAATACTTGATTAGATATCAATTCAGTAACTAAATGCTGACATTTGGTGAATTTCTGCTTTTGAATTGCTTTGTTTTGATGCTCTTTTATCTTTATTGTTTAGTTTGGGTCAAGTGGATTGGTTGGGGCAAGGTCAGAGAAAAGTTAAATTTAATGTGATGTTCCATGACTAAGGTCTCTCTGTAGCAAAAAGTGTAGATCTAATGGATCCAAATGATTTAACCAAATGAATTGTACAGTATATGGCAACAACTTTGCTGCATAAAAGCACTAACTTGCTTATGTACTACAGGCTTAGTTCAGCTTGTACATAGTTCATTATTTTGGGTCAATGGCTCTGTATGCCCTGACAGTAGAAAAATGGCTTTCTTGCTAATTGAACTTTTTAAAAAGCATCCTCAAAAGATAGTAAATGAGTGAGTAGTTTGATTAAGGAGTTTTATATATGGGTAACTGTTTTGTAAGACTGGTTGAATATAGCAAAAATTTTGTACTAGAGCAGAGTCCATAAATAGTTGTTGATTCAGTCATGCCACATTTGGTTATATTTTCCCTTGATTGTAATGGATGACTTATAATGATACATTTTGAAGGGCCATTCAAAGCATGGAGATGTTAAATTGGCATTGAGGATTCAGTAGTAGAATCTGGCACAACGTAAGTGGTCAACAAATTTACCAATTTCTATGTACTGTTTGAGGCATTGGAGGGTCTCTGGTGAACAAATGGGCACAATTTCCTGTCTCTTGAAGCTAATATTCTGGTGGAGAGAGACAGGTGATAAGCCACAAAATAAAACATATTCTATGACAAATAGTTTAAGTATGGTGGAGCAAATGAACCAGGAAGGAGGATATAAAAGTTCTGGGGAGTATAAAATTTTATTTTATTTTATTTTATTATTTATTTATTTACTTTAAAAAAACCTTTTATTTATTAATTTATGAGAGACAGAGAGAGAGAGAGACAGAACACTTGAGTGCACAGGAGCAGGGAGAAGGGACTGAGGGAGAGGAAGAAGCAGACTCCCACCTGAGCAGGGAGCCCCATGCAAGGCTGGATCCCAGGACCCAGAGATCATGATCTGAGCCAAAGGCAGATGCTTAACCAACTGAGCCACTCAGGCACCTCCAGTGGGTGAAATTTTAAACAGAGAGTTTAGAAATGGCCTCTGAGAAGTTGCCTTCCAAGACCGGAAGAAGGAGAGTGATCTTTGTGAATAGCTATAGGAAGGCATTTCAGGCCTGAGGAAAGGCAAGTAACAATGTCCTGAGGTGGGAACTTGTGCAGCATTCTCCAAGAATAGCCAACCAACCCCGTGGAAGGTGTGAGTGAGTGGAAGGAATAAACAATAGCAGGAGACGAGATCAGAGATATAGTAAGTGAGGATTTTTATGCCGTGTGGGAATTTTAGGCTGTGAGAATTTTGTTTTTGTTTTGAGTAAAATAGAGGATATTAGAGGGTTCTGAGCAGAAGAGTAAATGATTTTACTTATATTTTTATAGAATCACTCCAACTTCTGTGTCAGAAAACACTGGTTTGTGTTTTCCTCTCCCTTCTATAGGAGAGAGATTCAGGTAGGGCAGATGAGAGATAATGGTGTTGCAGACCATCATAGAGAGAAATGTAGGATTTGGGACATGGTTTTCTTACTAGAAAGATTTGCTCATGGATTGGATGTGAAATGTGAGAGAAGGAATTAAACATGGATTATTTGGATTAAGTTGTTGAATGGTTGAGGCAGCCACTTATCAAGATGAGAAGATTATAGGAGAAGATTTGGGGACGAATACAATATGTGAGCAAGGACTCATGGTCCTGTAGGAATTCCCTAGGAGAGAACAAGGGTGTCAAATAAAGATGTTCTGGGCAAAAGGATCATTACATGCAACAGCAATGTGCCTTGAAATAGTTTATCTGGGAAGTGGTGAGATATTCAGTGTGGTATAAACAGTGTACAGGAGGGCTGGCAGACTGGCTCACTGGCCAAATCTAGGCCACACTGCCCATTTTTGTCTGGATTGCTAGCTGTACAAAATGGATGGAAAAATCAAAAGAATAATATTCTGTGACATGTGAAAATTAGATGAAATTCACATTTCAGTGTCCATAAGTAAAATTTGCTCAGGATGCCACTATATTCATTATTGCGTATGGCTGTTTTTTTTTTTTTTTTCCACCGAAGTGTCAGACTTACATAGTTAGGGACAAAGATCATATAGCCTGCAAAGATGAAAATATTTACTCTCTGGCCCATAGAAAAAGTTTGCCAGAGTCAAAAGGGAGCATTATTTGGAGGTAGATTGTGAAGTATCTTGTGTACTTTGCTAAGGAGTTGGGACTTGGTTCTGTAGGTAACAGAAAACCATCAAGAATAAATATCTTCCAAACTATAGCATATAATGCAGGAAAAAGAATCCTAGTCCAAAATAATTTCTAGGTGGAAAACAAACACGGGACAGCAAGCGATTTCCTAGGGCTTCTGAGGACTTCAGTGCAAAGATGAGGACGGCAGGGTCTCGACTCCCAGAATCACAGTGTTATTCTGTTATTCATCATCTACAGTGGAACCTCTTTATAAAAGGAAGTTCTTTCAAACATCTCATGGAATACATATGTCTGCTACAATGTCAAGAGAAATAATTAGAGTTTAATGTTTCATCCTGACTACCTGCATATTTATTTCATAATTAATAAAATTTATTTGAGAAAAGAAACTTTATAAACTTTCAATGAATTTAAAATGAAAATTGAAGCGTAATTTTAATAAAGTGTGATCCTGGGCAAGGCTGAAATAGTTTGCAATTTGGCACTTGCACTGCTGCTTGTTCTTATTGGAATTGTCTCATTTGACTCATTATTCCTTCTTCCCATCCTATTTCCCTTAAGCTATGAAAAGGAGACTGTTAACCTGTAATAGAGTCTCTAACTATAGTCATGGATGCTTAAAATTAATAGTCGGGGGCAAATCACTAAATCTAGATACTGTTGAATGGAGGAGATTTCATGGATTGACAAAGTAGTTCAGGGATTTAGCCAAGGAGAAGCAATAAGAATAATTCTGTTATTGCCAGTGCTATGGTTACACAATATATCCAAACTGGAAAACCCATCATGGGAAATAGGATGGGGTTGCCAACAGGTAATAAATGGAAACAAGGGGAATGTTGCAGCAGATTGAGGTGGGGCACAATTCCAGGAAGGAACTCAGTAAAATCAAGAGAGTAATACACTTGGTAATCATTATTAGGTCTGGTGCTGACTAATAGTGGATACTGGGAGAAACTTCTTGATTTGTTTTTTTCTAAAGAAAAGAAATTGGAATTCATCTTCATAATTTGAGAAAAGAAGTGATGGAACGTCTTATTGTGAATCAACTTATTCCAGTTAATTTACAGCTCTCATTCAGTTCATTCAGTTCATTGTTTACTGGCTGTGTTTATCATTCTGGTTATTTCTCAGTTGACCTGAAAAAAAAAATACTACCAATGAATCTTATTGGGTAGAGATGCTAAACTTCAGCATTCTGCTCCGGCATAACTTATGGTAAAGCATTGCTGCAGCAGCTGCCTGGATATGATGGAAAGCAGACTGCTGACTTCTGCCAAGTATATTAGAGCTTGATTTGTCCCTTTGAGTATATCACATGTAATGTACACAGAATGCATTTAAAGAAAGCTGAAATGGAACCCAGTGAACCAATATTACCAGCGGGTCTCTTCTGGAAGTGCACAGAAGATATTTATGGGAACCATTGTGGTGCACTCAGATGAAGCTGTATTTGAGGGTAGAATATATACAATTGACAGGCTCATGTGCCACATAATATTTTTCATTGTAGACTGTATTTCCAAATTGAACAAATCTCATACATGTTAAATGGCTGCAACATATGTATCAGATTAATATGGAATGACCTTGCCACTCCAGATGTTCTGTAGAGTTTTTTGGAGATGGTTTTGGGTGTTGATTCAGTTTGAAATAATATTCCTTGATGATAATCTCAATGATGAAAAAGATTTAACCCAAACAGTGACACTAGAGGGAGCCCTCTTCCAGAAATCCCTGGAGAGAGGCTAATAAAGCTATAAGTAAATAAGCTAATTAAATAATTATTCAATCAGAGCACCATAATCATTGACAGTACTAGGAGAGGTTTTGTGTCCCTACCAATGAAGGGCTGTCAGATAGACTAGTCTCTACTGAATCTGATCTCTTTAAAGGCCAGTGGCCACCAGTACTCTTAGGGGTAGTTTGGGAGGATACATGTATGGGAACAAAATGATAATTCCAAATTATGGCAGGTTATCTCTAGATAACCTCTAGAGAGACTTTTATTATTGTTTTCTAATAGTCCGGATATCATAGATACAAAATGAATTTGTCTCCCCTTTGTAATTGGTTTGGTAGGACAAATGATAAGCACACTGTGTTTACCTATCAGAGATGGGAAGTGACATTAGAGAATGACACATGAAAATCTGTGTCTGTAAATACCTGTATGCTGGTATCTAGGATATGGCTATTAAAGATCAAATGGAACCTAGAATCCCCAAATAATACCTTCTTAGTACCATCCCAGTCATTGGGAATGTGTGGTACATGGAAAAAATGTTGTTCCTGTTGTAAAGAAATGGAGAATGACACTATAATTTTAACTCATTTCATGGTGCATTAACTGTAACTTTAATCTTTCTACCAAAGCTGTATAGTGTAACAAATGACTAGTTAAGTGATAGAATTATACTGTGGTTAGAAAATATTTTGGGAGGCTGACTTAAGCCCACAGAAAATATGTATGGAAACAAATTGGTCAACAATATGAGTGAATTTAGGCTTACTTTAGAAATAATCACACAAAATACCTTCATTAAAATATATAAATGATTCAAATAACCAGAAGTGATAGAGGAAAAAGAGTCATCAGAGTTGTAAGAGAATATGAAAAGACCTATAAAGAAATATGGCCACAATCACATGCTGGGGGAGGAAATTCCTATTTCTATTGGATGAGCTGGAATTATGGTAGTTGTCAGGATACTAGTAGGCTTATTCTTCTGTATAAAATACTGTAAGACAAATAATAAAAAGAGATACCTGAAAAATATATGTTAAAGGGGTTTTGACTGATGTCAGAGTGTGGACCAGAAAGGAAAATGTTAATCTCAGACCTGCAAGTCATTTTCTCCCTTTGCTGTGAGATGCCTCTGGAAGGAAAGATATATCAAAAGCCTTGTGAACATTATAAAGATAGAACGCCTGACAAACACAGTAATGTTATTTACCAACAGGAGAATTCCGATACATGAGTACTTTTGTACATGTCTGTAGTCCAGGATTGCTTATATCAAACCTGGAAATGTGTGAATTTATGGGGCATGGCTACCTGGAAAATATCACGTAAGCTATGTGACCATCTGGATATAAAAGTGGAGATGTCTCATGACAGAAATACCTTTTTTTTTTTTAATGTAAGCAATGCTTCTGCATGCAACATTTATAGCTCATGTATTAAGTCTAAACCAGAGTCAATACTCCTGCAACCACAAAGGGACCTGGGGAGTGGTTTTGGCTATTCCAGACTTCCCCATCTTTCGCTATATTTGTGATGTCCTGTCTCCTTGAAATTATTTGTGTGGTTTAATTCTGGATAATATCTTTGTCTTATTTGACAATTCAACCATTTGATATCATTTCAAACTACATCCTTCAGTGCTATATAACCCTTGCAATTGGCCAAACCTTTCCTCTTTACTTTAGAGCTTTAACAAAACTTGCTTGCCCCTTGATCTGAGTACTCTAGACCTTGTTATCAACTAGTAAATTGATTATTGATATTCACTTTTATTATTATTAATTTATTTATTTGAGAGAGAGAGAAAGTGCGAATGTGGGTGGGGCAGATGGAGAGAATCTCAAGCAGACTCCCCACTGAGCACATAGCCTGGTGAAAGACTCAGTCACACAACCCATAACCCATGAGATCCTGACCTGAGCTGGAATCACAAGTTGGATGCTAACTGACTGCACCACCCAGGTGCCCCTGTAGTAGTATATTTTTTTAAAAAAGATTTTATTTATTTATTCATGAGAGATACAGAGAGAGGCAGAGATATAGGCAGAGGAAGAGGCAGACTCCCTGCGGGGAGCCTAATGAGGAACTTGATCCTATTACCTTGGATCACACTCTGAACCAAGGGCAGATGCTCAACCACTGAGCCATCAGGTGTCTCTATTTTTATTATTATTTTTTTTTATTGTGAATGTTCTATGGTTAAAGAAACTGATCTGGAATCACTTGTGTTATCACAGAACCATAGTGACAGGGTGTGTTATTTTCTGCTTCTCTTCAAATGAAGGTGATTCCTTTTACCTTTTGAACCATTAATGTGGCTTTCCTAATGCCTCCCCTTGACACTATCAGCCTGGAAATATATATATATATATTTTTTGTTAACATGTCTTATTTCTACAATTATGACAGGGGGTATGTCACTATTTTCCAAACCTCTCATACAATGTCTAACAGAATATATTTCCTGTAGAGGCACTTGATGAATATTTGACAAATTAAATTGAATGGACAGATGAGCCTTTTGGTTTTTCTCAAATTAGGAGAAATTGTCATGATAACGTTATTAGCATAATAGGCAACCTCTACTCTGGTTTATCTTCTAAGATCCCACCCTTAGAAGACAAGATAAAATGTCTTTCCTCTTTTACATTTTCTTTATTGTGAAGGAAGAGACAAGCATTTATTTTCTTTTCAGTGGGGTGGGGAACAGTTTCAAGGATTTAACTGAGTCTATCCAGCAGGTTCAGATAATTCCTGAATTTGCCAGTAATCAAAATTATGGGAGAAAGGAGAAATTAGTGAATTAGAGAAATTAAGAAGCCTATTATATATTACTGATTTGGTGAATCTGTTGCTGGGGTTTAATGAAAAGTCACTGAAAAGGCAACAATGGGGAAAATTGGCATTTACAGAAACTTGTAATTTGTTTCTTCTTAAGAAAGATTCACGTTGAGGTCCAATTAAGATCAAAATAGTTTTTATTGGCAGTTCATTAAACCCAACAGATGGTCAGTGATTTCTGTTGAGAGAGTTACAGTTTACAAATGAGGATTTTAATGAGTATTTAGATACTTGAGTACCTCTTCTTAACAGCACCTCCTATTTTTCTTCATCCATTGGTGTACAAAAAGTCCATTCTAGCAAATTGGCACTGTTTGAGAAGCAATGGATGTGAGATGTTCAGAGGTTGGAAACTTTGTAGGTTGGGATCGTTATATAAAATGCTTGGAGAAAACAATCAATTGTTAGTAATTTCTTGCTTTAGTCACTTTTTCTCTGGCAATTAGGCCTAGGTTGGGATCTTTTGGTGTTTGATCTGTTCATGAAAATAAATAGCCATGTGGGGAGAAAAAGGAAACAATTATGTTAAGAGGGTTTTCTTTACTCTCTCTTTTGAAACTGTTAACAAAACTCAAGTATAAAACCCACTTTGTTAGGAAAATAATTTATCATAGGCAGCCTTAGGCTTTTGGAATTGAAAAAACTTCTTGTGGCACTTGGGTGGCTAAGTCCGGTTAAGTGTCTGATTCTTGATTTCTGCTCAGGTCATGATCTCAGGGTCATGAGACAGGGCCCCATGTTGGGCTCTGTGCTCGGGGCATGGAGCCTGTTTAAAATTCTCTCTCTCCCTCTCCATTTCTCCCCATTCCCCAATTCACATGCTCAGTCTCTCAAAATAAATACATAAATTAAAATAAAACACTTCCTTTTTTTCTAAGAATTTACAGTATCTTTGTGAAATAGATGTATGTCACATACTGTACATCATTAAACAGGGATGTTGGTGTGGGCTGTTTTTTAAATGAGTCACTCTCACCAGCTATTTTGCTGGCCACAGACAAAGGGAGTTGTCAGTATGTTTATTTTTTCTCTATATGGTTACAACATCAATACTAATTATTAAATTTTTCTTGATTTTCAGAAAAAATTAATATAAAGACTTCTCTGTCAATATATCTCAGAGAAGGATATTTCCCTTTCTTTAGAAAATGATTTTATGTCAGGATCATTTCTGGGAGGCTCATCAAAGTTTCATGTGATATGTTCATTTTTATTCTGGAAGTTGGTATTTCAATACTATTGTGTAATACTCAAAAGGCCCTAAAATTTAATCTCAGAGTAGTATTATGATAAAGAAAAAACTACAACCAAAAACTAACTTCATGAAAACTCAAGTTTTTTTCCTTGAATACCCTGAAAAACAATGATTCTACTCATGCTAGTAATCATTCAAACTCTATTTGCTTTCTTAATAATTAACTTCTAGTTCTTCATTTAAGCTTCAGTGCTGTTTAGATAATAAAACTCTTTTCACAGGATCACTTCATGTATTGATACACTTTTAAAGGAAGGAAGGAAAGATTATTTTCCAGTCATGTCCCAAGAACTTGATGGTTGGGTGACACCAAGAAACTTACGACTAGTTTCCTTGTTTCCAGTGTTATTAATTCAGTATCTTAGAAAAAAACAAATGATGACAAACAAACAAAAACAGGCTTGCTTAAATACTACTTTTATCAGATACACTTAGTGAATGACTCTATTTCATGTTCTGTTGGAACCAAATTTCTCTATGTGGCTTTTAAGTCTCTTTTTACTTTCTGACTACATTGGTAGCTCTCAAATTTATTTTCTCCAGACTGGTCTCTGTATGGTTTCATAAGCATGCCCTATTTATTAATTCTTTCACATCTTTAGTAGTGATGTTCCTTTGTTCTGGAATGCTGTCTCCTCTCCTGCTTGTTTCCAACTAATAACTACCAACTTCTTGAAATCTTCCCTGACAACTCCAGCACTTTTTGAACTCTTTATTTAAATTCCTAGTACTTTCACATTGAATTACACAAAATGTTTTATTTAATTAATGCAACATTTCATTTAGCTATTATAGTTGCAAATGATGATTTTCACAAGACTGAGTTTTCCAGATGATGAAAGCACTGAAATGTCTTCATTTCTGTATAGTTTTCTATGAAATATTTCTGCGAAGTATTACAAACATCTCTGCCTAATTACATAAAGAAATATAGAGCATACTTAAAGTTATTGGTGATTCACGATCATTATTATTAATGTCAGTTATTACACTATGCTATAATATAGTATACACCAAGGTATATAGGGCTATTTACTCTATGTAAACCTTCTTCTAAATTCACATTTTCTTCAGTTTCTTTTCTTGATAATAGACTTTCAGGTGTCATCTTCTTTTCCCTGACCCATATTTTTGCCTTTATAATAAAACTATATTTTCCCATATATCTATTCTAATCCTTTTGGATGGAACAGACCCTTCTTATTGGTGGCAAGGGTACTTCAGAGTGGTCAAGACAGCACATCATCTTAAATTCTAGGGGCTTGAGCCAATTCATCTGAGCCCTTTCTCCACATAAGGAGAAAAATTTCTTACCTTTTCCAACCCTGGGGTGTCCCTTTATGTCATTCTGACAACCAAATAGAATGGGCATGTGGTTGTAGAAGCATTTATTTATTTCCATTAACAAACTTGTTTATCTTTGAGGTCTGTCTTGCTTGCCTGGTCTCCAGTTGCAACTGAGATGATTATAAATTTGCTATTTTTAAAAATAATATTTCATGTCTTTCTATTTTCAGTGTGATAAAAACATAAACATGTCTTTTGAACATTCACCATAAAATTGGTTCATTCTGAAAAATGATGATGAAAAATGATAATGGTTTCTGTTTGTATCTGCTTTATATGTGTAGATTCCTCATACATTACCAACTTAAATCTTATAATCGTAAGACATAGTTTTGATACGTTGATTCTATAGATGAATAAAGTGAAGGTTAAAGAGAGAAAGAAGCTAAACTGCTGGTAAGTGGGCTTCACACTGAAGTCTTTTGAGCCCTATTCCGGTGTATCCTCATCTACTACTTCACCCCCTGAGCAATGCATTGTGCTAGACTTCAAGAAGCCCTTTGCTTATTCAAAATGGATAGAATGAACATAGAGTAACTACATAACTAGAATGTGATGATAAGTGCTCTGTAGAGGTGTGGCAGTGCAGTGGAAATTCAAAGGGCATGGTGTGGTGTATATGTGCGTGTATGCACATGGGTTTGTGTGTCTAAGTGCTTGCCAAAGCAAAACATATAAGAAGGTCATTGACATTTATAAGGAAGATATATCCTAATAAATAGGCATTGGTATGTGTATGAGATGGGATAAGATGACAGATAAAGCCTTGGTTGGAGAAACAAAGAATTATGCAGTTAAGACTCATTCAAAGTACACCTAGGGGAGTTGTGGTGGATAAGTGGAGATTTGAGGTATTATATCATGGAAGGTTGTGATTTCCATGCTGAGGACTGTCCTTAAAACTGTTTCCATGAATGGGGGACTTGGTTTAGTTGTGAGGGATGGAATTAGATATAACATTATAATGAACTAATTTTCTTCTTTGGTTGAAGAAAAGGTAGGACTAGCATTTAAGTATTTTGAATAAGAGGCTAATATTGGTGAAATTGCTCTTGATTACAATGTTCCAGACAGTCTTTTGTTTATATGCTTATGCAGGGGGAATTTGGAGATTTCTCGATATTTGTGTATTCAATGCTCTTGTTTCCACTCCAGATACAAATTCTTTAAAATAGTCACTGGAGAAGAGATCAGGAGTGCTATAAAGACCCCTCACTGGGATTTTAATTAAAGATAATGTATTTATGCTCAAGAAGAAGGTTATTAGAAATCATTAATAACACAATTTAACTTCATAGAAGAATTTTATATTTCTCAATAACTCGTCCTCAATATGGTGATGTTTACACCATTTCCAGTTTCTTTTTTTATCTTAAGCTTTGGTAAGGCTCTTTTCTTTTTCCAAATAGTGGTTAATGACCAGCTACTTACTTTAAAAATTTTGGCTCTTTAAGACAAATCATTAAAACCAGCTACTTAAAAAATAATAAAATAAAATAAAATAAATAAAATAAAATAAAACCAGCTACTTGACTGACTGCTTGGCTGAGCAGTTAGCACACTTAAAATAAGTCTGTTAGTCCATTATAGAAAACAATCTACAATGTATAGAATATAATTAAGCCCTCTTTTTCTTTTCTCCATTTTAGTGGACACACTTTGTTTTGCCTTTGCCTTATCTTCCAGTAAGACTTTCAGTATTAATCAATTCCTAGCAAAGAAACAGAAGTGAAATCTACCCATTTCTCAAAGAATTCACCTGAAAACTAGTAATAAGATAACGTATAAGCCAGGGACCCTGGGAAAGAACTAAACTGGGATTGCAAAAACCAGACCACATGATGGTAAATATTTTTGTGCTGTGTTGAGTTCAAGCTAGAAAGACACTTTGAAAATATTTCAATGCAGTTTTTTAAAGAAAAAGTCAGATATTGAGGCTTTTTAACTTTTATTCATTTATTGAATAAAAAATTTAAAAATACACATGTAGGCCATTTTGAACTAAAAATAAAATCCGAAACATTTTATTTGGTGGCACACTTTTATAATCAAGTTTCCAAGTTGGAATAAACTCTTTGAAGATCAAATAATCTTTTTGACTGTAATTGGGTTTAGTTCTATCTGTATTTAATCTTTTTATTTATTTAAAAAATTTTTTTTAAAAGATCACTTATTTATTTGAGACAGAGAGAGGGAGAGAGAGAGCATGAGTGGGAGGGACAGAGGGAGAAGGAGAGAGAATCTTGAGCAGTCTCTGCCCTGAGATAGGAGCCTAATGTGGGGCTCCAACCCAAGATCCTTAGATCATGACCTGAGCCCAAACTGAGTCTGACGTTCAATCAACTGTGCCACCTAGGTGGCTTCAGTGCCTAATATTTTTAGATTTCTGTAGACAATATGAAGAGATTTGATTTTCTATATATTACTTAAAATTTTGAGCCATGGTTTTAGTTTTGCTAAGGGCTAAAATCAGAAAATACATCATATATTTATATGCTGACATCTATCCATTTTAAAGAAGAGTTATAGAAGCTGTTATGTCTTATTATTGCATTATTTGCAAACAAGAAATTATATCCCTATCCTAATGTGAATTCATAATATGACTCTATTAATTTGCCACTTTCCAAAACATGGTTTTCTTTAAAAATAAAGAATTTGTATCTAAATTTTTGTGTGTTTTGTAAATATTCACTAAATGATGTATGTGTGTAGGGGCACCTGGTTGGTTTAGTCAGGTAAGTATCTGACTCATGATTCTGGATTGAGTCATGATCTCAGGGTCATGAGCTAGAATCCCATCTCAGGCTCTGTGCTCAGTGCAAGGTGTCTTTAGATTCTCTCTCCTTCTCCCTTTGACCAACCCCCACTCTAGCTCTCAAATAAATAAATAAAAATCTTTTTGAAAAAGCCATATGTGTTTAAATATTATGTTTCTAGTTCCTTGCCAAGCATCAGAAAAATGACATTTCTGAATTTTGTATTCCATTTATTCACTGATGATCTCAAATTTCTATCACCAAACTGAGTTACTTTCCGAAGCTCCACATTCACATATCCAGCTTCTTATTTGATATCTTCATTTGGAGATCTAATAGGTATTTCAAACTTAATGTTTCCGAGTAGAGATACAGATTCTCTAGTTTCTCTATCTCAATTCCAAATCTAATTTTCTCCAAGCCATTATACCTCAATTATACCAATTGTGCAATCAAAAGAAGAAAAAGAAATCAAGAAGTCATTCTTGACTTTTTCTTTTATTCTTGCATGCAGCATGTCAATGAGTTCCACCCCCTCTTCTAAAATAACTGTATTTCAAATCTGACTACTTCTCTTTATTTACCTTGCCAAAACTATTCCAAACAACCCTAATGTCTTTTCCTGATTTCTATAATAGCTTCCTGTTACTCTCTGGTTTAAGAACTTCCGAAGGTTTCACATTGTACATGAAAATTCATTTTTAAAACTATGTATACAAAGTAGGTACACAGTGTACACAGTGCCAAAGACTGCTGGCACTCCCTGGCATCCTGGTTTCTTCTTTTCTTCTTGGGCATAGAGCTAAACTACATTTCCATCTCCCTTGTGGAGGCAAGCTGTGTTTGGGTAGTGGAATGTAGGCAGAAGTGATTGTCACTCTGAGGCTTGCCCCCCTGCCCAAATATCTCATGTGGGTTCCTCAAGTTTCTTTTCCTATTGTGTGGCCAAGTTGGAGGCCCCGTGTTAAAGATGGTATTCCCACAATATAAAAGGAAGATGGCTTTTTCCACCTCCATTTACCCTGGGCAACTCTTATTAGAATGTGACATGTGTAAGAAATAAAGCTTTACTTTATGAAGCCACAGTGTCAGACCCTACCTAATTTGGCATCTGTTTATGTCTTCAATCTCACTTTTTTTTTTTTTTGGTCTCAACTCTCTCTCCTTTCTCATGAGGCACCAGCTTCTCTGGATTTCTTTCTTACCCATGGATGCAGACAAGTCAGAGTCTTTGCATTTGCTATCTTTTTGGTTGGATTTATCTCCCCTTCAGATCAAAATATGACTATTTCCCTCTCTTCAATGAAACTATTAGCTCAAATATCATTTTTTTCAGAGGCCTTCCCTGACTACCATCTGAAACAGCCTTCCATATCAGTCCACTTTCTATTATATTACACTAACACATCTTTGTCTTAGCAATGATCAGTACCTGAAATTATTGTATTGTGTTTGTTTTATGCTCCTTTTTTCCTAGAGTGTCAGCTAAGAGGAGGGATTCTTCATATTCACTGTTATGGCACTAAAAAAGTGATTGGCATGCAGTAGGCACTCAGTAAATATTTGTTAGCTCATTGACTACAACACATAGGTATGCCATTTGAAGATAGGAGTTGTATCCTATATCTGAAATGTATATAAAGCATAAATCTTACAAAATATTTCTAATATAATATCTCATTTAATTACATGTAAATAAGGTAACAATAGAAAGGTATAGGATTTGGAGGCAAAAATATCCAATTCAAGTTTTGAACCTATTCTGTGACCCAAGAACTCATTCTTTTTCAGGCTCTATTTCTACTATTTACACAATGGAAATACTATGATATATACTTTATTCTGAGAGCAGTCACATGAGATAAAATGTTTATGAATAAGCAGTACAAACTGTATAGAGTTCATATAGTATAGGAGTAAGGCCACAAAAGTGTTTTTAAACACATATAAAATACTTTGTGTGTAGATACTTCATGTGTCTAAATACTTTGTAAGTAGGCAATGCTGACAAGTGATACATATGTTAATTAGAAATATTATTACATATTATTAAAATACGAAGTTCTCTTGGTGTATAACATTTTTAGTCATCAGTTCCTTGAGACTTCAAAATAAAAAGGTGTTTGTTTTTTTCTTTTTCCTATGTAGTTCTATAGCTCAAATTTTTCTTTAGCATGCTGTTATTTCAGCGTGGTGAGGGTGAATTGAGTGTCAATATATGGGTGAAAACCCAAATTTTTGTTCTCAAAGAAATGTAAAATTTCTCTTCAGTGATTTTATATTGCATTATTTGGAGAGGCATATGCTCAGATTACCCTTTGTTGGCCTAAAATCTTCCCAAACTCTCCAAACTGGAAATAAACAGTATCTTGGCAATAAATATTTATTATTTATAAGCAAGTCTTACAATCAGGCTATTATCTGTGCATACTTTTCCCAGAAAACAACATATATTACCACAATTAGAAGATGTAATGCTTGTAAAATTCATCTGAGAAACGTTCTTTGAGAAATTAGGGCTGGATGCTGTTTGATATTGTCATTGGAAAAAAGGAACACATGTTCCCTGAACTTGCCCCAGTGAGGAAGCAAGTTAAAATTGGTTATCACTCCTGTTCCTAATTCTGCTCCAGTGTATATAGTAAAATGATCAGAATATTTCTTGCCTTTGAAGTCCCTGTTACCCCCAAGTGAAGTTGTAGGTCATAGGCAGTCTCCTCTGTGTCTGCCTCCAAGACCAAGGGGCCATGCTAGCTCAGAATTGAGACTGGAGAAGACCCTAGATTGCTCAGGCTTTTCCTTTTTCAGCAAAAAGCTGACATGCAATGTGAAATATATCATAATTGATTTTTTTTTGAAGCATTGCTTCAGGGGAAGAAGTAAAGGGAAAAATAGAGTGTTCCTTTGACTGGTTTTTGTCTCCTGGTGTGCTGAAACATCCATCTTATTGCTTATTAAAAATAATCAAAATAGGCTTAGTCCTGAGAAGAAAGCATTTCTGATTTTGACAAAGCTCCTAAATAAAGTTGTTTTTAAATGCCATTATGCAAGTTTTCACAAAGCCAGTGTTAGCAGCTTTGTCCTATTCTGTAATCCTGGCAAAAGAAAATTTTCTTGATTTTGTTAATGAAATCTACAAATCAAGAACATTTGAATAGAGACCTAGGAGAGCACTCTATTAATGTTTTATGATACTTATTTAAAAGAACATAAAGGAACCTGAGAGATTTTGTATCAGGATGGAATTGAAATGCATTATTGCTTACCAATGAGAATATACATGAGTTTTTTCATAAATTGGATTCCAGCTAACCTGATACTCTGCTATAAAAGGGCTTTTACCTTATGGATGTGTATTATTAGCAAACTTTATAGTGCTAAGTATATTGCCTTTATATGTCTAGTGGGGCCTGATCCAGCTTTTGAAAATTGTGCTTAATTAAACACTTGTGCCTCACTGAACATGCTTACTCTGGAGTGAGGACGAGAGTGTGATCATACGAGCCAGTACTGTGGGTGTGATATGGGTTAGGTATGAGTATTTGTTTATGCTTCATTTGCACAAAGAAAGTCTACCATGGCTAACTTTTTCCTTTTCTTCCATACTTGACAGTTCTTGTTGCATTAAAAAAAAACCCTAAATTTTGTCAGGATAGCAAAATGAAATTCAAAGTGTTCCCAAACCACAGCTTTTAGGATAAATTCCACAGACATTTTACAAAATATCATAAATGCACATAGGCAGCAAATTTAGATGGTATAGTAAGTGTAAAATTAAACAGAAAACTTACCCTCCCATTCGCATTCCCATCCAGAACTTAAAGTTTGTCACTCTTGAAACGGTGTTCGTGTATGCTTCCACAAAAACATTGTGTGCCTGAATACAGGTATATATGAATACATTCTTATATATCAATAGGAAAATGTGCTTTAGAAATTGTTTGTGGGGGCACCTGAGTGGCTCAGTCGGTTAAGTCTGTCTTCGCCTCAGGTCATGATCCCAGGGTCCTCTGCTGGGAGCCTGCTTCTCCCTCTCCCTTTCCCTCTCCTTCTGCCTGCCACTCCCTTTGCTTGTGCTCTCTCTCTCTGTCAAATAAATAAATAAATAAATAAATAAATAAATAAATAAATAAATAAAATCTTTTAAAAAATGTTCTTGAAAGGAAGGATGCTATCACAGTGTGATAAACCTGACTTTTTAAATTTAGTTCATCCTGGAGAGCTTTTCTTAGCAATGAATATAGCTCTACTTCAGTCTTTTCAGTGAATGTATTAATTCCATGGTGTGGATGGACAATAATATATAATAATATATTCAACCACTCACTTATTAATGAATACTCAGATTTTTTTTTTTTTTTTTTTTTGCCAGGGCAAATAATGCTGCTTGATACTCATGCATAGATCTTTCAGTGAGTATTACACAGAATAAATTCTCAGAAGTTGAATTGCTGGGTTAAAGGGCAGCTGTATTTTATTTTATTGTTTAAAGATTTTATTTATTTATTCATGAGAGATACAGAGAGAGAGGCAGAGACATAGGCAGAGGGAGAAGCAGGGTGTCCGTGAGGAGAGCCCAGGACCCCGGGATCACAACCTGAGCTAAAGGCAGATGCTCAGCCTCTGAGCCACCCAGGTGCCCCGGGGCAGCTGCATTTTAAATTTTAGTGATTTTGCCCAATTCCACTCTAAAAGGTTATAGGTAGTTTACAGTTTTAGCGGTCATACGCCAGAGGGACTCTTCCCATACTTCTCTCAGAACTGGCTTTTACTAGACTTTTAGTTTCTGGCATAGTATGGTAAACTAAGATGTTTGGACAAGTGTATACTTCTTGGTGAAATATTTGCAAAGTAAATTAATAGAAAGTCAAGCAATAGTCTTCCCTTCATATAACTGTAGAGGATTTGAAAGCTGAACTAAAGAGTGTCTCTTGGTTATTCAAAACCAGTAGATGCATACCAACCTGAAGCAGGCAGTCTGACGCTGTAGGCTGCTTGTTTTCTTGGGAACATCGAGAGAGACTAGCCAATTCATTTTTGATCATCAATGAATTTCTAGCCAATTCATATTTGTCCCTCTATTATTACTCTTAAACTTTTGCCGCAAATGAAGTTGGTTATGGTAGATATTAATGCTTGATATATTTTCCAGTCCTTTTTTTTAAAAAGATTTTATTTTATTTATTTATTCATGAGAGACAGAGAGAGAGAGGCAGAGACACAGGCAAAGGGAGAAGCAGGCTCCCTGCAGGGAGCCCGACATGGGACTAGATCCCAGGACTCCAGGATCATGACCTGAGCTAAAGGCGGTGCTAAACCACTGAGCCACCCAGGCTGCCCCTCCGGTCTTTTCTTAATAAAAGTTTTAGCAAAATTATAATGATCTTTACACCAACAGCTACAAAATAAAGAGATTTACGAAAATTTATTTTACTTCACAGCTCCATTTTATTATTTCAAACTAGGCATAAAATTTTTCCTTTAAAATTGTATGGTCTTTGAAATGCTCTGTTATCCACACCTGCTTCCATGGAGGAATCTGGTTCTGGATGGTTTTTTGGTCATAATATGGTTCCTCATCTCAGGTAGGTTTTTCTTGTTTTTATTATTATTATTTTTTGTTTCTATTTGTTTATTGTTGTTTAATTGTTGGAAAAAGATCAGCAACTACAATTGGGACTTTTTTCTTTTCAAGGATTTTCACTAAATCCAGGGAACCAGCAAAGTATTAAGCAATTTCTCCTTAAGCCAAAATGAGTTTCAGGATTCCTTTTATCTCTAAAAATGGTGATATTATGAAAAGTTTCATTTTGGATTTTATGTCTACTTGGGGAGGACTTCTTTCATGTAAAGCATTTGCATTTCAATCATTTGGAGCGTTAGTCTGTGAGGACAACCTTTTGTCCATATTTAATTTTAGTGGGTTCTTTCATTTTCTGTTATCTACACAGGCATTTCCACTTGGCTAGTTTCTATCTCTTCTCTCATCTGGTTTTTCATTAGGCCTGGTTGACCTGAATTGGCTGTATTCTCTGTCTTTTATTTTATAGATGCTCTTGTGACTCTCTCAGTCAGGTGGTCCTGGCGGTGGGCATTCATTTCATTCTTGGCAGTTTCCCATGTGGAGTTGTGGTACGTGCTCCTGCCTTGTGATGACAATGCCAGATCTCCTCCTGTATCTCATCAGCTACCTTTCATCCAAACTTCATTGCAATCCAATCTTTTATTTAGTAGTAACTGGGTCACTTTATAGCAGGAACTGCCTTTTCAAAATGTAATTTTGAAAGTCAGCTCTAGCATTGAAATAGATAAAAGCCTCCACTGGCTAAATTTCCATATTTTCTGATGTCTTTTGCGTACATCGAATTTACTGCTAGACTTAGTCTTTGACAAAATAAAATGAAGCTAGAAAATAACTTTATTCTATCCAAAGGATAATATTTCTTCTAAATACCAGATATCTGTTTTTCCCCTCCAGTTTTAGTGATGCATAATTAACAAATAAGAATTGTATATACTTAAAAGTGTACAACTTGATGTTTTGATATATGTATACATTGTGAGAGGGTCACTAGAATCAAGCTAATTAACATGTCCTTCATCTCCCAAAGAATTAACATTTCTTCTTTCTCTCTTTTTCTCTTTCTTTCTTTTTTCTTTTTCTTCCTTCCTTCTTTCTTTCTTTCTTTCTTTCTTTCTTTCTTTCTTTCTTTCTTTTTCTTCTTTCTTTCTTTCCTCTTCTTTCTCTTCTTTCTTTCTTCTTTCTCTTCTTTCTTTCTTTCTTTCTTTCTTTCTTTCTTTCTTTCTTTCTTTCTTTCTTTCTTTCCTCTTCTTTCTTTCTCTTTCTTTTTTTCTTTCTTTCTTTCTTTCCTTAGCAAATTTCAGGTATATAATACAGTGTCATTAACTATAGCCCCCATCTCCAGGACTTTTTCACCCTGGATAACTAAAATTTTTTACCCTTGACCAACATTTATTTCTCCTTCTTTCTGTCCCTGGCAATTTATTCTACTCTCTGCTTTTATGAGTTAGACCATTTTAGATTCTACATATAAGTGAGATCATGCAGTGTCTGTCTTTTTGTGTCTGGCTTATTTCACTTGATTTACTCCAGGTTCACCCATGTTGTTCCAAATGTCAGAATTTCCCTCTTTTTGTGACTGAATGATATTCCACTGTGTGCATGTAGGTGTATATCACATTTTAAAATGCATTTATACACTAATGAATATTCAGTTTGTTTCTATATCTTGGCTATTGTGAATAATGCTGCAAATGAGAGTGCAGATATTTCTTAGAGATCTTGGTTTCATTTTTTTTTTTAAAGATATGTACCCAGAAGTGAAATTGCTGGATTGTATAGCAGTTCTATTTTTAATTTTTCAGAATCCTCCATGCTATTTTCCATAATTGTTATGCCAATTTACATTCCCACCAACAATACACAGGGTTTTCCTTTTTTCCATATCCTGATCAACTCTTGTTAACTTTTGTCTTTTTAATAATAGCCATTCTAACATGTGTGAAGTGTTATTGTGGTTTTGACTTTCTGATGATTAAATATTAAGTACCTTTTCATATACCTGTTGGCTATTAGTATGTCTTCTTGGGAGAGATGTCAATTCAGGTCTTTTGTCCATTTTATATATGTATTGCTATTGAGTTATATTATTTCCTTGTATATTTTGGATATTACCCCCTATTAGCTATATGGTTTGCCAATATTTCCTCCCATTCCATAGATTGGCTTTTGACTTTATTGATTGTTTTCTTTACTGTGCAGAAGTTATTTAGTTAAATTAAGTACAATTCCACTTTATTATTTTTGTTGTTGCTTGTGCTTTTGGTGTTATATCTAAGAAATCATTGACAAGACAAATGTTAAGAAGTTTTTTCTCTATATTTTCTTCTAGAAGTTTTACAGTTTCAGGCCTTATGTTTAAGTACATAATCCATTTTAAGTTGATTTCTAAAATATGGTGTGATGCAAGAGTCCCATTTCGTTTGGTTTGCATGTGGATACTAAACTTTCCCTATTGTGTTTTCTTGGCATCCTAGTCAAAAATAAGTTGACCTTTTTTGTTTTTTTAAAGATTTTATTTATTCATGAGAGACACAGAGACAGAGGCAGAGACACAGGCAGAGGGAGAAGCAGGCTTCATGCAAGAGCCAGATGTGGAACTCCTTCCGGGGACTCCGGGATTGCCCTGAGCCAAAGGCAGATGTTCAATCACTGAGCCACCCCAGAGTCCCAAAGATAAGTTGGCCTTAATTGTGTAGATTGATTTCTGAGCTCTCTACTTTGTTCTGTTGGTCTATAAGTCTTTCTTTATGCCAGTATCCTACTGTTTGATTTCTATAGGTTTGTGATGTATTTTGAAACTAGGAAATGTGATACCTTCAGCTTTTTTCTTGCTCAAGATTGCTTTAGCTATAAGGAGTCTTTTGTGTTTTCATATGGATTTTAGTGTTGCTTTTTTTTTTCTGTAAAGGATGCTATTGGGATTTTGGTCGAGATTGCTCTATATCTGTAGATCATTTTGGATAGTACGCATATTTTAGCAATATTAATTTTTCTGTTCACAAATATAGGATGTTTATCCCTTTATCTGTGTCTTCCTTAATTTCCTTCATCAGTGTTTTATAATTTTCATTATGAACATCTTTTACCTCTTTGGTTATTTCCTAAATACTTTGTTCTTGTTGTTGCTATTATAAATGGGATTTTTAAAAATTCTATTTTGGATAGTTTATTGAAAGACCACTGATTTTTGTTTGTTGATTTTATATCTGTAACTTTACTGAATGAGTTTATTAGTTCAAACAGTTTCTTTTTTTTTTTTAATTGTTATTGTGTAATCTTTTGGGTTTTCTACATAGATAATCATGTCATCTGTGAACAGAAATAATTTTACTTTTCTTTTCTGACTTGAATGGCTTTTATTTCTTTTTCTTCTCTAAATGCTCTGAGGAGGATTTCCAATACTTTAGTTGAATAGAAATGGTGAGAGTGAGAGTGGGTACTTGTACCAGATCACAGAGGAAAAGCTTTCAGTTTTCCATATTGATTATGATGTTAGCTGTAGATTTTTCATATATGGCTTTTATTGTGTTGAGATAAGCTTCTTCTATACCTTTTTTGTTGAAAGGTATTGTTTTTTTTTTTTTTTTTTTTTCATGAATGGGTGTTAGATGCTTTCTTAGGAGTCCCCAGAAAAAGAAAGAAGTCCCTTTAGGCCCCTAGCTGTTTCCTGTTTTCTGTGATCTGTGCATTACTGTCTCTTACTTCCTAACTGTACTTCTTGTGGAACTTCCTAGGAGGTGTCAGAATTACAAAGAAATACAAAAACTTCAATAGTTAAGGATTTTAAGGGAACAAAGGGAATGCAAAAGCTAACAGTCTCTAAGACCAGGGAGTAGCCTAGCAATACATCAGTGGTAAAATTTCCAATGCTATTTCGAAAGTAAGCAACATTTGCCTGAGATAAGGAGCCCAAGACCCCATCCAGTTTACACTAGCTGGCTCTCAGTGCCTGTCTTTAGCCCCTTACTCTTGTCTAACAGTTACCTCTGACTCATTAGAACTGTTAAAATCTCTGCCCAAGGAGGAGCACAAGCTTCATTAACATAACATAGGATGCCTGTATGGGCATATTTTCTATGTATTTTGTATAACCTTATATCTGCCCTTACATTGGATGACAAAACTCCCCTTTCTGAATATTCATCCTAACCCTAATAAAAGGACCTCCCCCCCCCCCCCCCCCCCGCTGGACTCCAGGAGTCAAGGGTTTGGAAATTATTCCCCATGATTTGTTGCAAATACAATTTCCTTTGTGTGATGACTCCACCTGGTGTAGTCTCTGTAACTCATTCTGTTAATGTGTGTGACATTGATTTGCATATATGTGTTGAATCATCCTTTCATCCCAGAGGTAAATCCCACTTGGCAAGGGTTTACAATTCTTTCAAAGTAATATTGATCCAATTTCTGTTTTAAAGCATTTATTTAATTCTACACTGATATCTCTTCATAAACTTTATCTATCATATCTATCTATCTATCTATCTATCATTTATTTATCCTCTATCTCGGTTTAACCTAAGATAATTCTGGTTTCAATCTTA
This sequence comes from Nyctereutes procyonoides, assembly GCF_905146905.1. Classification (NCBI taxonomy): domain Eukaryota; kingdom Metazoa; phylum Chordata; class Mammalia; order Carnivora; family Canidae; genus Nyctereutes; species Nyctereutes procyonoides. The sequence goes on along the minus strand of NW_026575141.1, from coordinate 13,493,044 downwards.
TTCTAAACACTTTGTTTACTGAAACACCAAAAGGATGCGTTAAATCAGTCTCTTTTATAAAGTAATTTAGTTTGAGTTTTAGTCTCAAGAGTGTCACTTATAGATAATTGACCTTGAGTAAGCCACTTAACTCAGGATTCTCCATTTCCTTATTCATAAAATGGAGAAAAAATCGTTACCTCAAACACTTTTGAAAATAACAAATGAAATAATATATATGGAAGTGCTTTATAAATAGGAGTGCGATATAGTGGTAAGCATTATTATTATTGGGACATGTTATAGGATTTGGAGTTTTATATCTTTAAATATCTCCTAAAAATCACTTGGAAGTTTGCAATAGGGAAAGCATTCATCTGTGTAAATTCTTCAGTTCTTCTAAGCTTTTCTTTCTTTTTTTTTTTTTTTTTTAGTCTAAGCTTTTCTACTGCATTAGACTGGGGAAAGATAATTAGCTGTTGAGAGATTTTAAACAAGAGAGTGAGGTAATTAGACCTGTGCTTTTGAAAGGTCAGGCTGCAGCCTGAGAAAGATGTGGGTGGTAGTTGAAGTGGTAGCAGACAGAGTGAAGAGATCATGTAGGAGGCTGTTTGACGGGTCACACAAGTAGATCATAACATTCTGGATTTGCTAGCAAAGACCAATGGAAGTGCCAGCTTTGCAAAGTTTTAAGGAAATGGAATCAAGCAGATAGGAAGAAGAAGAGTTATAAAAAACATACGGTTTTTGGCTTGATTAAGCTAGTGGGAATTTTATAGCTTTTCATGTGGTAGGAAACACAGGACAGTTTTCATTAGCAGGATTTTTCTGCTTTGCATGAGGCTAGGAAACACAGAATGAGGAACACATTTGTGGAGAAGTTATTGGTTTATTTTTTGAAAAAGCAGAGATTGGGACATTGAAGTGGATACATGTGATTGCAATTCTGAAACTTAGGAGGGACACTGAACTACTGGTGATAGTTGTGGCCGTAAGACTAAATGAGATTGTTTAGAAAGAGGGCTTGTAGACCAAAAGAGGATAAGGTCCAAGACTATCAACATTTAATAGATGAACAGAAAAGGTCCATCTGTTGTGCATCCCATCTGAGAAAAAGTACCTAAGATCATCTGGCAAACGTAGCACAGCTTCCATCAAGAAATGATGGAGTTTCATGTAAGATAGCAGAAATACTAGCATGTTTAAATTTTCTTTGATTAAATGACAGGACAAGAGAAAAAATATAATAGGAAAAAGAGAGAGGATAAACATAAAGAAGCCCCCAAAGCGATAGCTGTGGCTGGATCCAGATCTCTGTGGGAGGGAGTCCTAGGAAGTTGATACCTCTTTATGAGAAGGAATTGGAAGAAGAGCAGGCACAGTTGCAGAGAATTGAAGTAGTTTCCCTCAGCTTGCTTCTGTCGTTCTCTATAGAGGAGGAAAGAAGGCCATTTACTGAATGATGAGGGATTTGGCAGAGTTCATGGGTAACAGAAATATTTGAAATATGCACTTTGCAGAGTGAATGAAAAAGCTAAAGAAGAAAGCATGAAGACTCTTGGCAGCAAGTAGCACTTTGTCCACTTGGAGACCTCCAGTGTGTCATGAGACCAGCGTGTCTGTTTGTGTAATTTGGTTGAAGATCCTACCAATGTGTGTATAGGCACAGAGAAGATGAGAATTTGGCTTGATCATGTATTGGCATTTAGTTCAGAAAGACTGCTGGAAGGAAAACAGAAAACAAGCAGGACAGATGATGGTAAGAGAGTTATTCACATGATAGAATGTGACATCCAAGGCTAATAGAGAAGGAAGTAAAGGCTGAAGATGAGGCCTCCATTGAAAGGATCAAGGACCAGTGGTCTCAATAAGTCAAAAGAACAGATGCTGTGGAAGTAAACGATGTGAGAGATCTTGGAGGAAAGAAGGTTGTGGTCAAGTTAATATTTGAGCTTTGGAGGTTTGGGGTGGATCAGTGCCTCGTAAGTAAACCTGGACCAAGACGGAGGTCCAGTATATGGCTGTTGGAGTGAGGATGAAGTGGATGTCACTGGAACTGAGGATGGTAAAAACAGATGGGATTAATGTGATGCATCAGAATTCTTTTCTTGTGGAAGCCACTGAGACTGATGACAATGATTGGGATATATAGAAAGACTGTGATCTGAACCCTAAAGTTTTATTGTAGACGAGTTACCAGGCAGTTAAAAGATGCACAGAATTGGAGAGAGAGATGATAATCCAAAGTGGGGAAAGTGGCAGTCTGGGGTCAGATTTGGACCATAAATTTGTTTTATTTGGCTCACATTTTAAAAATGTGATTAATTTGCTGTCATTTATATTTGTGAATTTTTGTATACATGTACATAAAATGTATTTCCCGCTCTGCTTATAAATTAGAACAATCTGGAAACAATAGTACAAATTTTCCTAAGCAAGAACTGTATGAGATAGGTGCTTAGTAAAAATTTGAATAAAGAGCAATTTGGCGTTTTAAGACTATATTCCCCTTGCTCTTCCTTTGTCAATAGGATATATAGTAAACTTAAGATATACAGAAATTACATTGATTTGCAACAAGATATGAGGGGAGGTCTGCTAAAATCTAGTGAAAAATTTTAAGGTATGACATTTTGCTTAAATATTATTATAGTCTATATATTGTAATTTCATGACTTTTAAACAGATCATTATGGGGCTTATATCAAAGGACTTGCTTCTTCTATTAGCTTTTGATATATTGTTCCAAAAGTGATTTTGTGCTTTTAGCTAGGGTATTTACTGTTCTATTTTTTTAAGTTTTTATTTTAATTCCTGTTAGTTAACTTATAGTGTCATATTAGTTTCAGGTGTACGATATAGTGATTTAGCACTTCCATACATCACCCAGTGCTCATTACTATTCTATGTTTGAAAGGTCAGAGACTGCTTAGCTCCTCCTGGCCTTGTTTCCTCCTGGACAAAGAACTGCAAGAGAGTTGTTTGTTTTGTTCCTTCAAGATATCTCTTCCATCAAGAACTTTACTATAAAAAGAAATTTAATAAGATTTAAAGATTCTACTTCTGTTCTTCTGACTTGTTTTCTTAGAAACATATGTTTCTCTTCTCTCTGAATTCCAAATTTAACCATTTTCTCTGCCTTTCTAACACCTGAAAAATCTTGTTCATAACTTTCCACAAGGGAAACATTAATTTATACATAAAATTTAAAAGTCACATATATTTATTTGAAAAGATGTTATGATGGTTAATTTTATGGGTCGACTTGACTAGGCCACAGGGGTGCCCAGACATTTGGTCAAACCCTATTCTGGGTATGTCTGTGAGGGTGTTTTATGAGGAGACTAACCCTTGAATTGGTAGGCAGAGTAATGCAGGTTGCCCACTCTATTGTGGGAGAATCTCATCCTACCATTTGAAGGCCTGCATTGAACAAAAAGGCTGACCCCTCTTTGAATAAGGGGGTGTTCCTCCTGCCTGATTATGGAGCAGAGATATTGGTTTTTTTTTTTTTTTTTTTCCTGCTTGCAAGCTTGAACTGAAAAATTGACTTGGATCTGCAACCTGCTGACGTTAAGACTAGAACTCACACCATTGGCTGTCTGGATTCCCAGGTCTCTGGACTTGAACTAAAACTACACCATTGGTTCTCCTGGCTCTCCAGCTTGCTGACTACAGATGTTGGGACTTCTCAGCCTCACTATTATGGAAGCCAATTCCTTATAATAAATCCCTCCCTGTGTAAATATATTTATTTCATTTCTCTGGACAATCCTGACTAAGATAAATATCAAATGGAGATAAGACACTCTTCTAAAATTTGATGTTTTCATTTTTTGTAATGGAGATCAGGGGAAGTCAAGTATCTATGGAAAGAGAGCCTGAACATAGATGCTATTTTATGTTTTACAGAATCAGTTCTCAGCAGATGCCTTGAGTAGTCAACATTAAATGGGACTATATAATAAATACATTTTAAATTTGAACTTTGACTTGTTCATTTGAGGATGTAAAGATAACTATCTTTTATGTTCTAAAGATTTACCATCCTACTGATCTATTCAGTGTGCTTCCTTACAAATGACTGCTTCAGGTAAATGTTAAGAAAATTATTCTGATAAGAAGCACATTTTATTTTTTTCTAATCTATCAAATACTTATGTTTCTTTTTAGGATCATGACAAACATGAAATTCAATATTCAGATTAAAGTTCTTCATTTCTTTTTGGATCAAATGTTCATGAGGCTATAATGTCTTCCTTAAAAGTTTTGTTTTTTTTATCTTTTATGATCTGATATTATTCTCAATACTTTCAATAAAGGCCTTACAATATAACTTTTTTATTGGGAAGTAAAGATATTTATTTAGTAAATAAATAGTCTGACAGATGGGAGACCTGATAATAAGATCAGAGATCTAAGGGTCTATCCTAAATATATGTCTTTTTCAGACTATAGTGGTATCAATCTTTCAACTAGTTAAAATCTTCTTGTTCTTGAACTACTTTGCAAGTTTCAAGTTGTATGAATTCTATCAGAATTTACTAGTATACTAAAGAGGTAAATTAGCTAATGATATCCCTACCACAAATTTAAAGGGAATCTGGTACTTTTGAGAATTTTAATTTTATTTTCTTTTTATTTTTGGCCCTGCGGAAAGATATATTCATTTGTTATTTGTTTTAAAAAAATGGTATAAGTATGCAGAAAATATATGTTCAAAGAATTTTAAACAAATTCACAAAGATTTCACATTTGTTCTGTTGCTTTTTTCTGTAACTGTACTTTTTTTAAATTTCAGCTCCAACCATGAGCATTGAGTTTTACATTAGATCCTAAAGTTTTACTTTAGCATGTATGTGTGAGTGGGCTCAAACTTTGTGATGCTAGTTGCTGAATTGCTGGTGGAGACTGATTTTAGCTTTCTAAATCAGGAAGGGCTTGCTGTTCTGATGCCCTTTTAAATTAGACAATACATATATTTTTTTTAATTCCCAGAAACACTCTGAAAATATTTCTATGGCTGCCAAAATATAATTATTAGGTGGCAGTAAGATTTTTTGATTTGATATAAAAGGAGGATTTTTAGAAAGACTGTTGCTAGACTGTGCAGAGCCCTAGGTGTTTTGGACTGAATTGTGTTCCCCCAAATTCATATGTTGACCCCTAACCACTGGTGTGGCTGTATTTGGAGATAGGGCTTTTAAGGAGGTAATTAAGTTTAAATGAAATCATAATGGTGGGACCGTATTCCAATTTGGTGTACTCTGAGAAGAGAAAGAGACTTTAGGAGTATACACTCACTGAGAAAAGGCCATGTGGAGACACATTAAGAATGTGGCCATCTGCAAGCTAGGGAAAGAGGCCTCACCAGAAATTAACCCTGCTGGGACCTTGGTCTTGGACTTAATAGTCTCCAGAACTGTGAAAAAAATAAATTTCTGTTGTTTAAGCCACCAGTCGATGGTATTTTGTTATGGCAGCCCCAGCAAATCAATACGCTAGGCAAATATTTTTTTGTGAACCATCTTTTCAGGTGGAATGTTCCTGGTTAATTTCATATTTTACAAAGAGAAGAACGTAGCAAAACTGTGGTTATTCATGATGTCAAGGTTTTGTTTGTATTAAAATTATATAGATCTTGCTTCTGCAGTTTCCCAATGCCATTTATTTAATGCTGGTTACATTGTTATTCATGATGCAGCATCATTCATTGTGCCATCTATGAACACTGGTGTCCTGTAAATCTTCCAAAAGTTGTTACTTTGTTTCTTTGCTAATGACTACAAATGCAAGACATACCCAGAGTGTGCAGGAAGATGTGAAGTGTACCTAATTCATTTTCTGGAAATACTAAATTTATCTTTCAAAAGCTTTAAAATAAACATAGAACAACACATCTTCCAACCAGGTCCTCACCTGAACTCTTTAGGCTGCAATGACTGCATGCCTAGAAAGTGACTTCTTTTGATGGTGACCTCACCCCTGACTTCTGGGCACTCCTGTCTCCCTACATTACCATCCATGGGAGGATAGCTGTCCCTGTGATGGGAGGCAAGAAAGGACACTAATGGAAGCACCTTGTTGGTGTTAGCAAACACATCTCAAAAAGCTTTCATTCTTTCATTGGAGAGGGGCATAGCTATCTGTGATCAGGCCAAGGAGAGGTGAGGTTTACATCCTGCCCCTATGGCAGGTATGTGTGGGTACAGGGTAAATAATGCCTACTACTGCTCCCACTATCCTTGGGTGTTATAGACTAAAGTAGTGTTGTTGGAATACCAACCAGCAGGAACAATGCTTTGGCAGTATGTATGGCTCAGCCCCAAAGGTTGTATGGATTGCAAGTAGCCTACATCCCCAGATTTATCCATGGTAAGACCTGAGTGAGCCATCCCAAATTGTGTACAACAACAGTCAGTGGAAAGGATCCTGGAACTGAGCTCTCTATGGGGACATGATATCACCCCAAACATCTTCTGTGCTTCTGGTTGGCTCCATGCTGTAGAGGGGGTCAGAGTCTCAAGAAGACAGAAGCAGAGTTGGGGCCTCCACAGATCCCCATCCTGTTCAGCTTAGGCATCTTGCTTTGAAGGCATTCCCTAGCCAAGACACCCCCTGATACTGAAAGAGAACTTAGAAAATTTAAAGAAAGATACTCAAAGCTTTGGAGCCCCTGAGACAATGACTTGTTTGGATAGAAGAGGGTATTGGTCTTTAGTACCAGGCCAGTGATGGTCTATGTTTGACAGTTGGTCAACCAGTTATCTCTTCTTTTCATTCGCTTCTATTCATTTCTCTCTTCTTGGATATTTTATCAGCACTGTCAACTTCTCCTTAAATTAGGTAGGTTTTGAGCTAGGGTCTATAGAACATTAAAACTCCCACAACTCCCACCTGAAAAAAAAGCAAGCAATTAATGTTTGACTTGGTAATAGCATTTTTTCTATTGCAAATATGTCATGTCATCTTTCTTCTGAGTACTCTAATGTATATTGTAATATTGTATTAAAAAGCAGTTGTATAATGTAGTTCTCTATTGCTATTATAACAAATTACTAGAAATTTGGTGGCTTTACCAATACAGATTTATTATTTTATAGTTTTCTAGGTCAGAAGTCTGACACAGGTCTCAGTGGGCTAAAAGGAACGTGGTGTGGGGCTTATTTCTTTGGAGGGCCTTGGGTTAGAATCCAATTCTTTCCTTTTTTTTTTTTTTTTTTTTTTTACTGTCTAGAGGCTACCTATACTCCTTGGATGGTGGTACCTTTCTCCATCTTCAAAGATGACTACATTGCATCTCACTAACTTCTTTTCCCTAGCCACAACTCTTCCTAATTACAGTGTGGAAAGGTTCTTTGCTCTCCATGTGAGGAGATTGGGCCTTCTTAGATAATCCAGGACAATCTCTTCACCTCAAGATCCTCAAACTTAATTATTCTTGCACAGTTTCTTTTGCCATATTTGGTAACATATTTTCATAGGTTCCAGAAAATTATGGTATGGACATCTTTGGGTGTCTACTACTATTTTGTCTACCACAACAGTTTTAACAACAAAATAGTGTGGCAGGATCTTTATGCTATTTAGAGTACTGTGCCTCTACTGACATAAAAAAAAATCATGATTAAATCCTTGATCATTCACAGGTAAAGAAATTTTTAAAAACACCCATGCTATATGTTTATGATTTTTAAAAGTTTTTTTTATTATTTTAAAGTAATTTCTGCATCCAGTGTGGGGCTTGAACTTACACACGCTCTTTCATCCAGGTGTCCTACAATTTTTTTTATTAAAAGATGTGAATATATCACAAATGGATCATTCAGTTTCCTTTTTAGTGCCTTGCAGTACAATTTAAATGATATAATATCAATAATCATTACTGACAGTTTCCTTTTTATTCTGTGAACTGGAAAATGCCAGTGTTGACATTTATTTAATATTTAGTTATATGTACAGAAAGATTAGAGTCCTAAATTTACTACAACCTTCAAGGCAAAAGGAAAATTTCAGCCTCTGACCAGAAACTATTCATCTAAGGCATGTTGTTAATTTGAATTTGGGATCAAAGAAGAGAACAATGATGGCCTCAAGTGCCTCAAACCAGGGCTGCCTGGGGCTGGTTGATTGGAAATGTAGCCCAAAGAATGTGGGAAATTTTTGCTAAGAAATAAAAAAAATGTCTCTCAGTGTCTTGAACCCATGCAGAGAAAATGATCTGATGTCATGAATGTTGGTTCTATGATGCAATAGAATTAATAAAATACCCTCAGCACTGGAGTAGAAGTCAAGAGGTTTTTGTCTTGAACCATCACTAACTTGTGTAAATAACGTGCCTTACCTGAGCCCGTTTCTTCTCATGGATAAATGAGAAACTTGAGATTGACTAAATTTTTAAATTTTATAATTCCCCATGGTAAAAAATAAGTTGCCTTGGAACATACTTTACATTGATTACCATTTTCAAAAAATTAGTCTCAACTCAAAATTTATGCTCCTTCAAATCTAATAGATAAATGCTTGATATTCCCATTTTTGCCTTTCCATGTCAACTTGCCCATATGTCTAGAATGACAGTCTTATCACGTAGTAGTACAATTTATGGGTATCACTGTCTTCTATTAGTTACTTTGTTTCTCTAGAGCAGCTACTCTACTCATTATTGCTTATATCCCTGGAATTCAGAACATGGATTGTAATGTGCTAGGTCCTAAATAAATATTTTTTGAATAAATGCATTAATGCACTATCTCAATGTATGTTCTGTGTACATAATAGTCTGCTGAGATACTCTGCAAAAGGAGTTCCATATTATTATAATGCTTGTTAAATTGTGACTTTTCTTTCTCCATATGAATATTTACAATTAACTAAGGGTTTGGGAAACTCTGCAGAAGGAAAATAATTTTGTGTAAGTTGGAGTGTTGCACACATTGGATTATGAAATCATTTAAAATAAAATCCACACAAGATGTTTTGCAAAGCAGTATATTGATTTATTAAACATACAACGCTGATAAAATACGATCTTTGGTGATTCTGATAAAATTCCATATTCTTAAGAAATGTATTAAATCAGTTAAATATGATCAGAGCCTTTGCATCAGCCTTCCCATATTCTCAGGCTGCAAAAATTTGTTGTTCTTTCTTATAGAAACTTGTTAGTTTCTTTCATGGAATTTGTCACTATTAGTGGCTTTTTTTTAAATGTTTGTCTTCTTCATTAGACTATGACAACATTGGTTATATATATTTTATTCACATTTTTTTTAACCCAGCTCTTAGCCCATAATGTGAGCATAATAATACTTTTTGAATGGAGAGAATCATCTAGTTGTTTATTCTACCAATTTGAAAAAACTAAGCTGAATTATGAGCTTTTTTTTCTTGCTTTACCAGGCATAACTAACAATAAAATTGTAAGATATTTAATGTGTACAATGTGATAATTTGGTATATGTATGCATTGTGAGGATTCCCTCTAATCAGTTAACACATCCATCACCTCACATATGCATATTTCCTTTTTTTCCTAGTGGAAACACTTAAGTTCTAATCTCTTAGCAAATTTCAATTATACAATACAGTGTTATCAATTATAGTCACCTGTTATGCATTAGATCCTCAGATCTTATTTGTCTTATAACAGCAAATTTGTACCCTTTTTCAACCTTTCTTTCGTCCCTAGACCTATATAATTTTTTTTTTTTAAGATTCCTCCTAAGTGGAGAAATCATGTGGTATTTGTCTTTCTTTGGCTTATTTCACTTGTGCCCTGTGGGTTCATCCACGTTGATATCATCTATCATCTATCATCTATCAATCAATCAATCAATCTATCTATCTATCATCTATCTATCTATCTATCTATCAATCATCTATCTATCTCCCATTTCCTTTATCCATTCATCTGTTGATGGACGTTTAATTTGTTTCCCACATTGGCTATTGTGTGAATAATGCGGCTATTGACATGGGATTACAAATATCTCTTTAAGATAATTGGTTTCATTTCCTTTGAATGTATACCCAGCAGTGGGATGTTTGGATCACATGATAGTTCTATTTTTAATTTCTTGAGGACCTCTATACTGTCTTCCGTAGTGGCTACACCAGTTTGCATTCCCATCAACAGTGCAAGAGGGTTCCCCTTTCTCCATACCCTCTGTAGCATTTGTTATCTCTAACGATGAAATTTAAATGATGAACTTTTGGTTATTTTTTATCCTTTAAAGTATTTATTCATTAAGATATTCTAACTGATAGAATACTACAAAATAGGATTTTCTTTGGAGCATGAGAAGAGAAAAATGAAGAAAAATGAATTGTTTGGTTTATAATTTAGCAGAATGGGATTTCATCCTTAAAACAGAATATAAGAAGGAACCCAAATTTTAGAGGCTTCCTTTTATGCAATTTCTATAATCAGAAATTCCTACATGAAGTTGAATGTGCAGGAAGTAGAAAAGAATTCAGAACTTTGATAGCTTTATTATTTTATCAAATATTTATTGAGACAACCAGGAATTTTACTGAGTGTTCAGAAAGATTGAAGATCAGTGTGGGTATCAGAACTATAAAGCATCACAGTTTATTTTGTGTGATTAACAGTGATAACAATAAAAATACCAAAATATCAAGAGACTGTAATAATTTTTTCAAATATAAGCTTTAGCAATTCACTGTCTCTGAGGCAGGTGGAAATGAACAATGGATTAGCTCCTTTGAGCAAGAGGAAAGCAGGGCTCAGTGGAATTGTGACTTAGTTCTTGTCAGTAGTGTTTACAGGTACAACTGGAAACAACCCTGTTTTTGCTGATCTGTTCTTTTGCTGAACTGATGAGTTGATGAGTTTCTCTCCCCATCTCTTTCTTTTCTCATCAGTTTGATATTTTGGAAAACATTTTAGCCTAATATTTTAGGCAGAGTAGAAAGCTCAGGAGCTCTTATTTCAAGATCTATCTCTTGGGGAAAAAAATAAATGTAATCAGGGATAAATTTCTCTAGGAAAGTCCTCTTGAGGCAGCGGAGAGTTGGTGGGTGGAGTGGATACCATGCAATGTACTTTAAAGCAATCATTACAAACGAGTGCACTTCTATAATAATATGTTAAGCAGTTTCTAATATCCAAGATGAGTGAATTACAAGGAAAATATAAAAAATATATATGCAAGAGAAAGATTAATTCTAATCCATTCCCACTTCTGATATATATATATATATTTCTGGAAGCTTTTACATGTCTGGCAGTCCCAAAAGCTCTGTAGGAGAAGGTATGATCTTTCTCTAGAGGTTTCTTTTGTCTGAAGAATGAAGTGCAGAGAGCATATCATTACTTTGTGGCAAATTACACCTTCTTAACTGGGTTGTTTTCATTTAACCAGTTTTGGTTTAGAATGTACTTAATGCTTATGATCACAACTAGTGTCCCATTATTGGCTGTTAAATGCTGATTCAAAGCTCTCTAACAGGGTTTCCATTACTTAAAAACATCATTCATTTATTTAATAAACATTTCTTGAGCTGTATCTGTGTACGAGGTACTCACTGTCCTATGAATTAGGACATTGCACAGAACAAGCAGGCAGATAGCTCTGTTCTTTCAGAGCAAGAGAAAGAAAGAAAGTATATTGTGGGTTGGACAGTGATCACTGATGAGAATATAAATTGTGGAAAGGAGGTATAAGATATTAGGGGCAGCCAGTGAAAGGGTCACAGAAAAGTAGAATTTTATGTAAAGACCTAAAACAAGTGAAGGAGCTAGTTATCTCTGGAAGAGCGACTGAAGAAGATGGAGGGGCAAGTGTAATGCCCTGAGGTAGGAGCTTGCGTATTGTATGGGATCATGTGAATGAGGAACTATAGTAAGAGATAAAATTAGAGAGGGAATGTGGGCCTCATGATTGGGCTTTGAGATCAGAGTAAGGTCTGGATAGTAGAATCATGTGGGAAGCTCAGGACACTCCCTGGACCAATGAAATTAAAATCTTTGGTGGTAAACCTAGGCAATGATAGTTTTAAATCCCACAGTGTGCAGCCAAGATTGAGAAACATCATTATTAATAGTAGAATGCTACAATCTGAATGAACTGATGAGATGTCTATTTACAAATATTCGCTTTAGCTGGTACTTTAATATTCTGAAGGGCGATAAAAGAGCAGGGATTATTAGTTGGGAGATCTTTGTAAAATTCTAAGTGAGAGATGGTAGTGATGTGTGATGGCAAGAAGTGGTAGCATTTTGGATATATTTTGAGGTATGTTACATCTTCTAAAAGTTCTATATGCTAGTCTGAAATAAATAGCTTATATAGCTCAAGTATGTGAAGTATCCTGGCACTGACTCCTTTGTAGCCAGCTTTACTATAATGGTTCAGAATAAGGGGAAACTAACACTGGAGGTGCTGGTAGTGTTCTGTTTGTTGATCTACATAATGATCACTGATGTATTCAGCTTGGGAGAATTCATCAAGTCATACATTCATGATTTCAGCACTTTGTTGTATATATTTTATTCTTCTACATAACAAGGTGGAAGAGCCTATTTTAGAACAAAAAAAGACTTGAAAATGTATTGATAATACCTCTCTCTTATTGATAGCTGCAGGATGGTAAGGTGATTATGAACAATTGAACATCCTTGCCTTCTAACCCCCTGATGAGCTACATCTTTCACATGTGCCAGTTCTCTATAGAGGCCTTTGTTGACCTTTGCCATAATAATGAACTTGTAAGGTGTCTGTTCTGTTGTGATGAGGTTATCTAGATGAAGCTCTTCCTCTTCGTTAGTATCAGACCTGGTGGGATTGAGGCCCTTGTGGAAGTGAGATAGATCTTTGACTTGGTAGGGGGGAGTAGAAGGGGAATGTCTAATTTCACCAAAGAGCAGAGAAATCAGTTAATTTGAGAATCTTTGCTCTCTTTAATACTGACTTTGCAATGTGACCTTGCACTTTACCAATCCTGCTGTCTTAAAATATGACTCTACTTCGAGGGAGTTCAGCAAAAGTTAATATTTGAAAAGGTTGAATGGACCCAAAGACAAACTAGTATAATTGGATCATATTCTGAAATGCACTAAGGTGTTTTTTTTTTAAATAGACTTAAGCAAAGTTTGCATTTATAAACAAAAGTGAATAGAATAAAAAGATTCTTATCTCATAGGAAGGAATTGACCTACCAGACATAATTCACTGGGACATGCATTTATCGGCAAATACAACGCATTTAAAGAGAGCATTTGCAAGGAGCCAATCACAGTGAATACATTGGCACAATTTCATGAATCTATACCTAGAAAGAGTAAGCTTAGAAGGACCTGCCCGCATTTGCTTGGCACTGTGAGTAGGGCACTTGAAAGGACAAGTTGGATGCTAGTGCTTTGTATGATATTAAGGAATGCATCATTAGGATAACCACATTCAATTCTGTTCTCTATTCAAGTAGTTTGAGTTGGTTTTGAAGGTAGAGTTTCTCAGGACCTGAAAGGGATATAAGGTCTAATGACTTTACCGGGCAATATCTGATAATCCTTACATATCAGCTAATCAACTTAAAAGCAGTCTCAAAGAGGATTTTTATGCCTTTTTTTATTTTTTAAAAAACTCTGCCTTTGAAAGCTCCTGAGAAAGGAGAGATGAGATCTTTTCTATACCAAAAGAGATGCAAATATACCAATCATTGGCTTTTGCTGAACTGACGGTTCACTTAACTTCTGCTGCAAATGCATTTTATTGTAAGAGGATGATGTGAAAAAGGATGTTTTGCTACATATATACAGGCAAATATTGCACCACAGGGTCTGTATTAATTGCCATCTATACCATATGCTCTGCTTAATCAAATGCATTGCCTTTTTGAAAATCGCTTTTCCTAGTAAGCGTGGTGGTGTAGCCATCTTTCATTTATTTTCTAGGCATTCAATGCTAGTCATTAATACTAACAATATATTGAAAACATTGTCATTTCTTTTCTTTATTTTTCTCAAAAAATCTTTTCTAGACTTGAAACATACAATAATGAAAACATCGGAGATTCTGAATATTCTTTATATTTTTGCTTAATTAAATTTCATGGGTTTTAAGAATATGTTCAGTATCTATAACTTTGAAATTTAATGTTTTCTTTTTGTAACCTTCACCTGCTGAGTAAAATAGATCATTCTGAACAAAATTCAAAATAGAAGCAGGCTTTTCCCCTTTACTTCTCACAGAATGGTGCCAAGTGTGGCCTGTGTTTTTTGAGCTGCCATAGGAACAGAACCTTGAGAATAGTGTCTCTATTAATTCTGGGTTATCTGGAAGTATTTTTCTGATCTGATAAAGGTTAGCAGCACTAATGGCACTGTTGTCAACAAGAGAGGGGATACTGTAGTCCGTGACATGCTATGGCAAAATGTTGATGTTCCGTGCTAGGAAAGACAAGTTGGCACATCTTTCAACCCCTCATTTAGTCTCACAAGAATGGGCTTTGGGCCTTGGACAGTTCCTTACCAGGAGATAATGAGCTCACACAGCTTGTGCCAGGCTTATGATCTCATGGGAGATCTCTATCTCATTGTAAGCCCAAAGTATTCTCTTCTGTTCGGCTTAAGAGTCAGCATCATATGGACCCTGGCCAACCTCACTGTATATTTGTCCTCTGAGAGAGGGGGTGAGATCCTTCCACTGAAGTACAAGAGGGACATATGTGAACAAATTGCCCTGTGTTGGCTGCCAAGAATGACCCATGAAGGACCACCTACTACCGAGGCTGATCTTGCTCTCTCTCTTCTCTATGTGAGTAAATCATTGTTCCTTCCAGTGCTTGATTGCATTGTGTTTCCCCTGGTGATTCTGTTACCAAGTTGCAATGGGCAGGAGTATTTAGAGTCCTTCACTGGAACTGGTGACTGTGCACAGTGTCTTGCTAGATACTTGGCTGTTTCTAAGTGTACAGAACTTTAAAAAAGAAAATGGTGGGGCAACCCCCCGTGGCTCAGCGGTTTAGCACCACCTTCAGTCCAGGGTGTGATCCTGGAGACCCGGGATTGAGTCCCATTTCGGGCTCCCTGCATGGAGCCTGCTTCTCCCTCTGCCTATGTCTCTGCCTCTCTCTCTCTCTCTCTCTCTCTCTGTGTGCGTGACTATCATGAATAAATAAATAAAATCTTAAAAAAAAGAAAGAAAATGGTAGTCTCAAGTCTCCAGATGCTTAGAATGCATCTGACTGACCTAAGTAAACTTTCATTTAACATAGACAGAGGGCTGAGAGTTCTGAAGACTAAACCTAAAGTCTAGGCCTGAAGTTGTCTGAATTTCAATGCAAATTAAATTCACCACCTTGCCAAGTTTTTTATGTTGGTTACATGGATTTGGAAGAAGTGGAAACTAAAAAATTGAGATGAGAACATACATAGAGATCCTGATAAAACTGAAGACATTAGATTTCTTAATTCTGTTGAACCTCTTTGCCAAAAGAAGAGGCTTTTCATCCATTATGTGTGAAGGTTGGTTTCCACTTCTCTGAAGGACAAGAAGTCTCCTTCAAGATAAAAGCCTTGCAAAGCACCACTAATCCTTCTCAAGACCGACTTACATTCAATATCTTCTAGATCTATAACCAGACTAAGATACTGGGGCCAGCCTGAGGGTTAGATACAAAATGTGACATATGAAATCTTGCCATGCACTAGAAGATAATGGCAAGATTTTACCATTTATTTTAAAAAAGATTTATTTATGAGAGAGAGAGAGAGAGAGAGAGAGAGAGAAAGAGAGAGAGAGAACAAGGGGAGAGGCAGAGGGAGAGAATCTCAAGCTGAGTGCAGAGTTGGACATGGGGCTGGATCCCATGACCCTGAGATCATGACTTGAGCTGAGATCAAGAATCAGATGCTCAACCAAATGAGCTACCCAGGCACCCTGATTTTACCAATTTTTGTTGACAGAATCCTGGGGCATACATATGGGAATGAATCCTAAGGTAGAAGAGTATGAGAGGGCAGCCCCAGTGGCTTAGCAGTTTAGCCTCGCCTTCGGCCAGGGTCATGATCCTGGAGACCCGGGATCAAGTCCTGTGTCAGGCTTTCTGCATGGAGCCTGCTTCTCTCTCTGCCTGTCTATCTCTCCCTGTCTCCCTCTCTCTCTTTGTGTCTCTAGTAAATAAATAAATAAATAAATAAATAAATAAATAAATAAATAAAAAAAGTATATTAAAGAAGAGTGTGAGAGAATAGAATCATGGAATGGGCTGAATTTTTCAATATGGATGAACTAAGCAGAGATTCTGGGTTTCATGTTTTAGCTTATGCAGCTAGTATGACTCTAAGAGTACTTGGCTAGTTTATTGAAACATAGGCCCAAAGATGACCTACGCTAATTGAAGTTGAAATTTCAGGAGTTTCTTGATGTACTGCAGGCCCAGGAAAGGCTTAGGAAATTGTAATGTAAGAGGTGGTATGTTATGTAAGACCTATGCAACCAACCCTGAACTACTTTAATAGGAGGTTCCACAGAACACTCTCTGCATTTATTTTTTTTAAGGTTTATTTATTGTTTTGAGGGAGAGAGGGAGAGAGCAGAGGGTGGGTAAGGGCAGAGGGAGAGAAAGAATCTAAAGCAGACTCCCCACTAAGCATGGACCTCAATATGGGACTCAGTATCACAATCCTGAGATCATGACCTGAAGTCAAGAGCTGGATGCTGAGCCACCCGGGTGCCCCTACTCTGTGCATTTAAAGTATAAGAAGTAATTTGTAAAGTAGCCCGGTATCCTTGAAGACCTCTGTAGTAGCTATTCTTTATAGGTCAGGCTGACAGTAGGTATGCTGTCATCAAAATGGGCTGTTAGAATTCAAAGAAAATGATGAGATCCTGGATGTCAGGGACTAAAATGTGGTCCTTAATTGTCAAAAAAAAGGTGGGCATGGTTATCATATTAAACAGCAGAGCTGAATCAAATTCAGTAATCAGAATTTGATCTGCAGAGAGAAAGAGATAGATCTTTTATAATCATGGTGTTGTCTGTCAAATGGAAATATTCTTATAGCTTCTTAAAGTCTTACTGGAATTGTTTAAGTGGAAAATTCTACCACCATTTAGAATTCTACCATTCTAAATTCTGTTTGGAACAAAAATCTGACTTGAATAACAACAATAGAGCCATATCTTTTTGATTAATTCCGAGACATGAGCCAGTTTCCATATCCAGAGGTCCTTGAGTGAAGGGGAAGCAAGGTTCCCTTGAGGAGTGATCCTTTGACATAGCCAACATCCTATACTGGAAATGTCAATGTTCCTTAAAGGATCTATTGTTACTTACCAGGATAGAAAATCGAAGAAGGGGAAATAACAAGTATTTTTGGCAATTCCTGGATACTGGTCTCATGACTGATACTTATTTCTAGAAACTCCAGGTGCATTGTGGTCCATAGTCAGAGAAGGGGCTTATGGGTGCAAGGTAATCAATGGAATTTTGATTTGGATATAAGAGGACCAGTAGGTCCTTGAATCCATCCTATGGTTATTTCCCCAGTTTGAGAATGCGTAAAATAGGCATCCTTGCCAACTGGCAGAGTCCCTACATTAGTTCCCCAACCAGTGGAATGGTGGCGATTTTAATAAGAAAGGCCATGTGGTAGCTCATAGAACTTTTTCTGTCTACCAAAAGAGTAATTCAAAGGCAAGAGTACACATTTGAAGCAATTGTAGAGAATATGGCAACCATTGGGCTCTTGCAAAATGGTGACTCGTATCTTCACACAAGTTGCATATTGGCTTGTACAGCAGACAGATGGATCTTGGAGAATGTCAGTGGATTAGCATACACTTAATTGGATGTTAACTCCAATTCTAGCTGCTGTTCCAGATGTGACTTTTGGAGGAAACTTACATACTCTCATAACTTGGTATGTAGCTATTTACCTGGAAAATGATTTTTTTAACCCTCTATAATAGCTAGTAGAGACCAGATAGAGTGGTGAAATGATCTTTTGAAGATGTTATTATAGCACCAGCTATATGACAGCACACAGCAGTGCTGGGACAGCATTCTTCAGGGTATGGTGGTATATGCTTTAAAGATTTGTTCATTTTACAGAGAGAGAGAGAGAGAGAGTGGGCAAGCAAGTGAGGGGTGAAGGCAGAGAGGAAGAGAAAGTCTTAAACAGACTCTTTGTTGAGCATGGAGCTGATGAGGGGCTTGATTTCATGACCCTGAAATCATTTCTTGAGCTGAAACCAAGAGTCAGGCACTTAATCGACTGCACGATTCAGGTGCCCCAGTGGTAGTATATGCTTTATGTCAGTGTCCAATATATGGTCTTGTTTTCCCCAAATCTAGGATTCATAGGTCCTGGAATCAAGGAGTGAAGATGAGAGTGGATTCTTTCTTTGTTCCTCTAGCAATCCACTAGCAAAATATTGGCTCCTTGTCCCAGTGACTTTAGACTCTGCTGATTTAGAAGTCCGAGTTCCCAAGGGAGTAATACTTCCACTAGGGACACAGCACTGGTTCCCTTAATTTGGAAATTGAGACTGATACTTAGGATTTCTCACGCTAGTGAATCAGCAGGTACATAAAGAGGTGCCATGGCGACTGGGTTGTTTATCTCAATTATCCCTTAATTGTGTTGCTACTATGGTGTGTGGGGCTGGGAAGAGTTTGGAATACAGATGTCCTGGGGGTGCCTCTTAGAAACTTTTGTCACTGTGATAGGAGTTAATAAAAAAAAAAACCCACAATAATCTAGTAAAATGGCCCAAATACTTTAAGAGCGAAGAGTTGAGTCACCTCACCAGGTGAGGAAGCTTAAGTTGCCAAATTGCTTCTGAGGCAAAGAGAATGTGTGATAAGTAGTGGAAGAAGGAAGGTACACATAACAAATGCAACTATATGAACAATCAGAAATAGGAACTGTAATAGTTATGCTGATTTCTTATGTATTTTGATATGAATTTGCATATATATTAGCAATTGTAATATATATTTAAGATTAATTTATTTTAGACAGAGAGAGTGCATGAGCATGGGTGGAGGGATGGGCAGAGGCAGAGGAAGAGAGAGAATCTCAAGAAGACTCCCCACTGCGTGTGGAGACCAACAGTGGGCTCAATCTCATGACCCTGAGATCACAACCCGAGCCTAATCCAAGAGTCAGACACTTAACTGACTGTGCCACTCAGTTTATTTTATATATATGTATATACGCACTCACATATATAAATCAGTTCCTTTCCATTCCCTCCTCTTCTATTCCTGTACTATCTAACATAGGATGTACTCTTAGTGGCTAATCTCTACTACAGAACAGCAAACAGAGAGTTCGATACTAGTCTGCGGGCTCATCTTGTTGGATGGAGGGGGCATCATCTGTGCTTGCAGCTTCTCCAGATCACCCTTTTAGCTTCTCTGAGATGTAGGCCAGGAGCGTGTGTAGCTCTGTGATGACAAGTATTGGTGTCATGTGTAGGTTGCCAGTGTGGTGGAGGTAGTAAGTGTTGAGAGACAGACACACATTCCAGTGGTTTCATTGATTTAGCTTCATCTTTGCAGAATTGGTCTCTCTTGTTCTACTCCTTTTTTGTATCCAGCTTTTCTTCCTTACTGTAGGCCCTGCTGACCTATAGCGACTTTGAGTTCACCAGCAAATGCAGAGTCAACGGTCATCCATAGACTTCTTCATGAGGTCCCTTTCCCATCCAATGGAGCTGATCCTCCAACCCTTGCCTTCTGGACTTACACTTTATATCTTCTCCCACCACTGAGTAAAGTGTAAGATCTGTAATAAATCCCTTAATTTGCAAGACGCAGATTGCTGGAACCCTAATACAGCAGTCATCCTAATCATTGATACTAACATTTACTGTAATGCCAATATTGTTATAGTTTAATTTTTTAGATCTGAAATTAAACTATAAAAATTGATATTTTGAGTATTATTATTAAGCTTTTAATAAAATATTGTTGGCTTTAAGAAAACGTTTAACATTTGTTACTATAAGGCTCAAATTGGATTTTTACTGTTTTTTCATCCCTTACCTGCTGAACCAAAACTACCATTCTAAGCAAAATTCAAAATACAAACAGGATTTTTCTATTTAATTCTCATTCTCTGGAACCAAATGTAGGTTGTGATTTTCTTTTTTAGTTATATTGTTGACTTTGGGGTGAACCTATTACTCCTGTGCCTGTATTTTTTGAAGGTTGACATTAAGAGTCCAATATTACAGGATCACGAGGAGAAAGTATCAGTTTTGTTGTGGTGGCTTTTTGTGCCTAAATTGTTATAACATATTTAAATATTAGTAGTGCTCCTAAGCATGTGCATTGCATTGTGCCCGGAGCATAGTATTTTTGCTAGGTCATGGACACCTTAGAAAAAGAAATGGAGAGAATTTCTCTATGCTTTTATCCACTGTAGATTTGATATTTTACATTGCATGCTTCTTAAATTTAACAGAGAGTAATGTTCCCCCTCACTGTATCTCTCATCTAAGAAGAAATCTAATAAATAAAACTATTTGGGTCCTGGAAAGAGAAGCCCAGGTAGATTCATCACAGCAGAATGCACTTTCGACTTAAGACTAGTATATCAACATTACATTGCAATGAAAAAAACAGGCTACATAAAAAACTAAATAAATGTTATAATGCAGGCATCCTAATGGTGATCAAAATTATATTAAAGAAGTTTATAATAATATATTTGCATAATACTCAATGTTTTATGTTCTCTGATTTTCATTGTGAATCATCCTTGTTCACATGAAGTTTTTTAAAATTTGTGTTCTATTGCATTATTCCTTGTACTACAGAAAAAGGATAAAAAATTTCTTACTTCTTAAAAGGTAAAAATTGAAACATTTTTTAAGAGGTTAGAAAATGCTTTATTTTTGCTATATATATATTTATATATATATATAAATATATATTATATATAGCAAAAATTATATATATTTGCTATATATATTTTCATATATATATATATATATATATATATATATATATATATATATAGGAAAGGAAAATGTCTCCTTTTCACGTTTGGATTGGAAGTCATTCAAAAGTCAGAAGTAAAGAGGAAAACCATTTCTTGAGCTTTGGCCTGATGAGATGCAACTATGATTTGGTGTGGCATTCAACTATTCACCAGGTGAACTCAGCTGGGATGTAACTCAGCTAAAAGACAATAAAAGCTAAAAAAAAACCCACATAATAATAGTTGTCTATAATGTTTATTAAATTGGTCAAGGACTTGAAAGTAATATCTTTGATAGGTCAGGTCATAAATTCTCTAAATTTGACAGTCCTCTCAAAAGGAAAATGCAGGCTTTCAGGCAGCTGCCAACTGTTAAAGAATTTTTATCACTGACTAATCTTACCTTGTGATTTAGGAGATGCTAGGGATTACATGAGGCTTAAGTTAGGCCAGCTTCCATTACTTTATCTCCTGTATCCTCTTTTCAGTATTTTGCTGTCATCAAGAAGTTACATAAATATTCCCGGGGTATAATCACTCAGGCAGCCCATCTTGTCCTTTCAGCTGGCTGTCAGGTCATTCTGGGGAAAATGAAAGCTTTAGAGGACAGGATAAGGTTATGCATTGCAGGAAGCATAAAAAAGGTATCTGCTCATGTACAAAAATAGACTTTATTAAAATGATAAAAATCATTTCTCAAATTGCAGATGTTGGACTTTATCCTATTTGGGCTTACTAAGATTTTGAAAACTTAGATACATTTCTAGACAAATTCTTGCTTCCTATTCATCTTTTCAAACTCCAAAAGGATGAGAGGAAAATGAAATTCTTGTTCCATTTTCTTTCCATTTCAATTTTAAAGTATATGAATCAGTTTCATTTAACTATATTGGTTTCAAATAGCCTTTCTTTTTTCTTTTAAAACAGGCCAACTGAGGGGTGCCTGGGTGGCTTAGTCGGTTAAGCATCTGACTCTTGATTTCGGCTTAGGTTGTGATCTCAGGGTCATGAGATTGAGCCCCACATCAGGCTCAGCTTAGCATGGACTCTGCTTAAGATTCTTTTTCACCCTCTGGCTTGTCCCACACTGCTCATGCTGCTGCTCTAAAATAAATAAATAAATAAATAAATAAATAAATAAATAAATAAATAAATAAAAAAAAAATTTCTGTAACAGACCAATTTATATTATAACAACCATTTACACCTGAATTTTCTTTGTTTTACACACAGACACACATAGAGACATACTTGGTTTTCACACTTTGGGAATCTTCGCATTGCTACATTCTTGAATATAAGATCAAGTATACATGGATTGAAAGATAGTACTAGTGTTGATTGCATTCTCTTTAAGAGGCAGATCACTCACGGGTGGAAAGAAGTATTAATGTAAACATTAGGAATCTATCCTTATTTCCTAAAGAAAGGGAGAAGAACACAGAGGAGGACACTGACAGGAAATGTGCTGAGAAAGGAAAGGTAGAGTTGTGGAGTTGGAAAGTCCTGTATTAGCATGAGTCACTGAAGTAAATACAATTGGGGGTTAGTGTACAATTTTTGGTATTTGTTACACTAATAGATTATATTAGATATTCTGTTTTGATAATACTATAACTGGAACTTAGAGATTTATCTATAGGTCCCTTTAAAATTTGACATCTCACATAATATTTTCTAGAAATTGAGACGATTCGTAAATAGACATATGACCAGCCAGGTAGGTGATACACTAATAGATCCACAAAGATAGGACATGTGTTTATTAGAATCACAGTACTTACCAGAAGTATGGCAGGTGCTCAGTAATTATTCATTGGTTTATGGATTTTTTTGGGTAAGGAGCCTTTATTTATACTCAGGGTAACTATCATTTGCTGTTTAATTCTTATGAGGCCCTAAGAGTTGTGACCAACTCAGGGTCACCTAGAAGAGTCAGCATTAGAATCCAAGTTTTCTGAACCTGGAATCCAAATTTCTGAAATCCAAATTTCTGAAACAAATTTGTAAATACTCACTTAAGTCTTCTTTCTACTATAATTCCTGTCTTGCAATAGCAAATATATGGCTGAGAAGTACATTCAACCATGTTACAAAACTGCATTTGAATTTCTTTAATTTACAACATAAGAAGTGAATACTGTGATATTTGTTATTGGCCATCAGGAGAAAAAAAAAAGTAATGGTATTAGTATTAGTTCCTGTGTTGTATATACTTGTATGCGTGAGCAGGTCAAGCTGATGTTGTATTCTACTTTCCAAGTCCCATTTTTCTCTTAGTCTTAGAGTTCCCTTGGATTTTGTTTCAGTGACAGTATCATTAAGTAATTTTCTCAGATTAAAAATTGTGGTGTATCTTTCACTGCAGGTAAGCCAAAATAAGAACCAATAATCTGAACCATCATAAAAAGAAAGTGTCATTAAAGGTAATCTTTCTTTTTACTTTTTGAGACCTACGATTTTGGCCAAAATTGTAGCAATAGTAAAGGTGTGGCCTCAAGTGGCTGTCGGTTTCTGCATCCTGCAGATTGGATTTTGTCAGGGCCAGAGCACACGGAGCACAAAGTTTTTTATTTAGCCCACAGGGAAACCAATCACTAGTCCCTAGACATGTATGCAATTTTGAATTTATCTATATTTCATCTTTTGCTAAGTAGCAATAATATAAAGTATCAAGATGCACTGAATTAACAAGAGTAAAAAAATGATTCATAGTAAAAATAAAGGAAGGAAAGTAAAGTGATTATAGGTAAGTTAGTTCATGAAACATATCCTCTTAAATCCTGCATGTAATGTTACCAAAGCTGAGCTAGACTCAGCTTTAAAATTTCTAGCAGTGAGTGAAAAAATATGGCAGTAGGGCCAGTCTTAGTTTCTGTGTCATAAATGTTGACCAAGAGAGACACAATCGTATATTGTTTTGAGAAAAGAGACACTGTACACCAAAATGAACAATGTCCTTGATAAAAACAATGAGTTTCATTGAGCTCTTTCTTATAACCTTCCTCAAAGTAGGTCTTTAATGGCAATTCAATCACATCAATTCATAGAGGCCACTGTGATATTGTACAGGTAGGCTGCCCTCTTGCATGGTCTAATTTAATTCAGGGATAAATTTTAAAGAATCCAGAGGAGAGAATGCTTTAAGCAATCCTCCATAAAAAATATCGTTTTGCACTGAAGCTTTTGCTAGGTATTGGGGAGCAGTGAATTTGGCATTATGTCACAGACAGGAACTGGCACGATGTTCTTTGGTGTTGCTGTTCCTGTGCATGTATGCATGCTCTAGCACTCAGTCATACTGGGGGTATCTTCAGATCCTTACTGAATCATATCTGCAAAGATCTTTTTTTTAAATTTTTTTATTTATTTATGATAGTCACACAGAGAGAGAGAGAGAGAGGCAGAGACACAGGCAGAGGGAGAAGCAGGCTCCATGCACCGGGAGCCCGATGTGGGACCCGATCCAGGGTCTCCAGGATCGTGCCCTGGGCCAAAGGCAGGCGCCGAACCGCTGCGCCACCCAGGGATCCCCTGCAAAGATCTTATATCCAATAAAGGTCATATTCTGAACTGAGTGAACAAAGATTTTGGGGAATATTTTTCAACCTACTACAATCATACAAAAAACACTTGGAGAATAAAATTTAGAAAACCATTTTTTAATCACAATTAAGGATACATTCAGTAGCAGATATGCAAGTTCTACATACAAACCTTCCACACATTGTTGGGAGAAATAAAACCTAAATAAATGAAGAAATGTACCATATTCTTTGATTGAAAAACTCATTAAGATGGCAACTTTCCTCACATTGATCTATAGATTTAATGCAATTTCAGTGGAAATTTTGGCAGGCTTTCAGGCAGAAATTAACAAGGTAATTCTTCAACTTCTATAAAATGAGCAAAGTGAACAGATACTTAACTAAAGAAAATACAAATGGTAAATTTGTGCATGCTTAACGTCTCTAAATATCATGGAAATGCAAATTAAAACCATAATGAAATGCTGAAAGACACCAGGTAGAATGGCTGAAATGAAAAATATTACGATAGTAAGTGTTAGTCAGGATGTGAAGCAATTGGAACTTTCATGTATTGTTGGTGGGGCTATAAAGTGGTACATCTTAGAAAGCCATTTAAGCAGTTTTTAAAGTATAAACAAACACTCGTCATGTGATACAGAAATTTCACTCTTAGGTATTAATGAAAGAAAAATTAAATGCATGTCCATATAAGAATTTGTACATAAGAGGGACACTTGGGTGGCTCAGTGGTTGAGCGTTTGCCTTATATTCAGGGCATGATCCAAGGGTCCTGGGATTGAGTCTAACATCAGGCTCCCTGCAGAAAGCCTGCTTCTCCCTCTGCCTTTGTCCCTGACTCTCTGTGTCTGTCATGAATAAATAAATAAAATCTTTAAAAATTTTTTTACATAAGAATGTCAGAGCAGTTTTATTAATAAACTCCGAAAGTGGAAAACAAACCACGTCCTATGTCATGTAAATTGGTAAAGAATCTATAGTACACTCATATAATGCAAAACTACTCAGCAATGAAAATAAATGAAATATTGATAATAGATAACAAATGATTCACAAAAGCATTATGCTAAATTAAAGAAGTCAGACATACAGCAACTCCTACTTCATGATTTCCTTTTATATGATAGTCTAAAAGTGGTAAAATTAATCTATAGGGATAGAAGTCATGTCAGTGGTTGCTTGGGGTGATCACTCAACAGTTGGTGGGGGCATGAGGGAATTTTTGGGGGCGATGATAACAACCCATAGTCTGTAGTTTGATAAATATGGTAGTTACTTATATATAATAACCATTTTTATTGTTCTGTGTTCTTTAAATGAGTATATTTTAATTTATGTAAATAAGTTTATTTACAAAAAATCCAAACAACTGGAGAATAATTTCCACCCTGTGTTGAGAATGAATTCCATATTGCATGTTCTTCACAAGAGCATGGGACCTGAGAAAGTGGAGAAAGAGACATTTTTAACTCCTGATTAGTGGAGTGTGACTTGAGGTAGACAAGACCCCAGCCTGCGTGATGCCTGTTTGAATTCAGTGACAGTAGGAAAGAAGCTAATAGGCAAGGTATAGCTCCCAACTCTTTCCTCTTCTTTCTGAAATTTAGTTTAAATTTGCTTGAAAAAATTTAAGCAGTTGAGCCTTGGTCCACTGTGCCTGAACCTGGAGCTTCCTACCCTTCAGAACAATCTGACTGCTCTCTGCCTGGGATAGGGAGTGGAACAAGAGGGAAAAAGACAAATGTCTGAAGAATCATGCCAGCCACTTCACATTTGTCATCTCATTTAATTCTTAAAACCTCCTTGGTATGTGATAATATCACAATTTGCTGAGTTTTAGAGAGAGAAAGCAATGCATACACTGTCGTATAGCATATAAGTGGCCCGGCCTGTATCTGAACCACCTTCTGTCTGCCTCCAAAGCCCATCTTGAGTAGATAGCATTGCGTGTTATGCTCCCTCTTTTCCAGATTGTTTCCTTCTTGCACATCACCTTATAATTGTTCACATCTGTGTCCCTAATAGGCTGTGAAGAACTTTTTCATTTGTCTCTTATTTGGGGCACCTAAAATGGTTGGCCCTAGGTCAATGCCTGTGAATGAATTAGTTCACTGTACAGAAACATCAGAACTGTGCTTAGAATTTCAGATTTACAACTGCAGGAACGACTGGATATAATACCACTTTGTTCTCATAATGGGGTTTGTAGCAGAATATTCAAGTCGAGTTGAAAAAAAAATTAGTAAAAAGGGTAGAGTAAATTGTTTAAATCTCAAGCAGAGTTATTTCTGATTCAGTTTCGAGTTCTGGGGAATGATGTGTATTAGTTCTTTGATATAATCTAAACTGGCCATTCCATTTTGGGGAACAATTGGTATTTAACTTGTCAGCACGGAAATTCTTTGCCACAGCTCGCCTCACCTTTGATACCTCTTGATCAGATTATGGCAACGGGTTGCACTTAAGCTGGAAAACTGCTCAGAAGTAGAAGTGGTAATATGCATTTGTTCTGGTTAGTTGTATTTTCCACTCTAACTCTGTGTTCTAAAGTCTGCAGTAATTGCTTAATCCCACTGTGTGTGTGTGTGGGGGGGGGGGGGGGAGTTTAGCGTGCTGACTTGAATCTGTGGAGCCTCATGCGACAGGGGATCTAAACACCTCAGAAGCACACCAGCATCTATCTCCTGGTGCTTTGTTATGCCAGCGTGGAGGTCAGCAGGGAGCTGGATTGTAAAGTTGAAACTTTGCCTCTCTTTGAAAAAAAAGAGAAATTACTTTTCTTGAAACGTCCAGTTGAGCCAAATGTTTTGACCTCCAGTTTAAAAAGCACGGTCCTGACACTTGTTTGTTGGCTACCAACACTCTGCCTGATTCTACTCAGACTGCAACTAAACCAGCCCCAGGGGAAGCCAGTTTGCCTAAACCAATATGGCAGTCTGGTTCCCCTAGCCATCACTGGCCTAAGTGTGAGCATGTGGTTTACTTCTAACCAGTGAGAAGTCACAGGGAATCTGCTGGGGGAGATTTAAGGAGCGTGCTTTTTCTCTCAGATGAGTGAGTTTTGTAAACTAGGCTTTTCTGCCTCTCTCTTGTTTTGGGTGCTGTTAACTGAAGCATGTTCCCTGGCTCGTGCTCCTGTAGGGAGCCCCTCTACTTCATCTCAACTCTCCATGGATATGCTGCTTGGAGCTGGCAGGCAGCCCCTGAGGCTGTGAGAAGGATAAGCGAGTTAGTCTCCCTCCCACCCAGTGATCTGACATTTTTGTGCCATTGAACCAATCCTAGAACTGCTATTTCAAACTTCTTATTACATGAAGAAATGGAATAACTCCATCCCTGAAGTTTCCAATGATCAACTATTCTGTCACTTGCTGTGGAAGCAATGTTCTGACACATTTGTCACATTCTGACCATTGATACATTGATTAATACAGTTAATTTGTTTCCTTTTCTCCCTGCCTTCCACCTCTAAAACAGAATGTCAGTGTCACTGTACTGTTCTCTTAAAACTGGGGTCCAATTAAGAGTTAAAATTGCCGCATTTTTGCTCTTTTAAAGTTTTTAGTATTCTCGAGAGTCTTTAAAAGATGGAGTCAATCAGTGCAAAGTAATTATCTAATTATGCATTTTTTTGGTGTCTGTTATCACTCAGTGAAGATATGTTGAAATGATGAGGCCTTAAGCCATTGTCTATTTTCAACACTTATATTTAAACATTGCTATTCACTGTCCTTAGTCTAAAGTGACAAGACGGAACTGACTAATTAGAATCAGATGTTTCATTTGGTGTTGGCAAGATTGCACTCCCACATGCATGTGTGTCTGTTTTCCAATCAAGGAAACCTATACTACTTAGAATATATATATTTTTACTAAGCTCCTATTTCATGTAATATTTGTTTCAGGATTTCTTTTTTTTCCTTTTATTGTTAAGAAAATGCAGTAACTTTTCAGAGCATTTGGAGATCACTATAAATAATTTACACCTGGCAAATGCCTGCCCAGAACAGAGAGCAGTGCGTGTGTGGGGTCAGGCCACTCATTACTCTGACTTGCTGGCAGCCCAACTGCACCTGAAGGTCCAGGGGATAATTTTTCCTCTCCCACTATGTATTCTTAACACAGGACATGTAACTTTTGAATATTCTGAAGATTTATTTTTCTGTCAGGTATAGATAGCCTCCACTGATATCTTAAGCCCTAGCTGGAAAGCTACATGGCCCTTGGTATTGCCATTAAGGCAGAGTTATTTATATAGAAAGGCATTCTGTTTTATTTTTCTCCTCTTTGGTATGCATGCTATTTCTCTCGGTCACTGGAGTATTTCTGCAAGATGTAGTATATTTATAAATACTCCATTACTGCAAACAAAAATACCCAGGACTCTTTTTTTATTTTTTGTGGGTCAGGTTACCAGTGCCTTTGTATGGATTCCCCAAACCTCCCAAGGATCATTGGTATATGAGGGAGTCCAAGTAGAGGTCACAGTGATACTGCTTTGATGCTTCTTCACTCAGGTTTTATTTGGGGAGAGCACCCCTAAGATCATTTAATATGTCCTTTAGTCCTAGTCCCTGACCATATATATTTCTATATAATTAATATAAATTATGATTTGAAGGCATGTGCTTATAGATCTCACATAGATGAAAAATGCATCATATTTTTTCTTGAGATAATTTTTTTTTATTATTCGGTAAAAAACTCAGAGTAATGTCCCCCACACACTTTGGTTACATTTTATTTTTAGTCCCTTATCTTTAAAGAGTAACTTTATTATATTGAGTGTTTCCAGTTTGAAATCAGTCTTGTAAAGACTGCCTTTATATCTTTCATTGCCTTTATATCTGAATATTACTTCCTGAGGGTAAAATAGATTGGTAGTCTTTATTTCTGATGTCTAAGGATCTGTAATCAGTTTTTCTTAAGGAAGGGCCATCAGTTTCAAAGTGAAGCGGCAGTAGAGACTGAGGTTATGGGGAAAGAATCCCAGTGACCTAAACATGATGATAGTGGCATTTCTAATGAAGTTAGAGGGGTTGTGCCTGTGAGTTTTGAAAGGCAAACAGAGAATTAAGTTATACCAGGAAGCGCTAAAGGATGTAGTAAAATAAGAAAGAAGTTTAAAGAGCTGAGATGAGAATTTAAGAATTTGTACAAGTAGCTTTATTCTTGTAATTAATTTCACGCTTTTTGGAGGGGTTGGAATAGAGGCTATTTACTAAGTAGTAAAGAAATATGTCAGTAGTTCAGAACTGGATACGATCATTCCAGTGAATGCTAACTAAATAGTTGCTTTGCTTTCTTGTAGTAAGTTTCCTTCAATGCTGAGAGCTCACAACTTGATGCCTGACAGAAAGGGTGTTGATGCCTCTGCTCTGCCTTTGTGTCTTTTGATTCCTGAGCCAATTAATATTTTGCCCCATTATTATTGTAGGTTTCTATTGACCTTCTGGTCTACGCAAAAATGTATCTTTGGTCATATGTTTTTGGTCATAGTTGTAACTAATTTTTTAAAAAAGCTATTAAGGCAGTGTTGGGAAAGTACATTCAAAAATACTAAATGAAATGGTATTGACTATATCTTTCTATTAGAAAAAACAATGCTTTTTCTATCAGTGCTATGTGTTTGGGGCATAAAGTTTTCCAGCCTGGTGTCAGCTTAGCCTGAAGTCTCATTCTCTCCTCAGACAATTCCTATTTTGCTTCAATTCTCACCACTCCCTCAATATAGCAGATCACTCAAGACTCTGTCTCCAGACCCAGCGGACAATTTGAAATCCTCTTCCTTGTACTCCCGGCAGTATCTGGTCAGTTGATCTTCCGCACATCTTCCAAATGCTCTTTGGCTTATTATGGATACCATGTTGACACTTTTCTGCCTACCTCTCTAAACATTCCTTCTAGCATTCATTGTTTCTCCTCGACTTTTAAATTTTGGAAGACCTCATGACAGCCCTTTTACTGCTAACTCTATTTTTTCGCTAGATGATTCTAACTACTTTCTCAGCTTTACTATATTCTGATATTTGCTGAATTCATAGAGAAGTCTTAGCTTCCTACTTTTATACCTAACTCTGTCTGAGACATCTTTGTTTAGATAATTCCTAGTAATTTTGATCTTAACATATCTGAAATTGAACTTGTAATCTTTTTAGTTTTGGATTTACTCTTCTTCCAGTCTTCTGCATCTCAGTGAATTCCACCAATATCCTTGAATTTGTTCTTGCTAGAAATTAAGGAATCAACCTCAATGCCAATTTTCCCAAATCTTCACATAAATCTACCACCGAGTTCCATTAAGTTTGCTGCCAAAGTATATCTGTAATCTGACCACTCTATCCCCTGCTACTGCTAGGATACTGCAAACCATAAACCTGGCTTTTTAATTTTTTTTAAAGATTTTATTTATTCATGAGAGACACAGAGAGAAGAAGAGACATAAGTAGAGGGAGAAGCAGACTCCCTGTGGGGAGCTCGATGTGGGACTCGGTCCCAGGACCCTGGGATCATGACCTGAGCTAAAGAAAGATGCTCAACCATTGAACCACCCAGGTGCCCCAAGCCTGGCTTCCTTAGTCACTGTATGAGCTTCCTATATGCTCTTTCATCTTAAAATCTTGCCAAATTAGAATGTATTCTCCACAAACGGGGCAAAGAAATCTAAGTATCTATTAAGTAATATAGAAATCAGATTTTGTAATTCCCTTCTGGGTTACTCTGAGTTTTGCAAGGGGTAGACACCAAGATAAAACTAAATGTGTGAGAATATTATTAGGAGAAGTCTAATGAAAAAAAAAATTGAGAAGGTAGCTGAGGAACGTTGGTGAGTCCCGAGAGCAGGATACAAGACTGATTCTAAGAGAAGGAGAGAGGGAAAGAAGATTGGGTATCAGTGTCCCAGACTGGTTAGTCTAAGGACATGTGGCACGGCTGTAGAAGAGTAATTGAGACAAAGTTTCCTATCAAAAGAGTGTGTGTCTCCCAGGAATTGGTCTACTTTGCATGTAGGTCACTGGCTTGGAGCAGCCTGTGAGAAGCGTGGCCTTGGGGCAAATGCTGCGTGGCTATCAGAATGAAGTAGCTGAAATACTGGAACAATTATGTTACCTGTAGTTGAAATGTGAGGCATATTCTCATGGACATCTGTATTAGTTTCTAGAGCTGCCATAACAAACTGCCACATACTGGGTGTGTTAAAAGTACAAAAATTTATTCTCTCATGGTTCAGGAGTCTAGAAGTCCAAGAGCAAGATGTTGGCAAGGTTGGTTCCTTCCGGAGTCTCCAATGGGAAAATCCTTCTATACTTCCCTCCTAGCTTCTCATGGTTACTGTCAATATTTCGCATTCTTTGGCGTGTAGATGCATGATTCTAATCTCTGGCCCTATTTTCACACTGCCTCTCCCTGTGTCTCTGTGTGCCAAAAGGACAAAAGTCAATGGATTTACACCTCACTCTGATAGAGTATGACCTCAACTAATGACATCTGCAAAGATTCTATTTCCAAACAGGTCTTATTCTGAGGTTCAAGGTAGACATGAATTTCTGGGGGAACCTGTCTAATGCACTTCATTGCCATGCCAACTTAAGTCTTCAACATATAGAACACAAACAGGTTAAAATGAATGAGGTTTAATGAAAATGAGTAGTGTATAAAAATGCAGTTGGGATGGTGTTAGGAAGGGAAAAATGCCTCAGTTCAGCAGAAACATCAGATAAGAGGGTCTGGGAGTCTGAGAGATGGTGTGTGATATTATAAATGGAGTGGAAGGGGAAATGGAAGAGATGTTTCAAAGCGAAAATATGCAGAACCTGACGACTGACTATATAGAAGAAGTGAAGGAAAGAAGGTATAAATGGTCAAATTGGCTGGCAGACAATAGTGGAAGAAGGTAGGCTATCATGAAAGACCACTGCTTTTGGTCAACTTTTAATTCATGTGTTTGCTGTTACAAATTTGTGGAGGTGGAAAGATAGAGGGAAATACATAAGAATAGATGAGGGAGCTCCACAAGTAGGAAAGGATGGGAGAATGCCATGCATCATAGATCTTATCAGTCTTGGATTAGATAACCATGCCCCTCCTTACTAGACACAGAGGTGCATCTTTTGAAGAGTTTTAAAGTCATCTTTGCCCTTCTATTTGTAGCACAAAGCTATAAAACAAGGCAAAGCAGCAAATGTGAATCAGTCACTTGACTGGGGATGAGAGTTCCTATAAAATTACCAAATGATGTTCCCATTCTTGAAGAGCATGATCTCTGGGCATGGATCAGAGAAAGTAGAAACAAAGGCATTATAATTCTGTAAATTTCTGCATTACAGAATATGCAGGCTCTGTATAATACAGGATCCTAAAATAGATCTGGTTAGTGGATTTCAAGTGAAGACAAGCTCTTTTGCCCTTCATATGTGTATTTTGCACAAAGCTGAGCTGTTTTCCAGCATTTTCTTCTACAGTGCTTCTATATTCTCCACCAGAGCAAGATCTAAATCTGAGTTTCTCCATCTTGACACTGTAAATATTTTGTTGTGTGTTTGGTAATGGTAGTGGGGAGCTGTCCTGTGCATTGTAGGATGGTTGGCATTCCTGGCCTCTACCCACTAGGTGGCATAAGCACAGTCCCCTCCATTCCAGTTGTGATAGTCAGCATTATCTTCAGACCTTGTCAAATGTCCCAGGGGGATGAAATAACCCCTGGCTGAGAACCACTAGTATAAATCATGTCCATCACATGCAAGGTATACTTGGTCTGTGGAGTAAGAACTCTTTAACACGATAACATAATGAAGGAAATGTGTTAAAAAGAATTACATATCAGGTAAAGAGGATTTGATTGAAAAGCTCTGAGCATTGCCAGCTTTGCTGATGATGGTTGTATTGCAGCCAGAGTGCTGAATGTACACTTGGGAGGTTTCTCAGTCAGCCCCCCAAGTTTTGGAAGAAGGATATAATAAATACCCAAATATTTCCTCATCTGCTAGCCCTTGGATCCCACTGTAAAACTCTGAGTAGAGAGATTACCTGAGTACTACTGATGACTACAAATGAATGCCTAAGAATTGTCAAATTAGCCTATTTCACACACCATCTTGTTTATAGTTGGCTAAATGTCTTGGAGAAAATCTCTGAAGGTTGAAAAAGCCCAGAAAGACTTTTTGATTTACTCAGCTTAGTCTCATTAATGTAAATGCTTAGTCTCATTAATGTAAATGTAATCGATGTTTTCTACTTGTTATCTGTACAGAAGGTCGAGTTTTGAAAGCTTTTCTGAGTTGCGGTTGGGATTTCTTGGTGAGATTTGTTGATCCTTCTTTTCTCGAACTAAGAGTCTCAGCCCAGCAGGTCTTCTGTCCCTCCATTGTGAGTTTAGTGGAGTTTGCACACTGCCAAAGCAGGCTTTCTCCTTCCTAATTCTCTTCAGCTTTTTTTTGTAGCTTTGTTCTGTGGGGATCCTGAACCTACAGTGAATAAAATGTGGCAGATATCAAAACCGCTGACACTCGTTCAAAGCAGACTGAGAGAGCAGCCAAATATCAGGGTTGTGCTTAATTTGAAAAATTGGTTAGGAAGTCTTGCATGCAGGGAAGCACCTGGGATGTTTGAAAAATGGCATTGGTGTTCCTAGCTGGAGAGAAGAGGCTGTTGACCGGTGTGAAATGAAGCAAGCATGCTGTTCTACATTCCAGCACTTACAGAAATTGTTCTTCCTTTAAAAAAATATGCATCTTAGCTCTCTCTCTCTCTCTCTCTTTTTTTTTTTTTTTTTTTTATCATGGAGAGGCTTTAAACCCACTGCGTACCTTCCTATCTCTCTGGACTCGACGGAAGGAGAATAGCTAGGGTGGATCAGATGTGAGGGAACCTGGCACAAGGTGCCCATCGTCCATCACACTTACTCCCCACCGCTGTTACAAATGCTAAATGACAGCCTCAGAAGAATTCTCCCTGTGGTGTCTCCAGCAGGCGTTTTCTTGACTGTAGAATAATCAGATCTGACCAGATGGTGATGAGTCCGGGAATGCTTTCTGAATGGATGCCTTTTAATCATTCCTGCTAGGTTTCTTAATTCTGAGTGGACCAATCAGCTTCAGGCTGTGTAAATTATAAAAAGTCTCACAATTTGGACTAAAAGATTGTTACCAATTGTGATTTCCCATAGTTCAATGGGAGGGCAATTTTCCCTGTCTGCAGTAATTTTATTTTAAGTGACTGAAGTGATCAATTGTGACAGATTGGCAGTTGCCATGTAGAGATCTGATGACATAGGTTTGGATCCTATCAGTGCCTATTTATATATTTAGTCTATAGGAAAGATCACTGCTGGGGTCTCAGGTCTGTGCTTTTGAGTGTCTGAACTTCATGATCTTGGCTGTTGGAGTGGGTGCCATGGGACATCACCTAGATCCCTCTTCAGAGTCATCTACTCAGCAAAATTTTTGGCTACTAGTGGCTTGAAGCTGGGTCCCTTTCTAAAAGGGAGCTGCTTCCACCAAGATTTCTTCATTCTCCTTCTCTCCCTGAAGAATCCACATCCAACAGTCAGGCTGGGGCACAAGGATCCTCTGCTTCAATCCTGGGCACATGGAAAAGACCATTCTCCACTTTAGAGTCTGTATGGGGATAGCCAAGTCCTCTTCTCCCTCTCCCCAATCCTGCTGCCCTTCCTCTTTCACAGTTAATGCTCCCCAGATGCCTTCCTGCATGTAGATCTGCTTCTGAATCTGAATCTGCTTCTGCAACCCAACTCAGGTAGCCATTGAGGGGAAGAAAAAAAAAAAAAAAAAAAAACACAGCAGGAAATGTCCTGTCCTCTATTCAAGGACTTTTTTTTCAGTAGCAGCCTAAGGATTATTTATCAGAACATGATCTCTCTTTTAATAGTGAAAGTAATAATTTTTTTTCCCTATCAAAAAAAAAAAAAAAGCAACGGTAATCATGCAACAGACATGAATAGAGAATCTTATCCATGCTAGGTATTGGGCTGGTTGTAGGTGAGAAAAATGATAGGGTTTCTGTTGCTGAGGAGCTTGCAGTCTAGGAAAAAGATTGCATAACCCCGTCTCCCCTCCAAAACCTAGAATGGACTGTGACAAAAGGTAGTGGTAAAGTGGGGAAGACAGTGCAGAAATATACGTGTAGGAATACCAGCACAGATGACCACAAGTCCCAGCTTAAAGCCTGCCTTCTGCCCACTGACAACTCTGTCTCCCTTTCTTCTCTCTCTCAGAGCTGTTCAGGATAGTGATGCTTCCCATATTCTTACAGTTCTTTTATTACTTACGAATACACTAACTTTGGACTTGTTGGTCTTAATTTACTTTAGATTAAAAAAAAACACCAAAAGATGTTCTACATCTTGTTATAAATTTTGCTGTATGGTGGAATGTGCATTGCATTCCACTTCAAGTGCAAATGTTTCCTGTACTCATGTACTTTTATTGTAGTCTGGTAGAACAGAAATTCTTATTTCTTATTGCCGATGCACATGGTTCAAATCTTTATGAAAATAGTTGCCTAAATTTGTGTTTAAGTTTTAAATTGAATTTGGACATTTGGAAGATGTAATGTTTCGCAAAATTCTGGTTGTGTTCACATCTGTTTATCATCTATTTTCTGTCATTAACATGAGTATGTTTTCAGTGGGAGTGAGGCTTAAAAATACTAAAGGCTGTTTAGGATGGAAACTGTTTAATCTAAGAAGTTAAAACTCCTCACAGATTCGACACAAGTCTATTCCTAGTTTTATAAGTACATTTGAAAGGAAATTGTGTATTTAGGACATTTAATGTAGGTGACACATACGGTCTAATGGATTTGGAAATAAATAAAAGTGGAAAAATATCATTTTGTCAGGGATTAGCAAGAAAAGAAATGCAAATGAAGTCCTTTAGATTCGCTATTTTTTTTTTTTGCCAAATGTTTTATTGATCATGTATTAGAATAAAAGTCATTTTGACCTCTTATTAGAAGGGTCGGGTATGGAAAACTGATGGGGTGGAAGATGATCAATCTCCTTTGGAATAGTAAAGGAAACTAAATTTTTTTTTTTTTTTGCAAATGAATACTCCTACCAGAGTCTGCATAATAATCTAAGGCACTCAGTTTTTATCTGAAAGTAAGCAGAGCTGTGTGGAGTCATAGTAAGTTAAAGTATGTATGAGCATGTTATTTTCTCCCCTGTATTTACACTGACTGCCACATTCCTGCCATCTGGCTTCTGGCTTCTTACAAGTAGGAACTGGCTTGGGCATGTAGCCTTTGGGTGATTGGGTGATTGGGAGAATCTGGTTATTTGCAAATAGTCCCCGAAGGTAAGGGCTCTGACCCCATACACTCATGGTGCATTCCTTTACTAGAGCATTAAGCGTAACAAAAGGTTGGTGGGCTTGGAGTGGGAGACAGGCAAGAGAGAATTTAAAGGGGATCCCTGGGTGGTGCAGCGGTTTGGCGCCTGCCTTTGGCCCAGGGCGCATCCTGGAGACCCGGGATCGAATCCCACATCGGGCTCCCGGTGCATGGAGCCTGCTTCTCCCTCTGCCTGTGTCTCTGCCTCTCTCTCTCTCTCTCTGTGTGTGACTATCATAAATAATAATAATAATAAAAAATAAAGTTGGAGAAGGAATGCTAGGTCCAGACTCCAATTAGTCACTGCTGGGCAGCAACAACTCTGAGATCTTTAACCTTCACTCAGTTCCTTTAGCTATAAGTCAGGAACAAGCGACTTTTCTTCCTTGGATAAGTTCTATGCTTTAGGACTATCCTAAATGTGAATGAATAAAACCGGATACTGGGGATCCCTGTGTGGCGCAGCGGTTTAGTGCCGCCTTCAGCCCGGGGCGTGATCCTGAAGTCCCGGGATCGAGTCCCATGTTGGGCTCCCTGCATGGAGCCTGCTTCTCCCTCTCCCTGTGTCTCTGCCTCTCTCTCTCTCATGAATAAATAAATAAATCTTAAAAAAAAAACAAAACAAAAAACGAAACTAACCCTTTCTAAACTATTTGATCCTTTCCTGTGTAATCTGACATTGTTAATTCTGTGTCCACTAATTCTGTTCTTCTCCTTTATAGCAGTTCACCTGGGGAACAGGTGTCTGGATCACTTCCTTTGTCTTTCCTATAAAGAAAATTTTCCCCAAATTGTGGGCCCAAGGGAGGGCATGAGATGACATTAAGTAATTCAAAGGACACTAAGTAATAACCTATCACACTGTGAAGGTCCGTTTCTCTCTCCTTTTAAGTTACTTTTAATTGGTATTATTTTAGATTGTGGCAAGCTTCTCTTTACAAATTTGGGAAAAAAATATATTTTCAAATAAAGAATGGCTCTCAGGAGATGAAGCACATGTTGAAATATCATAGTACAGGATTAAATATGAACACTGAAAGTATTTATTTTAAAAACCAATTTTTTAGAGAAGTTTTAGATGCATAGCAAAATTGAGAGAATATCTCCTGCTCCCTGCTCCCTGATATGCACAGCCTCCCCCACTGTCAATATCCCTCACCAGAGTGGTCCATTTGTAACAATTACTGAACTTTGCACATCTTCATTAAAATGTATCTTTATGGTAATTTTCCATTTATTATGCCATATAATACTAGGTTTCTTGTAGTAGAGCTATAATATTTAAATATGCCAATTGGGACACCTGGGTGGTTCAGTGGTTGAGCCTCTGCCTTTGGCTCAGGGTGTGATCCCCGGATCCGGGATGGAGTCCCACATCAGGCTCTCTGTGGGGAGCCTGCTTCTCCCTCTGCCTGTGTCTCTGTCTCTTTCTGTCTCTGTCTCTCTCTGTGTCTTATGAATAAATAAATACATCTTTAAAAAAATATGGCAATTCAAAGAAAAGTATTACACAGTAGTACAGGTGATACCTGAACATGGGAAAAATTCTGGAGGTGGTTCTCTAAAAACTGAAGTTTGGAAAACACTGATTTTTTGTTTTCTTTTTGCTTTTCTTTGCTTTTCCATAGGGTTCTTGAGTGAGTCTCATTTGTTTCAGTGGCTTTAAATGCTGCTGATATATTGAAATCTCCCA
Source organism: Nyctereutes procyonoides (assembly GCF_905146905.1). NCBI lineage: Eukaryota > Metazoa > Chordata > Mammalia > Carnivora > Canidae > Nyctereutes > Nyctereutes procyonoides. The sequence continues at coordinate 13,454,511 of NW_026575141.1, read as the reverse complement.
AATATACGTCCATCTTCTGAGATTCAGGGTCACTATAGGGCTGTTAGAGTGTCCATAGGCTAACCTGGTTAAATGTGAACTCATTTTTTAAATTATAAAATCATGCCTCTTCGGGTGTTTCCAGTCATGATTAAGGGCATCCTGGGAGGAGGGCGGGGGGTGGGGGTGACTGGGTGGCGGGCACTGAGGGGGGCACTTGATGGAATGAGCACTGGGTGTTATTCTGTATGTTGGCAAATTGAACACCAATAAAAAATAAATTTATTATTAAAAAAAAATAAGGGCATCCCTCCCCCATCTCCCCCAAGGTAGCAACCCAAGAGATTTCCTAATCTCCCCTTCTCCCATCCCATTTCTTCCCATATAGAATCCTCCTCCAAATTCTGTGGCTTCCTTTTCTCCTATCTCCTTTGAGTCTGTCCTCTTTTATCTGTATCTATCAATAGTGCTGAAACTCCAGCCCTCACAATTGGTCTCGTGGACCAGTATACTTGATTCTTAACTGAATTCTCTGCCTACTTTATTGATTTCCCCCTCTGTCCATTCTGCTCACCACTGCCTAAGTTATTTTTGTGCTGTATATAAATCAATACATGCCATTCCATTGTTTAAAGCCCTTTGGTGGTTTGTACTTGCTTACTTGAAATGATAGAAACTCCATTACTTGATGTGTGAAGCCTTCCTGATCTGCCTTTTGACTACTCATCCATTTTTTATTTCCTGACATACCCTTTGGATTTCCCACCTTACACCATATATTATGGCAACATTTACAGGTTCCTAGTGTAGTGATTGTGTTAGACCTCTGCCTTTGTACACATGACTCCATCTACTTAAGAGGAAGTCTGGATGGTGTTTAAGAGTGAAGTCTTTGGGTTTGATGTCTGACTTTGTTACTTGTAAGTATGTGATTTTGGTCAGATTACTTAACCTTTTTGTGCCTCAATTGCTTTATGTAAAATGAGGATGTGAACTAAGAATAATACACATCTCACAGATTTGTTTTGAGAGACAATGATTTAAATATGTGAGATGCCTAGAACAGTTCTGGAAACACAGGAAGTGCTGTATCAGTTATTACTGTCACTCTGAATGCTTTTTCTTCCATGTCCACTGAGCGAACTCCTAGAAATTCTTTTTTTTTCATTTCTGAAATTGTTCATTTTATTAATTTTATATAGTGTAATCTATAAAAATGTCAAATACAATGTTGAGTAAAGGACTGATAAAAAATTATAAGCAGATGTTCATGTTTATGAAGCAAACATAAACACAACAAATGAGAGGAAATTAAAATATATTAAATTCTTGATAAATGATAATTAAATATCATTGTTAATTTTTTTTAGAAAGTATTTCTCTTGTCTTTTTAAATTAAAAATTAACAAATTTTTTGGAGTTATTACTAGAATTAGACAGATTTCATCATACATGTGATTTTCTATAGATATACATCATAAAATTACATAAAAGGATGAATAGATTAAATAAATTTATAAGTGGATAACTTAGAATGAATAAAACTTTTTTTTCAATTCTCCAGGCTCTATTAATCAACTTTAAGTACATATTTTAAAATTATCTGATCATTTAATTTTCTTTTATTCTTTACTTCAAATATATTTTAGATGATTTTCAGATATTCCTTTCATTTTGAATTATCTACTTTTACAAACTTTATACTTTTACTTTATTAAGCCATATTTAGATATATTATTGTCAAAAATAGTTCTGTTTAAGTGATTAAAAATCTATCATTTCATAGTTACAATCTTAGTACTTCCCAGCTGGTCTCACTTTTCTTTACAAATAAAATATGGCATGATTTATTCTTTTAAAATTTCATTTAATATACAGTGTAATATTAGTTTCAGGTATTATTTAGTGATTCATCACTTAATACTACACCCAATTCTCATCACAACAAGTGCCCTCTTTCATCTCTATCACCCATTTAATCCACCCCCATCCACCTCTGGTCCAGCAACCCTCTGTTCTATAAAGAACAAATAAGTTAGTTGAGAGTTTGTTTTATGGTTTGTTTCTCTTCTTTCTGCCCCATGTTCATTTGTTTTGTTTCTTAAATTCCACATATGAGTGAAAACATATGGTATTTGTCTTTCTCTCATTTATTTTATTTATTTTAAAAATTTATTTAAAAACTTAGCCTTATAACTCCATCCATAATGTTGGAAATAGCAAGATTTCATTCTTTTTTATGGCTGAGTAATACTCCATTGTATATATGTGTATGTATACATACATACATATATATAATATATGTACTTGTATATATATATATATATATATATACACACATACATACAAACTACATCTCCTTTTCCATTCATCAGTCAGTGGACATTTTGGCTCTATCTGTAGTTTGGCTATTATGGATAATGCCTCTATAAACATCAGGTGCATGCACCTCTTCGAATCAGTATTTTTTATCCATTGAGTAAACTTGTAGGAATAAAATTACTGGATCATGGGGTAGTTGTATTTTTAACTTCTTGAGGAACCTGCATACTGTTTTCCAGAGTGGCTGTACCAGTTTGCATCCCCCCCAACAGTGTAGGAGGGTTTCCCTTTTTCCACATCCTTACCAACATCTGTTGTTTCATTTTGTTAATTTTAGCCATTCTGATTAGTATGAGGCGATATCTCATTGTAGTTATGTGTATTTCCCTGACAGTGAGTGATATTGAGCACCTTTTCATGTGTCTGTTAGCCATCTGGATGTGTCCTTTGGAAAGGTGTCTATTCATATCTTCTGCCCATTTTTTGACTCGAATATTTGTTTTTTTGATTATTTGGGTGTTGAATTTTATAAGTTCTTTATATATTTTGGGTACTAAGCCTTTATTATGTATGCCATTTGTGAATGTCTTCTCCCATTCTGAAGGCTGTCATATAGTTTTGTTGTTTCCTTTACTGTGCAGAAGGTTTTTATCTTAAAGTCTCTATAGTTCATTTTTGCTTTTGCTTCCCTTGCCTCGGGAGACTTGTCTAGTAAGAAGTTGATATGGCCAATGTCAGAAAGGTTACTACCTGTCTTCTCCTCTAGAATTTTGATGGTTTCCTGTCTCACGTTTAGGTCTTCAATCCACTTTGAATTTTTTTTTTTGTGTGTGTGTATGGTATAAGAAAGTGGTCCAGTTTCATTCTGTTGCATGCTGCTGTCCAGTTTCCTCAAAAACCATTTGTTGAAGAGAGTGTCTTTTTTTCCCATTGGATATTCTTTCCTACATTGTCAAAGACTAATTGACCATATAGTTGTGGGTTCATTTCTGGGTTTTCTATTCTGTTCCATTGATCTATGTGCTTGTTTGGTGCCAGTACCATACTGTCTTGATCACTACAGCTTTATATATAAACTTGAGGTCCAGAATTGTGATATCTCTGGTTTTGTTTTTCTTTTTCAAGATTGCTTTGGTTAATCAGGGTCTTTTGTCATTCTATACAAATTTTAGGATTGTTTGTTCTAGCTCTTGAAAAACACTGGCAGTATTTAGGGATAATATGTATAGATTGCTTTGGGTAGTACAGATGTTTTAACAATGATTGTTCTTCTAATCCGTGAAACATGGAATGTTTTTCCATTTCTATGTGTCATCTTCAATTTCTTTCATAAGTGTTTTATAGTTTTAGGAGGACAGATCTTTTATGGCTTTGGTTAGGTTTATTCTTATAAACTGAAAAGGTTAGGTTTATATCTTAGGGTTTTGGTGTAATTGTAAAAGGGATTAATTCTTTGATTTCTTTTTCTGTTGATTCATTATCAGTGTACAGAAATGCAACACATTTCTGTGTGTTGAATTTTGTATCCTGTGACTTAACTGCATTTGTGTATTTTAACAATATTTTGGTGGAGTCTTTTGGGCTTTCTACATAGTATCATGCTGTCTGTGAGTAGTGAAAGTTTGACTTCTTCCTTGCTGATTTGCATGCCTTTTACTTCTTTTTTGTCTGCTTGCTGAGGCTGAACACCTATAAATTCTTAAAGACAGGTGCAGTATCATCTGCTCTGTGAAATCTCTACTCATGTCTCCAGGGGCATATTGTTTCCCTTCCAGTGTGCCTCCACTGAAACTAGTGTACTTATTTGAGCAGATCCCATATTTCATCATACTTCTTTTGTTCTGTTTTTCCTACTACTAGATTGTGAGCTTCTTGAAAGAAAGGATTGTATTTTGCTTATTTTAGTCTGCAAAGAGCATATACTCAATTTGTCAAATGAGTGAATAAATAAACTACATGATTTTAAAAAAATGTTTTTTTATCCTAGGAAACTTGAAAAACACAAAAAAGTACAGATGCTCATACAATGAACCATTGTACACCCTAAATGTAGCTTCAATCATCAACATAGTGTCATTTTTGTTTTATCTATTTTTTTTGATAGAATATCTTAAGGCAAATATCATTCATATTTTTATCCATAAATTTGTAGATGCCATTAATAGGTAAGGACTTAAACAAAACCACAATAAACAAACTGATTATAACTCCTTTATTATCTAATACCCATTTTGTATTTAGTTTTCCCCAATTGTTTCCAAAATATCTTTGAATTTATTTGGTTGCATTAGGATCCTTCCCTCCAAAGTCTATATAGAGCATTTAGTTAATGTGATTCTCAACTCTTAATGTCAAAGAACATTCCCTCTTAAACCATTTAATTTTTAAATAAACGAGATCATTTGTCCCTGAGCACTTCCCACATTTTGAATTTGGCTGACTGTATTGCTATATTATTTAACATGTTCCTCTATTCCTATTTCCTGTAGAATTACATCTAGAGAATAGATTAAATTCAGGTTCAATTTTTGTAATAGAATATTTCATAGATCCTAGTATGTATCTTCTGTTACATAGTATCAATAGTAACATGATGTCAGATTGTTCAATATTAGTGATGTTAAGATTTCTCAGTACAGTTTGGGTAGTATCAACCTCATCTGTCTGTTTAAAAAAGTTCCTCATCAACTTTTAGCTTAATATTTTAGTAGTCCATGAATGACCATTGCCTTGACCCATTATTTCATTAGGAGCTGTAAAATGGTGATTTTTCTAATTCTATTGTGTGCTATGCATTTCTTAGCTGTGATTCCTATATAAAGACAATTGTCCTTCATTGGTTTTTCAGTTACCTCAAGATATAGTTCATAAAGGAGAGGAAAGATAAATGCACCAACTTTCCTTTTGTAAATTTTTACAATGATGGAATGTATGCTAGTAATGTCTAAAGGTGATCAGTACAATTTTTTCAACCATGATTTTGACCTCATGGGATTTTACATATTCATGATGTTTCCTTAAGTTGCAATCAGTATTCTTTATGATGCTCAGGTTGCTCTAGCTTTGGACTATGGGAGCTATTCAAAGTACTCCTGAATCCTTTTGATATGTCTTCAGAAGTCTGCCCAAGTATCCTGGATTTTAGGTACGGCATGATAACCTCTTGTACATTTCTTGACCCAGACCTGGGATCATTCAATTGTCCTATTGAACATACTTCCCTCATGCATGAAATTATTTTTAGAGATGGTAGTCTGAGTCCTACAGTGAGATAGCAGGTCCTTTCAATGGACAGAACTAGGAAATGTATTTAATTGAAATAGGAAAAATAAATCATGAGATCAGATTTATATTTCTTATTTATGTATTTATTTATTTTATATTTCTAATTTAAATGAAATATTACACTTTTTTTATTTAATCATTTTACTTTTGTTAACTCTTGTGATGAAAATTGTGGTGCCAAACTATATTAATGCAATTATATATCTACTTTAATCTTTTATAGTGGTTTCACTTATTAAAATGCCTATAATACTGCTAATAACAAAACAAATTCTGTTTACCTTTTTTTTTTCTGTTTACCTTTCTTTGTGTGTGCATCTGTGTATTTGATCTTCAGGATGTTCAACTAAAATTCTGTGTTTTAAAGCCATTTTCAGTTATTCATCTATTTCTGGTTATGACATAAATGCCATAGCTAGATTTTTTTCAAGTGATTTTTTTTCACTTTTGATGACCATTGTTTTTCTAAACTTCCTTTAAAAAATTAGAATAGCTTCATGGTTTGAAACTTGAATTTATAAAGGAAGGAACATTTAATGATGTCTAGTTCTATCCTTTTTCCTCCCCCCTACCTTTTTCTTTATTAGTCGTAATTTTGAAAATACGGGCAAATCTGTCTACCCCTTCACAAAAGTAACATGCATAGAATTTTTCAAAAAGTAATTGCTTTTTAATCTTTTTTCCTTTTTAAATTTAAAGTTAGTTACTTAACATATAATGTGTTATTAGTTTCAGAGGTAGAGTTCAGTGATTGATCAATCTTGTGTAACACTCAGTACTCATTACATGAAGTGCCTTCCTTAATGCCTAGCACCCAGCAACTGCTTCCCTTCATTCCCCTTCCCTCCAGCAACCTTCAGTTTGTTTCCTATGATTAAGCATCTCTTATGGTTTGTCTCTTGTTTTATTTTGTTCTTTCTTCCCTTATGCTTTATTTCTTAAATTCCACATATAAGTGAGACCATATGATAATTGTCTTTCTTTGACTGACTTATTTTGCTTAGCATAATACTCTTCAGTTCTATCCATGTCATTGCAAATGACAAGATTTCATCCTTTCTGATGGCTGAGTAATATTCCGTTTTACACACACACACACCCACACACACACCCACACACACACCACATTTTCTTTATCTATTCATCTGTCAATGGATATCTGGGCTCTTTCTATACTTTGGCTGTTGTGGACATAGCTGCTATAAACATTGGGGGGGAGGTGCCCTTTTGGATCACTATATTTGTATCTTTGGGTTAAATACTTAGTAATGCAATTGTTGAGTTGTAGGTTAGCTCTATATTAAAGTTTTGAGGAACCTCCAGAGTGGATGTACCAGCTTGCATTCTCACCAAGTGTACAAAGGTTCCCCCTTTCCCACATCCTCACCAATATTTGTTGTCTCCTGACTTGTTAACTTTAGCGATTCTGATTGGTATGAGGTAGAATCTCATTGTGGTTTTGATTTGTATTTCCCTGATGCCGAGTGAAGTTGAGAATTTTTTCATGTGTCTTTTGGCCATTTGTATGTCTTCTTGGAGAAATGCCTATTCATTCATGTCTTCTGCCCATTTCTTGATTGGTTCTTTTGCTTTTTGGATGTTGGGTTTGATGATTAAGCTCTTCGTTGATTTTTGGATACTAGCCCTTTATCTGATAAGATATTTGCAACTATCTTCTCCCGTTCTGTTGCTTGTCTTTTGGTTTTGTCAATTGTTTCCTTTTCTATGCAAAAGCTTTTTATCTTGATAATGTCCTAGTAGTTCATTTTTGCCTTTGCTTCCTTTGCCTTTGGAGATGTGTCTAGCTAGAGGTTGCTGCAGCTGAGACCAAAAACGTTGCTGTATGTGTTCTCCTCTAGGAATCCTGTCTCACAGTTAGGTCTTTAATCCATTTTGAGTCTACTTTTGTGTATGTGAGGAAATGGTCCAGTTTCATTCTTCTGCTGTGGCTGTCCAATTTTCCAAACACTTATTTGTTGAAGAGACTGTTTTTTTTTTTTTTCCTGTGGGATATTCTTTCCTGCTTTGTTGAAGATTAGTTGACCACAGAGTTGAAGGTCCATTTCTGGGTTCTCAATTCTGTTCCATAGATGTGTGGGTCTGTTTTTGTGCCAGTACAGTACTGTATTGATTACAGCTTTGTAATAGAGGTTGAAGTCCAGAATTGTGATGCCACTACATTTTTTATTTTAAGATAATTGTTGATTCAAATAAATTTGTAAGAAAGCATACAGAGAGATCTCATGTATCCTTTATTTAGTTTCTACCAATTGGAGCACCTAGTAAAACTATGGGACAAAATGACAACGGGGGTACTGACATTAGTACAGAATGTTCACATCATTTCCAAAATTCTTTGAGTTGCCATTCTATAGCCACACTCACTTCCTTCCTGCCCCTAACTTCTCCTTACCCTCTGACAGTCATTTATCTATTCTCTATTTCTATAATTTTGCCATTTAAAAATGTTATCCAAGTGAAATCCTAGAGTATGTCAAGTTTTGGGATTGACACTTTTCCACTCAGCTTAATTCTCTGGAGATTCACCCTAGTTCTTGAATGTATCAATTATTCATTCCTTTTTATTGGTAAGTAGTAATCCATGATATGGATGTATCTGTAGTTTGGTTAACCATTTACTCATTGGAGGACATCTATGTTGTTTCCAGTTTTGGCTATTATAAATAAAGCCTCTATCAACATTTATGTGCAGGTTTTTATGTGAACCTAAATCTTCATTTCTCTAGGATAAATTATCAGGAGTGCAATTTCTGGGTCAAACTGTAGTTGCATATTTAGTTTTTAAAGAAACAAAATGTTTTCCAGGATAGTTGTACCATTGTGTATTCCCACCAGCAATAGAGGAGTAATCCAGTTTCTCAGCATTCTCATTAGCATTTGGTCTTATCACTATTTTTTGTTGAAGCCATTTTGTAACCTCTCATTGTGGTATTAACTTGATTTCCCGAATGGCTAATTAATGTTGCATATCTTTTCATGTGTGTACTTGGTGTGTTAGTTTATTTGGGCTGCTGTAAGAAATGCCACAGACTAGGTAGTTTATAAACAACAAAAAAATATTTCTCATAATTCCAGAAGCTGGAAGCCCTAGGTCAAGGTGCTAGCATTGTCACATCCTGATAACCGTCCTCTTCCTGGTTCATAGTTAGCACCTTATCACTGTGTACTCAGATGGTAGAAGTGAGTGCTCTGTGGGGTCTCTTTGATAATAACACTAATTCTGTTCCTGTGGTCTCTACTTTCATGATCTAAGCACACCCAAAATATTCACTTTAAAATACTATCACATTGGGCATTAGGACTCCAGTTTTTGGGCTGGAGGTGGGTGGGTGGTGGGAGACACAAACTTTCAGATCATAGCACTTGCCATCTCTTTCTATAATGACCAGTTTGGGGTTTTTGCCTATTTTATAATTATTGATTTTTTTCTCTTCAGTTTTAAGTGTTCTTTGTATATTGCAGATACTGGTCCTCTTATTTTACAAATATTTTATTCCATTCTGTAGCTTTTCTTTTCATCCTCTTTTATTCTGCAAAATATTCTGTTAACTTTGAAGCCTAATTTATTAGCTTTTTCTTTTATGGATTGTACTTTTACCATCTCATCAAAGAACCCCTTGTCTAACCCTAGATCCCCTCAATTTTCTCCTCTTTCTAAACATTTTTATAGTTTTATAATTTAGATTTAAGTCTATGATCCCTTTTGAGTTTTTGTTTGTTTAAGGTGTGAGACTTAGGTAAAGGATTCTTTGTTTTTCTATAGATGTTTAATTGTTCCAGAACCATTTGTGGAAACGGCTTTCTTCTCCTGAATCTCTTCAGCACTTTTCTCAAAATCAGTTGTTGATATTTGTATGCATCTATTTCTGGATTCTTTGTTCTATTGGTCTAAGTGTTTATCCTTTGGCTAATACCACATCATCTTGGTTCCTGTAACCATATACTAAGTCTTGAAATCAGGTAGACCTACTCCTACCACTTTATTTTTTCTCAAAATTGTGTTAGATATTCTAGTTCTTTGTCTTCCCATATAAAATTCAAAACTAATCTTGGCTATATTTGCAAAAAATGTCAGAGATTTTCATGCAAATTGCATTAAAGCATATATAAATTTGAGGAAGAATTCCCATCTATGCTAGGTTGAATCTTCCAATCCATAAACACATATGCTTCTCCATTTTATTTAGCTCTTCTTGTTTTGCAGTTTTCAGCATAGCCCCATATATCTTTGGTTATAATTAAATGTATTGTATCTAAATCTTCTTTAGAGAGCACATACGAGACAAGAGAGAGAATGAGTGGGTGGTGGGGTGCAGAGGGAGAGGAAGAAAGACCATCTTAAGCAGTCTTCATGCCCACATGGAGCCCTACACCAGGCTCAATCTCACAGCCTCAAGATCATGACCTGACCCAAAATGAAGTTGGATGTTTAACCAACTGAAACACCCAGGCATCTCTGGGTGCTTTTTGGAAAGAGGGTGATTTTTTTGGAAGAGGGTGATTATAAATGCTGTATTATTTTTATTTCAGTGCCCAGTGTTTATTATTTATAGAACTACAATTGATTTTTGTACTTTGATCTGTATCATTTGACTTTACTGAAGTCACTCATTAGTTCTAGAAGTTTTTGTTGTTGATCTTTTGGGATTTTCTACATAGATAATTATGCCATTGCCAGGAGGGATAGTCCCCCGCCCCACTTTCTGATTTGCTATTTCATTTTCTTGACTTTCTTGGACTGACTAGAATTTCCAGTACAATGTTAAGATTGGTGAGAGCATACATCCTTGCACTGTTTGCAGCGGGAACAAGGGAGAAAATATTCAGTCTATCACTATTGAGTGTACTGTTAGCAATAGAATTTTGTATATATTCTTTTTCAAAATGGAGTTCCTCTCTGTACTCTTCAGAGCACTTTTGTCATGAACAGAAGTTGAAAATTTTTAAAAGATTTTATTTATTTATTTATGAGAGACACACAGACAGAGGCAGAGAGATAGACAGGGGAGAAGCAGACTCTTTGCAGGGAGCCTCTTGCAGAACTCAATCCCTGGACCAGCATCACGCTCTGAGCCGAAGGCAGCCACTCAACCGCTGAGCCACCCAAGTGTCCCAGAAGTTGAAATTTGAAAAATGCCTTTTCTGTATTGACATATTTTTCTTTTCGTCCTGTATTTTGGTGAAGTTTTTTGTTTATTTGTGGAGAATCTATGCATTTAATAACAACGCTTAACTGAGTAAAGAAAGTAATGATATTGTTGAGTTAAATTTTCACTAAGGTATGTAATGGACTTGTGGTGGATCTCTTGAAAATAAAAGACTATAAATTCACGGGTTAGAGTCAGACCTTATTCTTCTTACAGTTAGTATAGAAGTAGATAGTATGGTATGTAGGAGTTTGTCTGTTTCTGTGTTTATTTTTTAATGTAACCAAAACATAGAAACATGTAGTAACAAACTTTTAATGCCAGTCTCTCCCTCTTTTTATTCTTCTCTTTCTTAACCAATTATTCATTTAATAAGTAAATGGTATCTGCTATAAAACCATTCCAGACCCTCACCCTAACTGCACTGTTGCAATTTCCTCCTCTAGGACATAAACTTTATTCCACCTTCCCACTAAAGCTACTTCACTGAAGGTGCTGAACAGTAATTCTCATTCTTACTAAATAGATGTTCTGAAAGAACATCACTGTTGTATTGAGATGTAATAGCTTAGTATTTGGTATATAATAAGTGTTTAATTAATGCTTACTCGATGGGGATGCCTGGGTGGCTCAGTGGTTGAGTGTTTGCCTGCAGCTCAGGGTGTGATTCCGTAGTCCCAGAGTTGAGTCCCACATTGAAATCCCTGCATGGAGCCTGCTTCTCCCTCTCTGCCTCTCTCTCTATGTCTTTCATGAATAAATAAATAAAATCTTTAAGGGATCCCTGGGTGGCGCAGCGGTTTGGCGCCTGCCTTTGGCCCAGGGCCTGATCCTGGAGACCCCGGATCGAATCCCACGTCGGGCTCCCGGTGCATGGACCCTGCTTCTCCCTCTGCCTGTGTCTCTGCCTCTCTCTCTCTCTCACTGTGTGCCTATCATAAATAAAAAAAAAAAATACTCTATGAATGGATGAATTAATCCAGTGGTGGCTAGATATGAAGCACTGTGCTAGGCCCTAAAAGATTCTTATTAGAAATAGTTTTTATTTTCTAGAAGCTTATGATATTTTGATAAAGTGCATTTTCTTAAATAATGAAATAGATTATAAAAAACAAAATGGTTTCTATAATTTATGGGCTGGAATTAAAAGATGGGCCAGAGTCTCTGGCTTGTTCCACTGGAGTATGATATAGTAGAATTTGAATGGAAAAAAAAAAGGAAAAATGTGGTAGAACAGTAGTTGTGTCCCCTTCAGCTCTGTAGGTTTATGTCCCCAAAATGGTGATAAGATAATTTGGATTAAAAGGTTGACTCCTACACTCCTACCCCAAATATTGAATCAGACTTGTATACCTGGAATAAACCCTACTTGGTCATGGTATATAATAATTTTGATATTTTGCTGAATCCTATGTATAAAGTTTTTGTATGTATATTCTTGAGCTACATTGGTCTATAGTTTTCTAAGTACTGTCTTTCTCCGGTTTTGGTTTTAGAGTAATGCTAACTTCATAAGATTAAGTTTTCTGGAAGAGATTATGTAGAACTGGTGCTAATTCTCTTCTCTTGTCTTTAATTCTGAAAAAAATCATATGGACCATAGTAGCTTCTTTGGGGAAGTTTTTAAATTATAAGTTCAATTTCCTCTATCAATTCTTTTAGGGTATGTATGCTGATAATATGTTCTTTTAGTTTTCCTTCATCTGAAAATATTTTGATTTCCCCTTAATTGCTGAGAGCTATTTACATTCAATGTAGGATTCTGGGCTGATGATTCATTTCTTTCAGCATTTGAAAAATGTTGTGCCACATGATTCTGGACTACATATTTTCTCATAAGATATATCGTCATGTAAATGTCTTTCTCTTACAAGTAGGTGTCCTTTCTTTCATGCAGCTTTCCAGATCTCTCTCTCTCTCTCTCTCTCGTAGAAGTTTCACTATGATGCATTTTGGTTGGATTTCTTTGAGTCTGTTCAATTTTTAGACCACTTAGCTTCTTGAATATATAGGTTTATGTTTTTTTTGCCAGCTCAAGAAAATTTTCAGCCATTAGTTTTTAAAAAAATGGTAATATTTTCTTTTTTCCCCTTTTAAAAACTTAAATACAATCAATAGTCTATTATTAGTTTCAGAGGTAGATGTCAGGGATTCATTGGTTGGTCAGCCATTATTAGAGTACTTTTGTAGCTTTAATCTTTCTCCTCTGATTTTAGGACTAGACATCTTTTTCTTCTTCTTCTTCTTTAAAAGATTTTATTTATTAACCTGAGAGAGGAGTGAGAGAGAGCTGGAGGTGGGGCAGGGCAGAGGGAGAGGGAGAAACAGGCTCCCCACTAAGCAGAGAGCCTGATGCATGGTTCCATCCCAGGACCCTGGGATCATGAACAGAGGCAAATGCAAACGCTTAACAAATTGAGCCACCCAGGCACCTCTGGGACTAGACTTCTTGAATGTTAAATATTTTGTTATAGTCCCACAGCATCCTGAATATAACTTTTTAAATTTCTTTATTGATCAGAGTTGGTAGTTGCAGACAATAGAATCTATGTGAGTTTCTGAAAGATAATTTTCTTTTCTCTTCTTTGTCTCACAGAATTATTGGGAGGACTTAGAAATAGGATCTCCAGGGTAAGCTTCTAGAACCACTTCCAGGTCCTCACTGCAGATTTGTCCCATTCATGAAATTGTGGTTGTCCCTGACATGAGAAACCATACAGCCTTTGCTGCCCCTGGACTAGCAAAATGGGTGCCCTGTATCTAGTGTATGTCCCTACATATCTTACTGTGAACCAAAGTCTCAAAGCTAGTGTATTGGACTAGTATACCCAGGCATCTATCTGCCCCCGATGCCCCCCCCCCAAGCAGATAGTCCCTAAGCAGCAAGGCGGGTCTGAGAAACGTAGAATATTCGCCCCTCCTCCACCCCCCACCTTTATTGAGATATGATTGACATATAACAATTTAAGTGTAAGTATGAAGTGTTGATTTCATAGACTTAAATATTGTGAAATGATTATCATAGTAAGGTCAGTTAACATCTCCATTACCTCATATAATTATCATTTCATTTTTGTGGTGAAAATGTTGAAGATTTACCATTAACTATAATTGCTATGAGTAAGTTACCAACTTACTCATCCTTTAACTGAGAGTTTGTACTATTTGACCAACATCTCCCTATCTCCCTCACCTCTATCTCACCCTAGCCTCTGGCAACCATCTTTCTACTGAGTTCAGCTTTTTTAGATTTAACGTATAAGTAATAGCATACAATATTTGCTTGTCTTTTTTTCTGAATTATTTCACTTAAGATCATGCCCTCAAGTTCCATCGGTGTTATTGCAAATTTCCTTCTTTCTTATGGCTAAATAATCTACCATTGTACCATGTTATACTACATCCTTTCTAACCACTCATCCATAGACCAATGCTTAGATTATTTCCTTATCATGGCTATATTATACGTATATAATAGTGCTGCAGTGAGCTAAAGAGTACAGATATCTCTTGAAGGTCCTCTCAAGATTTCCTTTGGATCTATACCCCAAAGTGGGATTGTTAGATCATATGGTAATTCTATTTTTAAGTTTTTGAGGAACTTTCATACTGTTTCCATAGTGACTGTATCAACTTAAAGTGCAACCAACAATGCACAAGTATTCTCTTTTCTCCACATCCTTGCCAATACTTATCTTTTTTCTTTTCAATAGCTATTCTAACAGGTATGAGGTTATTTCTCCTATCGTTGTGGTTTTAATTTGAATTTAACTAATGATTAGTGATGTTGAGAATCTTTTCACATGCTTGTTGGCCATTGTTATCTTTGGAAAAAAAATATAGTTCCTCCTCTCATTTATTGATGTTTTTTGCTTGTTCTAAGCTGTAGCAGTTCCCTTATGTATTATGAATATTAACTCTTTTTTTTAAATTTTTATTTATTTATGATAGTCACACACACACAGAGAGAGAGAGAGAGAGAGAGAGAGAGAGAGAGAGAGAGAGGCAGAGACACAGGCAGAGGGAGAAGCAGGCTCCATGCACCGGGAGCCCAATGTGGGATTCCATCCCGGGTCTCCAGGATCGCGCCCTGGGCCAAAGGCAGGCGCCAAACCGCTGCGCCACCCAGGGATCCCTGAATATTAACTCTTGATCAGATACATAGTTTGTAAATATATCCTCTCATTCCTTTAGTGGTTTTTCCACTTAGTTAATTTTTTTCTGTGCAGAACTTTTAAATTTGATATAGTCCAACTTATTAAATTTTTACTTTTATTACCTTTGCTGTGGAGTCCTATCCAAAAAAATCATTTCTAAGACCAATTTTAAGGCATGTGAATTGGAAAGAAGGAAGTAAAATTGTCTCTTTGCAGGTGATCTTCTATAAAAATCCTAAGGATTCCAACAAAAAACCTGTTAACTAATCAATAAATTAGTAAAGTTGCATGATTCAACCTCAATATACAGAAATCCATTATATTCTTACATGCTAGCAATGAAATATCTGAAAGAAAGAAAACAATCCCATTCACAAATAGCATCAAAACCAATGAAATATTTAGGTATAAACTTGACCATGGAGGTAAAAGACCTGTACACTGAAAACCACAAGAAATTGAAGACACAAAAAAGTGGAAAGGTCTCTCCTGTTCATGGATTTGAAGAATGAATATTGTAAAATTGTCAATACTACCAAAAGTTGTTTATAGATTCAGTGCAATCCTTATAAAAATTCTAAAGGCATTTTTCAGAGAAGGAGCAAAAAAAATCCTAATATTGTATAGAACCATGAAAACTAAATAACCAAATCAATCCTAACAAAGAAAAACAAAGCCTAGAGGTACCACGCTTCCTGATCTCAAACTATACAAGGGTATAGTAATCAAATCAGTATGACACTGGCCTAAAATAGACACATAGACAAATGGAACAGAATCAAGAGCCCTGAAATAAGTTCTTGCATTTATGGCCAACTAATATTTGACTAAAGATACAGGAATATTTAATTGGAAAAGGATAAATAAATGTGTTAGGAAAACTGGATACTTAAATGCAGAATAATGAAATAGGGCCCTTTTTTGACACCACCCACACAAATCAATTTGGAATAAAGACTTCAACACAAATAATTCTTTTTAAAGCCTTTTCCTCTCTGTTCAGACTATTCAATTTATTATTCAATCTATTGTTTTGTATTTCTGTTCACCTGTTGTTCTTCTTTACTCTCCATTCTGCTGTAGAATCCATCCATCATTTTTTTTTTTTTAGTTTTGATGATTGTATTTTTCAGTTCTAAAAAAAAAGAAAAATTTCTTTATAAGTAGACTCCACAATGGATTGTGGACCATTGCAGGGCTTGAACTCATGACCCTGAGATGAAGACCTAAGGTAAAATCAAGCATCAGATGCTCAACTGACTGAGCCATCAGGCACCCACATTTTGAAAAACTTATATTTGATTCCTGTTAAATGCTCTTTAAATATGTGAATTTATTCTCTATTTCAGGAAAGTTTCTTTCCATTATAGTTGTCAGATTCTGTTCCACTGATTGTGCTTTCTTTTAAGAACTTATGTATCTGTGTTGCATGTTTTTTTTTGCCTGTCTTGTATAGTTATTACTTTTTCCAGTTTTAAAAAATCATTCCTTCTTTACATTATAATTTTTTCCCTCTTTATTTTACAGAGGTTCATTCTGTGGTCTCTTTTTCTTCTTGTATGCCTTCTGGTTTAATCTTCATTTCTCTGCATACTTCTGCATCTGTTGCTTAACCATCCTTAAGTGGCTCAATATTTATGATGAGGTAAAATTCAGATTTATGTTTCATTTGACAGCTTCTATAACTTTTTTTGTAATATTAGTATCCAACTTGTTCTCTAGCCATATTTTTCTGATGTGATTTTGTTTTCATAAACATAATTTAGATTTCATCTTATATCTTGCAATATTTTTAATTGGGTTTAACTGCATTTTTTCATTGTTTATATTAAGAAAGATGGAGTTTCCTGTATTTAAGGAGGAAGTGCCTATTTAGCAGAAATGAAGGTCAGGATTGCTTTTCCAACTTCAAAACCAGTTTTCCTCTTTGGTTTTACTGTAATAAATTTTATAAAATATTTATCTGCATAGCTATATCATTGTGAGATCACATCTGCAGCTTTTCTTCTTTGGTTAGAATATAAATCTCTTTTCTCTTTTACACCTAATATTTCTTTACCTTAAACAAGTGGTGACCTGCTCTGGCAATTTGTTGTAGGGTTTTGACTATTTTTGAAATCCCAGATTGTTCAGGTGGCCCTAACACCTTCAGAGTTGTTCAGTCCTCTTGTACACATCTACAGATAGGAACGTGTGAAGTTTCCCAGTGCTATGACTGTCCCATGTTTGGCCATTTGAGTCCTCCACTTTGAGTGGAGACCTCTTTGAGAATAAATACTGGTTGGCAATTTCCAGCGTTCTTGGTTTTTAAAGCCCACTGGGATTCTCTTTGTATTCCTTTTTGCTTATTCCAGCATATCTGCTGTTTCCCCTAGGATCTTGCTGTTGTATTTTAAATACACTTGCTCTTTTACTGGGATTTATGGGACAATTTATCATCTTGTTTTGCAATCTCTTCTGTTTATTGCTGCCTAACAAATATGCTTAAAGTATATTGCTTAGAACAACAATTTATTATTGATATTTTTGGGTCATGGATTGAGGAGTGGCACAGTATGGGTGTTTTATCTTTGATTCAGTGCTGTAACTCCAGGTGAGATGACTGGAATGGTTGAGAATTGGAGTGATGTGGGTGGGGGGAAGGCTTGCCAAGCGTCTTTTTCTCTCCACATGGCTCACTAGGCTTCCTCAAACTAGAGAGGCCTCAAGGCATTTGAAGTTCTTGCATAGCAGCTACAGTCTCCAGGAGATCAAGATTAAAGCATCCAGATCTCTTAAAAGCTAGGCCTGGAAATGGCACAATGTCTCTTTTGCCTACTGTTAACTCAAAGCAGTCACAGGCCAGCATAAACTCAAGGGCACGGCAAATAGATCTATCTTTTGATGTCAGGGGTACCTAAGAACTGTGTCCTCCTTTAACTTACCATAATAACCCAGTTAGCCTTTTAAAAGTAACAGCTTTTTTTGAGATCTAATTCATACATTAAAAATGCACAGTGTAATGATTTTTGGTGTATGAACAGAGTTGTGCAACTTCTGCACAATTTTAGAACATTTTCTTCACCCCAAAAAGAAACTCAGAACCAATTAGAGGTAACTCACATTGCTGTTGGTTTTTTTTTTTTTTTTTTTTTTTGCTGTTGGTTTTTTAAGAGGTTGGGAAATTCAAAAAACATGACACAGGACTGCCACCATTTTGTTCAAACTTGTGATACGTTTTTATCTGAAGGGAATATTTCTGGTTTCTGAGATATGTATTATTGAGACCAAGGCACAGATGCAATCTTAAAAATACATCAGTAATACAAGATTTTATCTTTCCTATTTTCTACCAGATGTTATAGGGAACAAATAAAATGACGAAAATAAAAACAATTTCAAAAAGTTGAAAATCCATTCTAAATGTGTTATTTATTATTCCTTAACTATTAAACAGAGGAAAATGAGGTATTTGGAGAACATATTACCATAGTTTTTGTATTTTTCTCAGTAGTTATAGTATCAATCTTCCTGTATTAAATTATAAATATACATATTCCTCACATAAAGCAGCGAATGCTAAAAATTTCTTCAATAAAGTGAATATTCACCTATATAGTTCTGTTTTCTCTTGAGAACCAATTTCAAAACTAAACTTAAAAATATAGAGAGCACATAGGGACGGATTGGAGTATGAGTTGTGCAGCAGTACTTCAGTAATAAGAACTTGATCCTCTAGTGCTGTTCCTCCTACCCTGTCCTTCTCCTTTACCTTCTTCCTTACCTCAACCTGGACCTCTGCAGCAAGGGTGCCTAGGTCTTAGCTTTGGATAACAAATGGGACTGACAGCTTTCTAAAACTGGGGGTTCCTAAAATGGAGAAACTGGATCTTCTCTCATTTATGAATGAGGTGATCATATGATAGATGATCTACCAATTGTGGTGCTTTTGTCTTGGAGAGATATTAAACAGGCCAGGGCAGACAGCAGGTATACACTGGGCTACTCCTGAGCATTCAAGGTGTATGGTTCCCATCTAAAGATACATCTTACTTTGTCTTTTAAATTTGATCAGAGTCACTTGGTAACTAAAATATTGGGTGCTTTTCTCTCCAGGTATAGTCTTCAAACAAAGACCACTTGAGTTGAGCAATGCCAGCTGGGGAACAAGATGTATGTATAGTGAGGTAAGCCTCCACCAACCTGTAATGTAAATACAACATATTCATATTTAATAATTTGAAGAGAAAGACTCAGTGACATAGTCATTCAATTAGTCATGTTTGGAAGGTGACTTTTTTTTTACTGTATTTATACATAAGTTATTTAGATTTTTGTAAAATTATGCATAACAATATCCCTAATAAAACATGAGAGAGTGTCTCCTATGAACAGGTAGCTTAAATCCTCTCCACAAACTTGATTCTCCATTTCCCTTTTGCTAGAGATTGGCTTGGGCTCAGTATATGTTTAACCTTAGCTTCATTTCTTAAACAATAAGAATAATAATAATCCTTCCTCACAGGGTTGTTGGAAGGCATACCAAGGTTAGATATGCAAATGTCTTCTATATAGTTAGTCTTATATAAAGTTTTATATAAATAATATGGTGGGTATTACTATTCACTGGTAAAGCCCTTGGGCTCTAAAATGAAGATTCTTGATTATAAATTGCTGTTTCATAACTTATTTAGTTGTGTAGCTTATACACTAACCTCACTAAATCTCAGTTTTATCTCTAAGATGAAGATAATACCTTCTTCATAAGATTGTTTTAAGAATTGAAGGATATAATATATATAAATATTGTAGCCCAGTGCCTAAGAAGTGCTAACCAATTATAGATTTTAGTTATTAATACTATCATTGATCATATTAATGATAATAAAAACTGGTAAGAACATTTACTTCAAGGTTTAATCAAGATTATTCTTCATTACTTATTTTCTGCAGAAGTCTGATAAAGATTTGAGGGTTTTTTTTTTTTTTTTCTTCAGGCTCTGTGTCTGTTCTTTTCATGTACAAACATGGTTTCCTTTGCTACGTTAGCATCTTAAATTCTGAAGTTGTAAGAGACCAGTTGGTGAGAAAAGGATTATCTATTCACTCTTGCATCGACCTCTACATGACACCCTACTCTGTCAGGGAACCTGGGCTTGATATACTGGCATAGAGGACAGCGTACTTGCTCTTCACTCCTGGACCTAGCACTTTTTTTTTTTTTTTTGCCACTGAACCTGCACAAGCTTGGACTCCTGGCCCAGACAGGATCCAATTTCCAAAACGAAGAGGTGACCTCCTTCCACTGACCTAGAATTATGGCATTGTGATATTCCACTATTTGATCTTCTGATTTTTTCTCAGCTATGTTGTAAGCATCTCCTTTTTGACTGTCATTACTGCAGTGTGGTTTCATCTATTTCCTATCACTGACCTAAATCTTCAAAACAGACCACAATGTCAGAACTCTGTTTTTAATGCAGGATTTGAGACTCATACCATAGCTGGGGTGAGGCTAATCTGGACTCACCTGTCTATAAAGCAATCTATAACACTCTATAAAGATATTTTCCTTTTTGTTTAAGCACCCAATGTATGTGTTACAAAGGTTTCTACCTTCTGACATATAAAGAAACAGTTTGTTCATTTCTTACAAGTGATCTGATCTTTGTCATAAGCTACTAGCTAGGTTAAAACAGTCCTCTTCAGGTATATGTTCAGTTTTTTTCAGAATTCTACTTGCTTTTCTTATTTCTCCCCAAGATGGAGTTTGAGTGTAGAAAAAAGGAGCTCATAGTCTCCCTTGGCTTCAGAGAAAGGGCTGCAGTTGTGTGTGTGTCCTTGTGCTACTCTTTGGATCATTGCTAGATTCTGCATCACTACTTATCAGCCTGTCATAGCTAAATTTGCTGGCATCCTCTGCTGGAATATGAAGCTGAAGAACATGGGATCTCTCCCTCTCTTGACTTGGACAGGCCCTATGGTCCTGTCTGCCATTTTGACCCTACTTCAGTTTTTCCAAGACAGTGGCTGCTACAGAAGTCTGGCTGTGATTCTCTTTTGCTTACTAGCCTACACGCTTTACTAGTAAGGTGTTAACAGATGTTAACCCCAGCTAGTCATCCTATCAATTACTAGACATCCCATCAGTTAACTTGCATGACCCTCCTTAGGACATGTGAGAATTTCTGGATTTCTTCCCTGACATTATACCCAAACTGAAGATCTCCACTCAGGCCCTTTCTCCCTAAATCTGTGATGTCTCTGACTTCACACTGAAACAGCTTCTCTAGGCTGCTCTCTTCTCCAAATGTGAGGAGAAGCCCTCCAGAGTTACTGAGAGTGGAAGAAAAGTAGGACTTTCCTTAGCTTCTCATTGATGGATATGGACTATTTTCCTTCCCTCCTAGCTAAAGAAAGGAAATGCGGGTTTTGAATCTCTTGTTAGACATTGTACCACTCATTAATTCTGCTTTTTTAAAAGTCATCTACTATGTGTATTTCATTTTTCTTTTTGTGAAAAATTCATTTCTTCCTCCAACACCACAACTGTTATAATTCTTGGTGATGCCACAGTCACCAAGATCCTTCAGTATCTTTGGCCTTATATCCTTCAATGATATTGATCTTATTTTTGGCACTCACTCCTGTTTACAGCTTAGATTTTTTTGGTCATTACTAATCTATCCCTTCAATTATTTCAATTTCTAGCTTCTCCTTCTCTGCCTATCACTTTTTATTTCTTCAGCTGACTCCCTTTAATGGTCCAGCTCCAACAATCCTTTTATACTCAGGGACTTGAAACTAGCTCGTCTACCATCTTTTCCATGTCCTTAGTCCATGTCTTCACACCCTTTCTTCTGTGACAATTCCATATTTCATTATTATAATCATTCCTTTGCTATTAAACCACAGCTCCCTTGTATCTCTCTTGTTTCATTATACTGCCTGGCTATAATTAAATAAGACTGTTGGTAGCACCTGTGTGCTTGCTTGAAAAATTGAACATGGCTAGAGAAAAACTTGCCATCATGCTGACTGGTCCCATTTTAAATTTATGACACCCTCAAGTGGGCCCTAATGATGATCAACAACCATTTCTTTTGTATATATACTCTCTCAGTCCTTAGATAACTTTTCAGACCTTTTCTTTCTTCTAGATCCTTTCTCATCTATTCTCTTGTTTTCATCCTCTGCTGCTAATAAAATAAAAGCAATCAGAAGACAATTTGCTTTTATTTATGCCTTCTCACATTTCTACTCATGTATATCAAAACTCACATGTTCTCCCTTAACTCCTTTTTGTAAATGAACTAAATTCCTAGCAAAGGAAATGCTTCTATTTGTGCATAGGGTCTCATGGCCTTATCCTTTTAAGAACTTTCTAGTGATTCTCCTTCCTCATTCTTGCATCATCAGTTCTCTTTCCATTTAACTTTTCCATGAGCATAGAGTAATTTCTTATAACAAAAACATAAACAAACTGCCTCCCAAGACTTGTGGGATCACAACCTGAGCCAAAGGCAGACACTCAACCACTGAGCCAGCCAGATACCCCTCTATTTGGATTTTTAATGTGGAGCGTGCAGAGGCATTTTTGAAAGTGATCTGAGGGTCTAGGTTTTTGCAATTAATATTTGATCTCCTAACAATTGTATCTCCACACCTAATTTGACAAGACTGTTTAGAGAGTCACATTGATTGAGGCTTTACAAAGTCATTATATTTTAATTTAGTATAAACTCTATTTTTTATGTATATATTTAGCACATACCATTTAATATACAATAGCAGGTTCAATATCAAGTACAACAGACGTAAGCATATCTGGGAACAAATATGACTGACCCTTGGTAAGCATACAGTTCAATTTGTGTGAATAGAAGGATACAAGCGTGCAGTGAGAGCAACCCATCAGTGGTTAGTGTTTGGACTACTATGTTTATGTCAGCATGTTTTGCAGAGAAGTAGAAATTGTCTGTTAATATGGAGAGTCAGTTAAGAGAGCTCTTACTGCATTACTGTGTTTCTGTTAATGTCAGCTTTTATTTTCAACACACCTTTTTTGCTTTGTTCTATGCTTTATTTGATGCATAAAAGTTGATGACAGTTATAGCCTTTGAGCATTGCTCTTTCATACATAAAAGTAACATTCTTTGTTCCTTTGAAGCCTTCACCTTAAATTTGAATTTTTCTCTTACTGCAACCTTTCTTTAATGCTCCTTATCTCTTCGCTTTGTTTTCTGTTATAGCTAGAGTTTCTTTGATATTTTTCCTTTTTGTAATTTGGAAGGCCTCCAATTGCTAGAGATCAATTTTAGAAATAAAAAAAAACTTTCTGGATTCTGTATTACTCAAAGTATCAGCTTCAATAACTGTCAACTTTCCTCTTTTAGATGAAGTGTTGGCAAACTTGCAATTTCTTCACTCTCTTATCTAACATATTTTGTAACACATTTCCATAATCATCGATTCTTCACAAATATTTATATATACATGCACACATACATGTGCATGAACACTTGCACGCACATGTGCACACACTCAAATATATTTAATGCCCACTAACAAATTACTCCCTTATTGGCTACTTATTTTGATTAACTTACTCATGTATAACTTCAAATAGCTTTCTCTCCCTGCAATGGCACATAAACAATGTACTTTTCACACCATATTTTTATCTGAAAAAATCTCTTAGATTTCTTATTTTCCAGAATGGGAATTTATTAGACTTGTAAACTTCATGAATTGAAATCCTGTCCTTTTAATATTAACAAATGTTAGCAGATGCTAAATGGCATTTAATGCAGTCAAGGAGAAAAAAAAAAACCTATGTAATCAAATTGCTGTTCTTTGTAGGTGAATTTTCTATCTTCTCTGGATGCTTGTAGGCTTTTTTTCCCCACAAATGACCAGTTGCATTATGTGCAGGGCAAATGTTTTCTATCTGTAGACTTGACCATGAATATGTTCTTTTAGTATACTTCTGGTTATTGCATCCCATCTGTTGTGTTTTCTCCTGCAGGAAATTTTATTCCCAAATGTTGGATTTCTGCTCTCTGTTCTTGGTGTCTCTCATTTTTTCCTTAGACCATATTCTGGGTAATTCTTAAAGCCCTTCATTAAAAGCAGTGATTTGATATTTGATATTATTGATTCTACATTGCTTTTCAATAGTTTCTAAGCATAAGTATCTAATTCCTTTTTAAACTCTTCAGAAACTAAAAAATTTTTTAGCTTGATCCACATCATCATCTTCATCTTGATATAAGTTTTTTTTTCTTATCGCTTATGGAGTCTATTTATTTAATTTTTTTTTTTTGAGGGAGCAAAGCACTTTTGGTTTAGTTTTCTTTTGCTGTTTTAATACATCTTCAAAAGCATACTTTTGCATCTATACTTTGCATGTTACAGTTTCATTTCTATGTGGCAGATTGATTTCATGAGTTTTTATAGGACTGAATGCACTGGGGCAACTCTAATTAGTTCTGCCATTTGTTCCAAGATAGTAAAGATGGATTCTCTTTGGCTCTCCTCTTTGTTTACCAAGATCTCATAATTTTGCCCTTCAAAATTTAACTGAAATGCTAGATTTCATAAGTAAATGTTATGAGTCTAGTCTAACTAGTCTGAGGAAGTGTGGGCATTGTCACCTTTGTAGTGATTTTGTTTCTATAACGTTTATTCTTAATGCCAGAACTACAAAACTAAGAGCTTAATTTTTCTGTTTATTTTTCTTTTCAGTCCACTTTGAGTTCTAGAAAGTTTAGCTCTATACAATCTTCTAATTTTCAGCTTGCTCAGTGAGGAAATGCTATATCTCTCATGCTTTGGGGAACTTGGCTGAAAGTGTTCATTGCAAATCCTCCTTTATGACCTTAGAATGGGGTTAAGAAGGGCACAGTTGTGCATCTCTTGTCTTTCCCATGGCAGCACAATTCCTCTAGCCTTTAGTGCTAGACATTAAAGCATTTTTTGACAAAATATTCTTCATTTACTTCATGCAATGCTCCTCTGATTTCTTGTTAATAGGAACTGTGTAGTAGCCAATATTGTCTTTTATTCAGTCTGTATTGTAGCTTGCAGCCATTCTTGTGTTTGGTATGGTCCCTTGCTTTCAGTATTCTGGAATATTTTTGGTCATCACAGTTGGTTTCTGAGTTGGAGTGTTGGAATAGACCCATTGATTCCTAGGGCATTATCTTTTCCAGAGGACATCCTCAATATGACTTTTGTTCCTATCTATACATTATTTTATCCAACTCTTCCTCCTTCACTCATTTCATAAAGTAATTAGTCTAAATGTTCTCTTCCTTCTTCCTTAATACTAAATTCCTTTAAATCTTTTGTACAGTCATCTCAATCTGGTAAATTTCTATCTTTATCTATTTTTTAATATATCATGACCTACAATCCATTGAATTGTCACTATTGAGGGAAATTAAGTCCTATAACTAAAGCATGAAGCTATGTGGGACTCCATAAATATGAGTTCCAGTCCCCTTGCATTCCCAGGTGCTTTTATTGTGTATTTCCTCTTCTGTTCTCTACATCCTGAAAATTGCTGAATAATTGTCTTTAAAACATAGCTCTCTTGGTACTTGAATCTCATATTGGTTACAAAACCGCTAACAAACTTGGTAGTCAGCAACTATTTTATGTTTCATAAGCATTTGCTTGGATTCTTTTACATTCCTAGATGATATATAACTAGACTAGTTACAAGAACAGAATAGATACTCAGGAAAAAATTCACTAATACAATGAGAATATTCTTTGCTTTTTTTCCTTTTAAAAAGTTCCTTATCATTACTTTTGGATTACTTGCACTCATTGGCATTTGTTTTCCTTCCACTTTTCCTCATATCTCAATGGGGGTTGAGAGTTCGTAAGCCACATTGAAACTATTTTTTTTGGAAGAAAATCCCATGGAAAGTAATATTTCTTGGCATTTGTTTTGTTTCAGTGGAGGGTTTTGTTTTGTTTAAATCTGAATAAAATATTTTCTGCCATATTTGAGTTATATAGAAAGAAAAGGCACATTTATTTTTTCTTTAGAAAGCATACTGAGTTTCTAAAAATTTTGTATTTATACTGAAGGCAATTAGTTTTATATTTCAAATTTATTTCAAGAAAAAAGGAATCTAGAGCTAAAGAGAAAGGGTTCATTATCTTATAAATGATTAATTAATATCTGTGTTAGGAAAAAATACATATTAGTTTAACATAATTTTAGTGCTTTAGTTAATGTTAAAGGATTGAAAAACTCATAGGTTCACATTAGATTAAAACAAATTATATAGTGAATCAGAAAAGAGATCTTGTTTTGCTAGTGAGAAATGTATGTACAGCAAAATGTTTTTCCTTCCAAATTCATCCTTTCAAAAGTTTTCAGTGTAGAGGATTATCTTTTCAATGATTTCTTTGTGGTATAAACTAAAGTACTCTTACTGCAATTTAAACTTTTTCCCATACCATTATATTCCTGTGGAATTGGAAGCTTCATTTGACTCAAGTAGATGCTGTCTTCCCAATAAATGGGTGCATTTAAAGGGATCTGAGAAGAATACTGCACAAAATGCCTTTCTGTAAGATTTTCATTCTTCTACACTGGTTACAGTCGGATATTATTTTATTTCTTCATATACTCCCTCTTTTTTGTTTTAGAGTCTTATTTCTGAATAGCTTAATATAGGTAATCAAATTTGTCACAGGGAAAAGTTCAAGTTAACTAAAGGATAACTTTTCTTAGAGATATGGACTTTGCAAAATCATTACTGAATATTGATCATAATTTTAATGTATTTTGAAGTATGCCTTTAGGTTTATGTTTTTTGGTTTTTATTGTTTTTTTCCTGAAAAGCACCTGTATGGATATGTTGGTAATTACATAATTACAGAATATTACACACTGATATTCTGTCCTTGCATTACCAAGCATTTTATAAAAGTATGTAAAAAAGATAAGATCAGGGATCCCTGGGTGGCGCAGCGGTTTGGTGCCTGCCTTTGGCCCAGGGCGCGATCCTGGAGACCCAGGATCGAATCCCACGTCGGGCTCCCGGTACATGGAGCCTGCTTCTCCCTCTGCCTGTGTCTCTGCCTCTCTCTCTCTCTCTGTAACTATCATAAACAAATAAAAAAAAATTAAAAAAAAAAGAAAATGTCTTAAAAAAAAAAGATAAGATCAGATAATTTAGAGCAAAACTACTGTAGTGTTCATTAACGAATATTGCTGCTTCTGATTTTAGAAATTTCAACCACTGGATACTGAATTAACAGGATCTGTTGATGGCAGCAAGAAGCAAATTTAAGTTTCTCTTCACTGTATTTACATAATCACAACAAATACTGAAATATGTCTACAGATTTTGTGTAAAATACATTTGACAATATTGAAATGGGTTCAGAAAATTTATAGTTACCATATGATGTAACAGACTATATATTTTAAATAACACAATAATTTAAAATAATTTGTATTATGGTTGGTACATTTGCTGAAATCTTTCTAGTAAAAGAAAGCTTCACTCTTAGATCTTGCATGATTTCTTCTTGCCTAGCATCCTTTCTCATTCTTGTGGTAACATAATCTCTTTCCTGGGAGGAATCACATATGATTCAAGTGAAGGTCACTGATTTCCATCAGCCACAGCTCGGACATAAGCCCCAGGTTGCCAACCAGAGCATGGTATTCTACTTACTAATTATAGTGATTTATTCAGAGATGGACACATGGCCCAAGCAGAGAGGTCTTCCTAGAACATTTTTTTTTAATTATGAAAGAACACTCATTATCTGAGATTGAAAGTATAAAAAAGCTTAATTTTTTTAAGTTAGCTCTATACTTAACATGGTGCCCGAACAGAGGACCCTGAGATCGATCAAGGGTCTCATGTTCTATTGACTGAGCTAGCCAGGTGCTTTGGAAAAAAACAAAAAACAAAAACAAAGTTTTAATTATGGAATTTCTGGAGCCATTGTTGCTACTCATTGAATGAAAAAAGCAAAGTAGTTGTTCTAGTGGCATTGTTTGAAACCTGTGTCAAATCCACCCAATAATCCATGGACTTCATGGTTACATATACCAGTATATCTCTTGTTTCTTAAAGTTGTTGCTGTATTTTGTTTGAATTAGTTAATTTATTACTTTCACTTACATTAATAAGGTCCTGAGTAGTGCAAAAAGTCAATGCAGCATAGCAGTTAAAGAATTCAGACTCTGGAGCAGTTGGCCTTGGTCTGAATTCTAGCTCTGCACTTGGAGCTGTGTCATCTTGGCCAAGTTACTTAACCTCTCTTCCTCTGTTTTCTCACCTGTAACAGAGAGATCGTTGTAGTATCCACCGCAGAGGTTGTTAATAGTGATTGACTGAGTCATTGTAAAGTGCCTGTAAGAACCAGTGTATAGTATATACTGGACAATGTTAAAAATGCATAATGACTGAATAAAAAGTTTTTCATATTAAAGAGGAAGAATGGATGTTAAATTATCTTTGATTTTATGATTGATTTAAAAGGAACAGAGAACATGCACAGAATGCTGCTTTTTTTTTTCCCTGTTGGTAGCCAAATTACTCAGCATCATGACAAAGTTTAGGCTCAGTACAATCTTTAATGATTTTCTCATTTTAGAGTATTCTATTTTACAAATGTCCTTTTCATGTTACTTAGTGGACCTTTTGGATGTAAGACTGGGTGTGAGCTAAAAAGGAGGTTTAATTCTCAACAATAGATCTTTTTCGATCCTTTGAATTACAGAAAATATCTTAGAGATTTAAAATCTGGTACAAATAATTTAATTCTTAAATTATAAGTCAGGTCCTTGACACATGCCATGCACTAATATAAATAGACTCTACCTCTTTTATTAGTACACCATTGTCTATTTTATCCCTTCTGTCACAAATAATTTCTTTCAAGCATTTTAAAGAGAAGCATATAGTGGCAAAGACTTTAAATGGTAAAAAACCCCCTCTTTCAGTATACTTTGTGGAGTTAAAGCCATAAATTCTTAATTTTCTACAGAGCCTTTGACTTTGTAACATTTATAATAAGAAGAAAAATGGGTTTTTAAATATGTATTTTTGGCAATTGAGAGCTCAATTTTTTAGCCTGCTGTTTTTCTTCAAGTCTCCTGTTGAAGTAGCTAAAATTTAGTTAGTAAAACTGTGAAATCACACCCCAACATTTAAAAAAAGTTAACCATTTTATGTCCAGAGGTAGGAAGCAATGTAGTTTTTGAGATATTAATCATTGCATTTCATGTCATGAATAATACATTTATGTTCTTTGCTGGACTTAAGCTGATAATATACATATGTAGCATATATACCCTTTTTAAGCATGTTATAGCTCTTGAGATGTATTATGTATGTATAGGCAGTTCTGTTTATCAGAGTCTATGCTCAAATCTTACTACAGTGATGTGGAAAAAATTGTAGTCATGTTCAAGGATATTAGGATCTTCATTAAAAGACAAGCCTGGTCCTGGTCCTAACTATTTCTGGGGTGGAGGTACAATTATAGATAGTGATTTATATACCATATGTATAAGATTTTAAAGTTATAAATCAAGCTAACAAAATTATAATATATGCTATACTCTTACCTGAATTATAATATGTGCTATCCTCTTATCTTGATGAAGTCATATTCCTAATGAATTGCAAGATCAGTTAGAATTTGAAATCCTTTGGAAAATTGGAGCTTCCCAGAAAGTGCTAGACATGTGGCCTATGGTGGCTTACTCAACCTACTAAGCTCTGTCCCACATCACAGGTGCTTAGTGCCTTGTGTACATGCTGTGGGCATCCTCTAGTCTCCACAGGCAAGCTTGTTTCATCTATAGCTGCCTTTTTGAACAAATGTCTTTTTGGCCACTTTTCAGCTTTGCAGTGGTGGCTTAGCTCACCCTTCAGAAGATATAGCTCATCAGACACCTGTCCAAGCCCAGCTAAAGCTATTTAGGTAGCTAATTCCAGGGCCCCAAGGGCCCAGTGCCTTGGCCTTACAAGGTCCTCATCTGTGTAGAGTAATGTACCTGGAAGAGGGTAAGAGCAGACTGCTCATACACTGGCTCATACACAGGAGCCTTCTTGTCTAGGTGGTACAACCCAGAAATTTAGTCTTCATTTACTTTACTTGATGATTGCATTGTTTTGAGGGTTGAATTTCTTCAGTTTCTGTGTTCCAAATAGACAAGAGAAGCTCTGTTTATCTACATGCAGTTATCTTAAAAATAAAAGTGGATTACTAAGGAAATTATGAATGATATTAACATATATTACAAATCATGGCACTCAAGGAAACTTCTGTTATGAAAGTAAATATACTTCTGTGGTTTTGTATAATATAGGCTTTACTTAAAGCTTGAAATAACAAAATTCAGCAATTTCCTGTTATCTGTAAGTCATTTGACATTTGTAGTAACCAGAAGAATAATTAACCAGAAGAATTCTATAACTGTACATTAAATTAGATTTGTGATTCATTTATCTTCACACCTAAACACAATAGAGTAACTAAAAAGGATTTTTCAATTGCCAGTAATTCTGATGTAGAAATAATATTCCTTATGGGATTACAATGTAGGAAGGAGCCATATCATTTTTTCCTCTAAACTTTGATGGAATATACTATCACCACTGTTACCTAATCAGTCTGAAGGAATATTTACCCAGATCAACTGTCGATTATTGTATTCCACATCAAACTGAAAGTTTTATTACAAGTACACAGTCAAGGATTTAGTCTCCCTTCACTCCTCATGCTTTATCAAACCACATTTAATACATTCATTTGAAAGCCTATCCCTTGTCAAATAACAAGTTGTTTTATGCTTTACAAATGACAAAGACAAAATCAACTTTGTATAAGGTCAGCCAAAGGCTCTTTTTTGCTGCTGTGCTAAGAAGGCAGAGCAAGTTTCTCAAGCAAAAGCAAGTAGTAGTTTCACCTGTACTTGTATGTAGGGAGATACTGAAGCAAAACTCTATGAAATGAGATCCAAAGGCATAGAACCCCTTGTAAAAGCTATTTTGGATGAAGTATTATTATTTTTCCTGCCTGGTTTTGCTGTACATTTGTGAAAACTGACTGCAAGTCCTGTTCCCAGTGCAAAAATCTGTTGCAAAAAGTGTATCATGTGGTGCTGCAGCCTGGATTTTAGAGAGCCACTAAAGGACACACAGACCCCAATATTTATAGCAGCAATGTCCACAATAGCCAAAATATGCAAAGAGCCTGGATGTCCATCTACAGATGAATGGATAAAGAAGATGCAATGTGTGTATGCATGTATATATGTATGTATATATGTATGAATGTGTATATATATATGTGTGTGTATACACACACACACACACACATATATATATATATACACATACACACGGAGGAATATTACTCAGCCATCAAAAGAATGAAATTTGGCCATTTGCAATGATGTGAATGGCACCGGAGGGTATTATGCTAAATGAAATAAGTCAGAGAAAGATAAATGCTGTAAGATTTTATTCATATGTGGAATTTAATAAAACAGATGAACATAGAGGAAGGGAAGGAAAATAGGATGAAAATTGAGAAGGAGGCAAATCATAAGAGATGCTGAACTCTAGAATGCAAAACTGAGGGTGACTGGAGGAGAGGCTGCTAGGGAAAAGGGCTAATTGAGTGATGAGCATTACGGAAGGCATTTGATGTAAAGAGCACTGAGTGTTATATGCAACTGATGAATCACTAAATTCTACCTCTGAAATTAATAAAAACAAAGATACATATAATTTACAAAAAAATAGCCAAATTTGTGGAAGATTCACAGAGATCATGTTAGATCAGGAGTTTGGGTCTCAATAAAGTCCTGGTCTCCTCTCTATCAAAGGATCTAATGGGGGAATTTCTTATTAATAATACACACTAATCAATGTCTCAGTTCACACATATGCTGCACAAGAAATTTTGTATTTGTAAGGCAAAATCCTCCCTCAAAAAGTAAACTCACCTGTCATTAACTGCATTGACAGTGCAGTGACATTTATGTGCACACATTTCCATCATTGAAAATAAAATAAATTACATGGAGTAATTTCAATTACTTTATCAAACACATTTCCAGGATTTCATGACATTTAAATAATTATACATGGGCTATAGTAAGGAACATGTACCTGAAATGAGATTCAGTCCTAAGGGAATAGCACATTTTTTTTCTCTGAAGAGTTCCCATACTGAGAATGAAGATAAGTGTTCAGTCTTTTTTGAATCTTAAGTGCCATTACATTTCAGAAATAGGCCAAAAAAAAAAAATCATGGATTATAGGCTTGTTTTTTTCTTTCTTTCTTTTTTTTTTTTTTTTGCATAGGGCCTATCATAATTTGCGTATTAGCAGATCAAGTGACAAGCCTTCTGATTGCAAGCTCTTATGAAGCTATGTTTCTTTTTCCATCTAAAAGATTCAAGAAATAACTGGAAATTATGCATCAGATTTTTTTTTTGAATCAGATTTCTGATGTATGAGGCCAGAATTGGATAAATTTTCTGGGGAATAAAGGTGGTGGTATAGGAGTCCCAAAGTCAGCTTTGAGGAATTTGAGGTCTTCTTAAACTCCTTTCCTTCTGTTGAATCCAAGTAAAATGGACACAGGTGATATTTTGAAGTGGATCAGTCAGTTGGAGGGGCTGTTTGGAAAGGTTTGGTAATAGTGGTGATATGGGGTCATAAATTGCTTCTGACCTTTTGAGCATTAGTAGAAAGATTATATATTATTTCTCCCAATTCCAGGAGCTGAGAATCAAGCTGAGCCCCAAGTCTCAATCTACTACGCCCATCTAGAAGCCCACTTGTTTCACTACTTACCCTCTTTTCTACTAATGACTATTTCCTTAGGATGTTCTTCTCTAAACTTCAATTATAATAACTGCCTCTAAAAGAGACCGTAGTAGATATTAGCAGAGCCTCTAGCTTCAAGCAAATGATTTAAGATTATCAGTAAGAAGAAATGAAGTAATGATGTTATACAGAGAATAGTGTTTAGCTAAATAACTAGTTAGAATATCTAAGTAATGATGAGGAAAGAGGGTTTGTAAAGACAGATTGAGAAGATGACTAATCATGAGAGGTTGCATCATGCATGGGCTTTGAATTCAAGACAGATCAGAATCTAAACTCCTTCATTCACTAGTTTTTATGTAAATTGAGAAAGTCTCCTTTTTTGAATCTCAGTTCCCCTCAAAGTAGAATGAGGCTAATGTTATCTATCATAACATTTGTGAGGTTTGCAAATAACATATGCAAAACTACTGTTTTTAGTGTAAGCATTTAATAAAATGTATCCTCAGGTGAAAAAAGTGCAGGTAAGGTACAACTCAGAGAAGAGGTAAGCATTTGCAAAAACAAAACAAAACAAAACAAAAAACCACAAAAAAAACAAAAAAAACCACCAAAACACCAGGATAGCTATTACATTTGGGAAGTCAGGGTAGAGATAGAAATGTGAAGATTTGGGATAGAGGTATTGTAAGGAAGTAGGTAAGGATAAACTACTTGTGTTCAAATCTTAGTTCCACCATTTAACAGTTGTGTTTTATTAGACAAATGACTTAAGCACTTTGGATTTCAGGTTACTCATCTGTAAAATGGAAATAATGATAATCATACTTGCCCAATACAGTTGTTCTAGGGATTGAATGAATTGATATTTGTAAATCTAACTCCTAGCACATAGCAAGCACAGAGTAAACATTTATTTTCATTAAGATTGTTTGGACTTCTGGGCACTATTTGATACCTTTTATTTTTGTTGTTTCAGACAGTGAAAGGGAAGATTGGTGATATATTTTTTTAATAGTTGCAAAGACTATTGATTTCTAGTTTGGATATAAAACATCACAAGAGACTATCAGTCTCAAATTTACAATTAAACAAGCCGGAGAAACTATAAAAGTCGTAGTTAAAAAAATCATAAAGCCAAGCTCATAAAGAAACTCAAACAAAACATCAGAGTGCTAGAAGATCTTTTATTGGATAGAAGAGACTTACCACTGCTCTCATCACTGAGGAAATGTTTACCTGAACTGTAAACACATGTGTAATAGCTTATATGAGTTCTTGTAATAGATTAGAACTACAAGGGACCCCAGCTATACAGCAAGTCCCCACTCACCACCAATTGGAAAAAAACATTTAAAAAATGTACAGTAGCTGGACACCTGGGTGGCTCAGTGGTTGAGCTTCTGCCTTTGGCTCAGGGAGTGATCCTGCAGTCCCGGGACTGAGTCCCATATCGGGCTCCCTGCATGGAACCTGCTTCTCCCTCTGCCTATGTCTCTACCTCTGTCTATCTGTATCTCTCATGAATAAATAAATAAAATCTTAAAAAATCTACAGTAGCATTAAAAAATCAGATAAGAAAACATAAATCTAATGAAAGCTGCCAATGATCTCCATACTGAAAACTATAAAATATTACCGAGAGAAATTAAATAGGACCAAAAACATAGATCTAACATGGTCCTCATTTAGAAAATTTAATGTTGAATTGTCTATACTTCCTAAATTGATATATACATTCAATATAATCTTTGTCCAAATGTCAAAGGCTGTTGTGAAGAAATAGACAAGATGGTTTTAAATTACATAGAGAAACGCAGAGAAAATAGGATAGCTAAAATTATGTTGAAAAGGAACGAAGTTGTGAGTCTGAAACAACCTGATTTCAGAATTGACTATAGATGTACAGCAATCAAGTCGGTGTGGTACTGGCCTAAGCATAGACAAATAGAATAATGAAATAGAATATAGAAGCAGACTCATACGTATTTGGTTAACTGGTTTTTAACAAAAGTGCCAAAGCTATTCTTTGGGGAATGACCTTTCCACAAATCTTGCTGGAACAACTTCTGTATCTATCTGTATGGAAGAAAATATATTTGACTCTGATCTCATGCCATAAACAGAAAGTAATTCCAGGTGGTTCATAGATCCAAATGGAAAACCAGATTCAAAAAGTTCTACAAGAAAACAGATAAGCCTTGTCATTACCTCAGGTTAGGCAAAGATGTCCTATACAGGACAGAAAAAAAAATTGAGCACTTTCAAAATGTACTTTCTTTTTGGTGAAGTATCTGCTCTATGGCACATATTTCGGTAGAGTTACTTGTGTTGATTGGTACAAATTCTTTATATAGTCTTTATATGTCCTTTGTCAAATACTCTACATTTTGTTTCCCAATTTGCAGTTTATTTATTTATTTTTTAATGGAATCTCTTAATGAGCAGAATTATTGTAAAGAACACAACATATTTTTGTAAGGAACACAAATAATCATTTGCTCTATTTGTTTGTTGGCAGAATAGAATCCTCCCTCTGTACCAAATCCTTTTGTCCTGAAATATGTCACACTGCCTAAGTGCAGCCATCCTGAACTGTGTCTCTAATCTTCACTGTATTCTAATCTCTAGTGCAAGCTGATTTCCTATATCTAAATTGACTAACATTCTTGCTCTTTTTGTCGTAAATAAAACAAATACTGCAACAACACAACATTTTACGCATCTTAGATTTTAATCAATAAGCAATTCCTTGGAAGACAACCCATCATGTTTTCATTATTTGGCACCCTATTTTGCCAAAGAGGTGATGAGGATATATGTGGAGGTGTTTAGGGAGTAGAAAGTTAGGGTGTACTGAACTTCAGTGGGCTTGGATGAAAGACATTTTAGTCCCTGAATAAGGAAAAGCTCAATAGAATGAAATTCTTTATCTAATGGAACATGATAAATTTTGAGTCTGTAAATGTCCTATTGTGGGTTGATAAATAAATTTATGTACACCTCTAACTTAGAAACACAGTTACCTGCTGCATTTTAAAGAGCTTTAAGTTCTGCTTTCAAAATATGTGCATTCTTAGTAGTCAGCTTGTTTTAAGAGCCCATAATTGTTCAAATACTTTGGGAAGTTTTTATTACTATCTTGCTATAATTATGCTGAGAGCTGAGCAGGAGTGACCACTTTTGAGTGCTCAGTACTTTTTTTTAATGCCACTGTCAATCCACTTGAACTTGGAGCCTTGATAAAAAGATATTCTCCCTCTCCTGGTATTGCTGGAAAGCATCTAAGTACATAATTCGTGGTACTGTGCTCATTTTAATCAGATCACCTTGGAATTCAAGTTACATATAGCTTTCAGCAAGGTTTTTCTTGCTATAACTTTTGAGGAAAAAAAAGTATAATGATATCTGAAGCTTTTGTTAGATTGAGCTCCTACATTGACTTAGGATGCATCAATTAGATATTTGTTGAATACTACATCTGAAACTAATGATGTGTTATTATATGTTGGGTAATTGAATTTAAACTAAAAAAAGAAAGAGCGATATTTGTAGCCTCGTGGCTATTATTCGAGGGAGAATTCCTAATCTGGGAGAGTATTCTACTCTGGGATGATTATGGCACTGGATCAGAAAGCATGGCAGCCTTTTTTTTTTTTTTTTTTAACTTTTTGCTGTACTATATCCCCTAAAGGGGCTCTCTTTTCCCTTCTTTGAGGGCCCTTGGTGGGTTAGGATAGGGGCATCAGTGGCATTTTTCCTAATTCATATATTTGATGCTAAGTGGTCTTCCATACACTCAGGATAGCATAAAAAGTGTGTGTGTGTGTATACTTCTCATGCATTTTAAGATGTGTGGATACATAAACATGTACATATTTAATGGGCGTGCACACACACAGCTGTTTGACTAGGTAAGAATTATTCTTTAGCATTAATTGGCCAGTTCATAGAGCACCTTTTGGAGCACAAATTAGCAGGCTCAACTTAATTGGAAATGTGTATAACTTTTGACCAAACAAATTTCACCTCTAATATCTATCCTACAGAAATCTTTGCACATTCTTTTTTTTCTTTTTTTTTTCTCTTTGCACATTCTTAAAGGCATGTCACCATTGCAACATTTATATAATACCAAAAATTTGAAAGCAACATAAATGTTCATCAGTAAATTATACCTTCCTTCTATTAAATATTATGTGATTGG
The DNA here is from genome assembly GCF_905146905.1 of Nyctereutes procyonoides. Classification (NCBI taxonomy): domain Eukaryota; kingdom Metazoa; phylum Chordata; class Mammalia; order Carnivora; family Canidae; genus Nyctereutes; species Nyctereutes procyonoides. The sequence continues at coordinate 13,417,580 of NW_026575141.1, read as the reverse complement.
GAAAGTAAAGGTATAGGTCTTAATGTAGGAAGATATCCTTAAAACACTGACAAAAGAAATATGCAGCTCACTGAGTAATATGTATGGCATGATTTTATTTATGATAAAGCAAGCAAGTAAGTACCCTTTATGTGTGCACAAAGTACTCTGAAAGGAATTGTTAACTGTTAGTTGAGAAGAGAGGAACTGGACAAGGAATATTCAAGGGGAATAATTCTTTTCTTTATGCTTTTGAATTTTAAGATTGTATATAGGTATTACTTGTTCAAGCAGTAGGAAAAAAGTAATTTGCAAGTTTTTTTCAATAATTGTGATCTATTAATGAAATAGTACATGTTCCAATTAGAACATCATTAACAATAATGTGAAAATTACATGACGTAGACAATATTGATAAGATTGAAAAGATTGCTATTTAAATTGGTAGTTCACAAGATAGATTAAAGCACTGAAATGCTACCTTTGTTAATGGTTGAAAAATTTGCTATTTGACTATTTCCTTTTCAGTGTGAGGTGTCTAGACCACGTGTATTCTATAAGTGAGTGAGTGTTTAAGTAGCTGTCAATAGTGCGTTCAGGAGTGGCTTCCCAAGACATAGCCTTCATCCCTGGAACCTGTGAATGTGATCTTATTTGGAAATAGTCTTTGTAGATGTAACTACGTTAAGGATCTTGAGATGAGATCATCCTGGAGTATCTAAGTGGCCTCTAAATCAAGTGACAAGTGTCCTTAACAGAGTTAGGCAGAAGAAGATTTTAGACAGAAGAAGACACAAACACAGAGGAGAAGGATATGTGAAGATAGAAGCAGTGATTGCAGTGATGCAGCCATAAACTGTTAAGACCTAAAATCACCAGAGCTCACAGAGTCAAGGAATGCTGCTCCCCTGGAGCCTTCAAGGAACAGGGTCCCACAGATGAGTTGATTTTAGATTTTTGGTGTCCAGAGCTGTGAAAAAATAAATTTGTTTTTTGACCTACCAGGTTTGTGGCAATTAATTTGTCATAGAAGCACAGGAAACTAATATACCTTACATCTAAATAAAAAAATATGATAGGTTTAACATGCAGAAGAGATCAGAGAATTTTAAAGCTTAGATTATTTCAGATTTTCTTAGTGTGCTGCTTTTTTCTTCATTCCAAAATTTAAGTCCTTAGAATATTGACTACCAAAGGAATGAACATTATTCTGATTCCCCAGAACCACTGAATGTAGGAATCAATATAGGGATCATCTGGTCCAGTGGCCATACACAGAAGAGCCCATAGTGTCAGGAATAAGTCATGAATGTTGGAGTTGGGCTAGGTTAGGGCAGAAGTGCATGGTAAAAGGTAGTAAAGTGAAGTATCTGATCTACACAAACAAAGGCACTGCAAATCAAACAATTAAAAACCCTGCGAAGGGGATCCCTGGGTGGCTCAGCGGTTTTGCATCTGCCTTTGGCCCAGGGCGCGATCCTGGAGTCCCGGGATTGAGTCCCATGTCAGGCTCCTGGCAGGGGCCTGCTTACCCCTCCTCCTGTCTCTGCCTCTCTCTCTCTATGTCTATCATGAATAAATAAATCTTAAAAAAAAAAATAACCCTGCGAAGATATGAGACATATAGCTTCATTTGGCTGCCTGTGTGCCAGGGCTATCTACTACCAAAATGAAGAGAAAATGGAATCTGAAAGACTGTTGGTTGTTCCTGCCACAATACCTAATCAGCTCCTGAGCTAGGATCATAATTCCTGGTTCATCCCTTCTGATCGAGTGTTGTTCTGCCTCTGATTTGCTCTTTATCTCTGCTAAACAGTATGGAAAAAACTAAGATGTATTGACCAGCATGTGTTGGGCACCATGCCAGGTTTTTTCAGATGTGTAATCATGTAATTTGCACAACGGCCCCGTGAGGTTGGTAGGTTTCCTCAAGGTTGGGTAACTTGCCTAAGGTCACTCAATTAGTAATGCAGGTCTCTCTAGCTGCAAAACTCATGCTGTTCCAAGATATAATACCGCTTCTGAAGAGGGGCTCAACAAGCCATGAGACTTGGGGAAAATATGAATACATTCTTTCCAAAGACAGGTCATGGTAATTTTTAATACTACTGCTAATTTTTAATATGCTTGAATTGGAAAAAAAAATAGTGCTTCTTCAGTGATACAATCACCTTCACTATTTTTTTTTCCTGTTACATATCCTGTAGGTTTTCCTGTTATCTTTTTGGTTTTATAAGAATTTCCTTTCCCTTAATAAATCCAAGGCAACAGCCTTACTCCTTTTTTTTTCTCCTAATTATTCTGTAACTGCCAAAATTGTCAAATTACTTTTGAAACATGATCTGATTTCCTCTGTACTTGCTAAATGAAGCAATAATTCTGTATATCTGGCTTTCTTTAGCTAGTTGTACCTTTAACAATTCTGTCTTTGGATTTTATACATGCTTTAAGAACTAAGTTGGGCTATGCTAGAAGACAATTTTTTTCATTGATGCATGGAGAAAATGCACTTTTAGAAAATAAATTTTGGGAAGGAGTCTTGCCTGTAGTCATTCTACCAAATGACATGGGAGTTTTCTGGTTATTTTCTGTATTTAGTTAACCAATAAATATTTATTCATGGCCTGTTTTATGTTCAGCATGTTACATATGGGCTATTTTAGGTGTTTTAAAAGAAATAAGAGGGATCCCTGGGTGGCGCAGCAGTTTGGCACCTGCCTTTGGCCCAGGGCGCGATCCTGGAGACCGGCATCAAATCCCACGTCGGGCTCCCAGTGCATGGAGCCTGCTTCTCCCTCTGCCTGTGTCTCTGCCTCTCTCTCTCTCTCTCTCTCTCTCTCTCTGTGACTATCATAAAGAAATTAAAAAAAATTTTAAAAGAAATAAGAAATACAAAATATGACTTCAGTCTTCAGAAGCTTGCAACTGAGTTCTAGAAACAAGACTAACAAAGAATAAGAGACAGGAATGCCTTATAAAGCATTAGGAACTCAAAAATTGAATAGCGTAGTATGAACTAAAGTATTTAGAAAATATTTCATTAAGATTGTGGAATTTGAAGTGGACCTACAAAAATTGGGAAGGTGGAAGAAATGAGTAAGGTTTTGTGTGTGTGTCTTGGGGGGAGAATAGAATTAAAAAGGCAAATGCAGAATTGGTGTATTTGGGGGACAGTGGATGAATCAACTCACTGAAGAGAAATAAAGGGAATACGAAATTAGATATGGTAGCCAAATGGGAAAACATTAAATGCTCTAAAAGCCAGTCTAAGGAGTTTAGATTTAAAAGCAATTGATGGTAATGAATCCTCTTGTGCTGGAAAATGAAAAGATAAAAGGCATTTCTCAAAGAGATCTAGCATCAAAACATACAAGGGTTGGCTTAGAAGAGGAGCAAGGTCAATGTTCAAGTCAAGTAAGTATAGCAGCTAAAATATTGCTTTTTAAGTTTGTATTATAGGGAGTGCATAGACTAAGGGTAGTGGTAGTTGGAGTGGATAGAATAAGGTAGGTTCTTCCAAGAGGTGTTAAAGGGAGAAACAATGATGTTTAGAGATTAGACAATGGAAATGTCTGTAGGCAGCTAGAAAGGACATAGTATGATGGAGTAGGGAAGGAAGTATAGATTCATTAGTGGCCAGATAATACATGACATAGCTGAAATAGTGAATTAATATCAGCTCAATTATACTTAGAAAACCAGAAGGATGAGCTTAAAGAACATTCCACATTTAGGAACCTAGTAAGGAAGGGAGAGAAAAAGTTGTTTTAAAAAGATGGGAGAAGCTCTTAAATATGCCACAGAAGAAAGAATTTCATGAGTGGGTAGTTTGTAACACCAAACATTATAAGATATTGAAGAAAATGTCTGAGGAAAGGTCAAGGTCATCAATTTAGCAGGAGGAGATCATTGGTAATCCTCAGGAAATAGTTTCTGTGGAATAGTATGCACTGAAATAGGTGGTAAGGGGAATAAGAAGGAATTAGAATAGTGAAAAAGAAGAGAGGAAAGATGTAGATCAAATATTGGAATAGTTAGGAGCAAAACCAGAGAGTGATATTGATTAGTAAGTAGAAGAGCTAGGAATAAAAGGAGGATGTTATGATAGTTGACATCCAAGTGAACTTCACCTCCTGCTATTCACTTGTGTAGTTCCCCTTTCCATGGCATGGGGTTGACCTGTATAACCAACAGTATAGAAATAATGGTGCATGATTTCTGAGGCAAGGTCATACAAGATACTGTGCCTCTGCCATGTTTTCTCATAGATTACTCATGCTTGATGAAGCGAGCCCTCATGTCATTATGACACTCAAGCAGCTCTTGAAGAGGAGCTGAGGCTTCCTTCCAACAGTCAGCACCATGTTAGTGAACTGCCTTGGAAACCAATCATCCAGGTCCCAGTAAGCCTTCACATATCTACTGACATCCTGACTACAATCTCGTAAGAGACGGTCAGTCAAAACCACCCAGGTAAGCCACACCTGAGTTTCTGAGTTTGTTTTAAGCCACTTTGTTTTAGAGTACAGTTGACTCTTGAGCAACATGAGAGTTAGGTGTGCCAAACTAACCCCCTAGGAAGTAAAAAAATCAAATAATTTTTGACTCCTCCAAAACTTAACTACTAATAGTCTACTTTTGACCAGAAGACTCCTAATAACACAAAAGGTGAAGTGACACATATTTTGTATGTGATACATGTTACATTTTGTACTCTTACAATAAACTAAGCTATAGAGAAGAAAATCATGAGAATACATTTGTAGTACCCAACTGTATTTAGAAAAAAAATCCATGTGTAAGTGGACCCGTGCAGTTCAAACCCATGTTGTTTAAGGGTCAACTATAATTTCTCATGTATATTAGATAACTAATACAGATTTCTTTAGGTATTTTATTTTGCATGTATTTATCTCTTTTGTTTTTCTTTTTGACTGGTAGAACTCTGAATATGTTTTAAGGTGCTTATGAATATCAGAATGATTCAAGATGATAATACGAATAAAAGAATTGGTAGGAGTATGCTCTGAGTGACTGGAAAATTCAGGGAACTGAAATAAAGATGGGAAAGTTGATTTTCAAAAAGAAGTCACCTATTTTATGAAAGTAATGAGAGGTTCAGCATAGATGAACTCTATTCCATCCTGAGATGAAGATAGGAGTGCCTGAGATTGCTCACTTCAGATCAGTTCTTTTTACTAAATCCTCTATGTGTGCATTACCCTATATGTTTATATTTTTACCTAGATAGTCCAATAGGTACTTTCCTTATCCATAAGAAGATATTTTCTATGATACGTATACTTTGTAAGATAAATAGTGAAGAAGTTAACTTCATTCCTCACAAAGGACAGGAATCTGCTAAGTGATTCATTAAATACACACGTAATATTTCATAATGAAACAAATACTTTTACTTTTGGTTATCTCCATATTTTTCCCATAGGGATTGCTTATTATTGCCTTTAACACATCTACATTCACCATGGCATCAGGGAGCCATGTGCATGAACTCTGTAGATCCTCTTTGCTGTACAAAGGTCAAATGGACTTATGGCAGTGCTCTGAAGGGTGTACTTGGCAGTTAGTCTAACAAAAGGAGTGAAAATGCAGTAGAGATAAGATTACATAGATTGGGTTTATGATCCTGTATAGATTCTCAGATTCTGTAGTAAGCTCTTTGAAATGTATCTTCAGGGAGGATATGTTCACTTTATTACATTTATCAACATTGTTTGAACATAATCCATTTGTAGGGTACTTCTTTTTCTTAGAGCATTCATTTTAGAAAGTTTGAAATTGTATACACCACTCAGGCTATTACCATAGGAGAGAAAGACTGAACTCAGCTCTGCTGAAACAAAAGGCAAGAGGATTTTTAAGTGATGGGGTGAACTAGAGAAAGGCACAGGGGACATTAGAGAGAATGCATGTTTTGTAATAGCCTGAGTAGCGTGGTCTTTGCTTAACTTTGGCACAGGTTTTGCTTTGGCCCTGGAAATCCTGTTGTCATCTGGCCTTGCATGCCAATATCAGTGAAGACAGAATTGAGATGGAATTTTTAAAGTCTATATCTTTAATGTTAAGAGAAAACCAAATAAAATGCTCAAATAAATATTTAGTTGTAAATTGGGGCAAAATTTACAGGGATCTGGAAATTGAATGTGGACATTATTTCAAAACAATAGAGTGAGGGCAGCCTGGGTGGCTCAGTGGTTTAGCGCCACCTTCAGCCCAGGGCCTGATCCTGGAGACCCAGGATCAAGTCCCATGTCGGGCTCCCTGATGAATAAATAAATAAAATCTTTTTTGTTTTAAAGATTTTATTTTTATTTATTTATGAGAGAGAGAGAGAGAGGCAGAGACACAGGCAGAGGGAGAAGCAGGGTCCATGCTGGGAGCCTGACGCGGCACTCGATCCTGATCCTGGGGCTCCAGGATAGGGCCCTGGGCCGAAGGCGGGCGCCAAACCTCTGAGCCACCTAGGGATCCCCTAAATAAAATCTTTTAAAAAAAATGATAGAGCAATAATTTGGTCAAAAAAAGAAAACACAGGCACGCCTGGGTGGCTCAGCAGTTGAGTATGGATATGGATATGATCCTGGGGTCTGATTAAGTCCTAAGTCCTGCACTGGACTCCTTGCAGGGAGCCTGCTTCTCCCTCTGCCTTCAGTGTTGTTAATTTATCAACTCCTGGTAACTTTTGTTAACTATTTCCTGTAAAAACTAGGGCAATTAATACAAATGAATGCCTGCCTTTTTTCTCCCCAACAAACTCCCCTTTTGGTTTTCTTACATGTGTTGTAATACAAAGAAGCTCTTCTTATAGTTATTATATTTAAAGTACTTAGACATCTTTTTCTCCTTCCAATAAGATTAATGGTTCTCCGACTTAAGCATGCATCAAAATCACTTGAAGGGCTTGTTAAAACGCAGATTCCTGGGCCCTATCCCTAGAAAATGATTCAGCAGGTGTTGTGATTGTGTTAAATTAGCATTGCTATTTACAGCCCGGGGCTGAGCTGGGATGTCAGGCTGTCGAATGGTGAGTCACTTGTCAACAAAATACTACAAAGGAATTGACTTAATATTCATAACTCCTGGAGGAAATTCATGGCATATGTGTAGGGACCATGAGAAGGGGTCAAGGCAGGGTACAGGCAGAGAGATTGGTGGGATGTGGGGCACATGCCTTTATTAGGGTCTGAGGGTGGAGTGATTTGAAATTCCTGGATTAAAGCAAAATTGGTCAATTCAAACCAAAAGAACAATGTTTTGGTAAGCTTCATGGGGCATTTACCTGAGAGGTGCCCAAGGGGAAGGCCCTGGGAATGTGGAGGAGAGTGCTTAACACAATGATAGCTAAGAGAGTCCTATTAGGAGCATATTTATTCATGACTCTGGGCACTGTTACCTAAGGCATGCACTCAGGCAGTGACTAGTTTGAGTTCAAGGTCCCTGCAGGCCATTTGGCCACACAGGATGAATGCCAAGGCAGCACTATCATAGATCCACTTAGCTAAACTCTTAACAGTAGCTCTAAGCTGAAACCTGAGAATTTGCTTTTCTATTAAGTTCCCAGGTGATGCTGATTTGCTTGTCCCATGGTCCACACTTTGAGAACTATGCCTTTAGATGGTATTTATTGAGTGACATATAAGATGAAGAAATTTGTGACTCTACCCTTCTCTTTATTCTTCATTGCGTTCACTTTAACTTTTGTTAACTGTACCATTACTTTTATGTTGCTAATATTTACAGAGAAAATGAGTGAGAAATATCAGAGAGCGTGACAGAACATGAGAGACTCCTAACTCTGGGAAACGAACAAGGGGTGGTGGAAAGGGAGGTGGGCAGGGGGTTGGGGTGACTGGGTGACGGCCACTGAGGGGGGCACTTGATGGGATGAGCACTGGGTGTTATGCTATATGTTGGCAAATTGAACTCCAATTAAAATAAATTAAAAAAAATATTTACAAAATTGCATTATTTCTGGTTATTATAAGTATGCTCTGTCCTTTGCAACAGTTGATTCAAAAATTTGAAAACTAATAAAGTGATGGATGATCTGCAGAGAAGAAAACATATGCCCATGTAACAGGATCAAAATCATTAGAACCTTTCTCACTCCCACTTTTGTCTTCAAATACAGATTCTAGCTTTGCCCATTGAGCCTCATTTCTTCTTCTGCTTTCTGAGGACATTCAAAGGCTGCAGGACTAGGTTTGAGGACTTTATGATGCAGATACTAGAGGAAAGTAGAGAAAAGTCCTAAAATCAAAGGGTGTGCTAAGGCTGGGGAATGGGTTTTGGGGTGAATAGAAAGGAATAGAAATAATTTCATGTGTAAGGGAATTAGATGGGAGAGTTCATAGGAATTTAAAGTATTCTTGGGATCCCTGGGTGGCGCAGCGGTTTGGCGCCTGCCTTTGGCCCAGGGCGCGATCCTGGAGACCCGGGATCGAATCCCACGTCGGGCTCCCGGTGCATGTGTCTCTGCCTCTCTCTCTCTCTCTCTCTCTCTGTGACTATCATAAAAAAAAAAAAAATTTTAAAGTATTCTTATCTGTGTAATCCTTTAATGGTGGAAGAAATGCAAAGATAGGTTCTGACTGTGGCTTTTTGCTTTTCTTTTTAAAGTCTGTCTGTCTTTCTGTATCTTTTATTGATGGAAAGGTCAAATAATTTTTATCTCTTATTTTGAAGTTCCAGACCTTTAATAAACACAATTTATATCCTGAAATTTAGCTTCTTTATAGAGACCCTCCTCACAGAGAACTCTGAATTCCTTTTCTTCTATTTTATTCTAAGGAAGTTTTTAAAATTCATAGAAAGATTTTTTCTCAGATATTACTATTACGAAAACATAAAACAGGCAATTGTGGTGTAATATATTGGGGACTATACAATTATCTGTGGTCTCAGGATTCTTTATACTCCTTAAAATTATTAGGGATCCCAAAGAACTTATAAATCATAAAATTAAAAAATATTTATATATTTAAAAATGGCTGGGTGGCTCAGTGGTTGAGAAGCTGCTTTTGATTCAGGTCATGATTCTGGGGTCCTGGGATCAAGTACCACAATAGGCTCCCCACAGAGAGTCGGCTTCTTCCTCTGTCTATGTCCCTGCCTTTATCTCTGTGTCTTCCATGAATAAATAGATAAAATCTTTAAAAAAAAAATAAAAATGGCTATACTGAAACTATTATTGATTAACATGAATACTGTTTTTTTAAAGGTTTATTTATTTATTTATTTATTTATTTATTTATTTATTTATTTATGATAGACATAGAGAGAGAGAGAGGCAGAGACACAGGAGGAGGGAGAAGCAGGCTCCATGCCGGGAGCCCGATGTGGGACTCGATCCTGGGACTCCAGGATCGCGCCCTGGGCCAAAGGCAGGCACTAAACTGCTGAGCTACCCAGGGATCCCCAACGTGGATACTGTTTTAAAAGTTAACTGTTCTTCTCGAATAAAAAGTTATTAGAATAGCATTGTTTTACAATTGTATAAATTGCTTTAATGTCCAGCTTAATAGAAGACACCTGTATTCTCATACCTGCTTTTGCATCAGTCTGCTGCCATATATCATTTAGGTAGAAATATGTAAAGAAAATCTGCTAAGAGAGGGATATTTTAATAGCCTTCTAGATAATTGTGAATATTCCTTTCTTAATGCTATACTGAAAGTTACTTTATAAAAGGTAGATTCTTAAAGGTTGGTTTCAATATGGAATCTAAAACTATATCCTATTAGTTTCCTATTGCACTGCAGCAAATTACTGTAAACTGAGTAATTGATAACAGAAATCTATTCCCTGGAGGCCAGAAATCTGAAATTCAGGTGTTAGGTAGGTTGCATTTCCTTAAGAGGCTCAAGGAGAGAATCTGATCTGTGCCTCTTTCATATTCTGATGGCATTGGCATTTCTTGATTGGTGACCTAATCAACCTCTGCCTCTGGGTCACATCTGCCTTTGCCTAATTCTTATAACTATTTTCATTGAATTTAGGTCCCATTCACATAATTCAAAATAAACTTCCCTCAAAATCCTTAATATAATTATATCTTTGACATGTAATTCATTCTTTTTTCACTAAGGTAGAGTTTCTGGGGATAAAGAATAGGACTTACCTTTCATGGGGGCCACCATTCAGCTAATGACATACCAGTAACCTGGTCCTACTCTATTTCATTAAAATTCATAGCTTTATCTTGCTATCTGTATTGTCTTTTACCACACATGATATTATAACATCATACAATAGTCATTTGGAATATACTCATTTACCAAGTTAGAAGGATCTTCCAAATATTGATAGATTTTATTATATAGTGTAAAAAAAAACCCACTTACCAATATCACCATAAAACTCATCAATAATGTCTTTGAAGATTGGGAACATGCATGGTGGCAGATAAATTTTTTCTAAAATTATCACTTTCACTTGAAAGTTCCAATTTTATCATTGGCAGCAAATCTAGTCAGTTCTCTTTTTTTGAAGTTGACAGGCTCACTTTGTTCATTGTTAAGAATGTTCTACCAAATATCCCCAATCTGAATAACTATCATTTGTTTTCTGTCATTCTTTCAAGTAAAAATAGTGTTCTGTAAATAGTAGCTAGTTTAGCTCACAAGTCAAACCATAGCATGACTGCTTTTCTTAAAGGCAACCATCATACTTCAGTATGCAGAAAAGAACTTTATATATAATTCTCCCTTGTCAAACAGTGTTTAAAAGATGTATACCAAAGAGTTGAGATTTAATAATATTAATAATTTCTACTGCTTCAAGGATATTTTTAAGTGGAATTGGTTTTTTCCCCTTATTTTTTTGGTACTGTGAGTGTGTGGGAGTGGAAAATATGAATACTAGTAAAGCTTGGTGCCACTTGATTCATGTGGAAATGTCAGCAATTTTACCCATGATTGCTCTTGAACCATCAGTGCAAATATCAATGTAGTGAAAGAAGACAAATAACATACAAAAATAATTAAAATACTTTCTACCTAGCATACCCCTAAAAGGTCTAGGGAACTCTCGAGAATTTCTATGTTGAGGTCTTCTCAAACTCCTTTGTATTTACAGTCCAGCTCTTTTAGAGTTAAGGTTTGTGATACCTGCAGTCTTTTTCTTACAGAATTATACTCTGTATCATCAATAGCATCAATGATAGAGCATTTCTTTAAAAGGATGCTCTACTGTATACTCTGCAATTTCCTTCCAAGTTTGATATCCACTCAGTATGTTTTGATGTTGAACTTTTCAGATTATTTTCAGAAAGTGTCAACAGAAGGATTGCAAACAAAAAGCAGGATGGATATTACTTGCTCAAATACTTCCAAAGTTGTTTGTGACTGAATAGTTAAGGGAGTATAATTGTCTAGTCATGCTACTAGGACTGAAAACTGAGGTCATGCTGTGCAAGCAATGATTAATATCTTTGTGATATTGAATTGTATATGCATATATATGGGTATCTTCTTGTTCTAGCTGCTTTTGTGCCTTTCAGGAGTATATTACGACTTTCCTCATGAAAGCTTCGAACATTTCTAAGCTTGCAGACATACTCTATTATAATGAGGTTCTCTCTTTCATTAAATCCTCTAATTGGTTTTGTGTTGTGTGTTTACATACTACATTTCTTCAAAGAAAGATTTACCATCATAAAGATACTAATATTCTATAAATTAATAAATTTAATGCAGTTTTGATAGAGTTACCAGAATTACCATATAGTTTACTCTCTCTGGGTGTAAATATGCTAACTGGTAGTTGCATTTGGAAAAGCAAATAAGCAAATACAGCCACAAATGTCCTGATAAGAAGAGGAGTAATATGTGGGGTGAACTAGCTCTATCAGATACTAAAACATATAAAGATTAAAATAATGTATTATTGATAGCTAAAGAGAAGAGAACAAGAAAATCTATGAATAGATCCTAATCCTTGTGAGATTTTTTTTTTGGTAAAGTTCAGTATATCAAATCAGTGGGGAAAAAATATGTTTTTTAATAAGGGATCCTGGGATAACTAACCAGACATAAAGAAAAGATAAAATTCAATTCATTCTCACACTATATATCAAGATAAATTTCAAATGGACCAGAAGTGCAAATTTAAAGAACAAAATCTACAAACCTACTGGAAGGAAATCTGAGTATATTGCTCTGTAAACTGGGAGTAGAGAGGACTTTATTGCTTCTTCATTTAATCAGAGTTCAAGGAAAAGCTTGTAAATTTGATCATTTTAAAAAATGGAATGACTAAAGAATTATAAGCAAAATCAAAGATAAGTAATCAATTAGAAAAAATTTAAATTTATTTCAAAAATAAAGTTGATAGGCCAGAGTTTCTAAAAATAGAGACAGAAAATTATATCTTTAGAGGAAAATGAAAAATGAGCAGTTTATAGAAAAGGAGAGGAAAATGTCTTAAACATGGAGGAGTCTTAATTTTGCTCCCAATAAGTAAAAGGCAAATTGAAACTACAATGAAATTCCATTTCTATTAGATTGGCAAAAATTCCAATTTGGCAACATACCTTTGGATCAAACCTGTGGGGAGACGGGTGTTCTCATATGTTGCTGGAGGGAATACAAAATGATAAAACTATTATGAGGAGAAACTTTGTGTTATCTAGTAAAATTATGGATGATGTTAATTTTTGGCTCAGCAATGCCTCTGAAATCTGTCTCAAAAATACCTAGGCAAATATGCAGAAAGGATATTTGCATAGGATTGTCTATCTTTCTAGTCCCCTTTGATGGGATATTTGGGTTTCAGATATTTGTGTAAAAAACTATTACATCCACACAATGAAGTTTTGAATAAAAGTTATAAAAGAATGAGGAACTTATCTAAATAGTGCTATAGAATAAAGCAATATGTTAGAAAAAAACATGTATTATTGCTTATATATATATATATTTAGATTTGCAAATACATGTACACATACAAGCCAACATATGATATGTACATCTATGCACATACACATGTATAAATGAATATATAATGTGTAAACGTGTACATTATAGAAAAATATGTATAAAAATATACATCTGTACATATTTGTTTTTCCTTATATTAAAAGGATGAATGAATAAATCAGAACATTTTTCAAAGAAACAATATGTGGAGGGCATATAAATAGAACCTGAACTGCCTGAATATAACATATTTTATGGGTTGACTTTGAATCCATTTAAATGTGTTTAGTTTTACATAAGCTTAGAAAATTAATACAAATAATACAAACACAAAAGCATTATATAAAATAAAAACAAGATGAACTAATGAACCTAATTTTGACCCAGTATAAGTATATAAATCACATATAGAAGAAATATAAGTGATTTAAAATTCTGGTAAATTTACTTCAAACACAGGATTATATTTTATGGAAAAAATTAGATAAGAATTTTTTTTAACCAATTGTGCTATTTGTTATAATACTGAAATTGTTATTCTCTTAGTAGAATAAAATGACTAAGGGATATGTTAATACTACAAAGAAGCCAAAATTTTCAGACTGAGGTAAAAATAAAATGATAATCTAAATTTGAATAGGAATTACTGGTATGAATTCATACTTCTTACTGCATTTTCTCTTTTAAGAAATGCATATTATCTTACTTTGTCTGCTGAAAGCCCTAGAAACTGTAATGGACTCTCTAGCAATAAGCACCCATAGTACTTAGAATAGCATCTCTAAATACCATTCCTTGTTTTTAGAAACCAAAATATCTTGGAGAAATGAGAAACTTGAGTTTAGAGAAGAAAAGCTAACAAAGACTTGTATTTCAAGATGCCTGGATAACTCAGTGGTTGTGATCCTGGGGGCCAAGGCATGATCTCAGGGTCCTGGGATCAAGTCTTGTACCAGGCTCCCCAGAGGGAGCCCGCTTCTCCTTCTGTGTATGTCATTGCCTCTCTCTCTGTGTCTCTCATGAATAAATAAAATAGAATAAAAAAATAAAATGAAATACGTATATTTCTGTTTTATTCTCCTTAGAATGTACTATTTTTCAGTCATATTGATTTATATCTTTCTTCCATTTCAGAAAATACTCTGGCTTTAGCTCTTTGAAGATTTCCCCTTCTCCATTCTTATCTTCTATAATTCCAGCAAACAGTTGAAGATTTTATTTACTTATTGGACCTAAAGAACATAAGCAGGAGGAGTGGCAGGCACAGGGAGAAGGAGAAGCAGGCTTCCCACTGAGCATGGAGCCCAATGTGGAGCTGAATCCAGAGGATCCTGGGATCATGACCTGAGCCAAAGGCAGGTACTTAACCGACTGAGCTATCCAGGTGCTCTGACAGCAGACAAATATTTGGTTTCCTCATTCTGTCCTCCATATCTTCTAAATTCTTTTTACATTTTTTTAATCTCTTGATCTCTCTCTGGTTTCATTGTAGATAAATATTTCATATGTGTCTTCTAGCTCACTAAGTATCCTTTCTACTCTCTTTCCTGCTATTTTAAACATTCATTGAATTATTTATTTCAAATTTATTTTTTGTAATTCATTTTTTATTTTTTATTTTTTATTTTTTTTTTTAATTTTTTTGTTTTATTTATTTATGATAGGCACACAGTGAGAGAGAGAGAGAGGCAGAGACACAGGCAGAGGGAGAAGCAGGCTCCATACACCGGGAGCCCGATATGGGATTCGATCCCGGGTCTCCAGGATCGCACCCTGGGCCAAAGGCAGGCGCCAAATCGCTGCGCCACCCAGGGATCCCCGTAATTCATTTTTTAAATTTTGTGTATTCATTTGTTAGTTTCTTGATTTGTGCTGATCTTTGCCATTGTCTAGGTGGTTCATGTAAACATTTCATTCATGATTCCTCTAAATGTCGGGATTGACAATTTCAAAATCTTTAAGCCTTGTTGGTATTAATTTTTACTTGATCTTTTATTTTTTGTTTTTTGCTGGATTTAATTCAAAATTGTTGGAAGCCCGGGTGGCTCAGCGGTTTAGTGCCACCTTCCGCCAGCATGATTCTGGAGACCTGGGATCGAGTCCCATGTCAGGCTCCCTGCATAGAGCCCACTTCTCCCTCTGCCTGTGTCTCTGCTTCTCTCTCTTTCTCTCTCTCTGTGTCTTTCATGAATAAATAAATAAAATCTTAAAAAACAAAGTGGTTTACCTTCTTACATGTGTGTGACAATCTTTGTAAAGTTATGCATGTTTTCTACTTCTGGAAATTTTGCAAGACTACCACATATAATGTTTTTGCTCCTTACAGGTTTTGGTTTCAGAGCAGATAGTCAAGACTCTGCTTCCCTTCTAAAAGTTAATATCTGCAAAACTGTGTTGCTAGAAGACTTGGCCTCTGAGGTTCTGTGCTGCTTCCTGCTGCCATCCATCTAGGCCAGCCCATTCTTCCTTAATCCCTGCCTCTCTGACTCTGAAGTACTGACCCCATTTTTCTTTCATTGTCCTCTGTCGTGTATCTATAGGAGTTCCAGCTATGGAAGCCTTGGCTTTAGAATTTTAAGGCATTAGAACACTTGAGTTTTGATCTCTGCTTCATCCCTTACATATTGTTGTTAGTCAATATTGACTATTTTTTCTAATTCTACAAATTTGACACTATAATCATAATTACTATTTTACCTAGACATTTTCTCTTTAACATAGTTTTTTTTACTCACTTTTTTTTCTTATGTCTGTCCTGACTGGAAGAATGACTAACTTGGAGTCTACAAGACACATAAAAAGTTTTGAAATACTTTGGGATCCTCATGGTGGTTATTCCCACTTTAAACAGTAGTGGAAATTTCTCTAGTGTGTTTTAGTAAGTAAACACAGTAAAATAGTGTAGTGGGTATGCATAGGACAGAAAAATTGTGTGCTCAATAGAGCGTTTTGCTTTGTGCCAGGGGCCTCTTCCATAGACTTAATTGCAATGAGGAAATCATGGCAAATAGCTTGAGCCAGCAATTTACAGATTATTAGACAAGAAGATTTATTGAACTAAACAATAAAAAGGAAAAGCCATTTTATAATGTGTGATAGAATGGTCTAACCAAAAAATTGTTGTCTCCTCTGGTCTATATACATAAATCAGTGCCTTATCATTTCTGTGCAGTCATGCCTAACATTTTTTACCCTGGAATTACAAGTAAAACCTTTGTAATACAGGCCTTAGAATACATTTTTTATGTCACATCTAATAAGCATTTTTAAAATGCCATTTTCCCCTCACTTTTATTCTTCCTGCATTAGAAGCTCACAGTCTAGTAACTCATCATTTATATCATGAACAGATCCTAAGCAGCCTTATGCAGGTGGCTGACCCTCCGATGAGACACATTACTTTGCATGGAGAAAATAGGAAATTCAAAATAAATACTTCAGCCTTAATGTTACCAGAGTTTGTTTTCTGTTACAGAAAGTGTTATTATAGTGGTTATTATTACTAAGGACAGATATGAGCTATTTGAGGCTGGTTTGGTTTTGCTATTCTCAATTTGACCCTTAAGGGGTAAATGTTTTCCTATTGCTCATAATTTCATTCATCATTTTCTTCTCTGTCCTTTTTTTATTTCTACTGCTGCTCCAGCCTCATTTCAGAAATTGCTGTTGGCAAGAAGAAATGTGTACAACACGAATTACCTGTAGGAGTTAGATTGCATCAGTATTGTCAGTAATATTGTTTAGAATCAGCTTAAAACATTGCTTTGTAATTCTGAAAAACAGTGGAAATGGGAGACAGATAATATCCAAGACTCCCATATCTTCTTTTTGTAGGCATGGAAGAAAATCCTATGTTTGGGACATTTCAAAAGGACGTGGCATTTGAGAGAGGATATAATTTTCCTATTTATAAGGCAAATGATAATAAAACAATGAAAAGTGAAAGCAAGAAAGTCATGTTTATACCCCAAGTTTGTGGAGTATTTCTTATTTAAAAAAAGGCTCTTGTAAAGTAGAGAAGATAAAATGTTGAGCGGCATATGTTCATTTTGGAGGTAAAATAAATTCTCATTTCCCCATCACTGAAGCTAAGAAATAAGAAATTATTACCACCATAGAAGACTACTCCGTGCCCCATAATTATCCTAGCTTCTGTGCCTCTCTTAGGTTCCAAGAGGTCACTACCATTCTGAAATTATGATTTCTGTGTTTCTGAAATTGTGAATTCTCACTTTTCTAACTTTTTAAAACGTTTCTCTCTGAAAAATATATCATTTTGCCTTTTTGAAAAACATCACAAAAAATAAAAATAAAAAACACATAAATGGAGTCATATTGTATGTATTCTGTAAGTTTCTTATTTTTATGTTAATGAGGTAGTCTATTTTTACTATCCTATAGTATTTGATTGTGTTAATCTGTGTATACATGTGACTGTATGTAAATAGATTTTCATATATGTATATATGATGAATGGGTTATTTATCCATTCCACTAGTAGTAAATATCTGCAGCATTTTTGGGCTTTTTTTGTTATAAATGATGATACTCTTATGAATAATAATAATAATATCTTAAGTTATAGTAATATGTGCTATGCACTATTGCAGGAACTTTATGTATATCAACTCCTTTAAATAGCAGCACAAACCTATGAGCTCTGCACCATTATCATAAATTTACAGATGAGGAGACTGGAGAATTAAAGTGCTAATATACTAAGATACAGCAAAGATGGAATTACAGTACCAAGAGCTGAACTACATAGTTGGTGCTTGGAGACACTGTGCTTTGTCACTTGATTTTTGCAGTGCTTTTGAAACACATTTTCAAGAATGTTTCTATACTTGACACAGACTTGGAATTGCTGGATAAGTAGGGTTTGCCCATGCTCCACTTTATTATGGAATGCCAGACTTTCCCAAACTCTTCCAATTTCCCTCCTTCTAGCAGTGAATGAAAATTTTCATTAATGCCAGCCTTGCCAATACTTGTTATCATTTGACTTCTTCTTCTTCTTCTTCTTTTTTTTTTTTTTTAAGATTTTATTTATTTACTCATGAGAAACAGAAAGACAGAGAGGCAGAGACACAGGTGGAGGGAGAAGCAGGCTCCATGCAGGGAGCCTGACATGGGACTTGATCCTGAGTCTCCAGGATCAGGCCCTGGGCTGAAGGCAATGCTAAATCATTGAGCCACCTGGGCTGCCCGTATTTTTTGACTTCTTAAGTTTTACAAATCTTGAGGGTATGAATGAGTATTAGATGGTGATTTTCATTTTCATCTCTTGATTATTAAGGAAGCTGAATTTTTTCATACATTTATATAGGGATTTTGTGTTCCCTGTGAAAAGTCCTTTTTTTTTGTGAATTTTTCCCTATTTGAATATGTTTTTTTCCTTATCGATTGATAGGGCATTTATATTTTTTGTGCTTTAGTTATGTTGATAATATCTTTACCTAGTTTATGACTTGTTTATTTAATTTTGATGAACTAGAGTTCTTAATTTTATTGTAGTCAAATTTATAATCGCCTTTAAGATACACACTTTTTATACCTTAAAGTCATGAATGCTTTTCTTCACATTCTAATTTTTAAATTTTCTTCTCAGTTATGTCTTTAAACTGTATTTTTTGTTCATGATAATCCACTGTTATTTTTTTCTATATGAAAACCAATTGCACTAGTACCATGTATTGAAGAATCCATCTTTTTTATGGCTGAGTAATACTTGATTACACACACACACACACACACACACACACCACACCACTTCTTTATCCATTCATCAGTTGATGGACATTTGGGCTCTTCCCATAATTTGACTATTGTTGATAATGCTTCTATAAACATGGGGTATGTGTATCTCTTTGAATTAGTATTATTAATTCCTTTGGGTAAATACCTAGTAGTGCAATTGCTGGATAGTAGGGTAGTTTCTATATTCATTTTTTGAGGAGTCTCCATACTATTTTCCAGAATAGCTGCATCAGTTTTCATTATCACCAATTGTGTAAGAGGGTTCCCCTTTCTTCATATCCTTGTCAATACCTTTTGTTTCCTGAATTGTTAATTTTAGTGAGTCTCACTGGTGTCAGGTGGTATCTCATTGTAGTTTAGATTTGTATTTCCGGGATCCCTGGGTGGCGCAGCGGTTTAGCGCCTGCCTTTGGCCCAGGGCGCGATCCTGGAGACCCGGGATCGAATCCCACGTCAGGCTCCCGGTGCATGGAGCCTGCTTCTGTCTCTGCCTCTCTCTCTCTCTGTATGACTATTGTAAATAAATAAAAAAAAAAATTAAAAAAAAAAAAAAGATTTGTATTTCCCTGATGATGAGTGATGTTGGGCATCTTTCCATGTGTCTGTTGGCCATCTGGATGTCTTCTTGGGAAAAATGTTTATTCATGTCTTCTGCTCATTTTTAAACTGGATATTTGTCTTTTGGGTGTTCAGTTTGATAAGGTCTTTATAGATCTTGGATACTAACTAACCCTTTAGCAGATAATGGCATTTGCAAATATCTTCTCCCAGTCCATAGGTTGCCTTTTAGTTTTGCGGATTGTTTCATTTGCTATGTAGAAACTTTTTCTTGAAGAAGCTCCTGTAGTTCACTTTTACTTTTGTTTTCCCTGTCTCAGGAGACATATCTAGCAAGAAGCTGTATTGCCAAAGTCAAAGAAGTTGCTACCTGTGTTCTCCTCTAGGATTTTCATGGTTTCCTGTTGCACATTTAGGTCTTTCATCCATTTTGAATTTATTTTTTGTTTGTGGTGTAGGGAAGTGGTCCAGTTTCATTCTTTTGCTTATGACTGTCAAATTTTCCCAATACCATTTGTTGAAAAGATTGTCTTTGTCTCACTGGATATTCTTCCTTGCTTTGTCAAAGATTAATTAACTATATAGTTATGGGTTCATTTCTGGGTTCTCTATTCTGTTCTATTGATCTATGTGTTTGTTTTTGTGCCAGTACCATACTGTCTTGATCATGACAGCTTTGCAATATAACTTAAAGTCCAGAATTGTTTTGCCTCCAGCTTTGCCCCTCTTCATCATGACTGCTTTGGCTATTCAGGCTCTTTTATGGCTCCATTACAAATTTTTGGATTGCTTGTCTTAGCTTTGTGAAAAATGACAGTATTTGAATAGGGATAGCATTAAACGTGTAAATTGCTTGGGTAGTATAGACATTTTAACAATATTTGTTCTTTTGATCCATGAGCATGGAATGTTTTTTCATTTCTTTTAGTCATCTTCAGTTTTTTTCATTAGCATTTTAGAGTTTTCAGAATATAGAACTTTTACCACTGGTTGGGTTTATTCTTAGGTACCTTTATAGTTTTTGGTGCAATTGTAATTGGGATAGATTACTTGATTTCTCTTTCTGCTGCTTCATTATTGGTGTACAGAAATGCAAAATATTTCTGTACATTGATTTTGTATCCTGCAATTTAATTAATGTGTCAGTTCTAGCAAGTTTTTTTTTTTTTGTGAAATCTTTCAGGTTTTCTATATAGAATATCATGTCATCTGTAAATAGTAACAATTTGACATCTTCCTTATTGATTTGGATGCCTTTTAGATGTTTTTGTTATCTGGTTCCTGTGACTAGGACTTCCAGTACTGTGTTAAATTACAATGGTGAGAGTGGGCATCCCTGTCTTGTTCCTGAGCATAAAAGAAAAGCTCTCAATTTTTCCCCTTTGAGGATGATATTAGCTTGGATTTTTTTTGTATATGGCCTTAATTATGTTGAGATATATTCCCTCTAAACCTGCCTTATTGATGGTTTTTATAATTATTGGATGTTTTACCTTGTCAAGTACTTTTTCTGCATCTATTGAAAGGATCATCTGGTTCTTATCCTTTCTTTTATTAATGTGGTATATTACATTGATTGATTTATGAATGTTGAACCACCCTTGCAGCCTGGGAATAAATCCCACTTGATTATGGTGAATGATTCTTTAATGTACTGTTGGAATTGATTTGCTAGCATCATAATGAAGATTTTTTGCATCCATGTTCATCAGGGATTTTGGCCTATAGTTGCCTTTTTTAGGAGAGTCTTTATTTGGGTTTGGTATCAGGGTAATGCTGGCCTCATAAGGATGAATTTGGAAGTTTTCCTTCCATTTCTATTTTTTTGAAAAGTTTGAGAAGAATAGGTACTAACTCTTCTTTAAATGTTTGATAGAATTTGTCTGTGAAAACTTCTGGCCCTGGACTTTAGTGTGTTGGAAGATTTTTGATTACTGATTTAAGTTCTCAGATGGTTATCAGTCTAAGTTTTCATTTTCTTCCTGTTTCCATAAAAAATAATGAAATCTTGCTTAAAATAATGATATGGATGGAGCTAGAGAGGATAATGCTAAGCAAAATACGTTAGCCAGAGAAAGCCAAATACCATATGATTTCCCTAATTTGTGGAATTTAAGGAGCAGAAAAAACGAACATGGGGGGGATAAGAGAGGAAAGTGGAGAAACAGACTGTTAACCATAGAGAACAAAAACTGATGGTTACCAAAGGTGAGGTGAGTGGGTAGAAAGAATGAGTTAAATAAGTGATGGGGATTAAAGAGAGCACTTGTGATGAGCACTGGATATTGTATGTAAGGGATGATTGTATGATAACTAATTGGAATTTAAATAAAACTTGAAAAATGAAGAGTCCATCTTTCTCACTAAACAGAGGCTTGTGTTCTGTTACTAAGAATCGCATGTGTTTATGTGATTGTGTGCATATATAGGATGTATATTTCTGGATTCATGGGCTCTCTTTCCTTTTATATTTTCTTTATTAAAATTAATAATTTTCTTTGTAAGACTTATCCTTTTTTTGTTAGGTTTATTTCTAGGTACTTAATATATTTTTGCTGCTATATAAAAATGGTATCATTAAACTATTTTCCATTGATACACATAGATACAATTGTGTTTGTATTTTTATTCAAAAATATTTGTCTTGATTTCAGCAGCATTTGTTACACTCTAACAATTGCCTGTAGATTGTTGTTTTTTAAGTGGATAATTATATTATCTGAGAATGACTTTCTAATTGTGATCACTTTTAATTTTCTTTTTTCTATTATTCTAATGGTCAGAACAATACAATGTTCAATAGAAGTAGTGTAACAACCACTCATATGTCATTTCTGATTATAAAGAAAATTATTTCATAATGTTACTACTAAATCTGACATTTACTAAGGATTTTAATACCTTTAGTCAGATTAAAACAATGTCTATTTTGTTTTCATTTTGAAGTTTATCATTAGTAGCTATTGAATTTTGTTGACTGATTTTTGCTTATTTACTGAGATTTTCATCATTTTTCTTCAGTCTATAAATGTGGTAAATTACATTAATTGATTTTATAATATTACAAAATGCATATTCTTAATGTTTATACATTCTTTCCTCCAGAATAGTTCATGTAGGGTTAAATTTGAGTCTTACATAAGCAACATATAAAAATAGATTTTTAGTTGCTAATTCTGGCAAGTCTAAATTCATGAATGTAAAAATTCTTTAAACTCATCACTTTCCTCCTAACTATGTAGAGCTCTAATTTATTTTGAGTCCATTCCCACTCATCTGCACAGTGGACATTCTTATTTTATGTTCAGTGTTTCTTAAGATTTACTCACATATTAGCCAGTATTGGTTTCCAACATTCATTATTTGATCTCTGTTCTCTACCTAGGATCATTGTCTCTCTAAAGCGTAGCTTAAAAAATTTCCTTTAGTCATTTGTGGTAAGTCTCTTGGTCTGAAAATATCCTTTATCTACCCTCATTCTTGGATGATATTTTTGCTAGGTATAACATTTAGATTGATAGTTGTTTCATCTTGACACAGATAATTATCTTGACATCTGTTTTTTTTTTTTCTTTCTTGTTCCTATTGAGAAGTTAGGAACTGCCTAATTGCCTTCCCTTTGTGAATGATTGCCTTTTTTTTTCGACTTTTTTCTTCTTTTTTTAACTGCTCAACTATTTTTCTATTACCTGTTCTTTTTTCTGCAGTCTATTTCAGTTCACAGTGTATCTCTGCAGCTATATTGATATATTGACTTCTTAATTTTAGTTATTATAGCATTTATTTATTGGAGGGGTTTTTTGGTTTCCTTTCAAATCTGCATGTTCAATACCTATAGTTTCTTGATGCTGGTCAAATTATCAAATTTCATTTTTGTTTTTTAAACATGTAAAATACAGTTATTTTTTAGTTTATTTCTTTTTTTTAAGATTTTATTTATTTATTTGGGGCTTTGGGATCATGCCCCGACCTGAAGGCAGATTCTCAACAACTGAGCCACCCAGGCATCCCTAGTTTGTTTCTTTTTAAAAACCATTTATTGGGATGCCTGGGTGGCTCAGTGGTTAAGTGTCTGCCTTTGGCTCAGGTCGTGATCCTAGAATCCCACATCGGGCTCCCTGCCTGGGGCCTGCTTCTCCCTCTGCCTGTCTGTGCCTCTCTTTCTCTCTCTGTGTCTCTCATGAATAAATAAATAAAATCTTTAAAAATAAATAAGTAAAAACCACTTATTGAGGTACAGTTGACATACAAAGAGCTATAAATATTTAATATACACAGCTTGGTGAGTTTAGAGATAAGAATTCATCTGTGAAATCATTGGAACAATCTAACCCATAAACATATGCATAATATTCTAAAGTTTCCTCCTGCTCTTTTTGTTGATGTATTATTATTGTTACTATTACATTATTTAATTTTTTTTAGAGAGAGAAGGGGGCAGAGAGTGGCAGAGAGAGACTCTCAGGAAGGTTCTATGCCTCACACAGAGCCCAACATGAGACTGTATCCCACAACACTGAGATCACAGCCTTAACTGAAATCAAGAGTAAGACACTTAGGGCTGCTTGAGTGGCTCAGTCAGTTGAGCATCTAACTCTTGGTTTTGGCTCAGGTTATGATATTCTTGTCATGGGATTGAACCCTGCATCAGGTTCCCTGCTCAGTGTGTGAAGTCTGCTTCATATTCTCTCTCCCTCTGTTCTTTCCCCCATTGCATGCGCATGATCTCTTTCTCTTTCAAATAAATATAATCTAAAAAAAAAAAAAAGAGAGAGAGAGAGAGAGATTGAGAGAGACACTTAAACAATTGAGCTATCCAAGTGCCCTGGTTTATTATGAATTTTTTGATAATAATTAACGTGATACCTACTTTCAGTAAAATTTTAAAATATACAACATGGTGTTATGAACTATAGGCAGTACAGTTACCTTTCTTGTATAACTGAAACTTTGGACCACTTGACTAATACGTCCCTGTTTTCTTCTTCCCTAAGTCCATGATTACTGTCTTTCTAATCTTTACTTCCATGATTTTGACTATGTTAGATTCAACATATGAGTGATGTCTCATAGTATTTGTCCTGTGACTCATTTATTTCACTTAGCATAATGTCCTCTGGATTTATCTATGTTGTCACAAACTATTGGATTTCCTTCTTACAACTGAAAAGTATTCTATTGTAAAAATATACCACTTTAAAAAAATATCAATTAACATATTGATACTTATGTTGCTTCCATTTCTTGGCCATTGTGAATAACGCTGCAATAAACTTGGGAGTGCAGATAGATCTTTGAGGTCATGATTTCATTTCCTTCCAACCCAGAAGTGGATTTCCTGGTCATATTGTAGTTCTAATTTTTTGAGGAACTTCTATACTGTTTTCCAAAGTGACTGTACCAATTTACATTCCCATCTTCAGTGTAAAAGTGCTCTCTCCTCTGTATTCTTACCAATACTAGTTACCTTTTGTTTTTTGATAATAGTCATCTTAATTGGTATGTGATAATGGTTCATTGTGGTTCTGGTTTGCATTTCTTTGATGATTAGTTATATTCAGCACCTTTCGTATACCTGTCGGCAATTTGTATGCCATCCTTGGAGACATTTCTATACAGTTCCTATGCCAGTCTTTAAAAAAGGTTATTTGGTTTTTTGCTATTGAGTTTTTGGAGGTCCCTATATAGTTTGGATATTAACCACTTATAAGATATGTGGTTTTTCAATATGTTTTCTGTTGCACGCACTGCGGCAACACGATCAGGGTCCTGAGGATAAGGGGATGAGGAAAATAAAAGAAAAGTAAAGAGATGGGGACAGGAGGGACACAGTGGATGATGTCCAAGCAGTGCCAGCTTTATTCAAGGTTTTACAACATTTTATAGCATGAGCAAAACAAAGCCAAGAAGGTGTTTATTTTTAGCAGGTTTGTGAAACCCTCCAAAATTCCCCTTTCTCAGGATGCAAGACAGACTCACGGGTGCCAGAAGACCTTGGTAAATAGATAAGCTTGTTGCTCCAGATGTGCATACTTCAGAGGAATATTAGGTATGGTAAACAGACCAGCAAGGACAGCACAGACCCTTATTTACATTTATGACCAGGTCAGAATAAGTTGTATCTATTGTGTTATGTGGGCGATCACGTACAAGCGAGCCCTGAGAACCATTGCTCAAGCCCTTTCTCAAGCGTCTACCAACTATTCACCCTTAGGCTCTCGAGGCTTTTGAGTGAATGAGGGACGCAAGTCCAGGCCTGGTTTGGTTCAGTTACTCCAGCTTGTTTGTGGTCGCCCACAGTTTTCCCACTCTGTATTTTTCGTTTTCATTTGGTTGATTGCTTTGCAGAAGCTTTTTAGTTTAATATGATCCCACATGTTTATTTTTCTTTTGTTGGCTTTACTTTTGATGTCATAACAAAGAAATCATTGCAACATCGATGTTCAGAAACTTTTTCTCATGTTTTCTTCTAGGGGTTTTATTCTTTCTGATCTTAAATTAATTAATTAATTAATTTTTATTTTTAAAAATTTTATTTATTTATTCACTAGAGACAGAGAGAGGCAGAAACATAGGCAGAGGGAGAAGCAGGGTCCTGGTAGGGAGCCTGTTGCAGGACTCAATCCCAGGACTCTGGGATCATGATGTGAGCCAAAGGCAGATGCTCAACCACTGAGCCACCCAGGTGCCCCTATTTTTTATTTTTTAAAAAAGATTTATCTATTTATTTGAGAGACTGAGTGAGTGCAACTGGGGGAAAGTGCTTAGGAAAAGAATATCAAGCAGGCTCCCTACTGAACAGAAAACTTGGCAGACCCAGGGCTTGATCTCATGACCCATGAGACCATGACCTGAGCCAAAATCATGAGTCAGATGCTTCACTGATTGACCCACCTAGGCACCTCTCTGGTCTTACATTTACATCTTAATTCATTTTGTATAAGTTTTGTATAATGTGAGATAAGGGTCAAATTTTACTGTTTTGCATGTAGATAATGTTTTTCTTGGCACCATTATTAAAGAGATTATCACTTCCTCATTGTGTATACTTGGAATCTTTGTGGAAGATCAGTTGACTGTATGGGTGTAGGTTGGTTTTTGAGGTATTTTGTTCTCTTGGTTTATATGTCTGTTTTTATGCCGATACCTTACTATTTTGAATACTATAGTTTTGTAAATTGTTTTGAAATCAGGAAATAGGCTTCCAGTTTTGTTCTTGTACAAATTTCTTTGGCTATTTTAGTTTTATTTTGTGGTTCCATAGAATTTTTTTCAGCTCTATTAAGGTATAATTAACAAAATTATGTATATTGAATGCGTACAATTTAGATGTGTATTTTGATGTATGTTAAAATATATATAATTTTGATGTATATTTTGATGTATATCAAATATATATTATAAATATATTACAAAATATGTATATTTTAGATGATCAACACAATTATATCAATAAATATATACATCAGCTCATATATATATATATATATATATATATATATATATATATGGTGCAGATGCTTAAGATTGACCCTTTTAGCAAATTTCAAGTATACAATATAGTATTGTTAATTATAGTCATCATGTTGGTTCATTAGATCTTTTGAGCTTATTTATCTTGTATAGTTAAAACTGTGTACCCATTCTCCCCATTTCCTTATCTTTGCCTTTAGTACCTTAAATATTTTGGATTTTAAACACTTATCAAATGTATGGTTCACAAATATTTTCTTACATTCCATAGGTTATCTTTTGATTTTGTTTGCCTTGCAGAGCTTTTTAGTTTGATGCAGTCTCACTTGTTTAATTTTGCTTCTTTTGTCTGCTTTTGGTTGCATATCCAAAAGATCATTGCCAAGACCAATGCCAAGAAGTTTTTTCCTTATTTAGTTTCAGATATTGACTTTAAGTCTTTAATCCATTTTTGAAGTGTATTTGTATTTATTTTTCTTTTGGCTTTTTTGAAATATTATTGCCATGTAACACGTTTGAGTTTAAGGTGTTCAAAGTGTTGATTTGATACACTTATATATAGCAAAATGATTACCACCAGAGCTTTAGCTAACAGTTCCAACAGGTCATATAATTGCCATTTCTCTTTTTGTGGTGAGCACATTTAGGATCTGCTCTCCTGTATATATTTCAGTATTAACTATCACCTGTACATGGTATCTGTGGATGAGTTGCTCTCTGTTCCTGAGAGGATCCTTCATATTTCCAGAGGATCTCTCTTATAACTGTGCTTTGCCAGGTTGGGGGAGGCTTGATGAGGATAAAGTTAAACTTTTCCTCACCTTTGCAATGCATTTTTTTCCTATGCACTGCTGAGGCTGTGTAACCTGTTACCTGAATTCTAGAGCTCTTATAAAGGTATTTTCATCTGTAAATGCTAGTTAATTTGTGTTTCTGTGGGAAAAGAGTGCTAGGACTCCCTATTCTGCCATCTTGCTGATATTACTGCCTTGTTTAATATTAATTACAATTATAATAGCTGTTTTGACTCTGTGCAGACACAAAGCATTATTTAATGTAATCTTTACAGCAAGCATACAAGGTAGTATTTTTATCTCATTAGCACTATTAATATTGAGACTCAAGATCACATAGCCTTATGTGATGGACCTGTAATTCTGACCTATGTATGACTTTAAAGCCAATAGTTATAACCTCTATGATATATCAACTCTACCACTTGTGTAGTATTGCTATGGTAAAATGGAAGTGTTGTACATTGATTTGGAAAATATTTCAAACCAAGTATCTTAGAAAAGCTAACAGATTAAATCTACAAACTCTATGGTTGGAATACATGTATTCCTAAATGCATATTTGCCAAAACAAATATATTTTACATATTTTTAAATATTTATATATTTTTAAACACTATTTTTAAAAGTTGATGTTTCTTTTTTTTAATTTAAATTCAATTTGCCAACATATAGTATAACACCCAGTGCTCATCATATCACATGCTCTCCTTAATGCCTGTCACCCAATTACCGCATCCCCCCCACTGACCTCCTGTTCAGCAGTCCTCAGTTTGTTTTCCAGAATTAAGAGTCTCATGATTTGTCTTCCTCACTGATTTTTCCCCATTTAGTTCCCCCTCCTTCCCTTATGGTCCCTTGCCCTATTTCCTATATTCTATGTATGAGTGAAACCATATGATAATTGTCTTTCTCCAATTAACTTATTTCACTCAACATAATATTCATAAAGGTGTTTATACATGATTTATTTCAGAGGTCACACAGTGTGGGGGGAGGGAATTCAGAAATAAGGTGCTTGGAATCTGACATTGAAAGCCTCTGGTTGTAGAGTGCTGCTGATTGAATAGAAAATAAGTTCAGTATGTATTTTCATAATATTTATTTAAGGGAAGTTTCGTATTCTAAAGCAATTGTTTTAGAATAATGCATAGCAATTTCATTCTTTATTAATTCCTTTAAGTGAAAATTTTTTTATGTTAGATTACTGTCTTTACAGAATATGAAAAGATGTTAACTTTAGGAAGAAAATGTCCTGACTGATGGGAGATTTATATGCCTTAAAGTACATATTATGAAGAATTTTAATGGGTAATAATGTCATAAACATACAAAGTTTCTCAATTGGTTATCCCAAATAAAGCTGGAAAAGGCTAATAATCAATAACCTCATATTGCATAGAGGATATGAATGATTAATCTTTTTACTTGATGAACTCCTTCTTAAGAGAATTAACCAACAGATTATTCAAAGTTTGAATTAGAGCTTTTCCTCTTGCTTAAAAAAAATCCTTATATAGTAAGAATTTTTATTATCTAAACTGATTTTTAATTCTAGTGCATATCATGCTATCTTTTTCTACTATAGACACCAACTTTTTGTTTAAAATTAAACAAATGATTGTATTCTGGTTTGTCTTCTAACTGTCCGTGAGAAGATACTTGAAGTAAAAAGAAGCAATGCTGGTCCTGGCAGTTCTGGGTTAACCAGTCACCATGTGATGCTTGGGATAAAAACATGAGTTAACAAGTCCAGGACACACATACCTTTCTCATACCCATACCCACACACAGCTCACGAATCAGCCATCCAGTGATAATGATTTTCCATCACTGTTGGCCTGGTTTGAGTCCAAACTGCTGCCGTGGCAGGGACACTGCTGTGCATTACATACTCTCTCTCTGCTGCTCCATTTCCCCTTAATCCTGTGGTTTCTGTGCCAGTGGCTGCCGTGTCTATCTCTAGGAATCTCTTAAATAAATAATTATGTTCACCTTAAATTGTCCTTTACTGATGCTTCTAAAATATTTTAGTTTCTATCCCTTCAAGCTTTAGCTTTTAATAATTACAAAGAAACCTTTCACTGGTGAAGCTTCCATTTAGAAGGTGCATTATTATGTTGGTTTTTTCTCGTAGGGCCACTTATCAGTCAAATCATTAGCACACTCTGGAATTGGATGGGAAATGGGCATTTTAAAGGTCCTTAGCATGCTTTCAAATATTTATTCATGAAGAAATTTTCCCACCCAATTTTATTAAATATATGGCCTTTGGCTTTGAAGTAAATAATCATTCGTACTGTCATACTGTTTTGAGGAGAAACAAGTAGATTCACATGGGTATAGTTATTTACAGAAAAATGTTTGGAAAAAATGGATAATGTTGAAGAAGAAATGTTTTAGACTTTTTAAACTTGGATCCTAAAATTTAGCATATATTTTATGTGTTGTAGTTATGGTGTGGGATCTGTTCTAAGGCATAATTATGAAGAGAAATGGAGTTCTGGAAAGGGCTAAGATCCATTGTAGAATATCCGTGGGGCCAACCTTAATTGGGTGGCTTCAAACTAGTTGTCAGGATTTTTATCTGAGTATAGCCAAGAAAGGGAAAACAAAAACAGCATTTTAGATTTTGTAATATCTTTTTTTGTTTGTTTGTTTGTGGTGTCTTACTCTGGTTTTGACATCAGGGTAATGCTGTCCTCATAGAATGTATTTGGAAGCCTTCCTTCATCTTCAATTTTTTGGAATAATTTGTGGAGAAAAGGTAACTCTTTAAATGTCTGGTAGAATTCACTTGTGAATCCTTCTGGTCCTAAACTTTTATTTTTCAGTAGTTGTTTGCTTGCTGATTCAATTTTGCTACTTATAGTTGGTCTGTTCACATTTTCTGTTTCTTCCTGGTTTAGTGTTGAAGATTATGTTTTTAAGAATTTATCCATTTTTTGTAGGTTATTCAATTATGTCAATTTGTTGATATAATTTTTCATAGTATTATAATCCATTGTATTTTCTCTGATTACTTCCCTCTTAAATCTGATTTTATTTATTTGGATTCTTTCTATTTTTTCTTGATAAGTCTGGCTAAGGGTTTGTCAGTATTGTTTATCTTTTCAAAGAATTAGCTCTTGGTTTCTATTTCTTTTCTTTTTCTTTCTTTTTTTTAAATATTTGTCTCTAGGTCCTTTATTTCTGCTCTAATCTTCATTATTTCATTTCTTCTACTCACCTTAGGCTTTATTTGTTCTTTTTATGGTACCTTTAGTATAAATTTGGATTGTTGTGGGTTTTTTGTTTTTTGTTTTTTTGTTTCTTGAGGAAGGCCTGTACTATATACTTTCCTCTTAGAACCACTTTTACTGTATCCCAGAGAATTTAGACCATTGTGTTTTCATTTTCATTTGTCTCCATGTATTTTCTTTTTTCTGATTCATCCTTTGACTACATCATTGACCCATTGATTGTTTGGTGTCAAGTTGCTTAGTGTCCATGTGTTTGTTTGTTTTTCTTTCCAGTTTTTTCTTTTGATTTATTTCTAGTTTCAGCTTGTGTGCTTTCCATTACCCTGTCTTCAGATCATTGACATATTCTCCTTCATCCTCTAATCTACTGTTGATTCCTTCTATTATGTTTATTTCAGTTACTGTATTATTCAATTCTGATTTGTTCTTTTAATATTTTCCACCTCTTTCTTGAAGGTCTCATTGAGTTCTTTTGTTCTTTTTCTCCAGCCCAGTGAGTATGTTTACAGCCATTGCCTTAAATGCTTTACCAGGCCATATTACTTATCTCTGTATCACTTAGTTATTTTTCTGAGATTTTCTCTTTCTTTTCTTTGGTGCATTTCTTCTTCTTTCTTTGGTGCATTTCTTTGGTGCTTTTTCTATGCATTAGGCAAATGGCTACTGCTCCTAAAGTTGGAGTGGTGGTGTGTATGATATCCCCTATGCACACTGTGTGTGCTTGGTAACTTTTGCTGACTGGCTGGAGTTGTAGCTGTATATGCTAGTTACTCTTAAGTCATGGCTTTTTACAGAAAGAATAATTGTTTAATAATTTTAATCTAATTTATTTTAATAATTTATTAGTAATAAAAAAGAAAAAGAATATGATAAAAAAAGGGGGAAAAAAAGCACAAGAAGGGAACAAAGCCATAAAGAGAAACAAATAAAAATAACACAAGACAAAATTTTAAAAGTAAATAAATAAATAAATCATAAAAATTAAAACAGAAACAAAACACAAAACTGGAGTTTGTTTCCCTTTCTCTCACACCACATGGTGCTGAGACATTTCTGAGTTTGCTGAGGTTGCAAGCTCACCATGAGCCTGGATTGGGCTGCACTCTGGCCTTTTAATGTGGAAGAGAAGAGAATGTTCCTTCCTACAGTTCCTCAGCCCTTTCAAACCATGACTTGTTTTCTGTGTCCCAGCACAACTGGGGTTGGTATGGACTTGAGAACCCTGGGTTTGCTGAGGTCACAAGCTCCCTGTAATGACCAGACCCACTAGTTATGGCATCTGGACCTGCCTGGTGTGTTGTAGGGACTCTCCAGTTAATGGTGTCTGAACCCAGCCCTTATAGCATCCAGATCTGGACTTTTAAGGTTGAGAGGAAGAGAATGCTTCTGCAGTTCTTCAGCCCTTTTAAACCATTTCTTTTTTCTGTGCCCCCTGCTGTGGGGCCCTGGATTCTGGGCTTTGGAAGTTGCAAGCTCACTGAGAGGACCAGATTTGCCCATTATGGTGCAGGGACTCTGCTCTGATCCAGGCTTTTGTGTTGGGGTAAGACCATGAGCCATGGTGAGCTTTCCCACAGCTCTTCCACCATTTGGCAGAGTTCTCATGTTATCTCTATTATGCTAGTTGTTTTTTCAAATTGTGGCTTTCTTTCTGTGCCCAAGGACAGCAGAATCTGATCCTGGTCTCTGAGTATTAACTCTCCTCACTGTTTGCAGTGTTGGGGCTGGAGATTCCCTTTGTTACCATGTCTTTGTCTTTCTTGCTGTTCTTTTTTTTTTATGATTTTATTTATTTATTCAGGAGAGACACAGTGAGAGGCAGATACATAGGCAGAGGGAGAAGCAGGTTCCTTGTGGGGAGCCTGATGCAAGACTTGATCCCAGGACCCTGGGATCAGGCCCTGAGCCAAAGGCAGGCGCTCAATCACTGAGCCACCCACATGCCCCTCTTTTGCTGTTCCCTAGCCATTCTATCTTCAATAGTTCAGTAGCTGTTCAGTCAGCCCTCAGTCCTTTTTCAGGAGGAATTATCCTATTAATAAGTGTAATTTGATATGTTTAGTGGAGTAAGAGAGTTCAGTCTTCCTGCATAGCCATCTTGAAGCAGAAGCCCATAATATTCTTTTAATGAAAGAGAAATACTTTCCTTGACAGATTGTTCCTTTTATCCTTAACTCAAAATGAGAATAGTATTTTATTAATTTAGAACAATGGGGCACAAAAGACAATATTGATCTTTGACAGTAAAAATTGCAACTTGCAACCAGTAAACTATATAACTTGACTTTTTTAAAATTGTACAACCGATTTTCCTACAAGCATAATTACAGGTTACATTGAAGAGGAAATAGTCTCTCAGAAATTCCAACATTGTTGAGTTTTTTATTCCCCTTCTACAGCTAGCAGGAAAAAAAAAGCCATCCCTGATATTTTTTCTCTTTGGAAGAATTAGGAACAGAATGGTTTTGAGATATAACATGACATAAATATGGTTCTGCTCTATCTTATCACAGTATTTTAGGCAAACATCTTACCACATCACAAGAATTGTCCATAGTGCCTGTAAAGATAAGACAGAGACCAGGAATATTGACAAGAAGCAGCAACAGAAATAGGAAAAATCCTCCAGAGTGAATGTATTAAATTTGTTACTATTTTTTTTCATCAGGGCTTCTGAAGGTGAATGGAGTGTGTTAGTGGTAGTTTAGGTTTAAAAGAAAGTCAAAGATCATAATTAGACACGAGTCAAAAGAAGTTAGGAGGGAGCCAGTGTTCTGAAAAGAAATAGGAAAACATAAATTAACAAAAATAAAGAGACATAAAAATGATGCTAGGTGAATTTGGCTTGTATTCTCTGGGTCCCCAACCTCTTCATTTGTATAAAGAGCAGCGGTGATCCATGGGGAAAGGGTGATTGTAAGGTTTTACTGGACATAGGTTATAGGGGGGACAAGGTTTTCTGCTCTGTAGGAAACTTAAATTCAGTTTTTTTCTTTCTTCTTCTTCTTCTTTTTAAAAATTTTCATGCACAGGCAGTTCTAACATTATGTTAGTGATCAAATACCCGTACCACTGGGGAAAATTACTTCTACTGACCCTCATCTTGGAATGCCAGTCCATTCTCAATATCTACTGACATTGGTCTTAGTAGTGGAATTAGTGGTGAATAGTCATAATTTCACTGCTACATTTAAAGAAATGGGAGCTAACGTCTTTGTGTTTTATTTTATTTTTTTATTTTTATTTTTTTGTCTTTGTTTTAATGATAAAAACTAAATGACAAAAACAACAAAAAACAGGGAATATTTATTGAACAGTTTTGACATCACAGGCACTATGCATAAATAATTGAATTTATCTTCATTACAGTCATGAAACAATGTAACTATATTTTTTACTTCAGAGTTTGAGAACTTAAGAAATTTGACCAGCACATTAAGAAATGTCCTAGGCAATGATGTAGTAACTGAAATTAATCTCCAGGTCTATCTGACTGTAAATTCTACATTGTTTTCCATTAAAAATATATTGATTCCTACTAACTCACTTGATTGTCTTTGGAAAATAATTTTTAAAGAGGTTTTGGTAATGATATGTTTTTTCTCTTCTAGCTCCTTATTCTCTTTTCATTATTCCACCCTCTAATGAGGGCTTTCATAGTACTTTTACCTTTTCTTGACTCCTTTGCAAGTCTTTATAATTTGTGCATCAAGTGTGGCTTTCTTGACAGATTCTGTGCGGCAGATGTGGAAGTTTGGGGAATAAATATGTAGTGCATCACTTTCTAACCTGCCTATTTGTAGGGGAAGACAGTGATGAATATGGGTCTATGGGTAGATTATAAATGAGTTTTCTCTGTTAATTGTGACAGGTCTGGTGTTACTTTAGTCACAAGAAGTGCCTTAATGCTGAATTCCAGTATCCCTTGTTAGGGACTACATATTTATGTCCTCTCAAAATTCTTATGTTGAAAGCTGGATACCCCATGTTATGGTATTTGAAGTAAGGTGTAAGGAAGTCATTGGGTCATGAGGCTGGAGCCCTCATGATGGTATTAGTGCTCTCATGAGAGGATATATGAGAGCTCTGTGATCTGCCATGTGAAGATGCAGAAAAAAGATGGCCATCTGCAAATGAAAAACAGGGCTCTCATCAGAAATCATCCATGCTCACATCCTGATGGGAGATGTTCCAACCTATGACATTCTGTTAGGGCAGCCCAAACTACCTAATACACAACCCATTATGATTCCACTTGATAGATGATGCTGATAGAGAATCAGCATCAAGGAAGATAGAGAAAGATAGTCATCACTTTTTTAAAAGACTTTATTTTTTTAGAGCAGTTTTAGGTTTACAAGGAAATTGAGGGGAAGGTTCAGATATCTTCCCATATACCTCCTGCCCCCATACATTTGTAGCCTCTCTCATTATTAACATCCACCAAAAGAGTGGTGCATTTATTATATATAACATATATAAATATGTAAATAAGTAATATGTAAATAGAAATAAGTAATCTATAAACTAATATATATAGCTTATCTTAAGGTTTGCCCTTGGTATTGTGCATTCTATGGGATTGGACAAATGTATAATGACCTGTATTGATCATTATAGTATATAACAGAATATTTTCACTGCGCTAAAAATCCTCTGTGCTCTAGTTACTCATCTGTTTCCTGAACCCAATCCTCGAAGACCCCTGATCTTTTTATTAGATCCATAGTTTTGTTTTTTCCAGAATGTCATATGACTGACATTACACAGTATGTAGTCTTCTCAGATTGGGCTTCTTTAACTCAGTATTATGCATTTAAGCTTACTCCATGGCTTTTCACAGCTTGATAGCTCATTCCTTTTAAGAGCTGAATAATTCATTGTCTGGACATACAACAGTTTATTCACTTGCCCACTATAGGACATCCTGGTTGCTCCCACATTTTGGCAATCAGGAATAAAGCTGTTATAAACATCCATGTGCAGGTTTCTGTGTGGACATAAGTTTTCAACTCCTTTGTGTAAATACCAAGGAGCATGATTGTTTGATCTTATATTAAGAGTGTGTTTAATGTTGTAACAAATTGACAAACTGTCTTCCGAAGTAGTTGCACCATTTTGCATTCCCATCAGCAAAGAATATGAGTTCCTATTTTTCTAATTCCTTGTCAAGTGTGTACTGATAACCCATTGCTATTGTAATTTGTAGTTCCCTGATCACATATGACAGGGAGGGGCATCTTTTAACATACTTATTTTCCATCTGTGTATCTTCTTGGGTGATGTGTTAAGACCTTTGACCCATTTTTAATCAGTTTATTTCTCATTAATGAATTTTAAGCCTTCTTTGTATATTTGGATAACAGTTCTTCATGACACATTACCTTTTTTAGAAATATTAAGGGAATTAGACAGGAAAATCATAATACCAATTTTTTTGATCATTTTTTGGACTACAAGATCAGAAAAATGTAATAGGCTAACCTGCAAGTCTAGCATATTCTTTTAACTTCAACTTGAATTACAATGGATTAGCAACTATGAACAATGATTAAATAGTGATTATATAATGAATATTTGATGTCGCTGAATAATCATTTAAAATTTAATTTTGAATATTTTACAATATTCTACATAATTAAGGAGATTATATAACTCATTTTGCATTTCCCATAACTGGTTTGATAGAGCCCCTCCTCTTATCATAATAATAGCTCCTTAAAACTAGTTTTAATGTCTCCAAAATACTTAATCATGACTATTTTAGATCTTTACAAATGCAAAATTCAAATGTCTATGCTGTCAGTCTCACATAAACCCCCCTAAAATGATGGCACCATCAAAATACATGACTAAATAAAATAAGCAGGAAACATTTTCTAGAAAAGGAATACAAATTATTTGTATGTGCTATTTGCAGGAAAAGAGACAAATACATTTAATAAGTGAAGAAGGATTAAGGCAAACTATTAATCTATAAGCCACGTGCCCTCACTGATTCTGTATTCCATTGTAACTTTGAAGGGAGAGCATGTTACTTTACCATGCAGAGGGTCTGTGCTAGCATAGTGCTACTGATTTTTTTGCTGACACATCACTCACTCCTCCTCACGGATTACAGGTTGAGGAGAAAGAATGGGAAAGGCTCACTCAGCCATTCATTTTCTATTTTTAGGAGTAGCTTCATACATTTTTGTTCTTTCTCCTGTACTCAAGTGAACTCCCAGGAATGGCAAAAGCCTGCATTCCTGCTTGTCACTGGCTAAGTGACTGTATACATAAGGGGTGGAGTGTTGGGAAGTTCTTTAGGTGCAAGTTTAAAGCCACATTCTCTAATCT
Organism: Nyctereutes procyonoides; assembly: GCF_905146905.1. Taxonomy (NCBI): domain Eukaryota; kingdom Metazoa; phylum Chordata; class Mammalia; order Carnivora; family Canidae; genus Nyctereutes; species Nyctereutes procyonoides. The sequence continues at coordinate 13,380,497 of NW_026575141.1, read as the reverse complement.
GCTTTATCAGCAATAAACCTCTTTTAAATCTCCATCTGTCTATCTTCTGTGCTTTATTTTTAATTGGTCCTGAACCTAAGATGAAAAGAAAGGGGTATTATTTATTGACCCCATAAGCTCCTGAAGAGGATGCTGAAATCCTTGGAGCGTATGTTTCTATGAAATGTGGAAAACAAGGCTAGCCTGTCATAAATTCAAATGAAAATATAGTTGAATTACATCCAAATGAAAACCAAAAATCCTTTTAAAATTTCTAAAACATGAACTAATTGAACATAAAAATCAAGACCTACAATAAGTTCATTTTTACTTTCTTAATCCACATCAGACAGAGAAAAATCATTCAATTTCAATGTATAAACACCATGACTTATTACTTCAAAGACAGTGATATAGACTTTGCCTGTGTTGTGTATATATCATTATATACTTTGATCGTTTAAAAAAATATATCCTATGAGAAAGACCTTTCCCACTGGTTCAGCCTTGTTGCCTTTCTGTAATACCCAGTTAATCTAAGACTTAGAGCATGATATTTACATATGAAAAATTCCAAATAGAGAAATATTTGTGCTAGTGATTTCACAAGTTTTTACACTGATTTAATTTTAGGTCACAAAGGATTGAAACTCTTGAGAGGATATTTTACAATGCTTGTTTTGCATCATACAATACTTAGAGAGCATAAGATAACTTTACTAGTGTTCCTCCTCTTATTAAATTTCTTCTTGAATTTTATTTGAGTTATCTGTTCTTTACAGTCTGGTAACAAATTGAAACATTTGCTTCTGTTAAAGAATTGAGGAAGTTGAGGAACAGGACTGTCTTATCTTTCAATTTGTTATGTATTCAGCCTTTCTCTTAGTAAAGGGGGGTCCCTAAGATGCCATATTTCCAGTTCTGTTTACCAAATTACATATGCATTATTGCAATTGAGTTCTTCTACAAAGAAATCCATAATGAAAATATCAGAGGGAATTAAAGCGCTCTTTATACATGTAAGCTTGCTTCATTAATCTGAGGGCAAAAAAGATTGAGCTATTATGTTCCCAGATGGCATCAGGCAATGAATGGACAGTCTTTGCTAAAGACTTTTATTTTTTTCCTGAAGCTTAGGTTTTATTTATTTATTTATTTTTATTTATTTATTTTTTTCCTGAAGCTTAGGTTTAGTAGTAACAAATTGATGCTGGTTAAGGAAAATCTTTGAGAAGTATTTTAACTCAATTTTGAATCTTTACACCCCAAGTTACCAGGTCCCTGTTAACTAGCAAGAAAGACCTAATATTTTAAAGAGCTACATTCTAAATTGTCTTTGGGGATAAAAATAAGAGTTAAACTGAATCTAAATATAACTTACTCTGTGATTTTGGATGAAGAATTTATTTTTCCTGAGTTTTTAGGCTCTCAAACATATGTTTTGTGAGATAAATATATGATTGTGATTGTTACAAATGTCAGATTTTCACAGAATAATAATATGGCTCCTGGCTGAATGAAATTAGTGATTATGATCAGGCAATAGGAACTTCCTTTTGTTCATCCCTCTGAATGTTTTTAGCATCTGTTTTCTTACAATAATTAATTTACCCTCAAAATAGACTATCTTACCACCTTCCTTTTGTAGCAGAAAGAATGAAAGCATTTGAACCAGATACACCTGGGGCATGTCTAGCACTATTGAGCTATGGGCCTTGAACTATTTGCTTTTAACTGCTCTGAATCTCAATTTTCTTAGCTGTAAAATAGAACAAATAGAACAATAGCATCATTACAGGCAAGTTGCAAGGATTTAATACATTTTATGAGGTCCTAAGCCAAGTCCCTGGCACGAAGTAGTTGCTCAACACGTTAAAAAATAAAAGTCTTATATTTCTAACCAAGGCATTATGTGCTTGAGGGAAGGCATTGTGCTGGTTTTTTTAGTGCAGGAGTAACTCTTTGTGCTCTTACATTCTCTTCGTGAAGATTTCTTTCCTGGCAAAGGCAGAGCTCTTACAAGGGTTGTGAGTGTCTGAAAAGACAGTATGTAGGAAACTTTACACTAGAACTGCTTTGTGTTCTTTGATTTGGCTCCTTTGGCTCAAGATGGAGAGGAGAGATAAGTTGAAGTGCCAGTGATGTTTCCTGTTTTGTGGGCACCCTGTGCAGCCTGGAGACCACACTTCTAGGACTCCACTGCCTGCAGGATTCCAGTTTTCTGCCAGTTAGACGCTTTTGTGAAGATTCAAAATGGGGAAGAGGAGAAACTGTTACCAGGTCAGGCACAAGGATATCTGCAGATGGCTGAGGTGGGTTTTGCCTGCAGTTTGGGAGTGTCTTCCTTAAAATCCCTCCTTTGAAGAGGCAGGCAGATGGTATCATTGATGGTAGCTTCCTTGTAACCCTCAGGCTCTGGATTTCCTGGGAGAGTTCAAAATGTCTAAAGTGGCTTCCATTTTTGGATCAAACTTTAATCGACGACTATTACAATGGTCTTTCAGGTAACAGCGGCCTCCGGAAAATTTTCATTCATTTTTATTAGCCAACATTCTAACCCTTAGCATGATGTCTATGTTCAAATTCATTTGAAAGAAAAAAAAAACAATAACTCCTTACTTTCAATTTTGAATAGATTATTTTGATAATAGTAAGAACTAAGTGAACTTTTGAATGAATTATTGAAAATAATCAGTTTCAGGGTAATAAGGCATTTGACTTCAATATCCTTAGCCCTCCCATAAACTAATTCTTAGTGAAAAGGAGAAAGAGAAAACAAATCTAACAATTAATTTGCAAAACTAATTTTGAACTGAAAAAGATTCAGTCTTCTCTCTTTTTTATTTTTTTTTATTAAGTTTTTTTTTTTAACCTAAATTTTAGGTAGTTAATATATAGTGCAATATTGGTTTCTGGAGTAGAATTCAGTGATTCATCACTTACATACATTAACCAGTGCTCATGATAACAAGTGCCCTCCTTAATACCCACCTCACCCACCTTTCTCCATCAACCCTATTTGTTCTCTATAATTACGGGTCTCTTGTGGCTTTTCTTCTCTCCTTTTTTTTCTTTCCTCCTTTTCTTTTGTTCATCTTTTTTCTTTCTTAAATTCCACATATGAGTGAGATAATGTATTTGTCTTTCTCTGACTTATTTCACTTAGCATAACACACTCTCAGCTCCATCCATGTCATTGCAAATGGCAAGGTTTCATTCTTTTTGATGGCTGAGTAATATATATTTTTAAAAATTAGGAGATATTTCAATGCATTTTTGGATGTTGTAGCTTGTGAATACATACATAAAGCATTATAGGATGTTTTCTGGGAAATGTAGACACAGGATTTAAAAAGAAGAGAGAAGGTGATTTCAATAATTCTGTTTCTCAGACTCAGATACAATTAGAAATTGGTTCAGGTAGGAAAATCTATAAGGATTGTACTTCAGAATTGGATATCCATATTAAATAGCGAGGCCATCTTAGGCTGACTTTCAGAGTTAAGGATACAGGAATGCATTAGTCAAAATCTCTGATTCTGGAAACTACAGTTTGCTGGGAGGAAAAAAAAATCTAAATTTAATTATGAATTCTAGTACATATTTATGAGACTGCGTTTAGGTCCTATTATTTAGGATGGTAATGACTGGTTTGATGGTTCCACAAACTAAAAAATATTTTATTTTTTAAAAAATAATACCATCCAAAATTCTAAAATTATTCACATTATGCGAGAATTTTTAGATCAATCCAAGATTTGAACAGATTTTAACCGACTGTGGAATTAATATGGTTCTAATGTAAACTGCTGAGCTGGTAAGTGCGAGCTGGTGAATCTCTCATTCCATAATGCCCACTGTCCTCCGATCCTGTCCTGTCTCACAGTAGCCATCCAAAGGGATGAGAGTACATATATCTGTGTAAACCTCTGTGCATTTAAGAGTTCATACCTGCTCATGGTAGGTCCTTATATTGTTCTTAACACTGAAAACTTCATAACATTTTATAATAGTTACTCTCCAAAACTCCTATACATTTTTATTCTATATGTTTCTCAAAATCACTATTTGACATAAAGAAAAATATTTTCATTTTTTAAAATATGAAAAATCTGATGGCCAAAGTACATCAATGTCTTGGCTAAGATTACCCAGCAGATTTAAAGGGCAAATGTGGGTAGGATTTAGGTGCAGGGATCTTCATCACAATGTTTTTTCCACTGTCATCTGAGCACTATTAATGAGTTTAACTTCAGGCAATGGGGATCTGAAGCGAGAGAATGACATGGCTCTAACACAATGTTAGTAAAAAAAAAAAAATATTGCTAATAGAAAATAATTGCAGGCTCCATAAAAGATAGAAAAGCCCATCTTCCAAATTTGCTCTCAAACTTCAGTTCATATCTTTTTGTTTGGCCAAGGCTATGCTATTAGCCATCCATTGTTGCCAGAATGAACAACTTCAAAGAACCCATCAGCCGTCTGGCAAGGTTTTTCTCCTAACACTGATCCAGTGAATCTATGCCAGGCTATTTGCACCATCTGTTGGGCATGAGTTAGTGGAGGGAGGAACTGTGGACAGCTGGAGCTGTCGGCTTTGAAATGCCACTTACTGGGAAAATACAAGAATTCACATTAAAAGGCATCAATACAAAGTACCCTGCCAGTCCAAAAAGAAGACTGGTTAAATATGGTTGTATTTCTGATGAAGGTCTTCTCTTTCCAGAAACTCATGCCCATTTTTCATCTTGCCCAGCCTTTTTTTGAGGGAGGATTTTGCTGTGCCTTGTGAAAGAGACATGAGCAGAGATGTTTCAGGTGAGAGTAGAGTAAGAAATTCAGAGGAAATAATAATATATTACATTATGTCTTCCTGGTCTAAGGGCCTGGAAGCTTTTGCTGGATTTTGCTTTAGAGGTAGAGTTATGCATCCATACCTATATTCATCTTCTCATTCCCTCCTTCATTCAGTGAATGCTTACAGCATTCCAAGAGCTGATGGATGAAAGAGAATAGTAATTACCATTTATTGAGTGCCTACCATGTGCAGAATGCTTTAAATAGGATATTTTGTTTAATATTGGCAAGACCCCAAATGTACAAGAATTAGTCATTTTTCTATAAGGAGGTTGAAGCACAAAAAGAAGTAAATTTGCCCCAAATCACCAGATAGTAAGTAAAAGGGATTTGTCATGGATCTGAATCCTTGGATATTTTTAAAATTGGCTAAATACACATGATCTATGAATATCTTATTTTTTCTTCCTCCATCCATGAAATTCATAGGAAAGTTTCTTTATTGTTGTAGGAATCTCCAGAGAGGGGAAGAAGTCAATGTTAATCAGAATATAGGGTAAACCTGTCAAATACAGTGCAAAAGTCAGATGGGAAGAAAGTTCCAGAAAAAACTACTATGCGATGGTGCCACTCCTTCGTATTTCAAAAGTTTCTATGTTTGATCATTTCTATATATCAACTTTACTTTAAAATGTAGAGAACTGTAGGGAAGGAATAAAGTCTAAAAGAATGCCAAAAAGATTTGTTTTTTAGTTGTGGAATGTACATCTTTGGTTTCCTTTTGATGTATATTCAAACATGACAGAAGATGAATTTTGCCCTCTGATAGTGGCCTAAAAGAACTTTTCATAAATTTAATCTGGGACACAATTAATACTGACATTGTTTTATAGATTGGATAAGTATCATAGAAATTATTTGTAAATTGATTAGCATTACTCTCTTTGATCTCCCTTGTTAAATTTAACAAGGTCAACTTGGAAAAACTTTAGCCAAAACTGTGAATTTACGAATGGAGGTATGGGGTAGTGGATAGTCTCATAGACTGCTGTTACAAATTGGTACAAACTTACTGGAAATAGAACCCTAAACTGTTCATAATCTAGGCTACAGTATTTTGCTTCTACAAAATTTCCTAGAGGAAATACAGAGTATTTGTTATGAGAAGTCTTATTTCAGAATTATTTGTGGTGATAAAAATAGATAAAATACACATATTCACATAAAAATTATGAGTTAAATTGTGGTTTATTTGTATGAAATAATATAACTAAGCAATGCAAATATTTTCAAGAAATTTTAATGTCATGGGGAATATTTATAATGTGAGGTTAATAGAATACTCAAAATACATGATGTTCAATGCAGAATGTTCCTAAAATATCAAATAGTAGCTGTCAAAATGTAATGTCTAGACCAGCAACATCAGCATTATCTAGGATTTTTCTAGAAATACAAATTCTTGGGGCCTACCTGACTTAATGTATCAGAAGCTCTGGGGATGCAGACAAGCAACCTGTGTGTTAACAATCCATCCAGATAGTTTTGATGCATGTGGAAGTTTGAGACTGTTGATAAAAATTATGAAAAAATTATTAAATACTAGAAGATCATGAACCAAAGTATTCACTTTGATAATTTCTTGGTTCTGTAACTAAAGGTAATTTCAGAATATTTCGTAATAATCAAGGTTTTCTCCAACTAATACAAATTTCATTATTAGAAAACTATAATTTTAGAAAATAAAGGTAAAAATAAAGAAAATAAAGATAAAGCAAAAAAGTAGAAATTGCCTATAATTTCATTATGTTGAAAGTTCTAAAAACTAAGAATTGAACATTTCTCTACATCTCAAACAAATGTATAAACACCATTAATGATATCCTACAATACATTTTAAAAATTAAAATGGAATCTTACCAAACATAATGAACTATATAGAGGTTACTTTTATTAAAAATAATATATTATGGACATCTTTCTTGGTTAGTAGACTATATTTATTCATTCTTTTTTACTGCATGCTTAATATTCCATAGTTATACTCAGCCATAATTGAAATTGTCATTTCATTTTGACCATTTAAACTATGTACAATTTATTGATGTCACAAAATAATGCTACAATGAAAATCCATACTAAAAAATTGAAATATAATTGATTAAAAATACCAAGTATTTGAGGCACCTGGCTGGCTCAGTTGGTAGAGCATGTGACTCTTCATCTAAGGGATGTAAAGTTGAGCCCCGTGTTGGGTGTAGAGATTACTTAAAAATAAAAAAATACCAAATATTATTTAAAAATACCAAATATTCTATTGTAGGAAATTAATATTTATCTAATATTTATTCATTATGATGACAGGCTTACTCCCTTCCTTTTTCTTTCATAGAGTTATGCCAGTGTCTCATGGAGAAAAAAATAGGATTGATTTGCATTTACAATGGGGATCTGTCCAATGATGGTTCTCTCATATCAAAGAGGCTGATATTTCAAGAATTGAGTTATATGAAAGTAAATCACCCAATTTTGTTAATTATATTTACCATGCTTATATTAAAATGAAAGCTAGTCATAAGGGAAGAGTAAACAGAAAGACTGTACAATCCTGTTAGCATTCCTATATTTGTTAATGTCATTGAGATGGAAATTGATGAGTTCAACACACAGGAAAATCAAACTCCAGAGAAAAGCCTCTTAACTATACTCATTAAACAATTGCTTTTAAAAAGAGAATTTCACTGAAAAAGATTTGTATCTTAAGAAATATAGTAATTTTTAATGGTACACATTCTTTTAGAAAAATCAAAGTATATAATATTCAGATGAAAATATTTTTTGTTAACTTATATACTATAAGTGTCTAGTCAGGCAGAACTAATGAATCAACTGCTTTTTTTCCCCCTGTGACACTCAATAAATCTGCCTGTTACATATTTACTTAAAGTAGATACAATATACATGATAGTTTATAACATAGCTCATAATTTGTAACCTCTTATATTCTATATGACTTCACATAGTATAACACCATTGTAAAAACACTACAGGAATGTATACTTGTCATTCAAAAAATCTTAGAAGCCAAATTCTCTTACATTTCATTTAGTATAATGAAAATCTCTACTAAAATATTTAAGCCATTTTAATTCAATCATTTCAAGTGGTATGTATGTAAGTTTCTAGCTGAAACAAAAAATGCTTTCACTTTTGAGCTGTATTGAACTAAGAAAGATTGTTTTTTGATGATAAACGCTAAAGTTTCAAGGGTGCCTGGGTGGCTCACTTGGTTAAGTGTTGGATTTAGTTGAGTTTCAGCTCAGTAATAATCTAAGGGTCCTGAGATCAAGCCCCAAGGGTTCCAGCACTCAGCAGAGAGTCTGCTTCCCTTCTCTCTCTGCCCTTCCCCTACCGCCTACACACACACACTCTCTCTCTCTCTCTCTCTCTCATATATATATATATATATATATATATATATATATATATATATATATATAAATGTAATAAATAAACTCTTGAAAAAAAAGCGCAGTTAAAGTTTCAAATACAAAAAGTCATTATTCTACCATTATTAATCTTGTTGTATTATCTCTTTTATACACTTTTTTTTTCAGTCTCACTGTATGAACAATTTTGGATCTCAGTTTTTCCTTTATCTTGATTGTGTAATTTGCCTTTCATGTTGGTTCATGGTATTCATAAGCATAATTTCTAACTATTACAAATATTCTATCACATGTTTATCCCTCACTAAGTAATTTCTTGTTTGCCATCCATTTTGTATTAATTATTCACTCACAAATAATGTTGAGGAGAAAATATGCATATGTATATTGTTTAATCCATTCCAAGTTATTAGGACATGTTCCTTTAAGCTGAATGTGTGGATTTAATAGAATGAACTAGCACATTTTAGTTATCTATTTTAACAGTATAATGTCAATGAAATTTAAAATTCAAAAAACTGCAATGTTAAGAATTAAACTACCTTAAATATACATGTGTACATATATGTATGTGTGTACATATAAAATTTGTACAATTATTTGTACAAATATCCAATATGGACTTTATAGTTTAATACTAAATCTTGAATACATGAAATAGAGGCCTAAATAGAGGATTAAAGACAGATTTAGATATCATAGAATCAGTCAGTCTTACAAATATTTCACGATAGATTAGCATTCCAGAAAACAGAGAGATTTTCATGTGGTGGCATGTGGCCCAAACTAACAGGGTCTTGTTATTGTTAAAATACATCTTGACAAAAAGTGAATCTATTTGATAATTTTATGTCTGCCTGCTATCTCCAAATAAATTATTTGCATTTAAAGGTGAAACAAAAGAGTTTAAAGGTTTCTAATTCTTTTGGTTGATAAAATGAACAGTATTCAATTTCCTTCCTCTCAACACCGTAGATGTCCTGATTACTCACAAATACAAACACAACCACATCTATACAGCCATCCACAGAGGAAGTAAAACACCATCTAAGGCCAAACCAAAGATTTGAGCACTAGTAATTGGAAAAGAAAAAAGTAGAGGGTAGTGAGCTCATTATACTTGTTTCCTTCCTACTTGGGTTCAAAACTTCTTTTCATTTGTTAATTCATGCCAGAGTACTACCCATCTTAAGGTTTCCGTTCTAGCTTCTCTGACTAGGGATAGGATTTCTAGCAATATATTCACAACAATGAAATGTAATTAAAGCAAAAGTAAATTATAGGTCCAGTGGAGTTCATTATAATGGGATCTTACCCATATTTGTATCTTGTCGAGACTATAAATGAACCTGGTAGAGGTTTCCTTTACCTTTTCTCTTTGGAATTTACTTTCTAATTTAATTAATATATTGTGCTCTCATGAGAGGGAACCTAGGGGAGTCAGTCCTGTCTGTGTGCATCAACATTTCATGACAGATGTGGAATGTTTGTAACTCATTTGCTAAGAGAGGGGCCCACAAATAAAAGTAAATACGTTGGTGTAATTCTGCCATTATATTGCCTTCCCACACTTCAAATTAGGAAAATACTTTCAAAGAGGCTAAACCGTTGTCACCATCATGGAAACTAGAATTTAGCTTGCATGAAACATTCAGCATGGATTTTTTTCTCCCAGACGAAAAATGACAGGCAAAAAAAATCACATTCTCTAGATAGTGAAAGAAGCCTGAGTTCAATTGGCCTTAAATGATAATAAAAACAGCCCTTGTTATAGCCATGTATTTTTCTAAGCTCTTGAATATATATTAACTCAGTCTTTTCCACAACCACATGAGAGAGATACTATTATTGTAACTGAATCAGCATGAGTTTGCTCCTTGTTGAGTCACAGATACACCTGGTGGAGTAGTCGTACAAAGTCAACTTTATTTGCAGCAAACAGGGAGATACTGGGGAATAACTTACAAAGCCATAAGTCTCTGACCAAGAGTGGTTGAATTCCTTTTATTTAGGGTAAGATGAATATTTAAATAGGGAAGCCTTGTCATTCTCTGTAGAGGTGGGCATAAGGTCACTCATGCACCTTAAAAATCATGCCTATATGTACATTGTATGTTCTGAAAATCAGGATTGTGTTTCTTCTCCACTGGAGGTCATTCTGGAGGTCACACCGTGGTCCAGGTGTGCAGGCATGTATCAAGGTTTAAGCTCAAACTGATCTGGGTGGTCTGGGGGTGCTGAAGTTCCTGACAGAGCAGGCACTATTGTTTGATGGTAGTTTTGGTTTGCATTTGCCTGAGTTAAGAGAGAAGCTAGAAAAAAGAGTTTAAGGGAAAATGTGGGATGAAAGTTGGTGAGGAAAAGCAGATGGGCAGTAAAGGTAACATCTCAGGGTCTAACTGGTGATATTACTACTCCTTTTTTAGAGTTGAGGAAACCAAGTCACAGAGAGGTTAAATAAGTTACCTGAGGTCACAGGGCTATCAAATGGTAGAGTTGGGAATCAAATACTGGCAAGTCAAGTCTAGAAAGTAAGCTCTTAATTACTTCTCCCACTGGGAAACTGATGAGCATGGAGCACAGGGAGAGAGGGGAGGGTACTGGAATGTCTGGCCTAGCTGCTTCATATTTTCCAGAAATAAACTGTACCTAAGAAAGAATAAGGGACCAATGTCTATGTCATAGGCCAGTAAAACAGAGGTATTACAGGGCATACTTTTTAAAGTTCAGCATACACAAGACTCATAAGAAGAGCATGCTAAAACAGAGAGTTTTGGTCATTTCCAGATATCCTGTTTTAAGACACTGGGCAAAAAATAATTATATTTCTAAGTTTGAGATGATGTTGATTCTGGCTCAGGGATCCCATTTTCAGCAGCTCTGGTGTAAGGGACACCTGGTCCCTGAAGAGTCAATGGAATGTGATGAAACTCTGGTTAAGACATTAAAAATTCTCCAGTGATGGGACGCTTGGTGGCTCAGTGGTTGAGTATTTATTTACCTTTGGCTCAGGGTGTGATCCCGGAGTCCCAGGATTGAGTCCCACATCAGGCTCCTTGCATGGAGCTTGCTTCTCCTCCCTCTGCCTGTGTCTCTGCCTCTCTTTCTGTGTCTCTCATGAATAAATAAATAAAATCTTAAAAAAAAAATTCTCCAGTGACTAAGGAGCCAGAATGACAATTGATGACAAGGTGGCTTTTGTTTTTGCAGTGGAGGTTATTTTATACGGTCAATCATTTTAATTTAGCAAGTGCTTCTCAGAAAGTGTGGCATGAGGAGGTCACAGCCCAATAACCAGGGAGAAGAGTCACACCAATGAAGGGATGCAGATTTGATATGATAGATTAGAAAAGGAATTTCTGGGTCTTTTGAAGATTTAAGTGCAGGCTGAGGATTAGTAAGTCTGAAATACTTTCTCAGTAAATGTAAAAATGTCAATGGTTATGGTTTGAGGTGAAGAAATTTGCCAGCAGAGGGTCTCAAAGTGCTTATCTATGTCTGGCTATTAGTCAGCATTTGCTAAATGTGTTAAGAAGTCTCATGTGAATTATACTTAATGTTTTATGGTCAGAGTTCTTTTTTCCTTTCAACCCTCTCTCACTTTCTTGTTTTCAGAAACATTAACAGAACAACTACCACATGCTAGCTTTGCAAGTAGGTAGTTAGGGTCATAGAGTGTGTAGTCTAGCAAGGGAAACAGACATTAAACATGCAGTAAAGCAAGTACTCCATGATTTAATTGCAATGGTGATAAGCTCCCTGAATGAGATGCTGGGGTTAGTGGGTGGAAGACTGTGGTGGTGGTAAATCTGTGAAAGACTGGACATCATTGCTTATGATGCTACATCTGTTACAGGGAAATCTCCATACTGAACAAAGCCAGGTTGCCTTTCTCTGTGATATCTATCACATGATAATGTTGAAAAGAGAAATTTCTTATGAACTGGATGTAGTTGTTTCATTCCTGAACAGGAGACTGAGAAAGTCTCATTGGGGATACTTATAAGTTTTTTTCCCCCTAAAATCATCAGATGTGAATGTCTTAACTCTTTGAAGATTATGGTTACTTTTCTGTCAACCATATGACCTACATAGACACGACTGTAATTTATTGTCTGTTTCAGGTTGTAAAACTACTACAGGTCAGGGGCCCAGAGCTATATAATTAATTTTTTCAGCACTGAGAGCTTCATGCATGGTTACGTGCTTAAATGCTTTATCATTTTAGGCATGATGCTTGTTGAAATTTTCCTATGAATTTGATTGATGGTCTAAATGATGCTTAGTTTTACATAGATAATATTAATAACTATACTTAATACAGTGTTAAGAAGATTGTACATTTATAAGCCAAAGCTTCAAAAATTAGTGAGAAAGCCATAGATGACATACATTGCTCTTTTGTTAAGTCATAGAGCCATATGCTTATGTTGAGTTAGTTATTTTGGGATGAATGTCTGGATTATGGTGGGAGGCAGGAGATAAATGCGGACTATGACAAAATGTTACAATATATTTGTTAAATAGATATGAACATTAAACTATTAAATGTCACAAAAGTAAAATCCTGTTCTAAAATGGAGTGATTATAGACAAAGTATCTTTTTATACAACTATTAAGAAAAGTGCAATAATTATGATTGCTAGTTCTCTGATAAATATATTAATGTGTATTTATATATAAAATACTATATATTATACTTATTAAAATCACTATGAAAGTACACACTTATTTCTCTAGGAAAACATGCATAAATCCTCCTTTGAGTAAGAATTAGATGAACAGAAACATTTGAACACACTGGAGGTGTTCTATAAATTTTAACCTTATTTAACTACTGATCTTATATTTTGTGCTGCATGTTATTTAAAATTCCAGTGAAATTTTTCTGGTAGTTCTGAAACAACGTTGAGTCTTGGCATTTCCTTAACTGTAATCTGCAAGCAGCTTGGCATAGAGGGCATCAAACTGCTTTAGCCTATAGAGGCTTGGAAGGGTCTGCATTTCTAGGCTTGGTGTTTTTGCAACAAAAAAACTGTCTTGTCTGGCCATCCAGAAGGTGTGAAAGCTGAACCATTCAATGTTCCTCTTTTTTCCTTCCAGCACTAAATCTTTCCTTATTTACTTATTCTATTTCTTAACTAACACCCTTATCTGGGACTATTTGCTGTCAAACTTGGAAAGCTCTTTAGCTACTTTATTTAGAGTAGTGCTGAAAATACACATTTGTTCAGCTTTTTCTCAAGGGTGAATCCAGCTCAACTAAACGTAGACATTGTGGATAAACACTTTCCTCTTTAGATGATTCTTTCCTCAAACTATCAAAATCTGAAATGAGTCTGTCCTTTGTTTGCTACTCATTTACTTAATTTTCTTTTGCCCACCAGAACATAATAGTCTGGTTTGAGTTTTTTTCAGCTTCTGTTATTTTTACATTTTCTCAATCCAGGTATTTGTGCTGACAACATTTATCTTGTACAGTAACTTTCTGTGATTGTCAGTTCTCTTGTAAAAATAATATTTCCTTAAAAGTTTTTGTAAGGATTAAAATCAACATGTAAAAAAGTGTTCATCACAGGGTTGGCACACAGCATGAATATCTAGGAATTTCTATAATTAAACAAAATGTAGATTTTTGATTTGAAATCATAAAAAGAGCATCCAGATAACCAGTTTATATCATTTATATGATATAAATCATATTTATAGATGTATCCAAATTTTAAGCAGCAATGAGATATGGAATGTCAGGTAGAATGAAAAAGCACATAACAGTTTGATAAGTAGTCTATCAAAGGTTTAATAGCTAACATCATGCTCAGTGGTAAAAAGCTAAAAGCTTTCCTCTAAGATTAGAAACAAGACAAGGATGCCCACTCTAACATTTTTATTCAACACAGTATTGGAAGTCTTAGCCAGAGCATTTAGTCAAGAAAAAGAAATAAAAGGCATTCAAACTAGAAAAGAAGTAGTAAACTGTTAATATCTGTAGATGACATGAGTTTATATATAAAAAACCCTAAAGACTCCACCAAAAAACTGTTGGAAATAATAAATTCAGTAAAGTTACAGGATACAAACTTAATATGCAAAAAATTTTTTTAAAAAAGATTTCATTTATTTATTCATGAGAGACACAGAGAGTGAGAGAGAGGCAGAGAGATACAGGCAGAGGGAGAAGCAGGCTCCCTGCAGGGAGCCCGATGTGGGACTTGATCCCAGGACTCCAGGATCACAGCCTGGGCCTAAGGCAGGCACTAAACCGCTGAACCACCCAGAGACCCCTCCAAATTTGCTTTATTTCTATACACTAACAAGGAAACTATCAGAGAAATTAGGAAAACAATCCCATTTGTAACCATAAAAAAGAACAAAATAGCTAGAAATAAATTTAATCAAGGAGGTAAAAGACTTGTACACTGAAAATTCTAAGGCATTTATGAAAGAGATCAAAAGAGACACAAATGAATGGAAAGGTACTTATGCTCAGGGATTAGAAAAATTAATGTTAAAATGTCCATGCTGCCCAAAGCAATTCACAAAATTAGTGCAATCCCGTTCAAAATTCCAAAAGCATTTTTCACAGAAATAACATAAATAATCCTAAATCTTCTCTGGAACCACAAAAGACCCTTAACAGCCAATGTAATCTTGAGAACCAAGAGCAAGCTGGAGGCATCATGCTTCCTGATTTCAAACTACATTGCAAAGCTATGGTAAGTAAGACAGTAGGGACTTTTCTTTTTAAGGTTTTATTTATTCATTCGTGAGAGACACAGAGAGAAAGAGGCAGAGACACAGGCAGAGGGAGAAGCAGGCTCCATGCAGGGGGCCTGATGTGGGACTCGATACCCAGTCTCCAGGATCAGGCCCTGGGCTGAAGGCGGTGCTAAACCCCTGAGCCATTGGGACTGCCCCCGCGACAGTAGGGATTGGCATAAAAACAGACACATAGATCAATGGAACAGAAAAGACAGTCCAGAAATAAACTGAAGCATATAGATCAATTATTTTGTGACAAAGAAGGTAAGAGTACAAAATGAAAAAATGTACAGCCTTTCAAAAAATGGCGCTGGGAAAACTGGAGAACTACATGCAAAAGAATAAAACTAGACCACTATCTTAAACCATATACAATAAATTAACTCAAAATGGATTGAGAACGAATGTAAGACCCATAACCAAATAAAGCTCCTAGAAGAAAACAAAGGTGATAAACTCTGTGACATCAGTGCACTTTGCAGTGATACCTTGGATCTGACTCCAAAAGCAAAGGCAACAAAATAAAAAAATTAACAAGTGATATTATATTAAATTGAAAGACTTCTTCACCACCAAGGAAATCATTAACACAATGAAAAGGCAATCTACTAAAGGCAAGACAATTATTTGCAAATTATATATCTGATAAGGGTTTAATATCCAAAATATATAGGGACACCTGGGTGGCTCAGCAGTTGAGTGTCTGCCTTCAGCTCAGGGTGTGATCCTGGAGTTCTGGGATCAAATCCCACATCGGGCTCCCTGCAGGGAGCCTGCTTCTCCCTCTGCCTATGTCTCTGGCTTCTCTCTGTGTCTCTCATGAATAAATAAATAAAATCTTATATATATATATAAGATAGGAAAACAACTCAATAGGAAAAAAATCCATTTAAAAATGGGGAAAGAATCTGAACGGATGAATAGGCATTTTTTTTCAAAGACATACACCAACAGGCACATGAAAAGATGTTCAGTATAACTCATTACAGGGAAATATAAATCATAATCATAATGAGATGTCACTTCACACCTGTTAAAATGGTGTTATCAAAAAGATAAGAAATAAGTGCTGGCCAGAATGTGGAGAAAAGGGAACCCTTGTGCACTGTTGGTGGGAATCTAAATTGGTCCAGCCACTATGGCAAAAAGTATGGAGGCTGGCCCCTAAATTAGTAATAGATCTACCATAGATTCCAGCAGTTTCACTTCTGGGTATTTATTTGAAGAAAATGAAAACACTTATTTGAAAAGAAATGCACACCCCCATGTTTATTGCAGCATTACCAACAGTAGCCAAGATGTGGAACATTCTAAGACTTCACTGTTAGATGAATGGATAAAGAAGATAAGGTATATATGTATGACTGAATAGTATTCCATTATATATAGTATTCCATTATATATTATATATGTATATATATATATAATATATATACACACACATTCCATTCCCAAACACACACACACACACACACCACACACATTCAGTCATAAAAATGGATGATGGTGAAAAATGGATGATGATGGAATACCATTCAGTCATAAAAAATATGGAATCTTGCCACTTGTAACAACATGCATGGACCTTGAGGGCATTATACTAAGTAAAATAAATCAGAGGAAGACAAATACCACATGATCTAATTTTTCATAAAAGTGAGAATTTAAAACAAAACAACACAAGAACAACAAAAAACAAGCTTATATATATAGAGAACAGATTGATGTTTGATAGGAGGAGGGGTGATAGAGGGTGGGGAATTGGTGAAAGCTATCAAAATGACCAAATGTCCTATTATAAAATAATGGGAATATAATATTTAGCAGGTGACTATAATTAATAATACTGTACTGTGTATTTGAAAGTTGTTAAGAAAAGGTAAGAGAAAAGACTAATTAACATGTCTAATTCTCAGAAAACATATGAAATAGATTTCTGCAAAATAAAGTGTTTTCAACAGTTTGTGAATGCAACAGTTTGTGAAGTATTTTGTGCTTTAACTGTTCATCCTGCTCCATAATAACCATAAATTAGCACAGTATTCACAACAATGCTACAGGGTGCCTGGGAAACCTTTTGCTCTATTAATGAATTCATGTTACTATTAAAAATCCAAATCTATCAGGGGTGAATACTCATTCTTTACAGTGGCAACTGTATAAAAGTTAAACTGCAGAATTAGAAATGGTTTTATTTTTTGATAAGTATTTAATAAGATTTAATTAAATTTTTAGAACCTAAATTTAATGTTGGTTTTATTTAAATAATTTTGATTTAAAAATTATTTGCACATTACCTTTTAATTTTAGTATTTAATTTAGATTCTTTTAAGGTGAAATAACTTTTTAGAAAATAGATTTTATTTTTTTACATTTAATTTGATTTTTGCATGAATTAAAATTACATTTTAACTAAATATTTGGAGAGAATATATACTAATTTTTTATATAAATATAATTGTATTTTATTTTTAATTCTTTCAAGGGAATAAATGAGGTCAAGATAATAGAAAAAATGAAAGTGGAGTTCAGAAAACAAACACAACTGAAAAGGAAAAAAAAAATCTTCAAAGTGGCAGTTTGATTAATTTGTTAAAACTTGGAAACAATGAAGAATTTGATGCTATCAATCCCAAATTACATGAAATTTGCTAATAGCACAGTGCAGATTTATAATTCATTGAAGGTCAATTACTGATAAAATGAGCAAGAAAATTAACTCCACCAAATCCAAATCTACAACTTGAGCAAATCAGGTAAAATCTCTGCAATTCATATGTTTTACTAAATGAAGATTTAACTGGTCAAAAACTAGTTTTGATTGATTGTACACTACATTTGATTATAAACTATTGTTTATTAAAAATGTTAGCAAAAGTGTACCAAACATCTAAATGTGGATATTTCAAACCTGAAAGATTAGATTTTTTTTTAATTTACAGAAAACTTTTAATAGAAACATTGTTGATCATGTGCAACAAGAATAATCCTTGAAATAAATAAAACAAAATCAGGTACCTAAAAGGAGTGGAATTAAGAACAAATATGCCTGAAACTAGTTTCTGTTGTTTTAGTTCAAGGTGTAGTCTCAAAGAGAGATTTGAAAAATTGAGCAGCATGCTGCCATTTTTTTTATTTTTAAAAATGTTCTAGCATGAAACTTCTTTTTTTTTATTTATTCATGATAGACAGAGAGAGAGAGAGAGAGAGAGAGAGAGAGAGAGAGAGGCAGAGACACAGGCAGAAGGAGAAGCAGGCTCCCTGCATGGAGCCCGACATGGGACTTGATCTCAGGACTCCAGGATCATACCTTGGGCCAAAGGCAGGCGCCAAACCACTGAGCCACCCAGGGATCCCCTAGTATGAAACTTCTTTTAAAGTAGATTCCACACACAGCATGGAACCCAAAGTGAGGCTTGAACTCATAACCCTGAAATCAAGAACTGAGTTGAAATCAAGAGTCAGATGCTTAACTGACTGAGCCACCCAGGTGGCCCTCTAGCATTAAAACTCTTGTGGAAAAGACTTTGAAAACATTGTATGGCATAGATACTGATTTAAGTGATGTTAAAAGTCATATCGTGGTAGTGATTTATACCACTAAATTAAGATATTTTGTAATATTTTCTTTAGCAATGATAACTTATCACATATAGTCCATTACAGTTTTTGAACACCATATGTAAAATTATTATTCATTTTTAATCTATACACTACTCATCAGTTATCAACTCTATTAATAATTCCAATATATATTTCCTCCGCAATGAAAAATGTCTCCAATTTTTAATGATAAAAAATATGTAAGAATGGCACACTGCCTTCAGAAGGCTACCTACTTTGGTTTTAATGCAAATGAAACAATGTGTGAGAGTATAGACTGTGGCATAGTCTAATGACTTTCAAATAAAATCGATGATTAATTTCATGGAATAAGTGTAAAACTGGTGAATTATCATGTCTTTATTGATTCAAATTTGCCACTCCATTTAAAAACCACTCAAACAATAGCAATGATAACTAAACTAGTTCCATGTTGATATTTTGCTGACTTTGAGTAATACAAAACTGTAGCTTTATATATGCCTTTTGATTTTGAGATTATGAAAGTATATGTGTAAAGATAGGAGTAGTGACCATATTTTATTTAAAGTTATAATCTTGGTTTACAACTTTTTCTGAGACCTGAGGCATAGGATAAAACCCCACTCAGTAGTGCATAGGAGAGGAGTACTGGTTTCCTCATACCTTTGCCAACATGTAGATAGTCATGTGTTCTGCATCTCTTTCTTGCAAAACTTGAATATCTCTTACTTGTAGATTAGAATCTATAGAAAGCTGTAGAATTTGAGTTTATTTTTAATTGGGAATGTTTCCAACATTACACCACATCTTACTTAAGTTTCTTTTTTTTTTTAATTTATTTATTCATGAGAGACACACACAGAGAGAGGCAGAGACACAGGCAGAGGGAAAAGCTGGCTCTGCGCAGGGAGCCCGGTGTGGTACTCGATGCTGCGTCTCCAGGATCAGGCCCCGGGCCGAAGGCGGTGCTAAACCATCGAGCCACCAGGGCTGCCCCACATTTTAAGTTTCTGATACATATTCTCTATCAATTGAAAGAAATTGCTTTCTATTCTTAATTGCCTTGACATCATAAGTGCTCTTTTATCAGTTTTAGGGATTCTTTATTTATTTATTCCGTCTTTTTCCTCAATTTTGGAATATGAGAATAATGTAACCAAATGTTTTCTATGTCTCATAGTTTTTCTTTATATGTATTTTTCTCTATGTTCTAATATGACATCCATGGTGTTGATATTTCTCAATTTTTAAGTTGGTGATATTTGCTTATACATTTATCTTTTTGTGATTCATGCTTAGGGGGAAGGTGTGAGATAAATGGAGTTGTTTTTTTTTTTTTCCCCACTAAGATTTAAGAGGGAGACCCAGGCAGTGCTGGTATGGGGTAGTTTGCCTTCAGCACATAGGTGTTTCATTTTTTTTAGTGAAACATATGTATGTATGTATGTATGTGTGTGTGTATTGGAAATTTGATTAAGAATGAGATATTTACATATTTTTACAGTAATGACCTTTTCTCTTTTCTTAATATTTATTAACTACAAAGGAAAAAAAAAGAGTAACTTTTTAGTAGAAAAGCCTGGAAGACATCACCTAATACAATGATCAAAGTTACCAATGCCACAAATAGGATGAATCAAAAGGTGTACAAACCTATAGGATGCAGTGAGAACATGGTATCACTTCTGTGCTATTCCTGCCAAAGATTTGGAACCTGAATTTAATTGTGAGAAAACATCAGACCAAGCCAAATTGAGGGGCATTTACAAAATAATTGAATAATAAGTTTCAAAAGTATCAAGATGATGAAAGGCAAAGACTGAGGATTTCTTCCAGATCAAAAGAGAATAAAAATTTTCTATGTCCTTGCAACTCTTCTATATTTTTGATTGTTTCAAAATAAAAAATACATTTTAAATTTCATATATATATATATATAATGATTAAAGCTAATATTTAATACTTTTCCAAGGGCTTACTGTGCATTGTCATTCAATACTTACAGTAGCAACCCTGTGAAATAGGTACTATTATCATCCCTACTGTATAAAATAGGAAACCAAAACACAGAGGAGTTCAGATAACTTCCTTGTATCTATGTGGCAAGTAAATAATGAAATTGTGTTTTGAATTAAGGAATTCTCATGGCAAAACCCTCCTTTGTAACTACTAAGCTTGCCTGCCTCCTGGCAATTCAGATTTGGTTTCTCTAATCATATCAGTCATCCAAAATTTTATTTCTGTAATTTTGTTATTGAAAATATTCTGGATCTACGGAAATTCTCCTTGATCTGTAGTTTTTATAACAACTTGTGTTCATCTATTAATCCCAACATTTCTTTATTATTATTTTAATTATTATTTTTTTAAGATTTTATTTATTTATTCATGAAAGATATATATATATATATATATATATATATATATATATATATATAAGAGAGAGAGAGAGAGAGAGAGAGAGAGGCAGAGACACAGGCAGAGGGAGAAGCAGGCTCCATGCAGGGAGCCCGATGTGGGACTCGATCCCGGAACTCCAGGATCACGCCCTGGGCTGAAGGCAGACGCTAAACCATTGAGCCACCTGGGCTGCTCCCAACATTTCTTAAGTCAGAGCTTCCCACCCATGTGCCATGAATGAGGCATGCATGCGTTGAGAAAGTGATTCTTCAGCTCTGGAAGACCAATAGGATATGGGGCAGCCACAGTTTAAGGGCCAGGATTCTGTGACCCTTGAGTAGTGCAGACCTACTACTTGCTACAAACACCATTATCTAAGATAAGGAAGCATTTTTGGAATAGTATTTCTCTCTCCTTATGTTTTTTGCTATGTTAGATCATAAAAATACAGTCACTTCTCTGAAGAAAATTCATTGTATTTGTCTATAGACAAATATTGTTCTGAAACCTACACCAAATGGAATAGAAAATTAAAAGCAGAATCTGTTTGATTTCCCATTAGATGGTCTGCTTTCTTTTCACTGCATAGACACTATTTATGTGCTAAACATTTAAAATATGATAATTTTCATCTCCGGTGTCTCTGTATACACATATACATGTACAACACATATACTTGTGGTGTCTTTGTTTAATCAAGCTAAGATATAGTTTTATAGTTGCAGCAGGTTGAATTATGCAATTGCCTGTTGACAAGTAGTAATGTGGTACTCTGTAGAACTATAAAAAGTACTGTAAAATACTTTTTCATACATAGTATTTTTGGTAGACTGGAAAATGTATTACTGCATTGCAGTGAAGAAGTGATTGCCTTTCCAAAATATAACTTGGTCGATAATCATAATTTCTATTAAATAAATGTTCAGACAATCCTGCATCTATCACCTTAAATCCATTTAAAAGCTTTCTACAGTTGTAGAATGTATGAATAACTTTTATGTTTAATATGGAAACTAATGTTGATGTCTCTCCTGATATGAAAATGAGAAGTCTAATTTTAAGTAATAATTCTGTCAGTGTTATAAAGTGACTAAAAGAGACCTAGGAATGTTGGATTTTAATGAATGTATTACTCAGGGCTGCCTGTGAGTGGAAATGTGATAATTAAAGAATCTTTTCCTCATAACTTAAATGTTAATGTGTTCCTTCTTCCCCTGCTTTTTCCAGTACAGCATTCTATCTAAGAAGGGCAAGCCAATTTTAGGAGGATTATATTCCAGAGATATAGAAGACAAATACTCTAGCAATTTGATACAAGCACTGAATAAAATATTTTACTGATAAATTTGTATGATCGCTGATCTGCTAATTGTGACTGACAGCTGACAATGAATAAGGAATCACTTGCCTTGAATTTCTTGCCAAAAAATAAATTTGTCTTTTCAAGCAAAGAGAAGAGAAGTGGGGGGTTGAATTCATACATATGTAGTCAATATATAAAAGGCAACAGCGAACTCTTTAAAAATTATAAATTGTGGAGCAATTAGTAATTAATGTAAATGGACAAGGGCTAGAAAAGTTAGATATGATGCTGTTGTTTATTTCCGAGGTACTTCTTAGAAATGAAGAGAAGTGTGCCATTCTGGATTTTCCTTTCTCTATAAAGGCCATGTCTTTCTGACCTAGAATGTGAAAAGAGAAAAAAAAATCAATTATCTGATTCATTTGTGAAATGCCTCCTTAGCCCCAACTATGTGTCAGGTGCTGGGAAGTAATTACAAATCCAACAGCCACAGTCCCTATGCTCAGATAAGGTATAGATTGAGGCAAGATAGAGACATATTATCTGACAGCCGATGCAGGGGGATAAATGCTAGACCAGAAGGGACACAAGGAGCCCTGGGGAACAATGTGACAGAGGTATTAAATACTGACTGGCTGTGTTGCAAGTGTCTGGTTAGGAGGTCACCGAAATCTTTCCTTGGAAAGTGATGGCTAAGCTGAGGACTGATGTATAAATAGGAATTAGTCGAGTGAAAAGAGAAAGCAGCATATGCTGAAGCCTGCAGGCAAGAAAGCGCACAGCAGAGTTAGGAAACAAAAATAGTCTGACCAACCACATTTTTAATTTCTTGAACATTCTCTACCACTCTGTGTCTTTTCTCTACAGGCTTCTTTTCTCATTGGATTTATGCCTTTTATTTACGTGGCAGATGCTTGGGAAGATTTTGTGGCTCTCAAATATAGCTTTAGTGACAAGAGGTCAGGTTTACCTGCATCCAAGTGTGGGTTTTAGACTTCCAACTTGCCAACGGATATCAGAGAATCACAAGATGCAAAGAACTCATGTGTCCCCACAAGGTGAAGTGTTTTGTTGTCAGACTCAGGCTCCCTCCTTCTCTCTTTACAGTGACCACACTATTAGTCTCTAGGTATGAGTTATTAGGCTGATAGCAGGGAGCTTGACTGCATAGGAGATGGGAGAGCTATGGTTCCCTGATACAACCAAGTTAGACTTCTGTTATAATTCTTTGATCTGGGCTTGAGAGGAGAGCTATCTTTTCTAGTGTGCTATGAACAATACTGCTGACCACCATGGGGCCTCAGGAGGCCATGACTTCTAAACTGGTGGTAGTACCTATAGATTCAATAACCCTTAATTTTTGCCCAAACAATTCTAGGTGGCTTCAGACAGGGATCTTATTTCCCATAGGCCTTGTGGTTTCTCTGTGCATTTGATACCTTCCCATGTTCTGTTTCATCTCTTACTTATAGTATTGCTTGATTGGGCTCTGATACCAAATGTGACAATCATGCCCCATATATTTGCTGGAGACTTACTCTTGTTTCCACTGCTCATTGCCATCCATGTTGAGGCTGAGGATGTTTAGTTATGCTGTTACTTATTACAGCCAAAGGTGCAAGAATTTTCTTCTCTCATTACTTAGGGAGGAAATGTCACATGATTACTCTTGAGATCTCATTAGGTTTTTTGGTTGCCTACATCAAGTTCTTTACTTACAGTTGACACATTTTTGACTCAAATTTTCCTTTTTTACCATTTAGGTACTGCTACTAATCCACGCCTCTGTGATCTGTTGTGGTGATGATGTTTTTCTATAGATACTGGCTTTCTATTTAACCAGTTATGTTTATCCTGTTACATTTAGCTCAATGTTGCAAGCTAGTCTGCTCTTTTTGAATTCTGAATGTGAACCTATGTCTTTTGGTATCTTTCCTTTTGTATCACCTGAAAATTTGTACATACATTCTTTGCCTTTATCCAATTTATTATTAGGTCAGTTGAGCCCTGACCGTGGCACCAGCGCAGCTACAGTGGTTTAGTTCAGTGGGAAGCTAGTGCCCACTTAGAACAAGTGAAAACAACTGAGGGATGAAATGTAGATGAGGCTGGAGTCTTTTACTTTGTCTTGCTCAGTGAGCAATGATTGGCTCTACATCTACCACTTTGAAGCTCTCAAAACACTTTCCACTTTATTTTAAAACTCTCAGAATAAGAATATTCTTGTCACAAGTCTCTTTCCCTGGAAAATCAGACAAATCAACTATCCATGATCTTTTAGTGATAATTGTCCTCAGTGATACAAGGTGATTTACCTACCTAAGGTGTCTTAAAGTGATTTACTCATTTATTTACCCTCAATGATACAACTGTGTACAAAGTGACTCCCCCATGAACAAGGAAAAACATATCTACAGACTTAATGTCTCATGGTCTTTTCTGTGAGACTCCTTTTTCTTGATCAATTGGTTGTACTTAGTTTACTGTGGTTTCTCTCATATTCACGTATACTTTGGCCACATGTAGGGCTTTGGACAGAACGTGGCCTAGAATCCCCACATTTAACCCTCAAAATGTCCACTTACTAGAATTGGCCAAGGGAGCAGTATTTGTAAGACAGCAAGTAGGGTCCAAGCCAGTCGCTGTTAGCTGACAATAGTATGGTAGGGCGTTGTCCAACTAAATCATAACCATGGTTCCCGAGATGAGGCAAATGGCTGAACTCTTCTTTCTACTCTTATCTCTGGGGTAGATAAATCAGTTAACCTGACCTTTCCTAGGTCAGCTTGGAAAGTCTTTCCCAGGTCTTTCCTAGAAGGTGCTATAAAATTATAGGTATCTACAGAAGTGGTTCTCCTTAACACTGTATGCATTTCATTAGCCTCATACTAAAAAATGCTCTTTCAAAAGAGCTGAGAAAGAGCCTGAGATTTTGTTTTCAAACAGCTCCTTTCTTGATTGCACAACTTAGGCATGTGAACTATTGGTTATTTATTCCAGTCAGGTGACTATTGCCACAGATGGGTTATTTTTGCATATCTGAGAGACTTTCAGGGTTGAAATCTATTTCAGGGGCTCTTGCTCCACACTGGACAGAGTTCCCTTGGTCTCAAAATCACTCACCCAGCCAGCACTCCAGTTTCATGAATGAAACCCCATCTAGTGTCAGGTAACCCTCTAGGAATGATGACTCTGTAATGTCTTAGAATAGCTTCTTCAACTGGGCTCTTTTCTTAGGATGAGTCATTCTTCTGTTTGCATGTTTGTCTTTACATCTCTCGGTTCCTCACAAGAAGACTTGTGCAGAGATGCTTAAGAATTGTTTATTTAACTGAAGTTAATAGCACTGAAGGTAAGGGGGAAGAAGAAGAAAAATGTTAAGTTTTTGTTCCCTGTGCTTTATTATTATTTATCACTATTGTTAGTGTTAGTGTTAGTAATATAAGGATTCTTATCCTCTTTCTGTGAATGTTTAATGTGTTGGATTTTTGCATATAAATGTTTCAGGCTTTGGTCTTCTCCAAGGTAGAGCCAATAAGAAGATTGTTATGGGAAAGAGAATCCAATCATAAAATTTATTTAATTATTTTCAAGTTTTATTTAAATTTTGGTTAGTGAACACATATGGTAAAATTGGTTTAAGGTGTAGAATTTAGTGATTCATTACTTACGTATAACACCCAGTGCTCATCACAAGTGCCCTTCTTAATGCCTATCATCCATTTTTCTCTTCCTTACCCACATCCCTCCATCAACCCTGCTTGTTCTCTATAGTTAAAAGAGTCTCTTACAGGTTGCTTCATCATATTTATTCGTGCTTTCTGCTTGAGCCAGGATATAAATACAGATCTCTGCAGGTGAGAAGAGATCTATTGAGATCTCTCAACTCTATTATCTAGTCCTTTTTTACACTAATTAATAAATTTCAAACAAATTTCATTCTCAAGCTTATGATTTTAGATGAATATCTTCAGCAGGCCCTTTTGAATTCCTTATTTTTTGAAATCTGGGAGGAGTACTAAGAACGCAACTTAAGGCTCTGACTTTCTCAGTAGCCCTGTTACTTAAACCTTTTATCTTTCCCTTTTAAAAATCATACAATGTCATACCACAGACCCCAAACTCATCTTGAAGGACATTAGCTTTGCATTTTTAAAGACTTCATTGGTCGAAGTGCTGACAGATTTTTATCTGTTCAGTATTTGTGGTCAATAAAATGTTTGTCATGGTTGGAGCATATAGTTCTTTTGAACTCCCCTTGATACTTTTAATCTAAATAAAACTATTTCACATAAAATATAAACTCTTTCCTCTTCAAGTAGAATGCTATATTGGCAACATAATCTCTTTGGTTCATTTTATAAACACATAGAAAACATTCTCAAATAATGTAAAGTCTAGGCTAGTGCAAGAAGTGATAATCGGTAAATAGTAATGAAACGCAGCAGATAGCTCCTGTAGCCCAGAAATTAATGCAAAAATTATAAAGCAGCATTGTTTCTCTCAGGAAAATGAAGTCAATGTTTATGTCATATTACCCCCATGGTCAAGTAATAATTCAATCGTCTCTGGGCTAATTAAGAATTTCGTAACAGCTTTGAAAAGTAATACATAATTGCCCAAAACAATTTTAGCAAAAGATGTTCTGTGCCACAATGACATTTAGTGCATTCTGAACAGGACTCATTAGATCAATGCAAAGCTTCCTAGAAATAATGTTCTTTTGTTCTCTTTCTCCTGTCTACAGGGCATTTAAAACCATTCTCATGTGCAACAAGTCAATCATATTTCAAGAAATGTTAAGAAATAATCTCTTCCTATTCCTACTTTCAAGTCAGTCTATGGCAATGCCCCTTTGGATAGCCTTTGAAAATAGCACCTGAGTATAATGCTGGGTTATTTCTGTTTTGCATTAATACATATGCTGAGAAATGAAAAGAAATTTAACATGAAACTTAAACTCTATAATATATAGAGAGACAACCTTACAGTACAATCAAGTGACATTGACTACTTCAAAATACACCCATGTTGCGTTTAGCTAGATTGCTTATCCACAGTTTGTATACTAAACTATATTGGCTATGTCTTAAATAAACTTTCGTACACAAAAAGCAAATTCGAACAGATATATTTGGTATTTGTTTCATTTTTTCTTTGACACTTATCAGAAACACTAAAATACCCTTGTACCACATTAACTCAAAAAAGGCAAAATTGACTCTAATCATCTTTGCTTCTGTGGACTTGATGATAATAAGTAAATGCTGTATAGTTATTTACACTGCATTGACTTCCAAATTAGAATGGAAGGAATGAAAAAATACCATTATCCAAGTGGAAAAAATGACCTAGTAGCATAATGTAATTTTCTATTAAAAATTATCAACTTTGCATCACCATAAAAATCCATTTCAAAGATGCCATTATCTTTGAATCACCTGCCCTGTGCTATCAGAGATGATGAGGACAGAGCCAGCTTAATTGTCGTTTTCCTGCACAATGAGTTTATAAAACAATAGAATTTAGCTCTTTCCACTGCTTCTACTGCAGGAGGCTCTGGCATTTGGCAGTAAAGCCTACATGCTGAGGGGGGTGGTAACTTGATGTACTGCATCCACCAGATGTGATGCTCGTTGTGCTCGACTTTTCAGCCAAATCTGGAAGATTATTCATAGGAAATTAGATTGTAAATGCAGATAGGATTTTTAATATTCCTGCTGTCCACATTTTTCCAATTGTATAATGGGATGATAACTACGCTTGAGAAGGCTCAGCCCTTACTCATCATCATATAGACAACCTTGGAAATAAGAGAAAGAAATCATTTCTGCCCTCTTTGCATCCCTGAGGACACTAAGGTGGGTGCAAATGGATTTGCAAAATGGCTCTCAGTACCCCATGCTGGCAGCGTAATTGCTTTGGTAGTACTCTTGCAAAATTTGTCTGTTGAAAGAAGGATACCTAGGGATTAGGCCCTATCTTAAATCAGTACTGTATTTTATAACTGCATCACAATCCATGAAGAAGTAAGATGGAAGGAGGATGGATGGTGGCTGCAAGATTGCCCTACATTTTTGTTTTCCATCCAGCCACTCCTTTCCTGCTCCAGTCCTGCATTTGTTCCCCATTATACTTTAGCCTCTTGATAAAGTAGGCAAACATTTTCAGTCATAGAAAGACTACATTTATACACATTATCTATGTTCAGTTCTCCTGAAGACATAAATCCATTGAGTTCTATTGTCTTCATTACAGAGTGCAGGGACTACTGAATGATACTTCGAGTGTCAAGTTTAGTGTCAAACTAACAGTTCATTATATTTTAAAGACTTCTAAGTTACTCTAAGTATTTTAAAATTTGTGGTTCTTTGATCTGATTGATTGTATTTATCTCTTGAATATACTTCACTGAACAGAACATTTTTACTTTTGAGATTTTTTTGAAGTTTATTGCTAAATATTTTTCTTTTCCTTTTGAGTGTGTGTGTGTGATTCTCATAGTTCATTTCTTATTTGACAAATGGTTAGAAATGTAACCTAAACCCCTTTGTGGCAAGAGTGCTAGTTAGTCCTGCAACATCTATTCTCCTCTTTCAAGACAATGAACTCCCCTAATTTTAGTTAGGTACATAATTCCCTAGAATAAAGACTACACTTCCCAGCTTTCTTTACTTGGGGTGAGCATGTAACTTTCTTTACATACTTAGGGTGAGCATGTAACTTAATCCTTATCAAGGAGATGTTAGTAGAAATGTTGTTTGATGGTTTTTAGGATTGTTTCTTAAAAGATGGAAAGAGTATGCTCCTTTCTCTATTGATGTCCCCTAATTTATCTTGTTGCCCAGGAAGCAAATGTGAGTCAAAATTGCCATTTGGAAAGAACTGGATCAGGCCCTAAGAGATGGTTGGCCAGAGAAGTTAAATGAGCTTGATTCCCTCAGGATTTGGGGAAAGCAAAGTCTACCTCCAATAGATTCCATGCAGGTGGCTGCTGTATGACTTCTGAACTCTCTAAGGTATAGGTCTGAAATCAGAACTATAACTGGGATATACCATCCCCTCATTTTAGATTACTAGATTTAGGCTAGATTTAGGGAAATGAGGTAGATTAATAGAGATGCAGTTTGTGAAAATAACTCAGACATCTTCTGGGCTTTACTGACTCACAGTAGAAAGATGTTCTGGTCTTGTATCAGAGGTAGTAGCAGAAAATAATGAATTATAAATAATTAACCTTGTGCTTTGATAGTGGAGGCTACAAAGAAAGTAGTAGCATTTATGGAATCCTATAGCTTTGTAATATTACTTGAAATCTGGAATTGTGATACCTCTATATTTGTTTTTCCTTTTCAAGATTGTTTTGGCTGTTTGGGGTCTTTTGTGGTTCCATACAAATAGGATCATTTGTTCTAGTTATGTGAAAAATGCTACTGGTATTTTGATGGGGATTACATTAAGTGTATACATTGCTTTGAGTAGTAAGAACATTTTTGTTTTAAGATTTTATTTATTTATTCATGAGAGACACACAGAAAGAGGCAGAGACATAGGCAGAGGGAGAAGCAGGATCCCTTTGGGGGAGCCCATCCCAGGACCCCAAGATCATGACCTGAGCCAAAGGCAGATGCTCAACCATTGAACCACCCAGGTGCCCGGGGACATTTAAACAATATTTGCTTTTTAAATCCATGAGCATAGAGTATCTTTCCATTTGTTTGTGTTGTCTTCAATTTATTTCATCAATGTTTTATAGTTTTCAGAGGGCAGGTCTTTCACCTCCTTGGTTAAGTTTACTTAGGTATTTTATTATTTTTGGTGTAGTAAATAGGATTGCTTTTTAAATTTCTCTTCCTGTTGCTACAGTATTAGTGTATAGAAATGCAATGGATTTCTGTACAATGACTTTGTATTTACAAACTTACTGAATTTATTAGTTTGAGTAGATTTTTCGTAGAGTCTTTAGGGTTCTCTATATACGGTATCATGTCATCTGTGAATAGTGAAAGTTTTACTCCTTGCTTGCTAATTTGGATGCCTTTAAATTCCTTTTTATTGTCTGATTCCTGCAGCTGGACTTCTAATATTATGTTGAATAAAAGTGGTGAGAGTAGACATCCTTGTTTTGTTTCTGATCTTAGGGGAAAGCTTTCAGCTTTTCAGCATTGAGTTTTATGCTAGATGTGGGTTTTCCATATACAGCCTTTATTATGTTGATGTAAGTTTCCTCTAAATCTACTTTGTTGAGGGTTCCTATCATGAATAAATGATTACTTTGTCCAGTGCTTTTTTACAACTGTTGAAATCATCATATCATTTTTATTCTTTCTCTGATGTGATATAGCACATTGAATTATTTGTGAATATTGAATCACCCTTGCACATCAGGAATGAATCCCTCTTAACTATGGCAAATGATTGCTTTAATGTATTATTGGATTCATTTTGCTAGTATTTTGTTGAGGGTTTTTGCATCTATGTTCATCAGAGCGGCCTGTAGTGGCTTTTTTTTTTTTTTATTTTATTTTGTAGTATCTTTATCTGGTTTTGGTGTCAGTGTAATGCAGGCCTCAAAGAATGAATTTGGAAGTGTTCATTCCTCTTCCTTTTTTTTTTTTTTTTTTTTTTTGGAATAGTTTGAGAAGAATATGCATTAAGTCTTCTTTAAATGTTTGATAGAGGGCAGCCTGGGTGGCTCAGCGGTTTAGCGCCGCCTTCAGCTCAGGGCCTGATCCTGGAGACCTGAAATCAAGTCCCATGTCAGGCTCCCTGCATAGAACCTGCTTCTCCCTCTGCCTGTGCCTCTGCCTCTCTCTCTTCTCTCTCTCTCTCTCTCTCTCTGTGTGTGTGTCTCTCATGAATAAATAATTTTTTTAAAAAAATAAATAAATGTTTGATAGAATTCCCCTATAAAGTGTTTTGGTCTTGGACTTCTGTTGGGAGTTTTTTGATTCCTGATTCAGTTTCATTGGTAGTAATCTGTCTGTTTAAATTATTTATTTCTTTCTGACCCAATTTTGGTAGGTTATATGTTTCCAGGAAATTATTTGTGTCTTCTAGTTTGTCCAGTATGTTGGCATATAATTTTTCATAATATTCTCTTATATTTGTTTCTATTTCCATAGTGTCAGTTATCATTTCTCCTTTTTCATTTGTGATTTTGTTGAGTCCTAGCTCTCTTGTTTTGATGATACTGGCTAGAGATTTATAAATTTTGTTGATCTTTTCAAAGAACCAGCTTCTGATTTCATTGATCTGTTCTATGATCGTTCTTTTCAGTTGTTTCTGTTTTACTTTTACTCCATTCTTTATTATTTCTTTCTCTGTGCTAGTTTTGGGTTTTGTTTGCTCTTTTTTTTTTTTTTTAGCTCTTTTAGGTGTAATGCTAGGTTATTTATTTGATATTTGTCTTCTTGAGATAAGCCTGTATTGCTTATAAACCTCCCTCTTAGAACTATTTTTGCTATTTTGCAAAGATTTTGGACCCTTGTGTTTTCATTTTCATTTGTCTCCATGTATTTTTTTAAAAAGTTTCTCTTTGATTTCTTGGTTGACCCATTCATTTAGTAGCATGTTATTTAACCTCCATGTATTTGTGGTCTTTTAGATTTTTTTCTTGTGGTTGACTTCTAGTTTCATTGCATTGTGGTCAGAAAAGATGCATGAAATGACTTTGACCTTTTTGAATTTGTTGTAACTTGCTTTGTGGCCTTACATATGATCTATTGTGGAGAATGTTCCATGTGCCCTTGAAAAAAATGTGCATTCTGCTGTTTTAGAATGGAATGTTCTGACTATATCTGTTAAATCCACCTGGTCCAGTGTGTCATTCAAAGTCACTGTTTCCCTGTTGATTTTCTGTTGGGATGATCTGTTCATTGATGTAAGTACGGTGTTAAAGTCCCCTACTATTATTGTATTACCATTCATTAATTCTTTTATTGTTATTAACTGTTTTAATTATTTGGATGTGCCCATGTTGGATGCATAAATATTTATAATTATTATGTCTTCTTGTTGGTTGTCCCCTTAATGATTATATAGTGCCCTTCTTTGTCTCTTGTTACACACTTTATTTTTTATTTATTTATTTTCTTAGAGAGACTGTGCATGTGTGCATGGGGGAAGAACAGAGGGAGAGGGAAATAGAGAATCTTATACAGGCTCCACACCCAGTGTGGAGCTTGATGTAGGATTTGATCTCATGACCCTGTGATCATGACCTGAGCAGAAATCAAAAGTTGCTTAACTCACTGAACCACCCAACCACCCCCTACAGACTTTGTTTTAAGGTCTATTTTGTCCTACATAAGTATTGCTACTCTGGTTTTCTTTTGACATTCATTTATGTAATAAATTTTTCTCTATCCCCTCACTTTCAATCTGCAAGTGTCTTTAAGTTTGAAATGAACCTCTTATAGGTAGTATATGAATGCGTGTTGTTTTTTTAATCCACTCTGTGACCCTGTGTCTTCCTATAGAAGTGTTAGTCTGTTACTATTTGAAGGAGTTTTGATAGGTATGTATTCATTGTCATTTTGTTACTTGTTTTATGGTGGTTCCTTTTTTCCTCTTGCTCTTTTCTCTTATGATAAGAGCTTTCTTTCTTTAGTAATATATTTAGATTTCTTTCTCTATTTTTTGAGCAACTGTTACTGGTTTTTTGACTTCTGGTTACCATTAGGTTTGTAATAACATCTTCTGCATATAGCAGTCTATAGTAAGTTGATGGTTGCTTAAGTTTGAACCCATTCTTTTCCCTTCCTCCATGATTTAGTTATATGGTGTAATAGTTTATACCTTGTTATTTTGTGAGTCTCTTGAATGATTTTTATAGATATACTTATTTTTACTGCTTTTCTGCTTCCTTACTCTTTATTTCCACTCACAGAGTCACCTTTAACATTTCTTAAAGGGATGGTGTAGTGGTCATAAATTCCTTTAACTTTTGTTTGGGAAAAGTTTCTCTCCTATTCTGATTGAAAGCCTTACTGGATAGAGTATTATTGGTAGCAGATTTTTTCCTTTCAGTACTTTGAATACATCACGCCACTTCTTTCTGGCCTGCAAAAACTCTGTTGAAAAATCAGATGATAGCCTTAAGTGGTTGGTCTTGTATGTAACTGCTTTCTTTTCTTTTGCTGCTTTTAAAATTTTCTTTGTCACTACTTTTTGCCATCTTAATTACTATGCATCTTGATATGAATCTCTTTGTGTTGATTTTGTCGGAGAATTTCTATTGTCTCTGGATCTGGATTTCTGTTTCCTTCTCCACATTCAGAACATTTTCAAATATTAGTTCGTTAAATAAATTTTCTGCCCCTTGACTAGGAATCGGAATTGATGGGCGGTATTTGCTATGGAATCCCCCAGGACAGCGTGGACCCTGCTGGATACAGTGTATGGCATATGTTAAGTAGTGCTCTATACTTAGCATAGTCATGGCACTATACTGCCGCTTACAACAAGCAAAATGAAAAGTTGATAGTATTACTAAATTTTCCTTTATCCTGTACATTTCAAAAAAAAAAGGGCATATGCAATATTTACATTTTTAATTCAGTTTACAGAATGGAACCAAAATATATAAATGTTGTTTGCTAAAACTTCACAATGTATATTGGGTCTTTGTACATTTTGCCTGACTTACCTTAAATTTAAAATATTTTTTGCTATATAAACTTTAACAGTCATTAAACAGTGTTTTCTTTTTGGGTACGTATTGTTTCTGGATATCAGGATGTTAAATATATTTCTTGCTATTGTGATATGACAAAAGACCTTATCTTGCTCTGTCTTCCACTGTACACTCTGTATATAAGGGTCAATGTGATGCTGCTGGAGATGACAATAAATGGATCTAGAATAGTGCATTTTATTTAGTCTATATTGATCATGGATGCTCTCAACAGCCATATGCAATAAAATAAAATACATTATTTATGAAATGAAAAAAAAATTCTGTCCCTTTTCCTTTCTCTTCATATCTGGGATTCTTATAATGTGAATGCTATTATACTTGATGGTGTCACTGAGCTCCTTAGGTCTATTCTCATTTTCCATGATTTTTTTCTCACCTGCTAGCTTGATTACTTTTCTGCCTTCCTAGTCAGTGATTTGCTTTTCTTCTTTTAAGTCTACAATTTATTCCATCTCGTGTATTTTTAATTTCATTCATTGTGTTCTTCATCTCTGGTTCTTTAATTCTTAAGGTCTCAATGATGTCCTCCACTCTTTTCTCAAATCCGGTGAGTATCTTTATGATCATTACTTTAAATTCTCTATCAGGCATATTATCTCCATTTTTGCTTAGGTCTTTTACTGTGATTTTGTCCTGTTTCTTCATTCTGTCTCATTTTATCTAACTCTGTGTCTCTTTCTCTGTGTTACTAAAAGACAGCTATATCTCCTGCACTTGAAAGTCATGACTTTTTAAGAAGAGATCCTCTAGTGCCCTGATGTGCAGTGTCCCCTCTTCACTAAAACCTGGCACTTCAGGAAATGTACAGGAGCATGTGTGGTTCTTGAATTCTGCTGTTATGGCTCAGCCACTTTTTCCTCAGTGCCATCACCTGTAATGGCTCTCTTTACCTCTTGTGGACCCCGTGGTGTTGGTGGCCTAGTCGAAGGACACTTGGAGCTTGAGTTGAGTCAGATTACATTTGACAGAGATGTAGTAGCATCAAGCTGCAGGGTGCTTTCGTTTTGCTGTCCCTTGAAAAGCTCTCATTGATGGCCACAGCCTGTAGTCAGACTAGCTGTCTGCTTACAGCCCACTGCTTGGGCCTCCATCTGGCTGGTGTGTTATCTTTTTCTTTCTCTCTCTGGGGTACCTCTCTGGGGTAAAATGACTAGAGGAGTCATTTTAGAGTGGTGCTGGCCACTGTAGGGGCTGTTTGTGCACTACCAGGCCTGTGGCATCACCTGAATGGGCTCCAGCCAAGAGTGTTTTGGAGAGAACAAACATGCTGAAGAATGGCAGGTGGGTAGAATGGCAGAAGCAATGGTGCTAGTGAGCTTTGTGTACTGGTTTTCTCTGTGGGAGGGGCCCTACAGTGCCTGGACTGAGGCAGGCTATCTGGAGGGATAAATTGGTGGAAGCACACAGCCTGGAGGTAGGGTGAAGAGGGCTCAGGCTGCAGTGTTAGCAAGGTAAGTCCCCTGTGGCTGTGTGTGTTTACTCTGGGAGGTGGGGGAGGGGAATGGAGCCTTCCAATTCCTTTCTTCCTAGAGGATTTCTCTAGAGATCCCTGTCCCTCCAGAATAAGCTCTGAGATTAGTAAATAAATCTCTCTTCTGTATGCCCCAGGCACCTTTCAAACTGCTGCTTCTTTGTGATATCTCCATGAGCCGTCCAATTGTGTTGTTTCTTTAAGGGCAATGGGATTCAATGTCTCTTGCCTAGTGGCTGTCCCAGAACCAAGCCCATTGTTTGTTTTCCTTTCCTTTCCTTTCCTTTCCTTTCCTTTCCTTTCCTTTCCTTTCCTTTCCTTTCCTTTCCTTCTTCTTTCTTTCTTCTTTCTTTCTTTCTTTCTTTCTTTCTTTCTTTCTTTCTTTCTTTCTTCTTCTTTCTTTCTTTTTCTTTCTTCTTTCTTCTTTTCTTTCTTTCTTTTTTTCTTCTTTCTTTCTTTCTTTCTTTCTTTCTTTCTTTCTTTCTTTCTTTCTTTCTTTCAAGTTTTAAGACTAGCTGGTTATAAAGACTCATGAAATTTCTCCCTCTGGTTCTTGAAGCCAAATATTAGGGGATTAGTCTTCCCCATGTAGCTCCCTGGTGTGCAGGTCTGTTTCTCTCCCTTTTCCATGTGCCTGTGGCATCTCCCCCCGTACAATCCCATAACCCACTTAGCTTCCAACTGTGTCTCTGCCCTTCCTAC
Source organism: Nyctereutes procyonoides (assembly GCF_905146905.1). Classification (NCBI taxonomy): domain Eukaryota; kingdom Metazoa; phylum Chordata; class Mammalia; order Carnivora; family Canidae; genus Nyctereutes; species Nyctereutes procyonoides. The sequence continues at coordinate 13,344,347 of NW_026575141.1, read as the reverse complement.
CCTTTCAACTTGACTTCTTCTCTGCGTAGTTGTGGGGTTTGTTCTGCTAGTCTTGAATTCATTTTCTGTGTAATTTATACTAATGTTATTACCTAGTTGTATCCTTAGAATAGTTGTTTAGGAAAAAGACTGGTTTAGAGAGCTTTTTTTTTTATATATATAGAATATGAACACTGGTAAAAATAGTCCTCAGTAGTGTTAGCATTGGCAGTAAAATGATAGAAAGCAAAGTATTGTTCTGTCACATCATTTTTATGCAGTTCTTTTAATCTAAGTTACAAGTAAGAAGACATAAAGAATTTTTTCCCGGCTTTTTATTTTTGGTGTACTCTCAATAGCTTATTTTTGCTTTTGTTTTCCTTGCCTGAGGAGACATAACTATGAAAATGCTGCTCAGGTTGATGTCAAAGAGATTACTGCCTAAGGAATTTTTTATGGTTTCAGGTCTCACATTTAAGACTTTAGTCTATTTTTAAAAAGATTTTATTTATTTATTCATGAGAGACACACAGAGAGAAGCAGAGACATAGGCAGAGGGAGAAGCAGGCTCCTCACAGGGAGCTTAATGCAAGACTGGATCCTGGCACCCCAAGATCATGACCTGAGCTGAAGGCAGATGGTCAACTGCTGAGCCACCCCAAGTGTCTCAGGATTTCAATTTACTTTGAGTTTATTTTTGTCTATGGTGTAAAAAAAAAGTGATCCAGTTACATTCTTCACTATTTATTAAAGAGACTGGCTTTTCTCCATCATATATTTTTGGGTCTTTGGTTGCAGATTAATTAACCATATAAGCATGGATTTATTTCTGGTGCTCTATTCTATTCCATTAATCTATGACTATTTTTGTGCTAGTACCACAGTGTTTTGATTACTACAGCTTTATAATATATCTTGAAATCCAGAATACCTCCAGCTTTGTTCTTCTTATTCAAGATTGCTTTGGCTATCCACAGTCTTTTGTGGTTTCATACAAATATTAGTATTATTTGTTTTAGTTATATGAAAAATGCTATTGGTATTTGATAGGTATTGCATTGAATCTGTAGATTGTTTTGGGAAGCCTGGACATTTTAACAATATTAATTCATCCAGTCTATGAGTATGGAATAGCTTTCCAATTATTTGTGTTATCTTCAATTTCTTTGATCAGTGTCTTATAGTTTTCAGTCTTTTATCTCTTTGGTTAAATTTATTGGTAGGTATTTCATTCTTTTTGGTGTACTGTAAATGGGATTATTTTCTTAATTTCTTTCTGCTTTTTCACTATCAGTGTATAGGAATGAAACAGCTTTCTATATATTAATTTTAGTTCATTGAGTTGATTTATTCTAGTATATCTTTGGTGAAGTTTTAGTTTTCTATATATAGTCATTTCATCTGCATATAGGGACAGTTTAACGTTTTTTGGTTGCCTTTGTTTTTATTTCTTTTTTGATTGCTGTAGTTAGGATTTCCAGTACTATGTTGGATAAAAATGGCAAGAGTGGGCATCCTTGTCATGCATGTTCTTGATCTTACGGGAAAAGCTGTCAGTTACCACTGACTATGATGTTAACTGTGGTTTATCCTACGTGGATTTTATTATGTTGAAGTATGTTCCCTCTAAACCCACCTTGTTTGAGAGTTTTTGTCATGAATATATGTCACATTTTGTCAAAAGTTTTGTTCTGCATCTATTGAGATGAGCATATGGTTTTTATCCTTCATTTCATTGATGGACTGCATCACATTGATTTGTGGATATTAAACCAGGAAGGATATTTATTTAACCAAAAATTCTTCAAAATAATAACTCTTTTGATCAACATTTTATTGTGTACTTGTAATGAGCTTGCTGGGTTTTGCTAACAAATATGCATACTGTGTATATTCCTTATTTTTACTATACATTTGCTTTAACTGCCTTTGCCAAATTATCTAACATCAATGTATTAAAAAAAATGCCTGACTGGCTCCAGGTAGTAGTCCATTTGGTTTGGATTAGTCTCCAATCAACCTCTTTTCTTTAAAACACAAAGCTTGTAACAATGTACCATTTCTGTTTTTATAGAGTTTGATGAGCTTTAAAATGTTTTGAATTCTTAGGGAAAAGTTGGCCTGTAAATAAAATTCGAGCTAACTTTTATTTTAAATTTGGTAGCTTGGTATAGTTCTTAAATAGGCCCAGTCCTCATATTAGACTTAGGCATTTTATTGTGAGTATTCTGTTTTTGCCAGTATTCTGAAAATAGAATTTGATGGTCTAGGTATTCTTTTTCAGTGGGTTTTGCAGCATTTTCACTTCTGTTTCCTAACAGACATTTTATATATTTCATGTCAATGTCTAATAATCTTCTAGGGGTAATGATGTGCTTTACTTATCATTAAAGGCTAAGGCTATATGGGAAGTCTACTGATATGAACTGTGGAGAGTCAGCACTATTGCAGTCGATAAGTCAGGGCTGTGTTGAGGGCTCCAAGGAGACTAAATATTTTATTCACAGAGTAATTCAATGTATGTCTGAAGGTCTCTTCCAAGAGTATGCCTATCAGGAAAATGCTGAATATATAATATTAGCAAGAGAAAAGCATTTTTAGCCACATGTATCTCTGCCAAAGTGAGTTGGCCAGTATCCTGTAAGATACACTTGAAGCACATACAGAACTTTATTTTTTAAAGGGAACAATGTAACTCTTCACCTAAAGCTAAAAGCTGAAAAGTGAATTCTTTATCTTGACATACCCTCCCTTTTCCCCCAAATTATAGAGTGAGGAATGTTTAGCCATCCTAGTGATCTAATAGACTAGGTGTCTGAAATCATTTAAAGTGCTTTGCAATAGCTGTGACTATATTCACTGTGAAGTTTAAAATACCTCTTTCCCCCCCACCCACGTGAAAACTTTGGTTTGAACATTTAAATACCGATATCTCTGCTAATAACTAAACTCCTGAAGAGGTTGCCTGTAATATCTGAAAGTGTGTTAAATAGGAAAATAATCAGTCTTCCGTTCTCAAGTTATTGTTACACATTTAGAGACAGTTATTCAATGTCTATAATTTATGAACGAGAGAAAGGGCATAAAACTCTCTTCTAAAACAAATATTACCTCCTATGACCCTCAGGTTTTATTACTTGGGTAGTCAGGTTTTTATCTATAGGTTGAAATCAGACTACAATCTCAACCTTGACTGCACTTCGGTATCACCTGAGGAGCTTTAAAATGTCCTTGCATCTAGATCCCAGAACCAGAGTTTCTGAATTAATTGCTCTGAAGTATGCCTTGGCCATTGGTTGAGTGACTGTAGAGGAAGCTAAGATGCAGCTTCTAGGTAACCCCTTAAAACTCTCATGGTGATTTTTCTACTGTTTGTCATGACATACATGATCCCAAGTCTTATGGAGTCAAAAGAGAAGGGAAAACAATATATATTTTTTTAACTGTTAGAGTGGGAAAAGAGATTTGTCACCCATATGAGCTTTTTCCAAAGTAACCTTCTTTAAGTTGTACTACAGGATCATAACTTTGTATCCATGACTAAGTAAAACAGACAAACAAACAAAACAAAACAAAACAAAACAAAACAAAAAACATCAGTAAAACCTCTGACGATTCTGTATACCAACAAAATTTGGTTGACAGTACACAAATCAAGGTAATATTGGTAGACAATTTTCACTGCATCTCCTATGTGCTGCATGTCTTGAAAGCAGAAGCACTATCTTTTGTTCCAGACTCCTTTCCAGGATGTTGGTATAGTGAATAGCTTTGGAAGATAAACACAGTATCTCCTTTTGGAGCAAATAGCTAGCTAGCATGCTTACCATCTACTGTGAACGTTATATGTTTGCTAAGCTCAGGATTTTTCTCCAATAATATAAGACACTCTATATTCAGACATTTACCTGGGCCTATCATCATTCCTTGTAGGAATGATGGGACAAAAGGAAGTGATGAAAATATACTGATGCTCATGCTTCTTGTTTGGCCAAGAGTAATAAAGCACTTTGTCTCTGGCTCAAGAGTCTCATGTCTTCTCTAAGCATCTATAGAACAGCAGCCGTCTAGATTGTTGGTTTCCCAGTAAAAATTCTCAGACCTTTCACAGTTATTACCAAGTAACAATGCTACAACATTTTTAAGAACTTTAAAGAAAAGAACGCTTGAGTCAAGGGCTATTTTGTTGTGGCTTCCTTAATGTAGCAAGTCTATATAACATGTTTTAACCATGGAGAAGATCCAGGAATACTGTACTCATTAGGTTTCTTTGAGGTTTTTAGAGATAAAGACCTTCATCTAACCAAGCCATGACTGGAGGACTTGAAAAATGGTAATCATTCAAATTATTTAAGTGGAAATCTAAGAAACTTAAAGTGAGGACAAGTGTTGAAGGCAAGTATGTTAATAAGTTGTAATGAATGGACGACACAACTAAACGCTGGGAGATAAATAAAAGGATAAAGAGAAATGTAGAATAGACTCATTGACTGCTACGTAGTGAATAAATAATCATAAAAGGATATTATCAAAAGCTAGTCACCTCTACATTAGATGCCTTTTTAGGAAAAAGAACTTGAAGCATTATAAAATGCATGAGTAAAAAAATAACTACTAGAACAATAATTTAAACTTTACTAAGTAACAAAGAAATACAATAAAACATTAAAAAATAAATTAGAAATGGTAATAACACAAAGTACATACAGTAAATACAGCATAGAATAGGCCAATCATAAGAATTATATCAATAAATATAAATAGGCCTATCTCACTCACTGAAAGAGAAGGATTTTCATATTGGCTTACAAAGTACAGTTATACTGTAAGATAAAGTGATTCACGGTGGCTAAAAAGTAAGGAACTAATGGACTAGTGTAGCACAGCACATAAATGTAAACAGTAAAAACATGACCAGTTATCATACTGGTAAAAGACAAGGGAGAAAGCAGGCCAAAAGTAACAGATGAGAAAGAAATATTAGAAAGTAAAGGCTACATTTACGTTGGTGATAAAACAGTATGGATCCCATTGCACCAAACAGCAAAAACTTTACGAGGCAAAAGAAAGGACAGATGCAAAGCAATAGTAAGTAGACTTTAAAATGACATTCTTAATCTAATACAGATCAAGCAGACAATAATTAGGAAGTATTTAGATCAAAGCAGCACTACTAGTAAGGTAGACCTTACAGATGTCAAACTTCTTAAAAGCACAGGAATGTTTACAAAACATAAAAACAATAAATTCCGTATAACAGAAAAAGTGTAAATAGTAATCTCTTATCACAGTGCAATAAACTAGAATAGTGACAAAATAAAAAAGCCAAAATCTCTTTAATATGAAAATTGAAAAACCATTGAAATGGTAAAAGGAAAATAAAAAATGAATTTTAAGAATTTCTAAACAAAAATAATAAAACTCTCTATGTTAGACTCTATGGGGTACAACTTAAAGCAGTGACTAGAAGAAAATCCTTAAGCCTTTTTTTTTTAAGATTTTATTTATTTATTCATGAGACACACACACACACACACAGAAAGAGAGAGAGAGAGAGAGAGGCAGAGACACAGGCAGAGGGAGAAGCAGGCTCTGCTCAGGGAGCCCGAAGTGGGACTTGATCCTGGGACTCCAGGATTACGCCCTGGGCTGAAGGCAGGCACTGAACCACTGAGCCACCCAGGGATCCCAACCATAACTTATTTTTTCAATAAAAAAGAATGACATACATAAGATATATTCCTAGCTCAAATAGCTAGAAAAAAGAAAGGTATAAGACAGAATAAATATAAAAGCACAATGAGATAGAAAGAAAAACATTAAAACAACAAATAAATTACAATGCTGGCTATCTAAGAAAAATTCAACAATATAGACCAAGCCCTAACTGGCCTTTAAAAAAAAGTGAAAAACACAAGTCAGCAAAATAAAGTATAAAGGGAAACACTATTGGGAAAGAAGAAATCTCAACTATCTTTTTCAAAATTTGAAATTCTATGTAATAGTATAATTTATGAAGAAAATATAATCTCCTAAATTGATGCTAATTGAGATTGAAAATTTAAACAAGCTGAACTTCTATGGAATAAATAAAGCAAGCAGTGAAGAACTATCCCAGTAAAAGCTTCACACTAAGATGACTTCATGGGATGTTAAAAAAAAAAAAAAAAACATCAAAGAAACTTGATCCCAGTTCTACTTGAAATATTCCAGTAAATAGGAAAAAGATAGAAAACTTCCAAATTATTTTTATGAAACAAGTATAATACTGTTTCTGAACTAAGAATGCAAAGAAGTAGTGACTATGAATGTAAGAGTTCTCAATCAAATATTACTACACACAACCTAACACACATTAGAAAAGAATAAACGATGATGAGTGGTGAGACAATGGGTGCTTTCCTTCTAACACTGAGAATATGACAAGGATGTCCTCTCTCACTACTCCTACTCAACATGGTACAGGAAGTCCTAGTTAGTGCAGGAAGAGAAGGAAAAAATTTAAAATATACACATGTTGGAAACAAGAAATAAAACTATTTTTTTGTAGATGACAGATTGTCTATACAGACGATCTGAAATCTACAAAAATCTCATCAACGTGCACATATACTAAGACTTCAGGACACAAAGTGAATATATAAAATCAATCGCTTCTCTATATATCAGCAATGAAAAACTAGAATTGAAATAAAAAGATAGCACTTTCAAAAACCTGCTTAAATACAAGTCTAAGAGAAAATATATAGGATCTATATGTCAAGAATGATAAAATGTTGGTTAAAAGCCAAAGATTTTAAATGGAGGTATAGAATATATGCATGTATTGGTATGACTCAATATTGTTGAAATATTCTTTCCAACTTGATTTCTGAATTCAGAACAATCCCTGTCAAAATTCCAGGAAACTATTTTGTAAATATAAAGAAACTGATTTAAAATTTATATAGAAAGGCAAAAAACTTAGAATACAATACTAAAGAAGAAGAACAAAATTGGAGGACTTGCAGTACTGGATTTTAAGATTTCAAAAAAACTATAGTAATTATGATGTCTAGATACATAGATCAGTGGAAGAGAATAGAGAGCCCAGAATTAGACCCACATAAATACAGCCAACTAATTTTTGACAAAAATACGGAAGCAATTTAATTTTTTTTTAAATTTTATAAATTAATTTTTATTGGTGTTCAATTTACCAACATACAGAATAACACCCAGTGCTCATCCAGTCAAGTGTACCCCTCAGTGCCCGTCACCCATTCACCCCCACCCCCCGCCCTCCTCCCCCTCCACCACCCCTAGTTCATTTCCCAGAGTCAGAAGTCTTTATGTTCTGTCTCCCTTTCTGATATTTCTCACACATTTCTTCTCCCTTCCCTTATATTCCCTTTCACTATTATTCATATTCCCCAAATGAATGAGAACATACACTGTTTGTCCTTCTCCGGTTACTGTGGCCAAGTTCAAAAAGGGTGTTGCCTGAGTTCTCCTCTGGGATTTTGATGGAATCTTGTCTCACATTTAGATCTTTCATCTATTTTGAGTTTATCTTTGTGTATGGTGCAAGAGAGTGGTCCAGTTTCCTTCTTCTGCATGTGGATGTCCAATTTTCCCAGCACCATTTATTGAAGAGACTGTCTTTCTTCCAGTGGATCGTCTTTCCTCCTTTATCGTATATTAGTTGACCATAAAGTTCAGGGTCCACTTCTGGGTTCTCTATTCTGTTCCATTGATCTATGTGTCTGTTTTTGTGCCAGTACCACACTGTCTTGATGAACACAGCTTTGTAGTACAACCTGAAATCTGGCATTGTGATGCCCCCAGATATGGTTTTCTTTTTTAAAATTCCCCTGGCTGTTCGGGGTCTTTTCTGATTCCACACAAATCTTAAAATAATTTGTTCTAAGTCTCTGAAGAAAGTCCATGGTATTTTGATAGGGATTGCATTATACGTGTAAATTGCCCTGGGTAACATTCACATTTTCACAATATTAATTCTGCCAATCCATGAGCATGGAATATTTTTCCATCTCTTTGTGTCTTCCTCAATTTCTTTCAGAAGTGTTCTATAGTTTTTAGGGTATATTTTGAGAACCATTTGAATGGTAAATGGTTCTCCAACCTTTTATTTTCAGGTTGTGGGTGTCCTTCTGTCTAAAATGAGTCTCTTGTAGACAGCAAATAGATGGGTCCTGCTTTTTTATCCAGTCTGAAACCCTGCGCCTTTTGATGGGGTCATTAAGCCCATTCACGTTCAGAGTTACTATTGACAGATAGGAGTTTAGTGTCATCATGATATCTATTTAGTCCTTGTTTTTGTGGATTGTTCCACTGAACTTCTTCTTAAAGGGGAGTTTTAAGAGTCCCCCTTAAAATTTCTTGCAGAGCTGGTTTGGAGGTCACATATTCTTTCAGTTCCTGCCTGTCTTGGAAGCTCTTTATCTCTCCTTCCATTTTGAATGAGAGCCTTGCTGGATAGAGTATTCTTGGTTGCATGTTCTTCTCATTTAGGACCCTGAATATATCCTGCCAGCCCTTTCTGGCCTGCCAGGTCTCTGTGGAGAGGTCTGCTGTTACCCTAATATTCCTCCCCATGAAAGTCAGGGACTTCTTGTCTCTTGCTGCTTTAAGGATCTTCTCTTTATCTTTGGAATTTGCAAGCTTCACTATTAAATGTCGAGGTGTTGAACGGTTTTTATTGATTTTAGGGGGGGATCTCTCTATTTCCTGGATCTGAATGCCTGTTTCCCTTCCCAGATTGGGAAAGTTTTCAGCTAGGATTTGTTCAAATACATATTCTGGCCCTCTGGCCCTTTCGGCGCCCTCGGGAACCCCAATTAAACGTAGGTTTTTCTTCCTTAGAGTGTCATTTATTTGCCTTAATCTGTCTTCATGGTCCCTTAATTGATTGTCTCTTTTTTCCTCAGTTTCCCTCTTTGCCATTAACTTGTCTTCTATGTCACTCACTCGTTCTTCCACCTCGTTAACCCTCGTCGTTAGGACTTCTAGTTTGGATTGCATCTCATTCAATTGATTTTTAATTTCTGCCTGATTGGATCTAAATTCTGCAGTCATGAAGTCTCGTGAGTCCTTAATGCTTTTTTCTAGAGCCACCAGTAGCTGTAGAATAGTGCTTCTGAATTGGCTTTCTGACATTGAAGTGTAATCCAGATTTTGTAACTCTGTGGGAGAGAGGGCTGTTTCTGATTCTTTCTTTTGAGGTGAGGTTTTCCTTCTAGTCATTTTGCTCAGTGCAGAGTGGCCAGAAACAAGTTGTATTGGAACACGGGGGAGTATCACTGGTCCGTCCAGCTGGTCTTCTGGGGGAGGGGCCTGCTGCGCTGATTTTCAGGTGTTAGCACTTGGGGGAGCTGCTCTGCCCCTGCCTGCTGCAGGGCTCAGCGGGGGTTGTTTACCCCGTGGGGCCCCAGGAGGATCAGCCGCAGTTGCTATGGCAACTCTGGAAGCCTGGATTCAGCCTCCGCAGGAACTACGGGGCTCGGGGCTCTCGGTTCTCCGTCCGCGGGGCCTGGAGGCTCCGGGGCGGGGCCGCTGATCTGCTCAGCTCGGGGCAGGAGCGTCCTCGCTGTCTCGGGCCCTCCCGGCCTCTGCCTGTCCCGGGGGAGGCCGGATCCTGGGCTGTGTCCCGGCGCCCTGTGCTCCGGGGCCTGCGCTGGTGGATTCGCGCTCCCGCCCCGCAGCCCCCTCCGCGGAGCCGCTCCCGAGCCCCTCCGAGCTGCTCCGGCCCCGCCGTGCGCGCTGCAGCCCTTAAGGAGCTCGGCGCACTCTCCGGGGGCGCAGGTGTCTGTTAGTGTCCCCGGGAGCCCGAGGGCATCCCCGCTCTCCTGGGTCCTGCTCTAACTCCCTGCGAGCCCCTTTCCGCCCGCCCGGGAAGGTTGGTGCAGCTCCTGCTCCTCCGGGACGGGGCTCTCCTGTCCTGGGGACACTCGCCCCGGCCTCAGCCCGGCTCCTCGCGGGCCCCTCCCCCTCGGAGGCCTTTTGTGTCTTTATTTCTTTTTCCCCGTCTTCCTACCTTGATAGAAGCGCGAACTCTTCTCACTGTAGCGTTCCAGCTGGTCTCTCTTTACATCTCAGGCCGAATTCGTAGATTTTCAGGATGGTTTGAAGGTTATCTAGGTAATTTGGTGGTGACAGGTGACTTGGGGACCCTGCTCTTCCGCCTTCTTGCCCCTCCTCCCGGAAGCAATTTAAAAGAGAAAAGATAGTCTTCAACATATGGTATTGAAAATATTGTTCATTCACATGCAAAAATGTACTTAGATACAGACCTTATACTTTCACAAAAATGAACTCAAAAGGCATCATGGACTAGTGTAAAATTCAAAACTATAAAAGTTTTAGGAAGCATAGGAAAGAAAATCTACATAACCATGGGTTTGGTGATGAGTTTTTAGGTAAAACACTAAAAGTACAATTCTTCAGAGAAAAAAAAATTGTTGGAGTGGACTGTAGGGAAAAGATCTGAATAGACACCTTACCAATAAAATGACAAATATTCATATAGTAAGATGCCCAGCAACATTTGTCAAAAGGAGAATGCAAATTAAAACAATGAGATATCATTATATACCCACCAAAATGGCTAAAATCTGAACTAAAAATACTGACTGTTGTGTGGAAGAGCAATGACTTTACCACTCACTCATTGCTGATGTGAAAGCAAAATGATGCAGCTATATAGGAAGATAATCTGGTAGGTTTGTTTTTTTTTTTTTTTCTTTTAAAGCTAAACCTACTGTCACCACACAGTCTGAATTACCTATCTAGATATTTAACTGATTTGAAAACTAAGTCCACATTCCACACAAGAATGACATGCAAACATTTATAGCAACTTTATAAATGATTGCCTAAAACTGGAGGCAAACAAGGTGCTTTAATATATGACTTGGTAAACAAATTGTGGTACATCCGTACAATGGAATGTTATTCAAGAATAAAAATGAATGAACTGCCAAACAATGAAAAGACAGGGAGGAACTTTAAATGCATATTACTAAGTAAAAGAAGCCAGTCTGAAAAGGCTACATAGTATACAATCCAATTTGTGACTTTATAGAGTAGGCACAACTATAAATACACTGAAAAGATCAGTAGTGCCAATTGCCTAGGATGATGGAAAGAGCTAGAGCCAAATAGGTGGAGCACTGAGGATTTCTTTGTAGGGTGATGACACTTTGCTGCATGACACTGTAATGTTGCATGCTGACATTAGATAATTGATAAATGATTAGAATTGACTGTGCAAAGAAAGAACTTAATGTATACAAATTAAAAATCATTCATTTAAGAGGTCAGGGATCCTAGGATGGAAAGCAGAATATGACACTATAATCGAAAGGAACTACAAATGCGTGCAACAGCCTCACTGCAAAAGGTAGGGGGAAAGGGTGCTGATCTAAGTAACTTTGGAAATAGTGAAGTCTGTAGGCCTAAAAGCAAAAAAGAGCTGGATGTAAGCACTGTTCTCTAGATTATAATGTCATATATTTCAGGCATGTGCGTTAACAATTCTGAAACCACCATGCACACATAAGAATTGAAAATTAAGTAAAAGGATCAAGGAAATCCAATTTGTCACTGGTGGCTTAGATGAGCAAGAGCAGAAGGCCAAAATGGTCCATTCAGTAATGGATTAGAGCTGAAGACATTGGAATGAACTCATGTTTAGCTTATAATAGATAAAGATGGATACATTTAGAAATATGTATAGCTATGTATTATATAAATGGTTTAGTGTACACATATACATTTCTTGCCTTCTAAGCTGAGAAAACCTAAAAGAAATGACACTTTGTAGCAGTGAACACACCCAGCACCCAGATCTTGGTTTCTTTCTTTTTTTTTTTAATATTTTATTTATTTATTCACGAGAAACAGAGAGAGAGAGAGAGAGAGAGAGAGAGGCAGAGACACAGGCAGAGGGAGAAACAGGCTCCATGCAGGGAGACTGACTTGGGACTCGATCCTGGGTCTCCAGGGTCACGCCCTGGGCTGAAGATGGCTCTAAACCACTGAGCCACCCCGGCTGCCCAGATCTTGGTTTCTAATAACATTCTTAGTAAAAACAAGCCAGAGACCTTGGAGAAATGGTTAATTCTAAAGTTGCAGCCATAAATATACAAGATGACCCTGGAGTATTTTGTAAAGCCAGAAAGGAAGGAAGTGCTCAAGAAAATGCTATGCTGGAGGTATGTTGAAGGAACATAGGAGTCCAATGAAAGAGCTCTCAATGGACAAAGGTAGAACAATCTGAACAACAAAATTAATAAAATGTTATTGGATTATAATTTGAAGTATAAAATAAAAATAAAGAGCTAGTTTTTGTAGGTAGTTACTCTCAAGGACGTGAATTTCCCATGCCTTAAGTATGGGCTACACTTAGTAACTTCCTTCCAATGAGAACATAAAAGAAGAGGAAATGGGTGGCGTGCCTTTAGGATGGAGAAATCTGATAAACACTTCCGTGATCAGGGTTACAATCAGCAGTGAGAAGTCATATTGGTAATGTAATCCTTTATATGATGTGATGTGAAATGAAAATGCATTTATTTCTGTGGTCTTCCTCTTTAAGGTCTATAATCCTGGTCCAATCATGAAAAGGGAAAATCAAACAAATTCCAATCCCAATTTTCCCAATTAAGGGAAATTTTCTAAAAACAAAGTCTGAGGGGCTCCTGGGTGGCTCCAGTCGGTTGAGTGTTTGCCATTGGCTCAAGTCATGATCTCCGGGTTCTGGGATTGAGCCCTACGTTGGGCTCCCTGCTCTCAGGGATGAGTCTGTTTCTCCCTCTCCTTCTGCCCCTCGCCACTCTCATGGTCTCTCTCTCTCTCTCTCTCACAAATAAATAGATCAATCAAAAAAACAAACAAAAACAAAGTCTGAGACCTGAAAATAAAAAGAAAAACAAAACAAGATTTTTTTTTAAAAAAAGGAAAGTCTGGGAAACAACTAATAGGAATTTAAATCATGACATCTAAAGGTAGAATCTGAGGTGCCTGGTTGGCTCTGACGGTTATGTGACTATTGATTTCAGCTCAATTTTTAAAAATTTTATTATTATTTTTTTTGCTTTTGACACATTATCAGTTTTTATTTAAAAACATGGTAAAAACATGGTGTTCAATAAAGCCAAGTCCGGGATGAAGGAATCGCACAGACACCACACAGCAAGCAGTAAAGTGCATCTGAAAACAAGTATGCTGTCCTGTTCCCCCGTGCTCCCAGAAGTGGGCAGGCTGTGGGCATGAGCCCCAGACTCTGGGCCTCGGGTGCCCATAAGGGCCAGGATATGCCAGACTACTGTGTCGCTGAGGTGTGGAAGAGCAAGTTGGGAGACCAGGACCATGGAAGGCCGGCTGGGAGCAAGCCCTATGCTGCAGCATGGAGCCTGCTTAAGATTTTCTGACTCTCTCTGGAAAAAAAAAAAAAAAAAAAAAAAAGTAAAATCAAAATCTGATGGGTTCCTAGAGTAAAAACTGTACGTTGGTTAAAAACTAAAATTAAAGAAATACAAATGAACATGGAATTTAGTTAATAACGTATCAGTACCACTTCATTAATTGTCACAAATATGCCATACTAATGTAAGATATTAATGAGGAAAGTGGAGAGGTTAAAACAATAAAACTATATTATCTTTGTGAGATTTACGTATATGCACACCATTGGATAAGCAATTCCATCTCTAGGAATTTACCCCAATGGCCATCTTGACAAATATTAAAAAAATATGCTAAGTGTTGTTTAGTGTGGTATGATTTGTAACCTCAAAATATAGACTACACCTTAAACATCTTCTTATTTGAAATTTATATTCATAAAATTGGGTGTGATGCAGTGGTAACAAGGAATGAAGATGCCGTTTATGAACTGATATGGAGTGAAGTCCAGGATATAATAAGTTGAAAAAGCAAGGTTCATAGGATGTATATGACATGCTTCTTTCTTTCTTTTTTCTTTTTTTCTCTTTTTCTTTCTTTCTTTTTCTTTTTTTCTTTCTTTCTTTCAAACAGGGGAATTAATACATACACATCTGCTTACTTTTGCATAGAGAAACAGAATTGTTAAACCAGAAACTAAAGAAAACAGTTACATGTAGAGATAGGTGGGGGCAGGCCAGAATGTAGAAGGTATAGAGAAAGAAGTGAAGTTTTTCTGAATATGCCTAGTTATATGGTTTTATGTTATGAATCAAGCATACTTACATACTGAAAAATATGGGTTAAAAAACCTCAGAAATACACAAAAAAGAAATGTACTCAAAATGATGATAGAACCAGAGTAAATGATTCAAGTAAGCATTGAACACAATACTCTTGCTGTGTATGTTTAGTGGGATATGTTCTAGGTCTCATACAAAACCCCAAAACTATAAAGAATATTAAACTTAGTATGTTTGCTGTTAGAAGTGGTATTGGTACTGTATTTATAATACTATCTGTATGGACTGTAGGATAAAGTAAATGTGTAGGCTCTTGTTGGATTTTTACTGTGGGTGAGAGGAGAATCAATAATGGAATGGTAAAAGTTAAGAATTCTGTACTGAAAACATTTAAGTATATTTGTGTGTGTGTGTGTATAATTCTATTCAACGCTTATATATATGATCTCATATCTACTTCAACAAATACACATAATTATATATATATATATATAAAATTCAACAATATGTATATGAATACACACATCTAATTCAAATGTATGTGGGTGCTCTCCTAGCTTTGTTCCTAAAAGTGTCTAGAAGCAATGACAACCCAGTTGCAATGAGCAACTAGTAGTAGAATCTAGTGATTTCTTTTTTAAAAACATTTATTTGTTTATCTAATTTTTAAATTTTTAAAATTTAAATTCAATTAACATATAATGTATTATTAGTTTCAGAGGTAGAAGTCAGTGACTCATCAGTCTTATAAAACACCTAGCACTCATTATATCACATGCCCTCCTTAATGTCCATCACCCAGTTACCCCCTCCCCCCTCTCCCCTTCAGCAACTCTCAGTTGTTTTCCTATGATTGAGTCTCTTATAGCTTGCCTCCCACTCTGATTTTGTTTTATTTTTCCCTCTCTTTCTCTATAATCCTCTGTTTTGTTTCTTAAATTCCACAAATGAGTGAGATTGTATGATCATTGTCTTTCTCTGATTAACTTATTTTGCTTAGCATAATACCCTCTAGTACCATCCAGAATCTAGTGATTTCTGAACACTATTCCCTAGTAAAAGGATTTTGGACTCCTTAAAAAAATGATTGATTTCATGTCTGACTAAGGAAAGGACCAAGCAAGACTGGAACATCTTGTTATGACAGAGGGCATGAAAAAGGTTAACAAACAGTCAGGTCAGAAGGATGTAGGAGCCAGTACAAAGCAGTCCAAATCTGGCATAATTGAGCTTCAAAAAGAGTAATGATGGTAATAGAGTATAAAATATTGAATACATAAAAAAAGAAACATGAGCTCCTAGTGATTCTACAGAAAAAGTGAATTATAACAGTTATAGACAGAGTAAGAAAGAGACAAGGTGGAAAGCTCTTTACAAAATAAGTCAGCTAATAAAAATGGAAGAGGATAAAATTAGTCACTATTTTGTAACTCCCAATCTGTTTAAAAGCATAGAAAATCAATCCCCCCTCCCCCCTCCCATTATTCCTTGATTACAAAGGGTAAATTTACCTTTATGACAGAAAATTTAAATGAACCTTTCCATTGCCTATGGAGGGACAGTTTCTGCTGTGATACAGTGGTATATAGTATCACCAATGTGACACTTTTTCCTAGAAAAATTTGACCTGAATCTTAACTGATGAATTGATAATGTAAATGACCTCCTCTGTAGAACAACTGATCTGAACTCAAAAGGACTCAATGGTATCAAGAACAAAGAGAAGAAGAAGAATTGTTCTAGATTTGAGGAGACCAAGGAGACATAGTAGCCAAATAGAGGGTGTACACATTGACTGAATTTCATTTTTTTAAGATTTATTTATGACAGACAGAGAGAGAGAAAGAGAGAGAGAGAGAGAGAGGCAGAGACACAGGAGGATGGAGAAGCAGGCTCCAGGCTGGGAGCCCAATGTGGGACTCGATCCCGGGACTCCAGAATCGCACCCTGGGCCAAAGGCAGGCACCAAACTGCTGAGCCACCCAGGGATTCCCCATTGACTGAATTTCAGATAGAGAAAAATAAAATATAAGGGATTTTTTGAAATAATAAGGAAATTTCAGCATAGATTTCTTCCTGGATGATGCTATATTAATGTTAATTTTCTAGAGTGTGATAATGGTATTATGGTTTTTAATGAAAATGTTACTACTGTTCTTAAGTCTTGATACATATTTGGGGATGAAATGTCATGATGCTTATAACCTACTTGAAGATGGTTTAGAAAAATGAAAAAATACATGTGTGTACAGGTATTTATATGTGCATAGATATATATGTATGTATGTATGTCTGTATATATATGTTTATCTGTAAGGATGTATGTGTGTGTGTGTCTCTATGTATATGTGTGCAGAGAGAGACTGAAAGAGAGAGAGCGAGAAATAGAGACAGAAAGGTGTGTTTTTGTTTTCTTTGGGAAATTACTGATCATACGGTAATTCTATTTTTAATATTTTGATGGATGTCCATAAAATATTTTCACATATTTTTCAATGACTGTACTAGTTTGCATTTCCACCAATAGCCCACAAGTGTTCCTTTTTTCTTCATGTTCTTACCAATACTCATTATTATTATTTTTTTATTTTAGCTGTTCTAACAGGTGTAAGATGATAGCTCATTGTGGTTTTGATTTGCATATCTCTAATGATTAATGATTTTGAGCATCTTTTCATAGTATGTTGGTCATCTGTGTGTCTTCTTTGGAAAGATTTTATATTCAAGTCCTTTGGCCATTTTTTAAAAATCAAATTGTGTGTGTGTGTGTGTGTGTGTGTGTGTGTGTGTGTGTAGTGGTATAAGCTCTTTATATAGTTTGGATATTAGCCTTTTGTTGGATATACCATTTGCGAGTATCTTTTCTGATTCATTAATTGGCTTTATCTTTTTTTAAAAAAGATTTTATTTATCCATGAGAGACTCAGAGAGAGAGAGGCAGAGACACAGGCAGAAAGAGAAGCAGGCTCCTTACAGGGAGCCCCATGTAGGACTCGATTCTGGGACTCCAGGATCATGCCCTGGGTCAAGGGCAAGTGCTCAACTGCTGAGCCACCCAGGCATCCCAGTTGCTTTATCTTTTTGTTGATGGTTTCCTTCATTGTGCAAAACCTCTTTAGTTTGTTGTAGTCCAGTTAGTTTAATTTGACTTTTATTTCCCTTGCTTGAGGAGACATATCTAGAAAAATGTTTTTATGATCAATGTCAAATAAACTACTGCCCATGTTCTCTTCAAGGAGTTTTATGGTTTTAGGCCTCACATTTAGGTCTTTAATCCATTTTGAGTTTAATTTTCTATATGGCATAAGAAATTGGCTTAGTTTCCTTCTTTAGATTAGATAGTTCTGCAGTTTTTCCAGCACCCCTATGTTTTTGCAGCATTATTTACAATAGCCAAGGTATGGAAGCAACCCAAGTGTCCATCCATAGATGAACGGATTAAGTGATGCGGTTGTGTGATGCTGTGTGCATACAGAGATTGCTCAGTCATAAAAAGGAATGAGATCTTCCCATTTGCAGCAGAATGGACAGACCTAGAGGGAATAATGTTAAGTGCATTTAGTCAGAGAAAGACAAATATCGTGATTTCACTTATATGTAGAATTTAAGAAACAAGACAAATGAAGAAACAAAAAGATACAAACACAAAAACAAACTCTTACATACAGAGAACAAACTGATGGCTACCAGAGAGGATGTGGTGGGGTGGGTGGAGGTGGGCATGGGTGAAAGGAATAAAGAGGATTAAGAGTACACTTACTGTGATGAGCACTGAGTAGTGTAAAGAATTGTTTAATCACTATATTGTACACCTGAAACCAACATAACACTGTATGTTAATTATACTTCAATAAGAAAGGTACATAGGAATTCATTATGCTATATTTATACTTGGGAGTTTTAAATTTTTAAGTAAAACAACAAAGTAAGGCAACAACAACAAAAAGGATTCTCTAACCAGCTGCCATATCTTTCTTTTTTCTCCTTTTGAAGTTGCCACTGCAAGACCATAACTCTTGTCTTTGGTCATTTGAAAACTTACCTTTGCCCTGTTAATAGCTTTTATAATATGACCTTCTAGTGAGTTTTACATTATGTCCTTGAAAGGAAATAGGATAATGCTCAAGTGAATCACTGAAATATTTAACACACTCTGAAAAGTGATATGAGATCAGAAAAGTGTGGTTGCCATTTTCTACTTTTCTCATTGTGGATGTAACCTGGGAACCCTGGAGAATTTCTGTAATCGGTTATGGTGGTAGCATCAGATGATACAGTTGACATGTCTTTTATATCTTCATTATATCTTCTAAGATGCACTGGGTGGTCTTTCAAATACTCTATGTCAGCTCCAAGGATATTTTATTTTATTTTATTTTTTTCCAAGGATATTTTAATTTGTAATATAATTTTCCTGAAATAAAACATTCTCACATAAAAAAATAAAAATATTCTCAAAATTAAAAAATACTAGTACATTGGGAAACTGAGAATTATTATAAATAATAAATCTTCTTGTGTTTCCTCAACTGTATAGTCAGTTTTAGGTAAATTTAAGGAGATTTAATTTATTATAAAATAATCAGGCAAGACTTTCAATATTATTAAAAAATACACTTGTGCAAACTATTAGATAAGGCAAACATATTTTCAAAAAAGGAAATTCAATCCTAACAGTTAATGTAATGATAGTTGATCCTAACTAGTCCTGAGATTTTAAAGTTATGAACCAATTAAATAGAAAAGAATAAAATCCAGAATATTTCGCTTCTTGAGATCTGAAATGATTTATTTTTTGCTTGGCACGTTCCAGATTTATATTCCTATACTTTTTTTTTTAATTTTTATTTATTTATGATAGTCACACACACACACACACACAGAGAGAGAGAGAGAGAGAGAGAGCAGAGACACAGGCAGAGGGAGAAGCAGGCTCCATGCACCGGGAGCCCGACGTGGGATTCGATCCCGGGTCTCCAGGATCACGTCCTGGGCCAAAGGCAGGCGCCAAACCGCTGCGCCACTCAGGGATCCCCATATTCCTATACTTAATGTCCTTCTTATACTGCTTACTGAGAGGCAGAACTATAGTATTTGAAAATAACTTGAAACACAGTGACTATCAACTTAATGTTGATTAAACATGTTTCATTTCTTTGGAGTCTTGCCTCCAACATATACTATGGAAACATAATTGGCCTTTCAGAGAAACCTCCAGAACTTTGTTCTGGAAAATAGGAAGACCAGCTTGTTCTCAGAGAGCTATCTGATGAGTCCAGTGACTCATGCTGGAAAGATCTATAGAATTTGTCACTTTATTATTTTAGTGATAAATATTCCATGATCTGCTATGCCTATACATTAGTATCCTTGTCAAAATATATTGGAGATCATATATTTTGGTAATTGGACAGGTTTAATCACAAATACTTTAAGTCTCTGTTTTTCTTTCTCTGTTTTTCTATCTTTCCATACTCATAAAGGACATTTCTGAAATAGTAGGGAAATTTATATGGCTTCTCAAGGGTCATGAGATCATGAAGTTTGGAAGCCACCATATTAAGTTAGACTTTAGTAGGGGAGGTGTATAACCTACTGCTAGGTAGCTTTTTATTATCAAATCTTTTCACACATCCATCATATTGTTTAGCAAAAATACTATGATTTCAGTGAAGAAATATCCTGCTCTTAAAAAAATATCATTTATTTGTTGGAAGCTCTGTATACATCACAGCCTGATATTAGAAAGAATACAGATAGTGGACTAAATTCAAAGCCTAAACAGTTTTCCACAGCATGGCATCCTTGGAAGTAAAAAGAAAATGTAACTTTGGGCCATTATGTGTTTTGTGAATGCAAACTTAATAATTTTTGCTATTGATCACACTTAAAAGTTTTTTTTTTTCCTCTTCCCTATTGCTGGTCCCCTGTGGCACATTTATATTAGGTTTCAAATCCTGTAGTTTTTTATTTTTTTTTAACACTGTGGTTTTAGAATAGCCTAAAAATAGAGATTTCTTCTGTTGTGATAATCTTCCCACATTAAACTAACAAAAAAAAAAATCTTGCATGGCATTTCTTGCATTCTATTTGAGCAAGTGAAAATATCTAATAATAAGAATTAGGAAGATTTAATTTTTTAAAAGCCTGCATCTCTTCATTCAATTAATTTTTACTGTGTCTATTGTGTACCAGGAATTATTCCAAGATGAGTGAAGTCTAAAAGGGGAATTGAAGAGTTTTCCTCTGATACTAAATATGATATTTACCATACTAAAGTATGTTTTGAAAGCATGTGTATTTTCATTAAGAATTGAAGAAGACCCAGTTTTGTGACAAGGTAGGATCAAAATAATCACAGCTCTTAGTATATGTATACCACATCCAATGAAAACCTATCGTTAACTCAAGATCACAAGAAGAATTTGGAAGGACCCAACACATGAGGTTAATGACCACCTGCTAAAAGATAAAAGGGTCCACCAGCGAAATAAGGAAGAATTAAAAAGATTCATGGAAACAAATTAGAATGAGATACAACTAGTTCAAAAATCTTTGGCATGCAGCAAAAGCAGATCCGGGGGGCTGAGGGGGAAATACAACGCATACAAGCATCCAGTCAAAAACTGGAAAAAGAAACTCAAATACAAAAGCTAACCTTACACATAAAGGAGCTAGAGAAGGAAGCAGCAATCGACCCGCACTCCCAGCAGAAGAAGAATTTAATGTTAAATTCGGCGTACTCAAACTAAATTGAGACCAGAAGAACTGTGGAACAGATCAATAGAACCAGGAGTTGGTTTCTTTAAAGAATTAATAAGATAGATAAACCATTAGCCCAACCTTATTTAAAAGAAAGAGAGAAGACTCAAATTAATAAAATCAAATGAATGAGAAGTAGAGATCACACCAACACCAAGGAAATACAACCGATTTAAAAACATATTATGAACACTCTAACGCCAATAAATTAGCAATCTAGAAGAAATGGGAAAACCATTCCTGAAAGCCACAAACTAACCAAAACTGGAGCAGCGAAGAAAATAGAAAACCGAACCGGCCAATAACCAGGGAGGAAATGAAGCAGTCCATCAAAACCTCCCAGACCAAGAGTCCAGGGCCAGATGGCTGTCCCAGGGGAATTCTATCAAACGTTTAAAAAGAAAATCATACCTATTCTACTAAAGCTGTTTTGGAAAGATAGAAAGAATGGAGTACTTCCCAACTCAATCTATAGGCCAGCATCACCTTAATTCCAAAACCAACAACGACCCCACCAAAAAGGATGAATACAGACCAATAATCCTGAAGAACATGGATGCATACAATTCTCACAAGATACTAGCCAATAGGATCCAACAACACATTAAGAAAATTATTCACCATGACCAAGAGATTTATCCCGAATGCAAGTCAGGTTCAACCTCGTAAAACAATTCAATTTGATTCAATGCATATCAGCAAGAGAAAAACCAAGAACCATATGATCCTCTCATATAGATGCCAGAGAAAGCATTTGACAAAAAATACAGCATCCATTCTATCAAAACTCTTCAAGTGTAGGATAGAGGGAACTTTCCTCGATATCTTATAACCATCTACGAAAAGCCCACAGCAAATATCATTCTCAATGGGGAAGCCTGGACCTTTCCCTAGATCAGAACCAACAGGGATGTCCCCCACTCTCACCACTGCTATTCAACATATGTAATGGAATTCCTAGCCTCAGCAACAACAACAAAAAGACCATAAAGGCATTCAAATTGGCAAAGAAAAGTCAAACTCTCCCTCTTCGCCGATGACATGATCTTCTACATACGAAAACCCAAAAGCCTCCACCACCCAAGATTTGCTAGAATCATACAGCAATTTGTAGCGTGGGCAGGGATACAAAATCAATGCCCAAAATCAATGGCATTCCCTATACCTAACAATGAGACTGAAGAAAAGAGAAATTAAGGATCAATCCCAATTTTACAAATGCACCCAAAAGCATAAGAACCTAGGAATAAACCTAACCAAAGAGGTAAAGGATCTATACCCTAAAAACTAAGAACACTTCTGAAAGAAATTGAGGAAGACACAAATGAGATGGAAAAATATTCCATGCTCAGGATGGCAGAATTAATATTGTTAAAATGTCAATACTACCCAAGGCATTTAACACTATATATGCAATCCCTATCAAAAATACCATGGGACTTTCTTCAGAGACTTTAGAACAAATTATTTTAAGATTTTGGTGGAACTCAGAAAAGACCCGAATAGCCAGGGGAATTCTAAAAAGAAAACCATATCTGGGGGCATCACATGCCAGATTTCAGTTGTACTACAAAGCTGTGGTCATCAAGACAGTGTGGTACTGTCACAAAAACAGACACAAATAGACCAATGGCAACAGAATAGAAGGAATCCAGAAATGGAACCCTGAACTTTATGGTCCCACTAAGATTCGACAAGGAGGAAAGAAGATCCACTGGAAGAAAGACAGTCCCTTCAATAAATGTGCTGGAAAATTGTCATCCACCAGCAGAAACAATGAAACTAGACCACTCTCTTGCACCATACACAAAGATAAACCTCAAATAGGATGAAAGATTTAAATGTGAGACCAAGGACTCCATCAAAACCTAGGAGAAGAACACAGGCACAACCCTTTTATGAACTTGGGCCACAGTAACATGCTGCAAGTTACATCAATCGAAACAAAGAAACAAAAGAAAAAAAAAAACAAAAAATGACTATGGGGACTTCATCACGATAAGAAGCATTTTGCACAGCAAAGGATACAGTCCACAAAATCTCAAAGACAACCTACAGAATGGGAGAAGATATTTGCAAATAACATATCAGATAAGGCTAGTTTTCCAAAATCTATAAGAACTTATTAAACCTCACACAAAGAAAACAAACAATCAATCATGAAATTCAAAAGACATGGAAGAGAAATTCTCCACAGAGAAGACAATAGAAACAGGCCAACATGCACATGAGAAAATGCTCTTGCATCACTGCCAACAGGAAATACAAATCAAAACCACAATGAGATAACATACCTCACACCATGAAATGGGGAAAAATTAATAAGGCAGGAAACAACAAATTTGGGAGAGGATGCGGAGAAAGGGAACCCTCTTACACTGTTGTGAATGTGAACTGGTGCAGCCACTCTGGAAAACTGTGTGGAGGTTCCTCAAGAATTAAAAATAGACCTGCCTACGACCCAGCAATTTGCACTGTATAGGGATTAACCCGAAAAAAAATTTTTTTCAGATGCACTGAAACTCCGGGGCACCTGCACCCCTGTTTCTAGCAGCCATGTCCACAATAGCCATACAGTGAAGGAGCCTCGGTGCCCATCAAAGATGATAAAAATGGGGGAATAAAGAAGATGTGGTTTATGTAATACAATGGAATATTACTCAGAGCATTAGAAACAACAAATACCACACCATTTGCTTCAACGTGGATGGAACTGGAGGGTATTATGCTGAGAAGTAAGTCAATCGGAGAATGACAAACAGAGTATTTCTCACACATTTGGGGAATTGAATAATAGTGAAGGGAATATAAGGGAAGGTAGACGAAATGTGTGGGAGATTCTGAAAGGGACACAGAACATAAAGACTTCTAACTCTGGAAAATGACCCTAGGGGTGGTGAAGGGGAGGATGGCGGGGGTTGGTGTGAATGGGTGACGGGCACAGGAGGGGAGCACTTGACGGGAATGACACTGGGTGTTATTCTGTTATGTTGGTAAATTGAACACCAATAAAAATTAATTAAAAAAAAAAAAAAAATAAAAAAGAAAACCTAGCGTTATTGGCTGCTTTGTTGACTTCACTTTATGTATCTCTTTAAATAATCTGGATTAGCCACATAGCAATTTCTTTATCTTGGATAAATCACCTAACTTTCCTTGACTTAAACTTGAACATAAAATGAACTGTTTGCTAGGGTCCCTTGACCTATATGGTTTCAGGACTTCTTTGGCTTCTGGTCTGGACTAGTGGTTTTGGATGTGATATCTCTAACACAATACAAGTGATTTAAATAACATTGTAGATTCTCCAGAAATGATTCAGTTTTCTGGATTCATTGATGCCCACTCTAGTGTGAAGGATGTCATTGAGTGATGTGTGGAATTTCTTCATCTTCTGGAGAAATATAGTGACTACAGTCTTATTAGAGAGGTACCATGCAGTAACTTGTGAGAAATTTAATTTTTGCTAAGTTAATTTTCATAAACCATGGTATAAATTGGAAATGACATTCTTCTCATTTAAAATAAGATGGAAACGTATCTATTCACATGAGAACTCTTTAGAAATTGAAAAGTTGATCATTCTAAAATTCTGAGTAGAAAAATTTTTCTAAATTTTATCAAACTATAACTTTAAGAATGTTTTAAATGGATAATTTTCTTAGGGTTTAGAAGATTAAATGAATGGTAGCTGTATTTTATGTTAAAATTTTGTAGTAGACCTAAGACCTGATTATTCCACCAATCATTGCCTGACTGGCAATGATTTCTATGGGGTGTTTATAAATAAGTGTTTGGATATTCTTGTCAGTCTCAAAATAGAATCTAGACTAGTGTATCAACATGGTTTAGAAGTGCTCTTCATCTTTATAGTTAGCCAATCTGGAATATGAAAGAGCTTTTCTCATTTTATGAAACTAACAAAAGAAACTCTTTGAAATTTAATAAACCTTTTGGAAGTAAACCTGAAGATGAAGCAGAACATCTCAATGCCTTTAGTTTCACAGCCCAAAGCACCATTATTTATAAAATTATAGGGCCTGGCCTGTTTTACCAGGACCATGATCCATTTGGCTACAGAAATGTTAACAGCTTTTTAATGCTTCTGCTACCTGCACAAATCATAGACCTTTAAGATAAGTGAAGAAAAAACCAAATCTTTCCTATCAGTCATTTCTTCTTTATAAAACTTCTTTCAGGGAAGACTGGGTGGCTCAGCGGTTGGTTTAGTGCCGCCTTTGGCCCAGGGCATGATCCTGGAGACCCGGGATCGAGTCCCGCATCGAGCTTCTTGCATGGAGCCTGCTTCTCCCTCTGCCTGTGTCTCCACCTCTCTGTCTCTGTTTCTCATGAATAAATAAATAAAAATCTTAAAAATAAATAAATAAATAAAACTTCTTTCACAGATATTTCATGTATTTAGATTTCCTAATGCTAGACTGAAGTTGAAAGATAATTTTGCTCTCAAGCAATTACCTAAAAATTTTTGCCTCTAGTGTGAGAAACTAAGTATCTGAAGAAAAGGAATGGAAAAGAGATTTTTTTCAAACCGTGTTCCTTTTTGTGCCTCTAATGTATAAGTTCTATGAATTTAAGTGTGTGTGTGTGTGTGTGTGTGTGTGTGTGTGTTTATGTGTGTATAAGAACTGATGATGAATAGGTAAATAATTTGGCTGTGGGACTCATCCACCAAAAGTATATTAAGCTAGGGGTTGTGTTAAAAAAAAAAAAAAGGAAATGTTTTCGTAGCCAAAACTGTAATTAAAGAAACACTATTTTGTACTTCTAGATTTCTATCTATTTCTCTTTAATATTCAGGTTATTACTGAAATCAGTGATCCAATAACATTTTAGATTATAATAAAATGGTTTTCTTAAGGCAATAAAAGAATAGCATCCTGACTGAGTAGTTTTCTTTCTTTTTTTTTTTTTTTTTTAGTAGTTTTCAGAATAAAGAAGCAAACATGGTATTCCTGAAGGATCAGCAAAGAGTGGTCTGCTGATCCTAGCATTCAAAGTAGGTGAAGACTCTTCCAGTTCAGATAGTTTAACTTTCTTTTCATGATAGTAGACCCTAAAGCCCCTGGGATCCATTTTTCTGCATGAACCATTTATTCTCTTTACCATCCTTAGGGCTTAGGAAAAATGATCTCTTCCAGAGTTATTATGGGGCACACAAAAATGCTCAACAAAGTCAAATCCAATGTTATCTGTTTTTTAAATTGGTCTTCCTGGATCTTAAGTGATAGCTTGCTATGGAGGTATAGTTTAATTTAATCTTTTATTTTTTTTAATTTATTTTTTATTTTTTATTTATTTATGATAGTCACAGAGAGAGAGAGAGAGAGAGAGAGAGAGAGGCAGAGACACAGACAGAGGGAGAAGCAGGCTCCATGCACCGGGAGCCCGACGAGGGATTCGATCCCGGGTCTCCAGGATCGCGCCCTGGGCCAAAGGCAGGTGCCAAACTGCTGCGCCACCCAGGGATCCCTAATTTAATCTTTTAAATTTATTTTTTGATGTGTACAATTCCATGCCATTTAGTATATATGTACAACTATGGCTACTATCTAATTCTGGAACATTTTCATTACCCCATAAGGAAGCCTACAAATCATTATAGACACTTCCCATTCCTCCTTCCTCCTAGTCCTTGATAGCTACTAATCTGTCTCCTGTTTCTGTGATCTTTTTTTTTTTTTGGCCTATTCTTAAATTTCGTATAAATGAAATCATATAATAAAGGACACTTTGTGTCTTTTTTCACTTAACATGATATTTTCAAGGCTCCACTCATATTCAGCATGTATCAGTACTTCATTTCTTGTTATGGCCAAATGATGTTTCATTCTAGAGATGTAACACATTTTGCATCCATCAATTAATGAGCATTTGGGTTATTTCCACAATGGGGCTGTCATGAATAATGCTGCTATAAACATTCATGTACAGGTTTGTTTTTTAGACTTATATTTTCAGTTCTCTGAGGCATAACCTTATACACTGAATTGCTGGATATATGGTAATTCTGTTTTAGAACTGCCAAAATATTTCCCAAAGTGGTTGGACCATTTTACATTCCTACCAGTAGTGTGTGAGGGTTCTAATTTCTCTCTATTCTTGTTGCTTATTATTGTTGATATCTCATGATTTTGATTTGCATTTTGGAAATGACCAATGATGCTGATCTTTTTTTCATGTGTTTATTGGACATTTATATATCCTCTTTGGAAAAATTCCCTATTTAGATCCTTTGCCCATTTTTATGTGACTATTTTTCTTTTTGTTGAATTAATGTTATATGTTATATGTTCTGGGTACCAGTCCCTTCTCATAGACATGCTTTGTGAATGTTTTATTCCCTTCTGTGGGTCTTCTTTTCACTTTCTTGATGGTGTTATTTGAAGCACAAAATATTTTAGTTTTGATGAAGTACAGTTTATCCATTTTTTAACTTTTGTTGCTTGTGATTTTGACATGATACCTAAGAAACCAGTAACGGCACCTAGGTGGCTTAGTAGTTGAGCATCTGCCTTTGGCTCAGGACATGATCCTGGGGTCCTGGGATTGAGTCCTGCATCAGGCTCCCCACAAGAAGGCTGCTTCTCCCTCTACCTATGTCTCTGCCTCTGTGTGTGTGTGTGTGTCTCTCATGAATAAATTAAAAAAGAAAAAAGAAAAAGAAACAAACCAGTAACAAATCCAAGGCAATGAAGATTTACCTCAGGTTTGCCTATGAGCTTTATAGTTGTAGATCTTACAGGTAACATCTATATTTGGAGTTTATTTTTGTTTATGGTGTGAGGAAGGGATCTAGCTTCATTCTTTTGTGTATGGATTTCCAGTTGTCCCCATACCCTTTGTTAAAAAGACTACTCTTTCCCTATTGAATTGTGCTGGCTTCTTTGTCAAAAATCAATTGATCATAAATGTAAAGGTTTAATTTTGGACTCTCATTTCTATTCCACTTACCTAAATGTCTATCTTTAAGCAAGTATCATACTGTATTGATAGCTTTGTAGGAAGCTTTAAAATTGGGGAAGTGTGAGTCCTCCAAATGTGTTCTTCCCCTCCTCCCACACACATTGTTTTATCTATTCTTGGTTCCTCCCAACTCAATATAAATTTTAGATCAGCTTTCAATTTCTGCAATAATATATTTTGATAGGGATTAAATTGAATTTGTAGATCAACTTGGGGAGTCTTGCCAAAAATAACAATATTAAGTCTTCCAATCCATAAGCACCAAATAAACGTATCTACATTTCTTTGATTTTTTTCAATAATATTGTGTAGTTTTCAGTGTATAAGTCTTGTACTTCCTTGGTTAAATTTATTCTTGAGTATTTTATTCTTTTCAAAGCTATTGTAAATATAACTATTTCTTGATTTTTAGATTGTTCATTGCTAGTGTATCAAAATGTGATTAATTTTTGTGTACTGATCTTGTGTCCTTCAACTCTGCTAACCTTGTTTATTAATTCTAGTAGGTTTCCGTGGGAGTCTAAGGCTTTGAATGTTATGAGAATACCATCCTTTTCCTCCTATTCCTGCAGCTTATATGTGTGTGTGTGTGTGTGTGTGTGTGTGTGTATAAACTTGATCCAATTTTAGCTTTTTAGGTGTAAGGGTGGATTGAATAACATGCTATATTCCACACTGTCCTCTCCTGACTTATGACCTCATTTTCATAGACAGGAGGAATAACAATCTATTATATGACCATTCTCAAGGGCATTGCTGGCTGTATTGCAGAACCTTGGCAGTGGGTAGTGGTTTGCAGCCTCAATTTTAAAGCATGCAGCCTGATGGCAGTTTTTAGATAAAGCATCTTAATAGAGCTTTCAAGTCACTCATGACTAGGATGGTCATATAATTTTTCATCACCTTGGGACACTTAAGATTTAATGGGGCAGGGGGAATGTGTGCTATTAATTATTATGCCAGTACAACAGGCATAAACTCCAAATATTCTGGACAAATAGGAGGTATGATCACCTTTGCCATAACAGATTCTCAACAGGAAGATTCTCAAGTGTAAATTAGACAAAATGAAAAGGGCAAGCCAGGGGCAGAGGATTTGTTACTAGAAGGTGCATATGGATTCAGTGGTGGAGAACAAGAGTTAGAAAGGCCAGATAATGAAGGATGCTCTATGCTGATATACTGGTTAAGACCATGGGCCCTAGACCTAGATTGCCTAGTTAAATATCTGCTACCTGTTAGCTGTGTGAATTTAAGCAAGTTACTTAACCTCTCAGTGCTGTAGCCTACTCAAGTACAAGATGGGTTTAATAGTAGTCTTATCTAATAGAGTTGTTATGAGAATATAAATTAAAGATTTAAAATGGTGCTTGCCATATAGTGTGTTGTTATGTAAATATTAATCATGAATGCTAAATATCTGCAGTGATTAATTGTGATTTGGATGGGGATGTATGTTGAATGCACAGTCCAGGAGCTCACTGATTAGTGGGACTTTGACACTGGGACTTTGAAAAATACATGCTTTTGACCATATTATAGCTGAGAGGAACCTGTAGTGGATTTGCCATAACCTACCTTTTCAGCAAGTGGTCTGCACTGAATCTCTGTGTCTTTTAAATATTTCAGAAGCTATTTCCCATTTCCTTTTCAAAATATAGCCTTGGGAGAGTGTTTTAAAAAGCTTGAAAGTTTCATGAGATTAGTAGGAATCAGCACGGCCTTCATAGTATGAAATTATCAGCTACCCAGAAACCAGCCTTATGGAGTGGCATGTTAATTGATGTTCTGAAGTCTAATTTCAAACTATTAAACTCTGAGAAGCATTAAGGTTATTTTTCCACTTTTTCAGTAGCATGTAACTGAAACACTGGGAGATTATTCTAGAGAGATACCCATAAGTTAGCTCAACTTGCCAGGTAAGATAACTCATTGGTAAAAAATCTAGGAAAGTCAAATACAGTATTTTTCTCTCTGACTTCAATAATTTTCTTCACTTCCTTATAGAAGAAATATTTAAGATTTTAGATAATTATTTGTCTGATTTTATCTTATTTTTTTGAAGGTCCAAAAAATAGAATATTGGAGAGCGGGGCAAGACAGTGGAGGAGCAGGGGCCTCACCTCCCCGGCCCCACCAACTCACCTAGATGACTTTAAAACCAGCCTGAGGGGGATCCCTGGGTGGCTCAGTGGTTTAGCACCTGCCTTTGGCCCAGGGCGGGGTCCTGGAGTCCTGGGATTGAGTCCCCGGTTGGGCTCCTGGCATGGAGCCTGCTTCTTCATCCTCCTGTGTCTCTGCCTCTCTCTCTCTCTCCTCTATCATGAATAAGTAAATTTTAAAAATTAAGAAAAAAAAAAAAAAGACAACAGCCTGACCGCCTATGAATTTGACCTGAGATTTAAAGAGAGAACAGCTAGAATGCTACAGAGAGAAGGGTTTTCCCTTCTAGCAAGGTAGGAAGGCAGAAAAAAATAAAATACAAAAGAATCCAGTGGGGGAGGGGCCCCAAGGAAGTCGGCTATGGTGGGGGTGGGAGCCTCGAGGACAGGAAGGCCCCACCTGGAGAAGTGGGAACTTTAAATATCGGCCCAGATCCTTCCTGGAGGGAAGGCCCTCAGCAGGGAGCTCGGGCAGGATCCCAGGAGGGGCAGTGGAGCCTCCAGCCTCCTGGGGTCACTAACAGAGGGAGGTGCCCCCAGGGGAGAGCACCGCACACAACGCACACACCAGGCCAGTCTCGGTGAAAGGTTGGAATGCACCTGGGGGAGCCTCGGGAGAAGCCAGTAGGTGGCACCAGGGGGAGGGGGCTGCAGCTGTGCCCTGCTGCCTTCGGGAGCTGCGGCCTGGGAGCGGGATTCCAGCTGCGCAAGCCCGGGATCCCAGGGCACTGGGGGACACAGGCGGGATCCTGTGCTCTGCACCGCACCCCCCCCCACACACAGGTGGAGGCGGGGAAGGCCCAGGACAGTGAGGACTCTCCTGCCACCTTCAACCCGGAGCTGTGCAGGTCAGTACCCCCGCCCCCGGGAGCATCCAGGCCAGGGCAGACTGGGAGACTGTGGTAGTTACTGGGGGAGCTGACTCCAGGGCTGGGGACCTGGCCACCACCAGTGTTGTCATTTCTCCTTGTGTCATTGTGTGCTGGGGGTGGGGCAGGGAACAGGGGCCTCATGGGGTAAACAGCTCCAACTGAGCCTGGCACCTGGCAGGGGGCGGGGTAGCTTTCCCAGGTGCACACATCTGAGAGTCAGAACAGCAGTGCCCCCCACCCCCCAGAAGACTGGAAGGACAAGGGAAGAGTAAGTTCTTGACCCAGCAGCACCGGAAAGCTCCAGGGGAAGTCGAGGGGTTTACAGTATATAGAACTAGAGTACCCCTCCTTCCCCCCTCCCCCCTTTTCCAGTACAACTTGTTTTTATATCAGACTAAAAATTTCCAATACTTTTTCCCTTTTCCCACCTTAACTACAATATTTTACCAACTCTTTATTTTTAAGTTTCTTCCTTTTTGACTTTCATATTTCTACAGTTATAGGTCTTAGATATATTCTAAGATATATTAGATATATTCTAATCCACTTCTAGATTCTCCTCAACATACTCAATTCAATTTTTGGAGATATATGAGATATATTTATTTGTTGTGTTTCTCTGCCTCATTTTGTTCTACAATGGCAGAAGTTAATACCTTCTAAAACATGACCAGCATGTACCCAGAACCAAGTGGACACAATGCTGGTTCATTCTGTGAGATTATATTCTCTCCCCATTCCCATTCTGCCCCCCTCTTTTATATCGTTTATGTTTGGTGGTGGGGCTCACTACAAGTATTGCTGGTTTATATAAATTTGGACTGAGCATCTTCTAACAACAGAACTTACTACACTTAGAACCAAGAGGATCACCCTCTAGGACCCTTTGGGTAGACTACATTCTCCCTCCACTACAACTTCATTACCACCACCATCTCCCAGTCTTCCCCATTTTTCTTCTTCTTCTTCTTCTTCTTCTTCTTCTTCTTCTTCTTCTTCTTCTTCTTCTTCTTTTTAACTTTTTTCCTCTTTATTTTGCTTTTTTCTCTTCTTTTTCCTTTTTCCTTTTTGTCCTTCTTCTTTGGGATTCTGGCCCTTTATTTTTTACTACTTTGTTTTAAAATTTGTTTTACACTTTAGTAGTCCTTTTGTTTTATTTTTTTCTGATCTTTGTTTTCATTTTCTGATCTCTGACCTTGTCAGAATCATCTAGGGTGAAATTTATGTAGGTTGTGGTTGATATTTTTGACTTCTTGTCTCAGCCCACTCATACAGTCACTCTGCACTGACTAGAGGGAAGAACTCACAACAAAAGAAAGAATCAGAAACAGTATTCTCTGCCAGAGAGTTGCAGAATATGGATTACAATTTTATGCAGAAAGCCAATTCAGAAGCAATTATAAAGCTACTGATGGCTCTGGAAAAAGTGCATAAAGTATTCAAGAGACTTCATGACTGCAGAATTTAAATCTAATCAGGCTGAAATTAAAAATCAATGAAATGACGTGCAATCCAAACTGGAGGTCCTAATGATGAGGGTTAATGAGGTGGAAGAAAGAGTGAGTGACATAGAAGATAAGTTGGCAAGGAAGGAAGCTGAAGAAAATAGAGAAAAACAATTAAAAGACCATGGGGAAAGGTTAAGGGAAATAAATGATAGCCTCAGAAGGAAGAATCTGCGTATAATTGGAGGTCCAGAAAGTCCCAGGAGGAACTGAGGGCCTGAAAGCATATTTGAACAAATCATAGCTGAGAACTTCCCTAATTTGGGGAGGCAAACAGGCATTCAGATCCAGGGGATAAAGGGGTCCCCCCAAAACCAATGAAAACTGTTCAACACCTTGACATTTAATAGTGAAACTTGCAAATACCAAAGATAAAGAGAAGATCTTTAAAGCAGCAAGAGACAAGAGATGCCTAACTTATATGGGGATAAATATTAGATTAACAGCAGACCTCTCCACAGAGACCTGGCAGGCAGGATAATTCAGGGTACTAAATGAGAAGAACACACATCCAAGAATACTCTATCCAGCAAGGCTCTCATTCAGAATAGAAGGAGAGATAAAGAGCTTCCAAGATAGGCAGAAACTGAAAGAATATGTGACCACCAAACCAGCTCTGCAAGAAATATTAGGGGACCCTGTAAAAGAAAGAGGAAGCCCAAAAAAATAATCTACGAAAACAGGGAATGAATAGGTAATACAATGACACTAAATTCATATCTTTCAATAGTTACTCTGAACGTGAATGGGCTAAATGATCCCATCAAAAGACGCAGGATTTTGGACTGGATAAAAAAGCTAGACTCATCTATTTGCTGTCTACAAGAGACTCATTTTAGACCTAAGGACACCTCCAGCCTGAAAATGAAAGGTTGGTGAACCATTTACCATTCAAATTGTCCTCAGAAAGCTGGGATAGCAATCCTCATATCAGATAAATTAAAGTTTATCCCAAAGACTGTAGTAAGAGATGAAGGGGGATAGTATATCAAACCTAAAGGGTCTATCTAACAAGAAGACCTAACCATATTTATGCCCCTACTGTGGGAGTGGCCAAGTATATCAATCAATTAATAACCAAAGTAAAGACATATTATTAATAATAATACACTAATAGTAGGAGACTTCAACATGGCACTTTCTGCAAATGACAGATTTTCTAAGCACAACATCACCAAAGAAAAAAGGGCATTAAATGATACACTGGACCAGATGGATTTCACAGATATAGGCAAAACCTTCCATCCGAATGCAACAGAATACACATTCTTCTCAAGTGCACATGGAACTTTCTCCAGAATAGACCACATACCGGGGCACAAATCAGGTCTCAACCTATACCAAAAGATTGGGATTGTCCCCTGCATATTTTCAGACCATAATTCTTTGAAACTAGAACTTAATCACAGGAAGAAATTTGGAAGAAACTCAAACACGTGGAGGTTAAAGAGCATCATATTTAAAGATGAATGGGTCAACCAGGAAATTAGAGAAGAATTAAAAAAATTTATGGAAACTAATGAAAATGAAGATACAACTTTTCAAAATCTTTGGGATACAGCAAAAACTGTCCTAACAGGGAAATACATCACAATACAAGCATCCCTGAAAAAATTGGAAAAAACTCAAATACACAAGCTAACCTTTCACCTATAGAAATGGGAGAAAGAACAGCAAATAAAACCTACACCAAGCAGAAGAAGAGAGATAATAAAGATTCTAGCAGAACTCAGTGAAATAGAGACCAGAAGAACTGTAGACAGATCAACAAAACCAGGAGTTGGCTCTTTGAAAGAATTAATAAGATAGATAAACCAATTAGCCAGGGTTATTAAAAAGAGAAAGGACTCAAATTAATAAAATCATGAATGAAAAAGGAGAGATCACCACCAATACCAAGGAAATACAAACTATTTTAAAAATGTATTATGAGCAGCTATATGCCTATAAATTAGGCAATCTAGAAGAAATGGATGCATTTCTGGAAAACCACGAATTACCAAAACTGGAACAGGAAGAAATAGAAAACCTGAACAGGCCAATAACCAGGGAGGAAATTGAAGCAGTCATCAAAAACCTCCCAAGACACAAAAGTCCAGGGCCAGATGGCTTCCCAGGAGAATTCTATCAAACGTTTAAAGAAGAAAGAATATCTATTCTACTAAAGCTGTTCCAAAAGATAGAAAGGGATGGAATACTTCCAAACTCGTTTTATGAGGCCAGCATCACTTTAATTCCAAAACCAAAGACCCCACCAAAAAAGAGAATTATAAACCAATATCCCTGATGAATACAGATGCAAAAATTCTCAACAAGATACTAGCCAATAGGATCCAACAGTACATCAAGAAGATTATTCACCATGACAAGTGGGATTTATCCCCGGAATGCAAGGTTGGTTCAACACTCGTAAAACAATCAACGTGATATATCACATCAACAAGAGAAAAAACAAGAACTATATGATCCTCTCAATAAATGCAGAGAAAGCATTTGACAAAATACAGCATCAATTCCTTATCAAAACTCTTCAGAGTGCAGGGATAGAGGGAACATTCCTCAACATCTTTAAGGCAAGGGAAACAAAAGCAAAAATGATCTATTGGCACTTAATCAAGTTAAAAAGCTTCTACACAGAAAAAAAAAAAGTCATAAAAATGAGACAACCTACAGAATGGGAGAAGATCTTTGCTTACGACAGATAAAGGGCTAGTATCCAAGATCCATAAAAAAACATATTAAACTCGGGATCCCTGGGTGGCACAGTGGTTTGGTGCCTGCCATTGGCCCAGGGCGCAATCCTGGAGACCCGGGATCGAATCCCACATCGGGCTTCCGGTGCATGGAGCCTGCTTCTCCCTCTCTCTCTCTCTGTGTCTGTGTCTCTGCCTCTCTCTCTCTCTCTCTGTGACTATCATAAATAAATAAAAAATTAAAAAAAAACTTATTAAACTCAACAGCAAAGAAACAATCCAATTATGAATTAACAAATGTTGGAAAGGATGTGGAGAAAGGGAACCCTTTTGCACTGTTGGTGAGAATGTGACCTGGTACAGCCACTCTGGAAAACTATTTGGGGGTTCTGCAAAGAGTTAAAAATAGAGCTACCCTACAACCCAGCAATTGCACTGCTGGGGATTTACCCCAAAGATAAGATGTAGTGAAAAGCCAAGACACCTGCACCCCAATGTTTATAGCAGCAATGTCCATAATAGCCAAACTGTTGAAGAAGCCTCGGTATCCATCAAAAGATGAATGGATAAAGAAGATGTGGTCTGTATATACAATGGAATATTACTCAGCCTTTAGAAATGACGAATACTCATCATTTGCTTCAACGTGGATGGAACTGGAGGGTATTATGCTGAGTGAAGTCAGTCAATTGGAGAAGGACAATCCTTATATGCTTTAACTCATATGGGAAATATAAAAAATAGTGAAAGGGATTATAGGGGAAAGGAGGGAAAATGAGTTGGAAGAGTCAGAGAGGGTGATAAAACATGAGAGACTCCTAATTCTGGGAAATGAATAAGGGGTAGTGGAAGGAAAGGTGTGCCTGGGGATGGGGTGACTGGGTGATGGGCATGGAAAATTGAACTACAATAAAAAATATGCAAAAAATAAAAAATTGAATATTTAGTTGTATTTAGAAGCTATATATTCAATAGGATTAAAATTTGCTCAGAATGTGAAAAATGTTAACTATGAGAAGAACTTCACTGAAAATTCATCTTTGGCTCACTCTAAAAGGAAATTCATTTTTTTTCTTTTTTATCAATTTCTCTAAGGTAACAATAAGAAGTTGGGACCATGTATTACTGTTTTAGATATGATGTGCTATGAACCCATTTGTAATTGTCAGGCATTAGAGTAGATATGGATTCAAAATTCAAGATGGGGTTTTTGTCACACTCCAGTTGGTGGTATATATGAAATAAGGGGACTTGGATATTGATCTAGGAAATAGGCTTGAATTTTTTATGTGGGCTCTTTTTATATTAGGAGGTAGCTTTCTTTAATAAGATTTTGTATTTAGCTTTTTGCCTTTTAGATGACTTTCGGCATCAGCTTATAATTAAAAAAAAAGATATTCAACTTTTGTTGAATATAAAAATTAGTAGATGGCTGTTTTCTTTAAGCTGAGTGGTTTTTTTTTCCTACAAAGAAATTATAGGACTTCTTTAAAACTTACTTCTACATTCAACGTAAGCTTTATTTTATAAAATACAGAACTATTTTAAAGAGATTTGCCATTCTCACCTTAGAGCACTGAGTATCTTTGCCATTGAAAGGCTCCTAGTGTGGTTTCATTGCTTGTGAAAATTATCAGTTTAGTAGCCATCCATGATCATGGGAAGAAGGAAGTATTGGGATTCTCTATTGTGAGGGTTGGTAAAGGATTCTTTCTCCTATGTATGCTGAGATTTGAGAAGCAGGACCTCAAATAAAGCAGCTTTGGAACTTCTGAGAGAGAAGGAATACATATCCCAGCTCTCTTCCCCAGAACCTGTGGCTGGGGTGGTGAGCCAGGGTGCATCCTGTGTTCCTGATAGGCCCAAAGATTAGAGGAACTAGGAGTTCCCAGAGATAAAATTTCCTTGAGGAAAGCATACCAATACTGTCAACTTGGGATCAGAACACATGTTCCCTGGGAGGCCTGATTTCAGTTGCTGCTTATGCATAAAAGTAACAATTTTTCTTTAAGAATATTTAGATTACAGCAATTAAAATTTTCAACAGACCCTAAATGACCAGGAGCTAGGTTTGCCATATTTAAAATAACGGACACCCTGCCCAAGCATATGAAATATACTTAACATTTTATTTCACTGATATAAATTAACAAACACATAACAAACACATAACATGAAAAGGAAAACCCTCATATTGTTCCAGCAAATTTTATTAGCTGTGAGCACAAGCTAAGTGACAGACCCTTTTCTTGACTAAACTTGAGTCAGTCTCTTCTCTGCTCTCCCTAACTCAATCTTGACCTTTGGGCTTCTGAGTTTGTCTTTGCCTTGCACAAGTCTAGCAAGAATCCTAAGTTGGTTTAGCATTACTCCCTCACTCTTGATAATTGATCTGCCTTGAAATGCAATCTGATTTCTCACCTGCCACCCTTGGTATCTCATGGCCCTGGCCTTCTTCCAGCAAGAATCTTGTCCAGCTGCTTTGGCCAGAATCTCCCCTTATGCCTGATGTTTCCTCTTAGGAATTTCCATCCCCGGCTCTGCGCCTCCTCCTTGCCTATCAACCACCACTTGTCCATGCTGCAGTTCTGTACTGAAGTCTTTTTCCCCTGTACTACAATAGTTTTGGAATAAAATGTGGTTTTACAACTTCAGTTACTGTCCAACTCTGGTTTTCTTTGATATAGGTAAGCTTGAAAGAAACTCAATACATAATTGTCAAATATTATTCATTATGTCCTTAATCCATGGAATTAAGTGTTATTAGTAAACTGATCTCTATCCTGCCCCTGTCACATTGCATTAACAGGGCTGTATTTGCTTTTGGAGATGCCCATGGACCATGCATTAAGTATTAGGGAAGGAAAGGACGTGAAAATGAGAAAGAAGATAATCTAATTTATTGAATAAACACCATTTGGAGATTGGTAAATACGCCAATAGTTAATGCTGAAATGAGGGGATGTCCATGCATAGCAGTTAGTATGTGCTCCTTATCCATATACTTCTGTCCCCTGGGTTTGACTCAGACCAAGGGTTTGGCTAGCCCCAGAGCTGCTCCAGCCTTCGTAGAGAACATAAAGGCCAGGGGTGGTCAGTAGGGGTCAGGAGACACCCAGCTCAAAACTCTAGTGACAAAGATAGACAAAGCCTTCCTGTTTCCACAGCTGAATATAGATTAGGGTCCACACTGAAATGGCAGTGGAAATTTTCAGCACAAAATAGTGATTGATGAGTCAGGTGAGCTCAGAATCCAGCTGCAGATAATTCCTGCTGAACCATCTTTCCCTGCACTATGATTGCAAAGCCTTCGTACTTGGAGGAGGTGCTATGGTAGAGTCAGAGGAGTACGGGCTTTGGGTCAAAGAGACCCATGGCACCTCCCATATCAGCTGTGCTGTTCGTTAACTACCAAAATAGGAGCCATGCCATGTGTTCCCCTGTGCCTCAGTTTTCTTACCTGCAGACGGTTCTATGCAAAAGGTGCTTAGAACAATGCCCTTTATTATCAATTCAACAGAGAAGAGGGAGCACTTACTATGTGCTGTATACAAAGGTAGGCTCTAGGGCACAACAGTGGAGCTTACAGTCTGGTTAAAAACAGACAAAAAAGACAAGTGAAAATGCAAATAAATAATGCAATTATGAAGTATTTCCTAACAATGAAGAAAAAACAACACATGATATAGGTATAGACAGTAACTGTGGTATGTTACAGCAGATGGTATGATTAGGCTGATGAATCTTTAAATTGATTAAAAATAGCCTTTTACCTTAACCTCTTGTCCTCATCCTGTTTGGGAAAGGATATCCTTGACTGGGAAAATGAAATCTTCAAGGCCTAAGCGTGCTCCATGAAGTAAGGATGTCAGGGCCAGGTTAGGTGTGTCTTGTGGGTTATGAAAAGGAATTTGGATTGGTATTTAAACTGGGTGAGGAATGGATTGGCACATGGTTAACATCAAACCTGTGGTGTGGTGGTTATTACTATTCCAATCTGACTTTTATGGGGTATTAATCATGTCTTCCAGAAGTAAACAGGTAAATATATTGTAGGTAAAAAACAAAACCAAAATATACCTGAATAAAATTTCATCAAAGAGCAATCTGATTTCTCTTTACTGTTAATGTTTTTGGCAACAGTTTAGTTTGTCAGCTATTTTCTTCAATTAAAACATGAACTGGTATATAACAAAATAGTGCCTCCACCGAGATTATTTAAATTTTATTATTCAGCTACCAGATCTTCATCTGCTCCTGTAAGACAAAGGGGAGACTTTTAAAATGTTGCTTATATCTACTTGGGGAGACACACTGGTTATTAGAGTTGAAGAGCATTTAGGTCAATCTCTCTTTAGATAATACATATAAATGAAAGTTTCCAAGCCTAAATCAAAAAATGCATATGTATTGATAATGTAACAAATACCAAAATTGGGTATGAAGATTAAGGACACAGAAAACATTCTGTAGATGGTCAAGATATTACAGGAAGTAAATATATATCCATAAACAGAGTACAGCCTAAAGAGTTTGCTAGGCTATCATTTTCCACATCCAAATCTTTATTGGCTATGTATATATATGGCTCTCAATCTTCAGTATGGGTGTAGAAGAAACATCTGTGGTTCAAAGTTTTAAGGATAGTTCTGTTTCCTCTCTCCACCACAATCCACTCGTTAGAACTAAAATATAGTAGAATTATGTTGATGTCAAACTCTTGTGATGTCTTTGTAGAAATGATTTGTTCTATGTAACTGCGTGTGCATGTTTGCATGTGTGTATGTGTTGTGTGTGTCCGTAGTAAAGTAATGAATGGGAGAGGCAGGGTAGTGTACAAGGGAGAGAATCACAACATAAACATAGGTGAAGTCTCATTAAATCCACATCCATACATATCAAATATGTGCATAGTTCCTGAGGTATTAAGATTTCCTTACAACTTTCTGCAAGAGGATCATAGAACCATCTAACAAGTTAAATAATTAAGAAAAATTCCAACAACTAGTTTTGCTTTGTGAAACTATGTGAACTGCTTCTACTGATCCCCATATTTCAAAAAGTTAATACTAAATAAAACAAAAACAAAACAAAAAAGCAGAACATGGAAGACAACATAGATAAGATTACAGGGGACAACATCCGAAGATCTCTATCATGTCCCAAGGCTCAGGACATTTCCTAAAGACCTCAACTCAGGGTATAGCTACTTTTCCTTTTAAGATCTGTTTAAGGCAGATGTGTTGTAAAAATTTGACTTTCCTACATTTTTTTTTTCTCATTCTCAAGGACCTGACTTTGAGATCAGGGTCATATAATGGGAATTTGCAAAACTTAACATCATACTGCTGTGAGGATGTGAAAAAATGCTTTGCTGTAGCAATCCATCAAAAAATACATTCACATTTGACCCTGCTAGGCAGGACACTTGGGATACAATGATGATTCTTGCTAACCACTAATGTCTTCTTCACTTTGTTCCTAAAATCCTCAACAACACTCTTCAAGGGCTGATGATGAGTTACTAACAAAACACATAATATTCCATATTAACTGGAATATTCTTGGGACATGCAGAGCTTTCAAATAAAGGATGGATCACTTTCAACAAAGTTTTAGAACTGGAAAACTGCTGTGGTGGAGCTGCAGTCAGTGACCTTTCTAAACCTTGAAACCCATTATGTTACTTCCCCATTTAAAATCCGAAAAGAACTTCCCATTGCTATTTGAATGATGTCCATACTCCTTAACATAATTGACAAGGCCTCACATGGCTCCTGCTCATTTCCCCAACTCATCTCTCTCCATCAAGCCTGCAGTTAGTTCTTCCTCTCAGTACACCAAATTGTCCTCCTTTTCTCATAGACCTTGCCCTCATCCCTCTGACCTACTGCAAATTTGCTATCCAGAGACCTCTTGTCTTTTCTCTGTGCCTGGATCATTCCTATCTTTATCCAGGTTATAGGGTTCATGTTCCTTCCTGTCCTTGATTCCCCGGGTGCTGTATATTCCTTTTTATTGCTTTGTGCCCTGTTAACTGCACTGAGGCAAGGATTCTATATATTTCACTCATTCTGGTGTCACTATGCCTAGCCCAAATTAGTGCCCTCTGAACATCATATGAGTCAATACGTAAATGAAAAGATACATCTTTGTGTGATTTCATCAAGTTTAAAAATATGCACTTAATAAAGGTAAGCCAATAATTATTTTTATTACCTTTTTCTGATATTTTAACCTCTTCTTCTACATCAATAAGTTACTGTTTGTCACTCTGAGACATAAATAGAGCCCCTGAATTTCAATTGTAAATTTTTCTTCTGAGTATAAATTCTTGTCAGTAAATAGATGCATCTCTTTGGGTTTTGCCAAATTTCTTTAAGTGATAGCATTTGCTAGATCCATTGTTTCAGCAATCTGACTTTTTGCTGCCTGATGGGACTCTCTCCGCATATAATAAGTGAGGTTCTCTTTGCTGAATCCAAAGGCTGGTTCTCAGTGCTGGTGATCACATACCAGGAACACCTTCCTCTGTGTACCACAAGTAAAGCAACTGTGCTTCCTTCTGGTAGTACAAACTTCCGGTGGCCTGGTTGTCAGACAATCAAAATGTTCCCAGCATTTATCCCCAAAGGGTTGTCTGTCTAGGGATGAATTCCAAAAACCAGAATATATCACTCTGTGTCCTGTCTGGTCTTCCCCTCTTGTTCAAGTTCTCACTCATCAGAGTCAAGCTTTGGTGTCTACCTGGAGAAGAGTAATGTTATTCCAAGGTGCTGATTCCACATGCTCCCAAACATCCCAGACTCAGTGCAGAAGTACTGCTGAGTTGCATGCAGCAAGAATAACCAGAATAGGGAAAAGTGGCCTTGTATCCAGTCTATAGGCACCATTTGTGGCCCCTGGCTCTGTACCCAGAGTCTCACAAAATATCTCTGGAAAAATTCTCTTTGCTTTTGGCCATCACTCTTTCTCTATTATGTCACCTTTCATAGCCCTTCCCAAAAATACTATTGCCATCTGTCTCCAGAATTTCTTTCTTGTATACATGCCTAGCCATGAGGTCAATAGCAATGAATCAATATGTATTAAATAAGAATCTTTAAACAGAAACATTCTTAGAACAGGTTATGTATTGATTAATTAATGAAAACATTGTGATTAGCAGTTCACAGAAACCTCACCCTGTATTTCCTCAGAATCACTAGCTTAGTATTTGCTAATTTGTGTTCATGGTGTCTTTAGAGACCTAACTATGGTGTATATTGCAGATTGGCCATATGTATTCCAAAAATATTAATTTTTGAAATATGTACTGAGGCTGCCAGTTTTCCTTGGTCTATGTACTCAGGAGTTGGTGATTGGCACTCACGCCTATGTTTAGCCAGTCAACATTTGGTGATCTGTTAAAACCGATGTGTATCTGATTAAACCGACTTATGTATTATTCTATGTCACTTTAACCAAATTAACCCTCACAGATGAGGCCAAAGAACTTAAAAAATATCCTAAAACAGAAACAAAAGGTGGGATGACATTTGTAATATGCAAAAAAACACAAGTGGACAAAAACAATAAAAAGTGACAAATTCTGTTGTAGCCTGAGCTTTTGGTGAGCATCTTTTTTTTTTTTTACTTTATAAATTAATTTTTATTGGTGTTCAATTTACCAACATACAGAATAACACCCAGTGCTCATCCCATCAAGTGTCCCCCTCAGTGCCCGTCACCCATTCACCCCCACCCCCACCCTCCTCCCCCTCCACCACCCCTAGTTCATTTCCCAGAGTTAGGAGTCTTTCATGTTCTGTCTCCCTTTCTGATATTTCCCACACATTTCTTCTCCCTTCCCTTATATTCCCTTTCACTATTATTCATATTCCCCAAATGAATGAGAACATACACTGTTTGTCCTTCTCCGATTGACTTACTTCACTCAGCATAATACCCTCCAGTTCCATCCACGTTGAAGCAAATGGTGGGTATTTGTCGTTTCTAATGGCTGAGTAATATTCCATTGTATACATAAACCACATCTTCTTTATCCATTCATCCTTCGATGGACACCGAGGCTCCTTCCACAGTTTGGCTATTGTGGACATGGCTGCTAGAAACATCG
Organism: Nyctereutes procyonoides; assembly: GCF_905146905.1. NCBI lineage: Eukaryota > Metazoa > Chordata > Mammalia > Carnivora > Canidae > Nyctereutes > Nyctereutes procyonoides. Next base: position 13,301,082 of record NW_026575141.1, on the reverse strand, counting down.
GGGTGCAGGTGTCCCGGCGTTTCATTGCATCTGAATCTTTGGGGTAAATCCCCAACAGTGCAATTGCTGGGTCGTAGGGCAGGTCTATTTTTAATTCTTTGAGGAACCTCCACACAGTTTTCCAGAGTGGCTGCACCAGTTCACATTCCCACCAACAGTGTAAGAGGGTTCCCTTTTCTCCGCATCCTCTCCAACATTTGTTGTTTCCTGCCTTGTTAATTTTCCCCATTCTCACTGGTGTGAGGTGGTATCCCATTGTGGTTTTGATTTGTATTTCCCTAATGGCAAGTGATGCAGAGCATTTTCTCATGTGCGTGTTGGCCATGTCTATGTCTTCCTCTGTGAGATTTCTCTTCATGTCTTTTGCCCATTTCATGATTGGATTGTTTGTTTCTTTGCTGTTGAGTTTAATAAGTTCTTTATAGATTTTGGAAACTAGTCCTTTATCTGATATGTTATTTGCAAATATCTTCTCCCTTCTGTAGGTTGTCTTTGAGTTTTGTTGATTGTATCCTTTGCTGTGCAAAAGCTTCTTATCTTGATGAATTCCCAATAGTTCATTTTTGCTTTTGTTTCTTTTGCTTTCGTGGATGTATCTTGCAAGAAGTTACTGTGGCCAAGTTCAAAAAGGGTGGTGTTGCCTGTGTTCTCCTCTAGGATTTTGATGGAATCTTGTCTCACATTTAGATCTTTCATCTATTTTGAGTTTATCTTTGTGTATGGTGCAAGAGAGTGGTCCAGTTTCATTCTTCTGCATGTGGATGTCCAATTTTCCCAGCACCATTTATTGAAGAGACTGTCTTTCTTCCAGTGGATCGTCTTTCCTCCTTTATCAAATATTAGTTGACCATAAAGTTCAGGGTCCACTTCTGGGTTCTCTATTCTGTTCCATTGATCTATGTGTCTGTTTTTGTGCCAGTACCACACTGTCTTGATGACCACAGCTTTGTAGTACAACCTGAAATCTGGCATTGTGATGCCCCCAGATATGGTTTTCTTTTTTAAAATTCCCCTGGCTGTTCGGGGTCTTTTCTGATTCCACACAAATCTTAAAATAATTTGTTCTAAGTCTCTGAAGAAAGTCCATGGTATTTTGATAGGGATTGCATTATACGTGTAAATTGCCCTGGGTAACATTGACATTTTCACAATATTAATTCTACCAATCCATGAGCATGGAATATTTTTCCATCTCTTTGTGTCTTCCTCAATTTCTTTCAGAAGTGTTCTATAGTTTTTAGGGTATATTTTGAGAACCATTTGAATGGTAAATGGTTCTCCAACCTTTTATTTTCAGGTTGTAGGTGTCCTTCTGTCTAAAATGAGTCTCTTGTAGACAGCAAATAGATGGGTCCTGCTTTTTTATCCAGTCTGAAACCCTGCGCCTTTTGATGGGGTCATTAAGCCCATTCACGTTCAGAGTTACTATTGACAGATAGGAGTTTAGTGTCATCATGATATCTATTTAGTCCTTGTTTTTGTGGATTGTTCCACTAAACTTCTTCTTAAAAGGGGAATTTTAAGAGTTCCCCTTAAAATTTCTTGCAGAGCTGGTTTGGAGGTCACATATTCTTTCAGTTCCTGCCTGTCTTGGAAGCTCTTTATCTCTCCTTCCATTTTGAATGAGAGCCTTGCTGGATAAAGTATCTGGTTGCATGTTCTTCTCATTTAGGACCCTGAATATATCCTGCCAGCCCTTTCTGGCCTGCCACGTCTCTGTGGAGAGGTCTACTGTTACCCTAATATTCCTCCCCATGAAAGTCAAGGATTTCTTGTCTCTTGCTGCTTTAAGGATCTTCTCTTTATCTTTGGAATTTGCAAGCTTCACTATTAAATGTCGAGGTGTTGAACGGTTTTTATTGATTTTAGGGGGGGATCTCTCTATCTCCTGGATCTGAATGCCTGTTTCCCTTCCCAGATTGGGAAAGTTTTCAGCTAGGATTTGTTCAAATACATATTCTGGCCCTCTGTCCCTTTTGGCGCCCTCGGGAACCCCAATTATACGTAGGTTTTTCTTCCTTAGGCTGTCATTTATTTGCCTTAATCTGTCTTCATGGTCCCTTAATTGATTGTCTCTTTTTTCCTCAGTTTCCCTCTTTGCCATTAACTTGTCTTCTATGTCACTCACTCGTTCTTCCACCTCATTAACCCTCGTCGTTAGGACTTCTAGTTTGGATTGCATCTCATTCAATTGATTTTTAATTTCTGCCTGATTGGATCTAAATTCTGCAGTCATGAAGTCTCGTGAGTCCTTAATGCTTTTTTCTAGAGCCACCAGTAGCTGTAGAATAGTGCTTCTGAATTGGCTTTCTGACATTGAAGTGTAATCCAGATTTTGTAACTCTGTGAGAGAGAGGGCTGTTTCTGATTCTTTCTTTTGAGGTGAGGTTTTCCTTCTAGTCATTTTGCTCAGTGCAGAGTGGCCAAAAACAAGTTGTATTGGAACACGGGGGAGTATCTTCTGAATCTGTAGACTTTAAGTCCCTTGACTTCCCCTGGAACTGGTCCGTCTAGCTGGTCTTCTGGGGGAGGGATTGGTGAGCATCTTATTGAGAAGTGAATGAAGAGCAATCTTATAACATTTGCTCTTCCCCTTCAATTAAAATTGTTAAGAAATATTATTTTATATGTAAATTTTTATAATCACTACCATATACATGATGGTTCTCATCCTCAATTGATAGTTTTCCTTTGATATTTACAAATGATAGTTGTGCATGTTGATTATTTATAAACTTATAAGTAATTTATTAGGAGCTTTTTTAGTAATTGAGTAGGAGTCCATTGGAGTGATGGAGTGATATAATTGGCATATTATTATTAGTACTTAATATCCTATATATATATATATAGGTATAAAATAGTCAATATTTTTTTCTCCCATATATTGGAGTATTATAGTTAGAAGAGGCCACAAGAAATGCTGCTTTTTAAAAATGGAAATATCTATAATTTCACTTTTAAGTATATATTTGAACAGGAAATGCTTGTAACTGTTCAAGGTATTAGTTCTTCAAATTCTGGAGAATTTAACCCTGGTTTTACTATCAGCCTTTGGAAACTTATTTTTTTTCCTTTTGGACTCATTCCTGATTTGTGATTCAGTACTTCAGTTCCAAATGCCAATTTCAGTTAGACCATAATACTTTACCTCTGTGTGTATTTCTATAGATACAAGAGCTTAATAATTTTCAAAATACTGGTCAAAATCAATTATCACAAGGTAAAACACATAAAATTGTATGTTGTTACCAACTCTACAGTAGTAGATGGCTTCAAGAAAGTAAACCATCAAAATTCTTGATGTACTTGAGAGAATTGTGAGATAGATTTATATATTTTAACACCTTTAGGAAGCTTATAAAAAATGTATACTGTGCAATCATTCCTCTGAGTGTTTCTTTACATTCTACCATATGAGCTTCTTACCTCGTCTGTAGGGTCAATGGTTTACCATTAGGAAAATAGAGCCCTCTGCAAATCCTCCTGCATGATAATTTTAACATATTGAGAGATGCCAATCTGTCTTATTCTCATTCCTGTGTGTGGGGGGAAATGTTTGATTTTCATCTGAATCTCAATTCAAACACACTCAAATTTATATACTCACTAAGACAAAAGAATGGGCATTTCTCTTCTGAAATTCCTTGTACCCTGGATTATGAACAACTTATTTTGTTTAAGGGGCCATGAAGGAGATAACCCTCAGGGACATGTAGGTCCTCGAAAGAGAGACTAGCTTTGTTCTATAATAGAGAAATAGAAATTTGCAGCCTGGAGTTAAAGAACACATAGGATGGTAATAATTTCCTGAGGAAATCCAGAAGGACAGTATTAAGGTTGACAAGGTTTTCTGAGTTGGCCCTTGGAAGCATTCTGAGACTTGCGGGACCTCAAAGAGGAGCCATGCTTCTCACCCTCTGTCAGCTGGCCTCCTTAAACCTTTTGTGCTCTTGTCAGGTTCAGCTAATGGGACAACGCAAGGTAAGAGGACTGGAGGAGCAGTCCCTCCTCCATGGTCTGGCTCTCACTGGCTCCTATAAGACTATTTACTCCCCTTGTTCCTTTAGGCCTAGTGACGGAATTGGGTTCCTTTTGCTGCTAGCCTCAGGGAGCTTCAGCCTCTCTCGTGGGTTCCTTTAATCTTGGCCATACCTCTATAAATATTCCTTTCATCAAAATATTTTGAATTGAACTGTTTGCATGTGGTTCTACCTCCTTCTGGAGTCCTGACTGATACAGGGCCCAGGGAGGTCGAGTGCTAGCATCTTGGGTATGAGACATCTTCCCTTGGCAACCTGACCTTGCTAAAGTCTGACAAACTATGGATACAATTTTCTGGTCCATAAACAAGGAGCAGATTAGAAACTGGTAGCCTGTCTATAGTCCTTAGGACCCTTTACAATCACAGGGAGTAGAAAAGCCATAAAAGTGATCCAAATTAAATTTATTACTTAATCTGATTTGTGACCTATTTTGCTACTCAAGTGCCTAGGAGCAAGTACATGCCTGCTTGAGTCCTTTCTAAATCATACTTTTAGCTCTGATGTAAAAGTGGCAATTTAAGCAATGTGATCAGTCTTTTTCTATGAGCAACTGAAGTTTTGTCATTGAAGTTTCATTTACATTATTATACATTATTATTATTGCTACTTTGAGGTTTTTGAAAGAGATCATGGTTAGCATAAAAGCTTTATTTTTAGAATGAGATGGACCTAGGTTTCTATGAGGCTCCCTGATTCTACAAATCAGGGATACTGTTTTATCTAAAGCTGTCAGTACGTAGTCAAAATATTACTTCCCTTTCCCCTTATTGACATGCACCTCTTCATGCTCCATAGAAGTCCTAAGATGAATTGTAGTCTGTGACCAGATTCCCCTGAGGACTGATGTTGTACATTGCCAGTGGGGAGGGATAATGACACTCCATAGGGCTTGGAGAGTAAGAGTAAGCATGCTCTCTCTCTGGTTTAAATCCATCTCCAACCCATACTAATAATCTGATACTTGCTAAGGTACACATATTCCCCTTGTTTTTCTTATCTGTAGGGTGGGGATAATAGTATCTATTTCATGGGATTATTGCAAAGACTGAAAAAGGTCAATACATATCAAGGGCTTAGAAAAACACCTGGTAATAGGTAATCAATAAATAATAGCCATGATTATTTTTTTCCTATTATAATAGCCTGGCTAGCTGGCACATGTGACATGTGGCATGTCACATTTTATCTCTGCCTTCTCACAGTTGGCACAGTGCTTGGCATCTGCTGGAGAGACAGTAAACAGATGTGGAAAGCATAATACCTTATCTGGAGATTTCCAGAGGAACTTCTTGAGAGTTGCTATATGAACAAACAGGTACTTGATATGGCTCTGTGGACTCCTATTTACTATGGGGAGCATCATTATTTGCTGTTTACTAGGTATCTGAGAGGAAAACCGCAAGGACCAGAACGTACAGAAAGGCAGAATGATAGGTACTGTATAATGAAGCCAACAAAAACAGCTCTCTGAAAACTTTCTCCATGACCATTCTAATAGCATATTACAGACCAAATTTTGTAGAAAGTTCCAACTCATTTAGTATTTGTATTTAGTATTTTGTATCTAGTATTTAGTAAATAGTATTTACTATTTTGGTACTTCTCTTTCTATACATAAATAGATATGAATATCAATTGAGTGACTACCAAAATAGTATGCATTCTAAATCCCAACTGCGATCCTGAATTGTAGGAGACCATGCAACTCCATGACTATGTAGAATTGATTACAAATCAAGCTTCTGTGAGTTATGTTGTGTTAGGTTATAGTGAGAACCTGCATAACGTCTATTCTACTGACTTACAGAAATAAAAAAAGGAAAAAGAATGTTCCCAGGCTTTCAAAATGTGTTCTGCCTAATAACACACCTTTGCATGTGACAAGTCACATAAGTTCTCATTCAGGGGCCAGCTGAAGATTTAGGTCCCATAACACATGATCTTATGTCTTACACAAAGCTGCCCTGCAGGAAAGATGAGGCAAGCATTGACTGCACTTCGCAGATAATAAAATAGAGGTCTATGGGAAGCCACTTGACTTCTCTGAAGATCCACAGCAATTGAGAAAGAACTTGAAAACACAGTTTTCTGAACTCGCACAGGGTTTTTTCCAGTCCTCCACAAATATATACCTTGCTGTGGCATCAGCTTGGTTTTTTGAAGATACAGGTGGATTCCTTGTCCCTGTTCCATTATAAGTTGTGTCCTTGGTTACATTTGAAAAATCAAAAAAAAAAAAAAACCCTCAGAAACATAAAAAAATGCAAAATGAAATTATATCAACAAATGTTGAGCATTTTAATAGCTCATAAATTGAGTTGTAATGTATTATACAATGTATTTTAGAGACGATAAAGAGAATTTGTGAAAACATATAACAATTAGCAGTACAAAACATCATTTCAAGAAAATAATTCATTTTCATTACAGAAGCATTTATCATAATTATAGTCTAATGTAAATTAAAATCTCAACTAACATGCCCTTTACTTATATGTAGCTCTAAAAATATTCATCTGGTCACTGCAAAAGAGACTAGACGGTATTTTAAAAAGTGATAATATCCAAATCCATATGAAAATGAAGTATATAGGGAAAAGCAAATTATATATACATTGCATTTTATATCTAGGATACTCTCACTTGTTCCCAAAGAGGATAATCAGTGCTGATAGGGGAAACACTGTCCAATGGATTTCCTGAGAACCGATCATCACCTGTGGAGCAGGGTATACAAACCAATGCAACTTTGGGATTGTCTTCCCCACTGACTGTTTTTTTCAGTCTTAACATCTGTATAATGAAATAACTAATCCATTTATCACTATGAGCCAGGTAATGTGTTGGGTGCCTTGCATATATGAAATATTTGGTATGCTGAATGTTTTTGTATATGTCCTCTCCTAGTTTGATTTCCTCAGCAACCTATGAGTCTGTCTGAGTAAGCAATATTGTCTCATTTTACAGAGAAGCAAATTAAAGCCCTAAGAGTTTTAATTCTCCAAAGTCGTAGAGCTTGTAAATGGAAGAGATAAAACTTTTGTTTTCTGATTTCATTTTTTTTAACAGTTATACTGTAAACTGAAAACTGACGACCATTTAAATACTTTGGGTTCCTTCTTATCATTCACTGTTTATCGTAGTATGTTGCAGAAGCCTCTAAAAGAAAATATGTTGATATAATACTTGTGAGCGATTGCTTAGGATCTAAATGTGAGGACTAGAAAGGAAAAATGAAAGGGATTAGACTTGCTGATCTGACACTGGATGACCAGAGAAATAATAAAAGAGAAAAGAGCCTCAGTCCTATCTGGGACTTGGAGCCTGAAGCTCAGGCTTCTTACAAGCCATTCCCTAGTAAAAAGGCAAACAAAGAAACAAACACTTGGCTGTCAGGAGGGCAGGAATGGGAGCTTTAGGCTTCCTGAAAAAAAAAAAAAAAAAGTGGGTGATGTATTGGCTGACGGTAGTGAGGGCCGAAGGAGCCAAGGGAGCTTTTGTGGAGAAGAGCCTAGGAATGCCTCATGAGACATGTTCATCTTCCCAACCTCCCAGCACACTAGATCACCCATCCAGGGTGAAGAGTTTACTGTGGGGAGCTTTATCCTGGGCATACCAGCAGTCATATGGCTGGTCTCTAGTCCTCTCCATGAGGCTGATAGTAGTGAGGGTCTGTCCTTACAGTGATGTAGCAGCAGGTAGCGAGCAGGAAAAGAAGAAAGAAAAATCTTCAGAGAAAATTTCTCCCTTGCTACCTGCTTTTTTGAGTCAGGAAGAGGAATTTGGAGACAGTGATCCCTTAGAGAAGCTGTAATACTGTTGATCTGTTCCTTGCCTCTATTTCTCTCCAAGATGCTCTAGAAAACTAGTTGCAGTGACATCTCTTTATTCATTAATTAAATTGATGACCACATTAAGATGAGCATGGGTATAAGTAGAACTCTTAGTTACATGCTACAGAAGTAACTCAAACTGAAGGAGCCTCTGGGGGAAAAAAAAAAAACGGACTTAACTGGATTATATACCTGAAAAATTGAGGAGTGAGTCTGGCTTCAGACCTGGTTGTATTCAGGGTCTCAAGCAATGTCAGTTCTCTCCCTCTCCGTGTCTTGACACTACATTCCTTTGTACAAGGATTTCATTCTGAAGGTGTTTTTTTTTTTTAAAGATTTTATTTATTCATGAGACACACACACACACAGAGAGAGAGAGAGAGAGAGAGAGAGAGAGAGAGCGCCAGAGACACAGGCAGAGGGAGAAGTGGGCTCCATGCAGGGAGTCCAATGTGGGACTTGATCCTGGGGCCAAAAGGCAGGTGCTAAACCACTGAGCCACCTAGGGATCCCCTTTTCTTTTTTTTTAATTGATGGAAAGGATGGCTCTTGGCTGTGCCAAGTCTTCCAGCCCACAATTAGGACAGAAGCAGCCAAGCAGGGTATAGTTGAGATTTCTTGGTAGCCGCGACGGCAAAGCCCCAGAGAAGACTCGGTTTGAAAAGCCTTGTGTCACACTTGGTTCTGAATTTGTCTATGTGGCTTGTCAGTACTGGGTCACGTGCCCACCCCCATACAACCTGCTGGCTGAACAACAGGTCTGATAGAGCGGGAAATGTGTGATGTGAGGACATATCATATATGTGAAATCAGCAAGATGCTCTACTAATCCTGTACTTACAATACTAATTCCCTTGTAGGTTAGGGTGACTCTGGAGTAGCTTTGTGATATAAATTGCAATTTCCTTTGCTTATCACTTAAAATTGGGCAGTTTTATCTCTGAAGGATGGTTTAAATGTAAATCACGTAAGATTGAGACCGCTGAGTTCTCTGCACAGAGGGTAAACCTCTGCCCTTTATGGTAGCATTCCCTGTAACAGCTCTCTCTTCAAGGAACAGAGTAACACTGAGAGTTGACTGTATAATCCAGAGTCCTAGGCCAGGTAGAAGGGGGAAAGGGAAATAGCTGTTCCCATAGAGTGTAAATCTAGTGACTATGACTATTTAATCAAGTAAGCATGTAAATATAGGACTTAAAATGTGCCAGGCTCTATTCTGAGCACTTGATGTATGTTAATTTATTGACTTCTCACGACAACCCTATAAGACAAGTCCTCTTTGTATCTCCATCTCATAAAGAAAGTAACGCAATAAGAATTTGGAAACTCTTGCAGGGTCATATGTTTAGTAAAAAAATTGAGACTTAAACCCAGGCATTTTGTCTTGAGAGTCCATGCTTTGAACCAACAGCCTCTGAAATCTACAAAGTAAAGAGAAAGGAAGGTAGCATGCCCTGTCCTACCTACAGCCCCCTATCACCTAGCAAAGTTGTTGTTAAATTCTGTCATTTGGAAATCCATGTTTGAAAGGCTTTATAAAACTCTTGAGTTTCATTTTCAAATGCAATTCTGTTTTCTCAAAAATGGTCTGAAAATATGGAGACTTAAAATTGGTAACATCAAATTTTAACACTTAAGGAACCATCAGAGTATTAGCCAGTCTGACAGATTACCTTGACATTGCCCAGACCTTGGAATGAAATAATTAAACTTCTTGTAAAAGTGACATGAATTATTAAGCTTGTCTTTTTGCATGGTCTTTTAAAAACATTTGGTCTGTGTATGTTTGAGTTATTAGTATATGTTCACAATACTTAATTAAAGCAAAGCAAGGCTTAGGCATATTTGCATCTGTTTCATATCTGTTAGTCACTTATAACCAGTTTCTGTTAATAAAAAAAAATCAAATAAAGTTCTCCCTAACCACATAAAACTTGGAAGTCCATGTCAACCTCATCCTACTTTTTGGGATACCACAAGAAAAACCAACAAAATAGGAGAGTTAAGGGAGTGAGGTAGAAATTCCTGATGATAATACAGAAAAGGAGAACAGGGTTTGTACCATATGTCACATAGAAAATAGCTAGGAATCATCTTTAACCTTGGCTTTTCCAAATCTCTTTTGACTGCAGCCCACTATGTATGAGGTATGGGGGGAGGGAGAGGTGAGGTAGCATCTGTGAGGGGGAGGATGTCCCAGCACCTTGGGCATCCAGGGCCTCTTGGATTTTCCTTGAATTTCTTTGAACTTCCTTAGAATAATCTTGTCATTCTTGCTGTAGAGAACAATTCAGTTCCTGGTTAGTGCCTTCCTCTACATGGTCACATCCATCCCTGTGTTCACCAAAGAGCCTTTCAGTTACCAAAGATAATCCTCCTTAGAAAGCTAGATGGCTGGACACCTGGATGGCTCAGTGGTTAAGCATCTGCCTTCAGCTCAGGTCCTGATCTCAGAATCTGGTATCAAGTCCCGCATCCAGTTCCTTGCAGGGAGCCTGCTTCTCCCTCTGCCTATGTCTTGGCCTCTCTCTTTCTCTTTCTGTATCTCTCATGAATAAAAAAATCTTTAAAAAAAAAAAAGAAAGCTATATGGGCTTATAAAAACCAAATTAGTTTTTTTTCCCTCTTACATATCTTTCAAGATCTTAGTTTATAACTAGTTCTCTTCTTGTACTATAAAAATCTTTGGTTAGGACTATGCCTTAAACTTTTAATTATGAGTTTCTTTCCAAAAATACATACTTCATAAGAAAAATGTGAAAAATTAAAAACAAGACGTTTAAAAATAAGCACTAAATCCATGAAAATACTGCACGTGCATCATAATTATATCAAAAAGCATGCAAAGAAACAAAACAGTCTTCAAGTTCCTTTTAGGTGAGGCAAGAAGTCCAGGCCTCCTCTGTTTTCCCAACAGCATACTGATGATGTGGTCACCAATGCTTCTCTGTGTACCAGGGCACCAGAATCTTACTGAACACACAAAACCAGCATGTGTAAAGTGAGACCATGAACATCTGGCCTAGGTAGCAATCAGAATTTCAAGTCCTTAGTTAATGCGAATTGCATTTCTTCATGCCAACTGGTAGTCTAATATTTCATTAATATTTTACTATATTTACTAAAGAATACAATACAAAACAACTCCAGATTATTTCTCTCTCTAAATATTTGAAGATATTTCATTTAACTATACACAGCAGTAAGCAGCAAAATAAATAAATAGTTCTCAGACGTACCAATTAAGAAAATTAGTTGAGGTCAGACCAACAGAATACTTTGTAATATTGATTTGTGACCACTTCTTCACAATGATCATAGAAACACAAGTCTAGAATTGTTTTTAATAACACTACCCCAGTGAAAACCTGCTTTTAATTGCAAGTATCCAATTATATAGCTATATGTTCACTTTTTAAAAACCCATTGTATTCCAAACCCTGAAACTAAAGTATCTTTTAATTATTATCATTATTTTTTTTAAAAGATTGTATTTATTTATTCATGAGAGACACAGATTGAGAGAGAGGCAGAGACATAGGCAGAGGGAGAAGCAGGCTTCATGCAGGGAGCCCAACATGGGACTTGATCCCAGGACTGCAGGATCATGCCATGGGCCAAAGGCAAGCGCTAAACTGCTGAGCTATACAGGCTGACCAATTATTATCATTATTATCATTATCCTAAAATGTATTATAATGGCAACTTTCCTTCTGATAATCTTTGAAAGTGTCCTTGTTTTTCAAGTTGATCTCCTGGTTTCTATATTCCAACAGGAGCACTTGGAAGATATTTTTGGGTTCAATATACTAGGGTATAAACAGTGTATAGCAAACTTAACTTTAAGGTGATTCCACAGAGATGTCTGGGATGGAGGAATGCTTCCAAAGAATGGAAAGAAGAAGAAGAAGAAAAAAAAAAAAAAACCACCTTGCTTGTTAACATTCTAATTGCATGTAAATTCTTCCCTTTTTTTCCCTCCCTGAACTCTGAATACAATTAAAGGAACCTTAGATTATTTATTAGACTACTAAGTATCAGGGACTAGAAAACTTACCCAGACTACCTTCCAGTGTTCTGCAACTTCAGTTTTAAACAATACTGAAAAATTCTATTCCTGGAATTCTTCAATTTTATACACATATGTTACTTTTCTCACTCTAATTTATTCAACATTTTATGTATCGACTCTCTCCTGCTTTAAATAAGGATCACTGCCTCTGTGCTAGGTAGTTCTTGCCCATTAGCTAGACATAAAACACAATCCCAAACTCCGAGGATATGAGAGTCTGCTGGGGAAGCTCATAGTCTGTTTATAGGAATAGCCAGTTCAGTGGCTGGTTGGAAAGGAGTATAGCCGGTAGTGTGGAAAATGATTGCCTGGTTGTGCGCGCTTAGTTTCCATTAGAGGGATTTTTCAGATCAATAAATAAATAAATAAATAACACAAACAATTTATCTCTGATTTGGATTAAAATCTGGGACATCTGTGTGGACCAAGCCGATAATCACTAAGGCCTGATCCTGTCCTATTTTGCTCAGTATTCTAGCCAAAGACAGTTTGTAGGCTGATCAGACCTTTGTTGCAGGTTTGTGCTAAGGTGCTCGTGCGGCATTGCACTTCAAAGTTGGGTCAGAGTGTTCAATAAATTGATTTTTCTGTCCCTTCTATTTCTTGTTCTAGAACTCTGCCATAACCGGATACATGCGGCTTCCATTCTGTAGTGGCAAAACCAATGCCTTGAGTAACAGTGGCAGGCTTTTGAAGTTTCTCGAAGCGGTTGTGTTCATTTCCTCTTTGTTCATTGTAGAGGGTAGGATGTGTCTGGCTCATCTAATTCAGACACTTAAAAGTCAGATCCTAGTTCTACTTTTCAAAACCATCTGGATTGCTTTTTATTCTCCAAACCCAGGTGCCCTCGGTGAAATCAATGGGGTTGGCAGGATATAACTGAAGAAGTGAGCTTAGTTTGTTTTTTCCAAGACATTTTTCTGACGCCCGGGCAAGAGGAAAGCAGCTCCCTCAGGAGTTATTTTACAGATATAAAGACACATTTTGAGGGACTTTGTGGAATGGTTGGGGGATTTATTAGAAGATAAGACCTGTTAAGTACGCTTGTGAAAACAATGAGGAAACGGATTTACCTGTTTTTTTTTTTTCTTTCAGTTTTATTTTTGTTTTTTTTTTTATTTTTTCTTTCAGTTTTAATTGACCTCTAGAATTCAAACATAAATAATTTCAGACACAATTTCCTTTTTTCCCCCTTTTCTTGTAAGAGGGAGATTATTTTAGGGGCCAAAATGGTGCTATACAACTTTTCTTAATCTTTCAATTTCAGAAAATGGCAGTATATTAGAGGCTGACACTGGGAAATTGCAAGCTCAAGAACTGTTTGATTAATGCTCTTATTCTAAAATAGGATTTGAAACTGGTTACAGTGAAAAGGAATAGAGCTTCATACAGAGACAATATACTGGGCAAGGTGATGCTATGAAGAAGGTTTAAGTGCCCTCAAGCGAGCCAATGGCTGCTGCTATTTCTTCTATACAAATGTAACAGTTATCCAGCCAATCGTGTAGAAATATTCTTAGACACTGCAAAGTCAGGTAAATTCTTTTGTCTGTCAGTAGTTCACTAAAGAGCAAGATAATGTTTTGTTAATCTTTTTAGAAAATTCTCCAATTAAATCGGTGGTTATTTTAGTTATTTCATATTTATGATGTCAAACTGAATCTCAGGCGTACAGTTGAAATAGAAAACTTAACTATTACATTTGAGCGCTGTCAGATTTACTATACAGTCATGAAGACCCTTCCAGTATTTATAACTGGTCTTGAATTTCTAAAAACAAGGGCTCTTAAGTATTTGTTTTGTTTTTAAGTTTCAGGCTCTGCAAAACTGGAAATGGCTTATGAGCTAGTATGAGCTAAGAACTTGTTAGCAATGCATGTTCTCAGGCTTCACTTCTGAATGACGAATTCAGAAAGTCTAAGGGGTGGAGGGTGGGGGGAGTGGCAATTTGTGTTTTAATAACACTCCAGCGGATTCTGGTACATTATAGTGCTAGAAAACAGCGAGGAAATGAAACTTGCCTGGATTTCTTAGTGTTCCTGCAAAACACCCTGGCCTCCCGGGACATGGAAATTGATGTAATGTGAAGATAGGGAGTGTTGGTTTCTACCGCCTGCAGAAATATTTCACTCTTCACATTCCATGAGATTTAGACATAAAGCCATTTTTTTTTTAAGTTAAATTGCTCTGATCACAAAAGATCTCTTATCTCCCTAAAGGCTGAATGGTGACAGCCTGAACCAGGTCCCTAAGGTAAGCTCTAGGGTTCTGGGAAGACTGAAGAGCTAGTTCCCTGTGTGTTTACATTTCAGAAGTAATGAAGCCCTGGCTTTGGAGACATCTTTAGGTCCCAAAAGCTAAGACCCTTGGGAGTATCTGGCTCCCAGAGATATTTTGTTTATATACCAAAGGGCTAGAGTAAGTAAGTTACTCAGGCTCATTTGTTTTCAAGGAGATCCAGTCTGCCTCTTTCCCCTTTATATGCGGAGAAAAAGGTGATTTGTTTTGTGTTTTTCCTCTCATCTCTCATTGATGGAGTATGTTGCTACTCATGTAGGAAAAATGACCTGGCTCTCATCAAATGCTGCTCTAGGAATAGGGCTAAGGGGAAGTAGAAAGGGCACACTTAGTATTCACTGTGAGAAATTTAGTAAGAAATCGATCTGTTATCCAGAATACTTTGTGAGCATTTATGATAAAATGAATAAAGATAAATGTTAGAAATGCAGCAATAATGCATGATATACTTCAGAGTTTTTCCAGATTTCTTTTCTTAGAGGCCCTATTTTATGACTTAACATTGTCTTCCTCTATTATTTCTAAATAAATTTCACTATGTTTTGAAATATCAATAAATACCAGTTGCTGGTTCTAGAACAAATCTTGGACCTTCTAGAAAAAATAGCCTGACATGCAACTTATAAACAAAGATACCTAAAATTCACAAATGAGGTCAGAAATAAAAATTTCTAAAAAATGTGTCTCCTAAAATACCCAGTGATGTTTCTGACTGATGTGGGCAGGCCAGGTCCGAGGACCCAGACTGGGTCCTGTGGGACCAGCAAGGAGGGTCCTTGGCTTCATGCAGAATAGAAGTCAAACTACAGCCAGCAGGAGGTGAAAGCAGAGTTTATAAAAAGTAGAGAGAGAGCAGATATAGACAGTGTCTGGGAGTCTCAGAAAGAAAAGGAGCACGGCTCTTGTCTTTGGGGCCTAGGGTTTGTATTGGTGATTGTGGTCTGGGGCACATGTCCTCTCAGGCATCCAGGAACTAGTCAGAACAAGAGCATGATCCAAGTTTCCTTCATATGTCATTCCCTGAAGCCAGGGGTCTTGGCACTGAAATATCTAGCACCAGTGATCTGGAGTAGGTAACTGATGGTTCTTTCTGGTCTTTCTTTAGATATCATCTATTGAGCTGAAACAATCCAAAAATATTGTCTCTTTGCAAGGAGATCATATATTAAGGCATGTGTAAGGTGGCGGTGCAGGTCTTAGAAGAATAGAATAGAATAGAAAGAATAGAAGTAGGAAAAGAAGCAAAGGGGGAAAAAACCCAAAACATAACTTTCCTTTTTATGGGGTTCCTTTGGCTTCCCTGTCTTCTGACTATACTCAGTGATGTTTCTCACCATATAGTAGATTCACCATGTTTCTTGAATAAGCTTAAGCATCTTATGTATTATCTTCTGGTTCCTTTCAGAATTGTTTAGAAATATCATACCCTTTCACCACAATGTATTCATGAAGTTTGTTTATAAAATTTTATTGCAATCTTGGGGGTGTGGAAAAACAAATGACTCTGGCCTAATGCCAGTCCTGTTTTCCCCAGGATTTCAAGCCCTTAATTCTGGTGTCTCTCACTTCAGGCCTTGGAACTGGGATAATCTTCTCTACTGAAGATTCTTAATTTAATCATATTTGCACATTTCTTTTTGCCAGTAACACATTTGCAGGCTTCAGAGATTAGGATGTAGATACCTTTGGGGTGAGAAGGGGCATTATTCTGCCTATCATAGAGATATTAGGGATATAGGGATTAGGGATAGAACTGTTCTCCAAGTACTAGGCAAAATCAGTAGGACTTTTGCAAAGGTCTTGCTATTGACTTAAAATCTACATCAACTTGGCCTTTTACCTCTGCTTTGATGTAAAGAGAAAAAGAAGCCTTGAAGTCCCCCCTGGCTTTACCTGTCTCACAAATGCTTCAGAGCTGATGTAGTCACAAAAGGCATGTTCTGTTCCCAGGAACAAACAGTATTTTCATAGATAAGTCTATCTAAATTCATACTCATAAAAAGCAGCATATCTGTATGTATACACTTTACATTACTAGACAGAACATACCTGAAATCTCAGCCTGAAGCATCCATAGTTGACCATTGGACTGGCCTAAATTTTTCCAAAAAAATTAAATGAGGACTTTCTTACCCATGCATATCCCAAAATGCTCAAATGATTGATCCTTCCCAGAAAAAGGGCAGGGTCAGTTCTAAAAAGAGATTCAACTCTACCTCCAGAGTTTGAGGATGGTTTAGGGTCATTCTCTTATATCCCATGGCAGTTTTCTGCTATTAAAAATTGAAGAGCAAGTCTCTACCTTTTGTACAGGAGAACTCTGCTGCTGGCTGCTCTCACACAACAGTTAGGCTTTATTACAAATATGATTATTCTTTTAGGATACATCCCCTTTATCTGTCCTCAGTCACTCCAGGACTTTCATAACCACATAAACAATTATAGAAAAAGGGGACTTTATAAAATATACAATTTAATTTCATAATTTTATAAAAGAAGAAATTGAGACATAAGAAGATGAAATAACTTTCCAAGGATCCGGAGTAGTAACTAGAGAGTCAGTGCTCATGCTCTGACTTTCCTTATAATCTAGTTTGCAAGATACGGCCTGAATAGCTGGAAACTTTCTTGTGAATTCTATATATTCAAAAGTATTTCTACTTATTTGATTATTTTTTCTAGGTTGGAGCTGGTAAATGAAGCATCTTTCTAACAGGTGCTTTGGTCTAACAATGAAAAAACCAGCAGGAAGTAGGAGTAGTTGAGGCTCCCTGCTTATATTTATACTTTTAAGATCTTCTCTAACCACACCTTCTTCTAGAATTTCTAATTTCAGATGTCAACGTTACTTAAACTTTGTGAGACTCAAAAGATCGCTATTTTAAAAGGATAATATTTCTCAAGGTTTGCTAAGAATTCATAAGGGACTGCATTTGAAACCAGAATAGGGGTTTAATAAATTGGAATTCTTGAAGCCTTTTAAGAAGAGGTGATAAAGACTTGAACCCAGAAGCAGGAAAGCATGATTTTATAATTGTCCTCAATCTTAAATAGTATATCGTGAATCTGTGAAGCCTACAGAGGGTAAAACACAAAAGAAAATAAAAATTGAATAAAACTGATACATGATAGAATGAGGATGATAAAAAAATAAGGCTCTTTAGGACCCATTTTTATGTCCTTTCATGGACCTGAAGCTGTTTAGATGGTTTCCCATGTTTTAAAATAATTTCAGAGTTCTTAATAATATCCCCACTTGGGGGGAGGGGCAAGATGGCGGAAGAGCAGGGTCCCCAAATCACCTGTCCCCACCAAATTACCTAGATAACCTTCAAACCATCCTGAAAATTTACGAATTCGGCCTGAGATGTAAAGAGAGACCAGCTGGAATGCTACAGTGAGAAAAGTTCGCGCTTCTATCAAGGTAGGAAGACGGGGAAAAAGAAATAAAGGAACAAAAGGCCTCCGAGGGGGAGGGGCCCCGCGAGGAGCCGGGCTGAGGCCGGGGCGAGTGTCCCCAGGACAGGAGAGCCCCGTCCCGGAGGAGCAGGAGCTGCACCAACCTTCCCGGGCGGGCGGAAAGGGGCTCGCAGGGAGTTGGAGCAGGACCCAGGAGGGCGGGGATGCCCTCGGGCTCCCGGGGACACTAACAGACACCTGCGAGCGCAGGAGAGTGCTCCGAGCTCCCTAAGGGCTGCAGCGCGCACGGCGGGACCGACCGGAGCAGCTCGGAGGGGCTCGGGCGGCGGCTCCGCGGAGGGGGCTGCGGGGCGGGAGCGCGAATCCCACAGCGCAGGCCCCGGAGCACAGGGCGCCGGGACACAGCCCAGGATCCGGCCTCCCCCGGGACAGGCAGAGGCCGGGAGGGCCCGAGACAGCGAGGACGCTCCTGCCCCGAGCTGAGCAGATCAGCGGCCCCGCCCCGGAGCCTCCAGGCCCTGCGGACGGAGAACCGAGAGCCCCGAGCCCGTAGTTCCTGCGGAGGCTGAATCCAGGCTTCCAGAGTTGCCGTAGCAACTGCTGCTGTTCCTCCTGGGGCCTGACGGGGTAAACAACCCCCGCTGAGCCCGGCAGCAGGCAGGGGCAGAGCAGCTCCCCCAAGTGCTGACACCTGAAAATCAGCACAGCAGGCCCCTCCCCCAGAAGACCAGCTGGACGGACCAGTGATACTCCCCCGTGTTCCAATACAACTTGTTTCTGGCCACTCTGCACTGAGCAAAATGACTAGAAGGAAAACCTCACCTCAAAAGAAAGAATCAGAAACAGCCCTCTCTCCCACAGGGTTACAAAATCTGGATTACACTTCAATGTCAGAAAGCCAATTCAGAAGCACTATTCTACAGTTACTGGAGGCTCTAGAAAAAAGCATTAAGGACTCACGAGACTTCATGACTGCAGAATTTAGATCCAATCAGGCAGAAATTAAAAATCAATTGAATGAGATGCAATCCAAACTAGAAGTCCTAACGACGAGGGTTAACGAGGTGGAAGAACGAGTGAGTGACATAGAAGACAAGTTAATGGCAAAGAGGGAAACTGAGGAAAAAAGAGATAAACAATTAAAGAACCACGAAGACAGATTAAGGCAAATAAATGACACTCTAAGGAAGAAAAACCTACGTTTAATTGGGGTTCCCGAGGGCGCCGAAAGGGCCAGAGGGCCAGAATATGTATTTGAACAAATCCTAGCTGAAAACTTTCCCAATCTGGGAAGGGAAACAGGCATTCAGATCCAGGAAATAGAGAGATCCCCCCCTAAAATCAATAAAAACCGTTCAACACCTCGACATCTAATAGTGAAGCTTGCAAATTCCAAAGATAAAGAGAAGATCCTTAAAGCAGCAAGAGACAAGAAGTCCCTGACTTTCATGGGGAGGAATATTAGGGTAACAGCAGACCTCTCCACAGAGACGTGGCAGGCCAGAAAGGGCTGGCAGGATATATTCAGGGTCCTAAATGAGAAGAACATGCAACCAAGAATACTTTATCCAGCAAGGCTCTCATTCAAAATGGAAGGAGAGATAAAGAGCTTCCAAGACAGGCAGGAACTGAAAGAATATGTGACCTCCAAACCAGCTCTGCAAGAAATTTTAAGGGGGACTCTTAAAACTCCCCTTTAAGAAGAAGTTCAGTGGAACAATCCACAAAAACAAGGACTAAATAGATATCATGATGACACTAAACTCATATCTGTCAATAGTAACTCTGAACGTGAATGGGCTTAATGACCCCATCAAAAGGCGCAGAGTACCATGGACTTTCTTCAGAGACTTAGAACAAATTATTTTAAGATTCGTGTGGAATCAGAAAAGACCCCAAACAGCCAGGGGAATTTTAAAAAAAGAAAACCATATCTGGGGGCATCACAATGCCAGATTTCAGGTTGTACTACAAAGCTGTGTTCATCAAGACAGTGTGGTACTGGCACAAAAACAGACATATAGATCAATGGAACAGAACAGAGAACCCAGAAGTGGACTTTATGCTCAACTAATATACGATAAAGGAGGAAAGACGATCCACTAGAAGAAAGACAGTCTCTTCAATAAATGGTGCTGGGAAAATTGGACATCCACATGCAGAAGAATGAAACTGGACCACTCTCTTGCACCATACACAAAGATAAACTCAAAATAGATGAAAGATCTAAATGTGAGACAAGATTCCATCAAAATCCCAGAGAAGAACTCAGGCAACACCCTTTTTGAACTTGGCCACAGTAACCGGAGAAGGACAAACAGTGTATGTTCTCATTCATTTGGGGAATAGGAATAATAGCGAAAGGGAATATAAGGGAAGGGAGAAGAAATGTGTGAGAAATATCAGAAAGGGAGACAGAACATAAAGACTTCTAACTCTGGGAAATGAACTAGGGGTGGTGGAGGGGGAGGAGGGCGGGGGGTGGGGGTGAATGGGTGACGGGCACTGAGGGGGACACTTGATGGGATGAGCACTGGGTGTTATTCTGTATGTTGGTAAATTGAACACCAATAAAAATTAATTTATAAAAAAAAAATAAAATAAAATAATTTCAGTTCTCAGTACATCAGTAATCTGACTGATCTAGCAGGGAAAATAGCAAGGACCCAAGATACCTTAATAATTGAAGTGTAAAAACAAAATATAAAAGAAAAGTGTGAAAGTTGCATGCAGCCCAAATCCCTTGCTATACCACACCTAGGAAATATTATTCCTTTCTCTATGGAGTTTAGAAAGTAAACAATCGCAGGCTTCTAAACCAAGTGGGTATAAATTTACTCTGATGCGAGAACTATACTGTACATGAAATCAGAGATAAAGCCAGTGGAAGAAGGAGCCACTCATTTTTCTCTATTCTAATTATCTTCGTTTCAGTGGATTAGAAAGTGGTAAATGTAGAAGTCAAGTTGGAGATGGTCCTGAGCTCCATCGCCTGCCAAGTTAAGTCTGATAAATGGCAAGTGTGTATAATTAATACTGTCATTTTTCCCCAGACCAAAGGGCGACTGCAGTAACTATAGATTGTAATTGTCATCGTTGTCACATAAAATGTGCTATTATTAAGTTCAGGCTGAATTTTATTGCTGGGAATGCTCATAAATTGAGCGGTCAGTCATTTAAATTACCAAGTGGAAAGCTTTGTGGCTTGCTCTGAAACTACTTTCTAAGACAATGTATTTGACTTTGGACCTCCAGAAACTAATTGCATTTTTTGAACAGACGTTAGACAGGCTGCAACCTATAAGTGAAGATATTCTGACAAACGTATCATGTACGCTTATGAATGTTCGTAAGAATCTTACATTTTTATTTCCAATACTTGTAGTTGTAGGGGCATGAGAGGGATGAGGAAGAGATGTGAAGTGACATATGAGTGGTAGAGATCATTTTGAAAACATACTTACTTCTTTCTTGCAAGATGCCTACTCTACAGAAGGTGATGTTGATAGAAAGAGAGAGAGAGAGAGAGAGAGAGAGAGAGAGAGGATCCCTGGGTGGCTCAGCGGTTTAGTGCCTGCCTTCAGCCCAGGACATGATCCTGGAGTCCCAGGATCAAGTCCCACATCAGGTTCCCTGCATGGGGTCTGCTTCTCCCTCTGCCTGTGTCTCTGCCTCTCTCTGTGTGTGTCTCTCATGAATGAATAATAAAATCTTAAAAAAAAAAGAGAGAGAGAGAGCGAGTGAGCTCAGGGTAAAAATTATGATGGATTTGTTGTTAGGGTCTTAGATGATTGTGGGAAGGAAATGTGAGTGGTGTAGCAAGAGAAGGATTGCCAGCTAGCAATATGTTAAAAAGATTAATAATGTCTAATAGGATGTTTGAGGATTCCATTTATTATTAGTTCAGTTTTTTTGTGCATTTATAATCACTATAAGTAAAACAACATAAACATATGTTTGCCTCAATACTATGATAGGTATTCTGATATGAAAAGCACTGATGAGAGACATGATCTTCTCTTTGGTGTGTTGCATTCCATTTACATTTCTGCATTTTTAGCATGACTATGATACAGTTCTAAACTAAAAAAAAAAAAAAAAGAAGAAGAAAAAGTAAAGGGAAAAACACCCATACCCCTTCATTAGCTCCACTACTATCGCTAAGTTAATGCTTATCTTTTACATAAGATGGAACAGTTATAGTTGTAATAAGTGCTTAAGTAACTTTAAGTTCTGTGTTTTATGTTCTGTGTATCTTTTCTATGATTTTCTATGATTCCATAGTGTTCTATAGATTTGCTCATAGCTGTCTAGTTCACTCTTGGTATTTAATTCTTCCAAATCACCTCCCAGATGATTTCATCTGTATTAGTTTACTTTCTACCATACTATCCTTCACAGAATTATTATATTCATAGCAAGTAGTGCTATAGTGACTAATTTTGCTCATTCAGTTGCTCATTTATTTTCTGTTCTATTAAAATACAAGTTCCATGACAACAGAGACTTGGCTGTCTTCCTCAATACTACCTATTGAAGGAATAAGGAAACACTTACTGTACCAATCTTCCTTTGTTGGACATATTTCATGTCTACTTTGGTGTTATTATAATTTATATATTGAATAGTGTTTTCTGTGAATATAACAGTTCTCAAGTTTTAGAAATAAAATATTAGAAAAGCTAAGGAAATAATTTCAAATGTTAGGTAATAGGTCAAAGAGTCTGAAGGTATTCATGTTTTATAAATTCAACTTTTATTTTAGAAGTCTTGACCAAACACCAACAGCCTTGTGTTTCTGTACACTTTTTCTCATAGTTTCACTTACACCGTGTGTTATTTTTTTTAAGATTTATTTATTTTAGAGAGAGAGCGTGAGCAGGAGGGGCAGAGAGAGAGAGAGAGAGAGAGAGAGAGAGAGAGAAAATCTCAAGCAGACCCCACCCTGAGCACAGATCCTGACAGGAGCTCAGTCCCACAACCTTGAGATCATGACCTGAGCTGAAACCAAGAGTCAGACACTTAACTGAGCACCCCATGTGTGTGATAATTTTAGAAAAGTTCTGACGAGGGACGTGTGTATGGCTCAGTGGTTGAGATCGGGAGTGGTTTGGCTCAGGTCATGATCCTGGGGTCCTGGAATCGAGTCCCTCATCAGGCTCCCACAGGGAGCCTGCTTCTCCCTCTGCATATGTCTCTGCCTCTCTCTGTGTCCCTCATGAGTGAATAAATAAATGAAAAAATTAAAAAAAAAGACAAGTTCTGATGAAACAAATGGGCAAAAAATGATGTATCTAAGCTTGTTTGTTTTATTTTGGTTTTTAACAAGTTTGTACTTTGATTTTATTTTTTAACATTATTGGTAAGTAGTAATTTTTTTCTTTTGTAAGTTTGTGTTCATTCTTCCATCACATTTTAACATTTCATAATCAGTAAGAGCTCTTGTGTATTTTAACCCTTTGAACTAACAGGCTTAGTTGTATTCAAGTAAACCATTATTTAGAAAGGGAACATGCTTGAGCTTAACAGGAACATCAGGAATGAGATGTCACCATTTAATACCCCAGAAATGATGTAGGGAGGGAGATTACAATTCTGACCACCCCCCACCCCCCACTACTGAGCACCGACTTACATCCAACATTGTGGTCAGTATTTTATATCACTTAATTCTTAAAAGTCTACAGAGTAGTTTATTCCTATTTAAAGATACGAGACTAAGGCTCAGTGAAATCAAGTAATTGCTCAAGATAATAGTTAGTGCTCATAGGTATTGGGGCCATGATTTAAACTGAAATCTGTTTTCTCCTGGAGTCTGGCTACTATGACAGGGTATCACCTTTAAGATGAACATGTAGATGGCTAGCAGGGTAGAGTGACACAAATGTCACTGAGAAAGATACAAGAAATGGAACAATATGGAAACATGGACATCTGATATTAAAATGTATATTTTTCAATGTACTTGAATTGTCCCATTTTTCATACACATCAAGTACATGAACCTTTTCCTTTGTTAAATATGTGAGTGCTGAATTTGTCATAATGTGGTTTAAATTGCTAACTTAAATAGCTTCATTTTGCTTGTTATATAAAATATTAAAAAATGGTTTTAAGATCTACAAAAATACTCTCTGGTTCCATTGTTTGGACAAATCCAGACTGTGTGCTATTCATTTCCACTGAAGTTTACATGATGTTTTATTAGATGATATGAAAACTGTTGTTTCTAGGACATATTGGCAATCAAGATCTCCACTTCAAAACTCCCAGTGAGATTTACTTGATTTCTCACATTCTGTTCTTGAGTAAATCAGTTTATAGAATATGGCTTATTATTATATAATGCTTATATTGTCAGCATGGGGTTGTTAGAACATCTCTGACACCTCTGGCCTGGGTAGTATTAACATTATTGTGACAAACAAATACTAATCAAAGGCTCACATAGTATAATCTCTACTATTTAAGAGCTAGCATCATGCACTTGGACAAAAGGGATGATGTAAGGAACAAAGTGAGAAAAGCTTCTTTAAAAATGATTGATCTAAAAAAAAAAAAAAGATTGATCTGATGCCATCAAAGAAACAACGTTTCCAGTATGACAAATGCTATGTGAGTTGCTCTAGATATCTTTGTGTTGATAGACACAATAGTATTTTATGTTTTATTGACTGTGGGAGAAGCAGAGGGGAGATTCTCAAAATAGCTGAATTGAAAATATTTCCCTGTGTCCTGTGTCCCTCCCTGTACTCCTGTGTATGTGTGAACAGGTGGTGGGTATCTGGGCAGAGACTTCCAGAATTTAGAAGATAATGAATAACTTTCTCATATCCCATAGGTATCTCTCTTTTTATAATCCAAATTAATATTTTTTTATCATGATCCAAAACAGTATAGGAAAGAAAATCTGCAAGGCATCTGTTGGCTAATCTTACAAAGAAGCCTTTTTGGAGTGGATTTTTTTGCTGTGTTTCTGAGATATGATGCAGTGCTACTTGTATTTTGATAAACTTTTAAAGTACCCTTTAACATCTGTCTTTTTCTTCGGTGCCTAAACTCTATACTTTCTTCTAATTTATATATGTACTTGATTTTATTCCTGTGAAATGTGTGAATTGATATAGGAATAATAGATTATTTTTTATACATACGTGTCAGTATTCTGGAAATAAAGTGTTCTAGGATGTGATGCTAGGGTGAGCCTTCTTAAGCAAGCATTGATCTGGGCCTCACATAATAGGTTAGACCTATTATATCTTAGTTAGACCACCATATCTTAGATAAGGAATTTAGTCTCTCTGTATCTCTGTTCCTTTATGTATGAAGAAAGTATGTTAATCTAGGTGTACTCCAAGTTCTCACTGAATCCTCAATTTCTGTGACGATATCACTTCCTTTTGAGGGGTGTATGTAGAAACTAGACTGTGTACTCCCTGGGGTCCACCTCCTGTTTGCATAACACCTTTGACCTTTCACAGCAGTTTTACCTACTCAAGGTAGATGCTGTAAGTAAAGTGGGAGGTGGTATTGTCCACAAAAAAAGTGCAGAAACTGAGAATTAGATCTATTATGTGACCAACCCAAGGCCACACAATGAATTTGAACCAGAGCTAGATGTCTGGGGTACTCCAATAAGTGTTCGATTAGTTATAATATCTTGGTGTATCAGAATGCCTCCTGGCTTCTCACTTATGCTTGAGACAAATAAAACATTAAAAAATATAAAGTTCTCCTTAGTGCGGTTTGCTTCCAGAACTCACCAACTCGTACTTGCTAAGTCCCCAGAGCTGAAATCACAGTCGGTCAGTGCTGAAAAAGCAGTAAGAACGAGTAGTGTCTTTGTAAACTGGATTTGCCTAGAGTCAGTGATTGGTTCATGGTTGGTTCCCAGGCACAGAGCTCTGTGAGAAGTCCTCAGCAGCTCATCGCCAGCCCCCTACTTTTCTTCTCCATTAAGGTATGATGTTCCTTAATACTAAGGAGTTTGAAGTGCGTATTTGTGGCTAGCGTTTCTGAGGAATATTTTGCTGAAAAGAAAATTAAAATAAGGTAGAATAAGAAAGAATACTGAGAGGTAGTCTTCAAGTCTGTCCAGCTGACATAGGATATATTCTAGAGGTAGGGCTATGGCAGTGAACAAGCTCTCATGGAGGGGCCAAAGATGCCCAAAATGCTTGTAAACCATCTTTTGGTGAATACAACATTTATAAGACAATGAGTTACTAATATATAAATTTCAGCTTTAGTCTATAGTTTTTGAAAGCATGCTGATAACACTATCTTGAAAATGTTATTTTGCTTTCCTGAAGCAAAACTAAATTCTAAAAATGAACTGAGGTATTTGTCAGATCTGGATTATGTCAGAAAAAGACATGGCTTGGGGCACCTGGGTGGCTCAGTCCATTAAGCATCTGCCTTCAACTCAGGTCATGATCTCAGGGTTCTGGGATTGAGCCTCACATCGGGCTCTCTGCTCTGCAGGGGGACTGCTTCTCCCTCCCGCTCTGTCTGCCACTCCCCATGCTTGTGTGCACCTGTGTCAAATAAATTAAAAAAAAAAGTCTGTAAAGGAAAAGACATGGCTTAAAATAGTGGTTTGGTTTATCTGCTATGCTGTGTATGTCCTGCTGACAGAAGTTTATGTGTATGATTCTCTTTGCCATGGTGACTATAACCTTTTACTTAATATTTTTGTTTGGCTTGTAGAGTTCTCTGCAAAATTAAAATATTAGTATTAATTGATGATATGAATTTCTCTTTCCTAGTGAGGATCATATAATCTCTTGATTAAAAGTGGTAATCTTATAGTAGATGAATACTTGGTATAAACTGGATGTTTTGGGTTATGATTTTACATATCAAGACAAGAAGTGGATAATCTCAATCATAAAAATACTGAGATATCCCAAATAATTTTGAAATTGAAGGAGTTGAAAAACTCCATGTGTAATAGTTTCTCAGTGTATATAAATAAAATTTTACAAATCAACTCTTTTTACCCAGCTGCTTCTAGAAAAATCAGAAAAAGTTTTCTATTATTATTTTTAAGTGGTAAGAAACATTGAACTGAAAGCCAAAGCAGGGTACCTGAGTTCTAATGCTGTCTGTTTGTCCTTGGGCAAATTTCATTCCACCCTATGCTATCGAAGCACTTTGTCTGTAATGAGGAAACCAAAAACCAATAAAGTAGAGCCTATGGTATATTTGAAGAACTCAGAAGAAAAACGAAATAGAAATTAGATACCCTTTCACAGGCATGAAAATAAGCACCTTTATTATGCCTGTAAGAAATTTAATGATCGAATTTTTTTATATTCCTTTTATTAACTTTGTAATAATGGTTAGAAATATGAATTTAAGGAAAACACACAAATGTGGGGCAGGATCAGGATGAGTAGGAGCCTAACTGGGACATCCTGAACCTTTATCTAAGTATGCACAGCAGAGCCAAATATTCTGTCTGCCTTGATTAGGGAGATCAATCAGGTCAGCTAGGTAGTTCTATCAAGTCATGAATTAGTCAAATAGTTTTTACTGGACTGAATGGATTAGCTGATATGTTTATTCAGTCGGCCAGCAAATATTTTTTGAGCATCAATTATATGTCAAGCAATGGGCTATGAACACAAAGATGAAACAAACTTAGCCTTTAAGGATTTTAGAGATTATAGTTGATTCAACTATACTCCAAGGTATTGAGTTAAATGCCATCTAAATTGAACCTGATGTAGACAGATGTTTGGTTAATTCTGCTGGGTGAGATAAGGAACAGTGAGAATGTGTCTACAAGATGAGACACTGGGTCAAAACAAAGGTGATACAGGAAAAAGCTTTGGAGAAGGCTTTGAGATTTAGAGAATTTTTTTATTTTTTTTATTTTTTTTTTATGCCTGATGTATCATTGCCATCCTTCAGTTTTTAAGAAGATGACACTGTCAGGACTGAGAATAAACTTTGTTGCTAATCTTTTTACATTTACTAGCCCAAATTAACTGGCTTCCTTTCTGCCTATTCTCATCCAGAGACTCTTCCTTTCCTTTCTCTTTGATTGAACTAGGGCAGAAAGTCAGATGACTACATAGAAGTGTTTATAAATAAGTAATATGGCCAGGGAAAGGGAATAAGGAGCCATCACTTCATATGTTGACACTAGGTGCTTAATGAAGATATTACACAACGTGTTAGAATGTCAATAGAAACACTAAATCTGATCACTGCTAATTATAATCAAAGATAAGTAAATGAGGCCCCAACAGGAGATAGAACAGTGATTGAATTTAGTACTTGGATTTAGCCTCTGATCTTTAAGCCATAGCATGAAAAGCTGCAGAAAGGAGATTTTCAAGCGCCTTTTCTTTTTTTTTTTTCTTGGTGTTTGAAGGGTAGGCCCCAGCTCATACTGGATAAAAATGTGAAGAAGAAGACATTTGTATATGTATGATAATTCTGCACTGAGGCATTGGTATTCACTGTGGGTATCATTTAAAAACCATTCACTTTAAATGTCTATGCCTAATGAGACAGCAGAAACTGTGTTGAAATAATCTGTGCTAAGAAAATCCAACTGTTTCACCCCTGGCTTTGGGTCTTTGGATGGTGGCACTGGGGATTTGCAGAGTCAGTACTTTAAAAAACAAACAAACAAACAAACAAAAAACAAAAAAGAACCAAAAACCAAAAACCAAACAAAAAACCAAAAACAACTCCTGGATTGTAATGGCACTGGTGAAATAAGCAGCATAGTGCTCCAGGAAGGTGAGGGATTTATTCAGATTATTCATGGGAGAGTTTTGTCTTACCTCTAAAGCAAGAAGAAATTCTGAGTATCAATTTGAAAATTCTATCTAGGTCCAAAGTTTCTGTTAAAATGCATGCCATATCTGATTTGCTGAGATTTCACGGCATTATTTTCTTTTGCTATAAATTTGATTAGAATCTTTGATATACTCTTACTTTTAAGACACTCAGTCTCACCTGCATTCAATATTAACTTAGTTACTTAGATATTAGAATTATCTAAATATTTATGTAAATGGATCAGTAATAGCCAAATGCTTCTCTAGCCATCATCCGTCATATTAAAGTTCTGTTACCCTTTCTGTCCAGTTCCCAGTGAGGGTTACATAGTGGAATCACATTAGTCATGGATTTTTTATTCATTATGACGGTTTCACTAGTCACGGTGACCAGCAGATTCTGCTTGTATTGCCTTGCCTGCAACTTAAAGGAAGGATCTCTGAAAGGCAGTGGGCAAGTCATGCAATCAGCATGCTGAAGGCAGGTGTATCTTGAGTCTGAGCGGGCTAGGCAGACTTAGTCTCTAATAGCAGTTTTTTATAAGAACATTCTGGATTAATTAAAGGGAAAAGCAAGTAAGTGACAAGTTGACACACATCATCATAATACATGATAATCTTGCCTTTGGATCTCCATTTGAGTATCCCAGGGAAAGAGGCTGATGGAGGTTGGAAGAGAAGAGGATGAATTTGAGAAGAGGGTTAACAAATTAAAGGTACAACTAGAGTGTAGGTAGCTTTAAAGGATACAAAATCAAGGAATGATAAGGGGTTCCATTTTACTTAATTTCTTCTTACACAAGAATTAAGATACTGAAGCAGAAACCTCGAAAATTATGTCATATTAACTGATTAAATACTCTCTAAGTAGCTTTTATGTTCAAAGTTCACTTAGGCTGCTGTGTTGTATCAGAAGCTTTGAACCTGATAGATAAAGGTGGGGGTCTGCAAACTATAGTCTCCTGGCAAAACCTGACACTTTTTGGTGTCCATAAATGAAGTTTTATCTGAATACATCCACAGCCATTTTTAAAAACATTTTGTTAATGGCTACTTTTCTTTTCT
This sequence comes from Nyctereutes procyonoides, assembly GCF_905146905.1. Taxonomy (NCBI): domain Eukaryota; kingdom Metazoa; phylum Chordata; class Mammalia; order Carnivora; family Canidae; genus Nyctereutes; species Nyctereutes procyonoides. The sequence goes on along the minus strand of NW_026575141.1, from coordinate 13,271,549 downwards.
TTTCTTTTTTTTTTTTAAGATTTGTTTGTTTTTGAGAGAGAGAGAGAGAGTACCGGGGTGGGGTTGCGGGTAGGGGCTGAAGGAGGGGGGAAGCAGACTCCCCACTGACCATGGAGCCCCAAAGCCCAGGCATTCATCTCCCTGCCTGGAGATCATGACCTGAGCCAAAACCGAGATTTGAATCCTCAACCCATTGACCTACCCAGGGGCCTTTATACTGACTTATTTTCTGCTACCAGGGTGGAGTTGTGTAGTTGAAACAGTCTGTGTGATCTGCACAGCCTAACATATTTACTCTCTGGTCCCTGATAGAAAAATCTCTGAGCCCTCAGAGATAAATCCCAGGTCTCAGATAAATCCCAGTTCCCCTATTGCTTCATGTGGGATTCAATGATCTCCCAGGCCAAGATTTATTGAGGACTATTTTGTGTTGGAGCATTTTTCACAGGACTTTTCTATTCTCATTTAGCCCTCACAATACTTCCATGAGCTGCTGTCATTTTTTAATGCATACTTTAAAAGAAGAAACTTACACACAGAAATATTAAAAAGCTTGCCTCTAAATCACATGGCTATTAAGCAATCAAGTTGAGATTTGAACCCTGGGTTCAAAAATCTTTGCTGTATACTTTGTAATTCTCAATTTCACATCTATAAAATAAGGGTAGCAATACCTTTTTTAAAATAGAGTTGTTATTAGGATTGAGTTTGTTAAAATATATAAAGCCCTTGCCATAAAAATTCCCAATACATTAGTATGAACCTCAATTCTTCCTATCTTTGACCCAAAGATTCTGGAAGGGAGGCTAAAAATGAACTTGATGACAAGTACTCCCAGGTTATTTCAATGCATGTGGTCAAGGTGGCAATTTTAGAAATCCTGGGTCCTTGAGAATGTGAAGAGAGAAAAGAGAGAAGTTTCTGTCCTTTATAAAGACCTGACTTGAAGACATATGGACAAAACCATTATGAACAAGTTCCATAAATACTCAGAGGGGGAAAGCTGTGATTGTAGGAATCAGTTAAAATCAAGAAAAAAGAATTCAGGAAGTCCACAAAAGACATAAAAAAAAGAGCAGAGATAACTGATTAAAATTATAAGCTGCCCTAAAAGAACGAATAAATCAGTGTGGTAACTTAAGTTGAGGAGGAGGCATTCACAAGCCATTTCTAAAAATTCAGGCTGTCTAGGTGTGGGTCAAAAGGAGACACAGAGAAGCACAGAGAAGGAGCTCTGGCACCTGCTCCTCCGGGGTTAACAGTTCCAGTGGAGAAGCAGTGACTCCAGCAGTAATTACACTACACTATTGAAAGTTCAGTAGCAAAAAATACAATCAACTCTGCTAATCACTAAGGAAGAGGTACCAACCAGCTCTACCTAAGATAAAATTGTCCGTTTCGATGTGGAGTCACAATTTCTGGTGGAAAGGCAAATGGAACATAAAGACTGCGAGGGGCAAAATAAAAAGAATAACTGAGAAACATGAATGAAGAAGTTCATGATGACATCGAAGAACAATAGAACTTTTTAAACAAAATGTGGTCTAAAAGCAGAAGGCTTAGACCAAAGTACCTATGAGGAAACAATTTTCATTTTAATATATATGTTAATTACAAGGTATCATTCCAAACTGTTCCTCTGAGGTCAGCAAGCTTAGGTAGCTCATACTTAACCAAAGTCACTGGTTTTAGGGAATTTGGTAGTATACGGTGGAAAGAGCTGTAAAAAAGTACACTCTCAGGTCATATTGTTCAAAATTTTGCTGTGGTTCTCCACTGATGATGAGTTCAAAATCAAATGTGAATGTTTTATTTTTTAATTTATTTTTTATTCTTAAAAGATTTTATTTATTTATTCATGAGAGACACAGAGAGAGAAGCTGAGACACAGACAGGGGGAGAAGCAGGCTCCCTGAGGGGAATCTGATGTAGGATTCAGTCCCAGGACCTTGGGATGACACCCTGAGCCAAAGGTAGACACTTAACCACTGAGCCATTCAGGTATTCCAATGTGAATTTTTTAAAGTTAAACTGACTTTCAGTGCACTTTTATGGTACTGAAAGCACCCTTTATCTTTGGCCTAATTTCCAAAGATTAGCCAGAGATTAGATTGTGTTGTACAATTTTGATGTTTTTCATTTTCTGAAGGTTTCTATTTGTTAAGTAGCTATAAAAAAAAAGAGTACTCACTGCATATTTTTAGATTTCTAGTATTAATACACATATAATGCTGAATATATTTTTGGTTAAAATTGTATTTTAGTGTTATTCATGTTTAATTATGCAAGCCTAGCTTGTTAACTGCTCTAGAACAATCCAGTGTATTACTATGCCACAAATTATTAATCCATTTTTCCTGAGGAAGGACATTGGTTTTTTTTTCCAGTTGTTAGCTATGACAGATCATATTGCAGTGAATATTCTTATGTACACCTCCCTGTGTACCTATGTGAAATGTTTTCGGAGATAGTAGTGTTAGCAATGGCTGGAGATTGCAATCCCTCTCATCCTTGTCTGAATCTCACCCTTAGAGATTCTTACTCATTTGCTCTGGGGCAGGGATTAGATACTAGTATTAAAGATAAAACAAACATAAAGCTCCTGAAGCAATTACCATGTAGAGTAATAATTGAAAATCTATTTGTAAGCCAAGAGTGTGGTTGCTGGGTCATAGAATTTGCATCTTTTCAAATTTGTTGTATTTGACAATTTGTTCTCCCTTTGACAATGTATTAGTGTGTTCTAGTTGAGCTACATCTTCACCAATACTTGTATTTGTCTCTATTTTTGCTTAGGTGTGAGTCTAATTCATTAAAATGGTATACCACATGGTTTTTAATTTTGTGTTTTCTAAATTAGTACTGAGAGGAGTTTTATTTTATTATACAGTTAAGTTTCCACTACTGCAAACTTTCCATTTATTTGTTTTGCTCATTTTTCAGTTGGAGTTTTAACCTAATTACTTATTTGTATGAGTTTTTAATATCTTCCAAATATTGTTTTTATCAATTACACATATTACTGATATTGTCCTCAAGTATGTGATGTTTTTCACTTTGTTTATGGTAAATGTTTTTATACTAAATTTTTCTTTTACTAAAATACTTCATTTATGTAATTTTATTTATGATTTTCTTTATGGCTTGTGTTATTTGGGACTTATTTAGAAATTCTTCTCTATCCTGAGATGATAAAATATATTCTCTTATATTTCTTCTAATAGCTTAAAATTTTAGCTTTTTGCATTTGGATTGTTAATCCACATGAATTTATACTGGTGTAGGTTATAAGAACATTGTGGTGGCTAGAGTTTACATGGGGAAAAGACAGTAGCAAGGTAGGCTGGCATCCAATGTACTAGTGATGTGCGGACTATTGGAGGAAAAGCAGATTGCAAAGTTGTGCTGTATGGGATTACTTAGCAAGGTGTGGGATATGTCTTAGTTTGCTATGTATACCATAACAAAATACAGCCGACTGGGTGGCTTAACCAGCATAAGTTATTTTCCCATAGTTCTGCAGGCTAGAAGTCCAAGATCCAGGTGTCAGCAGGTTTGGATTCTTCTGAGGCCTCTCTCCTTGGGTTGCAGATGGCTGCATTCTTGCTGTGTCCTCACATGGTTCCACCTCTGTGTGCACACATTTAGTGTCTCTTTGTGCTTCTATAGTTCTTCTTGTAAGAATACCAGTCAAATTGGATTAGGCCCCACCCTAACAGCCTCATTTTAGCTTAATCAGCTCTTTGAGGGCCCTATCCCCAAATACAATAACATTCTGAGGTACTGGAGGATGGACTTCAACATAGAAACCTGTGAGGGAGGGAGACACATTTCTGTCCTTGACAAGTTACACTGAGTTTGCTTTATTCATGTAATTACCTCTTGGGCAACAGTTATGGTAGCTATATTCTCTCAGGGAGTGGAACCAGAAGCTTCCACATTTCTGAAGGCTTAGATCTGGAGCTGACACAGTTCTACTTCTGCTTCATTCCATCGGTCAGTGTAAATAACTGGGCCAACACAAAGTCTAGCACAAAGGAAAGAGATTCCACCTAGAACAGAGAGAATTCTCTGGCCATGCTTGTAGACAGTCTAGTATAGAGACCCAAAATGTGGTCACAGAGGGAAGATGAGAACAATGAGAGAACTCAATCTCAGGTTCCAAGGAAGGACAGTGATCTGAGAAGCAAACAATTCAAAGTTGAAAATACAGTAAAATGATGAAACAGGGTATGGAACACAGGCAACCTCTGGATTTAGTAGTCAGGAAGGATTTGAGATTTTTAGGACATGGAAGGTCAAGAATTTGCATTTCAGGATTTAAATGCAGTAGAAACAGAAGGAGAAAAACAATAGGCAAAGAGCTATAACTGCACACCATTAAGTAAATTGAAGGGAATAAGAGAGGAAATAGAAGACAAAAGGATACAAGCTTCTTGAGGTAGTGTGGAAATGAAAACAGAAGAGTGGGTAATTAGAGACAGCTCCACCTCAGGGGCACATACAAAACCTACTGGAAGACCCAGGACTTGCTTTTTATTCAGGTTATATCTGCTTACATCTCTTTCCTATGATGGTGTGACTATCCTATGAGATACAGGCTGGCCCTGTTTTAGAAATATTGAGGAGAAATTTCTTCACTGATGATTTCTTTCACTAAATAGATAATTTGCAGAGAGAGCATCTGTTCTAGTGGTATCTTTTGGTTGAGCTACTTGCTTTCTCATGGGAACTCATCTCTCCAAACCTACTAGGACAATCTATGGCAGGGATCAGGAAATTCATGTTCATGAGCCAAACAAGACCTGTTACTTGTTACTGTCAATAAAGTTTTATTGGAACATAGCTGCATTTGTTGGTTTATGTCTTGTCTGTGGCTTTTCTTCTGTATTGGAAGAGTAGACTCGTTGAAACAGAGACTGTATGAGTCGCAGTACCTGAAATATTTATTATCTGGCCCTTTTCAAAAAAGTTTCCCAAGCCCTGATCTATAATATTGAGAAAATTTTCCAAAGCTTTGTCATTAGGCAGGCAGCTAATACAGCTCAGGCTGATGGATTAGGAAAAAGCCTTGGCAATTGCCAAGCCACTGCTGAAGGTCATGAGGACTACATAGGGGAAGGGGCATTATTCAGAAAAGTCAGTCTCAGGGACAGTCTCCAGCTGGGTTGCTAGATTCACCACATAAAAATACAGGGCACCCTGTTACAGTTGAATATCAGATTAAAAAATGATTTTTAAGTATAAGAATGTCTCAGGCAATAGATAGGACATATTTATGCTAACAAAGCCTGGTTGTTTATCTGATACTAAATGTTAACTGGGCGTCCTGTATATTCTTTTGGCCACTGCAGCCTAGGTCTCAAGGTGAAAGAGTAGTGCTTCTGAGTGGATTCCGAACACAGCCTGCTTAAGTTGAAATACTGGCTACATTTCTCCCTATCTGAGTGACTCTTGATAGCACAGTTAGCCCTTTTTGCCTCAGTTTCTTCCTCTATAATGAGAAAGTAATAATAGTTTCTATCTCCAAGGATTAAGTGAGCTCACATATCCCAAGCATTTAGAATAATACTCATCACAACATGGGTCTTCTGTATGTGTTGATGCATATCAATCATGCAGCAAAATAAATCAGAATGAGAGAACTTTGAATCTCCCTGGATACAAATGCTGTGAAGAAATGCAGAAACAGAGGTGATGCTCAGAGAGACAGGTATGAAAGCAGAAAGGGATGGATTTCGTGGCACCTGTGGAGAAGAAATTGGAGTGGACAGTGTGTCCCTGAAGGGTGCACTTCTAAAAACCATGCAGCTGATTGAGATGCAGGGTCCCCTATTTCTAAAGTGTCCTGGGATCCCTGACCAACATTATCACTTCAAATCATGAAGCAGAAGTCATATAGTTGTTGTCTAACAAGAAACCGGGTAGAACACTTTTTATTAGTCAAAAACAAAAACAAAAACAAAAAACAAAAAAACACCTTGGGCAGCATGATTTTCTCATATTGGAATGATACCAACTATTTACCAGAAGAAACTATTTCTTAAATTCCTTGAAACGGATTGTGTTCTAGAAAGGCAAAAAGACTCATGGTTATATTCCTGAGTCAAATTGTATCAGCTAGTGAGTTCTTATAATTGCAAAAATTCGCTTCTATCTTATACTTACCACTGATTTGTCATAATGCCTTTAAATCTAGGGCATGATGTGATAACTCAGAAAGTGACAGCAACGTGGAAACTAAAGGTTAAAGGTACATCTGCCCCAAAGAGTGAAATTCATTTTGAAACATGAGGAGATTTTTATATTGGTTATAGTTGTGACAGACAAAAGCACGTTTTAAAACTTTGGGCTTGCCCTGTCAGGATGTACTAAAGCTCTAAATGAAAAGGTGTTTTGGGGACACCTTGGTGGCTCAGTGGTTGAGCGTCTCAACACTCAATGCTGCCTTCAGCTCAGGACATGATCCCGGGATCTGGGATCTAGTTCCACATCGGGCTCCCTGCAGGGACCCTGCTTCTCTCTCTGCCTATGTCTATGCCTCTCTCTCTGTGTCTCATGAATAAATAAATAAGATCTTAAAAAAAAAAAAAAAAGGAAAAGAAAAGGTATTTCTAAGTACAGCTTCCCCCCCCCCCCCCGGGACTCTTTCTACAGTCTCTTGGAAGCCAAGGATTACATTCAAAATCATTATCAAAAATAACTTGTTTCCTTATTTTTTAGTTCTCTACCTTTAACCTCCATTTATCTTTTTTTTTTTTTTTTTTTTTTTTTTTTTTTTTTTTATTCATGTGAGACACAGAGAGAAAGAAAGAGACATAGGCAGAGGGAGAAGCAAGCTCCGTGCGGGGAGCCTGATACAGGACTCGATCCCAGAATCGCAGGATCACGACCTGAGCCAAAGGCAGATGCTCAATCACTGAGCCAACAAGGCACCACCACCCCACCCCTTGCCCTGCATGCATTCATCTTTCTAATGATATGTTATTCCTATAAATAGAGCTCATTGTACAATGTTGTCTGTACCCATGCTATCTCTATTTTGATCTTAAATAGTGTTATCTTGACCAGGTGCTGGGAATAGAGGCACCAGCTTTCTCTTGCTATAGATTTCTTGTACTTAGGCCAATATAAGACTTTTATTTGTGCCTTCACAATAACAAATGAATTTATGGAAATGCTGGGTAGTCGAGCAGTGGGCACACAGAATGAATGGTCCAAGAATAATGCAGCACACTCTAAATTACAAAGCATTTTAGAAATGATGATGAGGGAAAATATTTTACAGCTATTTTCAGGATTCATTAAGGATTTTAAGTGATCAGGAGTTTAGATTTATGTGGCACTGAGTCAGTACCAATAAACTGTCCGTCCATCCATCCATCCATCCATCCATATTAGGAAGAGAAATGCCAGGGGAGAAATAAAGTAAATGAATAAATATGAAAAATATTGTAGGGAATGCAGAATCGTGCAAAGATGTAATATGTCTCTAAGCCAACACAATTCGGTTTGATACATGATCCTTTTATTTTACAGTTTTAAAATGCATCTCACAGCCAAAACCATTCTTTACTTTTCTCCTTGGGGAAATATGCAAAGACATGCAGTTCCACACAGGTCTGCCCCACTGGAAGGTTTTTATTTCAATGCTATCAACTTCTATTCTCTCCAATCATTTTTCTTTTATTCTCAGTATCCATTGTTTCCAGTAATTCACTTGAACGATCTGAGCACCGCTGAGAGCAGCTGGGAGAAATCTCTCTGCCTGCCTACTTAGTTGAGAATGGCTTTTTGTGACAGAGGTTCTTTCTGAGTGTGTAGACAATTAATAAATAAATAGACTGAAATTAAATTATCATTATCTCCCACAATCACACTGATAAGAAAATACAGTTTTATTTTTTGCTGTACAGAGATGGCTTTAAATTGTATCTACGAACCTTGATCCCCAGGACTGTGTGTGATAATGATGTTTATTCTTTTCCAATGTGACGGAGCAGAGGAGGCATCAGGCCAGGCACTCATCTCTCCATACTCAGCCCACCTTCTCCTCGGCTGGCTATCCTGTGGTGACCTCATTTTAAATTTCTTTGTCAGTGTTTTTTCTGCATAAAGTAATATAGTAAATATAATATGTGTGGTAAGTTCATAGGGAGAAAACCCCTGCCAAGTTGTACAGTTCATTTGATTTTCTAAGCAGTCACACCCGAAATCTACTAATGACATCTCTCCAATTGCTATTGTCATCATCATGATAATTAGTATTATAATCCTCATCATTATCACTGATGATAGTATTTTACTGCTTTTAAAGCACTAACTATACGGTATCACGGCCATAGATTGACTTAATCCACTTATCCTAAATAAGTCAAATCTATTTTTTTAATTAATAAAGGTGATCAGATCAGTCTGATTGTTCATAAACAGACAGCCTGATGCCCTGACATTTTCTTGCTCCTGGAATACTGTTCAATTGCTTTCAGCTGAGCAATGTCTAAATAACTGTGAAACTTAGTGATCTAGCATCATTTTTCCCTCATTATGGGAAGAAATTTACATATGTATCTTATAACTGCAGCATTGAAAATTATGGGATTTGCATGAGGTGAATGATGCAAAGGGTAGTATTAAAAGTAGAGAATTTACTGCCTCCCCTTTATTTTATAGAGTCCCTTTTAAAGAGAATTGGAAAAGAAAGCAATTAAGCCAGTGGTTTCTTTGTGGAAGAAAAAATGATGAATTCCTAACAAGGGTTAGGAGAGAACAGAAAACTCTAGATGCAGCTGAAGTATGGGAGAGGAAGAGGAGGTTTTAAAGTTGTCCACTTTTTAAACATTTTATTAATGGGATCTTATTTTTAGCATTTTCTTGAGTACAATTTCAAGAAAAGATTCAACTAATTTAACTGACTTTTAATTATTTTTAGGAAAGAGACTGAGGTTTCTTGGGATATAATTGGCCCTAAAGTTATAGAAACAAGGTCTAACATGTTTACAAATCTTTTGTAATATTATTATGACTGCTATTAATAATCACAGCAACTTTCTTTTTATCTAAAATTTGGCTCAAAGTTAGCATGCCTTTTGTCTTCATTGAAAGTCCTATAGGGGATCCCTGGGTGGCGCAGCGGTTTGGCGCCTGCCTTTGGCCCAGGGCGCGATCCTGGAGACCCGGGATCGAGTCCCACGTCGGGCTACCGGTGCATGGAGCCTGCTTCTCCCTCTGCCTGTGTCTCTGCCTCCCTCTCTCTCTCTCTCTGTGACTGTCATAAAAAAATTAAAAAAAATTAAAAAAAAAAAAAAAAAAGAAAGTCCTATAGTTAGTATGACTCCATTTCACCAGTGCCCTTAGTCAGACTGTGGTATATCCATTAACTGTTTTAGTCACTTGCATCAATAATTACTGAATCAAAAGCATTGATGTTATTCCTGGTATAACTGTCTTTTTCTTTTTTTAAGTGTTTTTGTAACTATAATGTGCCATACTGCAGGATAGCTTTTTTTCAACATTAATTCATTTGTGTAACTGGCTCTCTTAGAAACGTTGTCTACAAAAAAAAAAAAAAAAAAAAAAGAAAAAAAAAAAAGAAACGTTGTCTACAGGTGTCTGTTTTAGAGGGTATATAACATGCAGCTCAAAGTGGCGAGCACAGTGTGCCGCAGAAATAACACCATACTGATTTGTTCATAAAACCGGAACTCATAGAAGCCTCTTTTACATAGTTGTCCTTAGTGTGACAGGCTGGGCTAACTTAAAAAAATATATTATCTTAATTAGTTCAACAACTCTGCAAGGTTGATATAATTATCATTATATTGATGAACAAATTGAGACACAAGGAGGTTAAATATCTCACATAAAACAAATCCCACTTCTACTCCTAGAAATATGTACTTTTTCCCTCTCCTACTAAAAATAACTAAAAACTCTGGATATTATATATAAAACAATGTAAAAAGACTGTAATGTAAAGTAGAAAAGAAAGCAAAACACTCAACTTTGAAATTCAAGGTATGCCATGGTGGGAAGTGTCCCAAGTGTTTTGTTGGCTGCTACATCTCAGATAGAAGTGAAGATATAGGTAACTGGTAAATGCCAACAAGTACAGACAAAAATGGCCCAAATAAAAACCCATGATTTCAAGTCAGAGGACAAAGAAAGGGGCAGCCTGCAAATCAGAAACATTTTAGGTAATAGCTACTCTATTACATTCTAACACCACAGGGAAAACAAAATGGAACAAACAGAAAACATGGCCCCTTCTCCACCCATATTAGCAAAGGCCAAGTCCAAAAGCTTAGACCAAAGTCTAAAGCCTAGACTTTAACCCTTGTCCCACTGTAACAGGGTCTTTCTACTACCCCACCAAAGTAGTGTCAGAGAATGCTGAGTGGTGAAATAGACTTTCATCCCCATATGGTGGTAAGAATGAGATAGCCTTCTCTTTTACCAATGGGATGGTGTAAGAGAAGGCCCAGTGGAAAGTCAGGATTTGTACGACCACACTGCAATAACAAGGCCATTAAGTGGCCCCTGTGGCGTCAGTGAAGGCCACTTGGGGAGCAATGATGAGGCATTTCTACCTGTTCCAACCAGGGAGGTTCAGTGGATGCCTTGTGGGGAGCTGGAATTCTCATGCCCACCCAGTAGTAATGAGGAATCCTCCCTCTGAGTGTCAGTAGAAACCAAATGGGAAATCTGGACTTCTACTCCACTGGTTAGTAATGAAGATGTATCCTACCATGATTTCTTCAAAGTTTCATCTTCAACATTTTTTTTTTTTGGCTTTTAAATTTAGAAATGCAGTATGTTATGTACCATATAGTTTAAGCAATGCTCTCTAAATCAGAGGATGGTTATCCTGGGATATGTACAAAATGATTTTTTGGGATGTCAAATTAAAATGTTAGAACTTCTAATAATATTTGGTTATCCCATCCTTTTAAATATCTGTTTATATTTAAATAACGTTATTTAAAATAGTACATGCCTATCATTAATATATAAAAACACATATTCTAAGGACTTTTAAATATCTGTTTATATTTAAATAACATTATTTAAAATAGTACATGCCTATAATTAATATATAAAAACACATATTCTAAGGATATATGCTCAGGTTTTTGTTTGTTTTACTGACTGGATACATCATGTTTAGACACAGATTTTAAACAATTAATATTTAAGACCCTTTCTTACCTGGGGATTGAGCCCCATAAAAATGGGTTGATGTTTTGGGAGAGGTACTCAGAAAAGTGGTCAAAAGGAAGATTTGGAAAGTTCAGGAGATAACAATGTTTTTGGTGTTTGACTACTATGACTAGATACAGGACATACCTAAGTAATCAAATACTTTCTCCTATTTAATGCCATAGTTCCAACAATGACTTTAAAATGTAATTATTTTAAACCCTCAGGGAGAGAACAATGCAAGCATGTTGAGATTTTGCCTGTCTGAGATCAAGTAGGTGGGCTGAGGTGATGTGGAGCAGGATTTGGATAGGGTTTGCAACAGCTTCTAAACCTGACATCTAACAGGATAGGATATAGGCTCTAACAGTGCTTCTAAAACTCTGACAGTTTGATTGATTCAATCAATATATAATGTCTCTAAGCCTCAAGGGAATCACACTTGAATGAAATTTAATCAGTGATATTAACTCATCTAAGAAAGGAATGGTTGTGATGGAGAAAAGTGGAAAGCCTAGAAAATTGAGATTCAGAAAGAGAAGGTCTGCCTGATTTTTCAGTGAGTACTGCTCCATTAAGGAAGACTTGGATTTCGGAGATAAAAACACACTTGTTAATTTAGCTTTATTAGAGACTAAATGTATGAAATACTACCACTACCACCACCCTGCTGCCTTCGATCTCCCATTTCATACTTACCAAGCAACTTTCTGCTGAAAAAGTATGGGTTCTTAGAAATCTCTCCAAAACAGCTCCAAGTGGTTGATCGTTACTGCGTGTCAGACACCGTTCTGGATGCTTTACATGTATTAGTTCATTTACATTTTATATAAGCACTCTAGAGTTGAAGCTCTTGTCAGAGTGAAGTCCCTTTGTAGAAATGAAAGAACATGATTCCACTAAGACTGAGAAACGTGCTCAATGCCAAACTGTCAGTAAGTGGCAAAGCTGGGATTTATATAGAGGCAGTCACAGCTTAAACTCTGCCTTCTGGCTGAATCTGGAACAATGGATACTTTGGAAAGGAATGTAGTTACTTAATCGCTTGTATAGTGTGACTAAAGGTTTAAATTAATGAATGGTCATTGAGGTGTTGTACTGATCAGTCTTGTGTAGTCAGTTAGCAGGACTTCATCACGGAGAGACTGCACTCTTTAGTTTACTAAGGACTTCTGGTTTGGACCAAACATGGGGGTTGACTGAACTGAACTGAACTATAGGGACTTCAAGGGTATTACCATTACGAGCCCTCCTGAATAAAATCACCACTAGGATAATTTCATCAACAATCCAGCCTCTGCTCTAGGGAGCTTCATTAGAAATGCTGATGCAAATATGTCCTATAAATGGGGTTTCTGACTGTGTCTATTATTTTTATTTCTCAAAATGCCTATCCTAGTAACTTACAGAGAGAATGCCCAGTAAGAACTGTTGATACAGGGATCCCTGGGTGGCGCAGCGGTTTGGCGCCTGCCTTTGGCCCAGGGCGCGATCCTAGAGACCCGGGATCGAATCCCACGTCGGGCTCCCGGTGCATGGAGCCTGCTTCTCCCTCTGCCTGTGTCTCTGCCTCTCTCTCTCTCACTGTGTGCCTATCATAAATAAATAAAAAAAATTTTTTTTTTAAAAAGAACTGTTGATACATTGATTATTGATTGACTGTCAGTGCTGAAAGTAGTCTCACCCTCTAGGTAGTGCCTGTGGCAAAAGATGTGGTAAAATGGAAAAGTTTGTGTAAGTTTTAAAAGTCTAGCCCCTGTCCTGTGATACATTAATGGTGGCTATTTATTTAAACTTTTAGTTATATAAAACTGTGCTGTAGCTTACATGAAATTAGTGGAATTTCTTCTGTTTCCAAATGGACACTATTTTACAGCACTCTTTTACTCTAAATTTCAGAATTCCCTATCTCAGCAAGAACCAGAATGTGTTAAAATATTAAAGACATTCTTTATTTCTTCCAAAATAAAGCTAAAATGATCAAAGATTTTTTTAAAAAATAAAACATGGGTGGAGTTGGAGGATGGGCAAAATTGACAAAGGAGAGTGGAAATGGAATTATAGAATGAATTAGGTCATAGCAATGGGAAAGTACAGCTTATGGAAAAGGGTCAAAGATATTGTACTACTGATGTAATGGGACGTAGGGCAGTTAGAGTTGGGGTGAACACAGCATAAGGTATAGAGGAGTTGAATTACTATATTGTACATCTGAAACTAATGTAATATGTGTGTCAATATACTCAAATAAAAAATAAAGTAAAAAAAAAATAAATGGGGTTTCTGTAGCAGATAATTTGGGGTTATCAGATGTCATTACAGTCATCTTTTATGTAAACTCATGTCTCCTCATTCATTCTGACTTCTGCCTCAATCTTATTTACTGTCTCTGAGAAATTAAGGTTATCTCGTAAATTGATCCAGTTCTTTATATGGAGTAATGTTGTAAAGAACAATTGTAAGGTTTTTATTTTGTTTTGTCCACTTGTAGCTCCCAAACATATTTTTAAAAGTGAAGTTGATTATTTGGTAAACTCCCAGTTGTGTTGGGCCAGTTCTTCTTTCTGGGAAATTACTCCTGAGAGATGGCTAGTGTCAATTCTTACAGGCAAGAACATCTGTTAAACTATTTTCTTCTTGGCATTTACAAAAATAGCTTTCAAGTTGTTGTTATGGTAGTTTTAAAAGTAGCGTATTTTCTTTTTATTCTCTTCTTTCTCCAAAAACCTGTCTCAGGTGATCCTGGCACCATGGCCTACGGCAGTGGGATTTCTTGTTTTTGTTTTTGTTCTTTTTTGTGGCTCCTCAGCTTCCTTCTGGAGGGGATGACCTTCTGGAAGTCTGGAGTCATCCATAAATACATCAGTTAAAACAATTAAATCTAAATAATCAGGATTAGGATGCCTGGGTGACTCAGTGGTTGAGCACCTGCCCAGGATGTAATCCTGGAGTCTGGGGATCGAGTCCCATATTGGTCGCTCTGCATGGACCTGGCTTCTCTCTTTGCCTATGTCTCTGCCTCTCTGTCTCTCTGTGTCCCTCATGAATAAATAAATAAATAAATAAATAAATAAATAAATAAATAATCTTTAAATAATCAGGATTGAAACCTCACTTTCATCTAGTCCTCTAATTGCTTCCTATTTCCCATTACCTAGAAAGTTCTCACATTGAACATATAGCTCAGTCCAACAAGCTTTCCTTGATACTTTCTCTTCTACATATTTTTAATCATTTCTTTTCTGACTACACTAATAATTGACTGTGCCTGCCTTATACTGCCTTCTCAGTCAGACCAAGCAAGCTGCTTTCCTATTTCTATCTCTGCTAATTGCTTTTGGGCACCAAAGTGACTGCTTTTCCGTCTGTTGTATTATTAAAGAATTAATTTCCCACTGGCTTCCTGTGCCCAACACAGTTAACTCACTGGGATTTTTTTTTTTTAAAGAAGGAAGGGTAGAAAATAAAATAATAAATTAATCTTTTTAATTCTAAAAAGGGGGGGTAAATGAATGAAGATGAAAGGAAGGGAGGGAAGAGGAAATCAATCGATATCAGAAATTCAGCTGCTTTCCAACTATTTCTATCTTGTACTCACTTAAGCAGCACATATGCTAAAATTGGAATGATACAGAGATTAACATGTCCCCTGCACAAAGATGACATACAAATCTGTGAAGCGTTCCAAATGTTTCTATCTCTTTTCTACATAATATAATGTAAAGTCATTTACTATTACCTACCAAGAAGAATAGAAATGATTAAATGAATAATACCTTGTTTAGTTTCCTAATTGATTTTTATTGATGGATACTTGTAAGACCTAATATGTTGATTACAAGTATATATTAGCTGAAGAAGTATTGACCATATCTGCATCAACACTATTAAGAAATAAAATATAGAGACTGAAATATTTGCATGGAGACAATAGGAGCTCAGATTAGTGGTAGCATCTTAGTTAGAATAAATGGCAAGCCTCAATGTTAAAAGCTTACCTGATCTTAATTTACAAAGTTGCTATTTGGTTCCTTTTGTTAGGTCATGATTTTATATAAAATGCAGAAATAAAGGTAGAGGAATATGGTTGTATAGTATCACCTTCTTCTCCAAAAGCTAAACGCAACTTTAGAATAATAAAAACATCATCTTCATACTTTGAGTAGGTAGGATGACAATGAATAGAATGACTTTTCTTTTTCTAGAAATGAGTAAATTAAAATGGGAATACTATGTGGGTTCTCAAAGTCTGAATACCACTATTAGAAATTTCTCTTATTTTAATTTTTTTAAAAGATTTTATTTATTTATTTATTCATTTGAGACAGAGAGAGACAGAGAAGAGAAGCAGGCTCCCTGCAGGGAGCCCAATGCAGGGCTCCATCCCAGGTCCCAGGGATCATGACCTGAGCCAAAGGCAGATGCTCAACTGCTGAGTCACCAAGTGTCCTGAAATCTTCTTCTTTAAAATGTTATTCTCATTATTAAAAATTGCCATAATTTGAAAGCTCAAATGGGGTAAAAATAGTATTTTTGGTCAGAAGAAATTTATTAAGGTATATATGATGGCAAGTGCATAGGAGACAAGTTTATAGGAACTGAGTAAATTAAAGGTAAGGATGCTAAAGGATTTTCTACATTTACACTTCAGCTCTGGAATCCAGTGGAATTTTTCTTCAAAGTTTGCTCCCTTCCTTGTATCCTGTTGGCTCCCAGGGATTTCTAAAGTGGTATTAAGCCCAGGTCTACCTTCTTAGAGCAGCAAACTCATCCAGAGAATGACACTTTCCCTTTCTTAAGGGCAAAAATCCTTATTTATTTTAGATGTAGCTGTTAAGGGCTACTGGTCCCATTGGAAATTTTCTGATAATTTATGTGGAGCCTATTTCATAGAGATCTATGCTGTTTTATAAGGAACAGATTGTTAACACAAATGATTCACTATGTAATGCTGAAATGTCAGACATCTGTAGCAGTTTGATGGGGAAAACCTTAGGGATATGAGAGCTTTTGGGTATTTCAAGTCAAATAAATAACCTCATTGGATTTATTATGCATGCTTCCTAGACTGTGACCAACTGAAATTGTGTACTGGTTCTAGAAAGTGATCTGTGCTGAATCATGTTCAGGAGTCTGATGGATTATTATATTAATAATTCCAACTGAATCATGCCTCCTATTAGTTCTGTCCCTATATAGTCCTCTTCTCAATCACTCTGGGTTCAGACATAGGACATGACTGGGTCAATGGGTCATCAGTAGATATAAACACAGGTAGGAAATTGTGCTTACACATTGTGATTTCTCTTTTGAAGCCAAGAATACCCATGATAACTCACTTTATAAGCCAGGTAGAGGAAAACCAAGGCACTCTGATCAACAGCACTAGCTAACCGCCAGCATGTGACCAAATGGGGTCAACCAGCCTCCAGCTGACTTGCCAACCTATTGCATCTGCACAAATGAGTCAAGTAAACAGCATGAAGCAAAGATAATCTCCTCCAGTTGGATTTTGCCAAATTGCCAGTCCAAACAACTGCAAACAGATAAATGGTTCTTGCTTGAAATCCAGTAAGCTATGGAGTGATTTGTTTTTCAGCTCTAGATGACCAGTCAGTGTCTGCTTGCAAGTACACTTGTGATTTACCCCAAACTGGGTAACTTCCTGTTGTTATCCACAGAATGATGTTAGGTAAATTACATTCTCTGAGAATCAATTGGATAATAAAAAAATAGAAATCATGCTAGTATCTTTCTATATATATATATATATATATTTTTTTTTTTTTTTTAATTATAGAGGTTATTTAGTTTGTTCCTTTTCCAGCCACAGAGGCAGATATTTTTGGGGTTAAATGACTTGCTCAAAGTCACAGAAATTATTAGAAGGCAGAAATTGAATTAGCTTTCTTTTATACAAGTGATAAATACTTTAACCTTAAATGATATGGGATAAGAGGCAGATAATTTGCATTAAAAAAAGCAAAACCAAAATACCCAAGGTTAAGCCTGACAACAAAGGAACAACACTAATAATAGGATTTATTGGAGGATGTAAAAGAAGACTGGAAAAAGTAGACAGGCCTGTCAGTTTTCTGGCAAGACATGATATTGTTCAGATGCCAATTATGTCCAAACTCATACATTGAATTTCAACCAGCACTCTACATTTTTGTTGTTGTTGCTAAAACCTGAAGAGCTGATCCTGCAGCTCAACTGAAAGAAAAAAAATGAATGAAAATGGCCAGGAACTATGGTTAGAAATTAGAACAAGAAATTTGTGAAAAAGATAAAAACATTGAAAAAATAAACTGTGAAGCTATTGTAATTGAAATAGTATGGTCCTGGCATCCTCAGTTTTAGATAACATTGTTGCTTTCTATCTCATTGAGGAGAAATAGAAGCAAGTAGAAAAGAATTTCCATATATTCTTTCTACTCCATTTGTCAACCTATTTACATCTGGATCTAGATTCTTTGTCTTTTCTCCTGTCACCATGGATGAACAGTTCATGTTTGTATCCAAAAACCAATATTTTTCTTTTCTACTGCATCCAACCCCCTTTTGCCTGTTATACTTTGCTTTAACAATGATCTCTTCTCTTGCAGCATCATTTTTTTCTTGCTCCACTGGATTAGCTACCAGTATACAGTAGTGCTGTTATTTTTCTTGTTTAAAAAGGGGGGGGGGGTATGTTTCCCTTGACACCTTATTCTCCTCTAGTTTCTACTCTATTTTTCTTTCAGCAAAAACACCTCTTAAATATCTGTAATCACTCATATCATGTTTCTTCTCTTTCTCTCCAGAATCATTGCAGTCTTTGGTACATATCACTTTATAAAAATAGCTCTTGTCAAACACATGAAGGGCTTCTCTGTTGGGAAAGATGATGTTCATTCTAGGGCTTCAGTTTACTCAATGTATCAGCAATCTTTAACACAGATGATATCCTTACCTTGTTGAAACACTTCATCTGGATTTTAGGAAACCATGTTATCTTTATAACCTGCATCCTGCCAATCTCATAGCTTTAAATAATATCTATGTATTTGTGAATTTCAGAGCATATTTTTCCCACCTAGATACCTCATTCAAACTTGAAACTCACTCATCCATCCGTTTGATATGCTCCTTTGGATGTCTGGTAGACATCTAGACTTAACAGCTCAAACCTAAACTCTTGAACCTTGACCCCCAAAACTAACTCCTCTCATAGCCCCCTCCATCTGAACAAAGGGCAATTGCATTCTTTTAGTTGCATAGACCCAACATTATGGTGATATCTTCCATTGCCTTTATCTCTGATAGCTACAAATGCAGTTAAGTCAAGTTTGCAAATGCTTATAAAAGTTCCTCCATCATGATCACCCTCATTCAAATCATCATTATTTCTCTTCTGGATGATTGCAATAACCTCTTGTCTTTTTTTTTGAAGCCTTCCATGCAGACAAACTATACCCCAACTAAATTAAAATATCCACACTAAAGGGGTCATCTTATAATCAGTACAGCTTAAGCCCTTTTTCTTGAGGAAGTAACAGATGTGGGTTCAGATTCACATTCCACTATTTACAATATGACTGTGGGTACATCATGGACATTTTAAGTCATTGCTCTTTCTTTTATGAAATACATATGTCATTTGCTCTCTGTACCCCATGAGATTTTAAGGGGATTAAACAAATACAAAAACACATCTGTGAAATTTATAAAGTGCTGCCCCAAAAAACATGATAAAATAAAAAAGGTAGTATAATTATTGTAACAACTGGGAATACCAGTGTACAGTGTACAATATTTTGATTGACATAAAATATTAATAATTTCAGATTAATAGAAACCATAATATAATAACCATTTCATAGACTCTACTGCACAAATAAATGGAGAAGGGGACAGGAGGATAGCCCAGCCATTTGAGATGGACTTGTAAAGATTTATTGAGCCCAGGGAACAATCCACAGTCTAGTAAATTGGCATTTGAGGGGTGTCACAGATAATAATGTGCTGCACTTTACAATGCACAGGTGTCCAAAGGCTATTACAATCTAAGCATTGCACTAAAATTGTATGAAAGTAATAGCATGGCTACTATGAGAAGGGTACTCAGAAAAGAGCTTTTTAAAAAACCTATTTAGTACAATCACAGCTGCCTTTTCATCCAATAAAAAACACAGCTCAAGAAAAAAACTCGAGAAATTAAATTCTTTGCTCTCAATTCAGCCACTACTTCTTTAAGTAATAACTGCAGGATAAAATAATTGTATATCAGAAAGGCGTCTGAAACTTTAGGATTGTTAGATTCAACCCATTTACAAGGGATTGCTGAAAACTGTCATTGGATCTGGAAGATACAGAGCCTCCTCATATCAGGCTACTTTTTGAATGAATTAAATGAGTGCTTTCCAGGAAGAATGTTGGCATGAAATATTTTTTGGGCTATATGGTTTGGAATGTTCTTTAGTCTATAGCAAAGTTGTTGGAAATTTGCTGCTTCCTTTCTATCGACTGTGTCCTTGTGTCAGTTCTAGAGTGAAATTTCCCTTATGTTCAATTGATGAATTATTAAGTTAAAACTTACCACAAACAGGTTTAGTTCTGAACACAAAGGAAATAATAAAGCTGTTTTTTCTGTGCTACAGTCTTAAATCCAGCATTATACTTTCTATTTTATGAAAAAGATATTTTATGGGTTTAAAAATGTTACTCAGATACTGAGCTAGATCATTTCCTTTAGGGGCAGAAGTTAAGGGAGCCAACATACATTGATGTTTATAAATGGGTATCATAATCATAATTGTCATTCTTATAAACCATTTTAGTTTTTTTTCCAATTTCCCTTTCTGTTAGGAATTATGCTAGGTATTAGAGACACAAGGATGAGCAGGAAAGATATGGTCCTTGATATGTTTATTTTGTATAATGTTCACATATATGATCTCTTAGTTTCTAACATCTGCAGACTCTATTTGCCTCCACTACTTTCTCTGGATCCTCTTCTTTCTTCACACGTACTTTGGAGGTCATGCTCTGTTTGAATTCTATTTCGAGCTCACTCTCTTTAATGTGGGGATTTAGTCTAAAGGGGATTTTCGGGCTGTCAGCTTTGAAAGCTCACAGCATCCTGATGGCTCCAACCCCTTTAGACATTTCACTGGACCCCATGCAATTACTCCTTAACAGGAGTTTGGTCCTCACACCAACTTGTCCTTTCCTTGGGGTATCTACTGGCTGTTGGCCATCCTCTTGCTCCCACCTCACTTCCCTTTGCTTCCTCCTGCATAGCTGCTGACACTACATGGTCTTTTAGGTGTCTCGGTTTGTCCATTCCTGCTCATATTTGGGGTTAGGGGGTTACAGACACATTTTCACATCTTCTCATTTGATGTTACCTGTGGGTTTGGGTTTTCTCTTCTAGTTGTTCTTTCTCTTATTTATGGGGGAAATAGGGAGATTCAAAAACTCTGCCACCATTGCCATCTTCCCAGGATTCAAAACATGCATTTTTGAACTTGTCTGGACAAGTAGAGAATCTCTGGGGATAGAATAAAGCTAAGATTTACACACATGCCAGAAGTTATAACAGCACAGCTGGTCTGCACACAGGACTAGAAACTGTGAATTAGGCAGTTGTTCATCAATATCAAAATGTTTTTATTCTTGGAAAGCTTTCTCTCAGGCTGTTAAATCTATACTCACTAGCATTCTATGAATATGTATATATACATATAGACTGCAGACCAAAAAAATGCACACATAATATTTTGGAACTGGGAACCAAAAAAGGATGCTACATTACCACCTGTGTCTAATTAAATATTTGTGGTAATTTAGTGTAATTAAAAATTAAACAACCATTTGGTACAGAGTAATATATCATATTTCCTACATTAGTTGTGAGATTCAATATGCTCTGTGGTTGATTGTTTTAACTTGGACTTGGTGTTAATAGCTTCTACTATTGTTTGTTCTAGTTTGTTGAATTTTACTTTTAATATGCCCTCTGCTTGCCTCTCCTTCCTCCACCTGTCATCCAGTTAATTCTTCCTTATTGTGAGATCTTAGTTTGAATGTCATTTCCTCAAAGAGCCTTTCCTGACCACACCACACCCCAACACCAGTTACAGTCTGTTTCTCCTTTTCTTCTCTGTGATAATAATTAGTTTTTCTGAAGTATTGATGCTTGAATAGACAGGAAAACCGTCTCCTTATGACTTGCATATTTCTTTTAACTGTATGATTTTGAAGAATAAGGTAAAGTCAGAATCTTTTCTTAAGGTTTAAAGAGTCACATAACACAGAACTTCTCCCTTTTCTTTAATGTCTGATGCTCTGTGCTATATGACCTAACTGATGAGTTTGTTGCTGGAGTAGGAATCATGGTCCCTAGCTTTTCTTGTAAGAGCCCAGCCAGAATAATGTCATGTAACTTTTGGTGTTGTTGTTGTTGTTTTATTTTGTGTGCACAACTGCTCTTCTATCATACTAGATAACTCTCCCTCCAAATAGTTGTATAACTTGACCACTCTGTGCTTAGGAGTGGACAACTAAACCAAGTTGACCCAATCAGAATTTCCATGCAGGTATATAAAATCAGGATTAAGAATAGCTGCTTTTTTCAACAGAGGCTCTATAAATCCTAGAGATCCTGTCAGCCATGTCCTACCATGTGGACTTGTAATAAGGAAAAGTGGCATTCTATGGGCTAGAATAATGATGCAGTCTGGGGGAGATGGGAAATGAGGACTTTTGTGTTGGCATTTGTGGCTCTGCTAGAGTTTATTCCTGACTCTATACTAAATCTACATCTTATTTGGGTTCTATAAGAAATTTTTGTGTTCTTTTTTTTTTTAAAGAAATTTTTGTGTTATCTGCTGCAACTTAATAAAAAATACGTATTATTTAGCTACTGAATGAGCACATGACACAACATGTAAGACTTATAAATTCATATAGCTTTCAGTTGAGGAAGTAAGCAGTGGCTGTTACAAGAGAAGTTTCATTCTCCATACAGCACTTGATTATGTTAAATTGGGCATGCCTAACTATGCAGAATTTGTTGTTCACTTGACAATTCGTACTGGAAGTGGACTTGAGATTCATCTAAGCCATTTAACCATGGCTTCAGCATCTTCCAGATGCGTCATCCTTCTTAAATAGAGCTCAATGAACTTCCTCAGTAACAGCTACAGAGCTCATATGATGCAGTGGCATTAATAAAACCTAGACCGTCTGTGGCCCATCTTTAAATAATTAATGCTGCTGTTTAACTTCCTCCTGGCCTATCATGGCACCACTAAGAGATGGGAGTATGAAGAAAACCCTTGGTCTAAATATCAAACCATTATCTCTGCCTCTGGCATAGAAACCATCTGGGGCAGGAGATAAACCTGACTATATGCATCTTCAAGGAGCTCTTTTGCTCTTGCTGTTATCACAGAAACACCCTGTGGATATTTTCTCAACCCAAAGCCATGGATAGAATGTTCGAGCCTAGCTCTATAATGGATTCTCTGATCCAGTACGTCCACAGGTTGTTTTTCATACCACATACCTGAAACATGCTGAATCTGAGTCAAAGACAGGAAAATGTGTTAAATCATAGTGTATGAAACTAAGGAATAACTTTCTTTAATGGCCAGCTCGAGGTAGTATAAGAGTGAGAGAACAGAAAGCTTAGGGCCTTGGAAGGTAGTAGCTGCTCGGGTAAGTCAGCCAGACCAACAAGATGGTAACTGATTTTCTTCTCCGACTACCAAAAATATTGAGGGAGGGGTGCCAAATGAACAGATATTTTCAATGCAACTTGCACTTTTCTACTGATCCATAACAAATCTGAGCTTCCCAAGACTGATCCATTACTTTTAATTTGAATTGTTTGACAATATAAGCAATGCCTTCTTTTATTCTTACATGTTCTTGCTACTATTACCTCAATAAAATAGGAAGAAGGAAATGAAATGGAAATTAGGAAAATACTTAGACTTATAAGCACATTGGTAAATTAATTGCTAACTAATTAATATTTATATAGGGAGCATGCCATAATAATCTACATCAGAGCATTTGAAATAAGTTACTAGAAAATTCCAAATTAACCTTTTCCAACAATTCCTGATATTTCATGTATTTGTTTGTATGTGCATATGTGTGAGCAGTCAAATGTCTTTGTACTATTATTTTACTGTTTCTATTCATTTTCATATTTTATGTTATATGCCTTCCTTGTTATGTTTAGAGTTACTAAGCATGAAACCTACATGGTTAAAACTGGAATTGCTATGAGTTTTCAAGTGTTGTCCCTAACTGCTATTACCATGGCTAATGACACCATAGAAATGATGATAATCATACAATAAAAGAGCAAATTGGATATATTAAACAGAATAGGGTAGATTAAAACAGGACTAACAAACCTCATGTGGAAAGTCTATATTTAAGAAATATCCTTTTTTCTTGGAATGAGATTTTCCTTCCTCTCCCTTCTCTTCTCCATACCCACTCAGTGCTTATATACCATGGCATTCAGATTGTTGGAGCATAGGGAAACTTTGTCATAATGAAATGTCATTTCTTCCTAAAAGTCTTGCACATTTAAATCTGTGGAAGTAATGAAGCTGATATCATCAAAATATCCCCCAACTCTGTAAAATTAAATGTTTTTATTGATTTCTGCAAATCTATGCCAAAGTCAGCATTTTATCATAATTTCTTATAGATTTTTTTTTATTTTTTTCTGTCTATGGAAATCCATTAACTCCAAGTCTAAGCTTTATTTATTTATTTATTTTACTTTGCTGAAATCTGTATTATAACATTAGGTTTCTTTCCAGGCACTAATTGTCAGCTCTTTTAAATACTTTGTTACTTTTCTTTTAAAAAAGATTTTATTTATTCATTTTATAGAGAATGAAAAAAAGCAGAAGCAGGGGGAGGGGCAGAGGGGGAGGGAGAAGCAGGCTCCCCACTGAGCAGGGAGCCAAAGCAGGGCTCAGTCCCAGGACCCTGAGATCATGACCTGAGCTGAAGGCAGATGCTTACTGACTGAGCCACCCAGGGTGCCCCTTTTGTTACTGTTTTTGACTTAAGTGCCAGTTGTTAGGGCTAGTACCATGGCAGTATAGAAAATATCTTTCAGGATCCCTGTTTAGCGTTGGAGAGAGAGGTCAACACTGTAACTGTGCCATATCAGATGCAGTGGGCAGTTGCATATCAGATCTGTTTCACCAGCTCTGACACCCATGAACCATGAGAGAGTGAGTCTCCTGAGTTTCTGTTTATCTATCTAGAAAATAAATATCCAGGAAAACTATCATTCAAAGAATGTAAAGGGAAAATAGAATAATTTATACAAAGGAGATTTATAAACTGTTTAAAACTAAGCAAAAGTCAGAGGCTGTCAACTTTCCTGTAAATCTGGTAAATGTTTTCATTTCTTTGACATACATAGGTAGAGCAGGGCCCAGCTCATCCCGGGATGTTCTCAAGCTCCATTTGAGAAACTTTGTCTCAGATTTTTGGAAAACTAGAAGTAGTAACATGGTTTACTGAGTGTCTTTGGGTACCTAAGGGGGGAAAAAATAGCTTGTAGAAGAGTGAGCCTTAGATATAACAAATCCTTTACATTACTTTTTTTCTTATAACTAATGAATTTGGAGTTATTGGAGTTATGTAGAGACAATTTAATTTTTTGATTAAAGATAAAATATAAGAAAACAGCATTTCTCGTGGAAAAGGGGAGATAAGAAAAAGTCATGTACTTTCCCTTTTTAACATTCAGGCCTCTGAATTTCACAAGAAATTCTGGGATTGAAACAAACATGTGAATACCACAGCACTTAAATATATGCAAGTAAAATTGTCAAATTTAATCACAGCCACTTACACTGCCCATTAATATGTGGAATTCCATTATTCATATTTATGCATTTAGTATTTTGATGAGACACTGCTGATCCTATGGACTGTATATGTGAAATGTGAAAGAAAAAGAGAAAACTTGATATTATCCTAGAGACACATTATTTGATTAGCCAAATTATTGACATAAAATAACAATTTTGTTGTTGTTGTTGTTATTGTTGTTGCTTATACTGGTAATTTCCTTCTAGATTTCTAAAATATATTGCTTGTTTTTCTCCTTTGAACTCAGTTGCTTTGGGATGACCTTCAAGCTTTGGGACCAACCATCATTAAATGAAAGGATTAACTTTTGAATGTTAAGAGTGAAGATGGCCATGAAAATAGACTAATTATAAGGTTGAATATGGCATATTATACTACAGAATCTTAAATAGAATTTATTAACTAATAATTCAGTTCTAAGTGCTGCCTTTAGCTCATCACCTCTTTTAGGGCACTGTGGGAAGGGGCTGTGGCAGGAGCCATAAGTCATGTACAGTTTCTTGTGACTGCTCTGTTACACACTGTATGATGATCATGTTTGAATCTGCTCCCCTCTCTTAAGACTGGCATCTCTCTGACATCTTGAGGTGAGACCAGAAAAGCACAGTTCAGGATAAGAAAGGGCCCAGACCTTTCTGGGCCTTTCTGGCCCTCTCTTTACAGAGAGTAGCTTATTCTACTTCTATTGCCTTAAGAATTCACTTTTAATTCTTGCCATATGATGGTATTCAAAGTACTAGCAGAGGATTTTCTATCAGAAATGTTCTCTTGGCAAATTTGAAGTTGAATCAAACTGATGGTATTTACTTGGAAACCCCTCTTGATGCCAGCAGCTTCTAATCTTTAAGAAGGGACTGTGACAAACTCAATCTCATACACTCTAATATTTAAATTTAGTTCAATATAAACTCTGCAAGCGATTATTAGACATGTCTCAACTGACAGACACAAAGCAGGACTTGTAGACAGTGCTGAGAAATAAAAAACAGTTTCCTCCAACACAGGATAACAAGGCAGCAACTTTGGCTTTGTAAACACTACTGGAAAAGACAAGCCCGTTACATCACAGAATTCACAGATTTTTTTGTGGAGTATAGACTTCCTTCAATAGAGGATGTACTGACTATTATAGAAAATGCATTGAGACACAGGAAGAGTTTAAAATGGAAGATTCCGTGAATGCTTTTATGTTTGTGTGATATGACCATCTGGTAAAGGAAGTAAATAGAATAATGCAGACTTGCGTGTAAATTTGTTAGACTTGCAGTCTCCTTGCTCTCCAAAAGTCCATTTTTCCTACTTCCATGTTAAGTGCAGGTAAGTACAGACATAATCTTAAAGTGAGTTCTAAATGACCTATTCTTAAACTCAATACTTTGACTATGTTTTTGTGCATGAAACATTATTTATCTATGGAAATGAGCTTTTGTTATTTCTCATTTGCCAGTGATCATGTTGCAATCCTAGCCTGGTTTCTCATGCACACCTATGGCCCATGTTAGTTTATGCTTTCCATTTACTGTTTTCCATTCTGACCATGAGAGCACAATCAGATTCATAAGCATTGGTGAGATAGCACCATTTCTACCTAGCTCCAAATCAGAGGAATATCAAGTCCATAGAGCTATCAAATTAAACTTCAGATTTTCTGTTTCTGAATCATCTTTGGTGGCACTCAGGAGATCTTTCCTTAGAATTACATGTTGCTAGTTTCTTAGGTAGCATCTTTAATTTAAATTTTTTTTTAATTTTTTTTTTTATTTTTGGCCTTCATTTTTTGGGACAGGAAAAAACCACCACCTACAAAACCAAAAACTGCTTTCGCCTTCCTAACCACTCAAGTGAATCATAAGAAAACATAACCTAAGGCTGATCTAAAAGTCAGTTTCTGACCTTAGGTCAAAAGAGAGTCTGTGTTTATGACCCAAATCCAACCATTGAATGAATCTGCATATGTATACTACAGAACTAAGCAGAAATCACTCTTTCATAGCCAGGACAGCAGAAGCAGTTAATGTCCTTCCAAGTACAAGGAAGAAACTATCTTCATTCATTCTCCTGCTTCCCACCTGATTTTAAAGAGTGAATTACTAACTGCTCAGGTTATATGGGACTACCTATGCATTATATATATTTTTGTAAGAAAAATAACTGTACAAAATATTCAAGAAAATCTAGTGCATGGCTTACATTCCGGATGCCTAATGCTAGCAGAAGCTTTCACTTTTGCATGCCACTTTTCAGGACTGTCTACAAGCATACATAATTTTTTTAAAAAAGATTATATCTGTTTATTCATGAGAGACACAGAGAGGGAGAGAGAGAGAGAGGCAGAGACACAGGCAAAGGGAGAAGCAGGCTCCATGCAGGGAACCTGACGTGGGACTCGATTCCAAGTCTCCAGGATCAGGCCCTGGGCTGAAGGCGAGGCTAAACTGCTGAGCCACCCAGGCTGCCCACATACATAATTTTTAAGGAACACATATTTATTTTTACACAATTTGATGTTTTGCTTTTTATTTTCAGCTTCACCTAATGTCATACACATTTTCTTGATTGGTATCTGCATTTCATACTATTTTTATGGCAGCATAATTAACCACTATATTCATATGTACGTAAATCATTTCTGGCTGATACAACCTTAAGACTGAATCTAGCTTCCTATTATAGGTGATGCCACAATGAAGATATATACCTGCATATAGGATACTTTCAGTATATTAGTTTTTAAATAGTAACAGGATCACATCCTGTTACTCTACATGTTGGTGGGGCATCTCTGGTGTTCTGGCTATCTATTCCTGTGTTATAAACCACTCTCCACTTAGTGACAAAAGGCCACAGCAGTTTTATTAGAATTGGTAGTCAGAAATTTGGACAGGACACTCTGGAGATAGAATGATGCATAGGGCCTCTGCTGGGAAGACTGAAATGGCTGGGGGTAACTTGAATGACTAGAGACCAGAATCATCTGGATGTTTCTTTACTCCCATATCTGTCTGCTGGCCTAAGATGTCTCAAAGCCTGGGCTCAACTACAACTGGTATACACACAGGCTTTCCATGTGACTTGGACTTTTTACAGTATGTTATCTGGGTTCTGAAGGAGTCCATCCTCTTAGGGAACAAGTGGCACAGGGTTCCAAATGTGCAAGCAAACCAAAATGATGCATGGGGGACTCAATCATGGAGAGATTTGGAGGGAACAGGCTCCTTTGGACATAACGTTAGAAGTCACTGAAGTTGCTTCAATTCCGTTTTACTGGTTGCAAGTGAGTTGGTAGAGCCAACTGAGATTCAAGGAAATTAGACTTCCTCTCTTAATGGGAGAATGGTAAGGTCACATCACAGAAGAACAAATGGGATAGAAGATATTTTTGCACCATCTGGGCCACGCAAGAGTTTCTACAGTAGTATTTCTGTGGAGAAAAAATTTTAGGTGTATATATTGTGTGGTTGAACTGTGGAAATGAAGCTCCATTTGGATCAGAGGATTTCTACAAACCACTTTCCCAACACAGAGAGATGCATCGCTTTAATTCTACTTAGTAAACCACTAACAGGATGTGAATTCCTTCAGCCTTAGTCGCTCAGACCTCAAAAAACAAACAAACAAACAAACAAACAAACAAACAAAAAAAACTTTTCAGCTGGGCCATAGTGTTTCTGATTCACACCTCCTTGTTTTGACTTCAAGCCAGATCTCTTCTCATGTTCAGTTCCTTTTTTCCAATTATAAAAGTAAATATGCCCTGAAACATATGCTTATCATCTCCTCTTTCTACCTGAAAGCTGATGGCTAGGATTATGCAAAGTACCTGATTTAGTTGATTAAGTAAGTAATCCACTCAGTTTTTCATTCTTGCATGAATGCACAGAGACATACATTTATTCCTTTAACAAATGTTTATTGAGTAGTTTTTTGCTAAGTCAAGTACATTATGAATAAAGGTATGATCCCCACTCTCACAAAGCTTAATAGATTTTAGGGCAGAATAAGAAGACTTATTAAAAATGTATATCATAGTATATGTACAATAGCATATTGTGATAAGTGCTGTGAAAGATAAGTGATGAGAATGATGTGTGAAGAATAAGGAACTGAGCTGGTAAAGAGTAGAAGTAAAACATTTGAAACCGGAGACAGCATCTAAAAAGGAAATTTCTAGTTGAAGAATGGAAGGCAGGGAAGTTTGACTACTGTAGTGAGTAAAGATGAAAACAATGCAAAACTTAGTGAGGTGGGTGATGGTCTTGTCCTGCAGGTCAGTTGAATAGTCTGAATTCTATTTTCAGCATAAAGCAAAATTATGAAATGATCTGAAGGGAGAGGTGACATAATTTAAAAAATATTTTTATTGAACTATTAAGTTCTCTTGAAGCAAAGAGATGTGATGTTACATAAGTTTCAGGTATACAACCTAGTGTTTGGGAAACTCTGTTGTGCTTTGCTTACCACATGAGTAGCTATCATCTGAGAGGTGACATGATTTGACTTAGTCTTTAAAAATTATTTGGGTAGAAAAGAGTGTGAGGAAGGTCAGAAGGATTCCATGGAGGTCAGTAAGGCACCAATTCAACAATTCAGTTGTGAGATAATCCTGGTTGGTTAGAGGAGGTAGAGAGAATTAGAAAGCTTTTAGGTATATCTTGATGTGTAAGAATATTGGTGATAAATGAGTTGTAGGGGATATGGATAAATTGCTCAGAGTGGCTCCTTTGATGTAGCTGTCTATTCTTAATGACAGGCAGAGCCATAGAACAATGAATCATGTTCTTCTCCATAGCAATCAAATGGCAGATGGCAGGTGGCGGGTGGTGACTTGAGGAGGCAGCTCCGCAGTATGGAAAGGAAGGAAAATTCTTACATTTTCCCCAAAGCCCTAAGGCTATTATGGCTGGAGGAAATATAGGTGAGTAGCAGAAGATGAGGTCAGACAGGTAACAGGGAGCAACATTGTGTCAGACTCTTTAAGTCACAATAAAGACTTAAAATTTCAGTAGGATTAAGATGGGAAGCCATGGAAAGTTTTCATATAGAAAATAGGTATGATCTCATAATATTTTAATAGAATTAGTCTGTACTGAAGCAAAATTGCCAAGGCGCAACATCAGATTTAGGGAAACAGATCAGAAGGAAAATGCAGTAAGTCATGGAAACAGATGATGGTAGATTGCACCAAGATGTTGGTCCTGGAGTTGGAAAGCAGTGGTCAAATTCTAGGAAATCTTCATAAGCCATTTGCTTCAGAAATAAGCAGTTTGGTAACCATAATTCCTTATACTCTTACAGAAAGCATAGTTTAAAAATGGTATTCTGCATTTCCCTGAAACTGCATCCCTAACAGAAGGAGAGCTGTCATACTTTG
This sequence comes from Nyctereutes procyonoides, assembly GCF_905146905.1. NCBI lineage: Eukaryota > Metazoa > Chordata > Mammalia > Carnivora > Canidae > Nyctereutes > Nyctereutes procyonoides. Next base: position 13,241,074 of record NW_026575141.1, on the reverse strand, counting down.
TGTTAACATGTCAAAGGATGATGCTACCATATCCATTTTGAGTATGAAAATTAATTTCTTCATGAAAGCACTGAAAACAAGAAGCTGTATTTTCCACTCAAGATTTTTTCTTTTGCAATGCAGATTTCCTATATGTATCGGTTTCAAAGCATGATAAATATATTGTTGGGGACATGTCATCGTGTGCACTTGCCCTCCTCTGGGAGATAACCAAGGCCATACAGTGTTCTTAGCTGAGATGCTTAGAAGTTCTATGTGCAGTGTATATATCTTACTGGATTCTGATTCAAACACATGAACTTAAAATAAATTCTGATAGGGAAATACAAGCACCTAATGCATATTTGATCATTTTAAGGAATTTGGTTATAATTTTAGGTTTGATTGGTGATAGATATCACAGTTATGCTTTCAAAATGTCCTTATCTTTTAGAAGTGCATACTGAAAAATTGACTAATGAAACCAGAATGTCTAAAAGAGCTGTTACATTTATAAAAGAGGTGATATGATAAAGAAATTGTATGAGACTTGCTAGCTGCCCAGGAGCATCTTGTAGTGTGATAATAATCAAAGATGATCAACTCAGTCCAGGGTATTCAATTTTCTAAGGCATCCAGAATGACTTGAACCTATGTTACTGATTCATATTAATCAAATTCAGAACATTAATTTAAAATTGAAGATACTTTTTTTCTACTGATCAAAATTCGTGGGCATTTTATTATATATGCCCCCTGAACATATCAGCATAGAAGATGCTAGTTCCTTGCACATAGATGTGCAAGGAACTAGAGGAAAAACAGGTATACCATTTTGAAGGATATGTTATTGATGCCATGGTGAGGCCTGGTGAGCTCTCTCTGATCTTCAATAAAGGACAACTCTCCTTGTATCAGAGGCCAGTATTGTTTCTCCAGATTACATGGTCTGTGCTTGACATACACGCATTGTCAAATTCTATTTTTCTATTCCATGGTTTCAGGCCCTGTAGATTATAGTCAATGATAAAGCTACTTAAGTGATTGTTTTAGGCAGAATTTCCTCACTGACTATGGGTCGGGTAGCCCTCTAGCCATGTGTCCATATGCATGGGTTTTTCCCATAGATCTCATTCATTAATTGCTATTCCTCATATCATCCTAAGGTAGTTACCAAGACATTTGGTCATATCTTGCTAATGTCACAGAGGATAGCAATCCAATGTATAGGTACTCCTTCATGTTTACCAGATTTCATAGATATGGACCAGACATCTTTGGAAGACCATTTGTCTACCACAGTGATCCTAGTTCACAGCCTTCATCTGCATCTAAAATACTGCCCTTGAATTAAGTATGTGGTTACTTTATTGAATTTATAAAATTTTTATATTGTTATGAAAAACATGCTTCCCAAAGGAAACAGTTGATATAGTTGTGTTTGTACATCTGGGTCTTTGGCTATAAACTTCAAGAATGTTAAGGTTATACTGTTATTGTTTTCAAGTATACACATGATTTGCTATATATAAATTTTACTATAAAATTTATTATATATAGTTTTAGTGTATAATTGAAAAGAAATTGCATACCAACTCTATTTGATATGGAAGTGTTCTAGATGGAGTCATAACTTCTGTACTCATTTAGAGTTCCCCTTCCTAGTTTACTGTTGTTATAAACTCAGTCTTAAGACCAAGTATATTATTATCAACCATATCACATAGAATAAAATGCATATTTAAGAAATGGTAGCAACTTACCTACCTAGCATATGGTATATGTGTATCATCATTATATATGAATTTTTGGGGGGATGGCAAAAGTAATATAACCTCTTTATAAAATTACAGAAATAATAATTTAGAAGGAGAAAAAAACTCAAATCCCAAATCCAGTGATAACCATTATTAAAATTGTTCATAAATTTTCCTGGCTTTTTACTATGCACCATTTACATATAGATTTACATATAAATACAGATACATATTTTTAAACAAGAGTGACATTTTTTATTTATTGAGGTGAAATTCATGTATGAAATTAACCATTGAAGGTGAACAATGTCAATGGCATTTAGTACATTCACAGTGTTGTACACAATCCACTTATATCTAGTTCCAAAACTCTGGCATTTCTATCAGTCCAAAAGAAAACCTCATATATGTAAAGCACATTTTCCCCAATTTCCTCTCTCCTCCCAACTCCCAGGTAAAGCACATTTTCCCCAATTTCCTCTCTCCTCCCAACTCCCAGGTATCAGTAATATGAATTCTATCTGTATGAGTTTATTTTAGACATTTCATATAAAAAATTCCTATAATACCTAACTTGTGTGTCTGGCTTCTTTCATTTAGCATAATGTATTCAAAATTCCTCCACTATATAGCATGTATCAGTATTTCATTCTCCTTTTCAAGGCTGAATAATAATCCATTTCATGTATGTTCATCCATTAATTGACTGATGGACATTTTGTCTGGTGCTCCTTTTTTGACTATTGTGAATAGTGCTTTTATGAGTGTGTATATATACATGTTTTTTCTAGCAGTTGCTTTCAATTCTTTTGGGCCATATAACTAGAAGTGGAATTGCTGGATCATATGGTACTTCTCTATTTAACTTCTGATAAATAAGAGTGGCTTATTTCACACACATGGTTGTACAATATGCTTTATCAACTTGATAAATACTAAATGTCTTTTGATAACATTCTGTGCTTACTTAAAAAAAGTTCCTCAATTTTGGCTACAAGTGCTATATAGTTTTTATCATGATTATAGTAAGGGAAAATTTTGTTCTTTTCACAAGTCTGTGTTTCAGTGTATATCATATGGAGCTCAAATGAAATATGTTGTAGAAAAAAAATCTTTAGAATAAGCATTCAAAGAAATACAACTGTTACCTATTTGTTTAGATAAAAGAGTCGTTAAATTCCATTTCATGAATCTTTTAATTTTCATGTACTGAATTGAAAGAATTAATATCATTTTTTTTGATAGTTAAACCTTTTTATTCTTCAAAAAATGGGTCTAAGGTTATAACATTGTATAAAAATCTTATCAATTACATAGACATGGATGGAACCGGAGGGTATAATGGTGAATGAAATAAGTCAATCAGAAAAAGACAATTATCATAAGGTTGCACTAATATGTGGAATATAAGAAACTGCAGAGGATCATAGGGGAAAGGAGGGAAAACTGAATGGGAAGAAATCAAAGAGAGAGACAAACCATGAGAGACTCTTAACTTAGGAAACAAATTGTTACTGAAGGGGAGGAGGTTGGGAGGATAGAGTAACTGGGTGATGGGCATTAAGGAGGGCACATGATGTGATGAGCTCTGGGTGTTGTATGCAACTGATGAATTACTGAACTCCACATCTGAAACTAATGATGTACTATATGTTGGCTAATTGAAATTAAATTAAAAAATACATTTGGGGCAGCCTGGGTGGCTCAGTGGTTTAGCACTGCCTTCAGCCCAGGGCGTGATCCTGGAGACCGGGGATCAAGTCCCACGTCGGGCTCCCTGCATGGATCCTGCTTCTCCCTGTGCCTTGTGTCTCTGCCTTTCTGTGTCTCTCATGAATAAATAAATAAATTTAAAAAATCTTTTAAAAAATATATTTGTCAGATAGATAAAAAGTCAATTGGGAAAAAAGAATGTCTTCACAGCTTGTGTATTAAGCAGCATTATAAATCATCTCAAATAATGACAGCCTTATATATATTTGTGTGTGAGAAAGTACCTACAAAATTCTTATTTGTTTAAACCATATAAGCATTATTTATTGTCCACTCCATGCCACATATATTTCTAGGAAATTGAGGTTCATCAGTGATCAAGAGACAAACATGGTCTTCCTCAGAGACTCTCTAACATGTTTACATTTTCCATTCTTTGTATAAATATAAATATGAATATTGATATATGCTAAGGACATGGAGTTGGAATTTTCTTAGAAAACAATTCCCTTGACTAATGCAAAAAATTGACACAATTACAAATGCATAACCTAAGAATCATTCAACACTTTGCTTCATTTGAGCTATGAGTAGTAAATCTGAATAATTCATATAAAGGACAATTGTTATCATATGACTCATATGATAACATATGATTATTTCTCAAAACCTTTAGCCTTTCTCTTCTTATTTCAAAGAATGGCTGTCTGTTCCTCAAGTCAGTTTCACTCTTTCAATATTCCTGGACTGTGTTTCTCTGCCTCCCTTGTAGTTAGGTTTGGCCATGTGAATGAGTAAGTAAGCAAGTAGAATGTTGGCAAATGTGTGTGCACCAATTCAAGCCATGGCACATGTAAGTCTTCAATGAGAGGTCTTCCTTGTTGTCTCCCATCATGATGGCTTGATGTAAATGGGCCCAGTAATCCTGCACGCCATGTTGAATATGGTGAAATCAAAATCTGGAAGGAGCATGAGGGCTGATTTTCCACCTGGAGGAGAGTCACCTGTGTAATAGGAATACCCATGTTAAGCTTTGATTTAGGACATGTTGTGCATTACAGCAGCTAGAGTTACCTTCACTATTAAACTTCCCTCCATAATAGTGAAGAAAAGCAGAAGTGTCAATGCTTTGGGAAGAAAAGAGCTATTTCATAGTTTAGAATTGAATATTAAAATAGGGTTGGTTTCTCTAAAAATCTCTTCTCTTTTTTAAAAATATATTTACTTTTATTTTTTTCAGTTCTTTTAAAATTTATCTGCACTTCATCTAAAGGAAAAGAATGAGGACACAATGAGCAGATAATGACATAAGTAAATTTTCTATTATATTCTCTATAATTGTGTAAAACTCAGTCAAAAAAATTTTTTTTGATAGAAACATTTAATTCATGGGGAATGATGGTCTTTTTAATAAGCAGTGTCTGGTCAACTCAGTATTCATATGGAAAAAACAAATCTCAACTCTTATCACACCGTTCACAAAAACCAGTTTGAGATTGATTGTAGACATAAAAGTGAAAGATCTTGGAGAGGGGAGATTTCTTTTTTTTTCTTTCTTTTTTTTTTTTTTTTTTTTTTGAGAGGGGATATTTCTTCAACAGAGCCTCCCCACCCCCCCCAAAAAAAAACACTAATCTAAAGGGGAAAATGATAATTTAGAATATATTACAATTTACAACTTTTGTTCATCCAAAGACATCATTAACATAGAGAAAAGTAACTCAGAAAAGGAGAAGATACTTGCAAGACATCTATCTGAAAGAAGATTTGTATATAGCAGGTACAAAGGATTCTTACAAATCAGTATGAAAAAAATACAGAATTCTCAATAGAAAAATGGGGAAAAATGAAATACTTGTAATTAGTATAAGCAAGAAATAGACTATGATTTGAATCCGGACAAGCAGATACAAGCAAGTTTTAACATAGTAATAAAAAGAATCAATGGAATGATCAGGGTTTTTTAAATTTAAAAAAAATTAATGTCAAAGATGGTGTGAGTCAATAGAAGTTTCAGAATTAAGTGGCAAAATTAATGAGTAATATTTTCAAAACTAGGTCATATTGAGGGAGAAAAACCCTGAAAATTTAATTTTGGAGTTTTGGATTTTATAAAGTAGTAATTGATAAAAATAAGTAACAGTGAATTTATAAAGAGCAAAAAATATTTTTTAGATTTACTTATTCACAAGAGACACACAGAGACAGGCAGAGACACAGGCACAGGGAGAAGCAGGGTCCCCACAGAGAGCCCATGTGAGACTCAATCAGGGATCCAGGATCATGCCCTGAGCCAAAGGCAGACATTCAACCACTGAGCCACCCAGGCATCCTGAAAAAAATATTTAGGACATTCTTTATTATTGTTTTGATTCTTGAACATTGTATCTGTTACTGGAAATGTCTGAAAAATGCACCATAAGGGTAAAGGTGGACAAGAACAAAGATTTTCCGGATGGGAGCAAATTAGATTTCAGAGGCTGAGAACTAGAGAGTTTGGGGTTGATTTTATGTTAACACTTGAAAATGAATTATTAAGCAAATGGCTTGTGTGCTCTTAGAAAAGAAAATACTAACCATTAGCTAACATCTTTAGTAAGTTCAAGTCTTGCCAAATTAACCTGCTATTCTTTTTTAAAGGGTAATTAGACTGACAGTTGAGGAAATTGACGGAGCCTTTATACATCTTAATGTAATCCAGGTATCTAACAAAGATTGCTTATACACAGGAAAGAATCATATGCTGTGTAATATCATCCTTAAGTGGAATTCTGTCAATTTATAAGTGGATGTGGGAGCAACTACTGCACAGCTAACTAAAGTTGTTGTTGTGTGTGTGTGTGTGTGTGTGTGTGTTTCACTTAAGCTTACTTAGGAAAAAATTCCACATTCAGTGGAAAAAATCTTTATTTTGTTTGTATGAGAACATGACTACATATACAAATAATGTTTTGTAAAATTAGTGATTACTCAGTAATTTGTTTTAATAGTATATTGCAATTTATTTAAATGCCAAAATTCACAAGCAGCACACCAGAAACCAAGTGCCATTCTGGAAGTTAATCTGATAGAAATCTGTATATGTGTGTGTTTACATACACAAACACACATACAAACACACCGGCTTTAACAATAAGAAAATATATGATTCACAGATAAGCCATGATGCATACATGTCTTACCTAGCTGGAAAATCATGGACTAAAATACACAAAATTTTATACTACATTTTGTAGAGGTAGCAAATAATCCCATACGATAATCTAATAATGATGATGCAAAGTTTAAACTGTTGTGAAATGAGAAAGGAAGAATGATAGCAAATGAAAATTCATGTGATAACTTGGGATAAGAGTAATGCATAGTCAACAGTGGTCATTTTGAGCATTTCAGAATTTCCAAATATCTACACGTGAATTGATCTAGTAATCTTCTGTGTGACAAATCACCTCAAATCCAATGGCATAAAACAACAGTCGTTTTATTATGTTCATGGAGTCTGTGTCAACAGTTTAGATAGGGTCTGTATTTGTTTCCTAAGGCTGCTGTAACCAGTTATCACAAATGTGCTCACTTAAAACAGTTGAGAGTTATTCCCTTGCAGTTCTGAAGGCCAGGGGTCTAAAATCAGGGTTTGTGTAGAGTGGTGGTCTCTCAGAAGACCCTAGAAGGGAATCTATCCTTTACTCAATTTCCAAATGGAAAATCTAGACATGAAAAGCATAGTAAGAGAACTGAAAATTTCACTAGATGAAATCAACAGCAAGTATGAGTTGGCAGAAGAAGGAATCCATAACCTTGAAGATAGACCAATAGAAATGATCTAAACTGAAGAGCAGAGAGAAAAAGACAAAGGAAAAATGAACAGAACTTTAGATATTCAGATGACATGTAGCTAAATACCTGGTCTTCATCTTAATGTGAATGAGAGTTCCTGAAGAAGAGGAGAAGGTGAAAGGCACAGAACATGGAAGACTCCTAATTCTGGGAAACGAACTAGGGGTGGTGGAAGGGGAGGAGGGCGAGGGGTGGGGGTGACTGGGTGGCGGGGACTGAGGGGGGCACTTGACGGGATGAGCACTGGGTGTTATTCTGTATGTTGGCAAATTAAACACCAATAAAAAATAAATTTATTATTACAAAAAAAGAAACAATGGCCTCAATGGTCCCAAATTAAATGAAAATCCTTAAATTATAAATATGTTAAGTTTTCCCCAAGTAGAATAAATGCTAATTTAACATCGAAATATCTTTTGTATATTAACTGATTCCTTACTCCATACATACTTTGTAGGTGCTACGAAACAAGAAATTCTGACTTGTGTGTGCCATCCCACCCCAATGTCATACAATTTAAAAAATTATTTTATTTTAACCTCAGGCCATGATGGTAGTTTTGGTTTTCACTTGCAATAAAATTATTACTAGCCCAAATGAATGAAGGGGAGTAGGAGGTTAAGGCTTTTAGTTATGGAATGAGTTAATCACAAGGATAAAAGGTACAATATATGGAATTTGGTCAATAACACTCTAATGGTCTCATGGTATTAGATGATGGTGACACCTATGGTGAAGCACAGCATAAGGTATAGAGTGTTGAATCACTATGTTGTATACCTGAAATTAATGTAACATTGTGTGTCAACTATAATTCACTAAAAAAGGTGAAAATGCAAGAAAACAATAGAACCTACCCATTAATTCCATTTCTTTTCTTTTTTTTTTTTTTCCATTTCTTTTCTTCTTCTTTATCTATAGCAGGAACTGGCAAACTTGTTCCGTAAAGTGCCAGAGAGTAAATATTTTCAACTTTGTAGGTGGTACAGTCTGTGTTGTAACTGCTCTATCACTTTCATGTAAAAACCACCAGACAATATGTAACCTAATGAGCATGGCTTATTCAGATATAACATTTAAAAAAATAGAAAGCGGGCTAGATTTGGCATGCAGGCAGGCTGTAGTTGGCTGCACCCTGCCTGGTATAATAAAAGATGTGCTCCTTGGGTGGGAAGAAAGTCAGAAATTTTAGTCCTGAAATGACATGCCCTTATCAGAAAAAAAGATTGCAATCCACATAATTTTGAAAATCCTTATGTTATGTTTTCATATTATTAGGAAAAGCATACTTTACCCTTTAAAAGAAAAAAATGATCAAATTTGAGAAGATCTAAAGGAAGATCTTCTAAAGGAAGATCTCTGCTGGTCAACTATAAATTGAACTTTTTCTCCCCAGCAATTTGGCTAAATAATTTGGATGAAGTTACAAAAACCATATTTCAAAATGGCAGAAAGCACAAAAACAGTAAAGATATCCTATATTCTGGAGAGGAGAACAATAATTCACAACAACAAAGCCATTAGAATGATTCCTTAAAAACAATTTAATGTGATGGGATATTTTCACAATATAGTATTAGGTGAAAACAATAGGATAAAAAATACAGTAAAATCTCAATTTTGTGTACCAAATGTACAGGAGGAAAACACCAAATTATGAACAGTATAATATTATACCTGGTAATAACATTTAACTTTTTTGAGAATTTACTATTTGCCTGCCCTTTCTTAAGCAATTTATAAACTTATTTAATGCTCACAACTAGTTTACACAGAGACTTTTATCTTCTTTTCTCAAAATGAGAAAGCTTAGGCAAATAAATTACTTGCTCAAAGTCCATATATAGTAATTTATGGATCTGTATTTAAATTTAGTTTCTGTTCTGGCTATAAGGGCAATGGTCTAATTCGCTAGGCTTAAAAACCAGAATTATGGCAGACTTTACTTTTATTCCCGGTATACTATATATTTTTACATCTTTTATCTACCTTGAGAGTGTATTATTTTAATAACAAAAATACATTAGAAAATAAAGATAGGAATTGTTGATAATAGCAAATTGACTTTTGACAATCATTAATGTATTAAGATTACTGAATTTATATTATCAAAAGAAATTCAATAATACAGATCTGGATGGAGTAATTTAGCTTGATAAATATTCATGTGAATTTGGTTGACAGAGCTCAATGAAAGCATTTATTTTCAACAGTCATACAAGCATGGGCTATGTCAACCTAAATGTAACATCTGTTATCTGGAATAGTGTTTTCAGTTCACAATAGTTCGTTACTAGTTTATGATGAGATAAGGAAAGAAATTGAGAGGAAAGCAATTTGAGTAATTTTATGTGAGATCAATGTAATAATATAGAGCTTATATTCTGTATCTTTTTTCAGTCCTTTAGTAAAAGTTTTAAACTAAACTTTTGTCTTCAGGACAGAGAGGGATAAAAGTCTTCATTAGAGATAGTATGAGAATTACTGATCTGAGAGGTACTCTGTGGTACTGGTTATACGTGTCATTGGTACTAACTCATAACTAGTGCTTTCAGAGAGGAGAAATTAGGATAATGGGGAACCTGGAAATGACATGGCTTGGTAAGTAGTGGGATGGAAATAAAGCAATAGGTGGTTTGATTATTTTGGAATTCAAATAGGAAAATGAGTGAGTGCTTATTATGTTTAGAGAGAACTAGAACCAAAAGGTAGAAATTATTAGAAAAAGATTTTGGCCCAAGAATCAGGAAGAAGCCTAATTCTCAGAGGAGTGAAAAATAAATGTATTCTGCTATAAGATAAAAAATATTCTGTAACATTGGAGCCATTCAAATAATTTCAGGGTATAACCTGAAAGACTTTTTGTATAAGACTGATTCTTAAAAGTTCTTGGCAAATTCCAAGATTCTGTGTCTCTCAAAATAGGATGAATAATTTGGTTTAGTAGTACTGTACTGGCTTAACACTGACCACAACTCTTATTGAGGTCTGAAACCAATTGTTCTGCTGTCCGTGTAACTTCACAACTGTACTAATTCATTGGGTCAATCTCACTTTTGTGACATGTTTTGCTTCTCTTAGGTATAGAGTTTTAGCTGTTTCCTTTAAAAAAAGTCACCTATCCTGAAGTGATATTATGTAATCTCCATACATTTTCTTCTTAAATCTTGATTTTTGTTTCACAATATGCTTTTGGCCTTGAGCTATCCAGATATTTTTTTCAATGTTCTATCTCTGACTTTTACATGTGTATTCCAAAAGAACAAGACAGTCTTGGAATATACTTAGGAACTAACCATGAATTTGACAGCCCTAGCTATAACTAGGATAAAATGGAACATTATTTTATAGCCTGAAATACCCTCCTCTCTTAGGAATTTCTTTGTACTTTATTTTTTGTCATTGCATTATAGTCATCATTCTTCTACAAATATATGACACAGCTTCGTCTTTTCTCTTCTTGCACTCTCCTGAAATCACAAAGCCTGTATAAAATTCATTTTTCACATAAGAGGTAGAAAGCTCCCCTCGAATGGTAAATGCTTCTTCCCTTGCAATTTTTACTGTTTTGGTACTCAATGTGACCCTAAATAAGTACTGAATGTTTATTGAGCCCTCGCTATGTTGAAGCTTTGTGCTAAACATACTGATTGTATCTCACTATTTATCCTTAGTCATGACTTCGCTCTGTCTCTAACATGGGCAAACCTGATGATTAACTAGACTTACTGTTACTAAAATGAAATTTATTTTTGGTTTTTGTGTGCCAAAACAGGGAGTTTGGATTATTTTGATTTGCCCTCCGGGAACCATCTATATTTAAGCCATTCTTTTTTTTTTTTTTAATTTTTATTTATTTATGATAGTCACAGAGAGAGAAAGAGAGACAGAGACATAGGCAGAGGAAGAAGCAGGCTCCATGCACCGGGAGCCCGACGTGGGATTCGATCCCGGGTCTCCAGGATCGCGCCCTGGGCCAAAGGCAGGCGCCAAACCGCTGCACCACCCAGGGATCCCTATTTAAGCCATTCTTATATATCTTATGCATTTAACATCCTACAGGACAGTGATTGTGTCATATTGTTATGTTTTCTTAATAGAATAAAAATCTCTTACACAAGGATGACTCAATAAACATTTATTTTATTACTTACTAACTCTAGCCTGATATACAGATGGGATATAAGATTCTCTAAGCCTACTAGAGAATTAGACTAGATGCAGAAACCACCCTTTTGTGGGTAATTCATAAAGTGGAACAAGGGATATGGAGCAGCAGTGACCATTTCTAAGAGTGGACCATTTAGTAAACAGTGTTTGTAAGACTGGGGTTGCTTGTAAAATAATCCTGAGGCTGAGGTAGAAATTGGACTCTGCAATCGATGTTCTCTTGTCTTGCTGCTAGTGCCAAATTTAGAGCAAAGGCTTTAGACTCTCACATGCTCGGGTTTCTGTTCTATTTACACAGCTTAATTTAGGGAACCATAGGCAAGTCATGTAATTGATCTGTTTCTCAGTTGCCTCATTGATAAAATGGAAACAGTAATACCTACTTCAGAGTTGTGGTGAGGATTAAGTGAGGTAATCTGGGCCAAGCAAAAATGTAGTATCCAGCACCTAGTAGGCAATCAATAAATAGCTCTTCTTCTTCTTCTTCTTCTTCTTTCATAACTGATTCTGGAATCTTTATTTGGCTCTAGTTCATTGTTCACCTATGATATTCCTGCTTATATAAATACTAATTCTAACTTTTATGTTTTATTTTTAACCATGTTCTAACTTCTAAAATTCATCTGCACTTCTTGTCTTAGTGCTTTTTGTTGTTGTTGTTTGGCTTTGGGCACTCAGCTTCATAGCTATCCATTTCTTACAATTTCATCTCACAGAGTCCTCTCGAGAATGGAGAAAAAATACACACTAACACAAACATAACAAAACAAAAAAGATCTGACTTTTCTTTAGAGTGATATCTTTTATTCACTTGAATATCTGACGAAATTCGCTTTCTCTATGTATAACGAATACTTTAACAAGCCTTAGCTAGCTTCATAAAAGTTTCTGTACTTTTTTTACAAGACTGCTTTACTAATCAGAAAATGATACAAACTGAATATGTTGTAATATCTTTATATTTATGCTGTTTTATCTCAATATTTTTCTGTTGCAGAAGGGTGATGATGACTCAGCCAGGTAAAATTTGCCAGTATGTGAATCTTAGATTTAATATAAATAAATGTCCTCATTTATGTAGTTATATAATCACTGTAACCTGAAGTTATGGTTTTGTGGACTTGAACGCTGCTTTGGGTAGGTATTGTATTTCATAAATGAATAACTGTATAACATATTTAGCAATATGCCAAATTAAGGAACCTGAATATTAAATAGGTGTTCTTAAAGAAAGAGAAGATTTACGAAGTGCTATAAAAACTGGTAAGATAAGCCCACAAATCATTCTAGGTTTTCATAGATTTTAAGCATATCCAAAGATTATGTGCATTGAGAAATTACGATTTCTATTACTTACCAGTTTGCTTATCCTTACCACAAGGAGAGCCTCAAATATCAAGAATATTAAGCCTCTAAATGTAGTATGCATTTAAAATCTGAGAATAAAAAAGTATGGTAAGTAGATTAACAGTGGTATCTTTCTATACATTAAACTAATATAAGAGACCATTGTAAATTAAATATGTATATGTATTTTTAAGTAAGATTCATCAAAGAGCATCATAATAGGTATATTTTAAGAATTTACTCTATTTAGAAGTTCAACCTTATTGAAGAACTTCCAGGATAAAATCAATATGTTGGGACTTACACTTTACTAAATGAGTGTAGCCCTTCATCACTGTGTAAGTATTTGCAGCTCACATATTTAACTGTTAAATTTTATATTTACAACAAGTGCTTTAGAACAATCTGTCTCTGAGAGAAACCTGTGATTATTAAAAATGACATTTATCAGGAGATAAAAATACCAGACTAAATTAGTTATTAGTAATTTTAGTTGGACTTAGCTGAACAATTGTGCTATTAGCTAGGCTTCCTTATGCATTGCATCTACAACTATCTGGGAAATGTTGATCTCAGACAGCCTCAATTCAATGGCCAGCTCTTTTAGGCTAATCCAGACTTGTTTACATGGAGACATATTTGAACAGCAGCAAGAATACAAGCAACAAAATACCAGCATTTTTCAAATCTCCACTTGCATTCCATTATGCCATATTGTATTCCATTGACCAAAGCAAGTCTTATGACCAAGGATCTTAGTGTGATAAGGCTGCAGCAACCCAAAGTGAAGACACAGGATGGCATGAATAAGTTTGGGAGTATAACTATAATAACTTACTATAATGAGGTTTAATGAGGTCATTTACTATAAATAATCTCTTCACAATAAAATAGTTAAAACACAAAATATAAACATAACTTTTTCAGCTTGAATCTCATTTCAGCTTGAATTTGCTTGATGCCACAAATATGTGGTTTGTTTGATAACCTCACCCTGTAGCAATAAGCATTTTCTAATGACATATATAACTTCACATTGTTTGTATGTAGGAAACTTGAATCTTTTTTCTTCCCTCCCTCCCTACCGTCCTTCTTCACTGACCCCTCAGAAAATTAAATCATGTGTAATGTGTTTCTTCTGACATAAAATGAACTTGACACAACAATCCACCAAACTAAACAAAAAATTAAAACTCTCAAAACTTTACCAAAAATTAGGTATTTCCAGAGAAAGTTTACATATAACACATTTTGCATACTCACATTTCAAAATTAAGTTTTTTAAAATTAGTTTCAGAGGTAGAGTTTAGTGATTAATCCGTTGCATATAATACCTGGTGCTCATTACATCATGTGCACTCCTTAAGGCCCATCACCCAACTACTTCACCCCCCCCACCCCTCCAGCAACTCTCAGTTTGGTTCCTTTAGTTAAGAATCTCTTGGGGTTTGTCTCCTTCTTTGATTTCATCTTATTTTTCTTTCCCTTCCCCTATGTTCATCTGTTTTATTTCTTAAATTCCATGTATGAGTGAAATCATATGATACTTGTTTGTCTCTGACTGACTTATTTCACTTGGCATGATACCCTCTAGTTCCATGCACATCACCACAAATTGTAAGATTTCATTCTTTTGGATGGCTGAGTAATATCCATTGCATACATATACCACAATATCCATATCCACATCCATTCATCCGTCCATGGATTTCTAGGCTCTTTCCATATTTTGGCCATTGTGGACATTGCTGCCAAATACATTAGGGGTTCATGGGCCCTTCGAATCACTGGATCCTTTGGATAAATACCTAGTATGACCCAGCAATTCACTACCAGATATGGGGATTCCTCAAAATTAAGATTTCTAATGTGAAATTAAGATCTATACCAAACAAATTCCGGAATTTGGAAATTGTAGATAAATGTTCACTGACTGTTGAGTGACAACTCCTTATTAATGTTTGGGGTTTGGTGAAGTAGAGCTCATTAAATATCTTTGCTAGTCTTTATATAAATAGTACCTTCTACCACCCTCTGTCAGCACATTCCTCCTCTCATATTTGCAAAGCAGTTTCTCAATAGTTCCTCTTTTTCTGATCTTCATTTATGTACAAATAATGCTCACTGTTTACTGACCAGAAGATTGGGGGGAAAATCTGTGAGTGAAGAGATAACAAGAATTGTAATTCAAGGGGATAATAAGGTCTCTTGAGAAGATTTTTAGGTTAAGTAAACTGAGAGTGTCTGTAGGCAAAAGAAATGAATCAGGAGAAGAGTGAAGCTTTGTAAGAAAAAAGGGTGTAATTATGGGATGAGTTCCCAGGGAGCATAGAAATTATTCTTGGAAATAGGACAGGCTTCTTCCTCTATTGGAGAAAAAGAAGGTAATACAAGTATAGACTGAAGAACAAAGCTTTGCAAGAGAGCTGAGTGTGATGTAAAAGGGACATGTTACATTGGAAGGAAAGACATTTTTCTTGCTCATGCATCTTTGTAAGATCAAAGGTAGAATCACTTACTTAGACTGAGAGTCCAGTTCATTTCAGTTCACCTCACATTATTTGAGCATCTCTTTTGTGACAAGAAGCCTCATATGTACTGTGATCCAATGAGGAACAATGAACAATCTTTGTTTTGAAAGATGTTACAATCTAAATGGAAAACAGTCACATAGACCCAACGTAATGTTCATAGGAGAGTTCTCAGAGAAGATGACCCCTAAACTTATCTTTTTAAATTTATTTATTTGAGAGGGAGAAGGGAGGAGGGTGGGGGGAACTCACGAGCAGGGGAGAGGCAGAGGGAGAGGGAGAGGGAGAGGGAGAGAGAGAATCTCTAGCAGACTCTCCGCTGAGCACGGAGCCTGACATGGGGCTCAATCCCACGACCCTGAGTTCATGACCTGAGCCAAAATCAAGAGTCAGATGCTTAAGCTACCGAGCCACCCAGATTCCCCTAAGCTTGATTTTAAAGAATGTCTAGACATTGACCATGAGAAAATAGGGAAAGAGGTTCCAAGTGAAGTAAATCAGCCAAGATGGACAGATAAATGTTCATTATTGATACAAGTGTTTCTCAATTGTTTTTCACCTATTATCCCTTTGATGAACATGAAAAATGTTCACATCCCATTTCCAATAATGCTGAATGGCCTCCCACCAATGAGGAGTCAGTTTTCTAGTATAAAACCTGAAATTTCTTAGTGGTAAAACTCTGCCTGAGCAGATTGGCCTGCAAATAGGAATAATGTGCAATTCTTTTCATTAGCAATCCTGCAGGAGGTGAATGCTGAGGAGACTGGAGGCAGTAGAGTATAAGTAGAAAAAGAGTAAAACTAAGGTTAGCAAGACTCCTACTTTTTACCTAGAGGAGCCATAGATGACTGGAAATGGCTCTGAGACAGTAAACTAAAGTGCTTAAAATTTTCTACCAATTGAATTCCAATATATCTCTAATGAAATATCCATTGATTAGAATAAACAAACACATAGGAACTGCATTCTCTGTTCTGCATGTTTCAGAAAAATGTTTATACCAGGATTCTTTTATCTGCCCATAAGAAAAGCCCAACAACTTGTATTGAATTGCTCCTTTGGCTGTCAAACAAACAAAACCCCAGATTTCCAAGTTCCTGTTAATTAAATGATTTTAGGAGCTATTTGGGTAATCAATTTAGTCTTCTCTAAAAGCTACCCTTTTAATGATAATCTCAATAGGGGAATAAAGCCAGTTTCGATTAAACATATTTATTCATAATATCATAAAGTCATTCTTATGTCATTCAAATATTCCATAGTTATATATTCTTACATTTAACAATCCATTCTTAATACCTTTAGGTATATTTTAAAAAAGGAGTGAATATCTGGCCTAAATGGTTTATGGAGCTTACCTGTCATATCTATTTGAAACCCCAAAGGTTGCAACATTGAAAATGGAAACCTGGTTAGGTTGAGAAATTTTCTTGATTGTTTTAATACTAATTCTTTTCACTCTCCTACTTAAAACAATGATTGTTTTAGTATCTATGTTGAAGAATTAACAAATCAAATTTGAATTTTGGTAATCTATCTTAATTTTCACCTACTCAATATTGCTCTCCTGTCTGGAAGTCATATAAAATGTAAGTAGGATCTTGAACTTTGAAATGAGACAACCTGGGTTTTGGTTGTGTAAATTTAGGCAAATTTTAAATAATGCCTTAAGCTTCATTTGTTTGCTTTTTTTCTTGCTATCTCTCTCTTTTGCCTTTTTATATATCTATCCATCCATTTACCTATCTATCCTTATTTATAAAATTGATATAATAGCACCTACTTTGGAGGGTTGCCATCAAGATTTATGAGATCAGGCACAAAAATATTTTTTTAATTTGTTTTGTCTTGGCAAGAATAGACTTTCAATGAATGCTAGCTGTTCATAATAAAATAATACTGAACTTTGCTTTCTAGGCAAGCATCTCCTCACTTGGTCCTGAACGTATCTTGGTCTCTCTTGATCGCCATTTCCTTGTGCATGACTGCTGCTTTTTATTTATTTTATAATCCCCGACTGAAGACCCACCCCAAACCCCACCTGTTCCACAAGACTTTGTCCCAACAATGCAGAATACACAAATTTCTGAACATGGATGTCAATTTTATCAATACTCTTTGGTCCTTAATTGGAGTCATGGCCCTCTATGGTTTGCTGATTTGCTGCTGTAGATATTCTTTTCCTGAAGAGATTTAAAATTCTTAGAGCATAAATTACATTAACAAAAGACAACAACAACAACAACAAACAAATACTAGCAACCAAAATAACCCTGCTCCACAAGATACATCCAGACTGTATTTTAAGCTTTTAGACATTTACTGACTATTTGAATGGCTATCTTAGAATACTAGAAATGACTCTCAAGTTCAAAGGGGGTATTGAATATATGAAATGCAATGTATTTTTTTTTCTTAGCATTCTTGTCAGTTAAGCCTTTTATTGGTGTAGAAAGGTAGGCTTTACATCACAGGATAAAAACAGCTTTAACTCCCCCAAGTTGGGTGCTGCATTTTCATGTGGGGCCTCCTACTAATTTAATTGTGGCAGTAGAGCTGATAATAAAGATGGGCAGCGGCTGGTTTTCTTTTGCTGGCTTGCTTCAGATCTCCTTTTATTACCTATCGTTGCCTAGCAACAGATAAGGTTGTGCTAAGGCCAGCCGATGCCATCTAGGCTCTTCCCTGTGCTATAATTTTGAATGTTTATTCATTAACCATATTTCTTTGATGTTCACATAAAGACCCATATTAGTGGAAAAATGGGAAAAGAATGATTTGGCTAATGGAACAGCCACACATAATTTGAATAATATAGAGTGAATTTGTTTAAAAAATGTGCTGAGTAAACTTCTTTGATAATTTGAAGAAAAATAATTTGGTGGTGACTTGCTATAATTTAAAAAGAAGTGGAAGTGATTTCTCTATAGGTGGCTTCTTTCAAATTGCAGGTTTAAAGGTGTCTGATCACAGTAAGGAACTAATTGCCTGGTCTTAACTAGACTTACTGCTGTAAAAGATCTTGGAAACATTTCTTCTCCTGGTGTTTGTATCACCTTGAGCTTCATTTTAATGATGCCTTGCTCTTTTTGTATTGAACCTCATTTCAACAGAAAATGTAAGCTATTTTCACTTTTATTTTTTAAAAAAGTTGTATATAAAAAGTTTGAATCGGGTGAAAAGAGCTTCTCATTTGTTTTAAAATTCTGCTTAGAGAGGTAGATTTATCTTGTTAATTTTTTAACACTTAATAATACTTTGTGACAGCCACTATCTCTAATAGCTCTGTGATATTTTCCTTTTTTAATCTCAGAAATATAATTACCAGTGCCATTGGAGTATTATTATATAACTCTGTTGATGGAGAACCATGAGAATCTCAAATTTATGTAATCCAAATTCTAAAATTAAGTTTAAGGCGTTCTATATAGTTTTATAACTAATTCTTCCACCTACCCAAAATTTAAATTTAGAATGAATAAAATCAGTTTAAAATGTTTAATATTAAAAAAATAGCTGGATTCTAATTCAATTCAACACCCTCTACTGTATGTTTGTTGTGTTTATATGACTAAGCAAGATATTTTAGGTCTTGCAAATATGAACAAGACATAGTCTTTGTTTTTAGGTTATTGATGATATATGAAGGAGATAATAGTCATGAAAGTGAGTATGAAGCAATGTAGAATGTAATTACAAACAGAAACTTATGCAGATATGAACATATATACTAGGTCCATTCAGGAGACAAAAGGGTTTAAGCTTGTCAAGGATAATAATACTCAAACTTGCACCCTGGACCAATCAACAGCATTGGCATCATTTGAAAACTTTTTAGAAATGCAGATTCTTGGGACTCGTTTCAGATTACAGACTCAGAAATTCAGGTATAGAGTCTGACTGACTGTTTTCACAAGCCTTCTGGGTGACCTGATGCATGATAAAATTTGAGAACCAAAGTTAAAGAGTTAAGTCATGCAATTAGGTAGTCACTAGCCACATGTTGCTACATAATTTAAATTTAAATTGAATAAAATCTGGATTTCAATTCCTTAGTTGGATTAGCCTCATTTCAAGTGTTCAGTAAGCATATGGGGCCAGTAGCTGCCTTATTGGACAGAACAGATGTAGAATATTTCCATCATTGTGGAAAGTTTTATTGAACAGCATTGCTCTAGAACATGGCGAATTCATTGGAGATTATTGAGAAATGGAAGAAGGTAGATTTAGCACACATTATAGAGACATTTAAATGTACCAGTAAGGAATTTGAGTCATATCTGCTATTAGAAAAGAATGATATATATATATATATATATATATATATATATATATACACACACATTTATTTATTTATTTATTTATTTATTTATTTATTTATTTATCTATCTATAAAAGGACTTAAGAAACCAGGGATGTCTGGATGGCTCAGTCAGTTAAGTTGCTACCTTTAGCTCAGGTCATGATCCTGGGGTCCTAGGATCAAGTCCTGAGTCAGGCTCCTTGCTCAGTGGGGAAGTCTGCTTCTCCCTCTTCCTCTGCTGATCCCCTTGCTTGTGCTCCCTCCCTCCCTCTCTCTCTCTCTGTCAAATAAATAAATAGAATCTTTAAGAAAAGAAATAAAATGAAGAGGATGTAAGAAGCCTGGACTTTGTTTATGGAACATCACTCTTGAAGTCAGGTGTCTGATGCTTCCTACTGAGGGAAAACAGAGGAAAGCAAATACCAGGAAGATTTGTACTGAGACTGTAACAGTGGAAAGGGAAAGGAGAAAATGTGTTGATAAAACATTGAAAAGACAGATCCAGTAGGAACTGATTATCTTTGAATAGGAGTTAGAGAAGTAGAAAACTTGGCCAAGAATGGATTTTAAGTGAATAATTGGGACAAGATTGATGCTGTTAACAATGACAAGGCAATAGGAACACTAGTAGTTTATCAGATTATGTGAAACAAGATCATGGATTTGCCATGGAATTGTTTTAATCCTGTAGTTTTTATATTCATCCAGAAATTTTCTTCATTCCTCTTTTTTTAAAGGTTTGTTTATTTAAGAGAGAGAGAGAGAGAAAGGAGAGCACCAGCATGAGAGCTGTAGGGGGAGGAGCAGATGAAGAGGAAGGGAGAATCTTAAGCTGCCTTACCACCAAGCATGGAACTGGACATGGGACTCCATCTCATGACCTTGAGATCAAGACCTGAGCTGAAACCAAGAGTCCTATGCTTAACCATCTGTCTCACCCAGGTACCCTTCATTACTCTTATAACACAGGTTCATCCTTTACTTTCCTTTGTTATCTACTGATTTTTTTGGATAACCACTTTTAGTGAGAAAAATGAACATTTCACCATGGATTATTCTGAATGTTTTTCAAAAATGAAGGAGGTGGAAAAAACTTAATCTAGTGATGCATTTGCTACACTATGTGAAAATGATTTCCTTTTTTTTTTTTTTTTGCTAGAAAATACTTTTTCTGAGGGAAAGAGTTGCAAAGAAAAAAAACAGGTTATAATATGTTCGGAAAATTCTAGGTTCCTGATCATTATGGTTGGATTTTGTGGCAGAAATGATTTTCAATTTTGTGTTAAATAGGATATTCATTTTCAGAAATAAACAAAGTGCTTAGAGTGGCAAGCACTGCTCTAGTTCTTTATTATTTTACAAATTTCAGAGTAGTATACACCTTTACACATACTTAAATCCCTGAAGATTAATTTTATTTTCATTATGAAGATGTAAAAAAAGAAGGATGTTGGCTACCATCCTGTAAGAACACTTTGTGCATTTTAGACCAGATCTTTACGGAGAAAAATTAATTGGTATGATTGGAGGCATCCTAGTAAGGTAGAAAAGAATCCTTCTGTTAGGTGCCCAGTATCCTGTGCTCCTACTTCTACTGTTTTGAGGAATAAGTAAAAAGTAAAATTCCGTGGGCTACAATTTCCTCGTTTATGAAATGAAGAGCTAGAATGAGATTGCCTTGCCTTTTCTGGCTTTAAATGGGGCAAAGCATGAAAACATAATTATTTGCAAATTATTTATTAGCTGTCATTTATCAAAGAGCATGGCTCATAGGTGAGAATGAGGTACAAGGCAGGCAAACTTCTGAGATGTCAAGGAAAATAAAATTTGGGACAGATGATGGATTTCACTGTGTCAAATTGAACAGTAACAACTGGAAATTTAACTTTGAGGACTCTGAGACTTGGGGTAATGTTTTATTTTATTTTATTTATTTTTTAAATTTTATTTATTTATGATAGTCACACAGGAGAGAGAGAGAGAGAGGCAGAGACATAGGCAGAGGGAGAAGCAGGCTCCATGCACCGGGAGCCAGACGTGGGACTCGATCCCGGGTCTCCAGGATCACGCCCTGGGCCAAAGGCAGGCGCTAAACCGCTGCGCCACCCAGGGTTCCCTGGGGTAATGTTTTAAATAGGGGAGTTACTTTTCTTATGTAAATGTGATCCTAATTGATAATGGTGATATGATGGAAAATAAGGGGGAATGTTACTTAGATATGGTTAGCAGGAAGTGGAATTAGAGTATTGTAAAGATGATCTCTGTTCATATGACTTGTACTTGGTGTACCTCTAACTTCTTTTATACTGTTAAATGCATATAACTCTGAATCTGTATGATGTAGAAGTAACTTGGCAGATATATTCATGAGTGAATATATGAGAGGGTACAAAGAGCACTGGGTAGGGAATCAGAAGGTCTTGATTGGGTGCTAGCTCTTCTAACTAATGGCATAGTGTACAAGTTGCTTAAGTTGACACCTAGATCAATGTAAGTACGCTCTCTATAAAGTTGACATTTGTAGGCATATCCAAACAGGAGGGAGGGCAATCGAAGAACAGTTGCTCTAATTTCTAGCCAATCCTACCTAGTTTACCAGTTCTTTGAAATTGGCAGCACCCCAGATCAAAACTCTTTTTGGTAACAAGTAGCCCTAGGCAGGCCACATGGATTTGTGAGCATTCAAAATGTTGACATTGTGTCCAAATTAGAAGAAATACCAAGTTATGTGGAGCATTAGGAGTGATTATTTGGATCAGTTTACTGCCTTTCATATAGCACTTGGCTTTTTTTTTTTTTTTTTTTGTCACATAATCTAGTCCTTCATCTGCAGCACCAACATTTAATAAATTTCTCCTCAGGCCTTTCCAATATGGGCTTGCTAATTGCGGTTTCTAAGCCTCCTAATTAGCATTAACTGCATTTATGTAGAGTCCTTTTTTGTTGACCCAAAGAGGGACATCTGTTATGTGGGAACCGGAGGGAGAGAGACAGGAGCAGTTAAATCTGCTTGAACCTGGTCAGACTCCACCTGTGTTTTTGCTTTTCTCATTCCTTTGGCTACAGTGACGATGCATTTAGTATTGTCCCTCTGTATTTCATTGATAAGAAATTTCTCAGTGATCAGCAGTTGTGAGTTATTACTTCAAGAAAGAACTGAAAGTGGTTTTTCAAAATCATTTACAAAATTTTCCATAAAATGGAGTTACTTGATAATTCTTAAAAATTAATTACTATGCTGTATATATTTTCCTTAATATAATCATTATTCTCATTTTAATATAACACAAATCCTAGTCCTCAATTCTCTCAGAAGCTCAATCTCTAGGCTGTATTATTTTTCCTCCTGCAAACAGAGTAGTTTGGATTTAGTGATCTCTGAATCCCTTCAAGCTCTGAGACTATGTCTGAAAGTTAAGGATGATAATAGGATTTTGCCTAGTTTCTCAAGATTGAAGGCATGAAAAGTGTCTACTGCTCTGCTTTCTAAAATGTTCCTTAGATTCACTGAAGTGAATAGACCATTGCAATAGTCGGACACGGAATGATATTTATCTTCTGATATTCATCAAATTGTTGCCTCTCATTCTCCCATAAAATGATTTTGTAGGCATTCAGTCCTTGAAGCAAGTGGCATTTTTCTAATTTTAACTCAGGTCAGTCATGTGGGTAAGTATTGATGAACAAGCATTTGTTAAAACTACGTCTCAAGCAATGTCAATCCAGATTGAACATGTGCCATGCCTAAGAGATTTCTTCATTAACCTGATGACACTGCCAATGAGAGTTCAATGTTGTCTCAAGAAAGAGTCCCAGGGGCATATGCCCTTTGCTATTTTTACCATCTACTCTGGCAGTCCATGAATATCATATCTTTTATTTTTCTCCTGAAAGCTAAATAATTTATGAAGATCATTTCAATACATGGTATTTCAATTCTTTAAATGCTGATGACTGTAACATTGGATTGCTGAGCTATAGATCTATTGAGATATAGGGATATGTAGGTCACAATGTAGGACTCAATGGGCTATTTCTGTGATTTTGATTATTGATTGATTGATTAATTTTAGAAAGGTCTATTTTGAAGCCACTTCCCTGAAATGTTGTCTTAAAATCCTGCCCTGAGACCCTCTCCTAGGGACTAGATGTTATAATGTTCATTTCATCATTTGTTTCTTATTGACCTATAATCAACATGAAATAGCCTATTTCAGGTGTACATGATGATGGTTTTATATTTGTATACATTACAAAATGATCCCCATGGTGTCTAGTTACTATGTGTCACTATATGAAGTTATTCCAGTATTATTGACCACTTTGCCTATGCTATACATGACATTTCCATGACTTATTTTATAACTGGCAGTTTGTGCCTCTTAATCCTCTTCATCTATTTCATCTGCCTCCTAACCCCTCCTCCCTCTGGTAACCAACAGTTTGTTTCTTGGATCTGTTTCATATTTGTTTGTTCATTTGTTTCATTATTTAGGTTACATATATAAGTGACATCATATGGTATTTGTTTTTATCTGTCAAACTTATTTCACTGAACATATTACCGTCTAAGTTCATGCATGTTGTCACAAAAGGATTTCATTCTTTTTTATGACTAATACTCCATTGCATTTATCTATATCACATCTGCTTTATTCATTCATTTATCAATGGATACCTGGCTTCCTTCCATATCTAGGCTACTGTAAATAATGCTGCAATGAACATGGGGATGCATATATCTCTTAAAATGGTGTTTTCATTTTCTTCAGATAAATACCCAAAAGTGGAATTGCTGGATCATATGATAAATTTCTTTTTAATTCTTTGAGGCGTCCACATACTGCTTTCCATAGTGGCTGCACCAATTTACAGTCCCACAGTATACAGTGGTTCACTTTTTTCCACATTCTTGCCAACATTTATTACTTTTTGTCTTTTTGATATTAGCCAATCTGACCAGTGTGAGGTGATATCTCATTGTGGTTTTGATTTGTATTTTCCTGATGGTTGGTGATGCTGAGCATCTTTTTATGTTCATCTTTTCATGACCATCTGTTGGTCATTTGTAAGTCTTCTTCTTGCCATTTTGGAAACAGTACATCTGCTGCTGTGGCTTTCACTCCAGAAAACCTAGTATGTCCATTTCCTTTTCTGTCCAATTTGTGTTAGGTTATTATAGATTATGTAAAACCTGTAATAAAAAATCATATAGTCCACTAAAAATAGAACTATGTTTTTCAGAAATTAATTCAATAACATCTTTAAAAAAGTGGATAGTTAAAATACAAAAAAGTGCATGAAGCACACTAATCCTTAAAGGCACAGCTTGATGATTACTATATCTACTTCTATTTCTATATCTATTTCTATATCATACCCAGATCAAGATTGAGAATATTTTCAAACTTTGTGTTTCTGGTGTCCCTTCCTCGTCTGACCTATTTTCCTCCCCTGTTGAGGTAACAGCTGTTGTGATTTTTATCATTGTGACTAATTCTGCAAGAATTTTGTATTTAGATGCAGATACATAAGATAGAGGCTGTTTCTGGCTCACAGTATAATTGGGGGAAGATAAGAACTGTGAAGAAATGACTAGAGTACAAATATAATCCCTGAGTCCCATACATTTGTAACGGTACTCAGGCCATCTCAGATTTTACAGTATTTGCTTTTTATAAAAATATTTATCCTTATAATCGACCCTCACAACACTTCTGTACAATGAATGCCATTATCCCTGTTTTACAAATGAGACAACTTGAGGTCATAAAGGTTAACTAACATGCCTGTACTAGTTTTTTCTTGCAGTGTAACAAACTCACACTAATTGAGCAGCTTAAAGTGACACGATTTATTATCTCACACTTTCTATGGTTAGGAACTCAGGCACAGGCTAGCAAGTGTTCACTAGTGGGCAGGAATCTTTGGGGATGTGTGCCTACCACAATATCAGTAGTGGCACATATGCAATAAGAAATAAACTAAACCTGGTTACATGTCTTATGGATCTGAACACCATACTATTGTGTGAATTCAGAGTGAAGTGATGTTAAAAAAAGGCTCTTCTGGTCAGCTGAATCTATCATTTATTGAATTCTTATGTCCCATTGCCATATTTAAAGATATTGGCAATCTTATGAGATAAAATTGTAGTCTCATTTTAAAGATACGGAAGCAGATGCTTGAAGAATTTAATTATCTTGCTTAAGATCACACAGCTTGTACACGAAGAAGCAGAATTCTAACCAAGTTCTTCCTCATCCCATACTCTTTGCTCTTATCGACTATTTGACATGCCTGACAGTTATATTTTTACTAGTCTTTGAAGGATATGTAGGCTTGCCACAAAGCTATAATCAGAAATTACCAGTAATTCTGATTATAAAGGTATAATCAGAAATTACCAGTTGTTCAGAAACAATAGTAAAAAAACAAAGGTAAAGAATTGGGAAAGTGTCAGATACATATTGTTTGGATGGTGCTATTCCCAAGAGGTTACATGGATTGTACCAACCACATTTTCACCTTCCCTTACAAGAGCATTTGATTGGCTGATCCTTTATTTTGATACCAAGGCCTTATATTCATAAATACTGTAAATGGCACTATACAAATTTGTGGTATCACATGTAAGGAAAGTGTTCATTTCCTATGCAGAATCTATTTCTTCAAGACTTTTGGGAGACATTTCTTTTTCGTTCTCAGGTGAAGAAGAGCTGAGCTTGTTGAGTTGAGATACAGTTTTCCTCTTTGCTTGCTTAAAAAAAAAAATAAATCCTGGTGCACAAAAGATTGGGATTGTCCCCTGCGTATTTTCAGACCACAATGCTTTGAAACTGGAACTCAATCACAAAAGAAATTAGGAAGAAACTCAAACACGTGGAGGTTAAAGAGCATCCTGTTAAAAGATGAATGAGTCTACCAGGAAATTAGAGAAGAGTTAAAAAGATTCATAGAAACTAATGAAAAGGAATATACCACCATTCGAAATTTTGGGGATACAGCAAAAGCAGTTCTAAGAGGGAAATATATCGCAATACAAGCATCCCTGAAAAAATTGGATAAAACTCAAATACACAAGCTAACCTCACACCTAAAGGAACTAGAGAAAGAACAGCAAATAAAACTAAAACCAAGCAGAAGAAGAGAGTTAATAAAGATTCAAGTAGAACTCAATGAAATAGATACCAGGAGAAATGTAGAACAGATCAACAAAACCAGGAGTTGGTTCTTTGAAAGAATTAATAAGATAAACCATTAGCCAGCCTTATTAAAAAGAGAAAAGACTCGAATTAATAAAATAATTAATGAAAAAAGAGAGATCGCAACCAATACCAAGGAAATACAAATGATTTTAAAAACATATTATGAGCAGCTTTATGCCCATAAATTAGGCAACCTAGAAGAAATGGATGCATTTCTGGAAAACCACAAATTACCAAAACTGGAACAGGAAGAAATAGAAAACCTGAATAGACCAATAACCAGGGGGGAAATTGAAGCAGTCATCAAAAACCTCCCAAGACACAGTAGTCCAGGGCCAGATGGCTTCCCAGGGGGAATTCTATCAAACGTTTAAAGAAGAAAGAATACCTATTCTACAAAAGCTGTTCCGAAGGAGAGAAAGGGACAGAATACTTCCAAAGTCATTTTATGAGGCCAGCATCTCCTTAATTCCAAGACCAGACAAAGACCCCACCAAAAAGAATTATAGACCAATATCCCTGATGAACACAGATGCAAAAAGTCTCAACAAGATACTAGCCAATAGGATCCAACAGTACATCAAGATTATTCACCATGACCAAGTGGGATTTATCTTTGGGATGCAAGGTTGGTTCAACACTCATAAAACAATTAACATGATAGATCATATCAACAAGAGAAAAACCAAGAACCATATGATCCTCTCAATAGATGCAGAGAAAGCATTTGACAAAATACAGCATCCATTCCTGATCAAAACTCTTCAGAGTGTAGGGATAGAGGGAACATTCCTCAGCATCTTAAAAGCCATCTACAAAAAGCCCACAGCAAATATCATTCTCAGTGGGGAAACACGAGAGCCTTTCCCCTGAGATCAGTAACACGACAGGGATGTCCACTCTCACCACTGCTATTCAACATAGTACTAGAAGTCCTAGTTTCAGCAATCAGACAACAAAAAAATAAAAGGCATTAAAATTGGCAAAGAAGAATTCAAACTCTTCCTCTTTGCAGATGACACATACTCTGCATAGTTAACCCAAAAGCCTCCACCCCAAGATTGCTAGAACTCATACAGCAATTCAGCAATGTGGCAGGATACAAAATCAATGCACAGAAATCAGTGGCATTTCTATACACTGACAAGACGGAGGAAAGAGAAATTAAGGAGTCAATCCCATTTACAATTGCCCCCAAAACCATAAGGTAGCTAGGAATAAACCTAACCAAAGAGGTAAAGGATCTATACCCTATAAACTACAAAACACTTCTGAAAGAAATTGAGGAAGACACAAAGAGATGGAAAAATATTTCATGCTCATGGATTGGAAGAATAAATATTGTGAAAATGTCTGTGCTACCCAGGGCAATTTACATGTTCTGCGCAATCCCTATCAAAATACCATGGACTTTCTTCAGAGAGTTGGAATAAATCATCTTAAGATTTGAGTGGAATCAGAAAAGACCCCAAATAGCCAGGGGAATATTGAAAAAGAAAACCAGAGCCGGGGGCATCACAATGCCAGATTTCAAGTTGTATTACAAAGCTATGATCATCAAGACAGTGTGGTACTGGCACAAAAACACATAGATCAATGGAACAGAACAGAGAACCCATAAATGGGCCCTTAACTCTATGGTCAACTAATATTTGACAAAGCAGGAAAAACTATCCACTCGAAAAAGAACAGTCTCTTCAATAAATGGTGCTGGGAAAATTGGACAGCCACGTGCAAAAGAATGAAACTAGACTGTTCTCTTACACCATACACAAAGATAAACTCAAAATGGATGAAAGATCTAAATGTGAGACAAAAATCCATCAAAGTCCTAGAGGAGAACACAGGCAACACCCTTTTTAAACTTGGCCACAGCAACTTCTTACAAGATACATCTATGAAGGCAAGGGAAACAAAAGCAAAAATGAACTATTGGGACTTAATCAAGACAAAAAGCTTCTGCACAGCAAAAGATACAGTCAACAAAAATAAAAGACAATCTACAGAATGGGGGAAGATATTTGCAAATGACATACCAGATAAAGGGCTAGTATCCAAGATCTATAAAGAACTTCTTAAACTCAACAACAAAGAAACAAACAATCCAATCATGAAATGGGCAAAAGACATGAACAGAAATTTCACAGAGGAAGATATAGACATAGCCAACACGCACATGAGAAAATGCTCTGCATCACTTGCCATTAAGGAAATACAAATCAAAACCACAATGAGATACCACCTCACCCCAGTGAGAATGGGGAAAATTAACAAGACAGGAACCAACAAATTTTGGAGAGGATGTGGAGAAAGGGGAACCTTCTCACTGTTGGTAGGAATGTGAGCTGGTACAGTGACTCTGGAAAACTGTGTGGAGGTTCCTCAAGAAGTTGAAAATAGAGCTACTTTACCACCCAGCAATTGCACTGCTGAGGATTTACCCCAAAAATACAGATGCAGGAAAATCTGAGACAACTGCACCCTAATGTTTACAGCAGCAGTGTTCACAATAGCCAAACTGTGGAAGGAAACTTGGTGTCCATCGAAAGATGAATGGATAAAGAACCTGTGGTCTATATATACAATGGAATATTACTCAGTCACCAGAAACAATAAATGACCCACCATTTGCTTCAACGTGAATGAACTGGAGGGTATTATGCTGAGTAAAGTAAGTCAATTGGAGAAAGACAATCATCATATGGTTTCATTCATATGGGGAACATAAAAAATATTGAAAGGGATTATATGGGAAAGGAGAGAAAATGAGTGGGTAATATCAGAGAGGGAGACAGAACATGAGAGACTCCTAACTCTGGGAAACGAACAAGGGGTAGTGGAAGGGGAGGTGGGCGGGGGATTGGGGTGACTGGGTGACAGGCGCTGAGGGGGATACTTGACAGAATGAGCACTGGGTGTTATGCTATAGGTTGGCAAATCGAACTGCAATAAAAAATACAAAAAAAAAAAGAAATCTTGGTGCAGTATTTGTGGCTCATCCTAATGCGTATGATGTTATGATCAATGTGCTTTCCTTTTTGGCTTTACCCTCTTTTAATGTCTTTCATCTCTTTAAGCTGCCTTAAATTATTCTTAAAATGAGTCACGGTATAAATAAACTAGTATATGAATAAAATTTAGGTAAGTGATTTACAGTCATCACTTACAAATTTGCAAGTAGGCAGAATTCCTGATGCTCAGCTATCAATCCTCCTAAACGGAGGTGAACTGGGTGCATTAGAATGCTAAGTCAATAGCTGGGCTGTTATGCTATTGTCAATAGATCCCAATGGCAGGCCCAGACATTGTCTTATAAAGATTATAATTTGGGCCTACTGATAAGGATTCCTCTCTCTCTCCTTCCTTTAACTTAGACAGTAATTGGATTCAAAGGATGCAAAATGGAATTGTAAGAAATTAAAGTCCTTCCACAATTACTTCAAAAGCTCCATCAGCTCAATTTAGATAAAAGTATGCTGGCACAGACTCACAGACTGTCGTACATCAGCCAAGTGGTGATTGTTACAAATAAAAGCTCACACCTCTTTCATATTTTCAGAAATGTAAACTGTATTAGAAAAATTATGCAATACAGCTCTGTTGCAGATAGGATGTAGGAATTCTTTGTCATGCTAAGCTGTTTGAAAGAGTTCATAGCAATAGCTAAAAACAAAAAGCAACTCCATGAGTACTCATCAGCAAACAAGGTGCGTGAAAAATGTAGGCTCCCACAAAAACTTAAGGAAACTAGAAAGAAGTGGGTTACAAAGTGATTAAAGTACAAAATCATGTAAAAACATAGAAAAGATGGGAATCACACAGAATGAGAGTTGAGAAGAAGAGGCTAATGTCCTAGAAAGCTTTGAGGATAGAAGCACAATAAGAGGTGAATGGGAGTGACACACAAATCATATGAGTAAGGAAAAAGCAAACAAATTAGTCAAGAAGACACTAAGAGGTAGCATTCATACATGCATCTGACATATACCATAACATGAATATTGATGCAGCAGGAAATTGGATTGAAACAATAGCAATTTTGCCTGTTGTTAATATTCTTTCTTGTAAAATCAAGGGGAAAATAAGATGCTCTTCTATAAGGAATTCATAGAAATTTTAATGTACTAGATTTCTTTTAACTCTGGACCTGAGCAAGACACTCAAGACACTAGGGGACCATCAAGTTCATCATCGTGAGATTAATGAGTCCAGATGTAATAGACATTCAGTTCAGGCTTATATTATGTTACTGTAGCTGCAGTTAGAAATTGCCATAAATGTCATGGCTAACATAGCAGAGATTTATTTTCTTATAGTTCTGGAGGCCAAAACTCCAGTTTTCCTGAGCCAAAATCAAGGTTGGCCATATTCTGTCCTAAGGCTCTAGGGGAAAATCTGTTTCTTTCCTTTTCAGCTTCCGGTGGCTGCCAGCATTCCTTGGCTTGTGGCAGAATAAAACTTCAGATTTCCAAGCCAACACCTTCAAATCCTTGTTTGCCTCTTCTTCACATCATCTTTCCTTTGTGTGTATAAAATCTCTCTCTGTCTCTGTCTCTAAAGCATACATGTGATAGCATTTAGGGCCCACTTGTGTAGTCCATGATAATCCCATCTCAAGATCCTTGACTTAATCACATCTGCAAAGTCCCTTTATCCAAATAATGTAACCTTCACATGTTCAAAAATAATAGGACCTGGTGTAAATGGAAACCATTACTTAGCTTATGATAATGTTGAATTTGAACATAGGATGATTGTCTTGGCTTAAAATTAGGACCTTGATGTAAGTCTGCTTTTTCTTAGCCTCTCTAGGCCTTGGTTTTATTCATCCTTCACTTGAATATGGTGTGACTTGCATTAATATCATTGTGAATAGTGAATGAGATCATGTTTGTGAAAGTGTTGTCAAAGTGATAAGGTACTATACAAATATAAAGTGGTGTAAGTATTTTAATATCAAAGAGTCTGTTACATTCTGATAAAACATTAGTAATATTTTGCTGGATTAATAATGTGATAACTATAATAACATAATAATAGGATTTGAGGGGATCTGGGAAGACTTATATGATCAAAGATAATCTCTTCCTTTATGTTCTGTTTCCTTACCTTTTAATTTTTTTTTATTATTATTCAGAGGCAGAGAGAGAGAGAGAGAGGCAGGCAGAGAGGCAGAGACACAGGCAGAGGGAGAAGCAAGCTCCATGCAAAGAGCCCGATGTAGGACTTGATCCCGGGTCTCCAGGATCACACCCCAGGCTGCAGGTGGCGCTAAACTGCTGCGCCACCAGGGCTGCCCTGTTTCCTTACCTTTAAATGGGAATAATAATAGCACCCACATCCTAGGATTGTCTTCAGGATTTGAATTTGGGAAAAAGGATGTATGTGGATATGTGAAGGAGACCCTAGAAGACATGAGATGAGATGGCCAAAGAAATGTTTTGATATAACCCTAATGTGGAAAGTACTGTTTTGAGTTAGCCCTGTCTTTACAACTTTTTTTTGTATTATTACTTAAAATGAACACATTCTGTTTTTAGCATTCAATATTTGTGTTAGTTAATTGCGTAGTGACAAAGAGAAGTCCCTTAAATAGAAGTCATAGAATACCACTTGGTTTCTATAAAGTTTATAAAATAGGCCATTGAGGGATTAGGATGGAGAAAGTATTAGGATTTTGACGCCATGTATCATGAGCCTGTGACATCCTACATGCAGTAGAAAAAAGGCACATGAAACAAATACATGTAAATAAATCATTAGAGGACTATCAAATAAGTGCTATAAAAAAGCATTACAGGAATCCAAATATGGTAGATGGGGCCAAGATATTTTCATAGAATAGATGATATTGGAAATGAGTCTAGAAAGGTGAGCAGGAGTATACTTCTGAGGCAAAAGGGGAAGAACATGCTTTAGGCTTAGTAGGCAAAATGTAGGGGCATGAAAGAATGTAGTAAGTTCAGGGTACTGTGCCTAACTGCTAAAAGTAAAGTTCTAGAGCATTTGCAGTATTCTAGAAAATGACTTTGAAAAGACTTGTCATTCAAGGAGCTTGCAATTCTAATGAGTTTGCCCTTTCCCATGAGAGGCATGGAATATGTTTAGGTAAAATATTAATATGTTTCCAGTTTAGAAAGTATAGCCTGGAGTTTGAATACACAGATCAAGATGGTATAAGAAAGCCATGATATTTTGTATCATATTTCTCTTTATTTCCTACTAATGTATCAATGAATATACCAAGAGTTAAGGCATTCTTTAATAGCTAGAAAATAGATGTTCCACTCATACACATGGTATTTCCAAGCTTGTTAGTAAATGCTACAGTTGAGGTGGAATAAGGCTCCCAGTGGAGTGGGTAAAGAGATGCCTTGATTTTCTCTGTCTCACCTCCACTACCCCAATAACATCTTTTAATTCAAAGTTGACAGAGCTAATGATTACCAGTATTAAATAATTTAGAATGAGTTATAGCCCACACTAGAGTTCAACAGTATGGGCATCTGAGCACTCAACTTTGAATAAGAAAGTTTAAATTAAATATTACATTAAGTATTTAAATATTTCATTAAATGGTGAGAGTGATATTTATTTATTTATTTATTTATTTATTTATTTATTTATTTTTAAAGATTATTCATGAGAGACACACAGAGAGAGGCAAAGATATAGGCAAAGGGAGAAGCAGGCTCCCTGAGGGGAGCTGGATTTGGAACTTGATCTCAGGACCCCAGGATTATGACCTGAGCCAAAGGGAGGTGCTCAACCATTGAGCCACCCAGGTGCCCTGAGAGTGATATTAGAGAGTATAATACAGTACTAGAATGCTCCATATAGAAAGCAAACTAAAGTTCTTGGAATTAAAAACAATGATAATTAAAAAGATTCTTCCCATATAAAATCCAGCATGTATTTGTAGTAGATTAACTGTATATGAATTTGATGATTAGAAGTTGAGCTTGAGTGGGGTGCCTGGGTGGCTGAGTCAGTTAAGCAACCAACTCTTGATTTCAGCTCAGGTCATGATCTCAGGGTTTTGAGATCAAGCCCTGTGTATGGCTCCATGCTTAAGACTCTCTTTCCCTCTCCCTCTGCCCCTCCCCTTCTCCCTTCTCCTCACCCTGCTCATGCTCTCTCTCTTTCTCTCTCTCTCAAAAAAAATAATAAAATAATAAAAAAAAGATGAGCTTGAGAGAGGTTCATAAAATTTAGAATAATTGAGTTTGAAATTATAAGGGAGAACTATGACAGTAACTAAAAAAACTAGAATATTTCTTATTTATTGATTTCTAGAAGCATTTTTTTGTCATATGTGCTCTGAAAATAGGATGTGTCTAATAGTCTATGTCTTATTATAATTCCTGTTGCCTGATTTGTTTTACATTATAATATCTGTGAAATTAAGTTAAATCTTATCGTGGATGGAATCATAGATTTCCTGAAAATGGGAAATAGCAGTTGCAGAAGTGTTTAAAAGCAATTTCAAAATGGGGTCATGGGGAGGAGCAACAATAAAAACTGATAAGAAAAACCCACTTAGGAAAAGTCAAGAGTGTTCATATTGAAAGGACTCTGAAAGCTCAGGAAGATAAAATAGACTCACAGTTGGATGTATTTTGGTAAATTCTGTCAATTTCCATGATGAAGAGAGACTCATGCAGGTATACAAAGAGAAAACAAAACATACTATTCCATGCACACAACAAAAGCAAGAATCAGATTTTCATCAGACATTTCATCCCCGCCCATTCCCACTGCCCAGTGCTGGAGCCATAAAAAAGCACACTAACTCTATAATTGGATCTTGCCAAAGTCTTCCTGTAGGCTCTTTTATCCTCCACTTACGTTAAACTGTATCATCTCTTTCCCTCATGTGATGTCTCATCAAATGATTGGAAAGAACACAGGACTGGAAATTAGAAGGTTTGGATCCTGATTCCTGCTCTGCTTTAACCAAACGTCCCCATTTTCAATTAGCGTGTTTTGTCATAACAGCTGTACGAGCTGTAACTTTTTTCTTTCTTTTTGATAGTGAGGTGGTCCAAAACATGTTTTACAATTACTATAGATTTTGAGGAGTAACTTTGTAATTTGTTTTTTTTTCTTTTTAATTTTTATTTATTTATGATAGTCACACAGAGAGAGAGAGGCAGAGACACAGGCAGAGGGAGAAGCAGGCTCCATGCACCGGGAGCCCGACGTGGGATTCGATCCCGGGTCTCCAGGATCGCGCCCTGGGCCAAAGGCAGGCGCCAAACCGCTGCACCACCCAGGGATCCCATAACTTTGAAAATTTGGAAGTAGGAACAAGAGTGCCATGGACACATATGCATTTTTTTTCTTTTTCAGTGATATTGTTGTTTCCTTCAAAAGTATATCCCAGTAACCTTATAACACATCCCAGGCTGTCCATAAGATATGGAAGCACTTATCGTGCTTACCCAGGGTTTTGGCATTATTATCATAATTTTAACTTGAATAGAAATTTCTTGAAAGTAATTACCATCTACAATTTTAAGACCCATAACTACTAGGCCAATTAATGAGAGATTTTCTGATTAGTAATATTCTAAGTCAACAGAAAAATGTTGAGTAATTTAAAAGAAATAAAAAATATTTTAAGCAGTTATTTTTATACATTACAAGAAAATGTAGTCTGCTTAATCATAATGTTTTAGTACAGTATTCAGTATTCCTCAGTGAAATCAAGAATTTGATATCAACCAGTGTATTCTAAAGAAGAAGTTCCTTTCTTAACTTTCATCTCTTTTGAAAGAATAATAGACTTTTAATATAGTCATAACCTAGCTTTTACAGAGCTTTGTTACTCCCTTCAAGATGAGTATATTTAACAGTGGAACAGTGTCAACATTAAGGATACAGCAATCAAGTTTGGCATATAGAAATCTTTCATTAGTGACTAAATGCTGGAATAAAGGCTTTGATCATTAAATTTATAGATTATTTCAGAGTAGGCAGGGAAGTAGGACCTAATTGCAACGTTATCTTTATAAATTGGAGGGATTATCAGGACCAGGCAGATTTAAGTTCATTAAAGTTAAATACACCCCATATATAAGTGCAGAGCTATTGCTGAGTGTAATATTTTAGCCTGTGAAGTGTACATTACCCATATGACACTTGGACTAGGAGACATTGGTATTAAAGGGCAATTCAATCATTATAGTGTGTCTCACTCTGATGCTACAGGAGGCAGTGTAGGGAAAGGACTTTGTTTTAGAATCAGTGATTTTGAGGACTTTAAATGACTTCAGAATTTACTTTGGCCAATACATTAAGTACTTTTTACTATTAGCCCAAGGAAAAATAAGAAGTGAGAGTATGTCATATAAAAACAAGTCTAGAATTTTTATTTTCCACAAATGATTTTGGATTTGCAAAGTACAAAACAAGAATATATAGCAAATAGCCTAATTGTATCAATAGCCACATACTTCAGCTCGAAGGATTCTTTATCCCTCAAAAATAGAAACAAAGTCACTATTCTCACTCAGTGGTATTTATTAATGTTTTGCCATTTTATTTGTAGAAGAAAATAAAAGGTATGGTATTATATGTGTTAGATATCCTAGTGTCTATGATATTAAGGTGTAGAAGAATATTATTAATGTATACCCCTATATCCTCAAAACAGTTTTCTTATTAAATATTTGTAATAATATTTGTGTATATGAAATGCAATTTTGATGATAAATTCATAAAGAATTAAAAGATATTCTTATATGACTTGTTTACTGATTTTCAGAGCTCTTCAAAAGTAATAATACTTTAAATTTGTGAAATAAAGCATGTAGTGAGGATGTCACCTAGCAGCACTTACACACTTTAAGCAGTCATCAAAGTGACTTAATATGATGGTGATATACAGTAGGGAAAAAGGAAAATACAATTCTTAAAATCAGGCCATCTACCAAGAGTAATAGCTTTCATAAGAGGATTTGAACACAGATATACAAAATATAGATGCATATTAAAAACAACAACACTGTAAAGCTCAGGAAAAGATGTGCTAAATTAATAAAATATGATAATGGAACTCAGTTGAATTCGTAATGATCTTATAAGATGAGAGTTGCTGGTATCTTAATGTCATAGACCATATTGAAATGAGACCAGTATAAACCTCAAGTGTAATTATGCATTACTCCCAATGGTAATAGAATAGCAGGGGCTATTGGCTTATTTGGGGGACAATACAACTCTTCTCAGTTTCTTGAAGCCATTGTTAAAAACACAATTCTATAGATAATTTTAAAACACCCTATAACTGTAGAAAGAACAGAACAAACCGTCTTTTCTGCTTTTGAGCTCCATACTTTAAGATTTCATAGTAAATATGTGTAGGTAATTGTGCTGTTACACCTCTGCTCTATTCCTAGTTTTGGGATTTGCATATGGCACATGATGAAGCTCTATTACTATTAAAGAAATGAATGATCTAGTTTAACAAACATTGATCAGTCTTACATAAAGTAATGGCATTCAGTTTTGGGATTTCACTGCTCAGTTTTAGGATTTGACTGCTTAATAATATTGTCATTCAGGCCTCAGGGATATCACAGTGTACTGGGAAAGTCAGGCCTAGAAACAAATTATAACAATAGTTAAAGTTTATACAAAGTACTCAGCCAGTCTGGGATGTACAACTCTTGCATTGGCAGGTTGAAGACCTCCCGTGGAGGCTTTTCTTGAATTCTGTATCTTAAGTGAAAATAAGTTTGATGAGTTTCTGGTAGATTTAAATTTCATTAGAGATTGGAGTTAAATCAATGCTTACCCCTTAACTATTTACCCAAACTTATTTCCATTCATTCGTGCCCCAAATATAATATATATATTATACATATATTACTATTTATGTATAGGTGCTTAAGATAGATAAATGAAACTACTCCCCTAGAAGCTAGATATTAAAAAAATACTATCCATGTTTCCTATGAAATATTGAAAGCAGAGGCAGGGGCATAAGTCAATGCTACAAGACATTACAGGTTTATGCACCAGTTCCCAATGGGAGTTAACTCAGCCTAGTTGTGGAGAGGGTGGTATAGAGTGGTTAAAAAGGATCACCAGATGAGATAACAGCTAAAATGGGACTAAAAGGATAAGCAAGAGTCAGCTAACCAAATGGACCATAGAAAGAAAGCAAGGGATGTTTTCATGGGAAGGGGGCTGCTTGAGAAAGATACAAAGGGGTAAGAGATCTCAGTGTTCATACAGCTGCAGTGTGTTAATAATATATTTGGATGGAAAGGTGGATTTCTATGTCCTTTGGCTGTATTTTTAATGAAAGTAGTTAGCCAGTGAGGATTTTAAGTAGATCAAATGTTCATGTTAAAAGACACACTGAAAGAAGAGTACAGAATACATAGAGAATAAGTAACTTGGAGGAAGTTAGAAGACATGGTATTTTAAGAAAAGCAGAGTGTCTAAACCAATGTAGCAGCAGTAGGGATGCAGATGTGGTTACATGTATCAGAGCTACAGAAGAGAAAAAAACCAACAACGCAACAATATTTTTGTTGTTTCTATTCTGCCTTGTTTCATGAAAAATTTAAGGTGGCTTATAGGGATATATAAAACACAATAGGAAAACATTAGCTCATATGATTATATTGCTATAAAGGGGATTAGTGATTGATTCAATTCTCAATTGGGCTGAGGAAGAAGGATGAAGAAAGGATGATAGTGCCTTGGTTTTTTGCTTGGAAAATAGACAAACCCAGTTCTTTTTTACTGAAATAAGTAGTAACATGGGGAAATTAGCTTACCTGGGGAAAATATAAGTTCATTTTTGTATGTATTGAGTTTGAGGTACTGATGCATCATCCAAATGAGAATGTTAAAATGACAGTTGGATATTTTTGGATATTCTAGGAGAATGGTTTGAGAGACATTAACAAACACATCATATAGTACCAAATATCTGCTTCAAAACCTCCAAAAAAAAAAAAAAACAAAACAAAAAAACACAAAAAAACACAAAACTTCCAAATAAAAACTATTCCAATGCTCTATGGTCTGGAGCAAGTACTTATTTTTTGCTTCTGTACCTGTGGATTAGATGTGGCTCTTCTGGAGTAGGCTAACACTTGTCTTTGGGCTATAACATTTCAGTACTGCTTCATGTGTCTCCTTATTCTGGGGTTAAACATTTCCCAAGGGATATTCCTCTCATGATGATGGCAAAGATGCAGAAAGAGCTAACGAAAGCTCATGATGTGTCTTGAGGCCTCAGTGTACTGTAACACCTAGCAAAGTACCTTATGCTCATACTCCATTAAGCAAAACAAATCACATGGCCCACCCAGTCATCAAAAGGGCAGGAAGTATACTTTGTCCAGAGGATACTATGGAAAAGGTAGAGAGGGAAGCCCCAGTGGCTTAGTAGTTTAGCGCAGCCTTCAGCCCAGGGTATGATCCTGGAGACCCAGGATAGAGTCTAATGTCAGGCTCCTTGCATGGAGCCTGCTTCTCCCTCTTCCTGTGTTTTTGCCTCTCTCTCTCTCTCTCTCTCTGTGTGTGTGTGTCTCTCATGAATGAATAAATTAAATATTTAAAAATAAAAAAAAAGAAAAGGTAGGGAGCATTCTGAACTAAAATACAATCTCTCATATATACTGTTTGGATTAACAGGGTTGGATGACTCACTCAGTGAGAGGGGAAAGTTAGAGGAGGTGATGATAGCACACTCAGAAACCCATATGTTTAAGAAGTAACCCCAAGAATGAAAATAAAGGATGGAATAAAATGAGATAAATTAAAACCACAATGAGTTAGCACCTCACATCAGTGAGAATGGTGAAAATTAACAAGACAGGAAACAACGAATCTTGGAGAGGACGTGGAGAAAGGGAAACCCTCTTGCACTGTTGGTGGGAATGTGAACTGGTACAGCCACTCTGGAAAACTGTGTGGAGGTTCATCAAAGGGTTAAAAATAGAACTACCCTATGACCCAGCAATTGCACTGCTGGGGATTTACCCCAAAGATACAGATGCAGTGAAAAGCTGAGACACCTGCACCACAATGATTACAGCAGCAATGTCCACAATAGCCAAACTGTGGAAGGAGCCTCGGTGTCCATTGAAAGATGAATGGATAAAGAAGCTGTGGTCTGTATATACAATGGAATATTACTCAGCCATTAGAAACGACAAATACCCATCATTTGCTTCAACATGGATGGAACTGGAGGGTATTATGTTGAGTGAAGTAAGTCAATTAGAGAAGGATAAACATTATATGGTCTCATTCATTTGGGGAATATAAAAAATAGTGAAAGGGAATAAAGGAGAAGGGAGAGAAAATGAGTGGGAAATATCAGAGCGGGAGACAGAACATGAGACTCCTAACTCTGGGAGACGAACAAGAGGTACTAGAAGGGGAGTGGGCAGGGGGGATGGAGTGACTGGGTGATGGGCACTGAGGGGGACACTTGATGGGATGAGCATAACTGGGTGTTATGCTATATGTTGGCAAATCAAACTTCAATAAAAAAAATACAAAAAAAAAAAAAAGAGAAAAATAGGGAATCCCTGAAGTCAAAGATGGGAACTTCAGTGAGAAGGATGATGTAAACATTATCACATCCTATGCAGAGTTCAAATATTGAAAGTGACTTTTGTGTAGTAATTTTGAGTTAATTAATAAGATCCGTTTCTGGATAATGGAAGCTGATACAAACTGTAATAAATCGAGAAGTGGAAGGAAACGAAGAGGGAATCACTATAAACTACCTCTGAAAAATTTGTCAGTGAAGAAAAGGTATGTGGGAGTCTTAAATGGACAGACTACCTAGGTTGAGAAGGTGATATTTCTCTAAAACCTCTTATAACGTTAGACCAGTTAAAAAATAGTTTCTTATTTGCAAATGGTAAGAAATAAAAAACTCTACCATTTGATGATCATATCTTGAAATCCACTTAAAGTAGTTAACTATAGATAACTAAATTGATTTATTGTGATTATTATAAAATTTAGTCACAAAAGTTTTATTCCCATGCACCAGGTCTTATGTTAACTAGATGTAGGTGTACAAATATAAATAAAATCTTATTCTCATATTTAAGGAAATTCCCAGGTGAAATGTCTATGTATCTAGAGTTACGATTACAAAACCTGTGTGTGCACCCATCAATTCACCTGAGAAATTCCTTGACTATATTAATATGAGGCTTTAAAATCATGCGATTTACTCCAAATACTTATTTTCCAGATTTATTCCAAGGAGTGAAAATTTGATTGAACCAATTTTGAGGATTTCCATTGCTATAAATTTGTTACTTCACATCTAATGTTTGTGGCTTTAAAATTTAGAAGTGTCAACAAAGATTGCTGCTACGCTTGGTGGAAATCATTGAGAAAACAGGGAAATGTGTAGAAAAAGTGAAAGAAAGAAAATTTTATATTTCAAATAAGGTCTGAAAGGATGAGTTCAAATTAATTATGCATACATATGTTTTAAAGTCAAGGCATTTGGGGATCCCTGGGTGGTGCAGTGGTTTGGCACCTGCCTTTGGCCCAGGGCACGATCCTGGAGATCCTGGATCGAATCCCACATCGGGCTCCCAGTGCATGGAGCCTGCTTCTCCCTCTGCCTATGTCTCTGCCTCTCTCTCTCTCTCTCTCTGTGTGACTATCATAAATAAATAAAAATTTTAAAAAAAGTCAAGGCATTTGAAAGCATTAGTTGTTCAGAAATACTAACAGGTGATGGTATTTATAAAAATTACTGTTTTTAAATGTCTTAAACTCTCATTTATCACTCCTCAGAAACATCTAAATAGGCTTTTTTCCCTTCTAAATCTCTGATACTCTGATTTATCCAGTGCTACCTACAATCACCCAGGTAGTCGTAGCTTAAATTGTTCAGTTTCTAA
Source organism: Nyctereutes procyonoides (assembly GCF_905146905.1). Lineage (NCBI taxonomy): Eukaryota > Metazoa > Chordata > Mammalia > Carnivora > Canidae > Nyctereutes > Nyctereutes procyonoides. The sequence continues at coordinate 13,199,320 of NW_026575141.1, read as the reverse complement.
CATTCTCTCTTTCTTAACTAATGAGCTTCAGACCATCAGCAAAAAATGTTATCACTAAAGTAACTCACAACTTGTCCTGATTTTTTAAAAATTTGAATTCTAGTTGACACACAATGTTACATTAGTTTCAGGTGTCCAAAATAGTAATTCAACATCTCTATACATTATGCTATGCTCACCACAAATGTAACTGTCATCTGTACTATACAAGCCTATTATCATATCATTAACTATATTCCCTATCATGTGCCTTTTATTCCCATGACTTATTCATTCTATAACTGGAAGCCTGTATCTCCCACTCTCCTTCACCTCTTTTGCCCACTTCCCCAACCCCCTTCCCTCTGTGAACCATCAGTTTTCCATATTTATGGGTCTGTTACTGGTTTGTTTTGTTTTATTAGATTCCAAATATAAGTGAAATCATATGGTATTTGTCTTTTCCTGTCTGATTTATTTCATTTGGCATAATACCCTCTAGCTCTATCCATGTTATTCAAATGGCAAGATCTCATTCCTTTTCATGGCTGAGTAATAATGTTGTGTGTGTGTGTGTTCTTTTCATTTTTTTTAAAGATTTGATTTATTTGAGAGAGAGATAGAGAGAGAGAGAAAGAATGAGCATAAGCAGGGGGAGAGACAGAGCGAGAAGCAGACATCCCGCTAAGCAGGATGCAGGGCTCTATCTCAGGACCCTAAGATCATGACATGAACCGAAGGCAGATGCCCAACCAACTGAGCCACCCAGGCACCACGTGTATGTGTTCTTTATCCATCCTTGATGGACATTTACGTGGCTTCCGTATGTTGGCTATTATAAATAATGCTGCAATAAAAATAGGGGTACATAAGCTTTTTAATTAGTGGTTTTGTTTTCTTTGGCTAATAGTGAGTAGTGGAACTACTGAGTTGTCTGGTATTTCTACTTTTAATTTTTTGAGGAACCTCAACATTGTTTTCCACAGTGGTTGTACCAATTTACATTCCCAGGGCAGAAGGGTTCCTTTTTCTACATAACTTTGCTGTGCCAACACTTGTCATTTCTTTTTGAGTCTACTCTTTCTGACAGATGTAAGGAGTTATCTCATTGTGGGTTTGATCTGCATTTCCCTGATGATGAAAAGAAAAGGAAAAATGTTGATTAATCCAATTTCATCAATTTTGAGAACTTAACATTTGGCCTTTAAAAAAGTGTTAATGAAATAAAAGAATAAAAGAGACTGGGTGAAAATTGTGTGTGTACGTTTGTGCTGACAAAAAGCTTGCATTCATAACATATTAAGAATTTTTTAAATATATGAAGAATTCTTACTAAAATAAAGACAACCAATAAAGTAAAGACATCTCAATAGAAAATTTTGAGCAAGGGGCAGCCCGGGTGGCTCAGCGGGTTAACGCCTCCTTCAGCCCAGGGAGTGATTCTGGACACCCAGGATCGAGTCCCACATTGGGCTCCCTGCATGGAGCCTGTTTCTCCCTCTGCCTCTGTCTCTGCCTCGCTCTCTCTCTTTCTCTGTCTCTCATGAATAGATAAATAAATAAAATCTTAAAAAAAATTTTTGAGCAAAATCCTCATTAAATATATTACTGACCAATATGCATGTTAAAGGATATTCAACATTATTATCAGGCATTTCAAATAAAACAGTAAGATACCACCAATCAACTTGAATGGCTAAAGTAAAAGATTGATACAATGTCAGGCAACTGAAACTCTCATATATTGCTGGCAGAAAAGTAAAGTTTTCCAACCATTTTTGGAATTAGTTTGATATTTTTTATATGACTTTGTGTGGTGATGACTATCCTCATCATATGAGCATTTTTTAATGTGTAATGTCAAATCATTGTGTTGAAGACCTGAAAATAATAAAGTATTGCATGTCAACTATACTTCTATTAAAAAACATTTTAAAAGTTAAATGTAGTCATATGAAAAAATAAAAACAGGGTAACAAAAACTTCTAAATAGGTTTATTTTATATCAGCTTCAAAGTAGAAACAACCCAAAATAAATGTTAAACTGGTAAGTTGATAACACATTTTGTATATTCACCCAATGTAAAACTACTGAGAATAAAAAGGAATGCACTATATATTAAGTATAGACAAACTTTACAACATGATACTAAGCAAAAAGAGTCAAGGTAAAAAAAGAATACATCTTTGCATTTATAGAGTTTTAGAACAAGAAAACCAATCTACAGTCAAAGAAATCAGATCTCTTTTTGAGAATATAAATAGAAAATATTTAAGAGGGAAATGAAAACACTATTTGGGTGACAGAAACATTCTATATCACATGCTGCAACTCTTAAATTTTACACTTAAAATGGGTGCATTTTACTTTATGTAAATAATACTTCAGTACAGCTGAAATGAGCATAGAGTCAAAAGGCAAACCACATTATTGAAAATTTGTATTATGTGTCTCAGGCCAAATGCTGAATTGTATATGGGATACAGACAATAAGAAAAAATTAAATTCTAATAATCCATAGAAAAATAAGCAAGAAATAGACATAAGAAAGGTAATGTATAAAGAGATGTTCAATACACTTAATGAAAATGTAAATGACGAGGAAAAATTTTTACCTAAATATTTATTGGACATCAAAACATTTGATTATACTATTGGTGAAATTTAGGGAACTATCTTTTTGTATTTTTTTGTTGTTGTTGGATATCTTGACAAATTGGACTAAAAGAGCATTATCTTTGAGTTAGACATTGTACATCTAGGACTGTTGTTACTAATAAACTCACATTATGTCTGAGTTGATTTATATACAGGAATATTTGTTGTGGTGTTGTTGTTTTTAATCTCATAATAAGCGAAATAACAGTGCCCACAATATATAGTGGACTAAATAATGTAAAATCCATGCCCTGGGCTAATACAGGGACATTACAAAGAATGAAACAACTCTTTATGAACTAATTGGAAGGAGTTCCCACATCCAGATATAAATAGTTAAGAGACAAAAAAAAAAAAAAACCAAGGTGCAGGACTACACACAACCACATAGGTGCACAAATGCACATTCAGCTATGTGCTGAAGGGCAATTTGTTCATACAGAAAAGCTGAATGTTGCTTTTATGTTGGTACTCTTTGCTCAGATCAGAACAACAAAGTTGGCTTTTTCTGAGGGTTTGGAGATTGAGGGAAAGTCCAATGTTCTAGAAGAATTTATACTTGGAATCTTAACTAATTTTCTACATTCAGTAACTGATTCTAGTTTATCCTTCACATATGTATGCCTATGAGAACAAGACAGAAATGCTGTATCATTAGGCATCACACATCACCATTATTCTATTCCTGGGGGGCATTTTTTTTCCTGTATTTTTTTAGCCTTTTGGTTCATGTAGAGTCCAGTCTTTACCATGTTAAATCCATGTTGCTGCTTGCAATATCTTTCGATTAATAAGGTTATTTTGTAGTCTAACGTGGTAGTCCAATCAAATGATGTCTGTTGCACAAGCCAAAGATTGTAATTTACCTCTGAAAAGAACTTCCAATTGTGCCAAAAGAAGAAATGTACTATTAAATCCTGACTAGGTATAGAATATTACCCTAATTTTAGGTGTTGATTTTTCTTAAATTATTTGCTTAGAGAGGATAAGTGTGCAAAATGCTTGACTTCGTAGTGCATCCTGTTTGAAGTGTCTGTATTACGAACAAAGGTGGGGAAAGTCCCATTAGTGAAAAAAGAAAAAGAGATTGCAGAGATTTAACACTATACAGTTAGAGCTATTTTCCACCTAATTTATGTCTGACTCCAAATATTAGATTAAAATTCCATTAATTACACAGAAAAGTATTTAAAACTGACAAAAGTCCAAGTCCTCATTCTTGTCTTAAGATTTAATTATGCCAAAAGTATATTTTGCTAAGTGGACATTAAAGGGGGGAAACTTTTTCTATTGTAGGTCACTCACTATATCCTGTTCGTGTAACAAAAGGAAAAGGTTAATTTAGTTAGAATTCCTAGAAAGAAACCAGAGGTGATATTTTATTTATCTTAATTTTATAATAAAAATAAACTAATGTGTTATTCTAAATAGTAAAATAAGTATTTAATATTCTCATTGAGTTTCACAATACAGTTACTTAAGAAGGTGGTTATGGACACAGTAAGAAAGAAAATATAAATTTAGCATTAATGTGAGAGAGGGACTTAAATTGTAGAGACAGACTAAGACAAATTAAGAAGTCAGGGAACAAAACTGTGGTAGCACATTCCCAGAATTAAAGAGAATGAATGGAGAGGGGGTGGATAAATGAGGGGAAGGGAAGGCAGAGAGATAATTATTAGATAGACTCCAGAGGTTCCAAAGTGTTAGGTAAATTACTCTTGTCAACTGTTTCCCTGAGGCTCTGACTTCAGGGTGTCATTAATTCTTACTTCTTATCGTTATTCCTGTTAAATACGCTGATTTCATTTGCTCTTTAGCTCAGGAAGTTCCCCTGGTGAAATGTTTTTTAATGACCTCTGGGTGTGACTACATCAATTCCAGCATAATGATGCCTGGTCAGACCTCCAGACTAGAAACTCATGCACCTGCTCTCATTTTGCATGTTTCTCTTTCACTTACTGAAATTGCGGGTTTTTTTCCTCCTCCTCCTCCTCCTCCTCCTCCTCCTCCTCCTCCTCCTCCTTCTTCTTCTTCTTCTTTCTTCTTTTTGCATTATAAAAGGAGTGATGCATAGAAGGGACATTGTGGATTGTAAAAGGGAAAAGATTAATTTATTATTGCCCAGGATCGTTGAAGCACAATGAACAACTATTCTTCTCTCATATTTGATTATATCTTTGATTTATTTTTTAAGGTTATTTATTTATTCATGAGAAACAGATAGAGAGGCAGAGACACAGGCAGAGGAAGAATCAGGATCCATGCAGGGAGCCTGACATGGGACTTGATCCCAGGTTTCCAGGATCATGCCCTGAGCCAAAGGCAGTGCTAAACCGCTGAGCCACCCAGGCTGCCCTATATCTTTGATTTAAAAGAACTTTCTGGGAGTGCCTGGGTGGCGCAGTCAGGTAAGGAAGCCTCTGGTTCTTAGTTTAGTCTCAGGTCCTGATCTCAGGGTCATGAGATGAAGTTCCACATTGGGCTCTGCATGTGCAGCATGGAGTCTGGTTGGGATTCTTTCTCCTGTTGCACCTTCTACTCATGCCTCTCCTGTTTTTTTGTTTTTTTTTGTTTTTTAAAGATTTTATTTATTTATTCATGACACACACACACCACACACACACACACACACACACCACGGGGGGTGGGGGAGGGAGAGTAGAGGCAGAATCTTTATAAAACCATTTTCTGGGGAAAGCATTAAGCCAAAAAACCAAAGCTGTGCCTACCAAAGGGCAGGTGTAACATTGTCTTATTATGTGTTAAACTTCAAAAACACTTTCTGTTATTCCTTATATAGACAGTACATATTAAAGTATAATTAAAAATGAAAGACTCAGTAATGAGAGGATTGTGACATTTGGGGACGAGTATGAAATGCTTATATTTCACACATGTATTGTCTAATTTTTTCATTTTTAGAAAATGCCTTACTTGTATTAAATAGATTTCACAATAATATTGTAGTCTCAATTCTAGGCCAAACTTCCACACTAATTTACTCCACCTCAGCCATTACTTTCTAAAAACATAAAGGGAAGGGGAGGGAAAAATAAAATGAGACAAAATCAAGGAGGGAGACAAACCATAAGAGACTCTTAATCATGGGAAACAAACTGAAGGTTGCTGGAAGGGTGAGAGGTAGGAGGATGGGGTAACTGGGTGATGGGCTCAAGGCTGATACATGATGTAATGAAAACTGGGTGTTGTATAATATATTATATGCTTATTGAATTTAAATTAAATAATCAAATAGTAAATAAAAACCTGAAGAATATTCTTTCTCTTTAAACATTTGCTTGATATAAACTTTATGAAAGCTAGAGGATTTCTTTAGACATCTTAGTCCAATCTGCCACTACTTAATATAATGTAATTTTAAGGCTTCTACTTAGAATTCTTTTTCTAAAAAAAAAAATTAGATTGAACCATTTGAAAATGTCATTTGACTAAGAAAATTTTTTTAAAAAATGGTAGCATTGTATGGTTTAGTTGCCTATAAAATTATATTTTGGGTGACATTCAGACATTCTTGAAGACAATATTTATTCCTAAAGTACAGTTATAATAAATAACAATATATTTTTGTAGAATAATATTTATATTATTTATACTGCATCCAACTACCTGTGAACAACTTACCAGTTGGTTGTGAATTAATTGGTTTTGGAAAATTATTTAAGGATTGCATTTAAAATTTGGAGAGAGGCAAATTTTCTATTTGAGAAGTGTTTGATTCTTGATTTTTTTTTTTCCTTTCCTGCTCTTTCTTTCTTGATATACTCTTTGGTGTTTTCAGCAAGTAAAATATTTCCAAACCACTAAACCTCATGAAATGCACAGTCTTTTCAGGCTTCTCCATGTTGGATACCTTCCTTTATTTACACCATTAGTGTTTATGTCGGCAGGCAGTCTTACTGCTTTCAGAAAATATAAATCCAAATGAATTACGATTTTACAAAAAACTCTGCGTAAATTGTGCCAATACCTGAGAGACCTTAAGATTTCCTAATATGTGATTAAAACTGAACCAAACCAAGACAGCTTTTTCTTCAAATGTCTCTGTTAAAATGCTGCTTTCTGTGTTGGCTATACAGTTTGGATAGATGAATCAAATGCTTATCAGATTGCATCTAAAGACAGTCATCAACAATCATCACAATATCTAAAACATTTTTGTATCATTATAAGAGCCAGAGTCAAAAGATGGAGAATTTAATTTTCACAATTTTCTCTACCCGAAACAGTAGTGGTTTTCATATGTAAAATCAGAAAACAAAATGGATTTTGATGATCTACCTGGCCACTCTATTTAAAATCTCAGGTTTTCTATTTTCCCACACCCAGTTTGCCATATGATTGACAGCCATGTGTATGGAAGAGGTATTCTACTTAAATGACTGATAGCCAGTGATTAAGAAGACAGTAGGTACCAATGAGCTTCAATAAGAGGAACAAAGGGAACAGATTATTCTGGTCAGTTTCCACTAATTTTAGTCACTAGCACCATTTTCTCTTTCATTTGAAATGTTAACTGTGTATGAATTACCAGCAAATGTACCTTAAATAATAGCATTCAATCCTTTTTTTTCAGTTTGTGCCCACTACTTCACAACATATCTCCACAACTAAAAAGACACAGGTGATAAAAATAAGTGAGATGGTATTTTTTTTTTGAGATGGTATATTAAGTGAAGATTTTTAACATAATCTAAATTGACTATGACAATACAGGTCAGACCTTGCTGAAAAGAAAATGTATTCTTCCTTTTGATTGTGAGCCAATATATTTATACGGCATGATTGTGAGGTACATGTATGGTATAAATGATATAATTAATGCTGCAAGTTTTGAATTTTCTTCCTCATTCAGACATCAGCCCATTCTCCACAAAACTCCCTCACCATGACCTTGGGAAGATGATGATGGTGAAGAGGGAGAAGTGGGGTTCTTTTTGTTTTTAATATGGACAATGGAAAGGTTTGGATTCATTAGAATATACCATGACTGTGAGTGTATAGGATTTACTAGGTATTCAAATAGTTTCGTAGGATAAATGACAGCATCATATCTATAATGCCATGACCCTGTATCACTTAGTATAGTTGCTACTTTGTTCAGAAGAATCACAGGTAGTCTTAGTGACGTCCCCTCTAAATAGTTACATGTAGGTTCTGATTCTTCTGTCAGTATTGATCAGCTGCTAGTGGCTATTGGTTGTGTGGTTGTGTTGAGCAGGATTCTCAAAACCAGGCTGGCTTCTCAGCATCCATGTGGTAATTGCTTAGAAATGTATGATAAATGTGTAAGAGTGGTGTTACTCTTACTATCGTATTTGATGTTTCTGATCTAATACAATTTTTTAATTTTACCTCTGAAGAACCATGCTGGGAAAGATGAATGGCATTTATTGAGACAGTACTGGATTTCAGATCAGGCACTCTGCTAAGCATGTTACAGCTATTACTTCATTCACTCCTGATGGGAACATTATAGTGGCATCATCTTCAGTTTACAGAGGAGACGATGGAGTCTTAAGGGGGTTAAATTGCATGCTTAGGACACAGAAGTGAAGTCAAGACTTAAGTTCAGCAAGGATAATTCCAGATCTCCTACTCTGAATCATTTCTCTCTGCTATCACTACTTTTCTCAGATCAACAGTATCAGAATTAGAACCCTATTTCTGGATTAGAATCTACTGTTTTTTTCTGACTAATTGGTTTTTTTTAGTGATTACAAATAATTGGTAGAAAATATAGAGCAGCATTATTTTCCTTTTTTTTTTTTCATTTAAAGTGCAAGTATCTGGAATAAATAGAGCCATGGAATTTCCTTGTTGAAAGGGACTTCAGCTGTTACCTACTCCAATCATTGTTTTTATGCTCAAGACTTCCCTCCTCTATCATTAATAAAAAAACTATATAGGCAATGACTGAACCACTGTACTAACTTAAAACCTATTCAAAGAAAAGGTATTTTATATACTTATACATTATATTGTTTTGAATTAAAGTCCTTCTCTCTATTCTGCCAATGACCTCTAATTCTTTTTTTTTATGATAGAGAGAGAGAGAGAGAGAGAGAGGCAGAGACATAGGCAGAGGGAGAAGCAGGCTCCATGCACCGGGAGCCCGACGTGGGATTCGATACCGGGTCTCCAGGATCGCGCCCTGGGCCAAAGGCAGGCGCTAAACCGCTGTGCCACCCAGGGATCCCTGACCTCTAATTCTTAAGGATATGTAAATATATTATTTTGTATCAAAAGATATTTAAAAATGCTATTCAGTGGAAAGAACTTTACTAAGGATATCAGATAAGTAATTTCTAGTTCTTACTTTACTACCTCCCAAATTTTAACTGGTAAGTAGATTACACACTTAATCTAGAATTCTAATTTCTAAAAGATATTTGATATCTATAACCACTATTCCAGTCTGTTCAATTCAGTAAATATTATTGGGGGTCTTTTGTGTGATAGGCATTATAGAGAGTTGTGATACCACCTGAGTAAACCAGAATTCTTATTGGTGTGGGAAATAAATACACAAATATAGATAACTATAAACGGTGTTTATAAAGTTTTAAGTGAAAAAGATGTTTATTATGATAAAGGAACATGAAATAAAAACAAAACAAATATTTATATGCTTCTAAGCCTCAAGTAAGAATAAATGTTTATATTCAAGAACAAAAAGACAAGTAAATATTATAATTATCATTACCCTGTATATACTTCTTAATCTCTTAGCCCCCACAAAATAGCAGAAATTCAAGTTGTCTTTGAAAACAAGAGATTATTTTAAAAACAAGGAGGTGATTACGGTAGGCATCACAATCAACACACTCACCTTTTAAAAACACTCTTAAAATGATTGTGCCTTATAAAATGCTCTGGAGAGTGCAGTAGTAGAGCCATCACTCTAGAATGGAGAATTCATGGCTTTTGGGAATTAGAATCTTTACGATAGTGATGCAATACCATAAAGTTCTCTAAGATGAGATAAATAACACGAACATAAAGCACCTATTTACCATCATATCTAGTCCGTGTTTCAATCTGGAATTAAAATTGACAGATCAGAATACTTATAAAATAGATCTGTATTCATCAATTTGTGTTCATTTAACTGATTGTGACAAGAAAGTATGGCAAAGTATCTGTCTCTGGTTACGAAACGTTGATCATTAAGTTACATATGTGTTCATTCATGCATGTATTCTTCACTTAGCCAGCCATTCAACAAATATTTTGAACACAGTATTGGTGAACAGTCTCTGTAAGGTGTTAGGAACACAGTAGTGAGGAAGAAAAATGACATGGCCTCTGCCTTTACAAAACTTAACTCCCTGGGGGAGAGCTAAATTTAACAAAAAAGAATATAAGTCTTGATATAAAGGAAAACAATATGAGTGAAAATAACAGGGATCTGCTTTAAATGGGGTGGTCACAGAAGGCTTTTATGAAAATTGGTATTCAGTGTGAGATTTGTTGAATAGAAAAGAGCTCACAGAGTGTGGAAGAGAAGGTTAAAATGGAGTAGTAGGTCGTAAAATGGGCAGAGACATTTGCAAAATTACTACGACAAGAATAAAGAATATTGACTTTGAGTAATTGCAAGATAATTAGCATGTTGGAAAGCAGAGAAAAGTAGCAGAGGGAAGGCTGAAGTGGCTGGAGCCAGGTTACACAGAGTACTGCTAACCATGGTCAGGAGTTGGGATTTTTGTTGCCACAAAACATATTGAAATCTAGATGTCTGCACACAAATTGAACTCATTAAATCATCTCATTAACTCATTAAATCATTTTAAGTACAATATAAGGCATTTTACTTTAAAAACCTGTACTTTAAAAACTTGCATTCTTCTTTTGTTTATTCGCCCATTCATTAATTCATTTCTTGAAACTTTTGTTCATTTTTCTGAGTGCCAAACTTGATGTATCAAGAATCAAAGAAATCGTCTCTCCTTCTCTTTCCATAAGACCATAATCAAATAGGGATAAGAGGATTTTTAAAAATACAAATTACCTCATAATATAAATTGTGTTAATAATAAAATTGAAAGCGCTATAATATTTCATTAAACAAAGTGTTTAGACCATGAGGGATGGAATGTAGAGTCAGCAAAAGCTTTTTAGAAAAGGACCTCTTGAAGTCCATAGTAGATAATATTACCATGTCAGGCATTCTAGTCAGTGGGCCTAGCACCAGTGAGTTTGTTCAGGGAATGCATCCGGCTGTACTGTGCAGGAGAGGGAGGGGAGTTTCTAGAAAAAAATTGGAAACAGATTATTAACCTCTTTTAATATCAATATCAGTGTTTTTAATAGTAACCTATTAGGCCAAAGATTTTTCAAGTGGGAACATGACCTAATAATGGGATGGATTGTAGGATGACAGCTTTGGCCTCTAACTCAGGCCACCATTTAGCTCCTAGACTCAATATGCCATTCCCTTCACGTGTATATAGAGATTTTACGGCACTCATACTTTATCACAGATATCTTTCCTTATGAGATCCCTAAACAGTCACAAACCTAAATTCATTGTAGACACTTGATACATGCTAATTGGTTTTTGTATTAGTTTCCTATGGCTGCTGTAACGAATTACCATAAGCTCAGTGTAAAACACAAGTTATATTTTTGTAGTTCTAGAGTCAGAAGTTAAGAAGTTGGCAGAGCTGTATTCTTTCTGGAAGCTTCAGGAAAAAAAAAATATGTTTCCCAGATTTCTAGGCCCCTCTAGGGCCACCTGCATGCATTTGCTTATGGTTCCTTCTTCCATCTTCAGAGTTCATCACTCTAGGCTCTTGTTCCATGGTCACATCTCCTTTTTCTGACTTTAACCACTTTTGATTACTTTGGCCTCCCTGAATAACACCATCTCAAGGTGGTTGACTTAATAACATCTGCAAAGTCCCTTTTACCCTGTAAAGTAGCATATTCACAGGGTCCAGGAATTAGGCTGTAGACATCTTTGGGGACATTATTCAGCTTTCCACAGTTCTGCAAATGTCACGGTCAAATTGTGAGTTCTAAACTCTTGGGCCCCCAATGCTTGATTGAACATTTTTATCTTTTCCACAGAGAGCAGGATGGCAGAGCTTCAGAGATGCTGAGTAGGAGACAAATGCTACATGATTTTGCTTTACTTTTCTACCTGTGTGCATTTTACTAAAGTGACATTGTCCCATTGAAGGGAATAAGGGAGCCTTTGAAATACTGCCATATACAGGAGCCTGTGATGCTGAGATCCAGAAGAGCTTTCATTCCCATCTTTATTCCTCAGAAGGGAGTCCGTCACTCTGCTGGAAGCCTCTTTGAAACAGCCACAGCTTTGGGGTTGCTGAGTACAGGGACTTCTAAAAAAAAAAAAAAAACCCAAACCAAACCAACCAAACAAAAAAGCCCCCTACTCTTTTCATTTCCTATCAACAAGAAGAGTCCAAGTTCAAAAGAATGCTATCTTTTTCCTTGTTTTTTTTTTCATAGGTCTATTAATAGAACAGTGCCAGGCTCTAACCAAGAGTTGATAGTAGATTCATTGAAACTAATGAGAATGGAATTAGGTTACTAGCTTTCTCATCTCATTTGTGCAATTATGAGTAATACAATGAAAGTGTAATGAGTCCATGCTTTTTAGTAAGATCTTATTTTTGAGGACGCCAAAAAGTTTTTAAAAGCATTAAACCCTTAATCTTAACACTTTAATTGACCAGAATGTGAGAAAACTGTTATTTCAAAAAAATAAAGGTTACATCTATACAAGTGACCAAATCAACTAGCCTGAAGATTTATATCTTCTTCTTTTTTGTAAGCTTAAATGGGTAATCATTTAGCACCAAGTCTGAAAAACATGTGAAACAAAGGAGGAGTTATTGAGCAGATTTAAGCCTACTAATCAAGTCATTGTGGGAGCCTGTGTACCTGGCAAAGCAGTCACTATATTTGGAATAAATGATGAGATGAGCATTGAAAGAGTTAAGGGCCAGAACCCAGGTGTTTGAGTAAATAGCAAATATTTAGGAACAGTAAAGTGTTTTATACTTTGAGGCATAAACATACCTCTTTCTAATTCCCTATTAAAGATAAGTGATTCTGAAAAAAAAAAAAATAGGTGATTCTGGACTTAATGGTTGAGAAAGAGCCAGAAGCTCTAAGTACAGTTTACTGGGAGGTTAGTAAATTGATTTCCAAGTGTAGAGTCCTCTCAACTCATTGCTTTTCCTAGTTAAATTTTAAATTTTACTATCAGTTTGTAAAAGTTTGATCTGTTGTCCACAATTCTGTGGACTATTATTATTACTTTAAAGAAATGTCTATTGATTTAAACCTGGTCCTTATCATAACCCATGACTTCCAGATAATAAAGAATTTCAGATTTTTAGTTTCTGTGGCAAACCAAATAAATGTCCCTCATTCTCAGAACTGAATCATGTTCTTCCTCAAGTTAAAAAGAAAGTGTAATATTCTATTAGTAAAAGTGTTTTCTTTGAAAAAAAACTTTTAAATTATGGCAATATGTTTAGAAATCAGAATTGTTATTTTCCCCAGAAAAATCATAAGTAATGATTAAGGTGATTGATAAGCTAAGCTTTTTGAACTCACACTGTGGTTTAGCTTGTATGCTTTCTGAGTCCCTTTGGGGTTTTTAATAAGGAAGAGATGAGGTGTGAAGACGTTCTAGTTTCTGGTGGAAGTGAAAATGGAGTAGGCACTGGGGTGTAGAGGGTTTACAAGTCAACAGGGACCTAGAAATAATTTTCCATTCAAAACTACTTTTATTTCTCCAGGTAATAACCTCTGAGAGTCCAATGTAAGTTGTGATAAATGGGTTTGCTTACCTTTGGTAGATGTTTTGTAGACAAAGGGGATACTGTTGAACAATCTTAGTGCATTTTTTTCTTTTTTCTTTATAAACTGCTTATTATAAGGTGGCAGGACTTAGGCATTCTACACTTCTCTAGAAGTATATTTTATTACATTTTTTATGTCCTTCTGGAGGGTGTTTTGGAAAAATATGTCAAAAGTCTTAAAAATGCACATAATTTTTGAAGTAGCAGTTCCTCTTCTAGGAATTTCCTCTAAGAAAATAATCACAGACACATGCAAAAATTTAGGATCAAAGACATCCTTTGTTGTTCTCATTAAAATAGTGGAAACTTAGAAACAACATATATGTTCACCATATGAATTGGTTAAATGTAGTGTATTTTTCTACATCTAATCAGGAGATAGAAACACAGTAGATTAAACAGGAGTAGTTTGATATAAAGAAATATAAAGAATAATCAAACTGATAAAGAGTAAATTTTACATGTATATTATGTATAGTATATAAATATAACAACTATATAACTAAATCACATACATACACACATATACACAGAGAGACACAGAAAGAGGGACACAAAGAAAGGGAGATTAAGAGATTGATTTAGACCTCATTGAAGAAGGTATAGTCCAGCTCACTGGATAGAAGAGACAGGCTGATCTGTGGTCACTGGACAAGCAGGAGGCAAGCTGCTAAAGTACAGGCATGGAGTAGGCATTTAATAACTAATAGTAGAAGTGTACAGAGGGGTGGAAACACTTTGAGCTAGCTACAAGAGAGCTGTACAATACTAGTAGAGGCTCAGTGAGAGTCTTGTGGATTGTAGGCAGGCTGCATAAGGGACCACAAGGAGAAAAACAATTCCTTGGGATCCCTCCAGGTTGCAGGCCTGCTGCTCAGGGAACTTCAGAGGGAATCAGGGCACAAGGGCTTTAGAGCAACAGTTTTCTCAGTCAAGTGAGACATAGAAAGTTTCTCTCCAGGCTAAATCTGTAAGGTTACCAAAAGCTCTCAGTTTTTTGGCCAATTGCTAATAGCAGAACTCTATGTAATATCCTCCCCACCACATTTCTGACATGCTGACCCTGTGTTGCAGCTGGAAAATGCTGGGAGTGAAATGAACTGGGGAGGTAAACAGTAGGACCAAACTCTGAATATCCTACAGGCCTCAGTAAGGACAAAAGCCAATGGAGGGATTAGGCATGGGCAGGATGATCTGGTTAATATTTTACAAAGATGACTCTGGCTGCTATAAATAAGTAAGGACAAAGTATTAAGGATTGATTAGGAAGCTGTTAGGAGAAAACCAACATAAAGAGAGTTTGGTGACTCAGAGTGGTCAAAGTGTGGTGGCTTAGATCAGCATTATCTTATAACTGAGAAAATAAAAATGTTGTACAAAAAAATGTATTGGGAGCATTTAAACATAACAGGTGTGTGACCTTATGATATAAGGTCTGGAAAGTAGTGGTCAAGGAGAAATGAAGATTTTAATCATGACTTTGTAACTTTGGAAAGTGCTTACCTCTATACTCAGAGATTAGAAATATTTCTGTGAAAGATGATGAATCAGCAAATCCAGTATAGTCTTATAATGTTCATCCAGCATAGAAAATAGGGATGAAATATCTTTGAGAGCCTATGTATTTGTAGAAAATCTTGATGAGGCTTTCTATATTTAGGACAAGGCAAAGAGGAGATGTTAAAACTGAGAGCATGAAATACAAAGCATCATAAGAGACTATTATAAACAATTATATGTCAATGAACAGTATAATCTAGAAGTGGATAATATCCTGGAAACCTGTACCCTACAAAGACTGAATCAGGAAGAAACAGAAAATCTGATCAGACCATTAATAAGTAAGGAGATTGAATAAAAAAAAAGTTCCAAACAGAGAGAACCCTAAAACCAGATGGCTTCCCTGGTGAATTTTGCCAAATATTTAAAGAAGAATTAACACCCTTCTCTTTCAAACTCTTCCAAAATACCAAAGAGGTGGGAATATCCCTAAACTATTTTTTTCAGGCAAGCAATACCTTCATACCAAACCCAGATAAGGACACAAGAAAATAAATCTACAGTGCAATTCCCTAATGAATATAGATATGAAAATCCTCAACAAAATATTAGCAAACTAAATTCAGTAGCATGCTAAAGATCATATACCATGATCAAGAATTCATCCTTGTAATCCAAGGATGGTTTAACATAGGCAAACCAATAAATATTATACATCTAATTAATAGAATGAAAGATAAAAATTATATGAACTTTTTTATGATTTTTGAGTGATTTTTATAATCATTTTAATAGATGCAGAAAAAGCATTTCTCAAAATTCAACATTCATTAATGAGAAAAATTCTCAACAATTAAATATAGAAGGAATACACTTCAATATAAATAAAGTTCATAAATGACAAGTCCAAAGCTACCATCATACTTGATAGTGAATTGTTGAAAGCTTTTCTTTTAAGATCAGGAACAAGATAAAAGTGGCCACACTAACTCCTTCTATTCAATATAGTACTGGATGTCCTAGCCAGAGCATTCAGGCAAGAAAAAGAAATGAAAAGGCATCACAATTTAAGAGGAAGTAAAATTGTCTCTTCTTATGGATGGCATGATTGTATATATTTGTATAGGTAGAGACAATCCTAAAGAATCTACCAAAAACTGTTAGATCTAATCAACAAATTCAGTATAATTGCAAGATACAAAATCAACATATAAAATTGCATTGCATTTCTACATACTAACAGTGAATTATTCAAAACAAGAAATAAAGAAAACAATCCCATTATAGTAGCATCAGAAAGAATGAAATACTTAGGAAAAAATTATCCAAGGATGTTATAGAACTCTACACATGAGAACTATAAAACAGTGGTGAAAGAAATTGAAGATATAGATGAACATAAAGATTCCTGTCTTTGTGTATTGGAAAAATCAATAATGTCAAAATGTCCATACAATCCCAAACCATCTACAGATATAATACAATCCCTACCAAGATTATAACAACATTTTTCATAGAAATAAAAAATTCCTAAAATTCATATGGAACCACAAAAGTCTCTGAATAGAGCCGTCTTGAGCAAGAAAAATTAAACTGGGGGCATCATACCTTCTGATTTCAAACTATATTACAAAGATATAGTAACTTAAATAGAGTGATATTGGCATAAAAATAGACCTGCAAACCAATAGAATAGAATAAAGACCCAGTAAAAAATTCCACATATACATTTAATTTTCAACAAAGTCTCCAAAAAAAGAACCATAATGGGGAAAGAATAGTCTTAATAAATGATGTTGGGAATACTGGATAGCCACATAAAGAATAACATCTGACCTTTATCTTACAGTATAAACAAAAATCAACTCAATATAGCTAAAAGACTTGAATATAAGACCTGAAATCCTAACCTCATAGAAGAGAACATAGGGAAAAAAATCTCCTCGATATTGGCTTTGGCAAGATGTTTTTTTTTTTTTTTTTTTTTTTATGTGACACCAAAAGAAGGTATAGAAAGCAAAATTAAACAAGTAGGGCTACAGCAATCTAAAAAATTTCTGCACAGCAAAGGAAACAATCAACAAAATGGAAAAGCAACCTATACAGGAGAAATACATATGTAAAATATTTATCTGATAACAGGTTAAAATCTAAAATATATATGGAACTCATCCAAATCAGCAACAAACCAACCCAATTAAATAATGGGCAAATGTCCTGAATAGAGATTTTTTTTTTCAAAGAAGACATACAACTTACTGACAAGCACATGAAAAGGTGCTCAACATCACCAATCACCAGGCAAATGCAAATCAGAACAACCATAAGATATTATGTCACATTTGTTAAGATGATTATGATCAAAAAATAAAAAGATAACAAGTCTTGGTGATAATGTGGGGAAAAGGGAACGCTTGTACACTGTTGGTTGGAATTCAAATTGGTGCAGCCATTATGGAAAACAAAATGGAAGCTCCTCAAAAAATTAAAAATAGAACTATTGAATGACCAAACAGTCTTACTTCTGGTTATATATCTGAAGGAAATGAAATTAATAATCTCAAAAAGATATCTGCCCTTCCATGTTCACTACAGCATTTTTCACAGTAGCCAAGACGTAGAAACAACCTACATGTTCATCAACATCAGATGAATGGATAAAGAAAATGGAATTATCTATCTATTCACACATATACACAAAATGGAATATTGTTCAGCCTTAAAAAACAATGAAATTCTGCCATTTGTAATAATATGATTGAACCTGGAGGGCATTGTATTAAATGTAATAAGCCAGAAATAGAAATACAAATACTGTATAATCTGACTTATATGGGAAATCTAAGAAACTCATAGCATAGAGGAGAATGGCAGTTACCAGAGGCCAGGAGGTAAGGGGAAAAGGGAGATATTGTCAAAGGGTACAAATGTTCAGTTATAGAATGAATAATTTTAGGAGACCTAAGTTACAGCAAGTGACTACAGTTAATAATAATCCACTCTATCTTGAAATTTACTTAGTAGGTCTCAATTGTTTTCACCACATACACATAAAAGTATGTGAAGTGATAAATATATTAATTAGCTTAATTATAGTAATCATTCAACAGTGTATACATTTGTCAAAATATCTCAAATATATATAATTTTCAATAAGCCTGGGGGAGGGATTAGGGGAGGGGAAAAATGATGTGTTAACTGTAGAGTTGCTGTTGTATAACTTCTTACTCTCTTAAAATCTGTACCTTTGGCAGTTACTTAAAGTTCAGTTGTAGGTATTAATTTTCTGCTTAAAAATGGAGAATCAAACATTTTTAATAGCTAATATTTCTTGCCATTTTGTTTCAATTTCTAATTGCAACTTGATACATGGTTGCCAGGCAAGAACTTTAAGGTGTGTAGTCCTCTGGGGGCAATTCCATTCGGGGATGCATTTGCTGTGTTTTGTTTGCTGTAGCTCTAGGGTCTGTGGTAAAATACTTAGGCATATATGTAAGACAGTAAAATGACTCTTCCGTCTGAAGGATTCACTGCTATGCTATAAAAGCATTTTAATTTATGGTTGTTCTCTGTATTTCATCACAAATGTTTTCACTGCAGAGTTAATCGCTTTGACCTATGAAGGAAGGTATGGCCAAATGAATAAGACTTTATCATTTAAACCTTTCATAGTCATTGTAAGTAGCACTGTCCATTTTTGAAAGAAAAAGACAAAATAACAAGTTTTGTTTTTAAACACATTTTCAGATAGGGGAAGAGGAAATAAAATCTCACACTCAATTTGAACTTTTCAACTTATTTTTGAAAAATGATATTTTCAAAAGTTAGTATCTTATCCACCATCATCTTTTAGTTTTCTTATGAATCTACCCACCCAAATATCTGGTACCCTTTGATTTATAGACTTTAAAGAAGATAATAAATCTGAAAAGGGTCAAATCACAAGGGTTGTAGAAGGAAGAACATATCTAGAATATATTCATGAATAACCCCCCGCAAAAAAAGTTAAAAACAACTTTGTAATTTACAGCTGCCCTGAGGCAGCAATAACTAATACACTGAAAATTTACCCATTTTATGCATCTATTTTGCTTGTTTTACTACTTTGCTTTTCATAAAAAACACATTTATTTCAGCAACTGTCACTTCTTTTGGCATTTATGTGATCTCTGAGCTATGTGTGAAAATACACATATTTCTACATTACAATTTTTATTGGAAAATTATTTCTTTTACAGATTTATATCAACGCTTTTTTGCTCCATGCTAGAATTATTTTCATTGTTCTTTTTTCCTATCTGTCACCTAGAAAATCAGTCTTAAACTTATTTGGTTTAACATCTGCTTTAAATTCTTTTTCAATTGTTGCTTGAATGATATTTTATCATTAACTATAAAGAGAAACAAGTGGAAATGTTCAGAACACAAATCATAGCAAAAATTATTCAATAAGAATAAGACTGTAAATATTTAAATGGACACTATCCTCATAAATACGCCATGTGATTCACAGCTGTAACCTAATGAGTTCTCATATTGTTCCTGGGAGTCAGTGGAGTAGTATGAACAAATGATTATATTTAGCTATACGACGATCGTATAAATTTGAGTAGGGTAAACAGAAGCAGGAAGCCTCTGTACTTCCCAAAAAAATGGTCATGGAGAAGCCAAGGCTTGGATTTCATGATAAGGTATTGAATAAAACTTTAGACCATAAGGAAGGGAATGGTAGTGGGTATTTCCTGCTTGCTCTGCTTAATACTAATTCTGACATCTGGTAGGAACGTCCACATTTTTTTTATTTTCACATAGTGTATTTCAGACATGACTGTCTGTATCCCAGGTTTCAGAGACAGTGCCTTAAAGCAGGCTAGTCCTTTATAACTTTACTTTCCATGAGATGCAATAATGGATTCCATAATTTACAAGTAAGCTCTTTACTGTTTTGTCTTCCATGTATCTCTCTTAGTCTTTCTTTGTGGGATATTCCCTGCTGTAACAAACTTGAAAATTGCTGAGGTCAGAAGGAGTCACCTAAAGGGATCTAGCATTAGAGTAAAGGAGAGAATGTAGCTACCTATCCTAGGCTGTCATGCTTTGCACTTTCTG
This sequence comes from Nyctereutes procyonoides, assembly GCF_905146905.1. Taxonomy (NCBI): domain Eukaryota; kingdom Metazoa; phylum Chordata; class Mammalia; order Carnivora; family Canidae; genus Nyctereutes; species Nyctereutes procyonoides. The sequence continues at coordinate 13,179,208 of NW_026575141.1, read as the reverse complement.
AGAGGTCAAGACCAAAGACATTAAGCTGAGTTCTTGACTAGGGAGTTGGGGAGTAGGGTGGTGATGTGGCAATAACACCAAAGCCTGTTACTAACAAAAACAATTTCCACACTAATCTGTAGATATAGGAATTGTGATTCAAGAAGGCCTCTGGGGTGGAACAAATACAAATTGCTCTAAGTTTTCATAAACCTTGTAAGGAATCCTATTGACAAGAAATTTGTATATAAAATAGCTGTGATTTTTCATACTCTGTAGCAATTCCTGCAAAGCTGTCCTCTATCCTTAAGCCATATCAAAGTCAGAAAATTGGTAATTGGTAAATATGGTATCCACAATGGGTTATGTGATGCCAGAAACTGGGTTTTTAGAAAATTTGCAGATTGCATCACTAGGACTGGGAAGCTCTTATTCATACACAATTTGCCAATGCAAAGAAAAATACTCCAAAATCTTGGGATTGAATTTAAATACAACTGTGGTGTGACATTGTATTGTCTGAATTTGGGAAGTAAGTGAATACATTTTTAGTTATATGTGGAACTTTTGCAAAAGTTTGAGAAATATGTGCTTGTTAGACCCATGTATTTTTTTAAATGAAGCTTTTATTTAAGAATAGTTTCTTATTTACAAAAAAGTTGTGAAGGTAATAAGAATTCTGATATAATAAGAATTCTGATCCCATACCCAGTTTTGCCTGTTAGCATCATGCATTAGTATAACACACTGATCCCAATCAGTAAAACAATATTTGCATGTTATTATACACAAAATCCATACTTCATTCACCTTTTCAAAGTTTTTACCTAGCTATGTTTCCAGATGATCCATCTAGGAGATCACATTTAGTTGTCATGCCTTCTAAAGTTCCACTTGGTTTTGACTGTTTCTCAGACTTTCCTTGTTTTTGATGACCTTGACAGTTTTGATGAGTATTGGCTAGATATTTTATAGAATATCTCTCAGTTGGGATTTGTCTGATGTGTTTCTCATGATTAGATTTGGGTTATGGGTTTTGGGGAGGAAAACCACAGAGATTAAGTACCATTCTCATCACATCAAGGATATACACTCTAAACATGATTAATAACTATTGATGTGTTGCATTTATCACCAAGATTGAAGTAGGTTTGTCAGGTTTTCCACTGTAAACTTATTCTCTTTTCCCCTTTGGGGAAATTCTGGGAAGAAATTCGCTCTTCAGAAGAAATTCACTATTATGCAGCACAAACTTAAGTACAAGAGAGTTATGCTCCACCTTCTTGAGAGTAAATTATCTACATAATTATGTAGAACTCTTTTGTGAGGAAGATATGTCTATTCTCAATTTATTCAATCATGTATTTGTGTCAGTATGAACTCGTAAGTATTATTTTATACTTTCAGTTATAATTTAATGTCACTTTTCTCTCCTGTTTCTCAAATTGTTCCAGCTTTGGCAATTGGGAGCTCTTTAAACTGACCCTTATGTCCCTTGACATAGCCTCATCACTGTGGCTTTTTACAAGAGTACTTCTTTACTTTCTAGTATTATAAGATGCTACAAACTCATAAGTTCCCTGCCCCAACCTCCAAATCAGCCATTTTTCCCAAGGAGACTTAGTTCGTTTTATTAGAGAAAGGTACTAAAAACAAAGGTCTGGGTGCTAGGTATGTTTGTTGCTTCTGGGATGCTTCACATGTCACATTAAAAAAAAAAGCAGGACGCCTGGCTAGCTCAGTGATTGAGCGTCTGCCTTCAGCTCACGTCATGATCCCATGATCCCGGGATCGAGTCCCATATTGGGCTCCCTGTGAGGAGCCTGCTTCTCCCTCTGCCTATGTCTCTGCCTCTCTCTTTGTCTCTCATGAATAAATAAAATCTTTAAAAAAATCATTATCAAGACCCATATCAAGGAGTTTTATTTCCATGTTTTCTTAGAGAAGTTTCATAGTTTCAGGTCTTATACTTAAGTCTTTAAGCAATTTTGAATTAAGTTTGTGTTTGATGTAAGATGCAAGACCAGTTTCATTTTTTACATGTGAACATCCAATTGTTCCAGCATCATTGATGGGAGAAACTATCTTTTCTCAACTGAGTATTCTTGGCTCCCTTTGCAAATATTAGTTGACCATATGTACTTGGGTTTATTTCTGTGCTTTTGATTCTGTTCCATCGGTTTTTCTGCTAGTACTGTATTGTTTTGATAACTCTAACTTTACAGCAGATTTTAAAATTATCAAGTGTGATGCTTTCTGCATTGTTCTTATTTATGAAGGCTGTTTCTTCTATTCAAGGTCTTTTATGGTCCTATAAAATTTTTGGAGTTTTTTCAACTTCTGTAAAAAAAAAAAAATGCCCAAGATTACAATTCCAATGATTGGAATCTTGATAAGGATTGCATTTCATCTGTATGTTCCTTTTGATAGTGTTGACATTTTAACAAAATTGATTTTTCCAATTTATGAACACTTTTCCAATTATTTGTGTCTTTTTCAATTTATTTAATCAATATCTCATAGTTTTCAGAATAGAAATCTTTTACCTACTGAGTTAAATTTATTCCTAAGATTTTATTTTTTGTGATGCTATTATAAATGGGATTTATTTATTTTTTTTCAGCAGATCTGTCAGTGTACAGAAACACTATTAATATTTTATGTTAAATTTGTGTTCTACAACCTTACTGAATTCATTGATTAGATCTAAAAGTATTTTGTCTTCAAGATTTTCTATATATAAAATTATGTTATCCTAAATAGAGACAATTTTACTTTTTCCTCTCCAATTATGATATGTTTATTTCCTTTTTGTGACTAATTGTTCTAGCCAAAGTTTCTCATATTAAGTTGAATGAAGTAGCGATACTGCCCACTTTTGACTTGTCCCAGATCTTATAGGAAAATCTTTCAATCTCTCACCCTAGAGTATGGTGTTAACTGTGGGCTTGTCATACATGACCTTCATCATGTTGAGATATGTTTCTTCAATGTCTAATTTGTTAAGTTGTTATTATGAATGGATCTTGAATTATATCAAATGCTTTTTTCTGCATTGATTGAGAACTTTATATGATTATTTTATTAATGTGACATATTATATTGTGTGTATCAAAACTTGCATCTCAGGGATAAATCCCATTGATCATGATGTATGATCTTTTTAATGTTGAATTTAGTTTGCTAGTATTTTGTTAAGAACATTTGCATTTATATTAATCAGAAATATTGGCCTGTAGTTTCTTTTCTTGGTGTCCTTTTCTGGTATCAGGATAATGCTGGCCCTGTAAAATGAGTTTGAGAGTTGTTACCTCTTCTCTGATTTTTGTTTGAAAGGTTTTGAGAATTGTTAATTCTTTAAATGCTTGATAACGTTCAACAGTGAGGCCATCTGGCCCTGGATTTTTCTTTGTTGGGAGGTTTTTGATTATTGATTTAATCTGCTCAGTAGTAATTGTCTATTCAAATATTCTGTTTCTTCCTGATAAAATTGGTGAGTTGTATGTTTCTAAGAATATTGGTATAGTTGGTTGTTCATAGTAGCCTCTTATGATTCTTTTATTTCTGTGGTATCAGTTGTAATGTCTCCTTTTTCATTTATAATTTCATTGATTTGGACTGTTTTGCTTTTCTTTTTGATTAGTCTGGCTAAGGGTTTTTCAATTCTGTTTATCTTTTCAAAGAAGCAACTCTTATCTTGGTTAATTTTTTGTTTTTCTGTTTCCTATTTCATTTATTTCAGCTCTCTATAATCTCCTTCCTTCTGCTGACTTTGGGCTCAGTTATTCTTTTTCTAGTTGCTTAAAGTATAGAGTTAGGTTATTTGGTATCTTTTTTCTTGTTGTAGGGGCTTACTGTTATGAATTCCCCTCTTAGAACTACTTTTGCTGCATCTCACAAGTTCTGATATGTAAATGAACATGAAATATTTGCCTCAAGAAAAATTTCAATTTCCCCTTTAATTTCTTTCTTGACTCACTGGTTGTTCAAGAGAGTGTTGTTTGATTTTCATGTCTTCATGAATTATTCATTTTTCTTCTGATTTCCTGGTTCATGCTGCGTGTCAGAGAAGAAGCTTTGTATGATTGTAGTCTTGAATTTGCTAAGACTTGTCTGTGGCCTAGCATATAGTTGATCCTAGAAAATGTACAATTGAGAAGAATGTTGCCAGTGTTGGATAAAATGTTCTGTATATGTTTGTGAGGTCTATTTACAGTGTCATTCATACCTATTGTATCTTACTTGATTTTTTGGATAAACTATCCATTGTAGAGTAGGATATTAAAGTCCCCCACTATTATTTAGCTCTATTAGTTTTGTTTTATATATATATATATATATATTTTAAATTTTTATTTATTTATGATAGTCACAGAGAGAGAGAGAGAGAAGAGAGAGAGAGAGAGAGGCAGAGACACAGGCAGAGGGAGAAGCAGGCTCCATGCACCGGGAGCCTGACGTGGGATTCGATCCCGGGTCTCCAGGATCGCGCCCTGGGCCAAAGGCAGGCGCCAAACCACTGTGCCACCTAGGGATCCCTGTTTTATATATTTAGCTGCTCCAGTGTAGGGCACATAAATATTTACAGTTGTTATATATTCTTGTTGTGTGACCCCTTTATTATATAATGACCTTGTCTCTTTTTACTATTTTTAGTTTGAAGTTTATTTTGTCTGATATAAGCATAGCTACTCTTGCATTTTGGGGTTAGCATTTGCTCAAAATATTTTTCTATCCCTTAACATTGGGTGTCTTTAAGGTTAAAATCAGTCTCTTGTAGGCAGCATATTATTAGATCTTATTTGTTTTGATCCATTCAGCCATTCTATGTCTTTTTGGGGGAAGTAGGGAGAGTTTAATTCCTTTTTACCTAAAGGAATTAGTGATACATAAGGACTTAGTACTGCCATTTTGCTAATTGTTTTCTGCTTGTTTTATAGATCCATTGTTTGTTGTTTCTCATCCTACTGTCTTTTGGTAACAGTGTGCTTTAACTTATTTATCGTATTCTTTTGTGTAATGATTACAAAATCTTCTCATGTGATTACTTTGAAGTTTGTGTAAAATATCTTAAACATTTATACCCTGCTACAAACTCCACTGAAGTTTGTAAACTTGACACTTCTACTTTTCCTCTTCTTATTTTAGGTTATTGCTGTTACATGTTTTTTATATTGTGTAACCAAGACACAGTTGTTTTTACTCCATTTTTTTATAGTTGTTTTTACTCCATTTAAAAAAAATTTAAACTAGAGTCATGATTTATGAACAATTAGCACCATATTGCAGAATCTAACTAGGACTTTATATTTACTATTATTAGTGAGATTTATACTACATTTTATGTTTTCACAATGCTAATTAGGGTTCTTTTAATTCCACTCCAAGTACTCCCTTCACATTTCTTTTAAAGCAGATCTGGTGGTAATAAACTCCTTCCTTTAGGGAGGAAGCTTTTCCTTTTTGGGAGTCTTTGTCACTCCTTTATTTCTGAAGGACAATTATGCCGGATATAGTTTTTAGTTTACAGTTAGTTTCTTTCAATATTTTGAATACATTATTCCGTTCTCTCCTGGTCTAAAAAATTTCTGTTGAGAAATTGACCAATAATTTTAATTCCCTTTGTATCTAACTTCTTTCTTTTCTCCTGCTGCTCTTAAAATTCTTTGACTTTTGGAAATTTAATTTAATGTGTCAGTGTAGCCGTATTCAATTTCAGCCTGTTTGAGGTCCTTTGGGCCTCATGGATCTGGATATCCCTTTCTCTCCCCAGGCTCAGGAAATTTTCAGCTGTGTGTTTTTTTGTTTTTTTTTTTTTTAATATCCTCTCTCTTTTCCCTTCTAGAATTCCTGTAATAAGAACATTATTTTCTTTCATTGTGTCTTGTCATTCTCATAGGCTTTCTTCACTCTTTTTCATTATTTTTTCTTGTTGTTCCTCCAATTTCCAATGTCCTATCCCTCAAGTCACTGATTTTTTTTCCCTGCATTGTCGAGTCTACTTTTGAAACTTTCTATTGAATTCTTCAGTTATTTTTCAACTCTAGGATTCTGCTTATTTTTTATTGTGCTATTTCCTTGTTGAACATCCTGTTTCATCTGTACATTGTTTTCCTAATTTTGCTATTTGTATATTCCTGTAGTTCATTATTTATCTGTAAGTGGATTCTTCTGAATTATTTTTCTAACATTTTATATATCTGAAGTAGTTAGGGCCAATTACTGGTGCTTTATTAGTTTCCTTTGGTGGAGTCATATTTACCTCATTTTTCTTTTTTCTTTATTCCTTATATTGGTATCTGTGCTTTTGAATAATAGAACCTCTCTCCCAGACTTTACAGTTTTTCTTTGGAAGAAAGAGTTCTTTACCAGTCATCTCAGTTTCTGGGTGTGTCTGCTGGTAATGTTATCAGCAGGTGGGGGATGCTATTATGGTCTACTTTTGAGCAAGGAAACTGTCTGACCTTTGAGGATGGAAACTGTCTGACCTTTGAGCAAGGAAACTGTCTGACCTTTGAGGATGGAAAACAACCAGGGTTATGCCCCTGGTTGAGAAGAGTTGCATAGGTGCTGGGTTGGTTTCCTATCCAAGTGAAGCTGTAGGGTGGGATTCATGGTTGCCTGGATTCTCTGGTTAATTTTACTAGATAGTGGGAATTGGCATATGTTTGTGGGGGTTTGAATTAGCTTTCCTGCCTGGGTAGAGCAACTGGACTCAAATCTGGACAGACTATACACTGAATTCTCTGATCAGGTAAGGCCATTGGTTTTACTCTATAGAAAAGGTAAGTCATGGCCCTGCTGTTCAAGTGCTTTCTGTACACAGGGCTGTTGAGTGGCTACCTTTGTACTCTGGTTAGGTTCCCCAGTTGGTTAGGTTCCCCCTGCCCAGATATAGTTAGGAGAAGTAACTCTAAAGCTGGTAAAATTCTCTGTTTATTGCCTTAACTCCAGTCAACCTGCATCCCAAGTTTTTTGACCAAACAGAGCTTTGTTCTGCAAGCTTTCTTTTTGACCTCCCACCTCACTGCGTAAGTGCTGCTGGTCAGCACAACTTTGAGGAATTTTTGGTAGCTTTTGTGGTTGGACAGGGCTAGAAAACACTCTCATGTTGGACAGGACTGTGATCCAAATTACTGCCTGTATGGGTAGGGGGAGTAGCTGCTCCATATCACTCTCACATAGGCTTTCTGGGTAGGAGGTGCTGGGAGCTACCCTATCCTTGACTGTGAATTAATCCCCTTGGTCTAGGAGAAGATGGGGAGTACTACACATCCAGCATTGGATTTACTCTAGGGGTAGTCAATTTTGCTTGCTTCTCTGGGTCACATTGGTTCCAGGAATTGTCACCAGGCCCTCTGGTAGGAGATGCTCCACAGGAAGGTAGGGCTGTGATTCAATTTGATTGGGTGTGGCAAACTGGATTCTAGGAACTTTGTGGATCCAAATCTAGCAGATGCACCCTGTAGAATTCCCTGATCAGAGCATGCTTCTATTTGGTTTTGCATATTAGCAAAGCCACTGGTTGAAATTACTACTTGGGTATTGCAAGAATGAATTTGGTCTGCCAAGATTGTGTGCTAGTTTTGCAACACCCCCATCCCTTCTCTGCCAGTTCCCAGTGGTTGAGCTGAAAGGGTTTCCCTTGCAAACCCTGTAGTGTGAAATCAGAGTAAGTGCTCTCATGAATTGATTCCTAATGTACAGGGTGGTTGGCCTCCTTGTATTCTTTTTTTTTCTACTGGAGGCTCAGGTTCCTGCCCAAGTGGTGCTGCACAATGGGGGAGGGACAATGTGGTCAATGTCTAGCCTCTTCTTTTACCCTTCTAATGCAGTTGGTCTTGGCTTGGTGCAGAGCAGGGTGCTTCAGCCTCATCCCTATGTTCTAAGGTTCTCCCAGTGGTATCTTGTTCTTAAATTTGTGAGGAGGAGCAAAATTGGGAATAATTCACATGACCATCTTGGTGTCACCAACTTTGTGAAGGACCATTCTTTCTTCATTTAATTGCTTTTGTTCATTTGTCAAAATAGTTGATTATATTTGTATGGTCTATTATTGATTATTTCTTCTATTCCATTAATCTATGTATCTCTTCTTTAGCCAATACCATGCTGGACTGCTGATTATAGCTTCATAGTGATAATTTAAAAATTGTATTCTGTGAATCCTCCAACATCTTGACTATTGTGTTTCTATTCCAAATCATTTGCCTGTCTATAAAAACTTTGATAATTTGTTGATAACTATAAAATACTTTCCTGGAATTTTGACTGAATATGAATTGGAGAATCTGTAGATGGAATTAAGATAAAACTGACATCTTAATATTATTGAGTATTCTATTACATAAATGTGGGATAACAAATTACCAAAATCTGTAATCTCTTTGATCAGTGTTTTGTAGTTTTCCACAGATATTGTCCATACTTTGTATACTATTTCATTTTATTGGTGTTACTATACTACTGTTTTTTAAAGGTCAAATTCCAGGTTTATTTGCTGATATATAAAAAAGTAATTGATTTTTGCATATTAATCTTTTATCTTATGACCATGCTATACTCACTTATAGTTTCATTAATTATTTTGCCAATTTGAGGGCATTTTATACCTAGACCACTATTCTATCTGCAAATGAAAATAATTTTATTTCTCCATTTTCAATTTGTATAATTTTATTTATTTTCCTTACCATAATGTATTAGCTCAGACTTCCAGACAGTGTTCAATAAGACTGGGGAGAAAAGATATTCTAGCCTTGTTTCCAGTCTTAGAGGAAAAACATCCAGTTCCTCATCATTGTGCCATGTGGGGTGCAGGTATTTTGTGATGTTCTTTATCAAGTTGAAGCATTTTTTCCCTATTCTTAACTTTGTGAGAGATTTTTTTATTATGGATATTGAATTTTGTCAGATGCTTTTTCTGGATCCATTGGTATGATTGTCATTTTTCTTCCTTAGTCTGTTGATGTAGTAGATTATAATGATTATTTTTTGAATGCTAGACTACTCTTACACACCTGAAATAAATCCCATTTTGTCATGTGTATAATTCTTTTTATACATGTTGGATTTACTCTGCTAATATTTTGTTGAGAATTTTCATATCTATACTTATCAAAGATGCTGGTCTATAATTTTCCTTTCTTGTACTGTCTTTATTTTGTTTGCTATCAGAATAAATTTGGAGTTATTGGATGAGATTTATTTATTTGTTTGTTTGTTTATTTATTTATTTATTTAGAGATAAGAGAACAACTCCAAATTATCTTTTATTTATACAAAAAGGCATATTTAGCAAAAGACACTGAAAAAAGAATTGCTATGGCCCAGGAGACAAGGCAGGGAGGTGACAGGTCTAGGGAGGCCCTGCTAGGGGAAGAGTCTGGGAAAGGTGGTGACAAGTCCTGGGTAAGTGCTGAGTGGTGGGGGCCACAGAAAGCAGCAAGCTCCAGTTGGATCAACACTGTTGGCAGGTCATGGGCGGGACTCATAGTGACCTCGCTGCTAACTCTTGAAAGAGTCCCAATCAAGTGCTGTCTGCTGGAGTGAGAGACACTCCCTGGTTCCTGGAGGGCACCCACCAACGGACACAGGACTGGAAGCCCAGGTTGGGAAGTGCAACTCGGGGTGAAGGCCAGGGAGAAGCAGGTGCTCTGCAGTGGCCAGGAAAGGTCCAGACTGGGCGGTGGAATTGCGTTCTGTTACGTGCGGGCGTTCTTCTCTGTCTCTGCCAGGCACTCTCGGACTAGGGCCAGGCAGGGATGATGCCTCTCTTCAGGCGCCCCATGGCGCTCTTGCTGCCAGCATAGGTGGGCCGGATCTCTTTACCCATCTATCTCCTCTGTGACCGACAGTAGGTCCGTGTAGGTGCTCTGGGAGCCCTGGGCGCCAGGGGGCTTCATTGCCTGAAGATGGCCCATGGAGGGTGGTCCAAAGTCGTTAAACGGGCCTGAAAGGGGCAGCGGCTCCCGGCACCGAGCCCGACGGCGATGGGACACTTCTGGCTGTTGGGACCCGGGTGGCGGGCCCAAGGGTGCTGGAGCCGGGGGTGCTGCTAAGGGCGGGGGCAATGGGTTGTAGGACATCCCTAACTCTTGGGTGCAGTGGACGCCGGCCGGCGCTCCTCCGGGGTTGGCTGCTTGGCCACCCAGCCGCGCTCTGATTCTATTTTTTTTTTTAATAAATTAATTTTTATTGGTGTTCAATTTACCAACATACAGAATAACACCCAGTGCTCATCCTGTCAAGTGTCCCCCTCAGTGCCCGTCACCCATTCACCCCCACCCCCCGCCCTCCTCCCCCTCCACCACCCCTAGTTCATTTCCCAGAGTTAGGAGTCTTTATGTTCTGTCTCCCTTTCTGATATTTCCCACACATTTCTTCTCCCTTCCCTTATATTCCCTTTCACTATTATTCATATTCCCCAAATGAATGAGAACATGCACTGTTTGTCCTTCTCCGATTGACTTACTTCACTCAGCATAATACCCTCCAGTTCCATCCACGTCGAAGCAAATGGTGGGTATTTGTCGTTTCTAATGGCTGAGTAATATTCCATTGTATACATAAACCACATCTTCTTTATCCATTCATCTTTCGATGGACACCGAGGCTCCTTCCACAGTTTGGCTATTGTGGACATTGCTGCTAGAAACATCGGGGTGCAGGTGTCCCGGCGTTTCATTGCATCTGAATCTTTGGGGTAAATCCCTAACAGTGCAATTGCTGGGTCATAGGGCAGGTCTATTTTTAACTCTTTGAGGAACCTCCACACAGTTTTCCAGAGTGGCTGCACCAGTTCACATTCCCACCAACAGTGTAAGAGGGTTCCCCTTTCTCCGCATCCTCTCCAACATTTTTGGTTTCCTGCCTTGTTAATTTTCCCCATTCTCACTGGCGTGAGGTGGTATCTCATTGTGGTTTTGATTTGTATTTCCCTGATGGCTAGTGATGCGGAGCATTTTCTCATGTGCATGTTGGCCATGTCTATGTCTTCCTCTGTGAGATTTCTCTTCATGTCTTTTGCCCATTTCATGATTGGATTGTTTGTTTCTTTGCTGTTGAGTTTAAGAAGTTCTTTGTAGATTTTGGAAACTAGCCCTTTATCTGATATGTTATTTGCAAATATCTTCTCCCATTCTGTAGGTTGTCTTTGAGTTTTGTTGACTGTATCCTTTGCTGTGCAAAAGCTTCTTATCTTGATGAAGTCCCAATAGTTCATTTTTGCTTTTGTTTCTTTTGCCTTCGTGGATGTATCTTGCAAGAAGTTACTGTGGCCAAGTTCAAAAAGGGTGTTGCCTGTGTTCTCCTCTAGGATTTTGATGGAATCTTGTCTCACATTAGATCTTTCATCCATTTTGAGTTGATCTTTGTGTATGGTGCAAGAGAGTGGTCTAGTTTCATTCTTCTGCATGTGGATGTCCAATTTTCCCAGCACCATTTATTGAAGAGACTGTCTTTCTTCCAGTGGATCGTCTTTCCTCCTTTATCGAATATTAGTTGACCATAAAGTTGAGGGTCCACTTCTGGGTTCTCTATTCTGTTCCATTGATCTATGCGCGCTCTGATTCTATTGGATGAGTTTTAAAGTGTTCTCTCTACTCTTCAGTTCTGAAGCAGACTATGGGAAATAGGTACTTTGAAGATTTTTATAGGTGAGCTTAATTTAATATTTGTTTTGAAAAATGTTAAAATGCTAAAGTCAGTGGTCTTTGGAATAATCTGATGCAGAAATACCTCTTTGCTGATTTCATCTTAGCTGAAGATTTTCTAACAAATAAGCATTTCCATCAGTACCTGTATACTAGTCACTATACTGATAAGTATAATGGGAAGTTACTGAATGATAAGAAATGCCTGGATATCTGGATTGGTTATTTCCTGATATTCCTAAGAAAGTATATCATCAACTCCTTTGTCTCAGCAAGCCACAGTAATAAGCATGGATTAGTGTTATTAAATTTAGATCTATTTTTAATGTATGTATTTAAGACTGTTAACATCCTTTAAGCATTGTTTTAGTATAGCCTACACATTTTGAAAAAGTGTTTTTATTTTTACTTAGTTCAAAATATTTTACAGACAGAACATAACAACTTTTTAATTGAAGTATAATTGATATAAAATATTAGTTTCAGGTGTACAAATAGATTTTAAAATTATATACTTTATGGTATATTCACCACAAGTAGAGATACAATTTGTCACCATACAATGCTATGACAATACCACTGACCATATTCTCTATGCTGTACTTTTTATCTCCATGACTTACTCATTCCATAACTGAAAACCTGTACCTCCCATGCCTCTTAACCCATTTTTCTCATCTCTTCACCCCACTCTACTCTGTCAAATATTCACTTGTTCTTTGTATTTAGGGATCTGTTTCTACTTTTTTATTTCTTTTTTTTTTTTAGATTCCACATGTAAGTGAAATCAAATGGCATTTGTCTTTTTTCCATTTGATTTATTTCAGTTAGCATTAGTCTTCTAGATCTATTTATGTTGTTGAATATGGCAAGATCTCATTCTTTCTTATTGCTGACTAATCCACTGTGTGTGTGTGTGTGTGTGCGTGCGCGCGTAGGTTGCTTCAACATCTTGTTTATTACAAATAATGCTGCAACAAACACAGACTGCATGTCTGTTTGAATTAGTGTTTTCATTTCCTTAGGGTAAATAACAAGTAGTGGAATTACTAGATCATGTGGTATTTCTATCCTTAATTTTTTGAAGAACCTTCATACTATTTTTCATAGTGGCTGAACAAACTTAAATTCATACCAGCAACACAGAAGTGTCTCTTTTTCTCCACATCTTCACAAACACTTGCTAATCTTTGTCTTTATTTATTTATGTAATGTCTGCATCCAATGTAGAGCTCTAACTCATGACCCCAAGATCAAGAATCACATGCTCTACTGAGTTAGCCAGTTGCCCCTATTTTGCATCTTTTTGATACTAGCCATTCTGAATGATTTAAGGTGATCTCTCATCATTTTCGATGGCATTTCCTTGATGATTAGTGATGTAGAGCATCTTTTTCATGTGTCTATTCAATGTGTATGTCTTCTTTGGAAAAATGCCTATTCAGGTCCTCTGCTGTTTTAAAATCAGACTTTTTTTTTTGGAGTCGAGTTATACAAGTTCTTTATATATCTTGGATATTAACCCCGCATGAATACTTGCATATGATATATTCTTCTGCCATTTATAGGTTGCCTTTTCGTGTTGTTAGTGGTTTCTCTTTCTATGAAAAGCTCTTCATTTTGATGTAGTCCCAGTAGTTTATTTTTGCTTTTGTTTCCCTCGCTTTAGGCAATATACCTAGAAAACTGTTGCTAAGGCTAAAATCAAAGAGATTACTGAATATGTTTCCTTCTAGGACTTTTATTATTTTAGATCTCCTGAAGATCTTTATATCCTAAAGGCATTTAGGTCTTTAATACACTTTGAATTTATTTCGTGTACTACATAATGAAGTCAATTTCATTCTTTGGCATGTAGCTGTCCAGTTTCCCTAACACCTTTTATTGAAGAGAGTTTCTTTTTCCCATTACATATTCTTGCCTCCTTTGTTGATGATTAATTGATGATCTAGTTGTGGGTTTACTTCTAGGTTTTTTTTATCTTGTTCCACTGATCTATGTGACTATTTGGGGGCCAGTACCATACTGTTTTGATGACTACAGCTTTGTTGATTTTTCACTATTTTTATAGTTTTGGGTTTTTTCTCTTTGATCTCTTTCCTTATGGTTGATGACCTTATTAGTGTCATGCTTGACTTTTTGTGTGTCTATTACAGGTTTATGGTTTGCAGTTACCATGAAGTTCATATATAACATCCTAAATGTAGAGAAGTCTATATTTGGTTGGTGGTCACTTAAGTTGGAACACATTTTAAATGAATTTCATTTTTACTACCCATATCCAAGTTTTATGTATATGTTAAGACATTTTACATTATCATTTTGTGAGACTTCTTATGTAGTTTATTAGATAAAATTGAATTTTACTACTTCTGACTTTTAATTTTCACATTAGCTTTATAAGTGTTTGCTCTACTACCTTTACTGTTGTTTGCTTTTACTCATGATGCTTCTTCCTTTCATAATTTCCTTTATTAATTATAGCCCTTTCTTTTTCACTGAGAGAAGTCCTTCAACATTCTTTTAATGTTGGTTTAGTGGTGATGAATTCCTTCAACTTTCACTTCTGTGGGAAAGTCTTTATCACCTTTCAATTCTGAATGATAACCTTGCCCTTGCAATGTAGAGTATTCTTTGTTCTAGGGTTTTTACCTCTAGTACTTTGTAGGCCAGAAGTGGCTGGCATGATATATTCAAAGTTTCTGCTCGAAAATCAGCTGATAACCTTAAGAGATTCTCTTGCATGTTATTATATGCTTCTCTCTTGCTGCTTTTGAAATTATCTGTCTTTAATAATTGGTATTTTCCTTATTATGTGTTGTGATGTGGATCTTCTTGGATTCATCCTGTTTGGAACTCTTTGTGCATCCTAAACCTGAATGTCTATTTCCTTTCCCAGATTAGGGAAGTTTTCAGCTGCCTCTTTCTCTCTCTCTTCTCCTTCCTGGGATCCCTGTAATGCAAATGTTTATTTACTTGATGTTGTCAAAGAGATTCCTTTACCTATCCTAACTTTAATGTATTTTTTTCTTTTTGCTGTTCAGCTTGGGTGTTTTCCATTATCCTGTCTCCAGATTGCTGAACTATTTTTCTGTATCCTCTAATATACTGTTGATTTTCTCTAGTGTACTTATTATTTCAGTTGTTGTATTCAAGTCTGATTTGTTATTTTATTTTCTGTGTGTTTGTTGAAGTTCTTACTAACTTCTCCCATCTTTTCTCCAGTTTAGTGAGCATTCTTATGACCATTATCTTTGACCTGTTTATCAAGTAGATAGGTTATTTCTCTTTAATTTAGTTCTTTTCTGAGGTTTTGCCATGTATTTCACTGGAGCAAATTCCAGTCTTCTCATTTTGCTTGTGTTTCTATGAATTAGGTGGAATAGCTATTTCTCTAAAACTTAAAGGAGTGATATGTATGTTGGTTTTCTGCACAGACTCTGTGTGCCTGCCTGCTTGGTGCTATAGCTGACCTGGACTGGGGCTTACTTGGTGGGATGGCTGGAGTTGAGATAGGCATGGGCCAGTGCAGTCCTGGGCCTCTCTGTACAAAGGATGCCAGCATCCCATAGTGGTCAGCACAGTGAGTACCCTGGTGGGGCAGCTGGAGCCAAAGTGGTATTGGCCTAGAGAGTTCTGAGGAGCTTTGTGCCTCTTTCACTTTGACCAGATGATTGGAACTGTAGTGAGTGCTGACCAGGGGTGTCCTTGTGTATACCTTAGTGGAATGGATTATACTGGTATAGGATAGGGGCCTGGGGCTCACTCTGGCAGTAGGTTGGCTAAGGCACCTGGACCCTGTTCCTATCCATGCTATCAAGGTTAAAGGGAAATATAAACTGTGGCACTCACCAGCCCCTCTGACTCAGAGAGCATTCCCATGTTTCCCTCACTGTTTGTTGGGGTTTGGAGTTAGATCCTTTATGTTATAGTTTCTCTTTTAAACCATGGCACTTGGTACACCTGGGTGGCTCACTGGTTGAGGCTCTGCCTTTGGCTCAGGTCATGATCCCAGGATCCTGGGATCAAATCTCGCATCAGGCTCCCTATGGGGATCCTGCTTTTTCCTCTGCCTGTGTCTCTGCCTCTCTCTCTGTGTGTCTCTCATGAATAAATAAATAAAAATCTTAAATAAAAACAAAAATAAAATTTAAAAAATATTAAAAATACAAACAAACGTGGCACTTGTTTTGTTTTGGCCCCGGGGATCCAGGGCTGGTGTAGACTAGGGGATCATGGCCTGCTGAAGCAGCCAGCTGGCTATGGCATCTGGACTCTGCTCTGTCTTTGTTATAAAGGTAAAGGGTATATAAGTAGTGGGGTTCATTCAGCCCCTCCAATTTAAAGAGTTCCAGTAGCTCCTCTGCTGTTTGGCAGTGTTCTAGATTTGCTTCCTTTATATTTTAGGCCTTTAAGTCACGTTTATTTTCCTTTACTCAGGGCAGATGAATCTGTTCATAATCCCCCAGTACTATCCCTTTCCACTGCAATTCTCAGCATCATGGATAGAAGTTGCCTTTTTTAAAAAAAAAAAAATCATGCTCTCTTTTGCTGTTCTTCCATGTGGGTTCTCTTTGGTTATGTAGGAGCTATTCAGATAACCCTCAGTTCTTTAGGAGAAATTGCCCTCTACATAGGTGTTTGTAGAGGAGATGAGTTCAGGGATTTTCTAGAACTTTGGACTGGATAAACAGTTGTTTGTTTTATCATTTTACCAGTTCAAGTGAAATATAGAAACAGTTCTCATTAAGTTCCTTCATCCTCCTTATTTATAATAAATTGTCCTAAATCTATCTTCTGCATACATTTAGAAACATTTGAATGTGTTATAATTTGCCTCACATGTAAAATATTACTTAGAAAATGAAGAGGAGGAGAATCTGTTGTATTTATCCATATTTTTACATGTCATGTTATTTCCTTTTTTGGTGACATTCCGAAGTTCCTTCTTTTATAATTTTGTTTTTTGAATTTAAAGTACATCCTTTAGGTATTCCTTTAGGATAGATCTGCTGGTGACAAATCTTTTAGTATTCTTTAAATCCACATTGTCTCAATTTCCCTTTCATTTCTGTAGGAATGTTTTACTGGATTTGGGATTCTGGATTGACAAATCTTTTCTTGCAATTATTGAAAAATATAGTGCCATGTCGTTTTGACCCTCATTTTTGTTTTGTTTTTGATGAAAAATCCACTGTTCTTGAAAATTTTTTCCCCTATAGGTTTTTTTTTTCTCTCTCTGGCTTTTTTCAATATTGCATCTTTATTTTTAGTCTTCAGAAGTTTAATGTGTATTTATATAGATTTATCTCATTTTGGGTTTGGTTAGCTCCTTTAATCTGTAGGTTTATTCTTCATGTCACATTTGCAAAGTTTTTAGTTGTTTCGTCAAGGACTTCTTCATTCCTTCCTTCTTTGTCTTCTTCAGGGACTCCAAGGACATGCATATTAGAGCTTTTTTTTTTATAATAATTCTGCATGATACTGGATTTTTCCCCAGTGTAATTCTCTCTGCAGTTAAATTGAGGGATTTTTAATTTTTATTTTTGGATTTTCTCTTCTGTCTCCTTCACTCTGCTTATGAGTCTGTCCTTGAGCTTCTTTTTGTTTTTTGTTTCATTTTTAGATTTTATTTATTTATTCATTAGAGACAGAGACAGGTATAGACACAGGCAGAGGGAGAAGCAGGCCCCCTGCAAGGAGCCCAATGTGGCACCTGATCCCAGGACCCTGGGATCTTATCCTGAGCCGAAGGCAGACACTCAACCACTGAGCCAGCCAGGTGTCCCTGTACTTGAGCTTCTTATTCCATATATTACTTAGTTTTAAAATCTCCATTTGATTCTGCTATTTTTTTTTCTTGAAACTTGCTATTTCCTTGCTGAGGCTTTTAATTTTTTTAAAGCAAGTAATTATTTTTCTAGCATATTTTTAAATAGCTGCTTTAAACTTTTTGTCAGCTAATTCTAACAAGTTGTTAAAATTGTTAGTGTTGAAATCTTTATTTTCCAATTGTTGCCATAGCAAGTTACCACAAATGTAGTGGCTTTTAACAACAAATTTATTATCTTACAATTATAATGGTCAGAAATCTAAAATTGGTTTCACTGGTTGAAAGTTAAGGTACCTCTGGGTCTTTATTCCTAGAATAAGCTCTCGTGGAAACTTCTTCTTTTCAAGCTTCTAAAAGCTAGTTGTGCTTCTTATACTTTCCTTCCATTTTTAGAGCTAGTAATGGCTGGTCAAGCCTTTCTTACATGTATCACTCAGATACTAAGTCTTCTGCCTTTCTCTTATCTTTTTAAAGTACTTCTACAGTTCTTCTGCTTCCTCTATCCTCACTGTGATTATATCCAGTTGTTTTGCATCTCAGTTATAACATTATTTTTTTTCTGCCTACTAGTTTTTAGGTCTTTTATAGCTGCAGTAAGGGTTTCTCTGGTATCTCCTATGCTTTTTTCAAGCCCTAGTATTCTTGAGTGAAAGTTTTGAATTCTTGCTCAGATATATTTCTTATATCTGTTTTGAGCAAGTCTCTCCGTGACTTCTTCCTAATCTTTCCTTAGGGGAGAATTCCTCCATTTTGTCATTTTGGCTAAGTTTCTATCTTTTGTTTTATGAAGGCTTTGTTATGCTTCCTGCTACTCAGAGTAATGCTGTACTAAAAAGGGGTTATACACTCTCCAGGACCTGGCACTTCAGCAGAGCACACAGCATACATAAGAAACACTTCATGATGTGTTTTGACTGCTCTTTTCCATAGGTCATTCATCTGCAGAGTCCTTCCTTGCTTGCAGTGGGGAGTGTTTGAGACTTTCACTAGATGTGCTTTAATTTGTTTGTTAAGATGAGCCCAATAAAAGAAAAAAAAATAATGAAAAAGAAAAAAACAAACAAAAACCTGGTCCAAAAAAAGAAAAAAAGAAGCCTGATCCACAAAATGAAAAAGGGAACAAACCAGCAAAAACCTATAAGCCTGATTCCAATGGAAAAAAAAAAAAAATAGGGGAAAACCTTTTCCTATTTCCACCAGGACTAAAGCTGATGCTTTGGAACTCTCTATGATCAGTGGTCTTGGTACATGTGGGGGACCTGTGTTGGCCCTCTGAGGGAGAGGCTGTCTGCCCTGGCTCACAATCAGACATTCTCTGGTAAAGATGCCCCTGCAGGGCACAGAAGGATGGAGTTTGGTATAAGCAGCTACAACCACCACTGGAGGTGCTCTGTTTTTCTCTGAAGTCTGACCATGCTGGTGGGCAAGGTGAAGGGAGGGAGAGGTGGAAGATGGCTTCACATTCCCCCTCTCATCCTGGGGAGGGAAACTCCCAGCCACCACTACTCAGGAAGCCCTCACAGAAAAGCCAACAATCTCTTCTCCTATAGTCCAAGCCTCTATCTTATCTCTGCCTTCAACCTGTCTGAGTCTGGGCCATTTGCATATCTGGTGCCACAATTCTATTTTGAATCCCAGTTGCATGTCAGAGATCAAACTCAAAATCTTAAAGGACCCAGCCAGATAGGGAACTGTTCTCCCCCTGGAGAAGATCCTCACAGTGCTGTGCCTGGCTCTGCCTAGTAGCATGTTATTTAATTAACTTCATATATTTTTCATACATTTTTCTGCTCTTTACAGATTTTTTCTTTTGGTAGATTTCTAGTTTCCTAGCATTATGGCCAGAAAAGGTGCATGGTATGATTTCAGCGTTTTTGAATATGTTCTATGTACATTAGAAACATATGTGTATTCTGCTGTTGTAGGGTGGAATGTTCTGTATTTGTCTGTTAAATCCATCTTGTCCAGTGTGTTGTTCAAAGCCACTGATTCCCTGTCAACTTTCTGTTTGGATGATCCATCCATGCAAGTGGGGTGTTAAAGTCCACTACTATTATTGTATCAATAATTTCCTTTATGTTTGTTATTAACTCTTTCATTTATCTGGGTGTTCCTATGTCAGGTGCATAAATATTTACAATTGTTTTATCTTATTGGATTGTTCCCTTTTGTTTTAAAGTCTATCTTCTGTGACAGACATTTGCTACCCTTTCTTTTGACATTTGCATGATAAATGTTTCTCCATCACTTTACTTTCAATCTGCTGGTGTCTCAGTCTGAAATGAGTTTCTTGTAGGCAATATATAGATGGGTCTTGTTTTTTTTTTTTAAGATTTTATTTATTTATTTATTCATGAGAAACACAGAGAGAGAGAGGCAGAGACACAGGCAGAGAGAGAAGTAAGCTCCATGCAGGGAGCCAATGAGGGACTCGATTCCAAGACTCTAGGATCATGCCTGGGCCAAAGGCAGACGTTCAACTGATGAGCCACCCAGGTGTCCTGGGTCTTGTTATTTTATCCACTCTGTCACTCTATGTCTTTTTATTGAAACATTTAGGCCATTTGCATTCAAATATTTATTGATAAGCATTTCCTATTTTGTTACTTTTGTGTGGTTTTTGTTCTCTTTCATGGCTTGTTGACTTTCTTTAGTGATATAGGTTCCTTTCTCTTTATCCTTTGCATATCTAATACTAGTTTTTGATTTGCGGTTACCACTCAGTTTGTGTATAACATCATGCATGCATGTAGTCTGCATTAAGTTTATGGTCACCTACATTTGAACCCATTCTTCACTCCTCTCCTCCCATATTTAGGATGTAAAATATGATACCCTATACTTTTTACTTTGTGAATCCTTTGACTGTTTTTTACTAAAATATTCATTTTTAATGCTTTGTGTTTTTTACTTTTCATACTCTCATTTATGGTGTTTTGTTCCCCATGAAAGCCTATTTCTCATAGGCTGAATTCGTGGTCATGAACTCTAAATTTTTCTTTGTCTGAAAAATTCTTTCTATTCTGAATGATAGCCTTGTTGGATAAAGTATTCTTGGCTATAGATTTTTCCCTTTGAGCACTTTAAACGTATCATGATACTTCCTTCTGATTTATAAAGTTTCTGTGAAAAATTTGCTGAAAGCCTTATGGGATTTCCCTTGCATGTAACTGCTTTCTTTTGCTGGTTTTGTTCTCTTCATCCCTATTTTTTGCTATTTTAATTACTTTGTGTCTTGGTGTGGACCTCCTTGAGTTGAAATTTTTGTAGAATCTCTGGTCCTCTTGGATCTGGATGTCTGTTTATTTCCCCAGATTTGGGAAGTTTTCAGCTAGTATTTCTTCAAATTTTCTGCCCCCTTTATATCTCTTCTTCTGAGATCCTTTTTTTTTTTTTTAAGATTTTATTTATTTATTCATGAGAGACACACAGAGGGAGAGAGGCAGAGACACAGGCAGAGGGAGAAGCAGGCTCCATGTAGGACCCCAATGTGGGACTCGATCCCGGGTCTCCAGGATCACACCCTAGACTGAAGGCAGGAGCTAAACTGCTGAGCCACCCAGGGGTCCCCCCTGATATCCTTATTACTGTGAAAGTTGTTATCACTGAGTTTCCTAAAACTATTACCCTGTTGTAGGCAGTGTTTGGGCACCAAACATATGCAGTAGTCTACTTGCAAAATGTGACCTGATCATGTTGCCACCAAAACTGATATCCTGCACAATACACACAGATCAGGAGATGTAGTGTTGAGTGAACCTAACTTTTTTCATTCATGTAAATAATCTCATGGACTACCTATTATTAAAGGAATGAGAGATACAATGTTTATAAAAAAAAGAAAATAGTAGCTCAGAAAATGGAATAAATTTAACAATATATATAACAAATCTTCTCCAGAATCTATTTTGCTGAAGTGGGTAAGGTTTGCCATCACCTACTACCTTTGATACTAGTTTCATTCATTCAAAACATTTATTTCACATTCTGGAGTAGTTCAAGGCAACCCATCATGATGCCATTTGTCACTCCTTTATAGAGACATTTCACATTTAGATCATCCTGCCATTTTATTTCTCTAAATTCTTAAAAAACAAATTCTTCAACGCACCTATATCCCTTCATGTATTCACAATTACCTCTTCACACTGTAAAGTCTAATCAAATAATGCCTGGGTAAAGAATGAGTTTTAGCTGCTTCATAGAAGTCTTACAAACAGAACTTACTTCTCAAGTTCTGGAGGCTGGAACTTAGAGATCAGATTGTCAGCATGGTGTGAATACTCTTCATATTTGCAGACTGCCAAGTTCTCCTTGTGTTCTCACACAAGGGAGAAAGAAATGGAGCTAGCTCTCTGACCTTTTCTACTAAGATCACCTGCAAATAGCATCACCATGGGAATTAAATTTCAACATATGAATTTTAGAGAACATTCAGCCTGTAACAAATACATACATGGAAACATTCTCAGTTGGAGCTAATTGATCTTTTCCTTTAGTTACTCCCACATGCAAAGTCCACAAAGTGATATAGTACTTTAGCAGAGTGCTTACCAAATATATAAAAGGCTTATAATTTGAAACTCTGATTCGAAATTGAAAATGTATATTTCTTATAAAATAACTTTTGCTTTTATTGAAGAGCTAAAAATAATGCATTATAGAAAACTTGAATAACAGAAGAGTAGGGAAATATTTTCTACTATTATAACCCTTTTCACCCCCAACCTAGACTCAAAATTTAAGCAAGTCTAAAACCTTGTTTCAAGAAGAATGTAATTCATTTCCAGGTTTGTCTGCAGAACACTGAAGAAAATACTGATATGCTATGCACTGGTTCTTTTGGACTTTCAGACCACAAAATGTACAAATCAAGTGATCTCATCTTTTTATGGTATATCTTTTTCCCAGGCAGCTGGTTAGCTTATTCTTTAAACTTACTCTCATTTGTGACAGGCACATGTTGTGCTTCTTTGGCATCTTCTGATGAGCAGCATACAATTAATAAGGGCAGCAATAACATGTATACTCAACGTGCCCCTTTCAGAGAATGCTGTTAGACTTTTTCCTCTTGCTGAACAAGTACTCTTCTGTCTTTGAAGAAAGGAGGTTCTCTCTGCCTGTTGAGCAAGTTCATTTGAAAATCTTATCACAGCATGCAAGCCGAAACAGTCTTTGCCTCTATTTTCAGAATCTCTTCAAATTACAATAATATGCCGAAGTAGCATATGAGAGAAGATTTTTGAGCTAAAACAGAGCTTTTTACCTTTTAAATAAATCACTTTACTCTTAAGAATTTATTTTCCAATTTAGAATTGCACACTTTAGGAAATGTTACATTCTTTTGGGAGCAAAGAAAGAAATGCCTTTATGAAACAAGTCTTTTTTATAAATATTAGAATCTTACAGATCAAAATATCCTAATTTATCACTTGTGTAAATATGAAAATTTTCATTTTCCAAAAAACATTTAAAAATATATTGGAAAAAGAATTTAATGTATTAATATGCATTTAAATTAATTTTCAGGAGGCTCCTGGGTGGCTTAGTCCATTAAGCATCTAAATCTTGATCTAGGCTCAGGTCTTGATTTCAAGGTTATGATTTCAAGCTCTGCATCAGGTTTGATCCTACTTAAAATAATATCTTCAAACATTATATATTACTTATTTTTATTCATCATAGTTAATAAAAGATTTAATTTTCATGTTTCATAATCCTCTATGAAGTTTTTGTTCATTCTTAGGTAAATCAAGGGATTTTTATTTTGATTGACATGACTGAGGATTATTATACTCTAAATAAAGGTATAATGCTACATATTGTTTTTCAAGGTGTAGCTTATTTTTAGTTATATGTTTTAATGTTCACAATGAGAGGTAAGCCTGAAAATTAAAGTAAACATAGTAGATAATTACCTTAACTGATTTTATGCATCATCTATTCCAAGAGTTCTTGGTATATTGTGAAAAATGTTTACATTTGCACTTATATTATGCTAAATACAGGAAGGGGGAAATTAGATACTAATGGATGAGGCTATGAGAACAATTACTAAGTAGATATCTACTTCTTTTTGTCAGTAGAGTCTGTAGAACTTTGATAGGGTTGCAAGGTTCTTGAGAATGACAATGACAGCCAGTATTTAGAGCCCCAGCCACTTTTCTGCTATTCTAGTGCTAAGACTTCAATGATTCACTCTTAAGTAATTCCTTTTTTATGTATAGGATAGGTGAAACAATTATTTTCTGATTAAGTATGTATTTTTCTCAATAATAAAATTAAAACAGGCAGATTACAAATATTGAAAGGCAAATCATTTATAGTTTAACAAAAATGTGAAAATATGATTTTTGGCTTTTTGAAGAAAACACTTTTTAAAAATCAAGTATTAAAATTTTGTTTTATCAAACACGGAAACATTTCTTAACATTTATTAATTTTTTTAAAAACTTACCCAGAATTAAGTCACTAACAACATCAAATCTCTAGGAAATATCTAAAACTCTGAAATAAGTTGGGGAAAAAAATCTTTCTCAGTATAACAGTCATCATAGAGTTTGTCTGATAAACCCAGCAAAAAATAACTGACACAACCCATGAACAAAAAGCCTAAGTTGTTTTTAGGTAGAGGAGGCCTAATAACTTAGAGCCAGACATCTATGTCCATCGTTCTATATTTCAAAGTAACAAGATTGGCTATCTCATTTCCTAGCTCACTGCCAATTGGAAGCCACCACTAAGACAGTATTGGCACTACCAGGGGCGCATACAGTGATAGAAGGAGAGAGCAACCTGAGCAAATGCTACTAAGAGAGAAGGAAAAATTGTATGTCCTTGTACTACATGGTCTCAGGTTACCTTAAACAGCTTAAGTCCCAGTTACCCCAAGAGCATCATTGAATGATGCCTAAGAGGAATATACATAAGAGCAAAATTTTGTTTCGTAATAGTAATTTTGTAAAGGTTAATCTATTTTAAAAAATACATTATTTGGACAACACTCACCTTTTTTAGGATTTGAAAAGCTTGTCAATTTACTATGTATCATTCCTCTGAGATCATCTTTCAAATGTTCCAGATTAGCAGAAATTAACATCTAAAATTACAAAGTGTTTTGACAATATAGTGTAAAGCAAACCTGTAAATTGCTAGCAGTAGCACAGAAAACAAGAATAAACTAGTAAACTTGAACGTGTGTCTATGTAGCAAAATAACTTCTCATAGAGAAAAATTACTCATATATACTAGAATTTATGAAAAATATGTACTAGGATTTATGAAAAAAGTTTCTAGCAGCATTGCTGTGATTGAAAGAAAACCTGGAGAAAAACAAATGGCCATCACAAATATTGGTTAATAAATTATAGGCTATATACTCAATTATATATATATATATATAAAAGATTTTATTCATTTATTCACGAGAGATACAGAGAGAGAGAGAGAGAGAGAGAGAGAGGCAGAGACACAGGCAGAGGGTGAGGGAGGCTCCATGCAGGGAGCCCGATGTGGGACTCGATCCCGGGACCCCAAGATCACACCCTGGGTGGAAGGCAGGCGCTAAACCGCTGAGCCACCCAGGGATCCCCTCAATTATATACTTTAAAGCAGGGAAAATATACCACAGCTATATGTAAAAATATGTATATAATATAAATAACATTGAATAAAAACTAAGCTTATAGAAAAATAACTAAGTAATGTTAGTTTGTAGCAAAATATATAGTTTAAATGTACTCTTTGAAAAGAGACCTAATTTCACTATATGGAAAGTTCACTCAAAATGTTATCTCCAATGTGGATTGCAGGGTATTTTTTTGTTTTTATATGAAAATGTTTCACACAAACATTTTTAGTGATGAGAACTACTTTTGTTCTTCTCTTAGTTGATAATTAAATGTAGACTTTTATATTTTATATATTCAATAAATATTTGTATAGCTAATAAATTGGTAAGTTATTCTGGTTTGAATGTGTTGGCCAGAGGAGTAGTTTACCTGCAGTAAACTCAGTTTTTACAAGCTATAACTGACCTTCCAATATTATATAGTCCCTAATGGTAATCATACTCATAGACTTATGTGCATGGGCTGGTGGCATTAGATATAAAAAAGGTTATTGGAGAATGAGGCAATTTTTATTTATATTTATTAAAAAATTAAATAATCCATATATCCCAAAATAAAAGATTTTACTAACAGTGGTGCCATCTCTTGATGCATACATCAGACAGCTTATGCCAAATATAGCTCCTGGGCTGTTTTAAGGAAAAAGTAGGTTTATTAGTATGCAGAAGGGAAATTTTCATTGTAATTCATTATAGTTTCTGTCATCCAGTTTCATTAGTTGATGGATTATATTAAAAACCAAATTTACCTTACATTAGTATCATATGTATATTGTGCAATATGTAATGTAGACACTAGTGAATAATAAAACCTTGAGAGAGATGCTGACTCATTTAGCTCTAGAATAGTCTCTTCTTGTCTCTAGTTGAGACCTAAAGTAACTTAAAAAATAAAAAAAATAGCAAGAAGTCTATGTAAAATTTCAGTTACCAAAAAGATTCTTTAGTAGTCTATGATTAATGATTAACCTTGTTTACTTGTGTACAGTGCTGAGCTCATGACAGTATGAAGTCATCATAATTAGTGAAATTTTAAAAAGCTAAGCACCAGTAATATAAGATAGAATTTTATAATTTATTTCAGTTGCGATAGCTGAAATTATACCAGCACAAGAAATGTACTTTAAAGATATCTTCGATAAACCCGATGATAAATGTTTAGCAAACCGTAGGGAAAGGTAAAATATCAGATACCATTGGAGAATTACTCATTTTTCTAATTGAGTAAACGTTCCTTAAAATATTTATTAAACACTAGGGTACCCAACTAGTTACATATTAGTTAGCATCTAGTGTTAGAAAACAAAATATTTCTGAAATTTAAAGAAACAAATGTATTTAACGAATGTCCCAAGGCAATGTATTTTTCAGCCACCATATAGCAAAACTCCCAAACTGAGTAGCATGTTTTAATACAGATATACTTTATCTTCCTCATAAATCATTATTTTTCTATAGGATGCTAAAATACCAGAGAAAATATTGACAATAATGGTTTCATTTCATACTATATTTTTAGGTACAAATTTGTTAGTGTCATCATAGATGTTGGAGCTGTTTTACTTGGGATTTAAAAAAAATTTAGTGTAAATGTCCAGCTATAACTATATACCTGAAAAGCATTCCTTACATCATTCAGAGAAACACTTCAGAAACAAATACATGGAAGCACAAAGTGAATAAAATACTGCAGGATATCATCTGTATGGTTTGTTTTATGCAAATAAGACCTTAAAAGTGAAATCTTTAAAATACTATGTAATGGGCAGCCCTGGTGGCCCAGCAGTTTAGCACTGCCTTCGGCCCAGGATGTGATCGTGGGGTCCCGGGATCAAGTCCCCCATCGGGCTCCCTGCATGGAGCCTGCTTCTCCCTCTGCCTGTGTCTCTGCCTCTCTCTGTCTCTCTGTGTCTGTCATGAATAAATAAATAAAATCTTTAAAAAAAATACTATGTAATGATATAGGGAATAGCTTAGAAACCTTTATCTTAAGATTACCTTAATATTATGGTGAAAACATAAAAAGAATTGGCAGAACTAAAGTTGAACACTTTCTTTTCATGAAGCCAGGTATTCTAAATGAGCTGGCATTTTCTGTGACATTGTAGTTGTCAGAAATGTGCTACCTAATAGATTTTCCCTTTACATTTAGAACCATTTATCCCTTCAAATTATAGCTTAGTCTTTTTAATAGAACTTGTAGATAGGACATTTACTTTGTGGTTCAAAATGCAAAAATATAAGGTATTATAGAGTGAATACTTTCTCTTCTTCTACTTAAACTAGAGAGTTTTACATAGTCTTCCAGACACTTTTTATATTAAAAAGCAGTAAGCATTTTTATCTTCTTTTTACACAGAATGTATAATAGTCTAGAGTTCTTTCTATATCAATATGTATACTATGACTTTTTAAAAAAATAACTGCTTGATATTCTTTTATATGGATTCACCATAATTAATTTACTATTCCCTATTGGAGAATATTTGTGGTAGGCATTGTCACTGTTCACCAATATCCATTTCCTATTACCTGGTATCACATTTCTCTATCCTTGTAAAGAAAGGCCTGGTCCTGTGTCTGATTTTGGCCAATGAAATATGAGTGACAGGGATATATCACTTATAGAGACACTTTTAGAGAGAATGAATACTTTGCCATATTCTCTCCTTCTCTCCTCTCTTCCTTAATCAGATGACAAAACCAGCACAATTGCAGGTGTTTTCTCCTGTTTCAACCTGGGGTCTAGAAGGAATACAATAATTAGGACCCATGGTAAACACCTGATGTGAATAAGAAATACGTTTATCCATAAAGAGAATATTTTAATTTGTTAACATAACTTTTTCTAGATGACAATGATTGATACGGTAGCAGAATTTATGTGCTACCAAAACATAGAACCTATGGGTCAATGTTGTCTTCGGTAGAAGGTGAGTGGAAAGAAAAGTGTTGTTAAAGCTGGAAGGATGGAGATCTACATTTATGCTTTGGAGAAATAGTGATAAAACCGTCACCTTCAATAACTTGCAAAGTCAGTAATGTTTTTTTATCATTTGATGAAAACATTGGCAAACAGAATACTACTGTTGACTATACTTGAAAAGGAATTACACAAAAAGATAAGCCCAGAGCAGAAATTGCCAGGTTTGAAAGGAGAAATGAAAAGTGTGAGAGACAGTCCTGAAAGTTAGGACTAGAGGTTTGCAAGGAAGATTGTTTTAATTTCTAACAGCAAAAGTCTTTGAAATAACTCCTGTAGAAAAGATTGTATAAAACAATTGCTAAATTTTCATTGGAAAGGTGATTTTTATGAAAAAAGATTAAGAATATGACTTTCTTAAAGTCTTGGCAGTTCAAGGTATATGCGATTATTTATATGTAGAAAGAGACATATCTTGAGAAAAATTGTCAGTGTGGTTGTTTGCACATAATATTGATTGAAATTAACTAAGAGGCCCATGGGGATCCCTGGGTGGCTCAGCGGTTTGGCTCCTGCCTTCAGCCCAGGGCGTGATCCTGGAGTCCCAGAATTGAGTCCCACATCGGGCTCCCTGCATGGAGCCTGCTTCTCCTTCTGCCTGTGTCTCCGCCTCTCTCTCTCTCTCTCTCTGTGTGTGTGTGTCTCTCATGAATAAATAAAAAAATCTTTAAAAAAGTAAATAAGAG
Organism: Nyctereutes procyonoides; assembly: GCF_905146905.1. Classification (NCBI taxonomy): domain Eukaryota; kingdom Metazoa; phylum Chordata; class Mammalia; order Carnivora; family Canidae; genus Nyctereutes; species Nyctereutes procyonoides. The sequence continues at coordinate 13,150,443 of NW_026575141.1, read as the reverse complement.
GCCCATAAATTATTATCAAGAGGAACAGTAGGCTGTATGAAACTAGACTATTGTGCTCCAACTCTCTGTTAGCAGAAAATGCACTGAGGAAGATGATGGATAAAAATTACCTTGAAGCGAATGCATTCAAGGACCATAGGCAGCAATGGTTGGGGGATTACCTTTAATAGGACAAATAATCCCTGTCAAGGATTATTCCACCCAACTAGGAAAGAAGCCCATTTCTGTATATGGCTAATATGAACTGGCATTGCTAAATATGAGCAATGAGTGCATGTTTCTCCATCTGAATGGAAGTGTTCATAGCAGGTATGCTTTCCTTGTGTGATTGCTCTGAATCTGATTGATGTGGCAGAGGGTGTCTGTAGGTAGTGAATTCCTAGAAAGAGAGGAAACGGAGGGGAGTTTTGTGTAGGTTTCCTTGGGAGGTGAGTATATAAGCAAGAGAGGGAGGGACCTCAAGATTTGCTGAATTGAACAGAAGCCTATGGTAAATCCTATTATAGTTCATCAGAGGATTATGTTCAGATTTCTTCTTTCATTAGGGCCAAAATTGGCCATATGCCCTGTTTTTACCAATAAATGTACACAGAATTATGTAATAAAAATCTTTATTATATAGGGCACACTTTGACATTCCTTTTTCTTTTTTCATTGCAGCCCTCATGTTCCAGATCATTCCTTTTCCAGAAACTTGATTTGAAAGGGAGAATAAATTCTTCAAGCAGTATCCATGCAAAAATGTTCACTGAAGTATATACCACGGGTAATAAATAAAATAGTAAAGTTTTATTAATTTTTTTAAAGAAGATTTTATTTATTTGACAGAGAGAAAGAGAGAGAGAGAGAGAACCATCAAGGTGAGTTGCAGGGAGAGGGAGAGGAAGAAACAGACTTCCCACTGAGCAGGGAGCCTGATACGGGACTCAACTGACTGAGCCACCTAGGTACCCCCACACTTTACTGTTTTAAACCATTAAAATTTGTGTTGCGTATTACTTCAGCATAACCTAGTGCATCCTGATTATATGACTTGTATTCAAACTTTTGCTATAACAAATATAACTATAATGTCATACACATATCATTTTGAAAATGTGTAAGTGGATGTGAGTTTAAATTCTCAAAAGTGGAATGATTAAGTCAAAAGATATAAATGCAGTAATTTTTATAGATATGGATAAACTGTCCTCCAAGACCAGTGTCATTAACTTTCATATATTTACTGGGAGTTTATGAGATGCTCATTTATTCAAACTTGCCAAGAAAATGTATTGTCAAAATTTTGGATGATCAAACATTTTGAAAGTTAGCAAAAGTAAATGTAAGAGAAACTCTGTAGAAAGCTTTTGTAAAATGGACATTTAAAATGTTTCCACTCTTACATGATTTTAAAGCTAATTCAGATATGTATCATCAAAAAATCTTCTATGGATTTATAAGTGTAGACATTTAGACACAGATTTTTCTAACACAGATTAAAATCTTCCATGTGAGAGTTTCAGTGGGTTTTAAATCTAATTTCAAAAGTGTGTAATGTCTGATTGTCTGGAAAAACTACTAATTTAAGGATATGTACACATTTACCAAGCAAATTAATGTACTAAAGGAGAAACATATGATCACATTGCTGCTAGATATATAAATAGTATTTGTTAAGCTTTAACACTCAGTAGTGAAAAAATCAACTAGGAATTTAAGGTAATTTCCTTAATTTGACAAACCTTATCTCTAAAAAGAATGTTTGATAGACATTATACTTAATGGCAAAATACTGAAGACTTTCTATTTGAGATGAAGAATATGAGGAGGGAGTCAGCTTGTGGTATGTCTATTAAACATTGTATTAAACATCTTAACCAGTTCTGTAAATCATAAAAAGGGAAAATATATAAAAACAAATTTGTATTAGAAAGATAAAGGTCTATCATTATTAATAGATGATATGACCGAATAGAGAAAATCCAAAAGGATAAATTATTAAAATTGGGATCCCTGGGTGGCGCAGCGGTTTGGCGCCGGCCTTTGGCCCAGGGTGCAATCCTGGAGACCCGGGATCGAATCCCACGTCGGGCTCCCGGTGCATGGAGCCTGCTTCTCCCTCTGCCTGTGTCTCTGCCTCTCTCTCTCTCTCTCTCTCTCTGTGACTATCATAAATAAAAAAAAAATTAAAATTAAGTGAATGTAGCAAGGTCACTGATAGAAGATCAGTATATGAAAACAATCCATGTTACTATTTCAGCAACAGAGCAGAAATGATATTTTATTTTATTTTTTTAAAAGACTTTATTTATTCATGAGAAGCACAGAGAGAGAGAGAGAGGCAGAGACATAGGCAGAGGGAGAAGCAGGCTCCATGCAGGGAGCCCGATGTGGGACTCAAGTCAGGGATCTGGGATCACGCCCTGAGCCATAGGCAGACGCTCAACGCTGAGCCACCCAGGCATCCCAGAAATGATATTTTAAAAAGTTATCAACCAAGTAGGGAAAATATTATCTTACAATAGATAAAACTCAACAAACATCTATGTCTCCACATCAAGAATTTTTCAACAGCAACATTATAAAACTACCCAATATAGTACTATTACCACCAATATAATACAAACCACTGTATACAATAATTTTAAAAAGTGGCGTAACTTCAAGAGAAGACCTGCATATAGGTATTCTCTGTTTTTGAAAGTTTGTGTTACAACATTTTGCTTTCACAAAGGACTTAAATTACTACTTTTGCTAATCAAAAGAAATCTGAAGAATATTTTCACTTTGAGAACAACAACAAAAAGGTAAAAAGCTAGAATAGTAGCACCAAGCATCTTCCCCAGACCTACACTTAGCATCTGCATCAAGCCTCCATGGCTTTGACCTGTGCCTGTAAGCATGTGTGTTTTATCTCAATTTATTTTGTGCATCTGTTAGTGAGATATATCCTAAGGAACCAGAAAAACCTAAGATAGGTTATTTTTGGGCTTCGGAGTGATTTTGATTTTTCCATATAAATTCATGACAATTGTTTCTATGCTTTATGTCATTGAAGTTTATGAAATATTTCACAGGAACGCACTACGTTCAGATAGCAAGGGAAACCTATATAGGGATTTATGATGTTTATTGATTGAAAGTCTCAATACTAAAAAGATGTCAGTCCTACAAAAATTGACATATAACTTTAATGTAATCCCAATAAAATGTCTAAAATGTCTACCTGTTTTCCTTTATTTGGAAGTGAAGAGGCTGGTTTAAAATTTATATAAAATGCAAAGAAGGGTAATTCAGGTAACAGAAGATGAATTTTATCTGTCCTGTTATTCTTGCACTCAGTAGAAAGTGCTTCTGGCCTTATTCCAGAATATTGTGCTTTTTGTTTGCCATCATTCTCCTATCTACAAGTTGACATAATTAGTCCCTTGATTCCTCTTAGACCAGTGACCCAGTGTTTCAATTTGTGTACAATTATATTGCCTTTTGAAGGTATCTACACAGCAGAGGGAAACATGTTTATTAGCTTCCATTCCTGTTTCTATTGCAGACGTGGGCTTATCTATTATTCTCTGACATGTTTCTTGTCTTATTAATTTGTAGCTGCTTTCTTTTCTCTTCATTCCTTCTTTACACAGGCAGGGAAAAGGTACTAAGGTAGCCAGCATAAAGGAAATATCACAATGGTGAAAAGGGCAGATTATGTTCTATATTTGAATACTAATTCAAAAACCAACTTTGTTTCCTTATATACATCATCAGCCCCCTCAATCTCAGCTTCCTTATCTATAAAATGGAAATAATACTATATTTTGTTGTGGGAATTTTAAAACAAACCCAAAGTGAAGGATCTATTATAATACTCAGCATATAGGAAAGGCTTAGTAACTATTAAATAAGTAGCTGAAATCAAATAAGAAATCATTAGGTAGAAAATGATTTTATTTTTTTTAAATTTTTATTTATTTATGATAGTCACACACACACACACACACAGAGGCAGAGACATAGGCAGAGGGAGAAGCAGGCTCCATGCACCGGGAGCCTGACGTGGGATTCGATCCCGGGTCTCCAGGATCGCGCCCTGGGCCAAAGGCAGGCGCCAAACTGCTGCGCCACCCAGTGATCCCTAGAAAATGGTTTTAAATGAATTCTTTGTCTAGGAAATATAAACAGAGTAAGACTATCTGTGCCAATAAAACCCAGGAAGATGTAATGTACATGAGGTTGGATAATAGTTATCAAAAAACATTATATTTGTTTCTGTTAGTAAGACATTAGGAGTATAACTAAAGAATGCAGGAGAAATATAGGAGAAAGGTTGTGTAGTATAAAACATAGTAAAGTGGGTAATTATAGGAATGATGTCATCATGAAAGTGGTTTAAGACTTAATGCCTTTTAATCCCTCATTTTCAACAAAGAATTGGAGGTTTATTCATGAACAAATGTAGCTTTGTGAGAGTTGTAGGATCTAGCACCATTTGCTGAGGGACTTGAGAGGCATCTTGCTCACCTGCAAATCCAGTAACAGTTCAGTATGAACTGTGGCATCAGCAAAGCAGCAAACTTGCTCCAAAAATCTTTTGTTGGGAAAAAAAACCCACCCTCAAGAGTGCTAACCTGAGCAGATAACCACAGACAAGAAAGAAATTTCAGAAGTCCAGCCTTTCTGAAGGGATATTCTATGGTGTGTGTGTGTGTGCACACCTACATACACATTACAAGTTTAGATGCAGTAGAGGTGCTACACAGAACTTCATCCCCACCCCGACCACCCATAAAGGCAATACTGAACAATGCTGAACTATCAAGTGGCAGCAAGAGAAAAAGGAGAGCAGTGATCCAGTGCCTGGCTACCTCAGTAATGTGGCATGCTGCTGGAAAAAAACAAAAAAACAAAAAAACAACAAAAAAGCAGTTTCTCTCTGATACCACCCAAAGTACTGAGTTGGGATCTCCAGGACTGACTAGAGGAAAAGATCAAGAAAAAGGCAGGTGAGAAGAACAAGACAGTTCTCGCTGAACACATCCTGCAGGAAAGCCACACCTAAGCTTTTGGGAGTACCGTATATGGTGATAGCCATACTCTTTCTGCAGGCACCTCTTAACACCTTGAGTGCTACCCACACCTTCTTAACTCTGCAGCCATCTTGTATATGCTCCTGAGTGTATGGGCGAGAGTAAGCTGCAGTAGACAGAGAATATGCTCAGAAAACAGGCGAGGGCCTGTATGCAAGGGAGAAACCACAAGTTTGGGCCAAAGTGCCGCTTCTGGTAAATAAAAGGCAGGTTTATAGAGGCTTCTATATAGTTGTGAGTTGCAGAACTAGAGAAGTTCTAAAAGTTTAAGAATTCTTCCTAAAAATTTAAAATTCCTGAAGCTTAAGAATTCTCCAGAAGAAACAATAAAAGTCAAACAGGTGTATTCATACAAAGGCAGAGAAAACCCCCAAATAATACCACAACCAAAGATAGAATAACCCCATCTGAAGACAACTGGCAAAGAGATGGCTGATACTTCAAAGGTGAAAGCAACAACACAGATTTATAAGGAACATAGAAAATAAACAAACGAGAAAATATGTTATCACCTGAAGATAGTAATAATTCTGCAATAACCAGGTTCAAAGGCATGGAATTTTACAATCTAGTTGTAATTCAGAATAACTGTTTTGAAGATACTCAAAAAGGTATAAAAAAATAAAGACAATTAAATGAAATCATGAAAAAAATCTTTAAAATGAGATACTTGCCAAAGAGATAGAAATTACAAAAAAGAAGCAACACGCTAATGAGGAGAGGATGTCAGAGTAGGATGATATGAATGAAGCTCAGCTCATCTCCCAACCTAATAGCTACAATCTGTGCAGCTAACTCAGATGATCTGACTACTGCAGAAGAGACCTTCCACAGCTAACCATAGAACAAAGCTACCATCAAAAAGGGTAGGAGGTGTAGAGACACAGATGAGAACAAAACCCCCGGCTTAACTAACCATAAACAGGAAGAACATCACAAGAATGGAGAAGTGAGTGACTTAGACCACACTCCAGGCATTAGGGACTTTCATTGGAAAGAGAAGTTCCCATAATATCTGGTTTTGAAAACCAATGGGGCTCAACTCCAGGATAGCCAGGGGGCAATAGGAAACTGAGATACTACCCTTAAAAAAATCAGCAAATAAAAATAACTTGGCCAAAAACACAGCACAGAAGGAGAGATTTGTAAAGTGCCTGAGTATACCTGAAAGAGGATTATCAACGAATCCTAAAATATGTACCAGAGGAACAGGGATCTGAAGGAGATTTCTCTAGGCACAAAAGGGCTAGTGGGTGCCATTTCTCTTCACCACTGCCAGAATAGATGGTGTAACTCAGATGCTTATGAAAGCCAACAGCATCAACTTTGTTTGTACCATGTGCCCAGCCCCAACATTCCCCTGTGGATCCACCCCTCCAACTCTACCTTCCTTAGAAGGTATCCCTTCAAAGTCACTATATTCCACCACACCTGCAGGCAGCCCCAGCTAAGAATGGTGTCATGCCAAAATGACTCCTGTGCTGGGGAAGGAGAGAAATAAGACCACCCACCAACATGCCCACAGTTCCCACAACTGAGTCCTGCAGATGTGGCAGAGAGGTTAAATGCAGACAGCTTGCCCATCAATAAGCAGTCACCATAAACAGACCTCTCAATAGCATGGGGAGCAAACCATAGAGCAGGCAATATGAACTGAAGCCAACTGAATAGAAGGCAATTATGTATCAGCCACAATAGGAGGATGCATGCAGCCCACACAAGGGATACCCCTGGAGTGCCTGGTTTTGGTGATCAGAGGAGATTATACTACAGGGCACCAGAGGATCTCTTCTACACAACACCACTACTTTAAAGACCAGAAGATGTAGACCTATGTACTATATAGAAATAAATTGTCATACAAAAGGAAGAGACAGAGGAATATGTGCAAAATGAAAGAACAATAAACTATCACAGTAAAAAAACCCCAAAATAATCAGAAACTAGCAATATGCTTGATAAAGAATTAAAAGTAATGTTCATAAATATACTCACTAGACTACAGAAGAGAGGATGAACTCCATGAGTACTTCAACAAAGAAATAGAAAATATAACCTGTGAGAACTAAAGAACTCAATAAATGAAGTTTAAAAGTGTACTAGAACATATCAACAGCAGATTAGAAGATGCAGAAGAATGGATTAGAAATCTGAAAGAGAAACAAAACTGGACAGCAAAGAGAAAGATGAATAATAAAAAATGAGAATAGCTTAAGGAGCTCTTCAGCATCATCAAGAAAAATTATATTAATCCCAAGAGGAGAAGAGAGAGAGAAAAATAGCTGAAAACTTCTCTAATCTAGGGAAGGAAACCTGTCCAGGAAGCACAAAGAGCCTGTAACAAGATGAAACTGAGGAGAAGCTCAGCAAGGCACATAATAATTTAAATGGCAAAAAGTAGTGATAAAGAGAAAATATTAAAAACAGCAATAGAAAAAGTTAACAGTTGCATAGAAGGAAAACCTATAAGGCTATGAGTAGATATTTCAGCAGAAAATTTGTAGGCTAGAATAAAATGGCATGGTATATTCAAAATGCTGAAAGGAAAAATCCCTACAACTCAGAATATGCAGCAAGGTTATCATTCAGAATAGGAGAGATAGTTTCCTAGATGAACAAAAATTAGAGTTCATTACCACTAAAGCAGCTTTACAAGAAATGTTAAAGGGAATTCTTTAAGTGGAAAGGAAAAGGGAATTCTTTAAGTTGATGCTGTTGGCTTTCATAAGCATCTGAGTTACACCATCTATTCTGGCAGTGGTGAAGAGAAATGGCACCCACTAGCCCTTTTGTGCCTAGAGAAATCTCCTTCAGATCCCTGTTCCTCTGGTACATATTTTAGGATTCGTTGATAATCCTCTTTCAGGTATACTCAGGCACTTTACAGTTCCATTACCGTAACTAAGAATATTTTGAAAAGAAAAAAAAATCATAGTTAGAAGAAAACATGGTAAATGTACTAGATTAACCACTTATAATAGATTTTTACTGCTTTTGTGTTTTAACCTCCATACTGGCTTTATATCTACAAAAGTTAAAATACAAAGATGTAAAACATGATATAATATAAATAAAATGTGGACAGGGTAGTAAAAATTTAATGCTTTTAGAGTTTGTTTAAACTTAAGGAATTATCAACTTATTAGGAACTGCTTAATGCATAAGTTGTTAAATATAAATCTAATGGTAACCACAAATCAAAAACCGGTAATAGATACATAAAAAAGAAAGGAATCCAAGCATAACATTAAAGCCATCAAATCACAAAAAAGAAACAATAAGAGAAAAAACAGAGAGGAACTACAAAAATAACCAGAAAACACAATGACAATTGATAACTACCTGTCAATAATTACTTAATGTAAGCAAACTAAATGCTTCAATTAAAAGAAAAAGGGTGACTAAAGAATTTAGAAAAAAACAAAAACCAAAAAAAAAAAAAAGACCTATCTATATCAAGAGACTGACTACAAACCTAATGACATATATAGACTGAAAAGAAGTAATAGAAAAAGATATTCCATGCAAATGGAAGTGGAGGGAAAAAAGGTGGGCATAGCAATACTTCTATCACAAAATAAACTTTATTTAAAAAAGAACTTTTTAAAGATTTTTATTTATTTATTCATGAGAGACACAGAGAGAGCGAGGCAGAGATACAGGCAGAGGGAGAAGCAGGTTCCCTGAGAGGAGCCCAATGTGAGACTTGATCCCGGATCCTGGGATCATGCCCTGAGCTGAAGGCAGGTGTCCAACTGCTGAACCACTCATGCATCCCACAAAATAAACTTTAAGTCAAAGATTGCAACAAGAGATAAAGTAATGTACTACATAACAATCAAGGGATCAAATCAACAGAACATAACAGGTATAATTATCTAGTCACCCAACATAGGGGCATCCTGAATGCATAAAGGAAATATTAACAGACATAAAGAGAGAAACTGATGGTAGGTAATACAATAATAGTACAGGACTTTAATACCTTGTTTACATCAATGGATAAGTCATTCAGGTAAAAAAATCAACAAGGAAACAATGACTTTGAACCATATATAAGAGCACATGTACCTAACAAATAGAGAACATTCCAACATTCTTTTCATCAAAAAAGAGCAGAATACATATTCTTTTCAAGTACAGTCTTCAGGATAGATAACTTTTAGGTCACAAAATAAGTATCCATAAATTTAAGAGGTTGAATGAAACAAGCATAATTCCTGACCATAATGGTATGAAATTAGAGATCAGTTACAAGAAAAAAAAAAAGGAAAAACAAACTCATGGAGGCTAAGTAATATGCTACTGAACAACCAATGGGACAATAAAAAAATCAAAGAGGAAATAAAATAAACACACAGAAACAAATGAAAATGAAAATGCTATGATCCAAAATCATTGGGAAATAGCAAAAGCAGTTCTAAGAAGGAAGTACATAGTGCTACAGGCTTTCTTCAATAAAAAGAAAAATCTCAAATAAATAACCTAACCATACAGCTAAATAAGCTAGACAAAGAACAAACCAAACTTCTTCAAAGAAGGAAATAATAACAAACTAACAAAAAACGGTGGAAAGGATTAATGAAACCAGGAGCTGATTCTTTGAAAAGATAAACAAAACTGGTAAACCTTACTTCAGTTTGACTAGACTCAATGGGGGAAAAAAAAAGAGAACTCAAGCAAAATCAAAACTGAAAGAGAAGAAATAACAATTGACACCACAGAAATACAAAGAATTATAAGACAATATCACGAAAAGTTATTTGCCAACAAATTAGACAACCTAAAAGAAATGGATAGATTCCTACAAAATTCTTCAAAACTAAATCGGGAAGAAATAGAGAATGTGAACAGACTGATTACTAATAATGGAACTGAATCAATAGTAAAAATCTCCCAACAAACAGAACCTAAGACTGTATGTCTTCACAGGTGAGTTATACCAAATATTTAAAGAAGAGCTATTCTTGGGGCACTTGTGTGGCTCGGTGGTTGAGCATCTGCCTTCTGCTCAGGTCATGATTCCAAGATCCTGGGTTTGAGTTCTCCAACAGGCTCTCTGGCTTCTCCCTCTGCCTATGTCCATGCCTCTTAAATTTCTCATGAATAAATAAAAAGAGTCTTTAAAAAATATAGAGAAGAGCTATTCTTCTCAAATCAATTTCAAAAAAAAAAGAAAGAAAAAATAAAAGGAAGGATAGCTTCCAAATTCATTGTACAAGGCCAATATTACTCTCAAATTACTCAATATTACTCCAATATTACACATAGACACTACAAAAATAGTAAACTACAGGCCAATAATTCTGATAAAGGTAGATTCATAATCCTCAAAAAAATATTAGCAAACCACATCCAACAATACTTTAAAAAAGATCATTCACCATAACCAAGAGGGACTTATTTCAGGGATGCAAATGTGGCTTAATATTTGCACATATCTTAACATAATAAGGGCCATATATAAAAACCCCACAGGTAACATCACACTCAATGGTGAAAAATTTAAAAGACTTTTCTCTAAGGTCAGGAATAAGACAGGGATGTCCACTTATAACTTTAATTCAACATAGTACTGGATGTCCTAGCTGCAGCAATCAGACAAGAATAAGAAATTAAGAGATCCAAGGAAGAAGTTAAATTTTCACTATTTACATATGATTTGATACTAGATACATAAAAAAATCCTAAAGACTTCACCAAAAATATTAGAAGTTATAAATGAATTCAAAAGTTATAGGATATAGTATTAATATGAAGAAATATGTTGCATTTCTGTACAGTAACACCAAAGTAACAGAGAAATTAAGAAAACAATTCTATTTACAATTGCAGCCAAAAGAATAAAATACCAAGGAATTATCTTACCAAGGAGACAAAAGATCTATACCCAAAATTGTAAGACATTGTGAGAAAAAATTGAAAACAACACAAATGGAAAGATAAACCACGCTCACGAATTGCAAGAATTAGTATTGCTGAAATGTCCATTTTATCCAAAGTAAACTACAGTTTCTATGCAATCCCTATCAAAATACCAACAGCATTTTTCATAGAACTAGGACAAATAATACTAAAATTTGTATGCAACCACAAAGATCCCCAAATAGTCAAGGCAATCTTGATTAAAAAAAAAAAAAAGAACAAAACTGAAGATATCACAATCCTAGATATCAGGATATGCTACAAGTTTATAATAATCAAAACAATATGGTACTGCCACAAAAAAGAGATTTATAGATAAATGAAATGAGATGGAGAAAAGTCACACCTATATGGTCAATGAATGTATGACAAAGGAGATGAGAATATGTAATGGAAAAAAAGTTTATCTTTTCAGTAAATAGTGCTAAGAAAACATATCTATTAAGAATTTGCTATAGCTGATGTCAAAGAGATTACTGCATGTGTTCTCCTCTAGGATTTTTATGGTTTCAGGTCCCACATTCAGGTATTTATCCCATTTTGAATTTATTTTGATATGTGGTGAAAGTGCTCTAGGTTCATTCTTTTGCATGTTGCTGTCCAGTTTTCCCAACACCATGTATTGAAGAGAGTGTCTTTTTCTTACTGATATTCTTTCCTGCATTCTCAAAGATTAATGACCATATAGTTGTGGGTTCATTTCAGGAATTTGTATTCTGTTCATTTGATCTACGTCTACTTTTGTGCCAGTACCATACTACCTTGATCACTACACTTTGTAATATAACATGAAGTTTGGAATTGTGATGCCTCCAGCTTTGTGATGTTTTTTCAAAGTTGCTTTGGCTATTCAGGATCTTCTGTAGTTCCACACAAATTTTAGGATTATTTATTTTAGCTCTGTAAAAAATGCTGTTCATATTTTGATAAGGATTGCATTGAATGTGTAGATTGCTTTGAGTAGTAGATATTTTAACAATATTTGTTTTTCCAGCCCATGAGCATGGAATGCCTTTCCATTTCTTTGCGTCTTCTTCAATTTCATCTGTGTTTTAGAGGTTGCAGAGTATAGGTATTTCACCTCTGTGTTAGGTTTATTCCTAGATAGTTTATTGTTTTTGATGCAATTGTAAATGGGATTAATTTCTCTTTCTGCTAATTCATTACTGGTGTATAGAAATGCAACAGATTTCTGTACTTTGATTTTGTATGCTACAACTTTACTGAATCCATTTATCAGTTTTAGCAGGTTTTTGATGGAATGTATCAGGTTTTCTAAACAAAGTATCATGTCATCTGCAAGTAGTGAAAGTTTGACTTCTTCCTTGACCATTTGGGAGCCTGTTATTTCTTTTTATTTTCTGATTTCTGTGGCTAGGACTTCTATAGTAGTTAAGTTAAGTAGTAGTGGTTAGAGGGGACATCCCTGTCTTGTTCCTGACCATAGAGGAAAAGCCCTCATTTTTTTTCCCCATTGAGAATGATATGAGCTATAGGTTTTTCATAGATGTGTTTATTATATTGACATAGGTTTGTTGAGTGTTTTTTTAGCATAAGTAGATGTACTTTGTCAAATTCTTTTTCTGTATCTATTGAGAGGATCATATGATTTTTATCCTTTCTTTTATTAATGTGGTAAGTCATGTTGATTTGTGAATACTGAACATCAAAATAAAAAGCTTCTGCACAGAGAAAGAATAAAAAAACTAAAAGGCAACCCAGATAATGGGAAAAGACACTTGCAAATGATATATTTGATAACAGTATCCAAAATATATAAAGAACTTATTAAAGTCATCACTCCCAAAATGAATAATTCAATTAAAAATGGATGGAAGACATAAACAGACATTTTTCCAAAGAGTATATACAGATGGCCAACAGACACATGAAAAGATACTCAGCATTACTCAATCATCAGGGAAATACAAATCAAAACTACACCAGCCAGAGTGCCTAAAATTCAATACAAGAAATGACAGATGTTAGCAAGGATGTGGAGAAAGGGCAGTCTTGCACTGTTGGTGAGATGCAAACTGGTGCAGCCACTGTGGAAAAAAGTATGGGGGTTTTTCAAAAAGTTAAAAAGAGAACTACTCTATAATCTAACAATTGTACTACTAGGTACTTACCCCCAGAATACAAAAACACTAATTCAAAAGGATATATGCACCTCAGTGTTTAAAACAGCATTATCTAAAACAGTCAAATTATGGAAACAGCTCAAATATCCATTGACTGATGAATGGATAAGGAAGATGTAGGTGTGCATATGTGATGGAATATTACTTAGCCATAAAAAAGAATGATGGTACAAAAATAGAAATTATTAACAAGAGAAAAACAAGAAATATACAATTATGCAAAAATTACAAAACATAGTCCTGACCAAAGAGTGGGTCAAAGAAAAAATTAAAAGGAATTCAAAAAGTATCTTGAGACAAATGAAATTGGGAACACAACATACCAAAATCTATGGACTGCTACAACAGCAGTTCTGAAAGTTTATAGTGTTAATACACACATTTAAAAATACAAATATTTCTCTTTTTAAAAAGATTTTATTTATTTATTCATGAGAGACACACAGAGAGAGGCAGAGACATAGGCAGAAGGAGAAGCAGACTCCCTGTGGGGAGCCCAATGCAGACTCAATCTCAGGGCCCCGGGATCATGACCTGAGCTGAAGGCACACACTTAAACATCTGAGCCACCCCCCAACAAACATTTAAACAAGAATTGACATCAGTCCTCTTCAAACTCCTTTACATTTTAAACTCATTTTTCAAGTCAGGATTACCCTGTTACCAAGCTAGATATAAGATAACTAAAGACCAATATCTTTGATACAAAACAAATGCAAAAATTCTTAACAAAATATTAGTAAACCAAATTCAACAACACATTAAAAGGATTATTCACCATGATCAAGTAGAATTAATACCTGGGATAGAAAGGTGTCTCAGCATATACAGATGACCACATTAATAGACAGTAAAAATCAGATGATTATCTCAATAGATGCAGAAAAAGCATCTGACAAAATATAACATCCTTTCATAATAAACATTCTCACTAGCTTTGATATAGAAATTTAACATAGTAAAGGCCATATAAAACAAACCAACAGCTAGTATTGTATTCAAGGGTAAAATGTTGAAAAAATTTCCTCTAAGACAAAGAACAAGACATACCATTCTCATTGCTCTTATTCACTGTAGTATTAGTAGTCTTAGCTGTAGCATTTAGGCAAGACAAAGAAATAAAAATCATCCAAATCAGAATAAAAGAATTTAAATGGTCTTTATTTGCAGGTACTATGATCTTAGATAAGGAGCACCCTAAAGATTCAACCAATAAATTATTGGAACTAATCAACAAATTCAGCAAAGTTGCAGACTATAAAGTCAACATACAGAAAATCAGATACATTTCCATACACAAACAACAAAGCTTCTGAAAAATAAAGAAAACTATCTTATTCACAATAGTACAACAATAAAATAATAAATTTGGCCAAGTAAAAACCTGTACAATAAAAACTTCGATGAAAGAAATTTATGAATATGTAAACATATCTCTTGTTCATGGATTGGAAGAATATTGTTAAAATGTCCATATTACACAAAACTATCTATAGATTCAATGCAATCCCCTCCCATTCCAATGGCATTTTTTACAGAAATAGAAAAATCAATCCTAAAATATGTATGAAACCACAGAAAACCCTGAATAGCCAGAGCAGCAGTGAGAACAAAGAACAAAACTGTAAGCATCACACTTTCTGATATTAAACTAGCATTATAAATCTATAATAATCAAAACATGCATAAAATGCATAGATCAATCAAAGAAAATTGAGAACTCAGAATAAAAATCCCTGCACATTTATGATCAACTAAGATTTGACAAAGGAGCCAAGAACAGTCAGTTGGGAAAAGATAGTCTCTTCAACAAATGGTGTTAGGAAAACATGCAGAAAAAATGAAATGGACCTCTGTCTTACAAAAATGAACTCACAATATATTAGAGACTTTAACATAAGATCTGATACTATAAAAGTGCTAAAAGAGTTCATAGGGAAGACGCTTCTAGACTTTTTCATCTTGACAATTAACTTTTAGATAGAACACCAAAAGCACAAGTAAAAACCAAAGCAAAACAAACCCCAAAATCAACAAGTGGGCTTGTATCAAACTAAGGGCAACTATACAGTAAAAGAAACAGAAAAATAAAAAGCAACCTACATTGGAAGAAAATATTTGTAAACTATTCTTGGATAATGGATTAATAGCCAAAATATACAAAGAACTCATAAAATTCAGTAGAAAAAATAGGCAGAGGAACTAAATAAGACTTTTTTTTTCAAAGAAGACTGCCAAATAGCCAAGAGGTATCTAGAAAGATGTTTGACACCACTAATCATCACAGAAATGTAATAAAAAAAAAACACAATTAGATATCAGCCCACACCTGTTAGAATGACTATCATCAAGAAGGGATGTGTTGGCAAGAATGTGGAAAAAAGACAACCGTTGTACGTTGTTTGTGGGAATGCAAGATGGTTCAACCACTATAGAAAACAATATGGAGTATCCTTGAAAAATTAAACATAGTTCTTCCATATGATCTCGCAATTTCATTTCCGGTTATATAACCAAAGAAATGAGAACAAGATATTGAAGATATATGAACTCCCGTGTTTACTGTAGCATTATTTATAGTAGCCAAGATATGGAAACAACCTAAGCGTCCATCAATGGATAGCCAGATAAAGAAGATGTGATCATTCTCTCTCTCTCTCTCTCTCTCTCTCTCTCTCTCTTTCACACACACACACACACACGCACACACACACACACACACACAATTATTATTCAACCATGGAAGAGAAACACATCCTGCTTATTTGTGACAACTTGGATGGACCTTGAGCACATTATGCTCAGTGAGATAAGTCAGAGAGAGACAAATACTGTATGGTATCACATATAGTGGAATTTTTAAAAAGTCACACTTATAAAAAAAAAAAAGAAGTCACACTTATAAACAGTAGAATTGGTTACCAGGGGCAGGGGTATAGGGAATTTAGAAAATACACTGTTTAAGGTACAAATCTGCAACCAGTAGATAAAGTCCTTAAGCTCTAATGCACATCACAGTGATTATAGACAGCAATACTATATTATAAAGTTCAAAGTGGCTAAAATATTAGATCTTAATTTTTCCTACCACACAAGAAACTTCTGTGATGTGATAGAAGTATTAGGAAAAATTAGGATGGTAATCATATTGCAACGTATAACTGTATCAAATCAACATGTTTTATACCTTAAATTTATACAATTAGGTCAATTCTGTTACAATTTTAAAAATACAGAAGAAAACACCCCTCACCAAAAAAAGCAATGAATTATATAAACATAGTATACTCTAGACCTACCTGCTTAAGATAATTTTCTGTGTTGATGAAAATGTCCTTGACCTGAATTGATAGCCACCAGCCAGAATTGAATGTTTGAATTGTGGCTAGTGGCACTAAGAACAAAAATTTTAACTTGAGATTTAATTATCTAGAAAAAGTTAGTGAGTAATGATAGAGTTGATGTGTTCATTTCAGAAAATAGGTAGCTGGTGAATTTAAAAATAGCACAGAATCTTTAATTATAAAATCTGGGTAAAAGACAGCATGGTTTCTAAAGAAAGAAACATAACATAGGTAATTTTACTTTTTTTGAGTACAATCAATACATATGATGAGACATTAGTTTATATTTTGCTTTAACTTTCTCACCAGTGCTGAAATGTTTTCACATCCAAAGACCAAACATTTTTAAATCATCATGTAGTTAGGGTAACTTTTTATTAATGATCTAAAAATTAATGATGTGAAAGGAAATGCCATTGAATATTCAAACCTTTTTAGGACTCTATATTTACATCCTATTGACATGTTTAAGGTGTTTACTTTCAGAAGATTTAAAAAAATTAACTCTACCTATGCCTTCCCCTATTAGCATTTATAAATTCTATCCTGTTTGTAAACACTGAATTGCTTACTGCCTAGTGTAAAAAAACCCCTACAGAATAAGATGTTCTTGTATTTCCATTATCTAGCCTCAAGTCCATTTCTTTTTTGCTTCCTCCTCTACATCTTTCTTTCTCCCATGTTTTTTGGAACTTATCAAGCCTTTTACTTAAGTAATTAATATTTATATGTTTAATTTGTAGATATTAGTAGAAATTAAATTCATGTTAAGAGAAAATAATATGCTCAGAATCATCTGTTAATACACAATTGTTTAAGCATATTAAAGTAATCAAAGGGTTCTCTATACCCACTTTATGTACTCAGAATCTATTTTATAAGCTATTAATGCACCAACTGGAGGGTTTTAATTTGTCAATATTTCAAGTTAAGAAAGTACTTCAGTTCTCTCTTGACATTATAGTACAGTAACTTTCTGCTTGTCATTGAAAACTCAATTTGGTTTCTCATAAGAGCATTCTGTTGATATTTAGATTGTATCAACAGGATTAAAAATGTTAGATCTATAATGCATATATGGTGTATGACATTTCTATAATTCATTTATTTTTCCATTAAATCATTTTTTTCTCTAGGCTTTTATATTTTCAAAGGAACATGTTCTTTTTACTTTTCAATCATTTATAAACTTTTTATATCTCATGGTTCAGAATGTTAGACTTTATTTTTATTTTGGAACTCTAGTTTTAATTCTTCTGAAAATAACAGCAAAATCTAGCTAGATGGAAGAAAAGTTGGCAGCTATAATAAAGTATGTGCTTCAGATTTGCAATAAGTCTATCTCTTTAATATCAAGATCATGTACTGAATTTTCAGTGAGTTTATCATGAATATAAAAAAATCCCTTTGCTCTTGGCTAAAAAAATATCAAATTATATGCATCCCTGTGTCTTTTCAATTTTTTAAAAGACAGCAGGTGATTTTCTTAAAGATTGTATTATGTCTGTAGAGCTGTACATTTCTCTAAAGAATCTAAATACTGACCTAACCCAGAGAGGCACAAATTGAAGCAGGCCTAAGATTTATTCAGCTACACTGCACAATCCTTCTATTCAGTCAGATTTAATGTTTTGTAAGAAGTATTTTAGCAAAGCACACTTGCGGATCACATTTTTAAACATTCATTACTTCCTTAATATTATTGAAATTATTTGCTGTGTCAAGTTAATTCACTTCATAGTACACATGTATGACTATTTAGATATCCATCCTCGCTTCTCTCTAAACTCACAAACACTTGGATAATACTTATTCCAGGGATGCCTATCTTTCTGGGAAGTTATTGTGCTCATCTAATTATACAGAAATTCATCCATGAGGTTCCAACTTAGTGAAATAAATGAGAACATATGGAATCACAGGTGTTTGGTTCTCCATGAATGAATTATACCTACATCATGCATTAACTGTACAAAGAAGCTATTTTTGCCACGCTCAGGGCTGGTCTAAAGCCTGTATGAGAACTATACCACACAGTTCTACTTCTGGTCTATAGAAATTTTGTTCACTGTAAAAGTAGTATTGGAAGAAATTGCGGGGGGAGGGATCTTGTAGAAAAATAATTTTATGTTGAAATGTAACAAAATATAAAACTCCATGAGACAGTAGTGAATTCATAAGTTCTTGATTCATGGTTCATTTTACTTTGCTAGAGGTTAATATTAAAGTACTTTCATTTAGACACAAAAGGAATCAGTTGTAGAAAAAAGTGATAATGTACAAGAGCCCAGCTTCCCCAACCCCCCACGAAGATCAGTGATTGGACAGCTATTCATAAATAAAAGTAGCTCCAGAAGACCTTTTTTTTAAAAAAAGACTTTATTTATTTATTCATGAGAGACACATAGAGAGAGGCATAGACACAAGTAGGCTCCCTGTGGGGAGATCAATGCATCACTCGATCCCAGAATCCTGAGATCATGACAGAAGCTGAAGGCAGACACTCAGCTACTGAGCCACCCAGGTGCCCCAGCTCCAGAAGACCTTGAAAGCACATTTGGGAAATTTTAACCACACCATGGAAAAAACAAACCTGAGAACAATTATACAAGAAGGGAGGAAGACTCTATCTGGCCTGCATCATCATATTCCCCAAACTGGCATTGTTTTCTGCCAAGAAGCATCTTCTGAGCTCTCAAGAGTTCTCACCAAGAAAGGAAGAATGGGTGACCAACAAGCCTCCTTGGGCATTATACTTTGGTTTTCTACCACCCAGACTGTAAAAGCTGATACCTATAAAGTGGGTTAAGAATAAACAAGAGAAAAAAAAAAAAGGAAAAAAAAGTGAAAAAAAAATAAAAGAAAATGAAAAAAGAAGAAGGAAAAAAAAGGAACAAACAAGAAAAGCAGAGAAGCAGAGACTATTATTAGCAGATAGGCCAAGGTAATATTGTGGGTCACAGAGATCTGTTCTGCAAATGAGCTCAGCAGCTTCAGCTACTGAAATATTCACCAGCCAATACAAACTGTGGATTGCCCTCAGATCTTGCCAATTGTTGGCCCACAGATATTTGTGTTTGCTAATACCAGATACTTCAGTCCTTCACTGACACTCCCACTGTGCACCTGCATATTCTCAGCCTGACCCTCATCACCATCCACCATTAAAGTGTGTATGCCCAGAGGGAAAGTGTGCAACAGAGGAGATCACATTGACAGTGTGGGTCCCTACAACTTCTCACAGGCCCAGATCAGGTCCTTTCTTCTGTCAGTGGCTGGCCACAGTGTGACAACATACAATTAGCCCATATCTCCATCTGTGTACCTGCATACTCCCCAGTATGACTCCTGTCACTGGTCTTCGCTGCATTGTGCACACTCGGGGTTGGAGTGTAAAGCCACAGGAGAGCACACTGACAACTAGGGCCTCCACAGATACCAGTGAGTCCGTAGTTGGTCCCAGCCTTGTTACCTTCCCCAACCTCCATCACTGTAGCGTGTCTATAACTGGCCTCTCTCACTACCTAGGCACTTATAGCTGGCCACTTCAGCTAACTGTGTAAAAACTACTGGCTCTGGCCACCACTGCTCCCTGCCCTGGCTCCTAGTTATTGGACTTGAGGGCACTACTTACGACCAAACAACATTTGAAGCTTTTGTGTACTCTTCATGGTGCTTGACAAGTACAACATAATTGTCAATATTGTAGGCCCTGATGGCTTCAGTTGAAGAGACATCATGCTTCCCCTGCAATGGCATGCTCCACAGCCAGACCCAGGGTCACAGCATGATACAGCATCTTCAGGGGAAAGACTCCCATTACCCAAATCAGTCCATAAATCTGGAAGAGGTGGGTGTTTATTCAAATGTGCAGACATCTACACAAGGCTCAGGGACTTCAAAAAATCAGGGGAACATATCCATGAAAAGAATACAGTAAACCTCTAGTAACTGACCTCAAAGAAATGGAAATAAAAAAATTCAAAGTAATTATTATACAGATACCCATACTATTACAAAAGAATATAAACAATTTAACATCAAAAATAGAACTTTGAGAAAGAAAACAGAAAAAAAAAAAAGAACCTAACAAATTTTGGAACTGAAGAATACAATGATTGAACTGAAGAATTCAACAGAGAGCTTAATAGAAGTCTTGAATAAGCAAAAGTATCATCAAAATAAATAATATATGTATAATGAAGTCCCAGAAAGAGAATAGAGACACAAAGGTTTAAAGCTTATTTAAAGAAATAATGGCTGAGAACTTCTTAAACTAGAGGAGATTTTTGAACACCTAACTTCATGAAGTTAATAGGTCACCTTAAATTTTGAAACCAAAACCTTTTTCTCCAAGACACATAATAATAATAAAACTGTCTGACTAAAGAAAAAACATTTTAAAAGCAGCAAGAGAAAAACAAATTCTCATAGAAGGAAACCCCAATGAGGTTACCAGCAGATTTCTCAGAAGAAGTCTGGAAGAAAAATGACATTATGTATTCCAAGAACTAAAGAGATTGCCAACTAAAAATATTTTACCAAAGTTGTCCTTCAGAATTAAAAAAAGAAATAAAGACTTTACCTAATAAGCAAAAGCTAAGGGAATCCATCTCTACTAACCTGCCTTAAAAGAAATGTTAAAATAAGTTCTTCAAGCTGAAGCAAAATATCACTAATTAGTACTATGTAAACACATGAAAATATGCAACACTGGTAAAGGTAAGTATATAGTTAGGTTCAGAATACCTTAACTGTAATATGGTGATATGCTAACTACTTAACTCCACAATAAAAGCTAAAGGACAAAAGTATTAAACACAGTATAGCTTAAGTAATTTGTAAATGGATACACAGTAAAAACTATGTAAATGGTGACATCAAAAGCAAATGAGAGAAAAGTAAAAGGGGAGAGTTTGTTTTCAATAAAAATTAAATTGTTATCTGCATAAAATAGACATATGTATGATTATATATAATACATAAAATATATACACTATAATTACACGTATGATTTTTTTCCTCAAGCCTCTTGGGAACTACAAAGAAAAATCTACAATACATACATGAAAGATGAAAAGATGAAAGCATACAATATCATGTATCATCATGTTACAAAGGAGAGCAGCAGGGGACTGAGGGTGGGGAAGAACCACAGAACACCCAGAAAACAATGAAAAAGATGGGTTTAGTATGTCTTTAAATGTCAAAAATGATCTAAATATAAATGAATTGAATTCTCCAATCAAAAGATACAAAGTGGCTGGATGGATTTAAAAATAAATAAATAAAATACCCAACTATGTGCCATCTAGAAGACTCACTTCAGCTTAAGGATATATACAGGTTAAAAGTGAAGGGATGGAAAAAGATATTCCATGAAAGTCCAAACCAAAATAAAGTGAGGGTGGCTATCCTTTTATCAGACAAATATACTGTAAATAAGAAACAGTGAAAAGACAAAGTCATTATATAATAATTAAAAGGTCAATTCATGAAGAACATATAACAATTATAAATACATATACACCCAACATTAGAATACCTAAATTTATTTTTATTTATTTTTTTAAAGATTTATTTATTTATTTTTATCCATGCTAGACACAGAGAAAGAGAGAGAGAGGCAGAGACACAGGAGGTAGGAGAAGCAGGCTCCATGCAGGGAGCCCAACACGGGACTCGATTCGAGGACTCCAGGATCGCGCCCTGGGCCAAAGGAAGGTGGCCAGCCGTTGAGCCACCCAGAGATCCCCGAACACCTAAATTTATTAAGCAAATATTAAGAGATCTGAAGGGAGAAATAACAATATAATAATAATAATAATGGACTTCAATAGCCTACTTTCAGCAATGGATAGGTCACACAGACAGAAAATCAACAAAGAAGCACTGGACTTCAACCACTTATTTGTCCAAATGGACCTAACAGACAATTACAGAACATTCTGTCCAATACTAGTAGTAGCATACTCATTCTCCTCAAGCGCACATAAGGCATTATATAAGATAGATCACAGGATAGGTCACAAAACGCCTTGGCAAATTTTTAAAGACTGAAGTAATACTAAATATTTTTTTGACCACAATATTATGAAACTAGAAGCCAATAACAGGAGGAAAGCTGGATAATTCACAGTGTGTGGAGATTAAGCAACACACTCATAAATAATCAATGGATCAAATAAGAAATCAAAAGGGAAATCAAGAAATACCTTTAGTCAAGTGAAAATGGAAGCATACCATATCAAAACTTATGGGATGCTGCAATAGAAGTTCTAATAGGGGAATTTATAAACCCCTACATTAAGAAACCAGAAAGATCACAAATAAACAACCTCACTTTACACCTCAACGAACTGGCAAATAAAGAATAAACTAAGCTCAAACTTAGTAGAAGGAAGTAAATAGAGTTCTGAGCAGAAATAAATGCTATAGAGTCCAGAATAAAAAAAGGATTGATAAAACTAAGAGCTAGTTTTTGAAAAAAAAAAAATGGCAAAAGTAACAAAACGTTAGCTCAACTAAGAAAAAAGAGAGCACTCAAACTCAGAAATGAGTTACAAAGTTACAATCAATTACAATTGATAATAATGAAATACAAAGGAGCATGAGATAGATTGCTATGAAGATATATATACCAACAAAGGGGATACCCTAGATGAAATAGGATATTCCTAGAAACCTAACCTACTAATACCAAATAATAAAGACATAGAAATCTGAATATATCAATTACTAGTAAGATTGAATCAGTAATCAAAAAACCACTCAACATAAAAGAGCCCCAGGAAAATTGCTTCACTGATGGATTCTATCAAACTTTAATTTTTTAAAAGACTTTATTTAGTTATCCATGAGAGACACACACACTGAGAGAGAGAGAGAGGGAGAGAGAGAGAGAGAGGCAGAGACACAGGCAGAGGAAGAAGCAGGCCTCACGCAGGGAGCCTGATGTGGGACTCAATCCCAGGACCCCAGGATCACGCCCTCGGCCAAAGGCAGGCACTAAACCACTGAGCCACTCAGGCATCCCTCTATCAAACTTTTAAATAATCTAGCCAATCTTCTCAAAATCTTCCAAAAAAAGGAAGAACAAGAGACATTCCCAAACATATTTTACATGGCTAGCATTACCCTGATACCAAAACCAGATACAGATACCACAAGAAAAAGTATTACTGATGAATATCAATGAAAAGGTTTTCAACAAAATATTAGCATATCAAATTCAGCAGCCTATTAACTATAATTCAGCATGATCAAGTGAGATTTATGCTTGGGTTACAAGGATAGCTCAAAACACACAAATCGTGGGATGCCTGGGTGGCTCAGTCCTAGACAGAGCCATTAGTTAAGAAAAAAAAGGCTGGTCCAGGTCCCTGCTCTGCTGTGTCGGGTATACTTGGACCCAAGCTCGAGCTTGTAAATAAACCCTCGTGTGTTTGCATCGGTGTAGGCTCCTTGGTGGTTCCTCAGATTCGCAATCTTGGGCACAACATTTGGGGGCTCATCTGGGATCCGAGAAACCCCCAGGACCCCATCTGGAGGGTTTCACGCGTGGTTAAGGCTGGGATCTTCAGGGACAAACCGGACGGCCACCCTGACCAGATGCCCAACATCCTGGCCTGGCAGGACATGATCGAGAATTCCCCTCCTTGGCTAAAACCCTTTTTACCCCCCAAAGCGCACAACTCGGCTGAAGGTAAGGAGAGACCCCGGGACCACCGCGAGACTCTAGGGGCAGGTCTCCAGGCTGCCGCGGGCAAGCCTACCAATCTGGCCAAGGTCTAGGATATGAGGCAGGGTAAGGATGAGAGTCCAGCAGCCTTCTTAGAGCGAGTCATAGAGGCTTTTAGGCAGTACACCCCTATGAACCCAGAAGCCCCGGAAACAAAGGCCGTAATTATGGCTTTTGTTAACCAGGCCGCTCCAGACATTAAAAAGAAATTGCAAAGAGTAGAGAGGCTGGGAGAGAAGAGCTTGCAGGACTTAGTGATAGTGGCAGAACGAGTCTATAATAATAGAGAAAGTCCGGAAGAACAACAAACCAAACTAAGTGACCGGCAGACCCAAAACCTGGCCAAGATCCTGCTGGCCACAACCATGGACGACCCACAGGAAAGACGGAGGCACCTCAAGAAGCTGGCTTCAGGGACAGGTAAGGAGGATGGCCCTGGTCCCCCTCGGGAGCGCCCTAAGCTGAACAAAAACCAATGTGCTTATTGAGAAGAAGAGGGCCACTGGGTAAAAAGCTGCCCTAACAAAAGATCTAAGGCCCCTGCCAAGATCTTGAAAATGGAGGACCTGGCCGATTAGGGGAGTCGGGGTTCGGCACCCCTCCCCGAGCCCAGGGTAACTCTTAAAGTGGAGGGGCAACCTGTTGAATTCCTAGTGGACACTGGGGCACAACATTCAGTTTTATTACAACCCCAAGGGAAATTGGCAAACAAGACTTCATGGGTGCAAGGGGCCACGGGCACCAAACAGTACTCATGGACTACCCGAAGAACTGTGGATCTTGGCATGGGCCAGGTATCCCACTCCTTCATGGTCATCCCTGAGTGTCCCTACCCATTGTTAGGTCGGGATTTGCTCACCAAGATGGGGGCACAAATTTGCTTCCATCGCGAAGGGGCAAAAATCCTAAACAAGGAGGGGCACCCGATTCAGGTGCTTCTCTTGAGTTCAGAAGACAAATATTGTCTCCACCAAACGCCCTCAGCCCCAATGACTGACATTGACCATTGACTGCAGGAATTTCCTCAAGTGTGGGCAGAACCTGGGGGAATTGGGCTGGCCTGGCACTGACCGGCCATAACTAAAGCCGGGGGCCAACCATGTCAGGTTCCGCCAGTACCCCATGCCTCTCGTTTCCCTAACACAGACCGGGACCCCCCCTCTGCATGACTGTCAAGAAATTTTGGCACAGGTCCATGGAATCAGAGCTGATCTCCAGGACCAGCCACTGCAGAATGCGGATGCCACCTGGTACACGGATGGCAGCAGTTTCATCTGAGAAGGAATCGGATGCGGGGGCAGCTGTAACCATGGAAACGGAGACCCGATCTGGGGGCACCGACCCTGCCTGACAGCCCCAACTATACTGATTTACACTGGATCAAACGCTTGCCCATGACCCAGCACTTGCTTGGCTGGTGGAGGGCCGCAGACTCCAGCATCATCCTGCCAGAGGAACTAGGACGGCGAGTTCTATCCAGAATGCATCGGAGTACTCACATGGGAACAAGGAAGATGGAAGACCTCACACGACATGCAAAGATCACTATTAAAGACTCTGGAGCAAAGATGGAGCAGATTGTGGTGAGCTGCCACCCATGCCGGTTAACTAATGCCACCGCCCATGGATCTAACCCAGGCATCCGGCTCCAGGAGGGGTCCTACTGGGAAGTGGACTTCACTGAGGTAAAACCTGGAAAATACGGATACAGGTATTTACTAGTGTTTGTAGATACTTTTTCAGGATGGACAGAGGCATTTCCCACCAAACATGAAACAGCACAGACCGTGACCAAGACATGCTGGAAGACATCTTACCGAGGTATGGTTTTCCTGTTAAGATTGGGTCAGACAGGGATCCCTGGGTGGCGCAGCGGTTTGGCGCCTGCCTTTGGCCCAGGGCGCGATCCTGGAGACCCGGGATCGAATCCCACGTCGGGCTCCTGGTGCATGGAGCCTGCTTCTCCCTCTGCCTGTGTCTCTGCCTCTCTCTCTCTCTGTATGACTATCGTAAATAAATAAAAAAAAATTAAAAAAAAAAAAAAAAAAAAAAAAGATTGGGTCAGACAATGGCCCAGGATTCGTCTCTAAGGTAACACGGGGAGAGGCACTAGTACTTGGGGCAGATTGGAAATTACATTGTGCACATAGGCCCCAGAGCCCAAGACAGGTAGAGAGGATGAACAGAACATTAAAGGAGACCTTAACTAAATTAGCCCTGGAGACTGGCGGGGACTGGGTGACTCCTCCCCTTTGCCCTATATAGGGTGAGGAACTCCCCATATAAGATGGGACTAACTCCCTACGAGATCATGTTCGGTCATCCTCTACCTATTATCCCCAATTTAAAACCTGAGATTCTTGCTGAATTTGATGATCACCAACTTCTTTTCTCCCTCCAAATGTTACAACGAACCCATGAGCAGGTGTGGCCTAAGCTGAGGGCCCTCTACGAGACTGGGCCACCCCCGGACCCCCATCGATATCGGCCAGGTGACTGGGTGTACATGCGGAGATAGCAACACCAGACCCTTCAACCTAGTTGGAAGGGACCCTACATCATGATCCTGACCACTCCCACCGCTCTCAAGGTCGACAGGATTACTCACTCCATGGGTCCACTACACCCACGTGTGGCCAGCTGACCCACACGGTGTTCTCAAGGACTTTGTTCCAGAATGGAAAAGCCAACCGGACAAAGACAATCCCCTAAAGCTAAGACTGTGCCGTTCTCACTTATTTCCCACCTCCAAGACTCCCTAGTCTGAGGTTGTCTTTCAAAATAGAAGGGGATTAGATTTAGTCTTCTTACAACAAAGGGTGTGGGGGGGGTTATGTGCTGCCTTAACGTAGGATGTTCCTTCTTCGCTGGAATGTAAATGAGAGCGAGAACAGCAACAAGGTTGGTTCGAATCCTGGTTTAATCATTCCCCCTGGCTCACTCTGAGAGCAACCTGGACCCATGATTGGGTCCTTCCTTAGGTTCCTCTGAGAGGGGAAAATGTGGAGGCTGAGAAAATTAAGGCCATTCCATTTTAAGTTCAGCGTTATCACAAGTACAGCCATTCCAGGCCCCTGTGAATAAGAGCTGAACTTTACCTTACTTCAGTTACGGGAAGAAAACAGCTTACAGCTTAACATCCTAGAAAGCCCCATATTAGAATAAAAACAGAGCCCAAGCCAAGGGCAGGAAGCCCCTATTAGAATGAGAACAGAGCCCAAGCCAGTGGCAGGAAGCCCCTATTAGAATAAGAACAGAGCTTAAAACTAAGGTGAAACCCACCTCGGGGTCCAGGTCCCTGCTCTGCTGTGTCGGGTATACTTGGACCCAAGCTCGAGCTTGTAAATAAACCTTGCGTGTGTTTGCATCGAAAAAAAGAAATAAAAGGCTTCCAAATAGGAAAATAACAGTAAAATCATCTTTGTTTTTAAATTATATGATCTCTATAAAGAAAATCCTAAAGAAGCCACCAAAAACCAGTTGAAACTAATTAATAAATTTAGCCAAGTTGCAGGATATAAAATTAACATGCAGAAATCAATTGTATTTCTAGACACTAACAACAACTGAAGAAATAATTTCAATTCACTATAGCATCATCAATGAAATGCATAAGAATAAATTTAACCAAGAAAATGAACTGTACAATGAAAATGATAAGACACTGATGAAAGAAATTGAAGAATACACAATCAGAAGATATCCCTTATTCATAATTTGAAAGAATTAATATTGTCAAAATGCCCATACAACACAAAGCCATCTATCTATGGATTCAATGAAATCCTTAATAAGATTCAAATGGCATTGTTTTCACAGAATGTTTTCTTAAAGGTTTTATTTACTCATTTGAGAGAGAGTGAGAGCCAGAGAGATCACAGAGGGAGAAGGAGAAGCAGACTTGCCACTCTATCCCAGGACAGTGGGATCATGACATGAGCCAAAGGCAGACACTTAACTGACTGAACCACCCAAGTGCTCATTTTTTTTCCACAGAATTTGAAAGAGAAATCTTAGTATTTGTAGGGAGCTAGAAATGACTCCTCTCAAGTAGTCAAAGCTATCCTGAGAAATAAGAGCAAAGCCAAAGACACCACATTTTCTGATTCCAAACTATACTACAAAGCTATAGTAATTAAAATAGTATGGTACTGGCATAAAATAGACACATAATCAAATGAAACAGAATTAGGAGCCCAGAAATAGACCCTCACATATAAGGTCAACTAATATTTGACAAAGGAGTCAAATACCCTTAATGGGGAAAAGATAGTCTTTTCAATAAATGGTGTTGGAAAAATTGACTAACCACATGCCAAAGAACAAAATTGGATCTCTATCTTACACAGCTCACTAAAATGAATTAAAGTCTTAAATTTAAGTCCTGAAACCATAAAATTCATAGAAGAAAATACAGGGAAAATGTTCTTTGACATTGTTCTCAGCAGCAATTATCTGAATATGACACCAAAAACACAAGCACCAAAAGCAAAATAAGTGAGACTACATCAAACTGAAAACCTTCTACCCAGCAAAGGAAATGGAAAGGTAATTTGCAGAATGAAACAATATATTGGTAAATCATGTATTTGATAAAAGGTTAATATCCAAAATATAAAGAACTCCTATACTTTAATGGCAAATAAATCCAATAACCAGTTAAAAAATGGGCAGAAGAACTAAATAGACATTTTTCTGAAGAAAATATGCAAATGGCCAAGACCTACATAAAAAGATGCTTAACATCACTAATCATCAGGGAAATCTAATCAAAACCACAATGAGATATCACCTCAAATCTGTTAGAATGACTTATCAAAGAGATGAAATAACAAGTGTTGGTGAGGGTGTGAAGAAAAGGGAAACTTCACAATGATGGTGGGAATGAAAATTGGCATAGCCTCTTTGGAAGTCAGAATGGAGTCCTCCCTCCCAAAAAAGATAGAACTAAATGTCCTCACTACAAAACGAAATGATAACTTTATGATAGAACAGAGGTGTTAGTTAATGCTATGCTGGCAATTATTTTACAGTATAGAAATGTATTAAATCAACACTTTATACATCTTAAACTTATGAAATGTTATGTATCAATTATATCTCAAGAAAGCAGGGGAAGGGGCTGGGAAGACAAAGGAAAAGCAAAGAAAGCATAAAGCATAATTTCTTAATAAGATCTACTATTATCAATTGTTAGAAATATTCATCTTTCCAAAGTAATTTCAAATTTATGGAAAAGTTTCTAGAAAAGACTATGAAATTGTATATGGCCTTCAACTACATTAACTATCTGTTAAGCTTTTCCCCTATGTTTTATTTTATCTCTCCATGTATAATTGAATGTTTTTCTCTGAACCATTGGAGAATAAGTTCACATAGGCATTAGGAGAATAAATGTCCACATAGGACATTTCATTACCCTGATAAATTATTATATATTTCACAAGAAAAAACGTTATTCTCTTCCATAATCATTATGCCATGATCAAAATCAGGAAATTATCACTGAATGTTAATACCATCTAAACTATAGACCTTATTGATATTAAACCAAACTATCCCAGTAACATCTAAATAAAGCAAAGAAAAAAAAAGAAAAGAAAGAAAAGAAAAAGAAAAGAAGAAAGAAAGAAAGAAAGAAAGAAAGAAAGAAAGAAAGAAAGAAAGAAAGAAAGAAAGAAAGAAAAAGAAAATAGTTATTTTGGCCCAGGGTCTGTGGTTCATTTATTGTCATGCCCCTTTATATCTGTTTAATATAGAAAAGTTTCTCAGTTGGTCTGGTTTTTTGGTCTTTCACATCTTTGATGATTTTGAAGAGACAGCCAGTTATTTTGATAGAATGTCCAATAATTGGATTTGTTAACCATTCCTAATGATCAGAATCAGGTGATTCATATATGGCAAAATTATCACAGAAGCAGTTGTGTCCTTTTCAGTGCCTCTTGTCAGGAGGCACTTATCTTAATCCTGTTTATGACAACTCTAGTCACATAGTTGAGGTGGTATCTTGCAGCTGTTTCTATTTTTGCTTTTGGAACTTATAAGCATTTCTTGGGGAGATATTTTCAGACTGTAACTTGTTCCTCATCAAACTTACTGTTAGTTTTAGTATTAATTTAGGATCATTTTCTGAATAAATTAGCGTGTTGATTGCCAAAATGTGAATCATTTCTTCTACATTTATAAGTTATTATTCCACTGGAGGGAGAGACAGTAGGCAGGGAGAGGGAGAGAGAATATATATACACATGCTAACTAGAATTCCATATTTGTTCAAATACTTTTTAATGTTTGGTGTTAGGATAAATAGTCAAAACCTGTATTCCAAATGTACTTGTCTTCACAGTTCCGCTTTCAGTAATGATGTAGAATGTTGTAAAAGATTCCACACCACTATATGTAAGATCTGTAACCTATGCAATCAAATACTTTTAAAGCTCATTAGCAGGCTACTAACACAAAATAGTAAATTTAACTAAATTTCAAAGAAAATAAGACCCCATGAGGGTAGAGAAAGAGCATATAAATGGTGTCTCTATTAAACAGAGCATTTAAGGAAGAAGTAACATATATAAAAGTTAAGCAGGGGGAAAAAAGTAAAAGCTTAATAAATTCTTAAATGTCAAATGTGAGCCTGCCTGGCAACTGAAAATCACCAGGAGGGCAGCCTGGGTGGCTCAGCGGTTTAATGTCACCTTCGGCCCAGGGCCTGATCCTGGAGACAGTGGATCAAGTCCCACGTCAGGCTCCCTGCATGGAGCCTACTTCTCCCTCTGCCTGTGTCTTTCTGCCTCTCTCTGTGTGTCTCTCAAAAATAAATAAAATCTTAAAAAAGAAAAGGAAAATCACCAGGAGTTCCAGATACAATGATTTAGCACCTATTTGACAGTTTTTTAGGAAGCCTCACAAGGAAAATTAGGGACAGAAAAGAGAATGAAGTGGCATGCCTAGTGACACAGACATGCACAAAGTGCTTAGGTGATGTTGGATGATAGGCCAAAACTTCTTTGGTACCTTGAACCTTTGTCTCATGTGAAGTAGGGGGAAGAAAGATTATTGTAGAAGGAGTGACAACAAACCCTCTTCTTGTCTTCTCTCCTCTCACTTGAGGATACATGTAAGCAAATAACTTCCATTGTGTAAAGGTCAGGAACCTTCTTGTACCTATCATTTTCTGATAATGCAATTCAGAGTTCTGCTACCACTGAAGAAAGAGCAAGAAACTCTTATGTCCAAAGTCATCAAAGGGAAAAGTTAAGGAATGCTGAGCAAACATTAGTCCTAGGGTTCAGGTGTGCAAGATATGATGAAGCATGAAGATAGTACAGACAATTTTAGATTCTCACAATGAAACTTTTCATGAGCCAAGGACAAAGCAATGGTAGTCCACCTATGGAAGAGACCTAAGAGGTTGGAGACCCTCTAGAGAGGGTCAGAAAGATGTCAGGATAGGAAGACCTGGAGCTCACCTCGTCGTAAGGACACACAAGTGTAGCAGCCACATTTGTACAACTAACCTTGAAAATTACCCAAAGACTGGCAGAACAAACCTTCTGTAGTTAATCATAGAGTGGAAGCCACATTAAAAGGGTAGGAGAGGCAGATACTAAAACCCCTGGTGAGACTAATCACCAATGGGACATTGCAAGCGTGGAGGAGCCAGAGGATCACTGCAGTGATAAGACCACTCCCCACATTAGATTTTGAAAGCCAGTGATGCTTAGATTCATGAGCTTTTCAATCAGTGGAGATGGGACAGGCTGGGTGGCTCAGCAGTTTGGCGCCGCCTTTAGCCCAGGGCATGATCCTGGTGACCCGGATCAAGTCCCAGGTCGGGCTCCCTGCATGGAGCCTGCTTCTCCCTCTGCCTGTGTCTCTGCCTGTCTCTCTGTGTCTCTCACGAATAAATAAATAAAATCTTAAAAAAAAAAAAAAAAGAATCAGTGGAGATTAACTCTGGACATTTCAAAATCAGCAGGCTTAGCTCCAGGAAAGATGGAGGGCAACAGGAAACTGAGTCCTGACCCTTAGAGAGGCAGCATCATAACTCAGCTGAGATACAGCATAGAAGAAGCAGTTTGAAAATCACTTGAGTTATATGTGAAGGAGAGTTATTTACTCATATCAGGAAAGTGTTTTAGAGGGGCAGAGAATTCAGAAGACTTCACCAAAAACAAAAATACTGACAGGCAACATTTCTTTTTCCCCTTGTCTCAGCCAGATAGTGGGAGACTTGTGTGGAGCAACAGGAACCCCCCTCCATCTGTTACTAGTACTGAGTACTCTTCCCATGTTCCTCTGTGGATCTTCCCCATCCAACCTGCCTTGACACGCCATGAAAGCAGTCCAAATTGGGACCAGTACACTCCAAAGTGCCTCTTGCCAGAGGAAAGGGGAAGATAACCACACTCACCAGTGCAACCAGCAGTCCTAACAGCCTAGTTTCTTAGCTGGCCACTCAGGGAGAGTATGCTGACATTCAGTAAGCCTGCAGCCCTGGAAAATAGACTGAATGCAGATTTCTGGTCTGTAATCAACCCTGCCCACTGATGAAAGCCTCTGAGGGAGACTTACAGGGAAAATACACAGCCATTCGAGGTAAATGCTTCTATAGCAGATAGACTGAGTGCATACAAGCAGCAGACTGCTGATATTGCCTACCTACAAGCTCATGGCAGCTCCAGACAGGCTCCTTAACAGTGCAGGAACCAAACTCTCCCCAATGCAACCATAGTAGGTGAACTGCTGAAAGTAAATGCAGTTTAGCCACAATAGTAGGCAGTCCACACAGGAGATACCATGGAAGTACCTGGTTCTGTGACCAGAAATCACAGTCCTACAGAGCACCACAGGACTTCTTCTTCATAAGACGACTACTTTTAGACCAGGAGATGTAGCTGATTTTTAATACATTGAAACAAATACAGAGAGTTAGTCAAAACAAAAATAGGAATATATCTCAAATTTAAAAAAAAGAAAATCATAGCAAAAGACACAAATGGAACAGAGATCAACAATATGCTTGATAAAGAATTCAAAGTAGTGCTCATAAAGATACTCACTGGACTTGAAAAAGAGTAGATGATCTCACTGAGACCTTCAACAAACTGATAGAAAATGTAATAAAGAGACAGAATTGAAGAACTCAGTGACAAAAAAATACACCAGAGGGAATCAACATCAGATTAGAGAACCCAGAAAAACTTCAGTGATCTGGAAGATAGGGTAATAGCAAGCAACCAAGTTGAACAGAAAAAACTATAAAAAATGAGAATAGGTTAAGGTAACTCAGTGATATCATAAATCATAACATCTGCATTACATAAATCCTTAAAAAAGAAGAGAGGGGGAGAGGGCAGAAGACTTATTTGAAAAATTAATAGCTGAAAACATTTCTAAGTTGGGGAAAGAAATAAACATACAGATCTAGACCTCACAGAGAGCCTTAAATAAGACTAACCAATGGAGGGCCACATCAAGATACATAATAATTAAAATGCCAAAAAGTGATAAATAGAGTCTTAAAAAGCAGCAAAGAGGAAAAAGGGTAAATAGAAAAATCTCTATAAGACTATGAGCTAATTTTTCAGCAGAAAATTTATGGGCCAGAAGAGAGTGGCATGATATATCCAAAGCATTGAAAAGTTTAAACAACAACAACAACAAAACCCAAATCCAAATATTCTACCTAGCAAGACTATCCTTCAGAACAGAAGGAGAAATAAAGAGTTTCCCAGAAAACACAAAGTTTAAAAAGTTCATCACCACTAAACCACTCTTACAAGATATGTTACAGGGCATTATTTGAGTGAAAAGGCCATAACTATGAGAAAATAATGCAAGAGAAAACTTTGCTGGCAAATGCAAACATATAGTAAAGGTAGTAGATTAACCATTTATAAAACCAGTATGTAACCAGGTTAGTTATAAAAAAGCAGCAAAATTAATTATATCTATAAATATCAGTCAAGAGATCACAAAATAAAAGGACGTAGACTAGGACATTATAGACATAAAATGTGGGATGGGGGAGTAAAATTTAATGCTTTTAGCATGTAAACTTAAGCAACCATCAAATTAATATAGACTGCAATACACAAAGAATGTTATCTATGAACCTAATGGTAACAAATCAAAAATCTGTACTAGATACACAAAAAGAAAGAAATCAAATATAACATTAAAGAAAGCCATCAAGCCACAAACCAAGAGTAAGGGAAGAAAGGAACAAGGAAGAACTACAAAATAACCAGAAAACAATAAATAAAAACAGCAATTGGTACATATCTCTCAATAATCATTTTAAACATAAATGGACTAATGCTTCAATTTAAAAAATAGGATGACTGAAAAAATTAAAAAACATGATCCATCTATATGCTATCTATAGGAGACTCACTTTAGATGTAAAGACATGCAGGTTGAAAGTAAATAGATGGGAAAATATTTACCATGCAGCTGGAAGAGATACTGGGATAGCAATACTTATATCAGGCAAAATAGACTTTAAAACAAAGAGGCAAAAAAAGGCACTACAGAATGATAAAGGGAGCAGTACAAAAAGAGAATGGAACAATTGGAAATATCTATGCACCTAACATGGGAACACTTAAATACATAAAGTCGATATTAACAGACATAATGGGAGAAATTGGCAACTATACAATTATAGTAGAAGACTTTAACACCTCACCTACATCAATGTATAGATCATACAAAGAATATCAACAAGCTAACAGTAGTTTTGAATGACTCATTAGACTACATGGATCTAACAGATAGATACAGATCATTCTATTCCAAAACAGCAGTATACAATACATTCTTTAAATTGCACATGAAATAGATCATATTGAGCCACATAGATCCAGGATAGATCATGTTAGGCCACAAAACAAAACACGATAAA
This sequence comes from Nyctereutes procyonoides, assembly GCF_905146905.1. NCBI lineage: Eukaryota > Metazoa > Chordata > Mammalia > Carnivora > Canidae > Nyctereutes > Nyctereutes procyonoides. Next base: position 13,115,317 of record NW_026575141.1, on the reverse strand, counting down.
TTCAAGAAGATTGTGGTCAAAAAAGAAGCTTCATATGTTTTCAATGTTATAACACTAGGTATCAATTACAAGAAAATACCTGGAAAGAACACATACATAAAGGCTAAACAACATGCTACTAAACAACAATTGAGATCAACTGAGAAATCAAAGAGGAGATTAAAAAATACAAGGGCTAATTGAAGATGGAAACACAATGGTCTGAAATCTTTGGAATGCAATAAAATCAGTTGTAAGAGGGAAGTTTATATTAATTCAGGCCTACCTCAAAAAACAAGTAAATCTCAAATAAGTAACCTAACCTTACACTTTATAGGAGCTATAAAAAAAAGAACAAAGAATGCCATATATAGAAAACTCAGAGCTAACATACTCAATGTAAAAAAAATTGAGAGCTTTTCTTCTAAGATCAGGAACAAGACAAAGATTTTTTTACTCAACACTTTTACTTAACATAGCACTGAAAGTCCTAACTATACCAATCAGAGAATGAAAAGAACTAAAAGACATTCAGATTGGTAGGGAAGAATAAAACTGTCAGTATTTGCAGATGACATGGTACTATATACAGTAAACCATAACAATTCCACCAAAAAACTATTAGAATTGATAAATGAATTCAGTAAAGGTGCAGGATACAAAGTTAATACAGAAATCTGTTGCATTTCCATACACAAAGAATGAAGTAGCAGAAAGAGAAATTAATAAAGCAAGCCCACTTATAATTGCAACAAAAAGAATAAAATACCTAGGATTAAAAACAGAGAAGAAACTGGTGGTTGCCAGAGGGGTGGCAGTTGGGAGGATGGGTATAGATTAAAGGGATTAAGAGGTACAAACTTCCTGTTATAAATTAAATGTCACAAAGATGAAAAATACAGAATAGGGAATATAATCAGTAAGACTGTAATAATACTGTTTGGTGACAGATGGTAACTACACTTATTGTGGTAAGCACTGAATAATATCTAGAATTATTGAATCATTATGTTATACACCTGCAATTTACATAATACTGTATGTTAACTGTACTTTGGTAAAAAAGGGGGAATACTAAGACTCTTTTTGGATCAGATATGCTTAGCCCATTGATAGCTGAAGTTTCAGCTGGAATAGAAAGGCAAAACATTCCTGTATCCCAAGACTCAAATAATAACAAAGTAGAAACAGTCCACTGTTGGAGAAATTAGAAGTGCTTTATTCTAAAGGAAACTATAACAAAAAGGAAACTTAAATCCAGACCAACTAGTGACTAGATTAATTCAACTCTACCTACAAATAGCCTAAAGAAGAAAAAGTAGGCCTATTTTTTGTGTCAATATTATTTAAATAAGTCTCTACTTTTCATTACAATTTCTAGATTTTATTCCACAATTTGAAGCATAAAATGCCAGAGAGGGTAAAAAGAATCCATTATCAAGTGATAAACCAATCCACAGAACCATACCCAGAAATAGCTCAGATATTCAAATCATCACTTTTATTAGTTATAGAGAGATAGAGAGAGTAAGCAGTGGGGAAGAGGCAGAGAATCTTAATCAGTCTACACTCTCTGCACAGAGTCCAATGTAGTACTTGATCTCACAACTCTGAGATAATGACCTGAGCGAAAATCAGGAGTTGTTCACTTAACTGACTAAGCCATCCAGGCACTCCCAAAGCGTGACACACTTAAAAACAAACAAACAAACAAACAAAACTATGATTAATATATTAAAAGACACAGTAAGAAAAAAAGGACAATATGCATAAACAGATGGAGAATTTCATCATAGAAACTATAAAAAAACATAAGGAACTTAAAAAAATAGAGTATTAAAAATGAAATATTCCACTGACAGGTTTAGATGTAAAAAAGGACATGTTTCAGTGATCTTAAAGGTAGTTTAATAGAAATTATCCAAATTGAAAGACACAAAGAAAGAAAAAGACAGACAACTAGATAGAGCATTCAAAATCAGTGGGATATTATCAATATTAGAAAGTGAAGAGACTAAGAACAGGCAAAAGAACTATTTTAAGAGATAAAGAGCTCAGCAGTTTTCAAAAATCAATGAAATAGATACATTAAGTCAAAAATAAAAGAAGGTCAATGAAATCCAAAAGGGGTAAACATAAAGGCAATCATGCCTAGGCCTATAATAGTCAAACTGCTGATGACAGAAGATAAGATCTTAGATGCATACTGTGAATCAAGAACAAAGAACATAAACAGAAGTTTTGTGAGACATAATGCCAGCCAGAAGACAATGGCATGATGTCCTTAAAAATAGGAAAAGCAAGTAATAAACCTGACAATCCAGAATTATATACCAAGTGAAAATAGCTCTCAAAAGTGAGCAGAAATTAATATAATTTCAGATTAACAACATCTGAGACAATTACTAAGGGACCTGAATCATGTATAAAGAAAGTTCTACAGGTAGTAGCAGTAGGATATCAGATAGAAATCTAAGCACACACACATACACACACACAAATGAGTTAAAGAAATGGAAAAAGATGAGTATATTTGAAATACAATGTTTTTTATAATTAAACGGTATAAAAATGATATAAGAACATATTAACATCCACTATATGGTTAGTAGCATATACATAAGTAAAATGCATTATAAGAACACCAGGAATGAGTGGGAGATATAAATCAAGGTATATCAGGCTTATTAATGTATAACATCTGAAGCTGCACAGTGATAAGCAAAAGTGAATTTTAGAAAATCTGTAGCAAGTATTAAAAGTAAAACAAAGAGGAGTACTTTATTTCTCCTTCTATTCTGAAAGATATTCTTGCTAGGTAAAGACAGAAAAAGAAAATATAGGACAGAGATAAATATTTTAATTTAGCAATATCATTTTTTAGTTAAACATAAACCTGTTAAACTTTCTCATTCAAAAGCAATAATTACTAGACTTAGAAAAAATATGCTACATAATTATATGCTGTCTACAAGAAACTCACTTTAAAGAGAAAAAAAACACAGGTGAAATGTGAAGTGATGAAAAATATATACCATGCAAGAATTAATCATGAGAAAGTTCAAGTAACTATGTTAACATGATAAAGTTTTGAACAATATAGGCAATGAAAGGCACATTACACAATGACAAAAGCAATCAATGAATTAAAAACAAGTGTCCTGAATATATGTGCACTTAGTGAGAGAGCTTCAAACCTATGAAACAAAAAGTGGTAAATGGAAAGTGGAAATAGGGACAGCTGGGTGGCTCAGAGGTTGAGCATCTGTTTTCAGCTCAGGGCCTGATCCTATAGTCCAGGGATCGAGTCCCATATCAGGTTCCCCCGCATGGAGCCTTTATCTCCCTCTACTTCTATCTCTGCCTCTCTCTGTGTCTCTCATAAATAAATAAATAAAATATTTTTTTAAAGGGAAGTGGAAATCGACACTTCTACATATATAAGTGGAGAATTTAACACTTTTCTCTCAATAACTGATGTAACAGTCAGAAATCTGCAAGGATACGAAATACTTAAGCGACTTTCAAAGTACCATAACTGATATAGGCAATTATATAAAATATAAACAAAGGCAAGTTCTGCACAAATGCATATATAATAGTTACTATAATAGATCATATTCTTAGACATAAGATACATCTAAATGCTATGTGATCAGATATGATGCAATGTATGTTCTCTGACTATAACAGAATTAAACTAGGAATTAGTAAGGAATGAGAATGTGGAAAATATCCAGATATATGCAAATTAAACAACATAGTTTTAAAAACAGATTTTATTTATTTGAGAGAGAGAGAGAGAGAGAGAATGCACAAGAATGGGGAGGAGAAGGAGCAGAGGAGAAATAGACTCCCCACTGAGCAGGGAAACCAAGTGGAAGCTCTATCCCAGGACCCTGGGATTATGACCTGAGCAGAAGGCAGATGCTTAATCAACTCAGCCACCCAGGCATCCCTGAACAACAAATTTAAATAATCTATGAGACAAAAAAGAAATGGCGGGGGAAAACAGGAAAATACTTTGAACTAAGCAAAAATAAAATACATACATAAAATTATTTTGATTAAGCTAAAGGAATCCTTAGAAGGAAATTAATACCTTTAATCGCTTACATTAAAATTAAAGGCTTAAATTACTTGAGTTTTTATTTGAGGAAACTTTCATTTGAGGACATCAGAAAAAGAAAATGAAATTAAATGCTAAATAAGCAGAATAATGGAAATAGTATTAATAACAGTTGAAATGATTGATTTATAAAACCAAGGAATAGAGAAAATTAATTAAATATATATTAATTCTTGGAAAAGATCAGAAAGATTGAAAACTGTCCACGCTGTCCATATATGAAAGGGAAAAAGGCAAAAAGAAGAAAATAATTACCAGTATTAGATAAAAGAACATATCACCTCAGCTTCTACAGTCATAAAAAAGGTAAGGAAATACTATCAGATAATTTTTTTTACCAATAAATTGGGTAATTTATAATGGATCAATTCCCTGAAAGACACAGAATTCATTCAAGAAAACAAACAAACATGACCATAACTTCCTTCTATCTATTCAAAAATTAAGGTCCCGATTAAAAACCATCCCACAACAAAATTTCCAGATTCATGCGGCTTCAATTATGAATTCTACCAAATATTTAAGTATAAGTAATAGCAATTTTCTAAATAATAGAAGAAAGAAACATGCCCCTACTTGTTTTATGAGGTCAGTATTATTGTTATGCCAAAAACAGACAAAAATTACCAAGAAAGGAAACTAGATAAAATATCTTCATGAAATAGATAAAATTCCTAAAAAAAAAACTTTTAGCAAATCAAATCAATAAGGCATTTTTTTTTCAAAACATATGTAAGTCATGCATTAGTATGCCCATACTAAAGAAGAAAGGGTACATAATCAATCTGGAGAGTCAAACAGGGTATGGAGTCCAAGTCCTGTACTTTTTCAATTTAAATAGTAACTATAATCCGGAAATTGTATGACCATGCAGTTTTTCTAAAACTCATGCTATCTTCATGATGATGATGAGTATGTTAGGATTATTGTGAGAATTAAATAAAACACGGTGTCCTGAACACACTGTCCAGAATATAGTAGGTGTATTTTTTTAATCTATAATTAGACTATAAGCTTACTGAGGTTCTTTTTTTAATTCCCTATATGTTTTAGCACAGTACCTTCTACAACTAACAGTTCTATAGAACAATTGGTTAGCTGAAACAAATTTTTAAAAATTTTTAGAAAAGCAATTCTTAATTGCTTTTTAGTTCATATTGAAAATAATTTTTATACAAATGGAAAACAAATCAGATTCCTGAACATATTAAACATAAACAGAAGGAAACAGAAGGAGATGGGAAAATAAATGATCAACTCAGGAGCATAGGTACATTACCAGAAATTATTTTTTTTAAAGTAGGTGAAGGGAATACAAAATTAAATTTCATACCGGTTCCTTATTAAAATTAAGTAACATTTGTTATAGAATATTGTAAAGGAAAACACCAGACTGGTTATTGAGAAAACGTTTGTTCTGAGCTAAAAAAACAAAGCAAAACAAAAACATGGGGGAAGTAATTATTAGAGAAGCTCAAAAACTTTGATTATATTTTCACTTTAATTATGTTTGAGTAACTTGCATTTATTTTGAAACGAAATAAGTGGGAACTATTTCATCCCTAAGGCTGGTGTTCGACATTCAGAATTACTGCCAGAGGTAAAACCAGCCACTCTTCATGCTGACTTCAATAGATTATCACATAATCCTTACAACTACTCAGTGAAATACAGATTATCATCATTGATTTAGTGATTAGAAAACTGAAGTTCAGAGACATTTAGAAAATATGCCAAGCTCACATAACAACACATGCCAGAAGCAGGACTCAAATTCAAGACTTCATAATCTGTGTTTTTTGTTGATACTGTTCTCCTATAGTTGTCTGCAGTATTTAATTTGATTTAAAACCTTACGAAGTGCTCTCATAGCATTATCTTTAATGCCACAAATCTCGATTATGTATAGTTAGGCTTTTATTACTGCATGGATAACAAAAGTGAGGTCAAGAAAGATTGAGATTGGAGAGAGGCTGGGAAGATGGTAGAGTAGGAGAATCCTAAACTCACCTCATCCCACAGATACAACCAAGAAACACTGACATCACTATAAATAAGCCACAAAATGACCAGAAAACTGGCAGAACAAACTCCACAATGAAAGGCAGAGAAGAGGCTACATTGAAGAGGGTGGGAAGGGTGGAGACATGGAGTGAAACTAAGTGGACAGAGACCATCAGTACAAAGGAGAGACCTGTGAGCACAGAGAAGATAGAGAAACAGACTGTCATCACACCAGGGAGCCCGCATGGGGAGGGTGAATCCCTATAATATCTGGCTTTGACAACTAGAGGGGCTGAAACTTTTGAGTTCTTACATTAGTGAGACTTAAAGTCTGGAATTTTAAAAATCAATGGGGTCAGATCTGGTCAAGACTGAAGGGCAATAGGAGCAGAGTCCCCACCCTTAAGAAGATAGCACAACATAAAGCCCAGCAGCAGTTTAAAAACACCTAAGGGATACAGGAGGGAGAATTATTTGCCAATCTCAGAGTGTGTCCTGGAGAGGAAGAAATCTCTAGGGGACTCCTCTGGGAGCAAAGGAGCTGGCACAGGCCATTTCCCTTACCTGCCCCTTAGCTTCAACACACAGCCACCTGTGGGAGACAGCTGGACAAGAATAGGGCATTCACTCCCTAAGTTGTTTACACCAAGTCCTGCCCACCAGGCATCTGTGGATCCATCCTTTCCAGTCATGCTTGCCCCAGTATAGGAGCTTCAGGTCCATCCCCCAGAAGACTAGCACAAATCCTGTCAACACCACATCTCCCAGTCCACATATTTTGCAAGACCTTGTTTGCAGCAACAATGGCAGCAGTCCCTCTCCCTCAGAAGACCTGCATGTACATTATTAAAATTGCATGCCCCACTCCAATTGACCTGGTCCTGGTGGCAGCATATCCCCTCTCACCTGTGCAAAACTTTTGGGTACTGTACACTCTGACTGGAGCCCATTCACACTAGGGCCACAAACCTGGCAGTGTGCAAGCAGCTCTGACAGTGGCCAACATCAAAGTGACTCCTGCCCTGAGGAGAGGGGAAGATAACCACACACACCAGTCAGACTAGGCCCCAGCAGTGTGGGCTAGGGGCAGGAAGTTGGTCTGATTGCAGGCCCTGCCCACCAGCAGAAATACTTCTAAGAGGTCAACACAGGGAAAACACCCTGAAGCATGGGGCTACTGTGTCTCTGGAAAATACCTAGTCTGACCAAACTCAGCCCAAGGCAACCTGAGACTGGATCATTAACACCACAGGAACCAGATATTGCCCACAACCGTCAAAGAGAGCCCTTGCAAATGCCTGGACTGAAGGAAAAAAGTTACTCAGCTAAAATAGCAGGAAACACGTAACACCATAGGAGACATCTTAGAAATGCCAGGTTCTGATGAACAGGGGACATTATATGGCAAGGCATGATACTTTCTCCTAAGGCCATTACATTCAGGAGACATAGCTGACTTGCCTAACATACAGAAACACACAGAGTCAGACAAAATGAGACAGAAGAATATGTCCCAAATAAAAAACAGGACAAAAACCACATTAAGAAATCTCAGGGAAATATATAAGTAAAATGCCTGATACAGAATTTAAAGTAATAATCATAAAGATACTCACTGCACTTGAGAAAAGAGTGGAGGACATCAGTGAGAGCTTTAACAAAGAGATTAAATAGAACCAGAGACGAAGAACATGATACATGGAGTTAAAATATGCTAGATAGAATAAAGAGCAGACTATAGGAAGCAGAAGAACAAATTGGTGACCCAGAGGATAGAGTTATGGAAAGAGCAGGTGAGGCAGAAAACAAACAAACAAACAAACAAACAACAAAATGAGAATAGACTTAGAGAACTCAGTGTCACTATCAAGTGCAATAATACTTAGATTATACAGATCTTAGGAGAAAGAAAAGGGGACAGAGAATTTATTTGAAGGAATAGTTGAAAACTTCCCTAGGATAGGAAAGGAAACAGAAATCCAGATACAGAAGGCACAAAAATCCCCTAAAAAATGAACCCAAGGAAATTCACATCAGGACATCAAAGTGGCAAAAAGTAGCAAGAAAGATATGACTTTAAAAGTAGCAAGAGGAAAGAAGGCAGTTACATACAAGGGAAACCCCATAAGTCTATCAGTGTTTTTTCAGCAGAAATTTTGCTCTCCACAAGAATGTCACAGGATGTATTCAATGTGCTGAAAGGGAAAAATCACAGCCAAGAATACCCTATACAGTAAGCCTATCATCATTCAGAATAGAAGACATAAAAGTTTCCCAAACAAAAGTTAAAGGAATTCATGACCACTAAACCAGCCCTATAACAAATATTAAAAGAGACTTCTGGGAACGCTACTCCTTCTGAGTAGAAAAGAGAGAACATAAGAAAAAAAAATAGGGAAAGAAGGAAGCACAGCAGCAATAAAAATAAGGATATCTCTAAAAATCAGTCAAGGGACTACAAAACAAAGGGACATAAAGTATGACACCATATACCTAAAACATGGGGGAAGTAGAGTAAAGAATGAGTTCAAACTTAAGTGACCATTGATTTAATATAGACTGCTATATGTAAAAGCTGTTATATACAAACCTAATGGTAACCACAAATCGAAAACCAGTAAGAGATAGGCAAAAATAAAGGAAGGAGTCCAAGTATATCACTAGAGAAATCAGAAAACCACAAGAGAAAGAGCAAGGGAATAAAGGATCAAAGATCAGAGGAGAACTACAAAAACAACCATAAAACAAGTAACAAAATGACAATGAATACATAATTATTAAGTTACTTAGAATGTAAAGGGACTAAACACTCCAAGCAAAAATCATGGATAAAGAAACAAGACTTATCTATATGCTGCCTACAAAAGACTCATTTTAGACCTAAAGACACATGCAGATAGAAAGTGAAGGGGTAGAAAAAAACTTTATCATGCAAACAGATGTGAAAACAAAGCTGGGGAAGCAATACTTATATCAAATAGATTTTATTTTATTTTATTTTATTTTTTTAAATCTTTTTTAAAGATTTATTTATTTATTTATTTATTTATTTATTTATTTATTTATGATAGACATAGAGAGAGGCAGAGACAAAGGAGGAGGGAGAAGCAGGCTCCCTGCTGGGAGCCTGACGTGGAACTCGATCCCGGGACTCCAGGATCATGCCTTGGGCCAAAGGCAGGCGCCAAACAGCTGAGCCACCCAGGGATCCCCTCAAATAGATTTTAAAACAAAGACTATAATGACAAGAGACATAATATGACCATAAAGGGGACAATCCAACAGAAAGATATAATAATTATAAATATTATCCATCCAATGTGGGAGCATCCAAATAGCTAGTTAATAACAAACATAAAGGAAATTATTGATAGTAGCACAGTAATAGAAGGAGACTCTAACATACCACTTACATCAATTATTAGACCACCCAAACAGAGAATTAACAGTGGCTTTTATTACACACTAGACTAGATTTATTTATTTAATTTATTTATTTATCTTAATGATTTTATTTATTTATTCATGAGAGACACACAGAGAGAGGCAGAGACATAGGCAGAGGGAAAAGCAGACTACTTGATGGGATCCTGATTCGGTACTTCATCCCCCAACCTACCTCCCTTCTATCATTTTGTTTCCTATGGTTAAGAGCCTCTTATGCTTTGCCTCCCTCTATTTTTTTTAATTTTTCTTTCCCTTCCCCCATGTTCATCTGTTCTGTTTCTTAAATTCTACATATGAGTAGAATATGGTATTTGTATTTCTCTGACTTATGCTTAGCATATATGCTTAGCATAATACCTTCTTCTTCCATCCACATTGCTGCAAATGGCAAGTTTTCATTCTTTTTGATGGCTGAGTAATAGTCTATTGTGCACACACGCACATGTTTGTGTGTGTGTGTGTGCAAGCATGTGTGTGTGCATATTTTATCTTATTTATCCACTCATCTGTTGATGAATATTTGGATTCTTTCCATATCTTGGCTATTGTGGACATTGTTGCTCTAAGCACTGGGGTGCTTGTGCTGCTTCAAATCACTATTTTTGCATCCTTTGGATAAATATCTAGAATTGAAATTGCTGGGTTGATTGTGGTGTAGTTCTATTTTTAACTTTTTTTTTAAGTTTTTTTAAATTTATTTATGAGAGAGAGAGAGAGAGAGGCAGAGACATAGGCAGAAGGAGAAGCAGGCTCCATGCACCGGGAGCCCGACATGGGACTCGATCCCGGGTCTCCAGGATCTCGCCGTAGGCCAAAGGCAGGCGCTAAACTGCTGCACCACCCAGGGATCCCTATTTTTAACTTTTTGAGGAGTCCCCATATTGTTTTCCAGAGTGGCTGTACCAGTTTGCATTCTGACCAACAGTGTAAGAGGGTTCCCCTTTCTCCACATCCTCACCAATATCTGTTGCTTCCTGAGTTGTTAATTTTAACCTTTCTGACTGATATGAGGTGTTGTTACTTCATTGTGGTTTTGATTTGTATTTCCCTGTGACAAATGGTGTGGAGCATTTTTTCATGTGTTTGTTGACCATTTGTATCATTTGGAGAAATGTCTGTCCATGTCTTCTGCCCACTGCTTGACTAGATTTTTGGGTTTCTGGGTGTTGAGTTTGATAAGTTCTTTATAGACTAGATACTAGCCCTTTATCTGATATGTCATTTGCAAATATCTTCTCCCCTTCTGAAGTTGCCTTTTAGTTTTGTTGGTTGTTTCCTTTGCTGTGCAAATACTTTTTATCCTGATGAAGTCCCAATAGTTTTTGCTCTTGTTTCCCTTGCCTCCAGAGACATGTTTAGCAAGAAGTTCTGCAGCCAAAGTCAAAGAGGTTGCTGCCTGTATTCTACTTTAAAATTTTGATGGTTTTCTGTCTCACAATTAGATCTTTCACCCATTTTGAGTTTTTGTTTATCATGTATCTTTTCTAACCAGAATGCTATAAAAGGAGAAATGAAGCAGAAGAAAAAATCTGGAAAGAACACAAATACATGTGCTATTAAACAGTGAATGGTCAACCAAGAATTCAAAGAAGAAATAAAAGATTACATGGAGACAAATGAAAATGAAAATGCAATGGTCTACAATTTTTGTGATGCAGCAAAAGCTGTTATAATAGGGAAGTTTATAGTAATATAGGCCTACCTCAAGAAGAATAATATAAAGTAATCTAACCTTATGATTAAAGGTGCTAAAAAAAAAAAAAAGGAACAAACCAAATCCCAAACCGGCAGAAGGAAGGAAATAGTAAAGATTATAGTAGCAATGAAACCATAAGACGGTTCTTTGAAAAGATATAAAAAAAAATATATCTCTAACCAGACTCCAAGATAGAAAGAGACAGATAGACAGAGAGGACTCAGACATAATCAGAAATAAAAGAGGAAAAATAACAACCAATGCCACAGAAATACAAAGGAATGTAAGAGAATATTATGAAAAATTATATGCCAATGAAATGGATAACCTAGAAGAAGTCAATTAATTCCTAGAAACACATAATCAAAATGGTATGGTACTGGCACAAAAAAAGACACATTAAACAATAGAGCAGAATAGAAAACCCAGAAATAAACCCAAAATTATAAGGTCAATTAATCTTCCACAAAGGAGGCAAGCAAAATTAGTGGAGAAAAGACAATATCTTCCATAAATTGTGTTGGGAAAACTATACAGCTACATGCAAAAGTGTGAAAATAGATTACTTTATCACAAAATACACAAAAATGAATTCTAAATTGATTAAGGACCTAAATGTGAAACCTGAAACCATAAAACTCCTAGAAAAGAGCACAGACAGTAATTTCTCTGATATTGGCCATAGCAACATTTTTCTAGGTATGTCTCCTGAGGCAAGGGAAATGAAAGCAAAAATAAACTATTTGGACTATATCTAAATAAAAAGATTCTGGACATTAAAGGAAACAATCAACAAAATTAAAAGACAACCTACTGAGTGGGAGAATATATTTTCAAATGTTACATCTGGTAAAGAGTTAGTATCCAAAATATATAAAGAACATATAAAACTCAACACATGAATAATCAAAAAAACAAATAATCCAGTTAAAAAAAAATGGGCAGGAGACATGAGCAGACATTTCTCCAAAGAAATTGGAGATTTCTTCAACATACAGATTGCCAACAGACACATAAAAATATGCTCAACATCACTCATCATCAAGGAAATGCAAACCAAAAAACCACAATGAGACATCACTTCACACCTCTTAGATTGGCTAAACTAGAACACTCAGGAAACAACAAGGATTGGTAAAGATGTGGAGAAAAAGGAACATTTGTGCACTGTTGATGGGAATGCAGTCTAGGGAAGCCACTATGGAATACAGTATGGAAGTTCCTCAAAAAATAATAAAAAAAAAACCACTATGTAATTGGACTTCTGAGTATTTAGCCAAATAATACGAAAACTCTATCTCAAAGGGATACAAACACTTCTGTTTATTACAGTATCATTTTCAATAGCAAAATTATGGAAGTAATTCAAGTGTCTATTGATAGATGAATGGATAAAGAAGTGATATGTATGTGTGTATACCTATCTATCCATCTATATACACAAACGATGAAATATTATTCAGCCACAAATAGAATAGAATCTTGCCATTTGCAACAACATGAATGAATCTAGACAGCATAAAGCCATGAACAATAAGCCAGTCAGAGAAAGTCAAATACCATATGATTTCACTTGTATGTGTAATTTTAGAAACAAAACAAATGAAAAATCCAAACCAAACCAAACCAAACCCAAACCAGACTGGTAACTATAGAGAAAAAAAAAAAAATACGTGGCTACCAGAGGGAAGGCGGGTTGTGGGATGGGTGAAATAGGTGGTGGGAATTAAGAGTACACTTATCCTGATGAGCACAGAGTAATATGTGGAATTGTTCAATTACTGTATTGTACACCTAAACTAATATAATACTACATGTTAACTACACTGGGATTAAAACCAAAAATAAAGTAAGAGATTGATGCTTTAAGCAACACTCAGTTGGAGAAGTATAAATCAAGCTCAGTTTCTACCTCTTTGACTTCAGCCTGAATAATGACAGAATTGCAGTTGAGAATCTCTCCCTTCCCAAATGCCTTTTATTTGTGAATCACCATAATTTCCTAGTGTCAGATCTTTTATTCTGTTTCTTCTTGGATTTTTTTTTTTTTTTTTTTTTGCTTTAGTTGTCTAGGTAATAGCTATGGAAAGATGGTGCAAGTTCAGTGCAATGTAGAAGAAGACTTCAGGGTGAGAGAATGGAAATGACCAAGCCCAGATATCTCTTCATCTCTACTCCAGACAATGCTCTGGAGTTATTTTATTAAGTCTGATTCTACACTTAATAAAGGGAAATGAGATTATGAGAATGCACTAAAATAATTATTAGGAATGCCAAACACAAATAGAAAACAGTATTAGCAATGTTTATACTGAGGACAAAGATTATTATGAGTCTCTGCTTAATGGGAAATTAAAAGAAATAGAAATTACATATTGATACAGTAAATTACGTCTATATCAATATATTAATATATTGCTATGATTTCATGTCTCTTAAATGTTTTATTTCTTATAACATCTTTGAAAAGTGTTTTATGATAAACAATAACTATGAAATCATAGTAGTATTGAAGACTACCTTAATTTCTACCTATCTAGTAAGACTTCTTATTAAAACGTCACTACCTGAAACTTTAACAGTTGGTTAATCCAGGAAAAGACTAATTCATAGGATGCTGCAGAAGCAGCTATGGCCTTTTCAAAGCCCCAAATCCTTTAAACCTCTTTCCTCCTTCATTTCAGAAACATGAACAGCAAGACACAAATCTCATAGCCAGATTTTTGTAGGGTATTTTTTTCTTGCACAATTTGAGTAACGTATTTCTTACAACAGTCTTTACAATAAGCAAATGCTTGTGGAAAAGTCAAGTGTTAAGGAAGCCATGCAAATTAACCATCTGGAGAGAACAACATTGTCTTGCCTAATATTGAGCTCAACAGATTTATAGACTTATAAAATATCTTCATCCTTTAGCTTTTGCAATATTTTGGGATATATGACCAATTGTTGATTCATCAAATATAAATTAACCTTGAGATGTGGGAAAAATAGTTGAAAAAGCCTTCCTGTTTCCATTTAAGTATCAAGACAGTTATTTTGGGCTAAAATAATAGGCAATGCCTAAAAATATATTTGAGAAAAATATTTTATTTATACTCAATGCATTTTTTAAAGCAATGCCTAAAACCCACTGTCATTCCATTTGGTTGTGTGAACAAACATATTTAAGAGCTTTGCTGGTAGTAATTGTGAGGAAGTTAGACATAATATAAACAAATGAATATTTGTACTTGATGGACAGGGAGCTCATGCATACAAAGGGGCCAAAGAGATCCTATCATGTGGAGAAATCATGGCATTCTTCCTCCCATGGTTTACTGGAAACCAGTCTATGTACTTGTCTGAGAATGTTACACCAAAAGTTAAAAAGGAAAGGACAAAGGGAATAAATTGATGCCCCATCATTTGTTCATAAATATTTAAGATGTTTATTCTGATATTCATGACCTTGCATGTTCTACCTCTATATTTAATGTTTCAACTTGTGCAGCAACAATTCCTATTCATTTATCTTTTACTCTAGTCCTGACACTCACCACTGCTCTATACCATATACCATAAATCCTTTCCTTCCCAGGTGCTTTTGCTCACAGGTTTACCTTTTTCTTATCTATCCCTTTGGCCAAAAAACAATCTGTATTAAATATTTAGTTAGTTTCAAATTTTTATTTAAACTCTAATTAGTTAACACATAGTGTAATATCGGTTTCAGGAGTAAAATTTAGTAATTCATTACTTACTATAACACCCAGTGCTCATCACAAGAGCCCTCCTTGATGCTCATCACTCATTTAGCCCATCCCCCACCCATCTCCCCTCCAGCAACCCTCAGTTTGTTCTCTGTCATGGAGTCTCTTATGGCTTCCCTTTTAATCCTCCTTCTATGTTCATTTGTTCTGTTTCTTAAATTCCTCATATGGGTGAAATAATATGGTATTTGTCTTTCTCTGATTTGTTTAGCATAATATACTCTAGGTCCATCCACTTTGTTGCAAATGGTGAGATTTCATTCTATATTTAAATTTAAAATTTATTGAAGTATGATTTACAAATAAGAAAATACACTCATTTAAAGTGTACAGTTCAATGAATTTTGGCAAATTATCCTTATTTTCTTTTTTTAATTTTTTATTTATTTATGACAGTCAGAGAGAGAGAGAGAGGCAGAGACACAGGCAGAGGGAGAAGCAGGCTCCATGTACCGGGAGCCTGACGTGGGATTCGATCCCGGGTCTCCAGGATCGTGCCCCGGGCCAAAGACAGGCGCCAAACCACCGCACCACCCAGGGATCCTCTTATTTTCAAATATAGAACATATTTGCTAAATTTTACACATAATTCTTACAATCAAATCTTTTAAACCCATACCTCTTCACACAAACTCTGTACCCGAGGCAAAAACTAATCTGCTTTCTGACATTATGAATTGTTTTCTGGAGTTCCTTATAAGTGAATTTTTGTAGGATATACTCTTTTATATCTGACATCTAGTGTTTAGCATCATTTTTTTTTAGATTGATTCATGTGGCTACATGTATTAGTATTACATTCCTATTCATTCCTATTACTCCATTCCTATTATTTATCCCATTGTATAAATACCACTAAACTTTATCTATTATTGGGAATTTGCTTGTTTCCACTTTTTGAATATTCTGATTTTAAGTTTTATGAGTATCATGTACAAGTTCTTACGTGCACAAATGCCTTTTATTTCTCTTTAGCCAAGGCCTGGGAGTAGGATTGATGAGTCCTATGGTAAGTGTATCTGTAGACTTTTGAGATATTGCAAAAATTGTTTCCCCAAGTGGTTGTACTACTTAATCCTATTAGAAATGTAGATTTTCAGTTACTACACATATTCAACTCTTGATATAAACTGTCTTTCTTATTTTAACTATACTAATGGATGTCTAGTAGTACAAGATTGTGGCTTTCATGTACATTTTCCCAATGACTAATAATGCCGAGCATTTTTAAAAATTTTTTTAATAAAGATTTTATTTATTTATTCATGAGAGACACAGAAAGAGGGAGAGACATAGGGAGAGGGAGAAGCAAGATCCCCACAGGGAGCCCAATTCTGGACTCCATCCCCATACCTGGGATCCCACCCTAAGCCAAAGGCAGACACCCAATCACTGGGCCACTCAGGCATGCCTTCATGTGTTTCTTTTTTTTTTTTTTTTAATTTTTATTTATTTATGATAGTCACAGAGAGAGAGAGAGAGAGAGGCAGAGACACAGGCAGAGGGAGAAGCAGGCTCCATGCACCGGGAGCCCGATGTGGGATTCAATCCCGGGTCTCCAGGATCGCGCCCTGGGCCAAAGGCAGGCGCCAAACCGCTGCGCCACCCGGGGATCCCCCTTCATGTGTTTCTTAAAGCAATTTGTATATCATTATGTTTAGTAAAGTTTCTGTTCAAATCATTTATAAATTTTTCTTGAATTGTTTGTATTTTGACTTTGTTTCTTCTTATGGAATCTCTGGCATTGGGTCATCTAGGAATAAAGAGTTTCTCTGCTTCTTTCTACCTACAAGCCTTGTGTATTTTCTCTTTTATTATTTCACTGGCTAGAGAAGTATTAAGAGCAGATAGACTTGACTTTCCCTTTATCTTGGGTGAAAACATTTGGTGTTTCAACATTAAGCATATTAGCTAGTTTGCCACAAATTATTGTTTTGTGTTTATTTTTTATAATCAGTAGGCTGTTTTATTTTGGCAAAACATTTTCTGCATATACTGAAATAATTTTAAGGTTTTTAAAAGCATATTAATACTTTGAATTACACTAATTGTACTGCTAAACTAACTGAATTCCTTGGAATTGCACATTTGTTAAAAATCTTTTAGTTGTACACTTGGTGATGGAATATTTTTTTCATATATTGCTGGATTCAATTTGCTAAAATTTTGCTAAGAATTTTGTTTTTATGCTCATAAAGGATATTGAACTGTGTTTTAAAATTTATTTTTCCAGCTTTATTAAAGTATATTTGATGTAAAGTTGTAAGATATTTAGAATATATACATGATTAATTGATATACATGGTGAGAGAATCTCCCAATCAAATGGATTAACACATCCATCACTTCATATATTTTTTTAAACTAAGTCAGCTGATACAGACATGGTTACCAATCATGGTAACCTTAGCTCATGAAATTTGTTGAGAAATAGTTCCTCCTCTCCTAGTTTTTTGGTGAGCATGCATAGAATAGATATTTCTTTTTTGATAGCATTAAACATTGGATCCATATAGGTCTGGACTTTTCTTTGTTCAAGGTGTTATAC
Organism: Nyctereutes procyonoides; assembly: GCF_905146905.1. Classification (NCBI taxonomy): domain Eukaryota; kingdom Metazoa; phylum Chordata; class Mammalia; order Carnivora; family Canidae; genus Nyctereutes; species Nyctereutes procyonoides. The sequence continues at coordinate 13,097,762 of NW_026575141.1, read as the reverse complement.
TACAAGTTTAATTAGCTTAAAAACACTGAACAGTTTCGAAGTGCTGACAGTTTATTCATAGTAATTTGATCCCAATGATCTCCTATTATGCCTTTAACATGCTAGGATGTGTAGGATCTTTTTTTCTGAACTCTGGGAGATTTTCCTGATATTTCATTTTTTAAAAGATTGTATTTATTTATTCATGACAAACACAAAGACAGAGGCAGAGGCAGAGGGAGAAGTATGCTCCATGCAGGGAGCCCGATGTGTAACTTGATCCCAGGATTGCAGGATCAGGCCCTGAGCTGAAGGCAGACACTCAACCACTGAGCCACCCAGGCATCCCTTTTTTCCTGATATTTCAAAAATAATATTTTGTGTAAATGCACTTTCCTTTTTTCTTTTTATTTTACTAATATCTGTTTATGTAAAAATTATTAACCGTTTCCTTCTACTCAGAGTTTGATTTTTAAAATCATTTTTAAGGTGGAGGTTTAGATTATTATTTTAAAGTTTGTTTTCCATGTAATGCTAAATATTCTTCTAGGCCCTAATTAAAATGCTTTCTTCAAAGCTGGCATTTAGTTCAATATATTTTCCTATTTTTCTTCTAATTTCTCCTTTGACCCATGAGCTATATAAAACAGTGAGACCAAAACAAATGTTGTTTGGAACTCTGAGTAATAAATGGGATAGAAAATAAAGGAAAGTTGGCTTGAATTAGCCTACTTATATCAGCAATGACACTTCTTTAGGAAACTGCATTAATAACTCCTGATCAAAGTTACTAATTTTACTCGATGTAAATTTTACGTATATTTGTATCAGGATTTTTCACCAGGTATTGTTATAGTAAGATAAGTAAGATAGAATCCTTTTTCTGAAAGCAATTTTAGTCTAATAGGGTAAAAATGGCAAATATATGGGATAGTTGTGTACAACAGAAATATTTTAACATTTAACTTTATAGTAATGATATTAATAAAAGTTTAATAACACATCTTATTTAGCCTTACATATCTAAATATCATTTCTATATATATATATATATAATTAATATAAAATTAAGATTTTGTCACTAAGTCTTCAAAAAGTTGAGAAGTATTTGATATTTCCAGCATATCCAAATTCAGACTAGTCACATCTTAAGTGCTCAATAGCCACAAATGTTATCTATTGTATCAAGTACAATATTCTTGAAATATAAAAGTACTAATTTTAGTTTTTACAGGAATGTATCGTGATTGGACAAATTTCATGTCAAAGAAATTAAGTAACTGGCCCATGATCTTTCAGCAAATGACAGATGTGGTTTGAACCAAAAAAATTTAACTCCAAACCTTATGTTTTATGACCCTTGATACATCTACAGTTTCTAGTTTCCTTGCCTCTTATGAACTCACTTTTTAAAATCAATATTTGAAATCATGTAATCAAAATTGATGTGCTTTAGAACTACTGAGCAGAGGGTTGCAGGAAAGAACTTATCTCACTGATGTGAATACAGGGTAAGGACAGGAAAGTAATGATGTTTCTCTTGACATGGTAAGGGGATCAAGTCCTTATTGTTTCAGTTTTCTTCATATTTCAAGTATAAAAGTACATTGCAAGGGTATAATACTGTTTTCTGGCTGTTCTAATCCGGAATCTATTTTACTGCATAGGATTTTTAAAAAAATTGGGAAAATTCTGTTTGGGCAAGTAGGATAATAAACTGGTTGTACTTGGTTAAAATCATTAAGATGAGCTTGCCTTTATACAATTAGATAAAAATTTTTCTTATTGACCAAAAAGCTCAGAGTAGTTTATGGATTTAAGGGCCTTAGACTTCAAGACATTGCTAGGATGGTCTAGACTTATTTTTAAGGTACTAGAGCTATGTCATATTTTCAGGATAAACGTTATGGCCCAAGAAAGAAGTTTTTACATACTATGGGTGTCACATTTGCAAAATCTCATGCTAAAAGAAAAAAAACTGACTTACAGGGTAAATTTAGATTCATTAATCCAGTCATCGATACACATAGTTGCCTCGTGAAGAATATGGTTGGAACTGTGCAGGTCCACATATGCAGATTTTTTTTTTCAATAAATACAGGTCAGTACTATAGATATATTTTCTCTTCCTTATAATTTTCCTAATATTTTATTTTCTCTAGCTTATTTTATCACAAGAATACAGTATATAATACATATAACATACAAATTACGTATTAATCGATTCTTTATATCGTTGGTAAGGCTACTAAGTCAATAGTAGGAAATTAGTAGATTGGTTTTTCAGGAGTTAAAAATTATAAGCAGATGAGGAGGGAGTCAATGTTCCTAACCCCCTATAATTGTTCAAGATTTAAGTGTGTATATGTTTATTTTTTTATTTTTATTTTTTAAAGATTTTTATTTATTTATTCATGAGAGACACACAGAGAGAGGAAGAGAGAGGCAGAGACACGGGTAGAGGGAGAAGCAGGCTCCATGCAGGGAGCCCGACGTGGGACTCGATTCCAGGTCTCCAGGATCAGGCCCTGGGCTGAAGGTGGCGCTAAACCGCTGAGCCACCCGGGCTGCCCTTGTGTATAAGTTTATTAAGCATGACTGACTTGGGTGCTAGAATTGCTTACTGAAAACACAACAGTTCTGATTTCTAACACTGCCTCTGTTTAAATGTCTGATTTTGACAAATCTCTTAACTTCTCAGGGCAGTCTTCAGTCTACAGCCTGAAAACTATGTGCCTATGGCTCATGTTTCAATGAGCACTTGGGGAATAAAACATGTTTCTACTGTAGTCTAATCAGACATATGGGCACAAATAATTGATTCCTCAAAAAACTCCCCTGAGGGGTTTGTTTCTGAGATTTCTGTTTTCTAGCCCTTAGATCTTGCCACACTCCTAAACTATGTGATTTTGGCATGTTTAAAAATTTTTATTAAAAAATATTTTGGGATCCCTGGGTGGTTTCAGCAGTTTAGCGCCTGACTTCAGCCCAGGACGTGATCCTGGAGACCGGGGATTGAGTCCCACGTCGGGCTCCCTGCATGGAGCCTGCTTCTCCCTCTACCTGTGTCTCTGCCTCTCTTTCTCTCTCTGTGTCTCTCATGAATAAAAAAATAAAATATTTTTAAAAGAAGAAAAAAATATTTTAAAACAGCTAAATAAATAGACTGGAAAGCCATATTCCTGGAAGGAAAGATTCAGTATAGCTTATATATATATATGTGCAGACATATAGCTTTATAGATCTAGATTTATAGATATCTGTATATGTATATAAATGATAATTTCATTGACCTATAGTTTGAATTAAATTCTAATTAAAATTTCAGAATTTTTTTTGCTGGCTTTATATTTTTTTAATATAAATTGTTCATAGAACATTTTGTTCTGAGAATTTTGCTCATATAATAAATTTGTTTTGAACTGGTCAGCATTGTGAGATTTGACTGGTTCGTTTTACCTCTAGGTTAGAATAAGAATTTTGGAGAAAAATCCTGTATGAATGGTATCCACTAGCCCTGCCTCCTAAGATACTAGGTAAGGCAGCTGACTAGGAACATCAATTGATCTATTGCAGTTGGTTTACCTCACTTTTGCTATGCAGTTTCTAAACCAGTTTAAATTTGCTAAGAAAACCAAGTTGTATGCTAGAAAGTGTAGGTTTAAGGACCAGTCATTTACATCTCATTTTGAGAACTAAAGAGTTTTGCTAAACTTTAATGTTGAACTTCAGGGGGCCCTGGGTGGCTCAGTAGGTTAAGCATCTGCCTTCAGCTCAGGTCATGGTCCCAAGGTCCTGGGATTGAGCCCCAAGTCTGGCTCCCTGTCAGTAGGGAACCTGCTTCTCCCTTTCTATCTGCTCCTCCTCCCCCTACTTGTACTATTCTCATGCTGTTTCTCCGTCTCCAATAAATCAAATCTTAAAAAAAAAAAAAAAAAAAACTCTGAACTTCAGCATATAAAATCCATCAAAAAATAGTTCAAGAGAAGACAGACATGTTGAAAACGGAGTCTTAGGAAAAATACTGAGAGAAAAGCTATGCAGAAAGCAGGCATAATTTTACAAGTATTAAAGCAGCACATGACTGGGTTCAGAATGCTGTTGTTTGAGGCCATGAAACAGTTACCTGTGCTTGGGCAAATGTAGGTGAAATGAGGTGCAGAATGTGCTTTGCAAGAAGTAATACCTAAGAAGAATAATAAAGATGTGAACATTGAAATGGAGACGAATAAGGAAAGTGAATCTTATCAGAGCTGCTGATTATAGATACAGGTCATGAAACTGCAAAATAGCTTTTACAGGTAGCACCAAAAGCAATTTCACATGGCAGTATTCATTCAGATACATCCAGAATCATCCAAGCTTTTATTTCTATGGTAAAGATAGTCTCTCTGGTAGTACAAAAATATGGTTGGAAATGACTGAATTTGCTAATTTGGTAAATTGCCAATCCCTTCACAAGTGAGGCACCTGTTCTTCTGGGGGAGGTTGGGAGCTTCTATGGAAGACTGACGGTGGTAATCCTGGGAGTTTTATGAGTGGGAGTGACCATGATATCTCCTGATATGGTGACCAAATACTGAGTTTGTTTGCCATGGAGATGAACCAAGGGAGAGAAAGCTACTTAATTAAAGCTGTCCTTCATAGTCCTGCTTCCCAATCAATCATTCCTTCCTTCCTACCTACCTACCCGCCTCACTACCTCAAAAAACAAACAAACAAAATCAAACAAAACAAAAAACAAAAATCCCAAATGAAAAGAAACAAAACACACAAAGCACCAAAATATCTCCTCAGTCATTGTTCTTGGACAACAGTGGACAAACTCCATCTTATGAAGTTTATATTTGAATCAGGGCAGAAATTACACCTAAAAATAGATAAAATTCATACATATGTAAGTTAGTAATAAGTAAAATTTTAAAAGAGACAAGGGTAAAGTGTGGTAGACAGCTATTCCCAAAACAGTCATCAAGGAAGGAGTCTCTCTCTAGTAGAGTGACATTTGACACCTGAATGAAGTAAGGAGAGAGACATCTTACCTGAGGGAAGAAAGCATGAGGCAGAAATTGCATACATGACTTTGTTTATACTACTATCTTAATATCTATGCCGAGAATGTTCTTGTTTCTTCCCTGCTTACCAGTATGATATCTTTCAAATCTGTGATTAAATATTCTTTCTTCTTTGGAATTTTTCCTAATTTCAACCAATCGATAATAGCTGTCACTTGCCAGACTGTACTACAACCTTTTATTAATATGCTTGAATAGCATTTACTTAATCACCAAATAATAAGGTATGGGCTAGAGGTTGGGATGTGAAGAATAGGGGTTCTTGCCCTCCCAAAGCCGGTGAAATCACACTCCCCTCAAAGAACTTAAGCTGAATTTTAATTTTCTATAATCTGTTCCTCCTCTTTTATGAGACTGTAAGCAACTCAAGGAAAGAGACTGGAACTAACTCATGTTAGTATTGCCATATAATTTTAGCAAGCCATGTGTTGCAAAATAGAGCTTAGTCTAAAAGATACTGATATCAATAGAGAATAACACTAATATTCATCCAGTAGTATTAAGAAGTTGTATGTTAGGGGTGGGGGGATCTGGGTAGCTCATTGGTAAAGCTTCTGGCTCTTGATTTCATCTCAGGTCATGCTCTCAGCATCAAGAGATTGAGCCCTGCATCAGGTTCCATGTTGGGTGTGGAGCCTGCTTAAGATTCTCTCTCTTCCTCTCCATTTGCCCCCTTGCCCTACTCCCATGAGCTTTCTAAAAAAAAAAAAGAAAAAAAAAAGAACATGCATGTCAAGGTATAGTTTTAGCTGTGGCTCTAATTGGAAAGTGGTTCTTTCTGATAACAGAAATAAAGTTATTTCCTTTATAGTGAAGAAGATAAACTACACAGCAGAAATTTAACACTGGTACAACTGAGATTCTATATAAAAGACATAAGGTTTAGCATGTAGGAAGCATTTTGAAGAGAATATTGAGGGGATCAAAGCTGCTATGGAAATAAGTTGAAAAAGTCTGTTTCTAGGGATCCCTGGGTGGCGCAGGGGTTTAGCGCCTGCCTTTGGCCCAGGGCGCGATCCTGGAGACCTGGGATCGAGTCCCACGTCGGGCTCCCGGTGCATGGAGCCTGCTTCTCCCTCTGCCTGTGTCTCTGCCTCTCTCTCTCTGTGTGTGTGTGACTATCATAAATAAATACAATTTTTTTAAAAAAAGTCTGTTTCTAAAATCAGCTTTGAAGAAACTACAAGAGTGTAGACCAAGAATACAAACAGAAGGAGCCAAATCCAGAGCAGGGGACTGTAGAACAAGCTTTAAGAAAAAGATTAGCAGCAAGATTGGCACTTTTTCCTTTGTAGGCTTCATTCATTGCACAACAACAGGGAGCAATGTTAACACACAACACTATTCGAATGGGGAATTCTGGGATTGTGTGATGTGGCTGTTACTACTCTTTTTTTTTTCTAAAGATTTTATTTATTTATTCATAGACACACACACACACACACACAGAGAGAGAGAGAGAGGCAGAGACACAGGCAGAGGGAGAAGCAGGCACCATGCAGAGAGTCTGACGTCGGACTTGATCCAGGGTCTCCAGGATCACGCCCTGGGTTGCAGGCAACGCTAAACTGCTGTGCCACTGGGGCTGCCCTGTTACTACTCTTTTTTACCCCAGCACAATCCCAAAGCCTCAAAATCCAGAGCAGAATGTGATTTCTTTCATTGTCACCCAGGCTACAAATTTTCCCCACTGCTTTTGTCAGAACACTTTGTCATTAGTATTGGAATTCTATTTTTTATTCAAATTCATTTTCAAATCTGATGTCTTGTCTTTTCTATGTGATTATTGTAAATGTATATAAATAATGTTTCCATTTTTACTAAATATCACATTAAAGATGGCTTATCCTATTGTCATAAATTGCTAGAGAAAACACTTCCTTGTTTCTATGGAGAAGCTTTGGGGGCTAAAAAAAAAAAAGGGAAAAAATGTGGCATGTTGTTATTTCAACAAAGCTTATTTCTGCCTAGTGTGCTTCATATTATAGGCATTCAATACAGATCATCAACTTACGAAGTTTCAATTTACAATTTTTGACTTTCTTTTGGTGCAGAAGTGATACACATTCAAGAAGGCTGGTTAGGCCTTTCAAGGAATATGGCAGAGTAAGATAATCCTATGCTCACCTCCCAAGGATACAACAAGCTAAATAACCTATAATGGCTAAATGACTGGCCGAATAAATTCCACAACTAAATGTAGAAGGGGGCCACATTGAAGAGGGTAAGAAGGTAAGAGACATGGCCAGTGGTTAAATGAATGCCTAGGACTCTCCATGGAGGGGGTGGGATGCCACTGAAGCAGAAAGGGGAGAGCTCTGCTCTTACAGAGAGAGCATAACAAACACCTCCCATGGAGATACAAAATAGAAGCAGCAGTTTGAAAGGTGCCTGTAGCATACGGGAGGGAGTTATTTACTAATCTCAGAGCTTGTCCCAGGACAGAAATCTCTGGGGAATTCTTCCAGAAACAAGGGAAATGGCAGGTGCGATTTCTCATCCCCACTCACCAGAGTAAACATACAACCAATTAAGGGACTCACTACCTAACTTGGTAGCACTGTCACCCAGCCACACTGCCCCCACCACCCATGCTGTGCTTCTTTGGAACCACTGTGTCCGATACCTTCTTGGCCAGATCCCAAATAGGGTGGTGCCACAGGCCTTGCAGTGTACAAGCAGCCTCTACAGTGCCCAGCACCACTTCCAAGTGACCCTTGCCCTAGGGAGAGGGAAAGATAATCTCTTACACCAGTCAGACTGAGGCCCCAGCAGTGGGCTGGAGGCAGAAAACTGGTCTCACTGCAGGCCATGCCCACTAATGAAAGCTTATCAGAAGACAACACAGAGAAAGCACTCTGTAGTTTGATCCTACTGCATCCCTGGAAAATACCTGGACTGACTCAACTAATCTTAAGAAAGCCTCAGACTGGCCCACTAACACTGTAGGGACCAAGTAGTACCCATAAAGGCAAGAAAGCATTTGTAGACAACTGAGATGGAGGAAAAAGTGACTTAGCACAATAGCAGGGCACATACAACACACACAGGAAACACCTCAGAAGTGCCAGGTTTTGGTGAACAGAAGACATTTCACAGCAGAGCATGACAGGACCTCTTCTTCATAAAGCCATTATTTTCTAGGGCAGGATAAATAGCTGTCTTTCCTAACACAGAGAAACACAAACATTTAGGCAAAATAAGGGGACAGAAGAATATGTTCCAAAGGAAAGAACAGGAGAAAATCACAGCAAGAGATCTAAGCCAAATGGACATAAGTAATATGCCTGATAGAAAATTTAAAGTAATTATCATAAAGATACTCACTGGACTTGAGAAAATAGTGGAGGACATCAGGGAAACCCTTACTAATGAGTTAAAAAAGAGATGAATAACACAATAAGTGAAATTAAAAACACACTATATAGTATAAGTAGTGGACTACATGAAACAGAAAACTGGATCAGTGATTTGGAGGACAGAGTAATGGAAAGCAATGAAGCTGAGCAGGTGAGAGAAAAAATATGCAAAATGAGAAGAGACCTAGGGAGCTCAGTGATTCCATTCAGCATAAAAGCATTCACATTATAGGGATCCCAGAAGAAGAAGAGAAAGAAAAGGAGGCAGAAAATTTAGTTGAAGGAATAATCACTGAAAACTTCCCTAATCTGAGAAAGGAAACAGAAATACACACCCAGGACATTCAGGGATATCCCAACTCAAGGAGGGCAACACAGAAACTTGGTAATTAAGATGGCAAAAAGTAACGATACAGAGATAAATTTAAGAGACAAGAGAAGGGGTGCCTGAGTGGCTCAGTCAGTTAAATGTATGGCTCTTAATTTTGGCTGGGTCATGATCTCAGGGCTGTGGGATCAAGTGCTGCGTCAGACTCTATGCTGGACATGAACCCTGCTTAAGATTCTCTCTCCCTCTCCCTCTCCTCCTTTCCTCCCTCCTGGATTATGCTTTCTCCTCTCTTAAAAAAAGAAAGGAGAGAGAGAGACAGAGAGAGGGAGAGAGAGTAAGAAAGAGAGAGAGAGGAAGAGAGGAAGAAAGAGAGAAAGAGACAAGACAAAAAAAACAGTTCAGGAAAAAATCCATAAATAAGTTTTTCAGAAGATTTTTCAGTGAAACTTTGCAGGCCAGAAGAGAGTGGCCTGATATATTCAAAGATTCAAAGTGCTAAAAGGGAAAAATCTGCAGCTAAAAGTATTCTAACCATCAAGGCTACCATTCAGAATAGAAGGAGGGATATAGAGTTTCCAGACATATAAAAGTTACAGAAATTCACAACCATTAAACCAGTCCTACAAGAAATGTGAAAGTGGACTCTTACAATGGAAAGGAAAGACCATAAAAAAGAGTAAGAAAAGTAGGAAGCACAAAAGCAGTATAAATATATCTATAGACATCAGTCAAGGGACTAGAAATAAAAGCATGTAAGGTATGACACCATATACCTACAATGTGGGGAGGAGAAAAGAATGGATTCAAACTAACATGGCCATCAACCTAACATTAACTGCTATATACTGAAGATGTTATATACAAACTAATGGTAACCAATAATCAAAAACCAGTAACAGATATGCAAAAAATAAAGAGAAAGGAATCTAAATGCATCACTAAAGAAAGCCAGCAAACCAAGGGAGAAGAGAATAAAAGAAGAAAGGGATGAAGAAAGACTACAAAAACAACCATTAAACAAGTAACAAAATGGAAATAAATACATATTCATCAACAGTTACTCTGAATGTAAATGGACTAAACATTCCAGTAAAAAAATATAGGTTATGGGAGGGATAAAAAAATATTTATATGCTACCAGTAAGAGATTCATTTCAGAGCTAAAGATACATGCAGATTGACAGTGAGGATGGGAGTGCATGGGTGGTTCAGTCTGTTAAGCATCTGCCTTTGGCTTTGAGCATGATCTCGGTGTCTTGGGATGGAGTCCTACATCAAGCTCTCTGCTCAGCAGGGAGTCTGCTTCTCCTGCTCCTTCTGCCTCTAATTCCCACTCATATTCTCTGTCTCTCTCTCTCACTCAAATAGGTAAATAAAATCTTTTAAAAAAGAAGAAAGAAAAAAAGAAAGTGAAGAGATGGAGAAACGTGGAAAAAAAAAAGGGCTGAGATAGCAATACTTCCATTAGCCAAAATAGACATTAAGCAAACTATAACAGGAAACCAAGAAGGACACTGTATAATCATTAAGGGAACAACCCAACGAGAAGCTAAAATAATTATAAAAAGTTATGCACCCAATATGGGAGCACCCATATACGAAAGCAGTCAAACAAAAAGGAAATAATTGATAGTTATGCAGGAGTACTAGGCAACTGTAACATTTCATTTACCTCATTCATAGACCATCCACACACCAAATCAACAAGGCAACAGTGGCTTTGAAGGACATATTGGAAGAGATGGACTTAACAGATATATTAAGAACATTCCATCTTAAAACAGCAAAATGCATATTCTTCTCAAGTGTACATAAAACATTGTCCAGAACACATCACATATTAGAGCACAAAACAAGTCTGAACAAATTCAACAAGATCGAAGTCATTCTGTGCATCTTTTCTGACCACAACAGTATGAAACTGGAAATCTACCACAAGAAAAAAATATGGAAAGATCACAAATACAGGGAGATTAAGTAACATGCTATGAAACAATAAATGGGTCAATATAAAAATGAGAGGAAATGGAAAAATACTCAGAGACAAATGAAAATGAAAACACCAGAGTTCAAAATCTTTGGGGTGCAGCAAAAGCTATTTTAAGAAGGAAGTTGATAGCAATATAGGCCTACCCTGAAAACCCCCCCCCAAAAAAATCAGATAATCTAACCTTAGACCTAAAGGATCTAGAAAAATAAGAACAAGCAAAACCCAAAACCCATAGATTACAGCATGAAATAGAAGCTAAAACAAACAATAGAACAGACCAATGAAACCAGTTCTTTAAAAAGACCAACAAAATTGTCAAACCTTTAGCCTCATCAAAAAGAAAATGATGCAAATAAACAGAATCACAAATGAAAGAGAATAAACAGTACCACAGAAACAAAAAGGATTGCAAGAAAATATTATGAAAAATTATACATCGACAAATTGAACAACGTAGAAAAAAATCAATAAATTCCTAGAAATATATAACATCCCAAAAGTAAAGCAGAAAAAAATAGAAAAGTTGAACATACTGATTATCAGCAATGAAACTGAATCCATAATCATAAAAACTCCCAACAAACAAAAGTCCAGGGCCAGATAGCTTGACAGGTGAATTTTACCAAACATTTAAAGAAGAGTTAATACCTATTCTTCTCAAACATTTCCAAAAAGTAGAAGACAGAGGGACACTTCCAAATGCATTCTATGAGGCCAAGATTATCCTGATATCAAATAAAGACACTATAAAATAAAAACAACTTACAGGCCAATATTGCTGATGAACATAGATACAAAAATCCTCAGCAGAATATTAGAAACTGAATCCAACAATATATTAAGAGGATCATTCACCACAATCAAGTGGGACTTATTCTCAGGATGCAAGAGTGGTTCAATATTCATAAATCAATTGATATAATACATCATATTGAGAAAAGAAAAGATAAAGACTATATGAGCATTTCAATAGATGAAGAAAAAGCATATGACAAAGTACAACATCCATTTATGATACAAACCCTCAACAAAATAAGTTTAGCGGAAATATACTTCAACATAATAGAGACCATATATGAATAATCCAGTTAATATCATACTTAATGGGGAAAATCTGAGAGCTTTCCTCCCAACATCACAAAGAAGACAAGGAAGTCCATTCCCACCACTTTTTTTCAATAGAGTTCTGGAAGTTGTAGTCACAACTATCAGACAACAAAAAGGAATAAAAGATATCCAGATTGGTAAGAAAGGAGTAAAATATTCAGATGACATGATACTATATACGGAAAACTATAAAAAACTCCAAAAAAAAAAAAACTTCTAGAACTGTTAAATGAATTCAGTAAGATCACAGAATACAAAATCATTGTACAGAAATCCATTACATTTCTATATACTAATAATGAACCAACAGAAATAGAAATTAAGAAAGCAATACTATTTACAATTGCACCAAAAAGAATGAAATGCCTTGTAATGAACAACCAAGGAGTCAAAAGACCCATACTCTGAAAACTATAAAACATAATAAAAGAAATTGAAGAATATACAAATGGAAATATAGTTCATGTTCAGGGATTGGAGGTACAAATATTGTTAAAAAGTCTATACTACCTAAGGCAATCTACACATTTAATGCAATCCCTATCAAAATACTGGCAGCATTTTTCACAGAACCGGAACAATCCTTAGATTTTTATAGAACCCCATAAGATTCCAAATAGTCAAAACAACCTTAAAAAAGAAAAATAGAGGCATCAGAATTCTGCACTTCAAGTTATATTACAAAGATGTAGTCATCAAAACAGTATGATACTGGCACAAAGACATAAATCAATGAAATAAGATAGAAAGCCTAGAAACAAACCCATGACTGTATAGTCAATTCATCTTTGATAAAAGAAGCAAGGATGTGCGATGGGAAAAAGACAGTCTTTTCAACTATTGGTGTTGAGAAAATTGACAGCTACATACAAAAGAGTGAAGCTGGATCACTTTCTTATGCCATACACAAAATAAACTCAAAATGGGTTAAAGACCTAAATGTGAGATGTGAAACCATAAAAATCCCAGAAAAGAGCACAGGCAGTAATTTCCCTGACATAAGCTATAGTGACATTTCTCTAGATAGGTCTCCTAAGGCAAGGGCAATAAAAGCAAAAATAAACTATTGGGACTTCATCAGAATAAAAAGCTTCTGTACAAACAAAGAAACAATCAATAAAACTGAAAGGCAACTTACAGAATGGAAGGAAATATTTGCAAATGACATATCCAAGAAAGGGTTAGTATACAAAGTATATGAAGAACTGCTAGACCTCAACACCTAAAAAAACAATCCAATTTAAAAATGGGCAGAAGACACGAACAGACATTTCTCCAAATAAGACATCCAGATGGTTAAAAGATGCATGAAAAGATATGAAACATTTCTCATCACCAGGGAAATGCAAATCATAATTAAAATAGATATCACTTCACACCTGTCAGTATGGCAAAAACCAAAATCACGAGAAATAACAAGTGTTGGTGAGGATGTGGAGAAAAAGGAATACTCCTGCACTGTCAGGAATGTAAACTGGTACAGCTACTATGGAAGACAGTATGGACCTTCCTTCAAAAGTTACAAATAGAACTACCCTACAATCCAGTAATCACTCTACTGGGTATTTATCCTCAAAATACAAAGACATTAATTCAAAGGATACATGCACCCCTGTTTATTGCAGCATTATTTACAACTGCCAAATTAGGGAAACAGTCCAAGTGTCCGATAGATGAATGGATAGAAAAGATGTGGTGTGTGTGTGTGTGTGTGTGTGTGTGTATGTGTATATGTATATGTACACATATATATGTATATGTATATATACATACATACACAATGGAATATTACTTCCAACAACATAAATCTAGTGAGTATAATGCTAAGTGAAAAAAGTCAGTGAGAGAAAGCCAAATACCATATGATTTCACTCTTATGTGGATTTTAAGAAACAAAACAAACGAACAAAGGAAAAAGATACAAAGCAAGAAACAGACTGTTAATTACACAGAACAGACTAGGGTTACCTGAGGGGAGATGATTAGGGGGATAGGTGAAATAGGCGAAGAGGATTACCGAGTATACTGATCATGATGAACACTGTAACAAAGAATTGTTGAATCACTATATTTTGTACACTTGAAACTAATATAACACTATGTTAACTATGCTGGAATAAAAAAAGAAACCTTAAAAGTGATATGCATTCAGTAAATACTGTCCTTAAAATGTTGCATTTTGATGTTTTTCTGAGCTCCCCATATGCAGGAGACTCTTGTGATGCTACGCAGCAACAGCAAGCCACAGTTCCCCATCAGCTTCATGATCACAAGGGTAATCAATAGATACATTTACAACCATTCTGTACACATACAGTCATTCTGATTTTTGCTTTCTATATTCAATTAAATGTATGAGATTTTCAATAGTATCTTATAAAATAGGCTTCATCTTGGATGATTTTGTCCAACCGTAGGCTAGTGTAAGAGTTCTGAGTACATTTAAAGTAGTCTAAGATTATTAAATAAATTTTTGACTTATGATATTTTCAGTTTATAATGGGTTTATCAGGATGTAACCTGTAGGTCAATGAAAATCTGTATTTGAAAATCATTGCACTTCCTAATAGTTAGGGCCAGCATGTACCCCCTGAAAAATCAGCCTGTGTGCTTGTGGTATGCTCTAGGCTTCCTGCTCTCAGGGCCTGATTGCTCCTACCTCCAGTCCAATTAAATGTGGCCATTTTCTCTTGCCACACTTAGGTCACACAAGCTGGAAGTTAGCTCTTGCCTTCGTGAGGAATATCCTTAAATGAAGTAGAGTTTTAGAGCAATATCACAGGAGAGTAGATCGCCTTAGTGCTATTAGTGTCTCTTTGTCTTCATGACCCACTTTCCTGTGCTAGATTATGTCCTCTTAATTGTTGAGTCCATACATCTTGGTGGCTTTCTTCCTAGGCCTTTGAGATTCACTTGTTCTTGGCTATTTCTGTTAGGCTACTTTGAACATCAGTGACTTCTAGTGTCTTGAGTACCCACTCTTATACTTCAATTCTGATTCTTCTTGGGTAATGGATCCTCAATTTAACCACCACTACCAACCTCCAGTCACAAAGATGGCCTTTCCCCACCTTACAGGTCCTTTTTCCTAACCGTGGCTCTCCTGTTAACCTAGCACGCTGAGCACATCAGCTGTTGTCCATGGTCTGGCACCGACAAGGTAATTGTAATCTCAAATTGTTAAATATCTTGGTGTCATCAGTCCTATATAGCTTAAAAAAAAAAAAGCTTTGGATCTTGGAAAAGATGAATAAACAGTAAAGTTATAGAATTTTTGAAGTAAGTATGTTAATAAACTCTCCTCAATAACCATAGATCCATAGATGAAAAGGTGTGTTTATGATGCAGTTTTAGTAAGGAAAACTATAATTTTTATTGAAATAAGAACAAAAAATGTGAAATGTTCACTGTGGGAAAAAATAAAGTCCTGTTATTATATAGACATTGTAATTGTGGTTTTTTTTTTTTCTGTGAAAAACCAAGCATGCTTGTCTATATAAAGAGCTAAGCATGACAGTTAGAGCCAAACACAGTTCTACGATTTCCACATGTATTATTTATTCTATGTAACCAACCCAGTAGGTAGACATGATAATCAGTCCAGTTGCAAAAACGAAGAAGCTACCGCAAAAGAAGTAATATGCTCACATTTGAAGAACTGGCAAGCAACAGAGAGATTTGAATTCAGGCAGTCTAGCTGGCTGCATGATATAGTCTTAACTGCTCATTATATTGTTATTCTTTTGCTAATTAACGTAGGAAAAGCCCAAGAAGGATATGCTCCAAAGCACTAACTGTGTTCATTACTGGAAAGTGGATTGAGAAGTAGGGGAGATATGGGAGGGACTTTACTTTTTACTATATCTAGTCCTGTATTATTTTCATTGATAATTTACTTAAAGAAAGATTAAAGAAAAATCTTTAGTGAGTTCCTTCCCATACCTTTTTTCTTTAATAAAAATTTTTGTTTATATTTATATATTTGACATATATTTAGTTGTGCAACAGCAAAATTCTCAAGTTATTTTACTTGAAATATTTTTTTCTACTTTTCTTATTAGACACTATTGTGAAATTTCACATACTCAACTTTTGAATAACTTTTTGAACATGGTACATTCAAACCATTAATTCCACAGATAAACATATTTTATACATGTTTGTGTATCTACATGACCAAATATGGATTCTCATGTATTGTTCAATGAATGAATCCTGAAGATGAATGATTCCATACAGAAAAATGTAAGAATACACACTGTTTATATATAGCGTAAGTGTCATGAATTAATTCAGTTGATACAAGGGTAAAAAATATTTTCATCTCAAAAACAGAAAATCTTTACCTTCAATAAGTTGCTCAAGGATTTAACTTATGCATGAAATGTACAATTAAAAAAAAACCAAAATGCGGGATCCCTGGGTGGCGCAGCGGTTTAGCGCCTGCCTTTGGCCCAGGGCGCGATCCTGGAGACCCGGGATCGAGTCCCACGTCGGGCTCCCGGTGCATGGAGCCTGCTTCTCCCTCTGCCTGTGTCTCTGCCTCTCTCTCTCTCTGTGTGTGTGACTATCATAAATAAATAAAAAAAAAAATTAAAAAAAAAAACAAAATGCAATTAAAGTGTATACAGAGTGCCTAGAAATATCTTGCTGAAGAGGATACCTAAAACATGAAGTATAATACCTAAAACATGAGGTGTAATTAAGGATATAATATATCTTAACTATCTGAAAATAGAAACACTCATTACAATGTGCAAATATATTGGATGAGAGTCACAGTTCTAGGAGTACATCATGTGTAAAAGGGGGTGGGTAGGTGAATTACCTCTATGAGTCCTTTAAAATAGAGCAAAGAGGGGGGCTACTTTCAACATAAGTTATTATATTCTGTTGGTTGCAAACAATAGAAACTATACGAGCTTGAATGAAAAGAATTTATTATTAGAACAGCAGGTGACAATCCCCACTCGAAGCCATGATAAAAGGCTTTTGAGCAGGCCTCAAAATGTGGTCCACAGCCCAGTGTAAATCCATTAACTATCTCACATTGTCTGCATCTTTCACCAGCTTCTGAAGACATAGAAACTCATCCTTGTCAATGCTGTCCAATACTGTACCCTAGCACCCTGCTATGACCTGAACCTCATAGTATGCCTTCTAAGGAGAAGCACAGAAACACAAATGGCAACTCATAGTACTCCTTCTAAGTAGATGCACAGAAACACAAATGGCAACTCTTTGGCTTCTTTAAGAGTTGCCATTAAGCCTCTGTGAGGCAGTTGCAAGGGTTTCATTGGAATATTGTACACCAAGGGCTTGGCCCAGTCCTAGTTTGTAGAGAGCAGTCCATCCCTGTTATCATTATCCCAAACAGGAATGACCAGCCAGAACCTAGGATTGGGATTTAGGGTGGAGTTATGCGGCCCAGCTTCCTCTAAAAAGACTCATTCTAAAGGTCCAACAGCTACAGATGTTCACCAAAGGCCATCCACTCACTTCTATCTTAATTCTTATTGACCATGATTTGGTTTTGATAGAGTGGATCCTAGGTCTGTGACAAACACAAACCAACAAAAAAGTCACAAGTGCATTGCAAAGACTATTTTCCCCTGTTATTGGAAAATTGTAGCAAACCTGATGCTTTCACCTTTTTAGTGTGTCTTTTTACAAATAATACATTATCCTATGTAATCACAATGTAACCATCCAAATCCAGAAATTACCATTAGTATATGCTGCAAGTAAGCATAAGAAATCATTCAGATTTCATCATCCAATAATACCCTTCATGGCAGAAGAATCTAGTCCAGAGTCATCTAATGCATATGAAGAGTATTTTTCTTTAGTTTCTTTCAATACTAACTCAGTCTTTCCTTGGTGTTTACAATTTTGAGACTTTTGAAGATTACTGACCAGTTATTTTGTATTATGTTCTTCTACTTGGAATTGGCTCATATTCCTCAAGAAGTACATCTTTTAAAGCAGCAAGCTATTTCCATTTATTTAGTTATTGATTGTATTCACTTTGATCACTTAAGATGGTGTCTGCCAGACTTTTTCACTGTAAAGTTATTCTTTTTCTACTTGGAATTAATCAACATTTTGTGAGGAGTAGCTTTGAAACTATATAAATATCCAATTTCTCACTAAACTTCCTATTTTTCCACTTATTTATAGCATCATAGAAAATGGGCTATAATTTTAATGATTAACTATTTTAATATTATTTTGATTTTAAATTGTCCCATATTTGACTTGCGGGAGACACCTCAGGCTAACCCCTATACCCTTTTGACACATCCCAATCACTTTTGGAGCACTTATTTACTTTTTTAACCAAGATGTTCTAGGTTCATCTTTTTTTTTTTTTTTTTCCCTGCCAGAGTCATGTTCCTTGGCACGAAGTAGCACTACACGGAGTCATTCCTTTTGAGGTGAGAAACATGGATTTTTTTCCTGAAAAAAAAATTGTGGAATCAATTTCTGGATGGAATTTAAAACTAAGATGATATAAGTATAGTTTTTCAAAGATAAATCTAAACAAGACTGACTACAATACAATCTAGATTAATTTTAAAGTTCATCTCAGAAACCTCTTTTGGAAAAGTTGTTTTAGTATTCTTCACCTATATATATATCATATCATATCATATCAGTCTTCACCAAGACTTTTGGTGTCTGAGGGCTCTTGACTGACAGTAGCTACTATTTTAGATTTCAGGATCTTAGGGGAAACTGTTGGTCTAAAAGCCATAGACTAATACATAGAAAAAGTGGGGACCGACAAGTGAGAAGATGGCACAGATGTATTTAGTCATTGTCCTATCTCTGATCCAAGCCAAAGAAGCCAGTTTTCTGTTGATGTCATTAAATATGACCTCAAGGCAAAATTGAAAGCAAGGTTAAAAGTAGTATTTATTCTCCTTTCTTGTGACTTGCAGCAAAATCAATAAGTGGCATTGAGTAAAAATTCTCAGTTTAAAAAAGAATCTCAGTCTGAATTATGAATAGAGAAATAGTTATTGACTGGCTTTCTAAAAATAGTGTTATTAAATCTCCCCTTTCCCCAAAAAATAAATGTCTCTTGGGTGTTAGGCAGCTGATTCCAATGCATCATAAATTTGCTAGATAGAAATATTATTTTATAAATTATCCTACAATTAGAAATACTTTACATAAAAATGCTGCAGTCTTGGGGTACCTGGATGGCACAGGCGAGTAAGCATCTGACTCTTGATTTCAGCTCAGGTCATGATCTCGGGGTTAGGAGATCAAGCACCATAACAGGCTCTACACTGAGTATGGAACCTCCTTGGGATTCTCTCTCTCCCTCTACTTCTGCACACACCTTCTCTCTCTCCCTCCCTCTCTTCTTCTCTTAAAAAAATTCTACAGTCTTACTGAGTAATCTATGACCTGTAAAGTTTTCTATAGCTAAAATATATAATCAGGTACTTCATATTCTACATGAGCAACTTTGTGAGACAATACTATTCATCTCATGTCACAGATGTAGAAGTGAATCTCAAAGAGTTTAAGAAACTTAGAAGACTTGGCCATGATCACCAAGCTACTGTTGATAAAGTGGCATCTTCTAATTCCAATGTTTACTTCTGTTATATTTACCTCTACACATTGCTTCCCAACTTTTACCTTTTCCCAGTCTATACTTGCATTTTGTTTGTTTTTGGTCAGTATTAGGTTTACAACAAATTTAAGAAGGTACAGAGATTACCCATATACTCCTTGCTGCCATCCATACCAACCATGCATAGCCTCCTTCATTATCAGCACACTAAGAAAAATGGTACTTTTTTTCTAAACCAAGCATAAACCTACATTGACACATCAAAGTCACCCACAGTCCATAGTTTACCTTAGGATTCACTCTTGGTGTTATATATTTAATAGGTTTGGCTACCAATGATCTTTTACATTTTCTCCTTAGTTTTGTTTTTTTTCCAGAATATCATACAGTTGAAATCAAAGTAAAGTTGACCCTTGAACAATGCTAGAGTTAGGGTCACTGACCTCCTATGCAGTTGAAATCTATGTATAATTTTTAACTCCCTCAAAATATTATTAATAGAATACTATTGACTGGAAGACTTACTTAAAACAAACCATTATTTTACAGATATTCTATATTTTATATTATGTATTCTATTTTACAATAAAGCTAAGGAAATATTGTGAAAATCTTAAAAGTATATAAACAGTACTGTATTTGTCAGAAGAAATTCGTGTATAAGTAGACCCACACAGTTCAAACTTCTGCTGTTCAAGAGTCAACTACAGAGGGGCACCAGGGTAGCTCAGTATTGGTTAAACATCTGACACTTGGTTTCAGCTCAAATCATAAACACAAGGTTATGAGATCAAATCCTATGTTTGGCTTAAGATTCCCTGTCTCCATTTCCCTTTGCCCGTTCCCCTGCTCACACTCCCCATCACTCACTCTCTTTCTCTCAAATAAATAAAATCTTAAAAAATAAAGTCAACTATACATAGCCTTTTCAGATTTTCTTTCACTTAGTAATGTGCATTTAAAGCAATTCTATGTATTTTCATGGCTTGTTAGATCATTTTTTGGAAGCACTGAATAATATTCTATTGGCTGTACTGCAGTTTATTCATCCTTTCACCTACTGAAGGACATCTTGGCTGCTTCCAGGTTTTGTCAATGATAGATAAAGCTGCTTTTTGTGTGTGGGGTTTTGTGTGGACTTAACTTTTCACTCCTTTGGTTAAGTGCCAAGGAACACTCTGATTGGATCGTAAGATATGTTTACTTTTGTGAGAAACTGCCAAACTGCCTTCCAAAGTGGCTAGACCATTTTGCATTCCCACCAGCAATGAATGAGAGTTTCTGTTGCTCCACATCCTCACCATCATTTTGTATTGTCAGTGGTCTGAATTTTAGCCATTCTAATAGGTATAGAATCACTTCTTAAGAAACAGTTTTAACATTTTAGTAGAGCTCAGTCAACTGGATTTGACAATACAGCTAAAAGTTATCATCCAAGTAATATTAAAACATTGATTATTTTTAAAAAAGAAAGTGTGATCTTTTATCTAAGGTAGAATCAGTAGGTTCAAAACGGTTTTATATACAGTATCTCATGGGGCTCTGTAGTCCTATGAAACAAAAATTTCTGCACTGTGAACTTTTACTATAAAAGAGGGGTGAAAGCTATAATATAGAGGGGAAATGGAAAATTAATAATATGATGATTTAGGGGATCCCTGGATGGCTCAGTGGTTTAGTGCCTGCCTTCGGCCGAGGGCGTGGTCCTGGAGGCCCGATATGGAGTCCCACATCAGGCTCCCTGCATGGAAGCTGCTTCTCTCTCTGCCTATGTTTTTGCCTCTCTCTCTCTCTCTCTGTGTCTCTCTCATGAATAAATAAATAAAATCTTTTTAAAAATATGATAATGATTTCTAAAAAGGGTCATTGTGGCAGTCAAGGTTCTATAGATATAGAAAGAGGCTGAGATTGGCTAATCATGAAATTAAATGTTGATAATTTGTTTATTCTAAGTATTGTTTTAGCCTCTGATATGTCAAGCACCATTTCATTTGTTGTAAGGAAGCATTTTAACAGTTCTAAGTCAAGAACCAAGAGGTAACTTAAAAGCCATGTTTTGTATTTTAGAAATTTTAACTAATTGAACAAATAATATAAAATACTCCCATCAAACTGTGAGTTAAAATGTCACATAGAGAGTCTTTGAACACATTAGGCCCAACACAGGAGGGGAACAAAATCTCAAAGCTCTTATTTAATTAAGTGCTATCGTAACAGCATTCCCCAATACTCAGCTAAAAGATGCATTTTCAGCATTCCCTCTTTCTCCAAATTATCTTTTCTACAGAAGCAAGAAAAATGAAAGACATGTTTTCTTAACTACCACATACTGCTCAGAGCACCACAGTTTGTGAATTTTTAAGTGAAAATGGAAATTGTTTTTATTTCTCTGATTTTTATTTGCAAGTTTTATGCCCCAAAACTGTGTGCCTTCTGATCAAAAGTGACAGCTAGAAGTAGCAACTCGTTTAAGAGTGACATATTGTGTAACACTCAGCACATCTCTAGTTTAGAAAATTAAAGAACAAAATACACAAACAGAGGAAAGAGGACTATCATTTATCTTGATTTTTTTCCCTCTACATCCAAGTTTAAATAAAGGTAAACCTATCATGCTGTGACAACAAACATGATTCAAAATAAATAAATGAACAAGGTTAGGAGCCCCTGTATACATTCCTTTACCCCTTTCTTGAATATACCATCTCAATTTTTCTAAACTCTCCCCCACCAAAAATAAAGAAAAAGAAACCAAACACAAGATTAGAGAAAGTAGAAAAAATTCTCAGAGGATTATCTGATTTGTGTTTTCATCTGTAAGACCAAATTGCTTCTAAACTTAATTTCTTTACACAGAGCTACAGAGGCATCATTTAAGTAACTTGAAATTACATCAAATACTGCTGACCTGCTCAGTTTACAGATTAGTTTTATTACATTTGATTTCTTAGTGTATATTGAAATACATCATCCCCTCATTCTTTCGGGAGAGAAAGGGGATTCATCATTCCCTATTTTTTGTTGTATTTTAAATTATTTTTGGGGGGTATATTATATTTCTTAATAAATAAATACATTCAGAAAAATAAATCCTTTATTTTTATCATGGAACATTAAAATAATACAATTTTGTCAGGTACATTTAAAGAGTTATAGCAGGGTATCTAACATTAGCTTCTCCTGAAATAAGTCTCTGAGTTATATATTTGAATATAGGTGGTATTTTAGGGGAGGTAATATCAGAAAGTCAAAGTGATTGATGAGGAAAGTAAAATGCAGAAGGAAAAGTGAATAAAAGGCTGTGTAACTTAGTTGGCCATCACTGTGGCAAGTAGTACTCTCTCACAGTTGCTTCTGAGAGGTCTTACATATCTCAAAACTGTGTATTCAGGTAAGGAAAAGCAAACACATTTTATCATCAGTTTTGTAGCACTTCATTAGCCTTGTAAGTGTTAATCATCCTGGACTTCCTGGGTACATATGCTAGAGCGCTGATGGAGATGCTATACAGTTTCATACACAGAGTGTCAAAGAAAGTATCATGGCATAAAACAAGAAGTATCCAGTGTGTTCTGAGGTAAGGATCTGTTTATTGACTTATGCAATACATCCTTTACTGATATTTGTCAGAGGTTCCATCTGGTATTTGATACACTATAGAAAAGGCTGGAATTATCACATCCATTAGGCCACAGGACCTGATTGACAGAGAAAATTTCACCATAGTCTGGACCTGGAACTATAAAGTAGCTTTTTCCTTTGGACCCCACTTTAGGCTAGGACTCTTCTGAGTCACCTATTAATAATCATTCTGAAAACTATGGCCTGTAGGGCCATATCCAGTAGGGCAAATCCAGTCTGCTACCTTTTCTTTTTTTTAAGATTTTATTTATTTATGAGAGAGAGAGAGAGAGAGAAAGAGGGAGAGAAAGAGGCAGAGACACAGGCAGAGGGGAGAAGCAGGCTCCATGCAGGGAGCCCGACATGGGACTCGATCCTGGGTCTCCAGGATCACATCCTGGGGTGAAGGCGGTGCTAAACCACTGAGCCACTGGGGCTGCCCATACCTTTTCTTTCTAATCAAATTTTATAATAACATAAACCTACCTACTTGTTTCTGTGTTGTCTATGGCTACTTCCCCCCTGCTACAATAGGAAACTTGTGTAGTTCCAGCAGAAGCCATTTTGTCTGCAAACCCTAAAGTATTGACTGTCTTACTCTATATAGAGTATGAAATTTTTTTGCTAACTTCTAGAATAAATTGAAGAGAGGAATAATTTTCTTGTGTGTAGGATGTATTTCCAAAATTAGGGGTAAAATCAAGTAAAGTATCTCATTATGAAAGGTATGTGACACAAGGTGCAACAATTTGTCTTTTATCCTAAAGGGGGATACCCTGGGATGCAATAGACACTGAAATCCTTTACCAATGTAGAGACGCTAAAGTTTATATTCCTATTTTTATTAAATCCTTTACTGACCTTAAGTGTAATATTAAATGCAGATATAAGAGTTGATAATCTCCTTAAAAGATGGTACAGAGGCAACCTGAATCTCAGACTTCATGGAGTTGATGGCTGACTTGATCCTGCCACTCTTTTATCAGTATTTCTATAGTAGTTAACAAATTAGCCAGCTCATAAAACTATCTCTTCCATATTGTTTAAGGACTATAGCTACCACACCATTCTTTTGCATCACTTTACAATCTACTTTGGATGGGAATCTTGGTCATTGTGATGCTGTGCATGCCAGGGGATCTCATCATCTGAGTTATCAAGAACTATGTCACATTGCTGTGTAATCTGTGAGTGATCCAACTCTATAACCCCATCTGAAACGTCTTATCAAGTCTTGAGTTTAAAGACTGAATAAACTGAATTATTCTAAGCTTGGATTCTCTGAAAGCAAGCTGGAATCAAAGATTTCTATGCACATCATTAACTTCAAAGTATGATCCCAAGGAGGAGTGATCAACCAGGATCCTGAGGCAGAGAATGGGGTAAAATAAATACAAAAGAGACATCATTAAACTGGCCACTGCTACAAACAAATGGTGCTTGGTTACACAGTTACATCGGACCTTTTCAGGCTCCTTTTGAAATGTGTCTGGGGCATTAGATTTTTAAAATGTATCACTCATAAGTGAGTATTAAGCCATTTTCACAGGCATATTGTAACATAACTACAATCTCAAAGCAGAACATGTAAAGCTAATGACATGGGCCCAAGGCAAGGGGACATTAGGTTGCACCAGTGTGAAGCCAGTAACCCCAACATTGGCTTGAGGAAGAAAGGAAACAAATATGCCTAATGGGAGATGTCCAATGTATTAGGTATGAATTTTGAATTTGCCTGGTTTGTTTTGATAAAAATGGCTAAAACCACTATAATAGCAACACAGCACATATATTTAAAATTCTAGCCATTGACCTGGCATAGAGAAGAAATATACAATAATGCTACTACAAATAAACTATGGAAAAAATGCAAGAAGTGAGCACTAGGAGCAGATATCAAAAGAAAATCAAAATTATAGAAAGCAATGGAATGTTTTATCTTTTGTAAGAGAAATTACAAAAAAGAAACTGAGTATATATTTTTTCCAAAAATAGCAGACAAATGCTCAACAGGTACATAAAAGGTGTTCAACATCACTAATCATCAGGAAAATGCAAATTCAAGCACCATTAAGATATCACCTCACACTTGTTACACTGGTTATCATCAAAATGATAAGTGATAAACATTGGCAAGGATCTGGAGAAAAAGAAACTCTTGTACACTGTTCATTGAAATGTAACTTGATGTTGCAATGGAAACAAGTAGGGAGCTTCCCAAAAAATTAAAAATGGAAGTACCATATGATCCAGTGATCTCACTTTTAGGTACATTGTCAAAGAAATGTAAACAGGATTTCAAAGAGGTATCTACACTGCCATGTATATTGTACCATTATTCACAGTAAATGAGGTATGGAAATAGTCCATCAATACATAAATGGATAAAGAAGATGTGAGGGTGGCACATCATCAAGATAGCAATATGGATTATTCCTGACCTCAGTACCCCTTACAACTAGACAAACTAGCAACTAATGATAAAAAGACACCACTGAAAAATTCCTAGCAGATAGGGGTAAGGAAGCACCCTATGGACCACAGAGACCGAGAAGGACCACAATAAAGGATAAGAGGATTGGCTATATTCTGACCATAGTACCGCTCCTCCAGGCTGACACAGTGTCACACTAAGAGAGCTCTCCTGGGTCCATGGTTTCTCCAGTGGGAAATAGAGGTCAAGGTGATCATCCAGGTCCCTCAGATTATGGGTCACTTTCTGGGAGGCCCATTAGGGTCTTGCCTTACAGGGAAATAGATGGCAATCTGTGGGGTGTAACTACTGGAGATCAAGTTGTGATGAAGAAGGGGGTGGAATTAGCTTCAATCATCACTCAAATCTTGACATACTGAGTTTCTACTTGTAGACACACCCAAAGAAAAATCCCTAACAATGGCTTTGTGCCCTTCTGTAGAGCTAAGATGGTAACCCCACTGCCCAGGGAAATCAGTGTACAGTTTCTGCAGACCTTGGAGCCTGTTCTACCATTACGTCCAGGCAAGGAAATTAATTCATAGCACTGTTTACTGCTGAGTGGCACCTGAGCCCCACTTGACTAGGAAACCTGTGGCCAGAGAACCTGGAAAGCTATGCGGTCCAAAATTTGAGCTAAGAGCCTGGCCAGCAGCACTGCTCTTTTGCAGAGCTAAAGGACAAGGGAGCTTAGTACACAATTCTGCCTGACTTGGAATCCCAAACAATGAGCCTTGCCTGACTTGGAAAAAATAATCTGTAGTGCCACTAAATCATGAAAATAGGCTTCCCAAGCCCTACCTGATTGATAAACCTAACCAGAGCACCTGGAAAGCTGTGTATCCCATCATGTAGCCTGACAGTAGAATAGAGCAAAGACCACCAGCCAGCAGCTCTGTCAGTCTGTAGAACAAAGCCAGCAGCTCTGTCTGGCCAGGGAGCTCAGTGCACAGTTCGGCATGATTTAGGTCCCCAGAAAACAAGCTAGGTCAGCTTTGGGTTTACTCTTCTACCCTGCCTGGACAGTGAAGCTAATTTACAGGCCTGCCTACTGCTGAATATGGTACCCAGTCCCACCAGACTAAGGAGCCTGAACTGACAATCCAGGCTCTGCAGAGACCATTTACAGCCATTCTCAGGCATAAATCCAAGCCATCAGTGCTATCCAACTATTCCCATTTAGTGGTACCACTTGCCCTGACCTCAAAGCTTCAGCAGTGGCCTCACCAAAATATAGACCCTGAGAGCAAGCCAAAACTGTCCAAGGATGCCACCAGCTTATCCATCCAGAACCCCAAACTGAACTGCTTGGTAAGATTCCACAAAAGCAAGCCTGTAAAGTATGGAAAAAGAGATAATTTACTCAAATGTGTATTACTAATTTATGGAATTAAGGATTATGAAAAATCAGGTAACATGATACAATCAAAATAAACTAATCAAGCTCTAACAATTGACCTCAAAGAAATGGACACCTAAGAACTGTCTCACAGAAATCAATATAATTTTTAATAAGAAAAATGTGAGTGAACTTTAAGAACACAAGCCAGAAGAGAATGGGATAATATATTAATAATATAGAAAAAAACAACAACCCTGTCAACTAAGAATACTATACCTATCAAAACTGCCCTTCAGAAACTGAAGAAGAGATACTCAAGCAAAAGCTAAGGGAGTTCATCACCACTAGAACTGCCTTACAAAAAAAATGCTAAATGCAGTTCTTTAAGCATAAAGTTAGTTAACATCCTAAAAAATGTATGAAGGTATAAAACTTATATGTAATAGTAAATACATAGTCAAAGTCAGATTCTCTAATGTGATAATGGTGGTATGTAATTCAATACAACTTTACGTAAAAAAAATGAATGTATTAAAATTATCATAACTATAATAATTTCTTATTGGATATACAATATAAAAATAGGTATCAAGTGTTGCTGAGGACGTAAAGAAAAAAAACATCATGCACTTTGGTGGGAATGTAAATTTTACAGCTATTATGGAAAATAGTATGAATGTTCCTCACAAAATTTAAAATAGAAATAAAATTACCATAAAATCCAATAATTCCACTACTGGGTAGATCTACCCAAAGAAAATGAAAAGATTAATTCAAAAACATAAATGCACCTCTATGTTTATTTATAATAGCTAAAATATTTAAGCAATCTAAGTGTCCATCAGTAGATACATGGGTAAGGAAAATGGGGTAATATATACAATGAAATATTACACAGCCATAAAAAGGATGGGATTACAACACTTGAGATAATATGGATGGACCTAGAGGGTATTATGCTAAGTGAAGTAAGTCATACTGAGAGAGACAACTACCTTATGATTTTACTCTTAAGTATAATCTAAAAAAATAAAAACCAAAAGCAGAATCATACTGATGGATATAAACTGATATGCCAGAGAGGAGTGGGTGATTGGGAAACATGGAGAAAGAAGAGAGGGACATATAGTCATGGAATGAATAAATCATGGGTATAAAAGGCACAGCATAAGGAACACAGTCAATGAGATTGTAATAGTGATGTCACAGGATAGAGGGTTGCTACACTTGTGGTGAACTTAGCATAATATATAAACTTGTCAAATCATTAAGTTGTACACCTGAAACTAGCATAACATTGTATATAAAATATATTCAAAAATTAGGTAAATTGTAACATTAATAAGCTAACACCTGTTAGTGTGATGGGAGAGAAGTAAAAGTGTGAAGTTTAGGAATGCTATCAAGTTAAATTATTAAAAGCTTAAAATAGAGTGTAATAAACATATTTTATGTAAGACTCATAAAAACTACAAAAGAAAAATCTTTAATAATTAGGTAAAATATTACAATAAAGGAGTCAGAGCAAATCTCTACAAAAAGTCATTAAATTCACAAAAGAAGACAGCAAGATGCAAGGAACATCCATCTACAAAACAGGAGAAAAATGATAAAATGACAATATTCAGCTGTTACCTATCAATAATTACCTTAAACATAAATAAATTCTCTAAAGACAATATGGCTGAATGGATAAAAGAAAAGTTCCAGCAATACGCTGCTTATTAAAGACTGACTAGAACTTTATTTTTTTTTAATTTTTTATTTATTCATGATAGTCACAGAGAGAGAGAGAGAGAGGCAGAGACACAGGCAGAGGGAGAAGCAGGCTCCATGCACCGGAAGCCTGACGTGGGATTCAATCCTGGGTCTCCAGGATCGCGCCCTGGGCCAAAGGCAGGCGCCAAACTGCTGCGCCACCCAGGGATCCCTGACTAGAACTTTAAAGGCAAACTATGAGAGACTCCTAACTCTGGGAAACAAAGGGTTGCAGAAGAGGAGATGGGTGCGAGGGATGAGGTAATTGGGTGACAGGCATTAAGGAGGGCACATGGTGAGATGAGCACTGGGATTACTGAGATTACCAACTATATGTTGTTAAATTGAATTTAAATGAAATATTTAAAAAAATAAAGACACATAGTAAGAGGGTAGAAAAAGATATTTCAAGCAAATGATATCCAAAAGAAAGCCAGTATAGCTCTAATTCTATCAGACAAAATATACTTTGAAAATGATCAGAAGAGACAAAGGTGGTCATTATTAAGGAATTAATCCATCAAGAAAATACAATAGTATGTTTTTATGCACACAGTATTAGACAACATACATATACAAAGCAAATATTAACAGAACAAAAAGCAGAGAACAGCAATACAAGAGTTGGGGACTTCTATTTTTATCTATTTATTTTTAGAAGATTTATTTATTTATTTATTTTAGAGACAGAAAGAAAGCAAAGGGGCAGGGGGAGGAGCAGAGGGAGTGAGAGAGATAATCCTCAAGACAACTCACTGCTGAGTACAGAGCCCAAAGAGGGGCTTGATTCCAGGACCGCAAGATCATGACCTGAACTGGAACCAAGAGTGGGCCATGTAACTGACTGAGCCACTCAGATGCCTGAAGAACTGAGACTTTTAAAACTCACTTTCACAATGGATTGATTATCCACTCAGAGAATTAATAAAGAAAGAGCATATTTGAGTAACAGTACAGACCAAAAGGACCTAATAAACATATACAGAACATCCCATAGAACAGCAGAAATCATACTTCTCAAGCACACACAGAACATTTTCAAGACTAAATCATCTGTTATACCACAAAACAAGTATTATCAAATTTAAGCAGACTGCAATCACACCATGTGGGTTTTCTGACCATAATAATATGAAACTAGAAATCAATAACAGAAAGAAAGCTGAAAAATTCACAAACATATGGGAATTAAACAACATACTTCTTAATAATCAATGGCTCAAAGAAGAAATTAGATAGGACATAAAGTTTCTTGAGACAAATGAAAATGGAAGCACAACATACCAAGTTAATGGTATGCAGCAAAAGCAGCTCTAATAGTGAAGTTTATAGATATAACTGCATATATCAAAAAGAGATCTCTAATAAACCACCTAATTTATATTTAAAGGAAGTGGATAAATAAGAGCAAATGAAGCCCAAAGTTAGCAGAAGGGAGAAAATAATAAAAATCTGAACAGAAATAAATGAAATAAAGCACAGGAAAATAACAAAAACATCAATGAAACTGAGAGCCGGTTGTTTGAAAAGATGAACAAAGCTGATGAATCTTTAGCTAGACTCACCAAGAAAAACAGATACAAAATTATAAATGAAAGAGGAGACATTACAATCGATACCACAGGAAAAAAAAATTGTAAAAGACTATTGTAAACAACTATATGCAACAAGCTGAATAACCTAGAAGAAAGGGAAAACTTCCTAGAAACATACAACCTACCAAGACTGAGTTAGGGAGACAGAAGACATCTGAATAGGCCAGTAAGTCTCCCAAGAAAATGAAACCCTACCTATATAGTTTCACTGGCAAATTCTACCAAATTTCTGAAGAACTAACACCAATCCTTCTCAGATTTTCCCCAAAAAAAATCATTTTAGCAGCTGATAACAAAGCTGTAGAGGGCACTACAAGAAAAATCATAGATCAATAACCCTGATAAATACAGATGCAGAAATTCCCAAAAGAACAACAAACCAAATTCAGCAAAACATTAAAAGAATTACATACCATGATCAAGTAGACTTCATCCCTTGGATGTAAGAATGGTTCAATATAGGGGTGCCTATGTGGCTCAGTTGGTTAAGCACCTACCTTCGGCTCAGGCCATGATCCCAGGATCCTGGGATTGAGTCCTGTGTCAGGCTCCCTGCTAAGTGGAGAATCTGCTCCTTCCTTTCCCTTTCTGCCCTTCTCTGCCTCTCTAGCTGCTCATGCTTTTGTGCTCTCTCTCTCCCTCAAATAAAATCTTTTAAAAATGGTTCAATATAGGCAAATCAATCTGATAACCAATCATCTGATATCCTATCACTCAATCTATCAATCTGATATGTAATATATGTTATATATCATTTGATAAAAAATCATATGATCATCCCAATAAATGCAAAGTGTTGGATAAAATTCAAGATCAATTTATGATAGAAAAAACTTTCAACAAATTAGGTATAGAAGAAATGTATCTCGAGATAATAAAGGCTTTTATTCACACCAAAAAAAATGTGAATTGATGGGTGTATACATATTAATTGCCCAGAAAGTAGTAATCCTTATATAGTATATTAATAAAAATTTTAAAGGTAGTAATGAAAAGTTTAAATTTGTGTAATTTTTCCTTAGAGGAAGCTCTGGTTGTTGTGGAGGTGTGGTATACAAACTTCAAATTGGAAACTCACCATCTTTCAGGGAGCACAGCAAAGGGATTGGAAAAAATAAGATTGTTGAAGACTGAAGAGAGGAACTTCAGAAGACAGAGCCAGAGAACTCCAAATGTAAAACCTACAATTATAAAGTTTCTAGAAGAAAATCTGATGGGATGAAATCTTTTTGATGTTGGTTTAGATAAAGAATTATTAACTATAGTACTCAAAGTATGATCCTTAAAAGAAAAAATAATAAATTTGACTTTACCAAAAAAAGAACTTTCTTCCTTTCAGAGATGGTGCTGAGAATAAAACCCTAAGCCACAGAGTGCGAACAAAAATGGTTAATTACACATCTGATGAAGGACTTGCATCTATAAAATATAAACATCCACAAATTCAAAGACAACAACTGAAAAGAAGAAAAAAAGCACAAGGACGTGAATACTTATGAAAGAATCTATATGAATGGCAAAAATGAAATGATGTTTAACGTTAGTTGTTAGGGAGATTAAAACCATGATGATGCTTCATAATACACCAAATAGGATGCCTATTATTTTTTAAAATATCCAATCTGCAAGATTGTGGTGAAGCTGGAACTCCTATACACTGCTGATGAGAATGTTAAAATGAAACAACTTCATACAAAGAATTGTACATGACTATTTACAGATTTGTAACAGAAAAATGGAAAATTAAGATGTGAATAGATGAACAAATTGTGGTAAGCCACGTGATAAATATCACTAAGCAGAGGAAAAAATGAACTATTAATACTAGAAATTGTATGGATGAATCTCAAGATAATTAAGCTGAGTGAAAGTCCAGACAAAAGAGTACACATTGCATTAGTCTTCTTCTATAAAATTCTAAGAAATGGAAATGAATGTTTATTAGCAAACAGAAGATAAGCCGTTGCTTTGAGATAGCAGAGGATGGAATGGAGAGATGCAGGACATAGGGGTTGCAAATGGACAAGGGGAAAGTCGCAGTGGGGTGTATGTTTCTTAATAGTGGAGATGACTGCAGAGTGTATACAAATATGAAACTTACAAAATTATAAACTTTTTACGTGTTTAGTTTGCTTTATTTCCATAGATTTCAATAAACATGCTTAAAAAGTCACAGGATATAAAAGTAAAGCTGTAAAAATGGAATTTATGTAAGCTGGAAATTCAAAAATATTTCTAGTTTTCTTACTTTAAGAATCTGGTTTGAAGGCTGGAAAGATGGAAGAGTAGGTGGACCCTAAACTCACCTCATCCATGGATACAACTAGATATGACTAACATTGATGTAAATAGCCCCCCCCCCAAAAAAAAAGACCCAAAGACTGGCAGAACAAACTCCACAACTAAAGGTAGAAAAGAGGCCACACTGAAGGTGGTAAGAAGGCTGAAGACTCAGTTTGGGAGCAAAACAGACAGTGGCTGCCCATTGTGGTTAGGAAAATGGGGACATGGACATGAAGAAGGGCAGAAAACAGATGATCCCATTGGGGAGCCTTCATAAGAAAGACAAGTTCTCCTAACATTTGGCCTTGAAAACATGACAGGCTAATCTCATGCATTCTTACAACCAGCAAGACTTAAGCTCTGGAATTTTAATTTTCAGCCAGTTTGGCTCTGGGAGAGCCTAGAGGGTGCAGGAAGCTGAGTACTCACCCTTAAAGAGACAGCAATACAGACAGAAATACCATTTCACTTATATGTGGAGTTTAAGAAACAAAGGAACAAAAGGAAAAAGAGAGAGAGACTAATGAAGAAACAGACAACTATAGAAAACAAACTGAGAGGACGTAAGTGGAGGATGGGTGAAATAGGTCAAGGAGAACAAAAGTAAGAAAGAGTAATGTATACAATTGCCGAATCACTGTATTATACACCTGAAACTCCTAGAACACTGTATGTTAACTATACTGGACCTAAATAAAAAACTTAAAGAATGCAGTATATGTGAAAGTTTAAGAATAAAGAGTAGGAATAAAAACCAAATATGGTTTTGTAGTATCTAAAGACTCATTCTTTCCTTTTTGGTAATAGCATTCTGAATTCTGTGTCAGTAATGGACACCTCCCCATTACTGCAGTCCCAAAGTCTGTCTTCATTAAAGGGGAGGCACATAACCCAAATAGAATTAGCAGTTTCCTTAATTCCCTAGGTATTATATCTCAAGTTAAGAGATGTAAGAGGATGAAATTGTTAGAATTCATTAATCTTGGCAGTAGAGACTTGAAAACAAAAAACAATGAAATAAAACCAAAATTACATAGAAGTTTCTTTAAGTAGAACTCTGAAGCTTTTCTATTTTCCTGTTGTTTCTGGTTCTACAGGCTTTTTTTTTTAATTCTGTGAGTTAGTTACTAATTTATTAGATTATTTTCCTGATAATTTATTTAAAGAAATTTTTGGTTACTTACAGAAAAACAACAAAAACTGTTAAAAGGAAAAAAAATAGGAGTTCAGTTTTAATCATTTTAATTTAATTGGTGTTAATTTTACTGTTTCCTATTAATTATGATTGAAACACGTATTTGTTTCCCTTAATATTTTGATGAATAAAACAAAGCATTTCTTTCTTTCTTTCTTTTTTTTTTTAACAAAGCATTTCTAAGTGACATAATGAAGACTGGTATGGCAGGGAAGAATAAGAGCTTTCAGTCTTCCTAAATTGTTAGGATCTGGGCCAAGGCCATTAAAAGAATTCTCTCAGAGGAAGAGTGAGGCTATTTCTACTACTGCTTTTTATTTTTCATTTGTCTTTTTTGTTGATAATGATAAATGTAAAGAGGTTTCATGTATGTTTACCAATCATTCTTCACTTTGGAACACATTCTTTGTTAGGCTTACCAGAAACAAAGCTAGAGATTTATACAAAATCCATGACCCTTCCTTAATATCTCCTTTGTAATTATCTTCCCTCATTTATACCCTGAATGTTTATTGTTGTACATAGACATTTTATGTTCCCCTTAGTTCTCTATACACACCCTACTTGTGTAACGTTAACTATCTCCAGTCTTTGATAGTTATGTATAACTTTATGACCCCTAACTCTTTCTTTTAGATCTGTTAAGCCCACACACCTGCTTGTTAGATATCTTGCTTTAAGGGAAATATGATTAAAACTGAACTCATCATCTATCCCTACCACACAGCCTCACATCTATCCCTAACTTCAGGTTTACTGAATCCACCAAGTTGCTCAACGCTCTTTTTACATACTTTAACTCAAATAATCACCAAGCACTATAAATACTCTTAATTTATATTTCTGTTACCTGTGGTGATTCACTATTCTATGCACAGTATATTGCCTGAAATATAATGACTCTTCAGTGAATATCTCCTGAATATATTAAGGCATGTTCCAGATGACTACTTCTAGCTTACTTTCAACTTATTAATTTTATTCCTGCCGGTTCCTAGCCTTATTGTAATCTTATTGATATTCCCTACTTTTTTTCAGAGTGATTTTACAAAAACAAAGTTGATCACTCCCTTTTATGAGGCTTGCCAATTCTCTGCCCTTTCCTGGCAGACTCCTTAGTTGGTTTTAGGTGAACATTGTTTCTCTTTCATCTCCAGTTATCTTTACCCTTCTCCATTAAGCCATCTGTACTTATGGAATTTGAGTTTCTTAAATGCTTCATAATTTCTTTTGGCTTCAAAAAACACTGAAGATGATATTTCCCTGATGAAACAATTGTATTTCCTGGAAAACCTTTACCATAATTCACATATCAGATAAATATCAGTATTTTCTGAGGTCTCCTCATTTTCTTCTCCTATAGCCCTCTATATGCCCTTGTGCTTAAATTAAATACCATTTCTAATTAAGAACAAATTCCGTGAGAACAGAGGCTGTGACCATGTTACTCACAGATGCACCATGAGCAGCTAACACAACATCCAATGCATGGTAGACATTTTAAAAAGATTTTACCTATTTTAGAGAGAGAACGAGTGAGTGAGTGAGCACACAAGTAGGGAGGGTCAGAGGGAGAGGGAGAGAGAGAAAAAATCTGAAGCTGACTCCTTATGGACTGATCCCAGGAGATTATGACCTGAGTCAAAAGCAAGAGTAGGACACTTAACCAACTGAGACACCTAGGTGTCCCCATAGATGTTTTAATCTCTGTTGTTAAATAGAAGAAATTACCCAACATTATTTTAAATGTCTCTGTGATTGATAAAAATTAAAAACTGAAATCATTTGAAATCTTTTACATTCTTCAATTTCATATGGTCAAAGTTGTAAAGAGACAGTCTCCCTATTTTAATGATTAAGGTTTATTCAGAAATTTAAGGAGTAAGAGAATTACAAGAATCATAAAAGCAATGCAGTTATTTTGTCAAATTATTTCATAGTGCCTAGGGTTATGACAAGTGTTGAATAGGAAAATAGTGACACAAACTAATGGATGTAGTATTACTCATTCCAGTAGCAACATAAATAGACTTTTTGTCCAAATACAGAGTTATTCTTAATAATATTTTCCCAATGGTACTTAAGTCAAGTGCAGAACGATCTTGGTGAAAGTGATACTGGAGGAAAGGGCTAAAAACTCAATTTCAGTGAACAAAAGAGTCCATACTCAAAATCTTTTGATAGTTAAATCCAAATGAATTATCCAAAGTTCTGAATATAAGTTTTCAGTGGATTTGGTAATTTCTTTTTAAAAACCTAAGAAAAATAACACAACTTTGGATACCACTGTCTTACAAAAAAAATCTGCAACTGTCTTTTCAACAAACCAAAATGTTTAACTTTATTGTGCAATCTTGCCAAATGAAGCACTTCCCTATTGTATTACTGTGATTTTTTTTTTAAAAAAAAGATCTATAATACAAATAATCACATCTTGGAGGATTCTTTCAGCATTAACACAAAATAAGTTATTTCCATTTACTTAAAAGTATTCTTATTCTGGGGAGCAAGCAATATTGAGTTCACTTTGTGCATTTCTGACCTGACAAAAATAATGAAAAACCATAGTAACTAAAATATATAGGCTCCTTGTTTATTTCCTTATTAGAGTTATGAATGCGGAAAGGGAGTTGTTAGATTAGAGAGATTCATAAAGGCATTCTGTCAGTTTTTTTTTTTTGTTTTTGCTTTGAGATATGTGACTTCATCTCCAGTGCTAGTTTTCTCCATTCTACCTCAACCATCCACTACAATGTCTGTACCCTTTATGTTGACATCATCAATAAGAAAACATCTTCAAAATTCCATTTCCAAGCCCTTATCTTAGCCCTTTTTCTCCTCTTCTTTTCTCATTCCAGCCAGATTAATTCACTACTTTTTTTCATGATCAAGCTTCCAAGTTAAGTATCAAGTCCAGATTCTATGTTTCATTATTAAAATCCCTTTTTTGAAAAAAAAAAAATCCTCATCTCTTAACATCTCCCCTCCTTTATGTTTACCTGGCTGAACTGCAAATCTAAGTAATCTAACACTTTTCCTCCATTACACCCACATCTAAGATGCTGAATTTTGCTGTGGATCATTATACAATCATGTTAAGTGGACTTTCGATTCATAACCACAAGTCTCAAATTGGCATTCAACACTATCCAGACAGTTCTGTTACACTTCTGTAAGAAGTGAGAATTCCCATTCCCATGGACAACTACTTCACATTTATTCTCTACTCAAATCCATTATATCTTCCAGCAATTTTCGGATGATGTCCTCATCTTATATTTATTTACCAAGACAGAAACAGAAAGGAATGATTTAATCTTTCTGGAAACAAACCTACACAGACTTAATTTGGTAGGTTTCTCTATGCCCTGTTTCTCTTCCTGACGCTGGAAAGATATGTCCCTGGTCCTATTAACAGCCAATTCCACACTTGTGACCTGGTTCCTAGCCTTTCCCGTCTTCCCCAGTATTTCAGCCTTTCTTTAATTTCTTCTCTCATATCAACCACTTCTTCTGCTTACTAAATAATTACGCCAGTGTAATTTCTAATATTTTTTTTTTCAGGGAGAGAGAGAGCACAAGTGGGGAGGCAGAGGGAGTGAATCTTGAGCAGACACGGCAGAAGCATGGAGCCCAATGTGGGGCTCAATCTGATGACCCTGAGATCACAACCTGAGCCAAAGTCAAGAGTCAGATGCTAAGTAAGCCACCTAGGTGCCTCTGGTAGTTCTAATCTTGGGAAAAAAATGTATTTTCCTTTAAAAATACTACCTTTGATGCTACAATATAGCATTTGCCTCTTTTCTTTACCCTTTCACAGAATAACATACAAGTAGCTAGACGTACTATTTCCTTACCCCCACTTTCCATTTTCTTTCAAATCTTTTTCTATTAGGCTTTTGTCTTCTCCGCTTTGCTAAAATTGCTCTCATTAAATTCACTAGTGATCTCCATGCTTCTCAGCAGGACTGGATACAACTGACAACTACCTCATTCCTGCTTTGTTTCATTTTGTGTGAAACTATACTTTCTTTACTTTTTTCCTTATCTTTTAAGATCATTCCCTTCTTCTACCCAATCTTTGAAAATTGAATCACCATAGAACTTGGTTTTAAGCTCTATTCCATTATTTTTCTAAAATTATCTTTCCTATATAATCTCACCCAGTTGCACTGCTTGAAATGGCAGGAACTAGGTAGTGAGTTCCAAACATATGTCCTCCTACCTAGCTTTTCTGCTAAGCCTCAAATTCATAAACTCAACTGTTAACGACTAAAAGGCATTTCAAATTAAATGTCTAAAAAATGTAACTTCTTGATTTGTGCCTTTCTTACTACATGATTTTCCATCAATTGTCCCTATCCCAGTAAAGAACAGTCTTTCACTCAATTCCTCAAACCAAAAGATTTCTGTAGTCATTCTTAACAGCTTTCTTCACCTCTACACACCCACACACACTCTACAGTATTAAATCATGTCACAACTACCTCTAACATACACACCAAATTTGATTACTTTGTTACTTCTTTATTCCCATCACCCTAGTCTAAGACACCATCATTACTCACTGGGTAACCAGTGGCATCATAACTGAGTTTCCCACTCTAGGAAATTTTGTTGGATAAAATTTAGTCATTGTTAGCAACCAAATTAATCTTTTGCAAAGAAGATAAGATTTAGACAGCTTGCTGAAAACCTTTAAACAGTTTTTCTGGGCACTTAGAAAAACCCAGATTGCCACTGTGGTTTACACATCATTTTGCTTTAGGACCTTGCCCCTGCCAAGCTCTGCCACCTAATGGTTTAACTACTCTTTGCTTTAGATATATTGGTGTCTTATTGGTCCCCCTAAGCCAGTGCTGTTTTTCTAGCACCACATCTTTGCATTTGCTCTTCCTTTGGCCTGGAAGATAATTTCTTTGGTTTGCTTCTTTTTCTTGTTCATGTCTCAGACTGACAACCATAAGAAATGTTCCTTATCACGTTCTGTTTTATTGCCCAGATTCAGTTTCTCCACAGTGGTTTCCAAAATCTCAAATAATCTTTTTGTGTATTTGTTTCTTTGATACCTCTCTCCCTTTTTCCCTACCACCTCTCCTGGGATGTAAATATCACAAGTGCAAGGACATTGCCTGTTTTCTAATTCTATTTTGAGTGCTAACAACAATTAATAAAAGTTAATTGAATTGTAGGAGTTGGTAGAAAATATACAAAATTATGGAAAAAGGGACTCTTGATAGAGTGTTCATCTCAATAACCAAGTAATCATATTTTTTAGGCATTTGAAAATTTAATTTTGAGCTACTAAATTACCCATTTTAAAATGGCGTTTTGTAACTGGGATGTTTGGCTTATTCCTAAGGATATTATTATTAGGAAGTATGGTACTTATGTAAAAATATCTTTGAGATATTTCATATACCCAGGTACATGAATTTATATTATGTAACTATTCTTGATAGAATAGTTCCAAAGATTCTTAATTATTTTAATGACTAAAAATATAGGTATTTCTTCCTTTGTGATACCTTTCTATAATATTTCAACTAATTTTCCTTGCTACCACTAATGAATAAAGTGAAAGGCTTAAAAACAGACTTGGGATTAGTGCAAACCTATACTTAATGTTCTATGTGTATTATAGCCATACCCAGGTGGAGGAACAATATAGAGGGGAGAAAAGGGAAATTTTTCTTTGCTGCTTTTGTTGCAGTATTTTTAGACATGCACGGATATGCCTGTTGAAGTAGTCAAGCTTAGAGAAGGGAATCGAGAATTGCCAATCATGAAATATAATCATAGGTGAATTTTTTTAAAAATTTCTTAATGGCAAAGTTCCACATATTAAGTCACATTGCTACTTATAGATTCAAGGCAACATCTAACATCCAAAGTATGTGGCAGTAATCAATTATTTTTAAAATATTTTTTATTCTGTTTTTGCATACATTATACTTACTCATGGGCATGCCCATTTAAAATCCTTAATGTCATATCATCCTTTCTAGCAGTTGAAAGTCCTCAGCAACTTATAGGATGTGTCAGGATGATATACTGAAATTCTGACCTATGGGAAGTTTTTTCTACAAAATTGTTAAGAGACATTTGAGATATAAAGTATTTAATTTTCTGAGTTTTAACAACGTATATATGAAGTTTTTTTTAAAAAAAACACAATAAATAGACCTTTAAAGGTGTTTTTTTTTTTTTTTTGTAACTTTCATGATATCTACTCTTCAGGACAATGGAGATAAAAATATTACTGTCATCCAAATAGACTTGAAAAAGTTAGTATAACAAATAAATCTTGGAAAGTTAGAATATTTCAAGAAAATACTTCATTTTGTAAAAGACACTGGGACAGCTTCCTTACCAATATTTTGTCCAGCAATGCATTCAGCCCTTCCTCCACCAAGCATTAATGTACCTGTCATCTGATTATTTTATTTATTAAATTATTTTTATTCTATATTGTTCACTTTAAACCAGGCACTGACATAGGCACTGAGGATAAGCATACACGAATGAAAAAGATTGTTCTACTGGGGAAGTAGTTTAAAATCTAGTAGAGAGGGATCCCTGGGTGGTGCAGCGGTTTGGCGCCTGCCTTTGGCCCAGGGCACGATCCTGGAGACCTGGGATCGAATCCCACATCGGGCTCCCGGTGCATGGAGCCTGCTTCTCCCTCTGCCTATGTCTCTGCCCCCCCCCGTGTGACTATCATAAATAAATAAAAAATTAAAAATATATATATATTTAAAAATCTAGTAGAGAGCTATAAATGTATCAAACATTGCATAATGATACTATCATTGCTACAGCGTATGTGTATGCATGTGTATATATAGTATGCAGATTATACATATTATATATATATGTATATCTATGTAATATAGTAGCAACATGAGATAGGGTCTCCTAATCTGCTCAGAGTAATCAGGATGGTGTTCTAGAACTTGCACCCACCTGTGCGGCCCAGCCCACCATTTCTGAAAAGGAGTACCGTCTGCTCTAGGGTGTACTTACTAGAAAGGACTAAAGATGTCATTAAAGCAAAAACCGGGTAGCAAGGACATGCAGGAAAATGAAGGAACAAACAAGAACTAGAGATCAAAGCAGGGTGATGATTCCATCATCCATACCAGCAGGCATCAATCATGTAGTATGTAATAGTTTAAAAAGTGGAGTCAGGATGGTGGTCAAATGACTAACAGATGAAGTGGTGTAAGGTGACAAGTTTAGGGAATAGTCTCAGCAGCCAGGGAACCACTGTACTGGTTGGCAATTTGCTGCTTGATCCCATCTGCCTTGTATCTTTCATCCTTGTGACAACTAGCTCTGAAACAATGTGGTCAGGTGTGCTTTTGATCACTTCAAACAACTGAGGAATGATTGTGTAGAATCAAACATCTTCCAGGCAAAAGTTCTCACAGCGGTAGTTATACAGAAGTAAAATTTGAAATCAAAGGCACTGCATACCACAGTAATCAAGCTCCAGAGATGCTGACATTGATCCCTGCTCACTGTTAGATCTTGTTAAATTCCCTGACCTCAGCCAGACTCTCTCTATCCCGCCCATCTACCTGTTACACAGATTGACTGTCTCATTTTGCTGTCCTATATTCTAAATGATGCTTGGTACCTGAACCTCATCTGAATTGTGGTTACTGCTTGGTGCCTTCAAAAAAATATATCTCCTTCATTCTCTATATTCCAGAAAAAGAGGATTCCTACCACTGATAGGACTCCTACCACTGATATTTTGCTTGTGTACTCAATCTCTTTAGCTGTCTGGAACCAGTTATTGATGTTTCTTCGATCGCCTACCTTGACAATTTTACATTTTTTTCTCATCCTGGGTTTTTGCAGGGAGTAAAAATTTCTAATGTCAAATAAGGATATCCATTAAGCCAGCTGCTTGATTTTATATATAGGTATAAATACTCCTACATGTATATAAATGTACATACATATATGATTAAGCATAAGACTGCCTACCCTTGTATAGGTGATAGTATTATTTTTTATTTTATTCTTCTATAAAATAGTGCCTATACTGTTTACTCTATACCAAGTAATACTGCTAAAAATTCTTGTATATTAACTCACTTGATTCCTTTAATAGCCTTACTGAGTTAGCTAATGTTATTATTTCTATTTCATACAAGAGGGAAAAATCCTCAAAGCACTAGTAAGTTAAATACTTACTCAAGTTTCCAAAGCTGCTAGCTAAGAGAGCTAGGAATCACATCCAAGCAGTCTGCCTCCGTATTGAAAATTTAAAGAGTGACTGAATCAGATAGGAGTTTTAGAAAATCCTTATGAAAGCAATAAAAAAATGAACTGGTTTGGGAGGGGAGGGGTTATGAAATAGAAGGGAAGAATGAAAGTAGAGAAAACAGTGAGATCACTTAAATCAAGGGAAATTTTTGAACTTAGGCCGCATCATTGGAGGCGAGAGAAGCACAGAGATGAAATCAATAGGACACAATGACGGACTAGTGATATGGTCTTGACTTGTCCTGACATTCTTGATAGCACAAGAATAATAATACAAAAAAAATCAAATGACTGACAAAATTTCTATCATGTCAAGGAATAATACTTCACTTGGTTTCAAGAATTATTAAAAATTCCATCTCTCATGTCCTCCAAGAATAGGTTGATACCTTTTCCCCCAGGGATTCATTTCTCCTAGTCTGATTAAAATCTTCAAAGATCACATCTAAAATAGTTTTTGCATTCCAGCTTTATGTTGAACTGAACTAAAATGAAACTCATGAACAGTAAATGACATGACATTTTGCA
The DNA here is from genome assembly GCF_905146905.1 of Nyctereutes procyonoides. Classification (NCBI taxonomy): domain Eukaryota; kingdom Metazoa; phylum Chordata; class Mammalia; order Carnivora; family Canidae; genus Nyctereutes; species Nyctereutes procyonoides. Next base: position 13,055,255 of record NW_026575141.1, on the reverse strand, counting down.
CTTGTCACTATTAATACAGAGTAGATGCTATTTGAACACAAGAACTTAAATGTAATAAATATGCCATTTTCAAGCATGTTTGCTCATTTGATCTTTTAGAATTTTTTGCTTTTATTTTTATTTTTTATAGATTATTATGCTTTTAAAGGAAGAGGAAACACATTATTGATTCTATTATTTTATGTATAATTTTAACACGATAATATATGATTATATATTCTATTATATAACAACATAATTCTTGTCACATTTCTGTAGTTAGGCACTTCGAAAAGAATTCCTCTCAGTTTCCATACATGACAACCCTTATATGCTATTAGTAGTTAAAGAGTATCAGGGAAATATTTGATTATTAGTTGAACTATAAACATTCAGATGTATTGAATAAAAAATGAGGAAAGTATTCCTAGCCCACAACAATCATAGCACTGTTATATCAAACTGTTTAATCTATGCATATTTTTAGTTCTTAAAACAACTATACATGCCAGTAGCTGTCAATGATTTTTCAACAGTAGGAAACAGAGATTATCTTAACAATTTTCATATCATTTTAAGATGTAAATTCTTCTTAAATTTTGTCTTATTTTGCAGTAAGGCTGAATGTCAGAAATTTAGGAAACAGTAAAAGATATTTTACATTTTTCAATGTATTATTTGCAAGTTTTTCATATTCTATATTTATTAAAACAAAGATAAAAATTAATCATGAAATTAAGGTAATAGGACCACAAAGTAAATTTTACGAAAACCTGTGTTCCTGATGGTATCACTTTATACTCTAGGATCTTAGGTAAGTTTGTTTAAGTTCTCTATGCTTTAGTTCCATTACATTCAAAACGGAGATAGTACTGCCTGCTTCATGAGATTATTTTAAATGAGTTACACCATATAAAGCACTTAAAATAGTTCTTGGGCCATAATGGATAATAAAAAATAGTTAGCTACTGTTTGTATATTATGTGGCTAAATCTCATCTTGTAAATTGCTTTGCTAAATAAAAATGAGCTATGAATGATATAAAAATATTGCTTTACAATTGTATTTTAAGAACTAATTACACAAGTGCATATTCATATATTTCATGAGAAATCACTGTGTTACTAGATCATAAAGACTTTTCAGCTTTTTGAGACAGGGATCCTAAAGAAGACACAGATAAAAATGCACTGGAGCAGAGCATAGTAATCAAGTATAAAAACAAATTTACTTAGGAAAATTTAAGATACTACAAAGTGGCCTAGAAAGTAAAAAGTGTGAGTAGACTGACTAGTATCTATTTCTGATGGTTAAGCAAATGGGGAGTCGAGTAGAGGGGTAGGTGGAAGGAAGTGTGGAAGAATTAGCAAAGCAAGGCATAAGAAGGTAAGAAGGAAATCAGAAAATTATTTAAGTTTCCAGAACTTTCTCAATCAAGATAAAAGGCACAGAATCCAAATACCAGCAGCAAAGTAACTCAGTTTATGAAAAAGGAAAAAATATTCATAATATCCTTTTTGTTAAAAGTATAGATTTTTAAGTTTTTAATACAGACCCTTTAGAACCTAGCCAGTTACAGATCAGTTGTAAATCTAGAACCACTTCCTATGGGGAATGATTGAAATATCAATCATAAAAATTATCTAAAAATGATTCTTTTTTAAGATTTTATTTATTCATGAAAGACACAGAAAGAGGCAGAGACTTAGGCAGAGGGGGAAGCAGGCTCCATATAGGGAGCCCAATGTGGGACTCAATCCTGGGACTCTAGGACCACACCCTGGGCCGAAGGCAGATGCTCAACTGCTGAGCCACCCAGGCGTCCCTCTAAAAAGGATTCTAATAGGCAGATAGTTTCTAAGTTAGAATCTCATGTATTTAATTGATAAAATTCATTTCAAAATAAATATGACATTTTGTAAAAGCATATGTATCATTTTTAAATTTACAGAAATACTAAGAAATACATATTTATTAATAAAGCTATCCCATTTACACCATCCTTAAACAACTTAACTCTGTATTTGGTAACTGCAGAAATCTCTCTATGCATTTATGAAGATAAAATAGAGTTAAATATAATTGACTATAGCCTGATAACAATCAATATGTAGATAAAGGGGATAGTTGAACTCTAGATAAAAATAAATATTTGTTTTAATTTTTTAATTGAAATGTAGTTAATATACATGATTCAATATTTACATACACTACAAAATGCTCAGCATAAATATAGCTAACGTCACAATGCAAAGTTTGTACAATATTGACTACATTTCCTAAACTGTATTTTTCATTTCCGTGACTTACAAATGGAAGTTTGTACCTCTTAATTCCTTTTTATTTCTCCCATCACCCCACCTATCCTCCACTTTGGCAACCATCAATTTGTTTCCCATATTTATGAGTCTGTTCTTTTTTTTTAATTCCACTTATAGGTGAAATCACATGGCATTTGTCTTTCTTGGACTTATTTCATTTAACATAATATGTTCTAGGTCCATCTATGTTACCACAAATGACAAGATCTCATTCTTTTTCATGACTGACTGATACTCCATTATATACATACATACCACATCTGTATCCATTCATCTATAAATGGATGTTTAGGTTGTTTCCTTATCTTGGCTATGCAAATATCCTGCAGAAACATAGCGAGTACATATATCTATTCAAATTAATATTATCTTTTCAAGTCAATATCCAGAAATACAAATATTAGATATGGTATTTCCATTTTCAATTTTTTGAAAACCTCCATACTGTTTTTCATAGTGGCTGCACCAATTCACATCCCCATGCACAGTGTATGAGGGTTTCCTTTACTCCACATCCTTGACTACACTTGTGATTTCTTGTCTTTTTGATTCTAGCTATACTGACAAGTGTAAAATGATATCTCATTGTGGTTTTGATTTGCATATTCCTAATGATTAATGATATTGTGCATCTTTTCATGAATCTGTTGGCCACCTATAGGTTTTCCATGGAAAAATATCTATTCAGATCCTCTGCCCATTTTTTTAATCAGGTATTTTTTGGTGTTGGGTTGTGTAGGTTCTTTATATATTTTAGATGTTATCCCCTAACTGGTTATTCTGTTTGCAAAGATCTTCTCCCATTCAGTAGGTTGTCGTTTTGTTTTGTTGATAGTTTCCTTTGCTATGCAAAAGTTTATTAGCTTGATGTTGTCCCACTTCTTTTTACTTTTGTTTCCCTTGCATGAAGACACACCAATCCATAAAAATATTGCTAAGATCCATATGAGTTTACTGCATATGTTTTCTTATAGGACTTTAATGATTTCAAGTCTTACACACTTAGGACTTAAATCCATTGAGTTTACTATTGAGTTGTAAGAAAGTGGCCCACTTTATTCTTGTGCATGTAGTGCTGCAGTTTTCCCATCATCACTTATTGAAGAGACCATTTTTTCCCTATTGAATATTCTTTCTTCCTTTGCTGTAGGTTAATTGACCATTTAAATATGGATTTATTTCTGGATCTATATTCTGTTCTATTGATCTATGCGCCTACTTTTGTGCCAATACCACACAGTTTTGATGAATAGAGTTTTGTAATATCTTGAAATTTGGGATTGTGATACCTCCAGCTTTTTTCTTATTTCCCAGTATTGCTTTGGTCATTCGGGGTCTTTTGTGATCCCATAGAAATATTAATATTATTACAGCTCTGTGAAAAAATGCGATTGGTATTTTGATAGGGCTTACATTTAATTTGTAGATTGCTTTGGGTAGTAGGGGCATTTTAATAATACTCTTACAACCCATGAGCATGGTAGATCTTTGCATTTGTGTCATCTTCAATTTCTCTTGCCAATATCAGTGTTTTCAAAGTATGGGTCTTTTTACCTCCTTGGTTAAATTTATTCCTGGGTATTTTATTCTTTGTAGCATAATTGTGAATGGAATTGTTTTCTCAATTTCTCTTCCTTTTAGCTCATTATTAGGGTATAAAAATGCAAAACATTTCCAGGTATCAATTTCATATCCTGAAACGTTATAGATTTTATTTTTTCTAATAGTTTTTTATGGAGTTTTTAGAGTTTTTTTTTATATATAGTATTATCAGCAAATAGTTGTGTGTGTTTTTTTAAATGATTTTATTCACTTATTTGAGATAGAATGTGAGAGAGCTTGTGAGCAGTGGGGAGAGGCAAGGGGAAAGGGAGAAACACACTTCCCGCTAAGCAGGAAACCTGACATGGGGATCAATCCCAGGACTCTGAGACTGTGACCTGAGCCAAAGACAGTAGGTTAACTGACTGAGCTATCCAGGCCACTCTATGATTTTACTTCTTATCAATTGATAAAAAATCGTTTTTTGTTTTTGTTATTTTTTTCCTGCTGGCTGCAATGAGCATTTTCAATACTTTATTAAATAAAAGAGACAGGAGTGGACATTCTTATTTTTTCTCTAAAATGAGAAAAAGCTTACAGTTTTTCACCCTTGAGCATGATGTTATCTGTGGTTTGTCAAATATGGCTTTGTTGTGTTGAAGTATATTCCCTCTAAACCCACATTTTTAAAATCATGAACAGATGTTGAATTGTCAAATGTTTTTTCTGCATCTATTGCAATGGTTTTTTTTTTTTTTTAAAGATTCCACTTATTTGTTCATCAGAGACACAGAGAGAGGCAGAGACACAGGCAGAGGGAGAAGCAGGCGCCATATAGGAAGTCCAATATGGGACTCGATCCTGGGACTCTGGGATCATGCCCTGAACCAATGGCAGAGGCTCAAGCACTAAGCCACCTAAGCATCCCGTCTTCATTTGATTTTGAATGCTTGTATTCTTGATGAGTCGGACTAAAAGTTTATCAATTTTGTTTCTTTTCAAAGAACCAGCTCTTGGTATCACTGATCTTTTCCATTGTTTTGTAGTCTTTCATTTATTTCTGCTCTAATCTTAATAATTTCCTTTCTTCTACTAACTTTAAGGTTGTTTTCTTCTTCCTTTTTTTAGTTCCTCTAGGTGTAAGGTTAGGTTGCTTGAGATTTTTCCATGTTTCTTAATGTAGGCCTGTATCACTATAAAATTCCTTCTTAAAAGTGCTTTTGCTGCACCCCAAAGATTTTTAAACTGTTGTGTTTTCTCTTTATTTTAAATTCACTTTGCCAACATATAGTACAACACCCAGTGCTCATCACATCACATGGCCTCCTTAATGCCTATCGCCCAGTTACCCTATCCCCTCACCCACTTCCCCTTCTGCAACCCTCAGTTTGTTTCCCAAAGTTAAGAGTCTCTCATGGTTTATCTTCTAATTTTTTCCCACTAAGTTTCTCCCACTTCTCTTATGGTCCTTTGCACTATTTCTTATATTTCACATATGCGTGAAATCATATGATTATTGTCTTCCTCTGATCAACTTATTTCACTCGGCATAATACTTACCAGTTTTCAATGGCTAATATATACCACATCTTTATTCATTCATCTGTCGAAGGACATCTCTGCTCTTTCCACAATATGGTTATTGTAGACATTGCTGCTATGAATATTGGGGTGCAGTTGCCCATTTGTTCCACTACATCTGTATCTTTGGGGTAAATCCCCAGTAGGGAAAATCCTGGGTGTTGGGTAGCTCTATCTTTAACTTGAGGGACTTCCACACTGTTTTCCAGAGTGGCTGCACCAGCTTTCATTCTCACCAACAACATAAGAGCATTTCTTTTTCTCCACATCCTCACCAACATTTGTTGCTTCCTGGCCTTATTACTTTATAGCTAAAACTACTAAGACTGTTGTGTTTTCATTTAATTTGTCTCTAGGTATCTTATTTCATCTTTGATTTCTTCATTAATTCACTGGTTGTTTAATAGCATGTTATTTTGCCTCCACTTGTGTTTTTTGTTTGTTTTTTTCATTTCTTTTCCCCTTGTAATTGGTTTGTAGTATCATACCATTGTAGTTAGAAAGGAAGCTTCAGTTATTTCAATCTTGAGTTTATTGAAGCTTGTTTTATGACCTAACATGTGATCTATCCTAGACAATGGTCCATGTACAATTGAAAAAAATGTGTATTCTGTTGGTTTTGTAGAGAATGTTCTATGTATATGTTAAGTTATCTGGTCTATAGTGTCATTCTTTTTCATTCTGTTTCCTTATTGATTTTCTGTCTGATGTATCCATTGATATAAGTTGGCTGTTAAAACCCTCTACTATAAAATTGTATTACTGTCAATTTCTCCCTTTATTTCTGGTAATATTTATGTATTTAGTCACTCCTGTGTTGCATGCATAGACACACTTCTTATACAGGCTTGTTGGATTTATCATCATATAATGCTCTTTTGTCTTGTTAGATTACACAAAATAGATTTTAAAACAAAAGCATTGCTATCCTTGTTTTTGTTTCCATTTTAATGATATACATTCAATTTCTTCACTTTCAGTCTGTCTTCAATTCTGAAGTGTATCTCTTATAGAAAACATATCTTGTTTTATCTTTTAGTCACTCTAGATCTTTTGGACTGGTTCATTTAGTTTGTTTACATTTAAAGTAATATTTAATAGGCATGTACTTAATGTCATTTTGTTAATTATTTTCTAGCTGCTTTTGTAGTTATTCTGTTATTTCTTGTTTCCCTTGCTCTCTTCCCCTGTGAATGATGACTTTTAGTGTTCTGCTTGGGTTCCTTTCTTTGTCTATTACAAGTTTTCAGCTGGTGGTTACTATGAGATTCATATAGAAGAACATCCTTTATATGTATCAGTCCATTTTCAACTGGTCATCTAAGTTTGAACATATTCCAAGAGCACCTTATTATATTCCCTAATTTTTTATGTATATTAGGTCTTACTTTATTTTGTATATCCTTTAATTCTTATAGATACAAATAAGTTTGCTAATTTTTCTTTTATTTTATTTTTTAAAATATTTTATTTATATATTCATGAGAGACACACAGATAGAGAGAAAGAGAGAGACAGAGGCAGAGACACAGGCAGCGGGAGAAGTAGGCTCCATGCAGGGAGCCTGAGGTGGGACTCGATTCCAGGTCTCCAGCATCAGGCCCTGGGCTGAAGGCAGCGCTAAACTGCTGAGCCACCAGGGCTGCCCAACTAATTTTGCTTTTAGATTTCACATTACTAGCTTTAAGTAATTGCTTTATCACCTTTCCAATCTGTTTGCTTTTACCGGTTTTAGTTTTCTCCTTTCCTAATTTTCTTACTGAGTTCCTGAGTTAAGCCTCACCAATTTTCAAAGGCAAATGTCTTGGGAGCTCATCTTCCCAAAGAAGATTCCCCAGGACAGAGTGCCCAATGTGGGGCTTGATTCCCTCCTGCAGGGAAGACCTTGGCACCTCTGACATCCCTCACATAGTTGGGTTGCATACTGTATTCCCAACTAGGTCTCTGCCCCTCCTACCATTCTCAGTGTGACTTTTTCCTTCTATCTTTAGCTGTGGAAAAGCTGTTCTGGTAATTTTTAGGTCATTTTCAGAGGGAGTTATGCTATATGTTGCAGCCTTGATGTGTCTGTGGGAGGATGTTAACTCAGGATTCTCCTACTCTACCATCTTTCCGATCTCTCGGAGTGACTCATTTTTAAAGGTCTCTAAAATTAAGTACAATAGTACTAAAAATATTGAAGTTTTATTTTTAAACCTCCAAATTTTAGAGAATTGACTGTCTTGACTGACTTCTTGCTATGAACTATGAAGAAATAGTAAACACGTGTTCCTAGACACTCCTCTGTACCACCTCCATGGAAAAAAATATTTTTAATATAGCTTTTCAAATAGCATTTGTAATATTTAAAGGCCCAAATTATTACATAATAGATGTAATGCTAATATATTTCTCAAAATTTAGCCCTTAAGTACTACTATATACTTTGAGTCCCTTCATGTTTGTGAATGCCTAATTACATAGACACTTAAATATTTTTGCTTGGATAATTTTATTGGACACTGTATGGTGATACAGAAAAATCTGAGGCCAAGATTTTTGATTTTTCTCCCTTGTGAATTGTTATGCCTGAAAGCCTTAAAAATTGTTTGTCTTGAAACAAATAATTAATATGCCAGTATTTTGATCAGAAATAACATCCAGTAATGTCAATCTATATTTAAAAATCCTAAATATCAGTGGAGCATATAACTATATTTTTGGAGCCTAAGTTATTTGTCATACTTTCTTGAGCCCATCATGGGCTGTTTGTAGTTTATTCAAGCAAATAAATAAATTTTAAAGCGCATGGTCCTCCAAGGAAAGACAGGGCAAATTCATTCTTTCATCCATGGCAGAAAGTGAGTGTAAGATGTAGCTTTTATATAAGCAATTAAGAAATCACTTGAATTTCAAGAGAATCTTAAAGGCCACACATGGGAATTTATTAAAAGTCAAGTTTGAAACACCAGGAAGTTTCTTCTTTCCTGAAGAACCCAGGAAAAAGAGGCATTTATGTTCAGTTGCAAGTTCTTTAGTGGCCTCCATGAGGTACTTTAAAACCTGGGAGAAGGCAGGAGTTCAAAAAGTCACAGCAATGCAGGGGCAGAGATTAAGAGTAGAAGAGACATATCCCAGAGTGTTCTTTTTTTTTCCTAGACCTTCGTTTCATACCAAAATAACAAAACAATTGTTACTTCATTGGAAAGCAGAATTTTTCACCATCAGGATGCAGGTAAAAATATTCATTATTCAAAGAGACATATGAAACATCTACTTGGAGAAAAGCTAAAACCAGCTTTAGCCCTGGAAGTTACATTGATACCCCCACTGAAGTAGAGATAGAAAATTCCTGTCCAAGAGTGAGCATGGATACAAAGCTCAGTTTCAGTTACAGTAGAAAACAGACCAAAAATATAGACAATGCTTTACGCCTGGGGTCCAGGTTCTTAGTTCTCTGAGTCAGAAAGTAAGCTAAGCTAACAGAAAATAACTTGTTTTAAACAAGAACTGAGGAATAAGAAACATCCCCAGCCTTACAGTGAGGGTGGAGAAGAGATATAGACCCTTATCTGTGGTTCAAGTTTGAAGGAAGTCCTGAAATCTGAAACAGACTATGAATGTTGAAAAAAAAATTCCTCTAGCTCTCCACACATTAAGAACAAAGAGGCAGCGTATCAGTGGAGCAGTTGGAATCATGATAAATATTAATACATAAGCCAAACTCACCTGACTAGATTAGCTCAAATCTTATTCCAGATGCCTGATAGAAGAGCTGTGCCCATTGACTTTTATAAACTATTTTCATTACCCTTTTCTGTTCTTCATTATAGAATATCTGGCATTTCATTAGGAAATTGAGACACATAATCTGAACAAGAAAATATAGCTCACTATCAATAAGTAATCATCAGGATCAAAATAAAAGTGATCCAAATGGTGAAACTATCCATCTAGGATTTTGGAGTAACTATCATTCGTTTTAAAGGATTTAGTGGAAAAATTGGATAATATCAATGAACAGAGATGCAATTTCAGCACAGATATTAAAACCATAGAGAAAAAAGCAAATGAAAATCCTTGAAAAAAAAAGCATGATATCATTGATGGCATATTCCTTCAAAAGGTTGGAGAAAATGAACAAAGCTAATCAGGAAACTTGAATTTATTAAAATAACAATGATTCAAAGTGAAACAAAAGAAATGAGTGAAAATAAAGTGTGTGTCCATGAGACATTATTCAAACCATTAAAATCTAACATATATAATTAGAAGACAGAGGAATATACAACAGACTTCTCATCAGAAAGGGTGCATATCAGACATAAAGCACTGAAATAAAAAATATATATATATACTTTCATCCTCAAATTCTATCCTAGCAAAAATAGCTTTAAAAATAAAAAGACTTAGGGCACCTGGGTGGCTCAGTGGTTGAGCATCTTGCCTTTGGCTTAGGGCGTGTCCTGGGGTCCTGGGATTAGGTTCCTTATCAGGCTCCCCACAGGGAGTCTCTTTCTCCCTCTGCCTAAGTCTCTACCTCTCTCTCTCTGTGTGTCTCTCATGAATAAATAAAATCCTTGAAAAATAAAAATAAAAAGATTTGGTAAGACAAAAACAAAAAACAAACACCTAAGAAAATATATTTTCACAACTGTGCTACAAGCTAAGACATTCTTCTTTCACAAAGATTAGGACCCCAGATAAAAACTTGAAGCTACACAAATAGAAGAGTGCTTAGTAATGGTAAAAAGAAGTATAGAATACCATCCCCCCCCCCACTTCTACTTACTTGAAAATATAATGGATTATAATTGAATTATTAAATTTAATAAGAAGCTATAGTTTTATATGTAGTATTCTAAATATCCAATGAGAAACAGATTATCCAATTAAATTAAAAAAATCCACTATTTAAAATAAATCTACTTAATATATATAAAAATAGATGTGTTAAAATTAAAATGATGGGAAAGATGTTTTATACAAACAGTAATTAGAAGAAAGTTGGGTTGGCTCCATCAGTATCAAACAGTGCAGGTTTCCAAACAAAATGTTATCAGAGATAAGGAGGGAAAATTCATAATGATAAAGAGAAACCACTGAGTATACCATTTTATTCACTTTTTATTGTTTTACTTTATTTTTTTTATTTATGATAGTCACAGAGAGAGAGAGAGAGGCAGAGACATAGGCAGAGGGAGAAGCAGGCTCCATGCACCGGGAGCCCGAGGTGGGATTCAGTCCCGGGTCTCCAGGATCACGCCCTGGGCCAAAAGCAGGCGCCAAACCGCTGCACCACCCAGGGATCCCACCATTTTATTCTCTATATAAAACTATGTATAGGGACCTCTGGGTGGCTCAGCAGTTGAGCGTCCGCCTTCGGCTCAGGGCGTGATTCTGGGATAAGGAATCAAGTAGTGCATTGGGCTCCCTACCTGGAGCCTGCTTCTCCCTTTGCCTATGTCTCTGCCTCTCTTTCTGTGTCTCTCATGAATAAATAAATAAATTAAAACAAAACAAAACTGTATATTCACAGTTTCTTCAAAATATATGAAGAAACTGATAGAAATGAAAAAGAAAGGTTTTATAGTCACAGGTAGAGTCTTCACTCCCCTCCCAGAGTCAGGAATACATGAAGACTATCATCAATCAACATGAGGTAATTGAACATTTCAAAAGATAACAGAACACATATGTTCAAGCACTGTGGACCTTAAAATAAACAAACATTTTTAAAATTGTAAGCAAAAACCAAATAAACTAGAGTAAATAATAAAAAGTTATCTTGGACATTCCCCAGATACTTGAAAATTAAAAGCACACTTCTAAATAAGATTGGGTCAAAAAGAAAGTTACAAGGGACATTAGTTAACATTTGAATTGAATAAAAAACAACACATTTTAAAAATGTGTGCAGTGCAGCTATAATACCTTGAGTTTATACATCATCTGCTTAGGTTAGAAAAGAAGAAAAATCTCAAAGTAAATCTAATACTGTACCTCAGAGGAAAATTTAACTCATAGAAAGAATTAAAATCGGACCTAACATGAATATGAATACAGCTATAAAAAGAGAGATGTATTTGCCAAAGATATTGATAAAGGACTTGAATACAAAAAAATATAAAGAACTCTCAATTTTCCAAAGAGAGCATAAACATGCAATTTAAAACAAAAGTTTTATAAAATAACAAAGACTTGCATAGAAATACTGGCAAAGACATGGATAGCAAATAGGCCTATGAAAATCAATGTACTCAGTATCCTAAGTCATTAAGTATGTGAAAAACAAAATAAAAAAGAGGCATCACGACACATCTATTAGAATAGTTCCAAAACAAAAGCAAAAAAAAAAAAAAAAAAAAAATTCCTTGACAATTCCAAGCTCTGGTGAGGATGAGGTACAGTTAGGGCCCTCATAGCTGTGAGGATACAAAAGGATATAATCACCTTAAAAAATATTTTTGCAGCATCCATGAGGTGAAACATGTACAACTGTGTGATACAGCAATCCCACTCCTAGGAAGGTCCTGTTTCTCTAAAAGAACATTTTTCCAAGAGAAATGAAGTGAGACTTGTCTACAAAACCTATTAGTGGCTCAGCAGTTAAGCGTCTGCCTTTGACTCAGGGCATGATCCCGGAGTCTCGGGATCGAGTCCCACATTGGACTTCCTATATGGCGCCTGTTTCTCCCTCTGCCTGTGTCTCTGCCTCTCTCTGTGTCTCTGATGAATAAGTAAATAAAATCTTTTAAAAAAAACACCTATTGGTGAATGCTTTTAGCAGCTTCATAATTGCCAAGAACAGGAGAATTCAAATGTTAATCAACTGGCGAATGGATAAACAAACTGGGGTACAACTAAATAGTGATAGAACATTTAGCCACTCAAAGAAAGTAACTACTAACACATGCAGTAACCTTGATGAAACTCAAAAGACATTAGGTTAAGTGAAAAGTGAAATTCAAAAATCTTTGTACTTTAAGATTTCATTTATTTAACACTCTGTAAAAAGCAAAACTATAGGTACAGAATTCTTCTCAGTGGTTGCCAGGAAATGTGAGTGGAGGAAGGGAAAAACCACGGACTAGCACACAGAAACCTTTTGAGATTATTCAAATATTATCTTCGTTATGGTAGCAGTTATGCAAGTTACTTGTCAAAACTCAAAACTGTATACTTACAGGTAAATTTTACCCTATGTAAAGAAATTACTGAAAAATAAGAAACTGGGGAGAATTTAGATGGTAGATAGACAAGTTTACATTCTTAACTTTGTTCTATGCTCAGAAGTTTTCATATAAAATATTGAAAAACAAAAATTTTCCTCTAAGAAGAAAATCCTTATGTTGAGAACAAGAGAAAAAAAGAAAAGCAGTTATTATTAAAAGGCAAAAATTTTAAAAATGAATTTAGCATAAATAAATTACAAATAATATTCTTTTCCACTTCAGGGTCATGGGAGCAAGTGATAGACTCCAAATAAGATGCCATATTATGAATATTAATATATTCATAAAAAATCATATTTGTATTTATTTCCAATTTTATATACTGTATTTTACATATATGCTTCCTTTTGATCTAAACAGTAATTAAGTAAGGTAAATGGCATTACATTCCAGATCCAGAAACTGATATACAAAGCAATTCAGCAACATGCATTAGGTCTATAAACCAAGGCCTATAACTCCAAATCCTATGTCATTTTTTTCCTTTTTCTATATTGAAGCATAATATTCTGAAAGATGCACATATCAAAACAGAATATGTACTCAGAAAAGTGCACATATAAAGGTACAGTCAGTGGATTTTCACAAGCTCCCATGTAGCCAGAAAGGAGATCAAGAAATAGAATATCCCCAGGATACCAGAGGTACCTCAGTTGTTTGTTTAAAAAAATAGCAAAACAGGGATCAGTATAGGAAATAAAGTTTTCATAAAAATTTCTGTGGGCTATCATTAATATAAATAACTCTCCCTTTAAGTTATTTATATTGATTTATTTTCAAAAAGTCAACTATTACATTTAAAATGATGGCATAAAATATTTACATATAGCCTTTTAGGAACCTAGATACAGAGAAAGAATAGTAAAACATCTTCCAAATAACATTAATTGGTAGCACCATTTATAAAATTACTGAGAGTCTATATTTAAAAAGTTATAGTGATTACTTTTAACTATAAACTTGGTTAAAAGACGCTGACTAATGGGATTCATCTCACTGGTCAAATGCAACTTTTAAATACTTATGACTTTTAAATACTTATGACCAAGCATGACCAAGATGACCTTAATGTTCCTCTCATCTTGACTAGGCCTTAGTCAGGTGTCTTCCTAACTGAAAATAAGCCCAGAAATATACTCATTCATGTAAGATCAACTACTATGTGACAAGAGGACCAAGAGTCTTCAATGGAAAGAAGACAGCAACTTTAATAAAGGTTCTGGGAAAATTGGATAGTCACATGTTAAAGAATGATACTAGATCCCTATCCTACACCATTCACAAAAATTAACTCAAAATTAGTCAAAGACTTAAACAGGAGACCTGAATTCATACAATTTCTAAAAGAAAACAGGGAAAAAGCTTCATGACCTGTCTTGGCAATGATATTTTTTGGATAGAACACATAAAACACAAGCTAGAAAATCAAGAATAAACAAGTGGGACTGTATCAAACTAAAAAGCTTCTGTACAGCAAAAGAAATGATCAACAAAAGGAAAAGGCAACCTACAGAATGGGAGAAAATACTTGCAAACCACGCATTTGATAAGGTGTTAATATCTAAGAGATAGAGGGAACTCCTACAACTCAATAGCAACAATAACAAACAACAAAAAGAAAAAAACAAAACCCACAAATTACTCAATTTAAGGAAATGCAAAAGACCTGAATAGATATTATTCTGAAGATACCCAAATGGTGGAAGTCTGGGTGGCTCAGTGGTTGTTTGCTTTTGACTCAGGGCATGATCCTGGAGTCCCAGGATCAAGTCCCACATTGGGCTTCCTGCATGGAGCCTGCTTCTCCCTCTGCCCATATCTCTGCCTCTCTCTCTCTCTATGTCTCTTGCGGGCAACCACGGACTAGCTGGAGTAACTGAACCAAACCAGGCCCGGACTTGCGTCCCTCATTCACTCAAAAGGCTCGGGAGCCTAAAGGGTGAATAGTTGGTAGACGCTTGAGAAAGGGCTTGAGCAGTGGTTCTCAGGGCTCGCTTGTACCTGATCACCCACGTAACACAATAGATACAACTTATTCTGACCTGGTCATAAATGTAAATAAGGGTCTGTGTTGTCCTTGCTGGTCTGTTTACCATATCTAATATTCCTTTTCAAGGATTTCCCTTCATAACACTTTTACACCTTTTTTTGTATTTAGAATTTGTTTTAAGCCATTTCTTTTTCAGTCAGTCTCATTTGGGACAAAATTACTCTCTTCTTCTTTTTTTTTTTTTGAACAAAAATATATTCCCATTCCTTACATTTTTCTTACATATCTCCTTTTTTACATACAGAGTTGCTTTTTTTTTAAAATTTTTTTATCAGTCATCAGTTTTATTTTAGCAGAGTTTTTTTATTTATTTTTTTATTTTTAGGAACCTTAGTGTCCAGTGAAAACTAAGGAGTAACCGATTTTGAACATCAGAACTTTTTAGGCAGCAAATTTATGAAACAGTTAAGCATAAAGCATGTTCATCAACAGATTTAAATCAATGTTTTAGTACTTTTCCTTGTTTGGGAAAGACCTAGATGTCCAATGAATTTAATTTTATTTATCATCAACGTGTGACTAAGGTTTTAGGTTACCAAGGACTTTGAAAGGTATCTTAACAATTACTTATGAAAACTTGTAAACAGACAATTATCAATTTAGTCAATTTTTTTTTTACTAACAGATTGCAAAAAGATAACAGGGCTTATATGACCTTTAGTAAACCTCAATAGAATAAAAGTTTTAGGTTTAGAAGTGATAATTTTCAAGACCTGTTTACTATGTTTTATCTGGATCCACTTAAAGTTAATCATTTTGCTCCCCATCATTAATTTTTATCTGAGACACTGGTGGGGGAATCTGGAGGGGGCAGTGTTAAATAATTGGTGGTGATGGTGACTCAATTATTATTTTCTTTTTGTTCCTCTGAAGAGGTCTGAACATCATTTTCAGAGAGGGATTCATGAGAGTCTATAGAGATTAATTCGAAAGTGTGTTGTGGATCTAAAGTCTCTCTTATTTCCTCCCAAATATGCATGGTGCCTGGAAGACAGGCCATAAGACTACATTTTTTAAGTTGATTTTTAATTTCCTGCCCTACCCTTTGCCAGGCATCCAAACTGACAGTCCCTTCTTTTGGAAACCAGGGACACAAGTCTGATACAGTACAAAAGAATTGTTGCAAGGCCTTTTAAGAGACCTTGGACCCTTCTCGCTTCATAAGGGCCTGCAAAGTGGTCATAAAGAAGACCTGTTCCATAGATTGAGACTGTCCCATATTTTTTTACTCCTGTCGTGGCCCTAAGTAACTGGGTTCCCCTTACCTGATTGTCAGCTACGACTTACCTATATGTGCACCTCTCTTGCATGTGCTCAGGTCCCTGTTCGGGCGCCACTTGTTGCGCGCGCTGCGGCAACACGATCAGGGTCCTGAGGATAAGGGGATGAGGAAAATAAAAGTAAAGAGATGGGGACAGGAGGGACACAGTGGATGATGTCCAAGCAGTGCCAGCTTTATTCAAGGTTTTACAACATTTTATAGCATGAGCAAAACAAAGCTAAGAAGGTGTCTGTTTCTGTCTGTTTTTAGCATGTTTGTGAAACCCTCCAAAGTTCCCCTTTCTCAGCATGGAAGACAGACTCACGGGTGCCAGGATACCTTGGTAAATAGATAAGCTTGTTGCTCCAGATGTGCATACTTCAAAGGAATATTAGGTATGGTAAACAGACCAGCAAGGACAGCACAGACCCTTATTTATATTTATGACCAGATCAGAATAAGTTGTATCTATTGTGTTACGTGGGCGATCAGGTACAAGCGAGCCCTGAGAACCACTGCTCAAGCCCTTTCTCAAGCATCTACCAACTATTTACCCTTTAGGCTCCCGAGCCTTTTGAGTAAATGAGGGACGCAAGTCCGGGCCTGGTTTGGTTCAGTTACTCCATCTAGTCCGTGGTCACCCACAGTCTCTCATGAATAAATAAATAAAATCTTAAAAAAAAAAAAAAAAAAGATACTCCAGCAAGTACATAAAAAGGTACTCAACATCACTTTTCAGGGAAATGCAAATTACACCTGGGTGGCTCAGTGGTTGAGCTTCTGCCTTGCCTTAGGCCATGATGCTGGGGGTCCTGGGATCAAGTCCCACATCAGGCACAGGGAGCCTGCTTCTCCCTCTGCCTAGGTCTCTGCCTCTCCGTGTCTTGCAAGAATAAATAAATAAAATCTTAAAAAAAAAATAAAACCACAAGAAGAGCTCCCCTCACACCTATTACAATGTTGAGCATCAGAAAGATAAGAGATAACAAAGGATAGCAAAGATGTGGAGAAAAGGAAATTTTTATACACAGTTGATGGGAATGTAAACTGGTATACCCACTGTGGAACACAGTATGGAGGTTCCTCAAAAAGCTAAAATTAGAACTACCACATGATCTAACAATTATATCCAAAGGAAACAACAACAAAAATCACTTTCTTGAAAGGATATCTGCAACGTGATGTGCATTGCAGCATTTAAAATGGCCAAGACCTGAAAACAACACAAGTGTCCATCAATGGATGACTAAGAAAATGTGATACACACACACACACACACACATACACATACACACATGCATGCACAGGGATATTATTCAGCCTAAAAAAAAAAGTAGGAAATACTGCCATTTGTGACAACATGGATGGACTCGTAGGTTCACTTAATGCTAAGTGAAGTAAACAAGATTGATAAAAAGTAAATGTATATGATCTCAGCTTTTATATGTGGAATCTAAGTAAAAAAGAAAACAAAACCCAAACTCCTAGATACAGAGAATAAATTGATGGCTAACAGGTGTGGGGGGAAGGCTTGGGGAGAGTGAAATGAGTAAAGATGATTAAAAGATACAAACTTGCAGTTAGAACTAAGTCCTAGGGATCTAATGTACAAACATGAGGACTATGGTTAACAAATCATATTTCAAAGTTGCTGACCGTAGGTCTTAAATGTTCTTATCACAAGGAAAGAGAAAATTATAAATATAGGAGGTGATGAATGTTAATTAAATCTATAACTATTTCACAATACAAATATTAAATAATTTTTTATGAACTTTAAACGTACATACACAATGCTGTATGTCAATTATGTCTCAATAAAACTGAAGAAAATTTTTAAAAGATCTGGAAACTATCTCTTGGAAACATAATCATCACAAAAGACAGAGCACAGGTGGCTACCCCATATGTGGGAGAGTGAGACCCAACTTTAGTAACTGCCAATTACCAACATAGATGGCAGTCACCACATGCCCAAACCTGCTCCTCTCACATCTTCCAGTACTTTGCACTAGTTTACCTCACTGTTCAACGACTCTCTCACCTTTTGTTTTAGGAGAGTTAAGTTTTCTCTCACTCCACTACTACAACAGTCTTTAGGGAAGTTCCTTGCCTGTTTAATTCCCTCTGGTGTAATTTTCTTTTGAAAAGCATCCCTTGTGTTTTAGGTGATAAGCTATAACTTCAGACCTTGTGTTGTGCCCAAGATTGCGAATCCGAGAAACCACCAAGGAGCCTACACCGATGCAAACACACGAGGGTTTATTTACAAACTCGAGCCCTGGGTCCAAGTATACCCGACACAGCGAAGTAGGGACTTGGACCCTGAGGTGGGTTACAGCTTAGTTTTATGGGCTGGTCTAGGGGACCTCCAGAAGGGGGGGAGGAATTTCTCAAGTTCTGTTTACATTCTGATGTGGGGCTTTCAAGGGCATTGAGCTCTGTTCTCATTCTAATATGGGGCTTAATTGAAGGTAAAGTTCAGCTCTTATTCACAGGGGCCTGAGGTGGCTGTACTTGTGCTAACGCTGAACTTAAGGTGGAATGGCCTTAATTTTCTCGGCCTCCACACTTGCATGTACTCAGCTAGATAACGAAGCGAATAGTGAGTGTAATAAGTGCAATATTCACATTTACAAATGTGCTATAAGAAGCAGCTAAGACAGGGTGTCATCTCCTACCCATCCTCCCTTCCCTGCCCCAGAGTACAAAGGGCTTTAAGGAAGTTACAGCATAGAAGACAAAGCTGAGCCATGAAGTATTTAGAAAAAAAAGCTTGCCTAGTATATATACATTGTATGAAGGGAATTCTAAGCAGATAATGGCATGAATGACAACATGGGCACAGAGGTCATGGTGTTTGGAGACTAAGTGGTCAAGAGTTGCTATAATAGAGTGTGAACATGTTACCTGAATTAAAGAATGACAATTGGGGTAGCTGGTAGACTGACCATATTCCACTTATGAAAATTTTAAGAAATCCTGAGTAGTTAGGAGTGTAAGAATTGTGGAGTAGATCAAAAGTGATGAAATAAGGTATCTGAACATTGCTCTGCTAGCAGTATAGAGGTTGATGTGCTGGTAAATTGGATCTTCAGCAGGATGTAGGTGGGAGAAAGCCCTCACCTTGCGGGGCGTGCAGATTTCCCCAGTGTCAACACTCCCATTGTGGCTGATTTCAAGCTGCCAATGGTTTAATAACCAGATTTCAGAATTCCTATTTAACAATTGTGCTCCATGAGCCAGTGCCATTTGTGCTAGAATACCACTGGTGTCAGGGGAAGAGAAAGGCCTTTGTCTAGGTGAAATGGATAAGGATAGGAACTCATACAGCGGCTGTGATTACAGATAGGAGGGAATCTAATCAGGGGCATTATAGAAATAAAGCCAACAGTCCATGTAAGAGGTATTATTCACATTATCTTTTCCTTAAGCGTCCTATAAATAGTCAACTATTTAAAGGTCAAGTAATGTCTGTCACAGGTCAAGTAATGCACCCATGGTCACCAACTTTGTGGGTGGTAAAGCCCGGATTTCAACCCAGTCTGCTCAGATTCCAAAATCCCACATATAGGATTAGGAGCTGGACTCAGGTTCATCTGGAAAATGAGCCTAATAGGGTTGCTGTAACAATTAACAGAATATATATCAAAGTACCTAAAACACTACCTCATACCTGTGTGTAAACACGAAACAGCTAGCATTATCATTAATTACCATCACCCTTGTTTTGCCACACCCATCATGTTTAGTTGCACTTGTTAGGAGAGAGATGCAGCAGTAAATCAGGAGGTATTGATACAGAAAGCAATTTTCTGTGCTTAAAATGTTTACAAGCTGGAGAGAATAGTACATTTAAAATACTGTGGATTTTGAAATTTCTCTCTTAATCCTTTCTCCTCTGAGTATAAACTAAATCTTCTAAAACAAATCTATGTGAATTGGAATATCAGCTTCTTTTCCAGCATCACAGTGTGGGATAGGCTTGACTGGTAATGATAAGCTCATCAAACATTCCCTCAGGTGAAAAGTGAAGATAATGGCCCTGTAAACAAACATTATTCTTTCTATTGTCCTGCTAAAATCAGAAGTAGAACTGCAGTTTTGAATTATGCAGGTAATGATTCATAATCCTCAAGTAACTGAAAACTGTTATTTCCCATGGAATACCTCCCAAAGGGAGAAGACACCGATGTCCAGCCCAGCCTTGACCACTGGAAATTATACGAACTGTTGTCCAGGTGACACACCATTGAGTTTGGCATCCGGGCAAAGAGCTGCACCTCAGGTGAGATAAACCTTTTAATCTACATACAAAGTAAGAATCTTGTTGGCCACAGCTTTATAACCTCTGGTGCTTTGGACCTACAAATAAATCACTCAAAAGATAGAAAATTTGGCAGAAAAATTTGGACTCCAAACTAGCCTGCAAATTATTTAATTTTAGAAATTCAATAACTGCTATCAAACACACATGATGAAGATAAATGTATCTCCTCCAAGTTTCACAGTTTGGCACACCAGAGACTACCTGAAAGGCAAGGTCACCAGAGCTTGGACTGGGTTCACACTTTTGAATTTAAGTCCTTGATAAATAAAATATCTTCACTCAAAATAGAAACACACATTCATGAGCAAGAAACCACACATAATTAAGTGTTGCTTCTGACTGAACAGTTCCTCACAATCCTCAATGCAAATCAATGCCCAAGAATGCATGTCACATTACTTATTGCAGGAAAATTGCTGTTATGTAATTACGTTCTTCTTACATTCACTATTTTCGTTTAATGTTTATTATTTATTACCATAAGTTTCAGCCTTGGTGTATACACTCTCACTGTGAAAACAGTGAGTTGTTATTTTGTTCTGACCAAAAATAAACATACCACAGCCTTTGTAGTAAAAGTTATAACTGTGTTTTGCATGTCAACATAAAAGGGATGTCTGCAACCAAAATGTGATTTTTAAAAAAATTAAATTCTGCCTGGCATAGAGGGCAAGTTGAATTTCGTTTCTTAGGAACGTCTCAAGTGGAAAACAAATATTTGCCCTATCTCCACAGTGAACTTTGATTCTGTTTAAAAGAAAAGGGGTTCACATTATGAGAATTATGTGAAGATTTTTTATGGCATCGGTTTGAAATCTTTTTCCCTTTAACCACTTCAAACTGAAATTTTAATTCAGATCAGTGGAGGTGAACTGCCAGTTGCTCTCACACAGTGGCATGACTCTTTAATCTACTTTCTGAATCTTTTGTGCATCCCTTATGGAGTTCTTTCTGATGAAGAGGTGTTTTAAAATGTAGCATATTAACAAAAATTTGAGGCACAGTCTGGCCAACAGATCAGGAAAACAATTGCCACTGAAAATAATAATAAAATATTACAGTTCCTCAAAGGACAAGGCATGGTATGCCACAGGAAGTCACACAGGCAAGCATGGAGGGGGAGGTCTACCAGCAGGCCAAAGTAGGGAGAGGAATTGTGGTCATGGTATTTATTATGGTTTTCTCAGGTAGGAACAGGTGAAACAGGGCAAGCAGATTTAGTATTGACTAATTTGAATACTTTCAGTGGGCTCTGAGGCAAAGGGGCTATCCCTGGTTGTCTGGTAAGTGGCTTTGGGGTTCAATGGGCAGGTATGTAATGGTCTGGAGTATAAGAGCCCAAATGGTTGGGCATATGGACTCTGGATTGGTTGGTGTGCATTTGAAAAATACATCCTCATGAGGACAATTCCTCTCAAGAAGGGGTGTGGGGGCGGCAGGAGGACAAGGCAAAGTGATTTAAGCATATTATCCAGTTTTCCAGAAGGAGGCCAAGTATGGCACCTGCACGCAGGGCAGTTATTAAATGAGCACATTTACAAAAGCTACAAACACAGTAAATACAAGAGGGATGACTTCCTCTCATGCAACTGAAGCCCATGACACAGGTGGTGGGTGCTGTTAGTAGGCCACTCTGACTCCCTTCCCAGGGCTGTTGAACTGACATTGCTGTGAGGATTGTCTGCTGAGGGCTCACAGCTTTCTCCTCTGGAGATCTGCTCTCAGCTAGTGGTGCTCAGACTTGACTGTGGATCAGAATCACCTGAGGAGCTTGTGAAAACCACAATTCCCTTGGCCCTGCCCCCAGACTTTTTGATTCAGCGGGTCTAGGCTAAGGTCCATGAAACTATAATTTCTAACAAGTTCCCTGATGATGCTGACATGCTGTTCTGGAGACTGTACATTGAGAACAACTGCCTGAGCCTGACAGGAGTCACCTCCCCTGGGATTATACCTTCCAGAATCAAGAACTGACTGGTAGCAGGTGTAAAAGTCCCGCTACTTTGCCTCAAATCAGGATAATTCTGTGCTCCACATGAGAACAGGCTTTGGCAGCTGACTCCATGTTTTCCCCTGGCTTCTACCCCTACCTGGAGCTGCTTTCCTTAGTCCCTGAAGGGTTTCTCCTTAGTAAACCACAGACGCAATACATACCACTCATTTTTTGTTTTCAGGATGTCCAACTTAAGAAAACAAATTTTTACTCCAACTATCTTTTTATTACCAAAACTTCACCTGTGAATTGTTTTACCATTTTCAAGTTTGTTTATCCTCAATATTCTTATTGCTCCTTCAACACAACAATGTTTTTGAGGGTGGTTAGTAGTAGGCAAAATGCTCAGAAGGATGGAAAGTATAAATAGTGGAAAAATTGGAGGTATTGAGGATATTTGAAGAGTGGAAAGCAAAAGGGAAGATTTGTTAGCGATCCTGTCAAGAGCATCCAACTTACTGATGGCATTTTTCTTACAAGGCAAACTAAAAAGAAATGATTCTACCTTCTGGCACTTTATGCCATAAGGTATTGCCTGAAAATGAATTTACATTTTGGGAGGGGATGAATTCATGCATTGAGCATTGTGAGCAACATTTTGATATCTAAACTAACTCCCCACAGCTGATTTGTTTCAATTAATAAAATGTAATTAAATTATATGCATGAATGAATAAATGAATTAATATACATTTAATAATCTAAATATATCAGATACCAGGTTAGCCACTTTCTCCTATACCATTTATTTAATCCTTATGATTAAAGACTCCAAACAAGTTTTCAGACAACAAAGAAATTCGGTGTATTTTTAAAAGATAAAGTAGAGAAAGAGCACAAACCCATTTAGTGTCGCTATTTTCCTGTCAATAATATAATACTGATAATACTGTTGAGTGATTTTAATGAATTAATATATGATTAGTCTCATAATTAGTGTTATGAATGCATGAATAATTAATATTATGCCTACCAATGATTTTGGCAAACAGTGCAAAATATGGAACTATTTCTCCCTCACCCTATTTCAAACTTTTAAACAGAATTTATACCACATTTAACTCCAATTCCAGAAGGAAAAAGGACAGTTATTTTTGACCTGTACTTTCTTATCAGAAGCCAGAACATGTGATGGATGATGTGGAATAGTGTGAAAAAAATTTTTGAGTAGATGCTTCTTAAATTACTACCATGGGCAAGTTCATATAATGAATTTATGCAACTCATGCTCCAATGCTATGGTTTAAGAAAAATAGTTTTAGGCTCATCAGACTTTTTTAAGATACAGCATGTTGTACTGGAATAAGGCCAATATCATGTATTCACATTCAGGTTTTTGCACTATTTCTGTTTGATCTAAATCAACCGAGTTATACTTGTTCTGGTCTCAACTCATTTATCTCTAAATTGGTGGTAATCATGTCCACCTTGGTAGTATGTTGTAAAGACAAAGTAATATATATATAAATTTCCATACACCATAGCCAGAATATCACAGGTTCACAACAAATATTAATTTCCCCCACTTTTAATTGTCTATATTTCCTTCTTTTAATCAATGTATATTATGTACTCCAGTCAAACTAAACTACTACCAACTGTAAACAACTCTTATAGTATCTAATCCTCATACTTCTTTATACCCCATGCCATTTACCTTATTTGATTTTCTATTTTTTCCCAGCCTTTCTGAACTAGCTTCCTTGACTCTCTAATGCAGTGTGGTTTATTCCTCCTAGGAATACCCAAGGATGAGTCTCTCATGACATTTGGCCCATTTTGCCACAGTATTATTCTTGTACAACATTATTTCATACATGTTATTGAGTACAGTGTTTCATTCTATCTACGGTAGGTGCACTTTGTATATGTCACAGCTGAAATAATGACATGAAATAGCATGATAACTATACTAATTGTCTGTTTGTCTGCTTCCCACACTATATCATAAGCTTTTGGAAAGGGCTCTACATTGCCTCTCTCTATTTCTATGTTCCCTATTTCTCTCTGTATTCACTCTACATATTCTATTTCTCTATGTTTCACCTCTGAGGTATAATTTCATTGGCACTCCCACTTATGCAACAATATGGAAGTTCTATTGTAGCAGCATATATATCCAAGTCCATGTTATACCTTGCCAAATTCAGTGGACCTTTCAATATATTTAATAATTTAAGGGCTAAAATCAGTGTCTAGTAACCTGAAAAGGGGCCATTTGATAGCAAACCTTGAGACATTATGGAGAGCTCTGATTGTGTTCAATGTTCTCTATGAGACAATCATAGTTTATAGGGCCATAAGCTATTAGAGCCCAAGGGATCTGGAATCTCCA
Source organism: Nyctereutes procyonoides (assembly GCF_905146905.1). Classification (NCBI taxonomy): domain Eukaryota; kingdom Metazoa; phylum Chordata; class Mammalia; order Carnivora; family Canidae; genus Nyctereutes; species Nyctereutes procyonoides. The sequence continues at coordinate 13,030,649 of NW_026575141.1, read as the reverse complement.
AGAAGCAACAAGTTACAATCAAGTTAAAAGTACCCATCAGGTAATTGGAATCAGAGCTCCTAGGCCCTAGGCCCCCTTCTCTTAGATGGTGCCTTCCTTCTGAATTTCTTCAACCTCTGAAGCTACTCTTGTTGCCTTTTGCTTAGTGGATCTGACTCTACTTCCCAGTGTTTCTCACTATTATGTGTTATCCTCATTTGGACCTCCTGATTGCTTTATGTTTTACTCTAGAGCAAGATTGATGCAATTTTAACCCCATATTGACGCTTAATGCCATATTGTTTTCCATTTATCTTTTTCAGTAGTGATCATAGTCTCACTGCTCAATCCTTCTTAGCATTACAACTAAACATGATTTTTTTTTTTCTGTGAAAATAACCCTGTAAAACCATGGACATAAAGTATTTCCCTTTCTTTTCTCAGACATAATAGAAGCTGTGCTTGGCTTATTCAGGTCTTCATCATCATCTTGCCACTTCAGGTTATTAAATTTGAGTGCATTGTTGGGAAAGAAGGATGTACTTTTCTTTTTTTTTTTCTTTTCTTTTCTTTTCTTTTCTTTTTTTTTTTTTTTTTTTTTTTTTTTTTTTTTAGGGATGTGCTTTTCTATAGACATCTTAGGGAATAGGGACTCTAGAGGCCTCAGGTCCTCACAGCTTATAACTTTAGAAACTAATTCATAGGCAAAATCTGAATCTGAATCTTCCATGTAGAAGCCACACAGAAACATCTAGATGAAATTTTTGAGGACATACAAACTATGGCTATGTGTTTTAGGAATCACCCATATAGAAGGCACAGGCAGTGTTGTCTCCACCAAGCAGCGTTTTCCAAACTGTAATTATGACTCCTTTAACAAAACTCATAAGTAAATGGTCAACATGTGGAGACAGGTAATAGAACCCACCTTTTGGTAGAAACAAAATCTGACAACAGAAAGTATGTTTGGTTGGTTGGTTGGTTTTTTTTTTTTTTTTTTTCAGAAATATGAAACACCAAATTTTTCAATACATATGTGGACTTCAAAAGACTGTGCATTGCACTGTTGGGGAATATGCTGAAGACAAATCTTCACAAGGGTAAGTGTAGAGTTGAGGGATATAACAAGTTGTTTCAAGCAAAAGAACATGACCTGACTCAGAGAGAATATGTTGGCAGGTTATGTTCACATGAGCTATCACAAGGCCAAGATCAAAACTGTTCCCATGGGGGAAAACATCAGGGATGGGAAGAGGGGGTGAGCAGAAGGAGATGCCATGCTCAGTGCTAAATGGCATAACCTTTTCATAGTGTAAATCTGGGCATGCAAGGAAAACGATACCAAATCAAACAAAAATCCTCTTACACACCTTCATACTTCAACAAAGTGACCAATTCCCAATTTGGGATATTGTATAAAACATGGCTGCAAGTGTTCTAGATGGTTGTACTTCCATTTTTCTGCTGAGCTTCGTCTCTGTAGACAGATTGTCTGGGTCTCATCTGAACCTATAGCTCTTCTAATTAACATGTACATTCCACTCTCTGAAATCACCTTTATGATCACTGGGGAAACATGAACTATAAGCTATTTTTCTATTTAATCTCATTAGTAAGAATTCATTTTCCTTTTGATATAATATGATGTTTGGGCAAAAAAATAAAGGATTCTGTGAGATACATATTAAAAGTTATATTTACATTACAGTTATTTTTAAAATTAATTCCATTTTCAAAGGAAAATAAGGCAACCTGATTCTTCATTGAAATATATTTTAACATCATGTGTTTATGTCTTAAAGACAAGGCTTGAATAATACATGAAAACTTGACTTCACCATTTGTTTAAAACTTGAAATCAAGATGCATTTTACTTTCATCTCAAGCATTAGTAGAGGAGGCGAGAAACATCATTTTCTTAACTCTAGAGTCCAACTGCATGGCCAATCAAGGTTGATTGATTGAAGATGTCAAAAGAGTGGCAGCCAATATCCTCTAGTCTGCTGACCTTGCATTTCAGAAGACAGATTAAAACAGTCTGTCTCTTTCTAAATTCAAATGGATTGGGAAAAAAAAAAAAAAAAAAACATTGTGCCTTGATCCATTATGGGGTTTGTGCTTAATTGATCTTTGACTCATTACTGCAGCTCAACAACTTGGTGACATTGACATGAATACTTGTTTACAAAATGGTAAGTCAGGATAATAGTTCATCTTCAGCTTTAAAACAGAATAATAAATTAATAAGGTGATGAAAATAAGCTATACAAAAATTATAAAACAGCTCCAATCAAGCAGTACTCTATTCAATTACCATCATTTAAAAATTATCAATAGCAGTGATAGGTTGCATACTATAGTACACTCTATATCCATACACCTAACATATTTGCTGATGACTTTTTCAATATCTAACATCAACATTATTTTCAATATTTAACATCAGCTTGCTAGCATACAAAAACAATTCCTCTTAGCTACTATACAGTGACTATATGCACTGTATAGCTCACTATTCTTTGGTGAAATAATGAGTTGTTTGCTGCTTCAAGTTACATAAGAACTTTGAATAGCTGTATAATTTGAAATAATTTTTGGTGTCAATTTTCATTATAGAAAGCAATTCTTGGGGCACCAAGGTGGCTCAGTTGGTTAAATGTCTGCCTTGGGCTCTGGTCATGATCCAGGGTCCTGGGATCAAGCCCTGCATTGGGCTCCCTGCTCAGTGGTGGATATACTTCTTCCTCCCCTTCTCCCACTCTCCTTGCTTGAGCTGTCTCTCTCTGTCAAATAAATAAATAAAATCATTCTAAAAAAAATAAAATGTAATTCTTAAAAGTTTTAGAGTAATTCTGTTTTAGAATTCCCATGAACAAAAACTGCTAGTTTTGCTAGTTCTTGCAAACTTGCTAGTTCTTCCATGTCCATGATTTTCCTTTATTTATAGCAAATTGGAAGTATTCTATTACTTTCTATCAAACTATATATTACCTGTGAAATTTACAAGAATATATCAAATTTATTTGCATGATAGAGGAATGACTTGTCATTGGATGGATGTGTAATCTGAGCATAATATATTCACCATCAACTTACAGACTTACATATAGTAAGAAAAATGCAGAATATACCATATGACTTTAGAATATACTCCTCAAATACCATATGTAGGGATTCATTCATTTTCTATTATTTTATGTTAAGAAAATAGAATTCCCTTATGAGATCCTCAAGAATTCCCAAGGAAGAATATTCAAATACTTAATATACCTAATGGTGTGTGTGTGTGTGTGTGTGTGTGTGTGTGAGAGAGAGAGAGAGAGAGAGAGAGAGAGAGGGCGGTGGGGGGAGAGAGAGAGAGAGAGGTGTTATGTTAATTTCTTGGCATGTGCTCTGTTGTATAGTCATCATAATAAATTTCGTTAGATTTAAAACAGCATCAGTTAATTGCAAGACATATTATTCTATTTACTAACACTAAAGATAAGATCTGCCAATTAAACTGTGACACAGTACTAAGCTGCCATCAACGATAAGATGCATCTGATTTCAGAGATGTAAAATGTGCAAAAGAAAGTTCATCTTACACTAAATGATCTGTGGTAACTTCATCCTGTATGTAGCACAACTATGCTCTTCCCATGGTGATTCCTGGGTCCAATAAGAATATGAATAAGAAACACTACCCTGGTGTTCCTCCTACCTCATTTTGTCTCAGTTTCCTTCCTCTGCTGTGTCATCTTCATTATTCCTCACAGTGGAAGTGCTCCAAAGTTCAGGCCTCAGCCCTCTCTTCTACTGTTTTTCACTCCATAAGTGATCTTACCTCATTCCTTCCCTTTAAATATCACCCATGTGGCAGATGGATCTATCTTCAATCATGAGATCATTTTCATTCTCTCTCTGACCAACTGCCAGTGTGATCCTTCCACCAGAGACCTAAAAGACAACCCATAATTCTGAATCTAACACAGACTTCTGGGCTGCTGCTCCTTCCAGTTCTCCTAATATCAGTAAATGACACCAGTGAGCCAGCAGTTTGGACAACAAATTAGGAGCCTTTCACAATTGTTTTCTCAAACCCCCCCATTCACACCTCTCAGGTCTAATTTCAAAATTGGTTTAAAATTGGTCAACTTTTCCGTCACCTATATCACTGTCACTCAATTCCTAAGTAACCTCAGCTTTCTTAAGTACTGCTGCCTTAGACTCTCCACTAGTCTTTTTCTCCCACTTTCCACATAGTGGCCAAAGGGATATTTCTGCAAAGTCAAGGTAATGTTATGCTTTTGCTCAAATCCCTTCATTAGCTTCCAAATTTAGAAAAGTACAAACATTCTTCTATGGCATATAAAGTCTGACATTATCTGGGGATAATGGGGGTCTACTGGTATTTCCTAGCACTCTTTTATGTGCATACACACCTACATACCCACACACTCACACATTCTTTTATGTGCAGACACATCTGCACACTGCTCACCGTGACTCCACTAGACTGTAGGATTCCCAATTCATGAATTCCACTGGAACTTGGTTTTATCTTATTTGCCACTGGATAGCCAGTGCTTGAGACACTGACTGACATATTGGAGATGCTGAATAAATACTGATGATTGAGTGAAAAAAAGAATGAGTGAATGGACAGATGGATGGATAAAACAGGAAAAGGCTTTGTAAACACTGACTCATTGTCTCCTTTTCACCAGGGTCTCGATGAATACGTAGTGGAAACACATCTGAACTTGAGTCTGTAAGTGCTGACAAAAAGTACAGATGTATGAATGTCAAAGACTCTTGACTTTTGTCCAGGAATAGAGACATTTTGTTTTTGTTTTTTAAAGATTTTATTTATTTGTTCATGAGAGACAGAGAGAGAAGGGCAGAGACACAGACAGGGAGAAGCAGGCTTCCTGCGGGGAGCACGATGAGGGACTCAATCCCAGGACCCTGGGATCATGACCTCAGCTGAAAGCAGATGCTCAATCACTGAGCCACCCAGGTGCCTGAGGAATAGAGACATTTTGGTTAGATGACTGACTTGAGATTGTTGGTGCTGGTTGCTGTTGGTCAGTGCTGTTAACGTCTTTAGTATAATGGTCAGTTAGAATATTTGCTCTTAAAAGTCCCTAACTAACATTAAAAGCATGCTACTCCAAATCTCAGGCACTCTTCACATGATTGTTTTTCCCATGTTTGTCAGCCTGGCAATTATGATGTTAATGATCTGCCACATATCAAGCACCAAGGCGGGGAGGATGTCTACCAGACATTCAACTAGATTGCTGTCTGGACTGCTGAACCTAAGGCTAGGAATTTGAAGTCAAAGTTCCTTACTGCTGACTGGCTATTAGGCTTGTGAGCAGCAGAATAACTGTTGTTATGAAATTCATCACAGAATGCTCTGTCCAAAACTTACATTGAGGCAGTCAGTGAAATCTGTCTCTGTGGGGCAAAGGGTCATCTGTCATTTTGAAAGAAGCTTGTTGAGCTCTGGGGCTCTGAAGGGGTTTCTTTAGCATGAAATATTTATGTGCAAATGGGGATTGAGTATGACTTTGGGGCTGTGGAGCAAATTATGGTACTATTTTTGCTGCAAGTCAGAATGTTCTGGCAGTAGATAAAGCAGTCTGGGGTTCTGAATCTCTTCTGGTCATGGGATTTTCTGGCTTCCCAGCTTGCACCTGATGCTGTGTGCTTCTCCTCCATGGCCGTGACCCTATTAGCCTCTAATATAAAGGGCGACCACCAACAAATCACTGCGAGTAGGGAGACACCCATTATGAAGACTTTCTGTAATGAAAACGACCATCTTCTTCCCTTGGTAAAAATTATGTCTCTTAATGGTTCGGTGGTAGTCAGCTATCTTTATACTGGTAACTGTGATCCATTTTAAAACCATTTATTGTCAGCGGGTATGAGGACCCCAAAGGTTTGGGGGAATGAGGAGCTAATGACCCTATCTCAGGAGACCTGGATGACTCCTATAGTTTCAGGATATTCCCAGTCAAAGAAAGAGAAAACAAAAGGTATCTAGAGAATTTCATGGGTTATTACAAGGGCAGTCAAATGGTAAATATTAGTGGAATAATCAGTCTGACAGGAATGACATGGCAAGTCAGGATCACTTCTCAGAACTTGTAGGAAGTTCTAGGCAGAGACCTGAACTTGAAGTAATTGGAGAAAAGAATTGTGTCTCATAAATACTTTCTCGTATGAAACTTTGGGATAATGATAGCTAATTCACAAAACTGTTGTGAGAACTCAAAAGAAAAAGCACCCATAAAAGTGCCTGGTAAATTGTGAATGACAAAACAATATCCAAAGGTATTTTTGTTGTTGTTAGTTTTGTTTAGTTGGAATGAACCCTGGTTACTGTATAGCCTCCAGAGAAATGTTGAACTTCAACTAAGGAGGAAGTGGCTAATTGGACACATTTGGGTTTATAGCATCAAACACAGTTTACATCTGTATCTCCGAGTCTCAATCTCTCTCACATTCTCTTTCCCTGACAAAGACATACATATATAATATTTCTCTATTCCCTTCTGGGAAAATAGTAAGAGAAAATTGGTATGTGGTCTGAAGAAGGAAATTTGCTTTAGGTAAGCCCACATGATAAGATTTAATAATCCAGTCTTTGAATGAATTTACAGGAATATTTAAATCATGTAGGTAAATGTTTCTAGGAAACATTGACGGCCTGTAGCAATACTTTCCTGCTATGTTCCTAGCATGGGGCATATAAAAAGTGAAAATATGTGTACCATCCACAGTTGTAAAGAATAAGGCTTCTCACAGCTGGTGGCAACTGGGTAGGTGATTACTGGCACCTAAACTCTGCTAGGCAGCCTAAAAGCTGAGGAGATCAAAATATTGGAACACAGTGCTTAGAGATCTCTGGCTTTGGATCCACAAAGCATCTGATGCCAGCAGTATTACTTACTACCTTGGGAAAGTCACCTAATCTCTGAACCTGTATTGCCACATTTGTAAGACTCAGATAATAATCTTTCCCTGTAGGTACTCTACGTGAGATTCAAATGACATGGTGTATGCGAAAGATGAAAAAGTAAAGCAATGTATAAATGTTTGATATTAATACCAGAGATAATTTGAGCTTTTTTACTTATTTATCAAGGTTTGGATGCGATTGAGCAACTTGAAGCTATAATATACTTAAAAATAAAGAAGTTCTATAATGGAAAATGGTAAAAGCATATTGGGTAGGGTGGAAACGGAAGAAAATGAACATGATTTTATTCACACATTTGTTGCTGAAGCTGTCACCACCCAAATGAGTTGGAATTTTGCTTTTAAAAATGAAAGAACACTATTTCCACACATTTCCAAAACATAAAATTTCTGTTCTTATTTACTATCTTTTATTTAAATATTGAGGTCTCTAAATGTCAATCCAGAATATAGTAAGTTGAAATGTTGGGTCAGTATCTGAACCTTGTTCTTTTTCCAAGAGGACAACTGCCAAATCTCCTCTCCAGCCAAAGGATAAAGTAAAATTTTCTAAAATAAACAAGTTAAACTTTATATTTCATACACTAGAAATCCCTCATTTAATTTTCCCAATCAATCACAGTGCTAAAAGCTTTATTCTGGGAGTCAATAAGTAGATTTGTTGAACAAAGGACCTATTTTTTACATTATTTCCCAACTTTTTCTTAGGATACACAAAAACAAAAAAGAGAGGAGGGAGAAAAGAGGAAAAAAAAATCTGTTTAACTTTCTCCAAGCTGGCCTAGCTGAAAACTCTAGCAGTGAATGGCTGGATGGTTAAGATTGATGAGCGCCACCTCCCTTGGCTGAAAATCAAGTCTTGTCTCATTTGTTATTTTCTCAGTACCCTTGGCTAAGGAAGAAGCATCCTAAGGTTGAACACACCTGCTTTTCCCCTAGTCCTGGGGAAAAGAACCTCTAAGTAGGCAGACCCCCTTGCCAGATGAGAAGAGAAAGCAAAATATACGGAAAAAAAAAAAACCCAAAAAAACTAAAAGCCAAGCAGTGCCACAGTGGAGAGAGCTGAAGAGAGATGACATGGTATTATTATTTCATTTCTAACTTCACAGAGATGCATACTTTGATTAATCAAATATGCATTGTCATTAAAATATAGAAAGCCTCTTCGGAGGTAGCAGAGAACATTTTTACTAATAAAAGCAGTGATAAATTAATTATGTTATCAACATGAACTTTAAGTAGGTATTTTATCATGCTCAGCCTTGATGTACTATTTTGAATTTGTAACATTGGAAAAAATAAGCCACACACCCTATCTCCCAAATATATGATACAGCATTGCTTTTAGGTTCTTTAACATAAAATGCATCATCCTTTCATTGGATACAATTAGAATAATGTATGTATATTCACACAAAATAATCTCAAGGAAAAAAAAATATCAATGGATTATAGGAAATGGACTAGGAAACATTACAAGAACAGGATAAGAAACCATATGTGGCGTCAAATATTCAGAGACTGGTATGATTTTGTTTCTTTGGCAAATTCTTGGACCTTTTTCAGGTTGCTGTGGCATCTCCTTTGCAAGTTACTATAACATAAACCAAATCTTATCATTTATACTGCTAACAAATAAAAAGAAGATGAAGTTCTTGTATGATGTAGAGAACACCTCAGTGCCTTGCTAAAGATGACCACATTCACTTCCCATGAAAAGGCACAAGTGGAAAGGAAAATACAGCCCCTAGGGATCTTATTTTATTAGTTGACATACTCACCAAGAAAGGTTATTACTTTATGATTTTCTGAATTTTATGTAATTTCAACCTTTTTTTAGGCACTGTATCTGTTGTCAAGTTCTATGCACTAGTGAAACACCTATGATAATACAAACTAGAAAGATATTCCCAATGACCATTCTTAATCTTCTTTTATCTTCTTTTCTGACCTTCTGTTTCTTTCCTAATTCTACTATGAAACATTCTTTTAGAAGGATCCTAGAAGAAGCAGTTACTTAGGGTAAGACAAGATGAAGAAGGATCTTTGGAAACTCTAAAACAGGAATGGGGAGCAGGAAGGAAGTACAACCAGGCACCCAGAATCAAAACATTATAAACCTGCTTTCTCCGGCCACTCAGGATTTTTGCTTAGGCAAGTACATTCTGGAAAATGACTATGATTATTTATTTAGTTTAACAAAATAGATATTCACTCTGAGAAACCTGGTGACCCAAACTGATGGGAACCACACAGTTACCTACCTTTGTGAGAGACTGCATTGTCCAAAGATACGGCATAGAGGAAGATAAGCAACCCAGGCTCCCTGAAGAGTCTAATCACATAACTGACTTAGAAGCAGCTTCAAAGCTGCCAGGGAAACAATTTGAAAAGCCTGCCAGTGAGTCAGATCCTGCTGCTAGAAAAAGATCTTTCAAAGGCTGGCATCTGGGTCCTGTGATTGCCATTCAGAAAGGGCGGCTGGAACTTCATGCTTAATCTCTGGTGATCATGTGCTCTGGCCATTACTAGACTATTTGAACTGTGAAGACTGTTGTCTTGATTCACGATGAAAGTCTATCTTGTGGTTTCACTTCTGAGTAAGATTCTTTCACACTGTCCTTTTAATTTGCTTACCGTTTTTGCATTGGCTTTAGCATGTGTTTGCTCTGTGCTATGAATTCAGTAAACTCTCTTCACAAAACAGAGGCAAAGTTAAAAACCTAGCTTTATGCCCACTTTTGGCTCATAAATCTCATAAATAATGAGCTTCACATTCTCTCTTTTTTAAAACACTATTTGAGACAGTTCTTTCATTATGACATATCTTCACTTTTGTTTTATTCAGAAATTTCTTTAATTCACCTCCACATAGCAATTAGTATTGTGTAGCTATTACTACATTTTTAAGTCATGAAAAAGCCTGTTGCATATCCTGTCCCCTTCCCACCATAATACTCTGAACTATATCCCATATTGATGTGGTATACCCCAAAGACAATTATGTCAGTAACAGAAATATGCCAGTATTCTAGAAAAAAATTTATTCTGATCTATTTTAGGCTTGGCTAAGGAGATTTCCAAAGCTGCACTTCTCCAGTCAACTTTCATTTAGACACCTGTGGAAGTAGCTTGCAGACAACCCAATTCACTTTCTTCTTTCTGCATGACTCACTACTATCTTCACCTTCCTTCAGCTCACTTCTAATGACTTGTCATACAACCTCCTCCCCAACCATACATAGTCCTTTACACAATTGTATCCACTTGAAATCCCTTCACAGCAGGCGTTAACAATTCTCCTTCAAGTGAATGTACCATTAACTGCCCAATATTTCAATGGGCTTCTTCCTAGGTCTCAGTTTTGTTCTTGGCTATAGATCATCCTCTCTCTCCAAATATCAGTCTGTGGTTTTAACTCATTGTACTGAAATGATCATGGTCTCGAGATGAGCTACTTTGTGATTAGTCTCACTAGCTTGAGGTTCCTGCAACAATCTTCATGCATATATATACATACAGTTCAATATAAAACCAACATATAATTGAGAAAACTCCACATGAATACTGGCACTTTCCTAAAGTCTATTCACTTTTTTTTTATTGAGATCATAACTATTATGCACAAAACTATAGAGAATTCCTGAACCATAATTTTGAAAAGATTACTGAAATATCCAAAGTTATAGAATAATAACCATCGGAAATGTAAATATAGCTGTAGGCATTTGTTTATTTCTTTAAAATTTTTTGTAATTTTTTGCTAACTGAAGTTTCCACTCCTGCTTAAAGGAGAAATAGGGCCGAAGATGTGGTTTTTGTGACCCTGAGTTGAAACCCTTGATATTCGGGCACCTATGGCTTTCCAGCCACTAGCTCGACCACTTAGACCTGCAGCAAAGCATACTGGTCAATAGACTACACCCATTTTTATAGCATGTCCAGCCAAACTTTTAATTCTGGTGCATCGCTGATTAGGGAAACAACTTACATACACAACAGTAGAGGAAATACATACCTATTTAGATTTACCCAATTTTTAATTCTTAAAAATATAATTGAATGGCCAAGTATAATTAGATAAGTGAGAAAAATCAACAGCAAACACTAACCAGAACTGTTGACCCAAAAGACCAAAAATCACAGAGGTAATTCAGGATATAGAAGAGATTTGAAAAATTCAAACTCATATACACAGACAAATTTATAAGATAAGAATCAAGTGCTATCAAAAGGTAACAAGGTAATATTCAGAGACCAGTAAAGAGTCCTTTGAAATTAAAAACACACACACAGTGACTGAGAGACAAAGAGAGAGAGAGACAGAAATCTGGCAGGATGCAGAATGCAGAGTGATAAAAAGGGAATAGAATCTTTATGAGAGAAGATTAATACAGGAAGGAGAATATCCAGCTAATAAAAATATCAAAAAAAATTGAGGGGAATATTGTCTAAGAAATTATTGAATTAATTGTTCACAGTTGAGGAAAGACAAAAATCTTTAGACTACACAGTCCTCCAGGGGCCTGTGGGATAAACGCAGAAAAATCCCATATATTGAGAAAACCTGAACTCTCAGAGGGCATAGACAGAAAAACAAAAGATCATAAAAAATTTCCAGAGAAACAAGGCATGTCTCTAATAAATGTACAAGTTTCGATTTGCGCTATACTTTGTGGTTGCTAATGTGACACAGAAAACAGAGGAGTAATGTCTTCTGAATTTTAATAGAAAACTATTGTATACTAATCCAATACAGTCTGGGTTATTTCATTTAAAAGAAGCAGAAAGGGAGGATTTCATGGCTGTTTGTATAATTATATATAAAAATACATAGTATAAGTACTCAAGAGAATCTTGATTAGTGTCACAGTATTGCTACTTGTTATTTTAAAGAATTTATTTATTTGTTTGTTTGTTTGTTTATTTGAGACAGAGCCAGTGAGCAGCGGGAAGAGCAAAGGGAGAGGGACAAGCAGACTCCGTGCTAAGCACAGAGCCCTACCTGGGGCTCAATCTCATGACCTCGAGACCATGACCAAATCAAGAGTTGGTCACTCAACCGACTGAGCCACCCAGGCATCCCTGGCAGTATTACCACTTTAAAAAAATGAGCCTTGGTTATTTCACTTCTCCTCACAATCTTAGTTCCCTTGTTTTGCAGATGGTGACAACTGTTCCACCAGCTCAAGACCTGGTTGTGAGGATGATGTGGAGTAATTAGTTTGAAAATGCTTTAATAACTAACTGTTAGACATAATTTAATGATAAGTTTCTCACCTTTGTTTCTTATAACTCTTCACTCAGAAGCAAGCCACTCAGTCAATATCATGGCTTTATTCCAGGAGCATTCTTGGATATAATGTTTCTTTGGAAATTTTGATATTTAGGTGGTATGCCTTTTGATCCACTGTGACAGGCTGGGCACTATGCAATTAAGAGGGAATGCAAAGTGTTCTGCACTGTGCTCTGTTTATTATCCATGTTCTATATCAGTAAAAAGTTTGATTTTTGTTTGAAACTTTAGGTCAAAATGGACAGATATTACTGTTATCTGCTCACTTTTGAATCCGTATTCCCCAATTTTTTTTCAACAAATTAAAGAAAACACAATACTTCCTTGGGTAGTGAGAAAATTCTATGGCCTAAGAGAACTTGGATGGCTCTCCTTCTCTGTGAAATATATGGGACAATTTGGGAGCACATAGAGGTTTTTCAGACTGTTTGGTGAGTAGTAAAATGTTTTTCCTTATCTCAAAACTTTGAAATATCTTAGTTCCTACAGACATGCCTGCCTGCTTTACTCAGGCCTGATGGCCAATTTCTCTCTACATTTTCTTTCTATAAGGAGAACACATGCATGTATTGCTTTCATTGAAATTTTAATTCACTTCCTGTAAGTACCATCCTCCATGCTGTGATTTTCTCCTAACTTTCCATTCTTACTCACTTGACGGGACACTAGTGTGTTTTAATACACATCCCTTTGACCTTGCCAGTTGCTTTTTGATTATGAATGGATGAAAGTTTTAGATAGATTCTTGTGATTGGAAGAGCGCCAGTGATATATTGCTTTGTCATCAGAACATAATTTCCTTATGGGAATAGTGAGTGGCCACTGAACATTTTTCCTTTGGATGCCTACAAGTACAATGCAGATTCTAGCAGGTGGCTGAGTAGAACATATAAATAAACTATTATATGTTGAAAAGTAATCAGAGTAAGACTTAGCTATTATAGATTGTCCATATCAATGAATGATTTTGCATATAAGTGATTTTTTGTGGGAGTCTATGATTACCTACATAATTTCCCCCAATTATAACTTACATTAAATTACAATTGTGTCTTGTGTTTCAGCAATCCCTGAGGGGGAGTGAGTAGGTGTGTGTGTGTGTGTGTGTGTGTGTGTGTGTGTGTGTGCAGGTGCCCTTCTAAAGAAGTATCATTTAGTTTCTGTTTTCAAATACAGAAACAGGAACATAATACTCTGCAATAAAAAAATTAGTCTATATTGCATCCATGTTCTTTTCATAAATGGATAGATGTTTCATGTTCAAAGGGCTATATTGAGGTTCATCTAAGAGAGGATGCATTGACCAGAAGGAGTAGTTACTGGGTAGCATCAACATCCATTCATTTTATCAGGTGCTTTTGAAATGTGTATCGATTCTATCTGTTGTCTTTGTACAGACTGCGCTCTGCTTCTCTGGTGGTCACTTCAATTTGAAGATTACCATGTTTCTTTGTAAGTATACTCTCCTGATCTATTTCCCATTATCTTTGTGTGACTGATAAGATGTGTTACTTTTTTACCTGTAAGACTTTCCAAAATAAATAATTTAATTCACATGAATAAATTTCTTATGGGAATACATTAGATAAGCAACTCTCTAATTTAAAGGAAAGTGACTTGCACATTAATTGAATCTGATAAAGTTAGTTGCAAGATACATTTTCAGCTGAATTCTTCATATATATATGTATATATATATACATATATATATATATATATCAATTCCCTTCTTCCTTGCAAATATGCCTGCTTTAAAATAAAAGACATACAAACAGATGCTAAGACAAGGGCTAAAGAATAAACCAATATTATGTCTACTTCCTAAATTGCAGATAGGTTCTTTTTGTTGTTTTTGTTTGTTTTTAGAGAGAGATCATGCATGTGCAAGAGGGGCAGAGGGAGAGGGAAAGAGAGAGAGAATCTCACAATGTGGGGCTCCATCTCACAACCCTAAGATCATGACCTGAGTAAGAATAGTTATTTAACAAACCGACTGACCTACCCAGGCACCAAGCCCAAAGCAACTTGTCTAGAATACATAAAACGATTAATAGTAGTTATCTCTGAATCACTGTAATGTTAACACCCTAACTTTTCCACAACTACTGCCTTAAATATGTTTAGCAATAAGCATGCAAGACTTTTATAATCAAGATACTATTTTAAAAATGAATATTTTTTTATTTGAAATTTAAATAAGGAAATTATTTGAAGAAAAAAAAAAAAGAAAGCTCACCTAAGCACTAGAAAAAGTATGGCTGTGTCAAGACCTTGGGGTCCTCTACTACTTAAATTATAGAAATCTTAGTATATTAAGATCAGACAATGAAACTGCTTTTTTTTTTTTTCAGATGAGTAGAGTGATGAGTAGGTGCCACATTTTAATTTTGTTTTCAATGCCTCAGTGGCATTGAAATCCTGGTTAGGGATCCAGGATTCCTAACCTCTGACAAGAGGTTTTAATAATAAAAGCATCCTCTTTTTGAGGGAGATACTTCTAAGAATATGACAACAGTTAAAGTAAAGAAAAAAAAAATCATATTCATGCTCGACTTGTTATTCCTTTATTTCTTATGCTTCTTAATTTTCATTCGCAAATAAAACTATCCATATTTATGTCCATAACAGCAGATAATATGGTAAATAGAAAAATCACTCTTAACAAATATTAATTTTTCCACATATTTTCATCCATTTACCTCTTTGGCTAAATAATTTTCCAAGTATCTAATACAAGTAAAGTAATTAACAATAATTAAATAATGTAGGATAATATGGGTAATAAAATGTACAATGATATGATCCCAGAGATGGGAGGTTATTTAACTTTCCTTGCTAGCCAGAGC
Source organism: Nyctereutes procyonoides (assembly GCF_905146905.1). NCBI lineage: Eukaryota > Metazoa > Chordata > Mammalia > Carnivora > Canidae > Nyctereutes > Nyctereutes procyonoides. The sequence continues at coordinate 13,015,553 of NW_026575141.1, read as the reverse complement.
TCTCTGAAATCTGCAATGGTGAGGTCCCATCTTCTCTCTCATTCTGCAGAGCTTGCTGGGGAAGTGAGCCAGCACAGAACGGCAACATATTTCTGATAGCATTATTTGACTGCTTGAATCAAGATGTTCTTGAGACCTGAACATTCCTGGACTTTTTATTTGCCTGAACTTATAAATTTATACTCAGGTTTCTGATAATATGAGGGATTTTGTTTTGTCTTGACCACTTTTATTTAAAATATTCTTTTTTTCATTTAAAATATTAAAATATTCTTGACGGGATCCCAGGGTGGTGCAGCGTTTTAGCGCCTGCCTTTGGCCCAGGGCACGATCCTGGAGACCCACCATCGAATCCCACATGGGGCTCCCAGTGCATGTGTCTTCTCCCTCTGCCTGTGTCTCTGCCTCTCTCTCTCTCTCTCTGTGACTATCATAAATAAAAATAAATAAAATAAATTAAAATATTCTTTTTTTTTTTTAATTTTTATTTATTTATGATAATCACACAGAGAGAGAGACAGAGAGAGAGGCAGAGACACAGGCAGAGGGAGAAGCAGGCTCCACGCACCGGGAGCCCGACGTGGGATTCGATCCCGGGTCTCCAGGATCGGGCCCTGGGCCAAAGGCAGGCGCTAAACCGTTGCACCACCCAGGGATCCCAAATTAAAATATTCTTGACAAATACATGGACCTTATTGTTAGCTTCTGTATTAGTTCACTGGAGCTCCCAAAACAAGGTACCATGAACTTCGTGGCTTAAATAACAAAAATGTATTGCTTACAGTTCTGGAAATAAGAAGGACAAAACCAAGGTGTCAGCAGAATTGGCTCCTTCTGAAGGCTGAGGAAGAATTTGTTGAAACTTCTTGCTTCACTTGCTGGTGGGCTATGAATCGTTCATGTTCCCTGGCTTGCAGAAATCTCACTCCAATCTCTGTCTTCCTCTTCAAATAGCATGCTCCCCGCATGTGTGTCTGTCTCTACTTTGCCCTTTTCATCAGGACACCAGTCATTTTGGATTATGGTCCACCCTAATTTCAACTTGATTTCATTTCAACTTGACTACCTCTGAAAAGACCTCACCACATTCTTGTCACATTGTGAGATCTTGGGGGTGTAAGGATTTCAATATATAATATTTTGTTTTTGTTTTATTTATTTATTTATTTATTTATTTATTTATTTATTTATTTATTTATGAGAGACACAGAGAGAGAGGCAGAGACATAGGCAGAGGGAGAAGCAGGCTCCCCATGGGAGCCTGATGCAAGACTCGATCCCAGGACCCCAGGATCATGACCTTAGCCAAAGGCAGATGCTCAACCACTGAGCCACCCAGATGCCCCAATATATAACATTTTGAAGGACATGATTCAACCCATAACAGCTTCTGACTTAAGAACCACCTGGGCTGTGCCTTTAATACTTTAACCTTCCAAGAAGTGAAGTGCAGAGCCTCTCAAAGTCTAGATGTAAGAGACAATTCCTTTCTGCTCAGACACAGTTTTGAGAGTGACTGACTGCTCTCCTAAGGGTTCTATCCTTGGCTTTTATTTTGCCTTCTCTGTTTCCCATTTCCAGGTTGGCTCTGTTCAGTCCCCTGTGCCTTGCCACTCAGATTTAGCTCTCCTGAGTCATCACGTTAGGAGTTAGTTGGATTGTTAGGTAGTCAGGGCCAGCATCCTAACAAGAAAATATGGAGTTAGGACAGCTAAAATAAAACAGCACTGACATCCTGTTTTGCAGCCTAGATAGGACCACATTGACATTCTGCTTTGCAGCCTTTGCAGAAATGACTTCTGAAAAATGTTCTAAAATAAGACAATTAAATCACAAAAGCATTTGTCAATATTACAGGCAAGGGAAGTTAAGACATAAGCCCCCAGATGTCAGCCAAAAAGACCATCAGCACATAAACTTTAACTTAATAGGTAGACAGAGATGTGATCAAAATCCTGATGGGACAACTCAGCACACTCTGATTTTTTACAAACATTCTGCAAAAGAGTTCATAAAACCCCTAAACTTAGAAACTCCAAGGGCAACTCACTGGGGTCCCCCTCTGTCTCTGGGAGCTCTATACTCTTGCTCAACAAACTGCTTTTTCACTCCTTGTCTGGTCTACCTCTTTGTTCATTGAAGTGACATGACCAAGAACCTGGGCACTAAGGGGACACAAGTCCTATAACAATCAATTCCAGGGAGGCATGTTGCCTGTAGGAGTTTTGGGTGCTGCTGCTCAGTGAACCTCAGCTGCTGGCCCTCCTCTGGCAGTGGCTTTGCACTGGGACCCTGCAACTGCCTTTCCATCATGAGTATGGACTGTCTACGAAATCAGCCCTACCTGCCAAGGAATACCATTTCAAACTCTGATTTCCTCTCCCTTGCAATTGCCTTCAGGTACTCAGGGTGAGTTTGGCAATCTACCTTCCCTGCACTTAGACCAAGGGTCACTCACTATGTGCTCTCCTTTGTGTACCATCTCTCATTACTGCCACCTCTGCAAATGAGTCTGCCGTTTTGTGAGCAGAGTTAGTAATTTCACTGCTCGCCACACCAGCAAGGTCTCAGGCATCCACCTGGGAGCAAAAGCAAGCTCACTTGATTTAATTGCCATTCATATCCAGTTACAGCAACCAACATATATTTGCTTGGTGAAGCACTTTCTTTCCCTCACTCTTCTGTTTTGAATTCCTCACCTTGCTAAGGTGCACACAAATTGGCCCTGTGTACATATAATCAATTAAACCCTTTAGTAAGAGTAATAGCATGGAGTGCCACCTATATGCAAGAAACCCTCTGAATAATACTATATATATATATTACATCTTTAGTCCACAAAAGATCCTCATGAAGGGTGCATTATTGTTTACTGTTTACATGTTTGCATGGGAAATTACTAACATTTGTTGAAGGTTTACTATAAACAAGGCACAATTCCCCACATTTCATGTATATTAGCTTATTTACAACTTATGAAGCAGGTTTTATTTGTGTCAGTCAGGGTCTCTGCAGGAAAAGGATGGCTCAAACTAAGATATTTCAATGCAGAGCAATGACAAAGAAATAACTCTGAGGCACCCTGACATCTGAAATGGTGAGATGTATCACCTTAAGGGCCAAGGGGACAAAAGAAGGAAGATGATTGATGTAACCAGAAAGCAGCTGGAGCCCCCATGGGAGCATGATGTAAGGGCCGATTGGCAGGTGCCGAAGTCTGGAGGAGATGAAGATGCTATCAAAGACCAGACAAGGAAACGAATGAGCAAATCCTCTTTTTAAAAGACTGAATCCTGAGGTTGTGCACATTATTTCTGCTTCCATTCCATTGATCAGAACTTATCCTTGATCCCCTGTCTAGATGCAAGGGAGCTTGGAGAATTCAAATTCCACTGTTAATTATGGACAGTCATGTACCTAAATCAAATTTGAAGAGAAAGAATAGATGAAGGCAAAGGGGAATTTCAAGCAACTAGAAGTTTATTGTTGCCTTAATTTATTCCAATACATTATTGCTCTTAGGATGAATTAGTCTTTTTCCTCTAACACTTATTTTAATAATTCTTTGTTTGAACTCATAAAAAAATTATTCTCTGCTCCCCTCCATAAATGATTTTTCAATATATACACCTCCCAGACTTGTTTACTCTTGATTAGCTTCTAAGCACCTCTCCCCAGTAAATTACAACTGAGGAAAGATACATTAAAGAAGAGGGACTTTAAATAATTATAAATAAAAATACATGTCTGTGTTCCTTTGAAGGACTCGGAGCCATCTTATGCCTTTTTTTTTTTTAATCTACTTAGTTACCTTTCACAGGTAACAGGTACTTGTCAGTAGATATGAGCTTCTTGTGCTGAGGAAAATCAGGGTTTATGCCTACTTATAAAATACTTTCCTGAACCCTGAAAGCCAATTTAGCATTTCCTGTCACTTTCAAAGTTTTTCTCACTTCAACAAGAGGCACTCATGTTGTCTGGGATGTTTGGTAATTGAGTTTCTCAAGGAATATGTGACACATTGTGATGTAGTGTAAAAGGATTTTAGAGCTATCCATTCCCAGACCCTTCATAATCGGCTAAAAATATATTTCAGTGTCCCTTGCCGGTGCCTTAGGAGGCCCTACCAACCTCATATTTTTTAATCTGATCTTATTTTCTGGCCATCAATTTGATTTCTCAGCAACTGGCAGTGCTTGGTCTTTTTTGAATAGCCTCATGTCTATAAATCTTTATCTCTATTTTTTTCAATTTTCCTTACAGTCTCTGTTGATCTTAACCCCTAAATTTTTATCACTTGTAGCCTGAATTACAGGTAACCTTTTCATTGCTCCCGGTCAAGTTTCCACTTAATAAGGCTGGAATGGCCCTTGTCATTTAAAAAAGAATAATGAGCAGTCCTGAATGAAAGGTGGGGAATAGTAATACCAGGGTAGAGGGAGGAATAGAGGGGGAGAGAGAGAGAGAGAGAGAGAGAGAGAGAGAAGAAGAAGAAGAAGAAGAAGAAGAAGAAGAAGAAGAAGAAGAAGAAGAAGAAGAAGAAGAAGAAATAATCCAGGACCTTAAAAGTTGAGGGCCTCACTGCCTGTGTATTTTTCCTTCTTGTTTATATTCAATCTACTCCACTCTATTTTTTGGAGAAATAGCTGATAACCTGAAATTCTTACTGAGCCACCCTGAATAAACCAAATACTTTATATGGTGAACAAACTCTGATTTGAGGGAGAAAAGGACCAATACTTTTTCTATTCACCTAAATGTAACTTTTTATAAAAGCAAATAGTAAGTCACTTATAATTTTGTATTTTCTGTGCTATTTTTTGATTCTTATGGAATTTTTTAAAAAATGCTTCAAAGAAATGACTATCTTCTTTTACAAAACATGTTTAGTCTCTTCCAACCTACTTTGAACATGACGAGTTTAATTATGATGCTGGAGAGCATATGCTAGACATCCATCTTATGCAAGCACATTTTTTTCTTTTTAAGTGTTCACATTCTCTCCTCTTGATATTCTGATAAATCTGTCACATTTGTATTTTGTTGTTCAACATGCGTGAAGCAGGCATATGAGTGAATCTATGATAACTGCTATGAGAGTAAACTACAGACAGGTTTCACTGTCTGGGAATTTGGGCCTAAGGGAAATATATTAGTAGTTAAAAGAGTTCACCTGAGGATGATGCTACTTCAACTTACTTCCTTAGATAAACTTCTTAAAAAAGATTTATCTATTTATGAGAGAGAAAGAGAGAAAGAGAGAGAGAAAGAGAGCAGGGGGGAGGAGCAAAGGGAGAGGGAACAAGCAGACTCCCTGCTGAGCGGGGAGCCTGATAGGGGCTGGATCCCAGGATGCTGAGATCTGAAATCAAGAGTCAGCCACTCAACCAACTGTGCCACTCAGATGTCCCTTTAGAGACACTACTTGGTGCTTAATATATGAAGCAATAACTTAACAAACAGTGTCAGAAGAAAATAGATCACCTCCATGATTCAGAATATTTTGGCAACATGAAAATCATGCTAGATTAAGATAATGGCAATCAATACAATTTGTAAAAAAAAAAAAAAAAAGATTTTTGCCTGTGTGTAAAGATAAAAAGAATAGGTAACTGAATCAAACATGTACTTAAAAGGCCTCAATCTGAATTCTTATTCTAATAGTTATTTTAGATAGAAGGATGATTTTTTTCACAGATTTAATGAAGTGATAAATCTTGAAGAGGGAAATATATATATATATATTTGGAGATTCAACACATGCCCTTGAGAATTGCTCTAGAGAGATAAACTTTTAATATTTGTAATTTAAATTGCTAGTATCTAAAATGGCATAGGCTTGCATCATATTATATATATAAAATCTATATTATATTTAACATACAATATAGATATATAATATATGTTATATAAATAGTATACAAGATATACATATATATCTCTTATGTATCTAATACATATATATCTTACTATATATAATTAATATTTAATTAATATATAATTAAAACTTTCCTTAAAAATTCTTCATATTTAGAGTTTGAAATTTGGAATCCTTTTTTTTTTTAAGATTTTATTTATTTATTCATGAGAAACACAGAGAGAGAGAGAGGCAAAGACATAGGCAGAGAAGCAGGCTCCATGCAGGGAGCCTGATGTGGGACTTGATCCCAGGACCCCAGGATCACATCCTGAGCTGAAGGCAGATGCTCAACCACTGAGCCACTGAGGCATCCCTGGAATCCTTTTCTATCTAAAGTCATTTTTCACAAAATATCAACCTCTGTTCCACCAAAAGCATTGGTGGTATAGAATTTCTTAAAGTAACCTAGAAGCACTAAAAGTTCTTAGAGATGATTCATAAGAAAGCTAGCCTGCTTACTTTCTTAATTTGAGAATAAAGTATAAGCCCTCCACTTGGCTACATGTCCCATCTCAACTTACAGTCTTTTGATTGCCAGGAAATAGAAGAGGGCTGTAGTATTGTCTGTGAGATTCTCTTCTGAGCTACTGACACCCAACCTGCACATTCTGATCTCACACTACACAGGTACAAGCAATGACAATCATCACCCACCACAAGTGTAAGATGCGTTTGATTTCAAGAGATGGTAATATCTGGGGGGAATGTACTGCAGAACTAATAATGTGCATCATTCCTTTTAAAGGTCAAGAATGGCATTTGAATGAGGATGTTTTGGCCCTCGATGAAACATCTGACATCAGTGAGTGTGCAAGGGAATGAGGACAAATTTCCTTCAGTGGCTTGACCTAAACACTTCTATCCTCTATTTAATGGTAGAGCATCCTCTTGGGGGAGTCAACTTGGGAGCAAAGCAGGAGATGATCTATAAGAAATGCTGTATCTTCTTTTACATATTTAAATGTAATTTGTTTCAAATATTCTCAATACTTATCTCCAGGACATGCCATAAGCTTTAAGGGGGAGGGGGAGCTTTTTTTTTTTTTTTAAAGAGCTGACATATTATTGTTAATAATAACACATTTCTCAACTTATACAGAATGCAAGTTATGTTGGTAGAAGTGGAATTAACATTTTGAATTTTTGAGTCCTTTCTGCATATAGTGGGTTAAACAAAAGGGACTCCTAAGAGAAAAGTTAAAACAATTTTTTTTCAACTTTTAATAAATCTACTTCTCAGAAATAAAAATGCGCATCACTCTAGACAACCTCTGTTTCCAAGAGGTTATAGAAGGTGTACTATAGTATACCTACCATATAGTATATGGTATACCTACTATATAGTATATAGTAGACATACTTTTTCCTATTCTTCTCACTAAGTACAACTGAAAATGCTGGAAGAGGCTAAAAGGTAGAAAAACTTGCAATCTGGTGAATGACACAATAGTGTGTTCCCTGGATTTTCTTGTGGCCGCCAAAATCCCATAGGTGAAGAAGCAGAAGACACTGATGATCTGGAAATGCCAACAAGTGCATAGAAGGAAAAAAAAAATGACCAGAAAAGTCTGTTTTTTTTTTTTTTTAGCCAAAGGAACAAGCTAGGGCAGTCTAGCAAAATAGACTTTTACAAAATAATCGCTCTACTCCAGCCATACACTGCAGAAGAGAACTGGGGCTCCCACCCCTAGTCACCCAATTTAGCAATGGCTAAGTGGTTAGTCTAGACTTTTACCCTCATTGAGTTGTAAAAGGTGCCTTGATAATCCCTGGGTTAGTGTCAGAGAAGGTTAAGAAGGGAGATTAGACTTCGATTCCTGCCAGCTGGTAATGGGGCTCCCTACCACCTGTGATGTCAGTGTTGACTACGTAGGCACCCTAATGTCACGGTAATCTGGCAGTAAGGAGGTGTCCCTTCTTTCTTTGTCATTATAAGCTTCTAAGAGATGCCTCCTATCTCAAGATATCTTCATCTCCTGCAACTCTAGTCCTGCAAGCTTTCAAGGCTCTGCCTTCTGGCTCCTCAGGAGCCAGTGCTATGCTTTGTCAAGTTTCATACGCCGATGTCAACTGTAACAGTATGTGCTTTCTTTCTTGATTGGCTATCATTAACTGGATTTTAGAAAGTCTTGTGCCTATACAGCCTGGGAGGGCATTTCATGTTTTTTTGAGAATGAGTCATCTCAAATGTTGGGTGTGTTTTTTAATGTCAGTGTAAAATTTTGAAAAAATCTGAAGGAAAACTTGAGAATGAAAGCCATTTACTAAGGAAGATTGAACAGAAACCATTAAAACTTGGATTTTAATGGTTCTTTGAGGAGAACGATGGATTGCCAACTTCTTATTTACGAGAAAAAATTAAACTGCTGAGTCACTTAAGCCATCATTGTACAGATTGTCTGCAACTTGAGGAGAAATGCAATCCTGCAATGCTTGCAGAGGCACGGCTTCTTCCCAGTGTTTCTGCTTCTGAGCTGTAAAATTAAGCCAGTTAGCTAGATTTGAAAGCACCCTGCGGGTATTTAGATTTTGAAGGGAACAATATGAACCAGCTTTCTAGAGCGACTGCCATTTTCCACACATGGAAAAGTGTTAAATCAGAAATGAGATGGAAGTCCTGAATCTTGACTCCATTTCAGAAGAGTAACATGGAAGTCTGACATTCTAAAAGAAACACTTCTGTGTTGGAGGTTCCATCTCTTGATATTAGATCAACAGAAGTTATTATTTGTCAGTATGAATAAAACCAGGGTATTCAGGGAGGAAGACGTGTGGCCTAACTCCCTAGGATTCTCAGCCTCTCACTCAGAGCAGCACAGGTCTAAGGGACCTAAAAGTTTCTCAAGGTTGAAATATAAATAAAGGATGATTGTTGGACTGTCCAGATGGCTGAGAAAATATAGAACCCAAGTTAAAGGAAATTATAAAACTTTTTATTCTGAGTTTTAAATCTTGAAATGGCTTTTTTGTTCTCCTATAGATTACTGCTGTCATGAAATAGTCCTAATTTCTCAGGAAATTCTTATTCCTTAGGAAAACTCCTTAGAAAATAAATAAGCATCAACTTGCAGTTTCATGTTTTATACATTCCTTAGAGGAATTGTTGGATTCCTCATTCATTGGGTCGTACTGGGTCCAATAACTGTCACATTCTCTAATGACATATGCTCATTTCCTTCAGGCATTCATCATATTCTCAAGTTATTACATATATTTTTCTACCTCTTTACTGTCTCACACTTCCAACTTGAATGTTAATTTTATCAGGGTAGACATTACATCTGATTTGTTCATCCTTGGCTTTCCAAATCTTAACACGTAGTAGGTTCACAATGCATTTATTGAATAAGTGAAGGCATGGGTTATTAAGCAAAATTGAAAGTCAGGATTTATGACACGCTATGAATTTTAAGAATAAATGTATAACTTTGGAATTACTGTGAAATGACTTGAAAAATTACTTGAGATCCTGACCTACCTGGTATTATAAAAGCTCACAGAATCCTTAGTGGCATAAGAAATGGAATGTTCCTGCCGAGTGACCACTGTAATCTTTGAATACGCTTTTCATAAAACGTTCTAAATGGCTTAATAATACTTTCAATTCTTGTATGTAGCTTTAAGAAACTTGTTAAGTTACCTGGATTTAGTCAAAGGGTGTTGTTACAATGGCCAAATATATCTCAGCTGGAATACTTTACTGCAAAGCTATATACATAAAGAGACTTGAACAAAAAGTGACAGGATAGCAGAAAACACTGGTTGATTGATCTTTCCCCCAAATTCACCTGAAACCATGTATCTGTCCTTTGAACATACTCTTCAAATCCATCATACAACTTTATACTAAAAGAGTTTTAGTCTTGTTTGAAAACTCATGGCATTTCTGACAACTTCCAAAGGAAAAAAAATATCTTTTCAAGTTAGAATTGTAAAAAAAAAAAAAAAAAAAAAAAAAAACACTTCTACAGTCTACATGTAGCCGCAGATACAAAAATATTAACCCATAGAGAATCACTCCTTTGTTGGAGAGAAAATTACAATTATTCCTCAAAGTCAGTTAACAGAAAATCATTCTTGTGTCCCTACATTCCATTGAGATTTATGGTTTACATGTAGATCTTCATGCAGATACTTTCAGATAGATCATTTCTCCCCTCAGGCAACACAAATACTACAGGTGTGTATTAGAAAATCATTTTGGTTTTTTTTTTGTTTATTTTTATTTTATTTTTTTAGAAAATTATTTTGTAAAACAATGAGGCTTCTTTTAAATGAGAAGCTAAATAACTTACCAGATTCTCATATCTGACCATTATATGCTTTCTGTTATTTTTGAACATTTCTCAAATGACAATGTTTTGTTCTGCATGCTGAATGGCTTAAGAATATGACCTAGTTCTATTAATGTCACATTAAAGCCCCACCTTTAGGAATGCCTGGATGGCTCAGTGGTTGAACATCTGCCTTCGGCTCAGGGTGTGATCCCGGAGTCCAGGGATCGAGTCCCACACTGGGATCCCTACGAGAGCCTGCTTCTCCCTCTGCCTATGTCTCTGCCTCTCTCTGTGTGTCTCTCATAAATAAATATATAAAATCTTAAAAAAGGCCCCACTTTTAAAATTTGAATTATAGTGTTGCCCAGAGGTCTGTGTTAAACCCCAACATAGCACTTTGAGAAGAACAATCTACTAAACATGTTCAGCACATTCTAGCCCATCAGCCAAATCTAGCCCACTGTCTATTTTTGTACATAAAATTTTAATGGAACACAGCATGCTTGTACATTTACAAATTGCCTATGGCGGCTTTTGTGCCACAAGAAGAGTGTTGAGTAGGTGCAACAGAGACTTTATGGCCTCAAAACTAAAAATATTTATAAAATGTCCCCTTACAGAGAAAGTTGCTGACCCTGTATTAAAACATTAGTGACAGCTAACCTGACACTTGCCTTGCCTATGCATCTGAGATTCCATATATTCCACACCATATGGAACAAGTGAGAGTACAAAAGAACAGTATCTACTAATGCAGCGCTGGACATGACTTTGGGAATACTGGAGAGGCATGTGAGTTGCAGGTGATCTCAGGGCTTAAATGAGAAAGAGTGGAAATCAGTGGGTGTGCACCAAAAATCAACTTCAGCTACTCAATCATTTTGTCAATCAGGGTCTTGCTAAACAAAGAGGTAAAATTTAAACAACAACAACACACAGTCTTTAGTAGGTTTCTATCTGAGTCACTTTTGCTTACTATGGCTGTTTAATGATACCCTGATTATACACATACACTTCCACATGAAGAACAGCAGCAACAAAATATCAAAAGAATTACACCATTTTGTTCTCTACTGAATGAAATAAGGTGTAAAATTTTTAAAAACCTGATTTAAAAGAAGAAACTACCATTATTTTACATTTGGGCATCGCAACTTTTATTAGCTTACTCATATTCATAAAAAATTCAAGTTAAAGAACAGCTTTAGTTTTATAGCATCTTAATAAGCAATTCAAAGCACTTTCTAGTTTTATCATAAAATTTAATAATCCACAAGAACAGCATTTTCTGATGTTGTCAACATGTACAAACATAAGGAAAGCAAGTTCAGGGATCCCTGGGTGGCGCAGCGGTTTGGCGCCTGCCTTTGGCCCAGGGCCCGATCCTGGAGACCCAGGATCGAATCCCACATCAGGCTCCCGGTGCATGGAGCCTGCTTCTCCCTCGCCTGTGTCTCTGCCTCTCTCTCTCTCTCTGTGTGTGACTATCATAAATAAATAAAAATTTTAAAAAAATTAAAAAAAAAAAGGAAAGCAAGTTCAGATATGTGGTCTCATTGCAAACCCCCAAACAAAAATCCAATTATCAGTTAGAAATTTATATCTCCTTTTGAGGGTAATATAAACATGTGCTTATATTAAAGGGTTTTTAAAATCAAATACATGGATGGAAAACTTTCTTCAGTTTCCTATCTGCCTCTTGAGAAAAAGAAAAAACAAATTCAAAAATCAAAGTAACAAACTATGTATGGATTAGCAGTTTTAGATTGACAAAAATTCCTGGAGTTCGGAAACATGTCATCCCACAGAAGTGCCTTCAGAGTAAGAGTGGCTACGAGTGATGTGACTCAGTTAGGAAGATGGAACTGTCACAGCAGTTAGCCAACAAAATGTTATACACACCAGCTTTTAGCTAAGATGGATGGATAATACAGACCAGTTTAACTTCCTACCACAAAAACTAAAAGCCAATTAAATATTTGAAAACAAAGATTTTAAGATATTGGACAGTAGGTAGTACAGAACAGTTATTATTAAGAGGGGAAACAAAAGAGATAGGCCCTATGACTGGACTAGCTTATGGCTTTGGGAGAGTTTCCTTTACATAGAGCTGGAATTCTCAAAGATCTTTATAGCGTGACTGGGATAGCCAGGCCATCAGATATCATATTTTGAATTTTAGTGAAAGTGCAAGGTGTAAAGTGCAAATTTAGTGTAGTTTAAGAGCAAAGAGCAGTTTCGCAAAGAAACTGTACAAATTCATACTCCCAGCTATATTGTCGGTGAATTGTATTTTTTTCTCATTTTAATCATTTTATCATGATTTTTATTTGCATTTCCCTAATGACTAAGATGATTCAGATTTTTCAAAGGTTTATTGGATATCTTTTCTTTTGTAAAATGTCTAAGTCTTTTATATAATTTTTTTCTATTGGTTTGAATGATTACTTCTCTCACTGATTTGCAGGAATTGTTGTGTATTCTAGGTCTGAATGATGTGTGTTTTTTTGTATTGCAAAGACATTTGTTTGACTTGCTTTTTTATTCTTTTAATGGTACCTTCTTATCAACAGTTTATAATTTTATTAATATCCAATTTGCCAATTTGTCATGTATTTTTTTGCTTAATAATTTTTAAATTCTGTTCCAGAAATATTTACTTTTTCACACACTGAGAGATATTAAAATGATCATCTCGAAAATACAGAGAAATTTGTAAGGAGATACAAGTTGATGTGATGGACTTGCACCAAAGGAAGAAGGAAAAAAACAAAACAAAACAAAACAAAACAAAAAAATATATATATATATATTTAAACACACCTTCTTGGGTCTCTTTCATGATGGCTGGCTAATACCAACTAATACATGCCAATAAGTTTGAGCTTTCAACCACATCTCCTAGTACTACACATTCAATGGATACATGACTAAAATCCAGGTCTTAGCAGATGGTAGTTTTTTTAAGTGTTTTGATAATGTGTAACATTGGGGATCCCTGGATGGTGCAGTGGTTTGGAGCCTGCCTTTGCCCCGGGCTATAATCCTGGAGTTCCAGGATCAAGTCCCACATCGGGCTCCCTGTATGGAGCCTGCTTCTCCCTCTGCCTCTCTCTCTCTGTATCTCTCATGAATAAATAAATAAAATCTTTAAAATAAAATAAAATAATGTGTAACATCAATTGCCACCTTTTTCACTGCCAGGACTTGCTAGCATCACTCCATATCTACAATAGCAGAATTGAGTTATAATTCTACAGTAAAACAAAGAACCAAAATCTTGGTGGGTTAACACAACAAAAATGTATTTCACGCTAGTGCTATGTAACAATGCAATAAAGTATTAAGTCATGATCATTACAGACACATGGGAATACCGTACAACATCAGTTTCATGTCAACTGAAAAGAGCTGGCAATATTTTCTGGAATAGCACTACTGGCTACTGCATACAAGGAATACATGAAAAATTTATCAAGTAATATATTACATAACATATCATTAGAAATGTCTAAGAATTTGGATCACATAGAATGGACCCAAGGATGCTTAAATGTAAAAGTAAGAAATCAACAACACAAAGCTAGCATCCACTTCCCAAGATATTTTAAAGAAAGATAATCATGTACAATCTTCTAAAAAAAACTAAGAGACCAAAAAAGAAGTTATAACAGATTGAAACATATTTAGAACTAAATTAATAATGAAAACACAATGCATCCAAACCCGTTAAATGTGGAAAAAGCCACAGTCTCACAAAACTCTTTGGTCTTAAGAGTTTATATCAGAAGATAATAAATATGGAGCATTATGCTTAACCAAGAAAAAGAAATGGAGTAAACTTAAAGAAGGCAATTAAAAAAAAGAGTAAAATTAATTGAAATACGAAATAATGAAAAAACTTTCATATAGAAAGAAAATATGAATCAAAGTGCTAAAGGTATATATATAATAATGTGAAGAAAAAATGAAGCAAGTTGCCAAAAGATATAAGATGATACCATTTATGCATATTTACACTCTCCAAGCAGTAATTCATATTATTTATGGACACATACAAATGCAGTAAAACACCTAAGCATGCCTGAGAATGATATACATCATCTATAGTGTGGAACTGGAGGCAATGGCAAGAAGATGAAGTGTTTAAAAAAATGGACCTAAGATCTCTAACGTTTTATTTAAAAAAAAAGACTCTCCGAATTAAATATGTATAATGTTATAGCGCAATAAATAAAATATCAGTGATGTATTTTAGGTATCAAATTTATTATTTTCATGTTTCTATATTTTAAATTTCTGATAATTAAAATAATAGCTTTAATAATGATAAATATATATCAGAAGTTCTTTAAATGTTCATACTATTAATCAAATAATTCTATTCTTGACAATTTATTGTAAGAAAATTACTCTCTAAGAGAAAAGGAACAAAACCTATGAAGAGAATGTATGTACTTTCTGAAAAATCTCAATGTAATAGCATAATTTATAAATCATCTATATATTCCAAAGTAGAGAAATAGTTAAGTAAATTATGATCTTTAAACTCAATGGACCATTGTGTACTGTGTTTTATTAAAAGAATGTAAAACATTGGAAACTATTTAACATATACTCTTAGTAAGCTAAAAGCACAAATTTGTTGATATTCTATCACTGCAATTATATGAAACTACAAATCCACATAGGAAACATGAAACAACAATTGCATTTTAATTAGGAAAAAACAAATAGATATAAACAACACTGAAGGGAGTGGGGAAATTAGGATGTAGGTACATGTTAAAAAACATAAATATATCAATATTACCAAGTAACATGGGTCTTTGTTCTGAGCATGACAGTCAAATTTTGGAAATGAATACTTCACTTCTCTGAGTTTTGATTCTGTAGGAAAAGAATGAGGGTGTCAAAGCCCTCATCAGCTATGGTTTAATGAGGTAGGCTGTAACAAAGCAAAATGTTATTTTATAGCCATAAGAAATATTTATTACCTGAAAATACCCTGAAGCTATAAGTAAAATGAAACGAGTGGAATATCAGTTGCAGGGCAGTGATTGTGTAATGTTAATAAATAAGAGGAAGACTTTGGGCTGCAAGACTGATCTGGTCCCAGGGCCTAGGGCAGAGCAGGTTTGGTGTAGACCTCGTCATACAATTAGCTGAAACTCTCCCAAACAAGCTGCTGCACAGACAACATGTAGAGGCCTCCCTTGTGCTTCACTCACCATCCTTAACACAAGCACCAAATATTACCATCATCTTCACCTTCACACGGGAAGAACAAGTCCCTTGGCTTTCTGCCCACACTGGAGTTAAATACCAAGCGTTGTCAGAATATTCTTTAGTACATGGTTGCTATTGTTATATTCAGAGTGCCTGAAATGGAAGCAAACCTTTTCTTTTAGAAAAGAAATTAAGAAGAAGAAAAAAATGAGTTTAAAATGGAGTCAAAATTGAGACACTTCAGAGATATTTTTGTTATTTCAACTCTACGAAATACAAAAGCAGAAGAAACATCAATAAAATTTAAAGGGACTATGAAATTGATTTGATTTAATACGATCCTAAGTGGTAGCCTTAAGTAAGCCTTCCCCTTCTTGTAAATTACCTTGAGCAGAGAGGCCTTTATGAAGTAATGTGCCATTTACCAAAATCCTATCTTGATATTCTTTGCTAGTGAATGCCTTCCATTAAGGTTGGGCCAATTACAGAGTACAAATGTTTAACTTTTTTTTTCTTCTTACCAGCACAAAGGACAAATGTCTGAAACCCTTTGGGTGGAATGAATTTTCTCCTTGTTCCAAATGAGACTATATGCCTATATTTCTTGGGATCCTCCTAATTCTTGAAGAAGGCTTCTAAAGCTCACAGCATCATGATGACATCCTTTCTCAGGCTACACCTGAGCAAATGATGGAATAGTCTCAGGGATTTTTGCTTGATGTAGCAACTCCTCTATCTACAATGGGTAGTAACAAAGGTATTTCCCAGTATAAATTGTTGGTTTTCTTTCAATATGCAGAATTAATTGAAGAGAAGCTATCATGTTAGTAGAATTTCATGCAGTTGTATACTTAATTACATGAGATTCTATTGCTGTTGATATCTCTGACTAAAGTCTTTCTGACCAGAATATTTTATAGTGTTCTGAACATGACTTTATGTGGTAATTTCATGCATTCCAGTGAATAGCAGATTTATATTTCCTATTTGGATATGTGAAGGGAAAACTTAGATTTTTCCTTCCTATGTAAAGAAAAACCCAGTTCTTCCCTACCATGTCTTTCTTTCCTGAGAATCTCCTTTTCTACTCACACAGAACACTTCTTACACTTCTGGTCACCAAATGCGTATGGTTTTATCTTTTCAGCAATGAACAAGTCTCCAACATAGCTAGGTATCCTACAGTTTTCAGTTCTGACACTATCCACCTGGAGATAACATCAGATCATAGAAGTAAGGGTTCATTCCCACAAGAATCCCTGCTATCCCCATTTCAGATGCCAGTTACCACCTGGCTTCTTACCTATCGATCAGAGCCTCCAACCATCTCCTATTCAGGTTTGATGAATTTGCCAGAGCAGCTTACAGAACTCAGGAAGCACTTACTTAATGTTTATCAGTTATGAAAGGATATGATGAAGAGATACATACAGTAAGGTCTGTAAGACTCCTGAGTGCAGGAACTCTGTCTCTGTGGACTTGGAGTGCATCAACCTTCCAGTGTGGATATATTGGCCAAACTGGAAGCTTTCTGAATTTCCTACTATTGTGATTTTATAGAAGCCTCTTATGTAGGCACAATGAACCTTATGTAGGCACAATGAACCATTAGCTCTATTTCCAACCTCTATCACCACTTGGGAGGGTGGATGGCAAAGCTGAAAATTCCAAGTTTCTAATCATGGCTTGGTCTTTCTGAAGACCAGCCTCCATCCAGAAGCCCACCAAGAGTCACATCAATAGAACGAAAGATGCTCCTAATACTACTAGGAATTTACAAGGGTTTTATGAGCCCCAAGTCAGGAATGGAGTCAAGGACAAATATTAGTACAACAGATACTCTTATGTTCTTATATCACTTAGGAAATTACAAGGGCTTTAGGAGCTCTGTGCCAGGAATTGGGGACAGAGACCAATATAGACATATATTTTTTCTATTATCTCATGGACACTAATTTCAACTACTTGGAATGATCAACCTTTTATAAATTGTATCTGAGAAAAATTGAGGGAAATAATAAAAAAAAGGCTCAATATGCTTAATATGCTTGATTAGAGGTTATCATTTCTACTGGGATGTGATTTCCCAATAGATTAACATTTCCATGTCCATTAAAACAAACTAGAATAGCAAAGCAAGTGTAGGGACACATTTAGTAAATTTCTGTAGCTGACTCTTTCCCATTACTGGCGTATTCCGTTATTCATTTGTGTACATACAAATTCAATGTTCCTGCCAGCAATGGATAGTTAGATACTTAATTATTCAATACAGTTTCACATTTGAGTGTCAATAAACATTCCTGCCAATTTCTAGAGATAACTTTGTGAAGGCCCTTGAAAAATGTGATGAAAATATTGTGTATGGACAAGATGTGATTTCAGTGAATGCTCCCTTCCCATTGCTAATGGAGGACAGCTATAGCAGAGATAATTCAGGACACATGGATAATCCTATGTCATATAGATTTGACTTGAAGAACATCATATTTTCTAAAGCAGATTGACTTTTCTGGTTCAGCTGGGTTGAGGCTAACAATCAAATGTGTCGCCTTTTCTCTGGAGAATGAAACCTGAACCGTGTTGGGTGCCAGAGTAAATGAGCTTGTCATCATTGCTGTATCTGCGTCTCCCTGTCCACAGAGTTGATGGGCTGTATTTGTTCACAAATGCTATTCAAAATACATTAGATGTTAATAATTTTCATTAACTTTATTTTTCTTAATGCTTTTTTAAAGATTGTATTTATTTATTTATTTATGAGAGACAGACAGAGAGAAATAGGCAGAAGGAGAAGCAGGCTCTTGCATGGAGCATGGAAGCATGAAGGGGGACTCCATCCCAGGTCTCCAGGATCACACCCTGGGCTGAAGGCGGCGCTAAACCACTGAGCGGCCTTACCACCTTATAACAATTTAACCCAGGCTGCCTCTTAATGCATTTTAAAGCACTTCCAAAATGCTCTCAACTGAACCTTTCAGTAAATTAGTGAAGACTTAAATTTGACATTAAAAATGAAACAATTCAAGAAAATTGAAAATAATATCACCTTTTTTGTATGTTGTAATGCCACTTATATCTTCTAGAGAATTATTCCAAGGATGATACTAGCAATGATCACCAACTTACATGACACTTTTAACATTTTATGTACTCTGAGAGTTTTATAATTTCTATTGCAGGACTGTCAACTTTCTGCTTTTCAGCACTTGGTCATTTTATTATATAAAAAGAGGAATATCCTTGTCAGATACCCATTTGCCAAACTCCTAGGAACATCATGATTTAGTCTCCTATAGGAAAAAGCATTATTGCTGCCTACAATAATCATGCCTCCTGTTTCTCACAGGTAAGTTCTTCTCTCTGTGCTGTACCATTCTGGAATCTCTTCACCCATTAGGTACTCTAATTCTCCAGAAGAATCTCTCACAGCCTCTGGAAAATAGAGAATAGCTGTCACCGAACTTCTCAAAGTTCAAATGCCTCCCTTATTAAAGCATTCCTTACCACCTTATACAATTTAAAAGTTTTTTTCTAGGCCAACTTTGTAAAAGGAGAAAGACTTGTCATTTTTAGGCATGACAAGGTAAATGCATTTTAACTTTCCCAACTCCTGAAGGCTTTTAAGTTCTTCAATATGTGTCAAAAATGTACAGCATCTCGACTCCATTTGGTATAGACTGTTCTCATGTTCAGGCTTCAAGGAGCCATTCCATAAAATTATTAGGTACAGCTATAGATATTTATGCCTATACTTTGAATCCAAAGTCATGGGTAAATACTCTCACATGAATGAATTATCTTGCAATTAGCTTTATCTTTTGTATCTTTTGCTCTAACACCTTCAAAGTGTATGACCATGCATAGTCACTCAGCAGCTGCTGGTTCATATCTTCCAGGTGTCCTCTTCCTGTCACACATTTATAGAATTACTTTCCAGCTCACTTAGGATGTACTAAAATCAGATTTTGGTTATTGGCCTGGAGGCAATAAATGGTGGTGAATTTCAGGAGAATGGCAACACTGGAGGTCTTCACGTGGATATTGAATTCAGAGATTCAGTAGTCTTGGGTTCATCCACTCAAATTTTCCCATTCTAACCAACTTTGCTATTATGATGCTTGTATTGACATCAAAGATCTTTGGAGACTGCTTATTTAATATCTATGGAGGCTCTGACTCTCTTATGATCATAACATGAGCCTGACTTTAATCATAATCTGCTAGGTGTCCATGGTATTTTGGAATCTTTTTTAAACCACAGAGGTTTTCTGGCTTTTATAGCATTCATTCCCTTTGTTAGCTATATCAATCCTATCATTTTATTTTGCAAGCTCTGATTTCATTAAAACAGAAATCTTAAACCACAATCTTCATATCTACCACTGTCTCCACAGTGATTAAATGATGCCCATCTGATCTCCTTAAGTCATAGATTCCACTTGCATCTCAACAAAACTAACCACGGGTCAAAATTTCACTAATTGTGGTGTCATTTTGTGTCAGGGGTTACAATCATCTCACTTACCAAAAGACAGGCGAGCAATCCAACATTAAAATCTCACTCTGATATCTGCATTTGTGAGTTATTCTAGTCCAAGTTGCTTACCCCAGATTGCCTAGGATATAGAGCCTGAGATAAAGATTGTGAGATGTGGCTTTATTTGGAAAAACAATCCTAGGGCTGCAAGAGTACAGAGTGAGGAAATGAAAGAGTGAGTCAGAAGACGGGGAAGAAAAGCAAATACAAATGGTTGCATCATCCATGTGGCAACAGCTTAAGAAGCATAACATAGTTTCTAGGCCATGAGGGTCATCTTTAAGACAGGATGTGTGAATACAACTTGGCTTGAACAGTTCTTCAGGAAGAAGAAATGAGAGGATGATCATTCATTTCTGTATTCTGCCTTTGATTCCCAAAGTGGGTCATCTTTCTCAGACTTCTGGATTATGTTATCCAAGCCACTGGGGAACTGAGTTACAAAAATTAGATCCCACCGCTGGTGGTGTTCAGATAACTCAGGAAGTGCTATAAGGAGCAGAGACTCTGAGTCCAGCCAAGTTGTACTTTATAGACACAGATATTAGGAGAAGAAATGAAGACAGTAATAATAAGGGATTTTCATTTATTTAAGTCTTCGAAGAGGCAGAGATGACCTATCTAGAGAGACATATAAATTCATTTTGGTTCATTATTAATTTTTCCAAATCTCCTTACATTCATTTTTAACTTCTTATACCATCTATATATTTTGCAAATCATTGAATCAATTTTAATGAAGCAGAACATACAGCACAAATTTGAGATGCCTTGAATTTGAAGCAAATTAATTATGAAGTACAGGTAGATGATCTAGGTGAAGATTTCTGATGTATAAAGTAAAAGTTCAAAGCCTAAGATCAGAGCAGAAGATACAGATTTGAAAGTCAGAAGCTGAAGATGTAGGTCTGAATGAAATTGATGAAACAGATAACACAGGAAAAGAGGGAAAACTGCCAAAGACTGAAACTGTATATTTTAGTGTATTTGGATATATGGACTTGCAAAAGTGATTCTTCAAGTTTTCACAGGTCTGAAGATTAGCAGTGAAACTAACTTGTGAATAGCAGTTAAGGAAACATTATCACAAGTGTTATTTCATTTAACTATTACCACATATCTAAAAATAAAGTTTTAATGTGGTAAGTACTATGTACTGCTTCTGAAAATATCCATTCCACTGCCCTCTAAGTAGAGAGGCTGGAAATAAAAAAACTAATTTTCAAGGTGTCCTTAATCTTGACTACTGAGTATACATACATTAAGTTTTGCCAATTGGTTATACTGGTCTGAAGTTTAAAAGATACAGATATGCTAGAGATCATTTTCTTGGTGATATGACTGTGCAGGCTAACATGAATGCCAAGACCTGGAAATTTGGAAATAATTATGGTGACTGGACTCATTGATTTGGTGTCTAGTGAGCCAATCATCACAGGGATCTCCCTTTTTTCATTTTCATCATTACACCCTTTTCTTTTCACTCCCAATAATTCTTTAACTCTGCAACCACTGATGTGTTTTCCATTAATGAAGTATTTTTCATTTCGTAAAGGTTCTTCTGTTGTTGTCTAGGGCTACCATAACAAAGTATTAAAGACTGGGTAGCTAAGAAAAGCAACTTATTTCCTCACGATTTTAGAGACCAGAAGTCCAAGATCAAGGTGTCAGCATGGTGGTTACTTCTGAGGTCTTCTCTTCTTGGCTGGTAGATGGCCATCTTCTCCTTGTGTCTTCATGTGTTCTTCCCTGTGTGTTTGTGTCCTAATGTCCTCTTCCTATAAGGACAACAGTCATATTGGGTTAGGGCCATTAAAATGACCCCATTTCACTTCAATTACCTCTTTACAGATTCTGTTTCCAAATACAGTGACATTTCGGGATACTAAGGGTCAAGACCTCAACATGCAGATTTTGGCTGGGGAACAAATCTGCCCATAATAGTGATGCAAATGGAATCATACAATATGTTATCTTTTGGGTTGGCTTTTTTTACTCAGTTTAATTCTCTAGAGATTTATTCAGGTTGTTGTGTGTTAAACAGTTTTTTCCTTTTTTATTGCTAAGCAATATTTCATGGTATGCATATACGGGTTTCTTTACTCATTCACTCCTTGAAGAACAACGTTATTGTTCCCAGTTTCTGATTGTTTTGAATAAAGCTGTTATAAACATTCATGCACATATTTTTGCATGTGCATGAGTTTTCATTTTTGTGGGATAGATCCTCAAGAGTGCAATTTCTGGGTTATATGGTGGTCATCTGTTTAGATGTTTAAGAAAATGACAAAATGTTACTTTACAGTGGCTGGACCATTTATATTCTTGAAAGCAGTATATGAATGATACGGTTCTCTGTATCCTCACCAGCATTCGATGTCACTTTTTTCTTTTAACCATTCTGACTGATGTGTAGTGATATCTGATGGTGATTTGAATTTGCATTACCTTAATGGCTGATGATAATGAACACCTTTTTCTTGTGCTTCTTTTATTTAGATCTTTGAATTTTTAAATCAGTGTCATTTAGTTTCCAGCATATAGCACTGTAAATGTTTTGTTACACTTATACCTAATATTTCTCTTGTATGTGTAAGATTCATATTAAGCATTCTATAAGAGTTTGGTAGAATTTTTCAGCAAAACCATATAGGGCTTGGGGACTGTTTTTTGGAGAGTAGAGGAGTTATATGAATTAGATTTACTTAATAGCTTTGGGCTATACAAATGATACATTTCATATTAAGTCACTTGTAGTAACTTGTGTTTTCCAAGGAAGGGTTCATTTTATCCAAGTTGTCAAATTTTCTTTCTCACTTTTGCTCAGTTTTACTAGAGGTTTGCCAATTTTATGGCCTTTTCAAAGAGCCATATCTTTGTTTTATTGTTTATTCTCTATAGTTATTGTCTTCAAAATCATTGATTAATGTGCTTATATCTTTATCCTATTTTATCTTTTTCTCCTTCTACTTGGTTTTGGTGTGTTTTGCTGTTCTTTTCTCTATGTTTTTGAGATAAGAGCTTAGAATATTTTTTATTTATTTATTTATTTATTTATTTTAGAATATTTTTTTTAATTTGTGTATTCAATACTATAAATTTCGCTCTCAAAACTACTAGTGATATGGCATATCGATTTTGATATATTATATGTTCCTTTATATTCAGTTCAAAATATTTTTAATATTTCCCCTGAGACTTCATGTTTTAATCCTGAGTTATTTAGCAGTATGTTGTTCAGCTAAAAGTGTTCATTAAATTAGTATATTAAGCTGTAGCTACTGTGCTAGGTACCTAATTATGGACATCAAGTAATTATGCATGATATGATGATACTATCTGGAATTTATCTGTTACTATAATCAGATTAAAGGGTTATTTTTAAAAATAGTGTAAAGAAACATTCTTCCAGTGGCTAAATTTGTGAGCAGTACACTTGAACGTCTACTTCATATGAAGAGAGAAACAGTCATAGATGCAGATATACACTTGTGGGAAATAATGAACACTTTGGTTGGTTGGCCAGGAGCCTGAATAAATGATGAAATACTAAAACAAAAAAGGTTTAGGAAAAATTAAGTGAATAGACTAATATAAATTGGCACAAAGTCTTCCATCTTTGTATCCTGTATCATGACTATCAGAAGGTAGCCACCATAGAAGGAACTCTCAGCTAGGTGGACAGAATGACCTATCCTTTGGAACTTACTCCTTGGCACTTAGTGTATAAGTAATGGATCTATGAACAGAAGAATTGTAGGGCATAGTTGGAAGCTATGCAAGCATATCTCATTTTATTGTGTTTCACTTTATTACAGTTCACAGATTTGAGTATTTTCTTTATAACAAATTGAAGACCCTGTGATAGTTCTGCATGGGTAAGTTGATCAAGGCCATTTTTATAACAGTATATGCTCACTTCATGGCTCTCTGTGCCACATTTTCATAATTCTCACAATATTTCAAACTTTTTCATTAATGCTTATTACAATGATTGGTGAACATAATCTTTGATGTTACTACTGTAATTCTTCAGGGCACCATGAAATGTGCTTATACAACACAGCAAACCTCATCAATAAATATTGTGTGTCCTGACTCTTCCACTAACTGGCTGTAACTTTCTTTTTTCTCCCTCCTCTGAGGCCTCCCTATTCTCTGAGAGACACAACAATATTGAAATTAGGCTAATCAATACCTCTACAATGACCTCTAAGTGTTTAAATAAAAAGCATCACATGTCTTTCCTTTTTTTCTATTATATTATTATTACTATTATTATTATTATTATTTTATTTTTTTTTTAGAGAGAAAGAGTACACACTCAAGCTGGGGATGGGGGGGCTAAAGAAAAGAGAGAGAGAGAGAGAGAGAGAGAGAGAATCTTAAGCAAGCTCCACACCCAGTGCAGAGCCGGAGGCGGCTCCAGCAGAGGAAGAGGAGGCTCCGCGCGGAGGGGGCTGTGCGGCCAGGAGCAGCTCGAGAGAGCTTGGGCAGCTGCTCCGCGGAGGGGGCTGCACCACCGGGAGCCCGAATCCAACAGCGCAGGCCCAGGAGCACTGGGTGCCGGGACACAGCCCAGGACTCGGCCTCCCCCCGGAACAGGCAGAGGCCGGGAGGGCCCAGGACAGTGAGAACGCTCCTGCCCCGAGCTGAGCAGATCAGCGGCCCCGCCCCGGAGCCTCCAGGCCCTGCAGACAGAGAGCTCAGTAGTTACTGCAGGAGCGGACTCCAGGGCTCCAGAGCTTGCCGGGCCACTGCAGTTGTTCCTCCTGGGGCCTCACGGGGTAAACAACCCCCACTGAGCCCTGCACCAGGCAGGGGGCAGAGCAGCTCCCCCAAGTGCTAACACCTGAAAATCAGCACAACAGCCCCCCCCCCCCCAGAAGACCAGCTAGACGGACCAGTTCCATGGGGAAGTCAAGGGACTTAAAGTCTACAGAATCAGAAGATACTCTCCGTGTTTTTTTTTTTTTTTTTTGGCTTTTTGATTTCTGTTTGCCACCCCCACACTTTTTTTACTTTCTCTTTTTCTTCTCTTTTTTTCTTCCTTTTTTCTTTTTGCTTTTTCTCTTTTCTTTCCTTCTTTCTCTCCTCTCTTTTTCTCCTTTTCCCAAAACAACTTGTTTTTGGCCACTCTGCACTGAGCAAAATGACTAGAAGGAAAACCTCACCTCAAAAGAATCAGAAACAGTCCTCTCTCCCACAGAGTTACAAAATCTGGATTACAATTCAATGTCAGAAAGCCAATTCAGAAGCACTATTATACAGCTACTGGTGGCTCTAGAAAAAAGCATTAAGGCCTCACGAGACTTCATGACTGCAGAATTTAGATCCAATCAGGCAGAAATTAAAAATCAATTGAATGAGATGCAATCCAAACTAGAAGTCCTAACGACGAGGGTTAACGAGGTGGAAGAACGAGTGAGTGACATAGAAGACAAGTTGATGGCAAAGAAGGAAACTGAGGAAAAAAGAGACAGACAATTAAAAGATCATGAGGATACATTAAGGGAAATAAACGACAGCCTGAGGAAGAAAAACCTACGTTTAATTGGGGTTCCCCAGGGCGCCGAAAGGGACAGAGGGCCAGAAATGTATTTGAACAAATCCTAGCTGAAAACTTTCCTAATCTGGGAAAGGAAACAGACATTCAGATCCAGGAAATAGAGGGCTCCCCCCCCAAATCAATAAAAACCGTTCAACACCTCGACATTTAATAGTTAAGCTTGCAAATTCCAAAGTAAAGAGAAGATCCTTAAAGCAGCAAGAGACAAGAAATCCCTGACTTTTATGGGGAGGAGTATTAGGGTAACAGCAGACCTCTCCACAGGGACGTGGCAGGCCAGAAAGGGCTGGCAGGATATATTCAGGGTCCTAAATGAGAAGAACATGCAACCAAGAATACTTTATCCAGCAAGGCTCTCATTCAAAATGGAAGGAGAGATAAAGAGCTTCCAAGACAGGCAGGAACTGAAAGAATATGTGACCTCCAAACCAGCTCTGCAAGAAATTTTAAGGGGGACTCTTAAAACTCCCCTTTAAGAAGAAGTCCAGTGGAACAATCCACAAAAACAAGGACTAAATAGATATCATGATGACACTAAACTCATATCTGTCAATAGTAACTCTGAACGTGAACGGGCTTAATGACCCCATCAAAAGGCGCAGGGTTTCAGACTGGATAAAAAAGCAGGACCCATCTATTTGCTGTCTACAAGAGACCCATTTTAGACAGAAGGACACCTACACCTGAAAATAAAAGGTTGGAGAACCATTTACCATTCAAATAGTCCTCAAAAGAAAGCAGGGGTAGCCATCCTTATATCAGATAAACTAAAATTTACCCCGAAGACTGTAGTGAGAGATGAAGAGGGACACTAACTCATACTTAAAGGATCTATCCAACAAGAGGACTTAACAATCCTCAATATATATGCCCCGAATGTGGGAGCTGCCAAATATATAAATCAATTAATAACCAAAGTTAAGACATACTTAGATAATAATACACTTATACTTGGTGACTTCAATATAGCACTTTCTACCCTGAGATAGGTCTTCTAAACACACCATCTCCAAAGAAACAAGAGCTTTAAATGATACACTGGACTAGATGGATTTCACAGATATCTACGGAACGTTACATCCAAACTCAACTGAATACACATTCTTCTCAAGTGCACATGGAACCTTCTCCAGAATAGACCACATACTGGGTCACAAATCGGGTCTGAACCGATACCAAAAGATTGGGATCGTCCCCTGCTTATTCTCAGGCCATAATGCCTTGAAATTAGAACTAAATCACAAGAAGAAGTTTGGAAGGACCTCAAACACGTGGAGGTTAAGGACCATCCTGCTAAAAGATGAAAGGGTCAACCAGGAAATTAAGGAAGAATTAAAAAGATTCAGGGAAACTAATGAGAACGAAGATACAACCGTTCAAAATCTTTGGGATGCAGCAAAAGCAGTCCTGAGGGGGAAATACATCGCAATACAAGCATCCATTCAAAAACTGGAAAGAACTCAAATACAAAAGCTAATCTTACATATAAAGGAGCTAGAGAAAAAACAGCAAATAGATCCTACATCCAGCACAAGAAGAGAGTTAATAAAGATTCGAGCAGAACTCAATGAAATTGAGACCAGAAGAACTGTGGAACAGATCAACAAAACCAGGAGTTAGTTCTTTGAAAGAATTAATAAGATAGATAAACCATTAGCCAACCTTATTAAAAAGAAGAGAGAAAAGACTCAAATTAATAAAATCATGAATGAGAAAGGAGAGATCACTACCAACACCAAGGAAATACAATCAATTTTAAAAACATATTATGAACAGCTCTATGCCAATAAATTAGGCAATCTAGAAGAAATGGACGCATTCCTGGAAAGCCACAAACTACCAAAACTGGAACAGGAAGAAATAGAAAACCTGAACAGGCCAATAACTAGGGAGGAAATTGAAGCAGTCATCAAAAACCTCCCAAGACACAAGAGTCCAGGGCCATATGGCTTCCCAGGGGAATTCTATCAAACGTTTAAAGAAGAAAGAATACCTATTCTACTAAAGCTGTTTGGAAAGATAGAAAGAGATGGAGTACTTCCAAATTCATTCTATGAGGCCAGCATCACCTTAATTCCAAAACCAGACAAAGACCCCACCAAAAAGGAGAATTACAGACCAATATCCCTGATGAACATGGATGCAAAAATTCTCAACAAGATACTAGCCAATAGGATCCAGCAATACATTAAGAAAATTATTCACCATGACCAAGTAGGATTTATCCCCAGGACACAAGGCTGGTTCAACACTCGTAAAACAATCAGTGTGATTCATCATATCAGCAAGAGAAAAACCAAGAACCATATGATCCCTCATTAGATGCAGAGAAAGCATTTGACAAAATGCAGCATCCATTCCTGCTCAAAACTCTTCAGAGTGTAGGGAGGAGGGAACTTTCCTCGACATCTTAAAAGCCATCTACGAAAAGCCCACAGCAAATATCATTCTCAATGGGGAAGCACTGGGAGCCTTTCCCCTAAGATCAGGAACAAGACAGGGATGTCCACTCTCACCACTGCTATTCAACATAGTATTGGAAGTCCTAGCCTCAGCAATCAGGCAACAAAAAGACATTACAGGCATTCAAATTGGCAAAGAAGAAATCAAACTCTCCTCTTCACCGATGACATGATACTCTACTTAGAAAACCCAAAAGCCTCCACCCCAAGATTGCTAGAACTCATACAGCAATTTGGCAGTGTGGCAGGAAACAAAAATCAATGCCCAGAAGTCAGTGGCATTCCTATACACTAACAATGAGACTGAAGAAAGAGAAATTAAGGAGTCAATCCCATTTACAATTGCACCCAAAAGCATAAGATACCTAGGAATAAACCTAACCAAAGAGGTAAAGGATCTATACCCTAAAAACTATAGAACACTTCTGAAAGAAATTGAGGAAGACACAAAGAGATGGAAAAACATTCCATGCTCATGGATTGGCAGAATTAATATTGTGAAAATGTCAATGTTACCCAGGGCAATTTACACGTATAATGCAATCCCTATCAAAATACCATGGACTTTCTTCAGAGAGTTAGAACAAATTATTTTAAGATTTGTGTGGAATCAGAAAAGACCCCGAATAGCCAGGGGAATTTTAAAAAAGAAAACCATAGCTGGGGGCATCACAATGCCAGATTTCAGGTTGTACTACAAAGCTGTGGTCATCAAGACAGTGTGGTACTGGCACAAAAACAGACACATAGATCAATGGAACAGAATAGAGAACCCAGAAGTGGACCCTGAACTTTATGGTCAACTAATATTCGATAAAGGAGGAAAGACGATCCACTGGAAGAAAGACAGTCTCTTCAATAAATGGTGCTGGGAAAATTGGTCATCCACATGCAGAAGAATGAAACTAGACCACTCTCTTGCACCATACACAAAGATCAACTCAAAATGGATGAAAGATCTAAATGTGAGACAAGATTCCATCAAAATCCTAGAGGAGAACACAGGCAACACCCTTTTTGAACTTGGCCACAGTAACTTCTTGCAAGATACATCCACGAAGGCAAAAGAAACAAAAGCAAAAATGAACTATTGGGACTTCATCAAGATAAGAAGCTTTTGCACAGCCAAGGATACAGTCAACAAAACTCAAAGACAACCTACAGAATGGGAGATGATATTTGCAAATGACGTATCAGATAAAGGGCTAGTTTCCAAGATCTATAAAGAACTTATTAAACTCAACAGCAAAGAAACAAACAATCCTATCATGAAATGGGCAAAAGACATGAAGAGAAATCTCACAGAGGAAGACATAGACATGGCCAACATGCACATGAGAAAATGCTCCGCATCACTAGCCATCAGGGAAATACAAATCAAAACCACAATGAGATACCACCTCACGCCAGTGAGAATGGGGAAAATTAACAAGGCAGGAAACCAAAAATGTTGGAGAGGATGCGGAGAATGGGGAACCCTCTTACACTGTTGGTGGGAATGTGAGCTGGTGCAGCCACTCTGGAAAACTGTGTGGAGGTTCCTCAAAGAGTTAAAAATAGACCTGCCCTATGACCCAGCAATTGCACTGCTAGGGATTTACCCCAAAGATACAGATGCAATGAAACGCCGGGACACCTGCACCCCGATGTTTCTAGCAGCAATGTCCACAATAGCCAAACTGTGGAAGGAGCCTCGGTGTCCATCGAAAGATGAATGGATAAAGAAGATGTGGTTTATGTATACAATGGAATATTACTCAGCCATTAGAAATGACAAATACCCACCATTTGCTTCAACGTGGATGGAACTGGAGGGTATTATGCTGAGTGAAATGAGTCAATTGGAGAAGGACAAACATTATATGTTCTCATTCATTTGGGGAATATAAATAATAGTGAAAGGGAATAGAAGGGAAGGGAGAAGAAATGTGTGGGAAATATCAGAAAGGGAGACAGAACATAAAGACTCCTATCTCTGGGAAATGAACTAGGGGTGGTGGAAGGGGAGGAGGGCAGGGGGTGGGGGTGACTGGGTGATGGGCACTGAGGGGGGCACTTGACGGGATGAGCACTGGGTGTTATTCTGTATGTTGGCAAATTGAACAATAAAAAATAAATTTATTATTTAAAATAAATAAATAAATAAATAAATAAATAAATAAATAAATAAATAATAAATGTGCTACTCCAGTGAATACACATAAGACAAGAAAGCAAAACAGTTTTATTGATGATATGGAGAAAGATTTTATTGGTCTGAGTAGAAGACCAGACCTGCCACAATATTCCCTTAAACCAAAGATTAATCCAGAGCCAGGCCCTCATTCAATTCTGGGAGAGGTGAGAGAGGTAAGAAAGCTGCAGAAGAAAAGTTAGAAGTTAGTAGAAGTTGGTTCACAAGGTATAAAAAAAGAAGCCATTTCCATAACATGAAACTACACGATGAAGCAGCAAATGCTGATGCAGAATATACAGTGAGCTATCCAGAATGTCTAGCTAAGATAAGTAATGACAGTGGCTGCGTAAGCAACATTGTCAAATAGACAAAACATCCTTCTATTGAAAGAGGATTCCATGTACGACTTTCATGCCTGGAGAGGAGAAGACAAAGCCTGGCTTCAAAGCTTCAAATGACAGGGTAACTCTTTATTAAGGACTAATGCAGTTGGTGACCTTAAGTTTGAGCCAGTGCTTCTTTGCTATCCCAAAAATCCTAGGGCCTCTAAGAATTGTATAAAATCTAGTCTCCCCATGCTCTATAACTGGAATAACAAAGCCTGGATGACAGCACATCAATTTACAACATAATTTACTGAATATTTTAAGTCTTCTCTAAGAACTACTACTCAGAAAATGATGACTGCTTTCAAAATATTACTGTTCACTGATATTGCCTCTGGTCACCCAAGAACTATGATAGAGATATATAATGAAATTAATATTGTTTTCATGCCTCCTCACATTCATTCTGCCATCCATGAATCGAAGATTCACTTCAACCTTAAAGTTTTATTATTTAAGGAATAGACTGTATAAGACTATAGCTGCCATAGATAGTTATTCCCTCTGTTGGACCTGGGCAAAGTAAAGGGTTCATCATTCGAGATGTCATAAAGAACATCCATGATTCATGAGAAGAGGTCAAAATATCAACACAAACAGCAGTTTGAAAGATGTTGATTGCAATCTTCATGGATCACTTTGAGGGACTCAAGACTTCAGTGGAGGCAGCAACTGCAGATGCAGTAGAAATAGCAAGGGAACTAGTGAGAAGTGGAGCTTGCAGATGGGACTGAATTGCTGCAATCTCATGACAAAACTTTAATTGATGAGTTTTTTTGTATTTATGGATGAGCAAAGAAAGTGGTTGCTTGAGACCAAATCTCCTGCCAAAGATGTCAAGTTAGTTAAAATAACAACAAAGGATTTAGAATATCACATAAACTTAGTTGTGAAGCATCAGCAGAGGTTGAGATGATTGGGTACAATACTAAAAGAAGTTCTACTGTCAATTGATATCAAACAGCATCACATGCTACAGATAAATTATTCATGAAAGGAAGAGTCTATTGATGTCTCAAACTTTATTGCTGTCTTATTCTGAGAAATTTCCATGGTCATCCCAACATTCAGCAACCATCGTCCTGATCAGTTAGCAGCCATCAACCTCAAGGCAAGGCCTTCTTCCAGCAAAAAAGATTATAATTCACTGAAAACTCAGGTGATAATTAGCAATTTTTAGCATTGTAAGTATTTTTTAATTAAGGTGTGGAATAAGATGTTGGATAGGATCTAAACTAATGGGCCTGTGGGGCAAGAGCGTAGTTTTCCTGAAGCAACTGAGCAGTGGTATGCTACTTGTGACTGGACCTCTGGCCCTCAACAGAGTTCCTCTGCATAGAACACATCAGAAATTTGTCATTGCCACTTCCACCAAAATCGATATCAGCAGTATGAAAACCCCTAAACATCTCACTGACACTTATTTCAAGAAGAGGAAGCTGTGTAAACCCAGACACAAGGAAGGGGAGATTTTTGACACAGAGAAGGAGAAATACAAGATTACAGAGCAGCACAAGGTTGATCAGAAAGCTGTGGACTCGCAAATTCTGCCAAAAATCAAAGTTGTTCCTCTGCTTCAGGGCTACCTCCGCTCTGTGTTTTCTCTCACAAATGGAGTTTACCCTCACAAATTGGTGTTCTAAATTTCTTACAAAGAACCTAATTAAACAACTGATCCATTAAAAAAAAAAATGTGTGTCCTGTGTCCTGTCTGGGCCAACTAGACTAGATGAGTCTAAAACCTATGGGTATAAGTAGGGATAATATCTTCACCATAATAGCTATCGAATTTCTCCTGCAACTTAAACTTTCTATCCCCAAAGTTTTTATTTTTAGGTCCAACAGAAGTCTTGATTGTTTGTCAGATGCAGGGGAATACTTCCACCATAGAACACAATAAAGTTTTCACTCTGTTATACCTGAAATTATCACCTGAAGTTTTGACTTCTCATGCTAAAAGAAGAGCAGGCAAAGAATGGAGTTCCCTAACTAGAAAGGGAAATTGACTTCAATCACCAGAAAAACCTACAATTGCAAGAAAAGTCTATCCAAGAACCCAGGTGATCCACTAGGATGTCTTTTGCTGCTTCCATGACCAGTAAAAACTGTGAATAGATCCCTGCATAAGAAACCAGTCTCCTCTGAGTTTGAATTTAACATCTAGGTCAGTCCAAAAAAACAAGGAACCAGATGAGAGAAAATGATAGCCAAAGAAGAGAGCAATCATGCATGGGTAGTGGGAGAGGAAGATGATAAATCGAAGTATTGGCTGCGGGGCTAGCTGCAGCATTAGAGACCATAGTTTTAATTTTCTGAAATTTGTTAAAACCTTTAAAGAAACAAGCCCTGTGCATTCCCTGTTAGAGAATATAGGATGGCATCCTCTTCTCATATGAGACCTAGATATCATAAAAGGTTGCAGGGAGATCTGAAAGGAACAAAGGTGCACTCTACGAGACTCAGTTTGTCTCCCTCTTTAGTCTTAGTCTTATGCTCAATGGAGAATACCAAATGCCACCGCCTTCATTTCCTCTTCTGACATTACCCATGGGGGCAGCCTGCCTTGGGATAACAGCTAAATTTTGCATAGCCCCTGTTGTTATCATCACAGAGTGGGCCACAGCAACTCCAGTAGTAAGTCTAATGAACTGGACCCCAAAACTGTTTCCTTCCATATTTTTCTGACTCAGCAGTAGTACTAAAACTCAGGAAATAACATCTGGGGCAGCCCCGGTGGCGCAGCGGTTTGGCGCCGCCTGCAGCCCAGGGCATGATCCTAGAGACCGGGATCGAGTCTCACATCGGGCTCCCTGCATGGAGCCTGCTTCTCCCTCTGCCTGTGTCTCTGCCTCTCTCTCTCTCTCTCTCTCTCTCTCTCTCTCTGTCGATAATGAATAAATAAAATCTTAAAAAAAAAAAAAGGAAGTAACATCTAGCTTGTCCAGCAATTGCCTGGACAGACTAGGAAATTAATGGGAGACTCCTAGAAGACCAGGGAATTTAATGTCCATGGGGAGAATATTTTAAAATGAAGTACAGAGAATTCTGAGGATCTGACAGGTAAATATCTTTCCTTTCCTCCTCCCAGTGGAATTTACTAAGGCAATATGATTCTACGTGGCTTTTCTGGAAGACATTTTTCATGACAAAAATCCAGCTGTTTGCCTTCCTTCTTTCTCACCTCACTTCCTTTTCCCTCGCCTACCGCTCCACCTGGAACTGCACCTCTCAATAAAACCTTAGCACAGAAGCTTTGTCTCATGCCTTATTTTCTAGGAAATGTTTGATAAAAAGTAAAATAAAGGAAATACCGTTAATATGAAGTAAAATATATAAAAAAGTAAAATAGTGAATTTATCAAACAAAATATATATCTTACATTCCACAAAAACATTGGGGATATGCTTTCTAGAAGTCAACATAAAGAAACAAAATCCTTGCCTAAGGAAATGGCTTTGGGAAGAGGTGGCAAAACGAGGGGTAAGAAATCATTTGGACATTGTTATGATAATCAAGCCAAGAGAGATGACAGGAGCTTGAGTTAAGGTCAGATGGAGAGCTGGAGAAAGGAGCTGCTGGGATGTTGGACAGGTAATACAGAGAGGAGCAGAGCACTCCTTGGATGCAAAAGAGAATTCTGATACGATGATGATCATCGTCATAAAAAACTATAGACAGCTCGCTTTGTGTTAGGTATTGCAGTAAGCACTTTGCATAAATTAATATATTTATATTTTATCTTAGTTTGGTGACCAGATGGATGGCAATTCCATTTATAATTCAGTATACTTGGGAAAAACAAGTTTGTAGGACAAACCACGCTTCTTCCACTTAGTAGCAAAGTCAGATGATTTCTTTGAGTCTTAGTGTTTATCAGCTGGATATAATTTGAACCTTGCAAAAATCACTGTGCTACCTAAAGGAGATACAATACAGAATTTATCGTGACACAAAGCAGGCATTCACAAAATATTATTTTCCTCCCTCCTTTCTTTCTACCTTTTAATTTAAAAAAATATATCTACAACAGAAAGCTTTTTTGACAAAAGAAAGAGACTGTAATCATAACATTAAAATGCTAGACTTTGCTAATATTATGCCATGGTTTTCATATTTGGATTCACAATGGCAATTCCAGCTCTTACTATTACATATTTCAATTTATGTTTGGTAAAACCCTACTAGAATAAGTTAAAAACTTAATACTGTGTGTTTTGAGTTTGTAGTTCTAGCAAAGTTACTGCAACATTATATCCCAAAATGAATAGGACACATTTATTGTGGTTATCTTATAGATTATTTCCATTTATTTATTTATTTATTTATTATTATTATTTATTATTTTTACTAAATCAAAGCACAGCTTTGGATAAGTCTCAACTACTATGTAGTCTGTATCTTATCGGAATTGTAATTTCTGTTTAAAGAATTCTTTCTTTTCTCTTTTCTTCGTTACTTTCATACTTTAACATCTCTATAGCCAGGTCAGTGGCTGTTTTACCCACTAAGCCTTTCATTTAGCCTTTCATTTAAATTTACGAAACAGGCTGTTATGAAAATATGAGATACTATAAAGCACCCTCACTGGGTGGGTAGCGCGGCTTAATTGTCCAGAGCATGGATTCAATCTCCTTGAAAGTACTTCTGCCCTGTGATAGCTTGCTATTATTGCCAAGTAAATTATGTCTGTGTCTCTAGCACATGAAAATGTTAAGAATGCAGTATATCCATTGTGTGTATTTACTGCTGAAATCCTCATGACCTTGGCTGAGGACAAATGAATAATTTTTACAAATAATACTCTTTGTTCACCAACAATTCTCTAAAGGCCAAAGAAAACACCATGTGGAGTCCTCGGGGATTATCAACTCACCACTGAGATCTCAGCCATCCCTTTCTGGCTTTTAGCTCCTTATAGATGGCTAGACTCTCCTAATGTGGCAAGTATTCATTGAGATTACAGTACCTATTTTAGAACCTATGACCTCAAAGTACCAATTAGCAC
This sequence comes from Nyctereutes procyonoides, assembly GCF_905146905.1. Taxonomy (NCBI): domain Eukaryota; kingdom Metazoa; phylum Chordata; class Mammalia; order Carnivora; family Canidae; genus Nyctereutes; species Nyctereutes procyonoides. Next base: position 12,979,989 of record NW_026575141.1, on the reverse strand, counting down.
ACTGTTATCCACACTGAGTAAATCAGACACAGCACTGTTTTTCTGAGAACAATCAGCTCACAGACATTAACTGAAGGCAATGAGTTAGTCACTCTATGTTCCTTGGGGCAGACATTCCAGACGTATTGTAGAGATTTCCAGGGGAAAGCCTGCATCGTAAATTGTCAGATACTAGAAAGAAAAATAAAACCTTGCAATCAATTTTTCCTAGAGACTTCTGGTGAACAATGTTTTGCTGATTCTAACTGGAACGTGTCAAGTGTGAACTATCATATCAATGTTAAAAATTATGGGCAGCCTATCTATTTGATTAATATATTTACACATCTAAGATATTTATAGGTTTAGAAGTTATAATTCTGAAAAACAACTGTTATCTCTCCTGAGCAACCTAACCTCATAAACCTATTTTAAACACAGAATTAGCTTCATCTTGCTTTATTTCCAAAATGAAAATAATTGATGAGATTTTTGTATCATATAATTATTCACACTGCATTTATTTATTTATTTTTTTATTTACTTATTTATATTTTATTTATTTATTCATGAGAGATACAGAGAGAGAGGCAGAGACACAGGCAGAGGGAGAAGCAGGCTCCATGGGGGGAGCCCGACGTGGGACTCGATTCCGGGACCAGGATCACGCTCTGGGCTGAAGGAGGCGCTAAACCGCTGAGCCATGCAGGCTCCCCCTGTTCACACTGCTTTAAAAGAAAAACAGAACTTGGGGTGCCAGGGTGGCTCAGTTAAGCCTCTGCCTTTGGCTCAGGTCATGATCCCAAAGTCCTGGGATCAAGCCCTACATCTGGTCCTTGCTTAGTGGGGAACCTGCTTCTCCCTTTCCTTCTTCCATTCTCCCTGTTAGTGCTCTCTAGCTCTCTCAATCTCTCTGTCTAACTAAATAAATAATACCTTTGTTTTAAAAAAAGAAAAACAGAATTCTGTATTCACCTTAGATTTTATTGTTTTTATTACATCATACTACATGTTTCCTCAAAATTTTTTGTTTGGACCAAGAGTATCTGACTTATTAAGAATACTTTTGCTGATGAACAATCAAGCCTTCTGTGAATTTTTAATGATAAAGTGAAAGAAAAAAAGAACTAAAGTGATCTTTCTGTTAGCGTTAAAATAAGAATATCTATCTCGTGTGGATACAGCTTAAATAACCAGTTGCAGATGGTTATTCAATGTGGGCTAAGTTCTTGTTTTAATCAATGAGAAGATAGCCACAATGACAAGAATTTTGTGCTCCTGCTAAAGGAAAATTTACGTTTGGGGGAGTGACATCATGGAGCACCAAGTTGTATTGTGTCATTTTTTTTTCCTTAAATCTGTAGCAATAATCCAGCCACAATGTGCCAGCACGAAATACTAGAGCCAATACTAATGAGATACAATTTGAATGAGAACACCATATTGAAATAAATAAACAATCAGCTTGCTTTTTGTTAAGTGAACTATGAATAGGAGTTATTCAGGGGTTGGGAAATGAAATAACTGTACACTTTTTAAAAAGATTTTATTTATTTATTCATGAGAGACACAGAGAGAGAGAGAGAGAGAGAGGCAGAGACACAGGCAGAGGGAGAAGCAGGCTCCACGCAGGGAGCCTGATGTGGGACTCGATCCTGGGACTCCAGGATCACGTCCTGGGCCGAAGGCAGGCGCTAAACCTCTGAGCAACCCAGAGATCCCACTGTACATTTATTAATACTACCATCTTATAAAGCATTTACTTCTTCCAACTTTTCAGCCTAGGAAAAGAACAGCTGCTAATAAATCTACCTAGCACATAAATTGGTTTTCTGGGTTTTACAGAAGAGTTCCTGGTTTTGTTAAGAGGTCAATCACATTTTCTATAATGTGTTCCTTAACATAATAGACCTTTCATATTGTACCTCTATAATAAGTGCATTTTAATTGTATTTCACTCAGATGTATTAAAGTATAATTAAAATATATACTATAGCTTACAGAGTTTTAATTTTCAACATATCACTATTGGTTAAGATGTAAAGGAGTCTGAATCAGAAGCAGAATTTTATTCTGTGTGTCCTGTGGTATGTTTCATAAAATTATATCTAAAAATAAGAAAATAAGAGGCAAGGATACTAGGGGATAGGAATAATTGGAACCAATCAAAATAGTTATACCTACTGGCAAAATGCAGCTGGAGGATTTACGTCAAATATGGTAAAAATTGGCCAAGGTGTTGATGTACTATTTTCTGTTAAAGGAATATTATTTCCTTTAAAGGTGTATTATTTTCCTTTCAAGTTACATTATTACATCACCAATACTCTCATTTTAATAATTACATCCGAAACCTCTGTATCTTTGAAAGAGCCCCAAACATGCACTTTGTCAGCAGTCCAGAAACAGATGTTTGTTTTTAAATTTAAGAGAGGTTGTAATGTAAAATCCATCTCAGAACTAAGCTATAAGAACTTACAGGACAATATTGCAAGTCCAAATCAGTCATATATGGAGGGGTAACTATAAAACATTACGCTTTTTACATAGTGTAAGAAAGTGGCATATGACTTTTTTTTTTTAATTTATGATAGACACACAGAGAGAGAGAAAGAGGCAGAGACACAGGCAGAGGGAGCCTTCCATGCACCGGGAGCCCGACATGGGATTCGATCCCAGGTCTCCAGGATCGCGCCCTGGGCCAAAGGCAGGCGCCAAACTGCTGTGCCACCCAGGGATCCCAGCATATGACATTTTTATAGAAATTCCTCCTTTGGGCTACCTTCATGATGCATAGAATAGCACACTGCAGAATAGTGGGGGGAAAAAAAGAGATTTAACCTACCCACTTGTGTAGAGAAAATATTTCCCTGACTCTGCAATTATGTCAAAATGTCTGGAAGTTTGGTCTCTGCATTAAGACAGAATCCAAAAAGCCATTAACATAGACTATCTTCCTGGATTCTGTGCCAAGGTCTCCTTTTCCAAAATCCCATGCAGTTATTTTCTTCTTTTCAAGATTCTAAACTATTTATAACACCTAGAAATCTAGATTCCTGATATTCATGAGCAAAGAAAAAAAAAGGTTTTACAGATAAAATAGGGTTATGCATAAATTGCTTGTACTCTGTTTATAAGATCATGTTACCAGCTAGGAAGCCAAGGAAGATCCTGAGCATTATCTTCCTAGGTTTTGTCAAAGGATTTGACTGGCTCTGGAATGAACAATTGGTGCTAGAGGTGTTATCATACATGATATAAATGGAGAAAAGATTTGTTGACAGATTCAGTGACAACTGTATGGCCAACATAGGTAATACACTAAACCTGAGACAGCAATGAACTCTGTGTCAATGTTGCTAATTATCATGGTTCCACTCACTTTTTAAAAACACGTATGAATTTTCAAGAAAAATAATGCTTCAAAGCTTTTGTAATCAAATCAAATTATAATTATGAAAGTGATTTGTAAATTGTAAGGTCGGATCATTCATAAACTTTAGTTGTTATTAAGCTATATAACATGAATAAGGACATAATACCCAACAGTTGACAAGCCTGGCTATACATGTCACCTAGGAGGCTATAAAAAATAATAATACTTGGTGTCTACCCCCAAATATTCCGATGAATTAGCCTAGGATGCAGTTGGACATCAGATCTCTCAATAATTCTAATATGCGCTCAAGGATAAGAACTTCATTTTGAGTATATAATGTAGGCTAAGTAATTTGCCTATTTCTAATACCTTTTAATGCCTAGAAGTCATTATTATTATTCCCATTTTTTTAGAATGAAGAACCTGAACATTAGAGAAATTAAGATAAATTTCCAAGTCCACACTGGTAGCAAATACAGAACCTGGATTTGAACCCAAGTATCTTTGTCCTCACACTTAATCATACCATTTTGATTATATCATACTACATGTGTGATTATAAGACAAAGTATATATGAAAAACATTTCCTGGATAAAAAAAATCAAGTATTTTAAAGGCAGGACTTTATTGTTATGCATCGTTAGTGCAGTGTGGATTGCTACAATCATTTTGGAAAGTCACTTCCAAGATCTGTGAAAAGATTCACAGTTGTTTTATAATAACTAACAATAACTGGATGCTTACTCTGCATTGATCCATTCCTAGGCACTGCATGTGGATTACCTCATTTACTTATCATAGGAATATATTATATATATATATATATATGCTATCATTATTGCTATTTTACAAAAAATAAAATGTTTTACAAAAAATGCTTGAAGGGTTTAATCAACTACCTGAAAATACAACAGGCAATCAATGACAGAACTTCATTCAAACTCATCGGTCTTCGGTTTGACCTTATTTTCTTTTAACCCGGTAATTTGTATTTATGAATATGTCCTAAGGAAATAACCCTGAATAAAAAACAAGCTATGCATATAAGTATTTTTACTGCGAAATTCTGTCTTAAAGGTTAAAAATTGAGAAAAAAGCCCCAAATATTCAGCAAAGTGGAATAAGAAGTATTTATGATGCATATTTATAATGGAATACTACACACCTACTGAAGATAATGTTTGCAACAATTATAAATATGGACGAATGTTTATAAGGTCACTTCCATCTATTCATGGGAAGTAGAAAACTATAAAAATGATCTCTTCTTCATTTACAATAAGAAAAACCTAGATAATCCGTAGAATCACAACTTTCAAGGTTCACTGATTCCAAAGATGGACAAGCCTCTCCAAGGAGAGACAGGACTTGCAAAATGTCTCACCTGTGGCAAAGCAGGGTAGAAAGAGATAGCTGCCATACAAATGAGTAAGAAGAAATTAACATTTTAATTAATTTTTAGAGGTCAGTTATGTGTCAACTTGTCACTTGGATGTTCTGGAGCCTCAACACTCATTTCACATGCTCTTGAAATCACTTCTTTATGTGTATCTACCAGACACTCATTTAATGCAATGCTTGACACTAGTAAAAATTCACTAATTTTGCTTGTTGTTATTAGGTGGGTGGGAGCAAGAGAAGGAAATTGGTTTAAATGATTAGTAGGCATGCATTTTTGCTATTATGAACATTATCATCTATCATATATTACATAAACCATATCATTCCATGATTTTGGCATTTACTTCCAATGTATATTCCATTAACTTCAGGTAGCAGGGTTAGAGGTACTTGATTTACCAAGGAAAGGATATTCACCTTTTTCAAAATACTATTTTTTTTTTTAGCAAGGTTTTAGGCTCATGGCAAAATTAAGGGGCAAGGACAGACATTTCCCATATATCCTCAGCCCTCACATATGCATAGCTTCCCTCATTATCAACATTATTATCAGAGTTTTTTTTAAATCAAAGATGAATCTACATTAACACATGATAATCATTACACATGATACATTAACACATGATAATCACCCAAAGTTTATAGTTTACATTACAGTTCATTCTTGGTAAGATATGTTCTATGGGTTTGAACAAATATATAATGGCATTCATTCATTTTTATAGTACCATGCAGAGTATTTTTAGTACCTTAAAAATCCTCTGTGCTCCAACTAATCATCCATCATCTTTGCCATCACACCCTACAATCTCTGATCTTTTAACTATCTCCACAGTTTTGCCTTTTCTAGAATGTAATATAGTTGGAATCATATATTATGGAGCCTTTTCATATTGGTTTCTTTCACATAGTGATGTGCATTTAAGATTTCTACATGTCTTTTAATGACCTGATAGCTCATTTGTTTTTAGTGATGAATAATATTCCATTGTCTGGATGTATCGTCAGTAACTTACTCATTCGCCTACTGAGGGGCATCTTGGTTGTTTCCAAGTTTGGACACTTATGAATAAAACTGCTATGAACATCCACGTGCAGATTTTGCATGGACAGAAGTTTTCACCTCCTTTGGGTAAAAACCAAGGAGCATGATTGCTGGATATTATGGTGATAGTACATTTAATTTTATAAGAAATCACCAAACTGTCCTCCAAAGTGGCTATGCCATTTTGCATTCCCACCAGCACCAGTTCCTGTTGCTCCAGAGGCTCACTAGCATTTGGTGTTGCTATCTCACTGCTATTTTAATTTGCATTTTCCCCGATGGCATTTGACGTTGCACATAATATCTGTATATATTTGTCATCCATATATATTTTCCCCCTGGGGAGCATTAGCTTTTGTTTATTTATTTAAATCTTTGAAGCAAACTAGAGATAGCATAAATATTTGTATGCATTATGTTCTAGGTTCTCTGATTCCATAATCTACAATGGATTTTGTCAATTCACAAGAAAAAGCCAGACAGCGAAAAAATGATTGCTTACTATTTTAATTGCAACACAGATGTTGTGATTTGGTTCCTTAAACAGTTAATTATCCATTGATTTAATTCTCAAACTACTTAGTGTAGTGAGAAATATATAATTTCTCAAACATGTCACGTCACTTACCCTCTAGAGGTAAGTGGAATCACTTCATATAGTGTTTGGGAATAGGATCTTCCTTTTAGGAAGGCTAATATTTTTTTCCCATTTTATTACATTGATGCAATATAAAGGATATATATATATATATATATATATATACACACACACACACACAAATAGATCACCCAAAGAGGAAAATCAGACACACACATGATAGACACATCTAATGCTATACCAGCATGTATTTTCTTGAACTAAAGCTTTTCTAATACAGATTTTGGGTACTACTATTCCTGCCATCTGTATACAATATTTAGAGATGGGGAGATGTTGCAAATTCAGATGACAGTAAATTCGAGTTCTTCACACTCATTGCATCCGGGAGACAGGTTTAAATTAATCTCGAGTAGCTTGACTGCTATGAAATAAATCCTCAGAATAAAACTGAATTGACTGTGTCTGTGTTTTCACAAAGGTCTTTTCAGAGTAAAATTTGACACTTTTTCCTTCTCCCGGGGGTGGCAGTTTACTGCTGGTTATCATTGCCTTTTAATGAAAGGGTTTTCAAATAAAGAAACTAATTACTGTATAATTTCAAGAGGTTTTCATTTCCCCCTCCCTTTCTTTCCCCCTCTCCGCATCCCACCCTATACATGTAATGCAGGAGAATAGAGTTACACTTATTCATATTGAATAGAAGCACATTCCGGCAATACGATATTTTTATAAAGTATGAAAATGAGTAATTGAGAAGTGATATATTATCAGTTTCTCAGGAACCTAGGCTTGGGTTTAGCTCAGGGAAATGTGAATGACATGGGAGTCTGCCCCCTGGGATCCCTTATGACTTTTTAACTAGCAGAAACCAAATACACCCCAGGTTTCTTTGAGCTGACAATTTAAATTCTAATTCTGGCTATTCATCTTTGAAGAAACAGGAGGCACCCAGCTTGGACACAGTGTGTAATTGGGCCTAAATCACAGTTTGTGCCTATAATTATGTCCCTTAAGTCTGATGGTTAAGGCTGGGATCAGGGCCATGTTTTTAGCTTCTTAAGTGTAGACTTATATTTTTTTGGGAAAAAAAATTGCTTAATTAATTTCTAGGATATCTATCTTTTGAGTGTTTAAAACTGGACTGTTAAATTATAATAATTAGTAAATTGTAATCAGAGGTGAGGGATGTGAAGAATAAACACAGAGAAATAGAGATGAAGCACATCAACAAGAACAACACCTGCTATTAGAATTGAATTACCAGAGAAAGAAATGGCGATGGACCTAGTTAATATTGAGATACTATAGATCAGTAAACCATGCTGAGAGTTTATACTTGGAATGATGGGCTGGAGGCTTTGGATGTGGGCTGGAAGATACTCAAGCTGAACAATTAATTTTATTAATATTGGAATATACTGTGAAACATGGACAGCCAATCCCTACCAGCAGAGTTTCCAAACTCCAGTTTTAATCCATTCAGATAGTCTTTGAGAAAGATTTTGATGAAGCCTCAAAAGATGCTTTCCCTATAACACATAGAAAATTCCAAAGTGGAAATAAATCCTATGGGTAAAGTAAAAGAAAGTGCCACGCTGTGTAAAACTAATGGGGAAATAGGTAATGAGCATGGAGGTAAAAACTAAATAAAGCAAATACAAGTGGCATATTGTCTTAGAATTCAGGAGAAGGACTGGAACATTTTCTTTTCTTTTTTCTCTCTCTCTCTTTTTAAATTTTAAAATTTTCCTTTAGACACAGAGAGAAAGCATGTTCATGCTGGTGAGCAAGGGTTGTGGGGAAGGGTTGAGGAAGAGAGAAAGAATCTCAAGCAGGGTCCATGCCCAGGGCAGAGCCTGATGTGGGACTTGATATCATGACCTCAGCGGAAATCAAGAGTTGGACAATTAACAGACTCAACCACCCAAGCACTCTGGCATGTTTCTTAATCAGTTTTTGTTGTAATTATTACCCTTAATTTAATACCCAGTGAGGGATTAAGACATATAGTACTTCTCTAGAAAGTGCAGAATTTTAACTTCTGGAAAGAAAAATCTAGGTGAGGAGCTAAGCCATCAAAGGAATTCTCCAAGGCAGGAATAAAGTTTGAGTCTTCATGTCTAGAATTATGTGCTCTTAGCGAATGTCTAATTCTGAAAGAATGTGTCAGGGTGGCATCGTATGGTAGAACAATGTAAATAATAATCCCTGTACCAGCATGGTACATTTATGTACAGAATGTATTTTCACATACGTTCTCTCAGTTGAATCTAATGGTTGAGGCCATGGTTTAATGGAGTGACACTGGAAAGAGGTATGTATACCTTAGGTTAAAGCCAAATACTGTCCAGAGATAATGATGATTCCTTAAATTTAATTAAACAGAAACTGATAATCTAATCTCTTCTAAATACTGGGGACTGAAAGCATTTCACCTCCAAACTTCACTGTATTACAGTGTATCTCAATACACAGTATATCAGTGCACCAACCTAAGGGGAAATGCCATAACCTACATTCCTGCTTATTCTGGGAGGCTTCTAGTGCAATGGTCTTTTTAACAGTCTTATTTTTTTCTTTTAGAATATCTTACCCAAGGTTGTTCTGATTCCTAAAAATACTGAATCTCCCCTATATCCAATTTCTTAAAAAAAAATTGAAAAAATGAAATATAAATCATTGTTGTCATATCGTAAATTAAAGTTAGGGATATCATTAACAATTTAAACTTATTGCCTATTTATACTTTTAGCAATCCAATTTAAATAAAGTCTTTCTATTTGAAAGGTAAAATTTATGGGACTCCAGATGTTTTCAGATGTTGACAGGAGTGATTTTACACTAGTAAAGAGAATGTCTTTACTTTTCAGCAATATCAGCTTCAAGTCATATTTGTATTTGATGTGTATTTGATTTGTATTTGATGAAACTTGAGAGCTAAGCAAGAAGGGTTAAAATGTAAAGGGAAGAAATTGTCAGTCATCAAATCAAAAATATTTTCTACGAATAAGAAAACTATGAAAGCAAAATAGATATAATAAGGTTAACGAACCAAACTTTTTCCTTTGACAATCAGGAAATTAAAAGGAGATAAATGTTAGTGGTGTGACAAATGTGTGTACCTTCATCCAAAGTGCTTGAACTTTCAATCCAGGCTATATTTTTCATTAAAACACTGAACAGAGGTCATTCATTTACTTCCTTATCCCTCACATGTATCCATCAACAAATGGCTTTAATGAAAGAGATGCCACTTTTAAAGATATACAAATAAGTGAGATAGTATATGAAAAGTTCTTTGAGTTAAATGAAGGGAAAGAATAGTGTAGAATCATGATATAAATCTTAGCAATATAGTTTATATTTCTATTTTGGGAAACTAGGAAAATAAATCCAGTTACATGAAATCCAGTGAAATGAATTGGTCTGAAATCTTCTATCAAATTAACAGACACTTAAGGCTTTGGCCTGTGGACTATGAGCTTATAGCTAAACCATAACCCATTCCTATGTTGTACTCCCCCTTACATCAACGTTACCTCCTAAAAGAGAAAGCGTATTATTCTTCCATAGATTCCTTGGATGTAGGGCTAGTATAAACCAAATTTTCTCTGATTTCTGCTCCTCTTTTCAAATAAAATCTTAGTTTATTTATTTATTTATTTATTTATTTATTTATTTATTTAAATCTTAGTTTAAACAGAATAAACTCTTTATCCACTAAACACTTGGGTCTGGGCCAAAGAGAAAGTTAAGATTAGCAAAGAAATGAGGAGCTAACCTTGACCTCCCTCTACACCTTCTAAGCCTAAAAGGCTTAGAAGAGGCTCTGGAAGAGGCAGGCACTGTTGAAACTGAAACCTCAGGTACCAGAGAGTGTTCACTCTTCTACAAAATCTGCAGTTTGAAAAATTCTGGCTCCAGATATCTTCTTATTGGCTTGGTTATTTTGGCCAATGATCAGCCTAGTAGGCTTCAGAAAGAGACAAACTCTAACACTGGACATGTCTAATGGTTATTTTGCAAGTACTTCCACTAACTGGTTTAGATATGTGATTACAAAGCAGTGCATACTATTTTTTTTTTAGTATCTACAGTCATATGCAAGGTCCCTCTTAACGTATCTGAGATAGTTCTGGAGTATCTAGTCATCCCGCAGAAATCAGCCAAAATCATTGCTGCCTCAGACTAAACAGGTCTTTCAGGACTAAGGAAGTTTTCTCATTACCCCTACATATACATCCATGGGAGATACTGTGGCTACAACCCAATTCTCTCTTCAGGGAAGGACCTGGTACCCCACCTGCTGGGAGTGCCCACAGCAGACAGCTTCCCCCGATCAGACCCTCCATGGACTATCTTATCTGCAGAGGGCTGCCCTACCCAAAGTTATGTCCCTTCTCAGGATGACCCCTGTGCAATGACTAAACAACACGGGTATGGAGAAGTGTGATCATCTCAGGCCAACTCTGAGTCCAGAATGCCCCCAGCCTATCCTGTTCTTGGGACTGCACAGTACTTTTGCTTCTTTCACTCTCAATTCTGCTTTCATCCCTACTCTTCGAAACATGCTAGCAGATGCTAGACTGCAAGATCAGCATTCCCTTGATTTCCTTCCTGGTGAACATACCTGTGACAATATCTCAACATTTTTTATCTACTTCAAGGTCCTTCAGTAGAATCTACTTTTAAAAGCAAATAGACAACTTCTTGAGAGGATATCAAACATAAGCATGACTGTCTAAGCATCTCTGCCCATCCCCTAAAAATGATTCAGTGTTCAGAAGAATATAAAAATAAGAATATATATGCACCATAGCTAGATTCCAGAGTTTAGTAGCAAGCAAAAATTTAGTTTAATATGAAATAATAAAACAAGTAATTATGATCCAGAAATGCAAGAAAGATTAAGTATTAGAAAATCTAACAATACTAATATCCAGAGTTGCATATTAATAAGCAGTATATAATAATACTACAGTTGTAGAAAAAAGCCTTAAACATATTTCTACATTGATTTTTAATTTAAATGATCATAAATGAGAAACAGAAAAAAAACTTCCTTAATTTGACAAATATATTTGCTAAGACCATAAAGAAAAGATTTTACATAATTATAAGGTTTTAGACATATTTGCATTAAAGTTAAAAACAAGTAATTGCATTAGTTTTCTATTGTTGTATAACAAATTGTCATAAACTTAATGGCTTAAAACAATACCACTTTATTAGCTCACAGTTCTGTAACTCATCATGTGTATTGGAGATATGTATTTTAAAATGAACATTATTCTACCCAATAGCAACACTCAATTAAAAATATAGTAAATGAAAAAGTTATAATCTCTAATAGTATACATATATTTTATATATTTTGTATTATTCTATTTTTTCATGTTATAAATAGCATTTTGATAATTTCATGTTTTATTTACTTCCCAGTAAATATGTGTACATATATTAATATGTATCATACTATAATGATATTTTTATAATACATTGAACATAATATATAATAAACATACAAATACATACATATTAACTTTTCCCATCAAGGAGGTGGGAAAAGAGATAATTGAATATATACTTGCATACAAACACTGAAGTCTATTCTGTACAGCAATTCAACATTAGCTAATATTTAAATGTGCATAAATGATTACCTAGCATTTACATTTTTTGGAATTTACTGGCACTCTCCAATAAATTAGCTACTAGCCACATGTGACTAAATTACTTACATTAAAATCAATAAAATGAAAAATTCCATTCCATAGGCTGCCTGGGTGGCTCACTCAGCTAAGCGTCTGCCTTAGGCTCAGATCATGATCTCAGGGTGCTGGGATTCAGTTCCAAGTCTGGCTCCCTGCTCAGCAGGGAGTCTGCTTTTCCGTCTTCACTCTGTTCCTCCCCTTGCTAGTGTTCTCACTTGCTTGCACTGTCTCTCTCTCTGTGTCTCTCAAGTGAATAAATAAAAAATATTTTTAAAAAGTTCCATTCCATAGTCTCACTACATATATTTCAAGTGCTAGTAGCCACCTTATTTGACAGCACAATTTATAGAATAGTTCAGTTATCACAGGAAGTTCTTATTGCATAATGCTGTATAAACCCTGCAGAACTCTCTCACACATGTGTGTTGAGAGTATCAATGTACAATGTTTTATGCTGTGTCTCAACTTGTAATTACACAAAAATAAATAAGGATGGAAATATGGAAGGGAAAGGAAAAGAAGGAAAGGAAAGGAAAGGAAGGAAGGAAGGAAGGAAGAAGGAAGGAAAGAAGGAAGGAAGGAAGGAAGGAAGGAAGGAAGGAAGGAAGGAAGGAAGGAAGGAAGGACAGGAGGGATGAAGTAATCATGGGCCAAACAAGTGGTGAGGGTTCAAAGTAAATATGGGGAGGAAGAGGATAGCTACCAGTAATTCTGTGTGGGGCATGTTAAAGTCTGACATGCCCATTCATCATTCCAGTAGGCCTGCTGTGTAAGAATTACACAAGGTTAGAACTCAGGGGAGAGTGATTTAAGGCTGTAATTAATACAGTTCGATTTGTTCAATTGGCCCTTGACAACAAAGAAGTTTTCATGAATGGTTGTTACATTCCCAGGTATTTTTTTCAGCAAAATGAAATAAAGGATTCAATGTTTTATGACTTTTTCTTCCATTACTATCAAAAGTTAAGGGCTTGTACTAAGGGTTTGTGTGCTGTGTGTGGGTGAGGTGAGGCAATGGAAACAAAATTAATAATAAGACTCTTTTTTAAGTAGGTATATTGCAATGCAACTGCTCCAAACTTCATTTAAAGCATTTCTTTACATGCAGCAAACCTACTCAAATGCCATATCTGCAAAATTACTCAAATGTCATAACCACAAAATAAAAAGGTTCATTGTACACTCTTCCCAAACATCAAATAATTAGAAATATTTGTTCTTTTTCTTATGAACGTGAGGTAGATGAAAGTGATGGAATTATTCTCATGTTCAGTTATTTTCAAATATACAGGCAAAACACAGGAGTCCATTTCCATGAGGTATATATATATATATATATATATATATATATATTGGAATAAAACCTAAATCACTTTTAACCCTGTTTCAAAGACAGCCTCGAATTTTACATATGCTTTGTAAGGTAATCTTAAAAAGGCATGCTGACACTGTGTCTAAATAACATTATGAGCAATTCTGATAAAAGGCTTAAGGATGACTTTTCTTTTGACTATGAACAATGGTTTATATTGAATAATAAGTGAATGAAATATAAACCTCTGATGTCTTACAATGTAGCTACAATTTGTTAGTTCTTCTGCTGGAGTATTCTTTGTAAACAGGTTCCAGAAATGTGTTCCCTGAGGCTAAATACCACTGTTTCTCCCCCCTCCTTTTTTTCCCTAATGAAAAATTAATTAATTAATTAATTAATTAATTGAAAAAAAACAGCAGGAGCTGCAAAATTCCATATCCCTTATTCTTATCTAGCTTTGGCCTGATGGAACTTCTGAAAATTTTCATTAGAGGGAAAATTATTTTTGTCACTGTAGTCAAATATCTATTAGTACTTCTATTCAAAAGTGCTTGTGCTTCTGGTTTATAAATTTAGTTCTACACATGTTATGGCACGTGCCTCATAAAAGACTCTCCTGGTTTCCTTCAGATGCTCCCATCTGTTGTACACTGCTCAGTGCTAAATACAGTAAATAAGCTGTAATTATGTGTTACACACAATTCACTATACATCCTCATTTTGCAACATTAAGCAACAAAACAATGCGCCTTCTCAAAGGAACTCGCCATCTGCGTTTTGCACTCCTAGTCAGGAGCAGTGAATCTAATACAAAGCTAATGAAAATGCACATTGTTATGGACCTAATAAATTACTGAAATTGTCTGGCATTACTGCATCGCTGCTTGGATACACCATCTATAAGAAACCTTGGGCCAGGAAAGAGACCGGTAGGTACATGCAGTCAGAAGGCAGAGGCGCTCACAGCCACCAAACATGGCCTCCCACTCCCATTTCCCGGTTTTTGCATGGTCTCCTTCTTTGGTTCTCTTTCTCTCTCTCTAATTTCCTCCCACCTCCTCGCCTTCTTCCTCAAATTCAAAACTGTGTGTGTGACTAGGAGGTTAGGGGAGACCATAATTATTGCTCTAGTCTCCATCCTGACTTGTAAGTTCTGGGTCCTTGTTGGGAGTGATTTTACAGCTATGTATCTGTTCTCAAAGGGTCTATCCTCTTGCTGCAGCCTCAAATCCACACGTGGAAACAACATCCAGAGATGAGTTTCCACGGAAGGAAACCTCATCTTTGTGTTAGAACTGCTTCTTGTCAGTCCCCTTGTGACCCAATGGGCAGCATGTCTCTCTTTTGTAGTCTCTCCTTAGGGAAACAACATAAATGACAGAAATAACTGAGAAGAGATTTCCAATTTTTCCTAAACTTGGAGTTCTTCTGCCCAGGGAGTCATCAATTATGTCATTTCCTTACTTTTTAAAATTCACTAATAATTCACGCAGTAAGTTGAGGGGACATTAGTCTATCAGCATAGGAGTGTGATCATAGCTGCATTTTTAAAAAGATTTTATTTGTTTATTCCTGAAAGACACACACACACACACACACACGCACACACACACACATACACACAGAGGCAGAGACACAGGCAGAGGGAGAAGCAGGCTCCATGCAGGAAGCCTGACATGGGACTCAATCCCGGGTCTCCAGGATCACCAAGGTGGCGCTAAACCACTGAGCCACCCGGGCTTCCCCATAGCTGCATTTTTAAGTCTTGTTTCTATGTATTATTAGAACAAAATTTTCAGAATTTATGATCTTTCATAGCATGCAATGCAGGTAGCTCTGTTTCCTACACATTTTTTGGAACATGAGCTTATACACAGTTTTGTCACAGACAGAAGTGGGGGGGAGCAAGTGGTGAGGTCATTTCTCAAATTTTAAAATATAATCATTCACTCTTACTCATCAGCTCCCAGCTGTCTCTCATCCTGCCAATCAGTCTACTTCATTGTTCTGGGGGAAGGAAAGCCAGATTTTGTAAAGTTACACATCCTTATTTTGTCATCTAAGCATTACGTGATGGCCCACATCTTTTGATATTCCAAGCTAAGCTTTTTGAACTCAGAAAACTCCTTTTTTTCCTTTCAAAAATGTATATGATTGAAAAGTCAAAAGACATTTTAAAAGTGGTAACTTGCTCTGAGTTACAAGAAATACATTTAGATTCTCCACTAACTTTCTTATTTTTGCTGGGTTATTTTAAATCTCCCCATCCCTGGGGCAAATATATGCTTCCTGAAGTAATAAAGACTTTTAATTCAATGGGTGATGGTTTGTGAGGCAATGGCAAAAATCCATGAAGGAACAGCTTGTGAACTCGGTATTATATCCCCTGCCCCATTAACATTGTCATGACCCAGGGAGCTAATAGAATCATCCTTCATGAAGGTCTCGTTGCTGTTCATCCCAAAAAAACAAGAATTTTACAAGTTAGGTAGAGTGATCTTTAAGAAGTGTGCTGGTGAATAATTGCTTAACTTCCATCTTACTTCTTATTTATGTTATTTCTTCAAATAGCAGTGTTTTTCCAAACAAAATTACATTATTTTATCACAAATAATCCATTGGGGAAAATACATACTATTTCTATAGTATATATTAAGCTGGCAATGATTAATTGATTTATAAAGTAAAATTATGTTATAAAAATTTATGTAATGTTTGAAAATATATACATGCCTATGAATGTTCTAATATTTTTCCTTGAGTTTTTCTTGAGTTTGGGACATAATTTTCAGGTGAGATTTATTACAAAGGGATAAGCTTTGAAGAAGAATCTCACATTTTTACATGTTTAAGAATTATATTGCTACAAGTACAGGGAATGAGCAATTGACCATTTTCTAACTTGAAATGCTTATTAATGTTGACATCTTAATTTCAAGTGAACAAAAGTATTGGTTGTGAAGGTTTCCCAGGATCCAATACGGTAAACCACTACCAGCATTCATCTCTTAATTGTCTATTAATGGGGGTTTATAGTACCTTATTAACTTATTTTCAGAATATTGGTGGTAAGTAGCCACGGTAACTAATTTTTCATTTTACCACTCTCTCCCTTTCTATCTGGTGGACATAATAATTACTAATCAAATTATTTTAAGACTCTGGCAGCAGGGGATAAACACCAGTAAACAATGATGCATGTACTGAATTATATGGAATTTAATCATTGAAAGCAAAACCCAAGAGATCCAACTTATGAGTTTTGACTTTTTAGCTCTCTTTTGTGATAGTATCTCTAGCTAACCTAATAGAGAGTATTCCATGGTAAATAGTGATTTTATTTTTTCTCAAAGCCAGAGGTATTTTGCCAGGACAAAACAGCCTGGGAGATCTCTGGAATGATGTTAACTTCTCTGATGAATCTGACTCCCTTCCTAGAAATGGCCACCCACCATCCCATGTTTTTTCTGTCTTCAAACTCCATTCACTCTACCTCTGCAATGTTCATATCTGTCTTCACCCTGTGTTTTCACCACAACAAAGCTCATTCTTTTATCTTCCATGGACAAATTAGGGCAGCGGCTTCTTAACTAGATACCTTTCCTCTATGTTCTTATATAGTCTCATCTCTTTCCTTTATCATCATCAACATAATCTTTCTACAGTAGATATCAGATGACATCTGTCCTACTCAAAATAAATTTTTTTCACCCTCATCATTAGCTTTGACTAAAGTCCAAACACATTTAAAAGTTCTTTGCAATATTTACTTCATAAGTGAACCTTTCCATAAAGACTTCTTCTGCAGTTTCCATTTATTACAATAAGTTATTAATTTTATCACTTATTAAGCATTTTGATACAGCTTATGTTTTACTTCTGTGAAATATCATCGGACACTTGGTATTATAACCATTTGAGTTATTACATATCATGCCCACTAAACATAACCTAATCAGAGACCAGCACTGCTCAATCTGCCAAGTAACGTATTAAAGGTATTTTAGTAAATATGCTTAAATTTACTTATGTGTGTGTGTGCTAATGCACTCATGTATTCTACTCATGAGGCGTAAAGTTTCATTTTTGTAACTTTCACTTTCACTTTCTATACCATTTCCCAGAGTTGGATTCCTTTATCATTCCTAAAGTTCATGTTTTGTTTTTGTTTTTATTTAATTTATTTATTCATGAGAGACACAGAAAAACAGTGACATAGGCAGAGGGAGAAGTAGGCTCCCGTGGGGAGGTCAATGAGGGACTCCATCCCAGGACCCCAGAATTACACCTTGAGTTGAAGGCAGATGCTCAACCACTGAGCCACACAGGTGCCCCATGTTCATGTTTTGTTTAAATAATTTCCAAAAAATCTCTTTTTTTGTTATGTAGGATGAGGTTGTTCCCATGGTGATATTACATTTTGTACAAGTAGGAATTGCCTACCAAAATGATAGGATTTAATTTCTCTATGTAGTTTTTAAGGCCCTGCTCACCATTTATTTATGAATGTCTTTATTTTTCCATTTCAAGCACTGATCACCCAACATGGGCCAGGCATTATATTAGATTATACATATATAATATTTTGTATTATATATACTATTATATATATATGTATATATATACATGCTACCATATATATATATATATATATATATATATATATATATAGCTTTATTTATCCCAACAATCCCATAACAGATATTATTCCCATTTAGAGATAATAAAATTGAAGGGTCTTTTTTGTTCTATTTTTTTATTTAAAGAGGAAGAGAGAGAGCAGGGAGGGGGGAGAGAGAGGAGAGAAATCCAAGCAGGCTCCACGCTTGGTGTGGAGCCCAACAAAGGGCTCAATCTCACAACCCTGAGATAATGACACGAGGAGAAATCAAGAGTCTGGCACTTAACCAACTTAGCCCTCAGGTGTCCCCAGACTGAAATTTAAAGAGAATAAATTACTGCCCCACATCACAGAAATGGAATTTGAACCTCCTTTTTTTCTGGCTTCAAAGCTTATGCTTCTATATTATGCATAAACTCTCTTTTTATGATTTTCTGTTACTTTTACTCCTTCCCTTGTTTATTTTTAGTTTTCTACCTTTTCCTATTCTATTGTAACTACTCTGAATTTCATTCCTAGTGGCTAAGTCCTTTATCAAGACCCAACTTCTCTGATTTTCTTAGTGCACGTAATGATGGAAATGATGCCTTCACACTATTTGTTGAGAGCTTGCTATGTGCTAAGAATTTTATATCCATTATATCCTAACTTTTTCTTAGAATTTTGATGATAATACAAATATCTCAGCTTGCAGATAAGAAAACTAAAGCTGAGGGTGACTTTATAAGTGTTCCCCTCACCAACAGACACTCTTTGTTTTCTTTTTTTTTTCAACAGACACTATTTCTTGTCTGACTATAAAATTCGTATCTAACCTCTGTTTATTTTTTATCCTTCCTTTAAACTTGATTATTATCTAATTATTTTGTGTAATTTTAGCTTAATTTCCCGAAATGAACTGCAAATCATTTTGGAGTCCAGCTACCCTAAGCAAATAACAAAGGAGGTAATGCGCATTAAAAACAAAACAAAACAAAACAAACAAAACAAAAAACAATTAGTCAAAAATTCTTACTTATAGACACATTATGAACACACAACCATCTGAATACCATCTGAATACATGATTAAAAGTTGTAATTATTGATAGTTTAGACATTTTTTAAAAAATATTTTATTCATTTATTTGAAAGAGAGCAAGCATGAGTGGGAGGGAGAGGAAAAGGGAAAAGCAGACTCCCTGCTAAGCAGAGAGCCCCATGTGGGGCTTGATCCCAGGACCCTGAGATCATAACCTGAGCCAAAGGCAGAAACTTAACCGAATGAGCCACTCAGGTGCCCCAATAGTTTAGATGTTTAAAAACAAAAAAATATATTTCTAGGGCTTAATAATGTAAATTTCTAATGACACTGTCAGGTTTGATTATTTGACAGAAAACTAAAGGCAATGAAAACCATGATACTCTGATTTTTTTTAAGAGTATGGCTGATATTTCTACCTTTTCGTAGGTGGCATTCATCTATGTTACATCAAACAAAGACATCTTTATTTGTGCAGTCATGTCATCAACAGAAAAAGAAGGGGTGCATATAAAAGAGGTCTTAATGTGAACACAGAAGAATCTTGTTTCCCTGGCTTCCCAGTCTAAAAGTGATTTATTAGTACAAAGTATACTATCAGCATTTACATAATTTAAATATTATCAAAAATCTATTTTGATTTCTACAAATAAGGTAGATTATGATATAGAGACAATTAAACTCTGAAATGTCAGGGGCTTGACAAATATAGGTTTATTTCTTGCTTTCACATTTAATGTGGATTAAGCAGCTCTCCTAAAGGGTTCTCCTACAAGTGGTAGTTCATGAAGCTAAGCCTCTACCACCTGTAGCTATGCTGCCTGGAACACAGGACCACAAAAGTCATAGCAACAGAGCAAGAGAGGTGGAAGAGGCCATGGGATGTTTTAGATGGCCAGACTTAGAAGTGGCTTATGTTACTTTCTCTCACGTAGCTTTGGTTATGACAAAGTAGTGTGGTCCCAACAAATTTTATTTGATGAACACTCAATGACACATTATATTAGTTTCTTATTACTATTGTAATAAATTATCATAAACTTAAAGGTTTAAATAATACAAATTAATTATTTTACAATTCTAGATATCAAATCTCTGGCATGGGTCTCATTTCTGAAATAAAGGGGTCAGTAGGGCTGCATTCCTCTACATACTTTAGAGAAGAACCCATATCCTTCCCTTCCCCAGTTGATGGAGGCTACCCACAATCCTTGGCTTGTGGCCTCTCTCCTCCATCAACGTTGGACCAAGTCCTCATGCTACCATCTATCTCAACTGCCTCACTTTTCTAGTTTTAAGGATTCTGTAATTACAATGAGCCCACCCAGATAATCTAGGTTAATTTCCTTATTTTAAGATCAATTAATTAAGATCAGCTAATTCCATTTGCAGTCTGAATCTCCTATGCCATGTAGCCTAACAGATGCATAGGTCCTATGGATGAGAATATAGCCATCTTTAGAGGGTCATTTTTTTGCCTACCATACACATTGTCATTTTATCTTAAATTTATGTGGTATATATTCCGAGTAAAGGACAGAGATTGCCATATTGGATAAAAATAATCAGGACTGAAAATATGCTATAAGAAACCCATTTAATATAAAAACGTAGAAAGGTTAAAAGCAAAATAATAGAAAATTATAGACGATGAATGCACTAAATAAAAAAAATAGAAGAATATACTAGCATCAGGGAGAGCATACTTCAAAATAGACAACTATAAGAGATAAAGAGAAGTTTCATATGATAAAGCGTATATTAAAAGAAGACATAGGGGATTCCTGGGTGGCTCAGTGGTTTAGTGTCTGCCTTCGGCCCAGGGCATGGTCCTGGAGTCTCAGGATCAAGTGCCGCATCAGGCTCCCTGCATGGACCCTGCTTCTCCCTCTGCCTGTGTCTCTGCCTCTCTCTCTCTCTCTCTGTGTGTGTGTGTGTGTCTCTCATGAATAAATAAATAAAATATTTTTAAAAAGACATAAAAATATCAAATATGTATGGAACTAATAACAGAGCTTTAAAGTACAGTTGACCCTTGAACAATATCCGGATTAGGGGAGCTGACTCTCTGCACAGTCAATAATCTATATATAACTTTGAATCACAGAACTTAATTACCAATAACCTATTGTTGACTGAAAGCCTTACCAATAACATAAACAACCAATTAACACATATTTTGAAAGTTATATATATTTTATACCATATTCTTACACTAAAGATAAAGAAAATGATTTTAAGAAAATCATAAGGAAGATAAAGTACCTTTACAGTAGTGTACTGTATTTATTGAAAAAAAATTCCTTATACAAGTGGACACACATAGTTCAAACTCATGTTGTTCAAAGGTCAAGTATATATTAAAATTCTGAGGGAACTAAAAGGAGAAACTGGAAAACCTGTAGTTGTATTTGCAGAACCGATCACTCCTTTTTCAGTAATTGATAGCATAGAAAAAGTAAACAAAAATCTGTAAGAGTGTAGAAAACTCAAGCACATTATCAACCAATGTGTTTAAATGGAGATTTATAGAAAATTCTACCCTAAAAGCATCTTTTCCAAGTCCACATGGAACATTCAAAAAGAAAGTTCATCTTCTGTGTTATAAAAGAAATTTCAAAAAATATTAAAAATTGAAATCAGCAAAGTATGCTTCCTTAATATAAAAAAAATTAACTATAAATCAGAACCAGAAAGATATCTGGAAAATCTTCAAATATTTGACAAGGTCAGAACATATATCACCAGAGAAATTATTTACCCTAAATAAATGAAACTACATGTTTACACAAAGATGTATACTCAAGTGTTCATAGCACTCATAGCAATTTTATTTGTTATAGCAAAAAACAAAGGAAAAAAAAACAATGTCTATCAACTGGTAAATTATACAAATATACAAAGGAAACATTACTTAGCAATAAAAAAAGGAAATCTTATATGCAGTGACATGGAGAGAGAAAGACATTGAGAGAGAAAGTGGATCTGTTTGTGTGTTTCTGGAGTAAGAGGAGACTGGAAACTCTACCTGCTTTGGACACTATATTTTTATACATTTTACCATTAACTAGATGTTATGCAATATACCCTATTTTCTGATACAGAATATTCTTTTCAAATGCTTGGTTGGGTGGCCCAGGTGGCTCAATGGTTTAGTGCCACCTTTGGCCCAGGGTGTGATCCTGGAGACCGGGGATCGAGTCCCACATCGGGGTCCCTGCGTGTCTCTGCCTCTCTCTCTCTCTCTCTCTCTCTCTCTCTCTCATTAATAAATAAATAAAATCTTTTAAAAAAATGCTTGGTTGCCTTTTCTGCTTCTTCCAAAGGACCAAGAAGATTTTATTTCCTTTAAACATTTTCTCTCAACTGGTACTTTACAGTTTAACTTATTTTTTTAAAAAAAATTTTTGTATACAGGTGAAGTTTGCTTCAGTTTTCAGCCTGTTACTTAGTCTACAGACATCAGCTTAATGGACTGGGAGTTCCAGCAACTTCTAGCTCAACATACCCATGGCAAATTGAAAGCCACTCTTGTCCCCATCAAATGATTGCTTACATTCATGAGAACTCTTATGATGTTTGCTAAGAAAGGAAAATGATTGTTTCCTTTAGATGGAGACTTGATTGTATGTGAAAACTGCAGGCATTTTGCAGAGTATCTTTAGATTCTGTGGAGTCACTGGAGACACAAAGCAAATGGAGACTGATGGAAAACTTAAAATTCCTCACTAGTAAAGTAGGAGCCAAGTTGCCATTCCTTCACCTTTGTTTTGGTTGCCATGTGTTCACTCAGGGCTATTTTTAAGCTGCTTTAAACTTTTTATTCTTTGCAAAAGTTATAATTTCTTGTTATTTCCATGTGGCTGCAGTACCACTTGGAATCAAATAGTGGATTTATTTCATGATTTCCTTTTCTTGAAAACCTGTAAAGTCTTCTTACCCTCTCATTAGACTTTCACACATAGACTGGTGGAACTCAATGTGAAAACACCACAGTTCCAGTAATTAAGGAGCAAAGATTTCAAAGTCATTTGTAATTTAACATACCCACGCACGTACACACAAACACGTACATCATCACCATTGCCACCATCACAAACAACAACGAAAAACTTGGGTTTTGAAAGCTGAAATGGATTTGCTTATTCAATATTTACAGTTTGTTTTTATGAAGATATTTAAAGCACACAGTTTTTTTTTCTTTCCTGTTCTCAGTGTTTTATGAGTTTCTTTGGAATAAATAACACATTTAAAAACTCTTCAAACATTCACAAATTGTTGCCAACTTATGAAATAAACAAACTGGGAGAGCAATATTATTTTTTTAACTTTCTTTATATCTAACTTTGTAAGGATTTCTAAAAACAAGTAGTCAACAAATAGATACCCTCTTATATGACCAAATATAACAATGTCTACATTCTCGATCTTTTTGGCATCCCTATCATGTTCTATGTGAGGTCTCCCAAGAGCCACAATCTGGGACACACACACACACACACACACACACACGCACAAACACAAACACTGGATTGTTCCCTTCTGACTGATGCTTGGTGTCCCTTACCTAGGGAACCTTTATGATATTCCCTATAGTCATTTCCTTATATTATTTCTTACTTAATCCTGAAAACAATCATTACATATTATCAAGTGTGGTCAAGATAGGGCCTTGCCTTGGCAAGAATAAAATAGTAGAGGCTACTTGCTCTCTCTCAAAAGCGTGCAAGTGCTTAAATATCACATTATGTAAGACATTCTGGAGTAAAGCCATCTTCATCTTTTCTTCTTTCTCCTTTTCCTCCTCCTCCTGATCTGTTTTTTCTTTTTATTTCTATTCTAGGTAGAAAGATCATATAAAGATATAAAGTTAGAATAAACTTTTTTTCTCTATCCATTTCAGATAGCAAATTTAATGGTTATTTTTTAGAGAGAAATATGCCTGTAAGAATATTTCAAAATAAGGCAGCCCCCCTGGCTCAGCGGTTTAGCGCCTGCTTCAGCCCAGGGCGTGATCCTGGAGTCCCATGATCGAGTCCCACATCGGGCTCCCTGCATGGAGCCTGCTTCTCCCTCTGCCTGTGTCTCTGCCTCTCTCTCTCTCTCTCTCTGTGTGTGTGTGTCTGTCATTAATAAATAAATAAAATCTTTTTAAAAAGAATATTTCAAAATATTAATAATTATAGTTATCATTTATTGAATATTACCATTCTACATTTTTTATATGGATGGATAAAATTCAATATCTCAACAGTCCTGTCAGTCAGTTATCAGTAGATTCATTTTATAGGTAAGGCTACTGAGGCTCAGTGACATCGGGTAACTGAGGCCACAGAGTGCATTCATTATTCAAATTCAGTCAGGTACCTTTGTCTATGAAAATAATGCTTTTCCACTTAAGAATTTTAATTACTTTTTCTCTCTTGCTATCTCTCTCTCTCTCTCTCTCTCTCTCTCTCACACACACACACACACACACACACATAAATAAAATATTTAAAAAAAACGGGACACCTGGGTGGCTCAGTCAAATATCTGCCTTCAGTCAGGTCATGATCCTGGGGTCCTGGGCTCGAGCCCCAACTCCTGTGGTCCTGGGATTGAGCCCCCCACTGGGCTCCCTGCTCAGCTGGGAGATTGCTCCTTCCTCTCTCCCTGTGCTCATGCTCTCTCTTGCTATCTCTCTCTCCGCCAAATAAATAAAATCTTAGGAGAAATTAAATTACTTATTCTCAAGGAGGACACAAGTTTTTGTTTGTTTTTTTTTTTGTTTTTTTTGTTTTGTTTTGTTTTGTTTTATACTGAAAGCATACGTTTTGCTAGGAAATTAAGTGTTGGTATTTTCATTTTGTCACTATGTTGAGATTAATATGGGCAAGTGACACTCTAGAAAAATCTCTCCCCATTCACAGGATTCCCTGTGACTTTAATATTTAGGACCACATTTTAGTGTTTTCTTTCATTATGCTTGAATATCAATGAGTTGTGTAACCCAGATAGAGGAAATGAGGATAGTGAAGCATTACAGATGAAAAACTCTAAGTTTTTCAAGAGATGAGAGGATGTTTTACTTAAGAGACCATTCTTTTCTGGTTGAAACAGGTGGTGTGTGAAACTTACTAAAATGATGAATAATGAGTCCTTTTTCCATCTGCCTATATTAAAATAAGTAACTTAACTGAGATTAATATGATCAATTTCATTTGACTAGCTTTATATTTTAAAGTAGAAATAATTGTACTCTTGATAAAATGTATTACTCTTATGAGTTTAATTATCCTAGGTTATAAGAAAGCCTAACATGAGAAAGGAGAGGCAAAGGAAGATGGAGTAACAATTGTGAAAAAGAAAAAAGAAGCAGCCATGATTATCTTATTTAAAAGTACTGTATATTCCCCCCCCCCCTTTTTTTTTAGGTCTGAGTTTCATTGAGAAGGTGCTGACTCTGGGGCCATATTTAAGTTTGGCTTATTTGTAAGAATTGATACTACTATTTATAAAGGGAAGAAATCTGCCCTGAGAGTGCATGAAAATCAAGTTGAGAGTCAAGTGAAAGTTAAGTGAGAGTGACCTGAAGTCTTAACTCCTGACACTCCCCTGAAGTGCCACTGCTAATCTCTTTTGTCCACCACACAAAACAAGAATAGGAAAATAACAGAAAAAGGAGGCCTATATACTATTTTTCCTCAATTTGATCAAAATACCTAAAAATGAGTGACAGACCAATGATTATTATTTTATCTTGTAGGAGTATCAAGGAAAAACTGTTTTCAACAGTCAGTGGAATAGAAAACAGAATATGAGCTCTACTTCCAGTTTTAGTCTGACCATGTAAAGAGCTTATAATCTGTCACTCCTGTCCTTACAACAAGGAAGAGGTGACAAAACTTAAAATCATTGACTTTTCTTGGACTCATCAGAGACTTCATGTCAAAGGAAAAAGTATTACCCCCACATTCAGAAAGACAGACAATTCAGAATCACAGGAGAGCATCGCTTACCAGGAGCAGAGGTCCTTGGAGTCCTAATCGGGTAGAAACATGTCAGTGGTAATTTTGAGGAACTTCTGGAGCCTGAAAGCAAACAACCCTCTGACTGAGAAACTCTTGAGGTTCAAGCTTAAGGGGTATTACCTCTAGGAAGCAAAGATGCCTGCTAGGCTCTGGCAGTGGGGGAGGAAGATTAATGATTATAAAACATGCCCAACACATTCTCTGTTTCACTTCCTTTTTCTCCTCTCATTCTTTGCCTCAGGGTCTGTTTTCTTTTTCTTTTTTTATTAAGATTTTATTTATTTATTTATTTATTCATTTATTTATTTATTTATTCATAAGAGACAGAGAGAGAGAGAGAGGCAGAGACATAGGCAGAGGGAGAAGCAGGCTTCCTGTGGGGGGCACAATGGGGGACTTGATCCCAGGACCCCGGTCACGACCTAAGCCAAAAGCAGATGCTCAACCACTGAGCCACCCAGGTGCCCCTTTCAGGCTCTGTTTTTGATGAAATCCTAGACAGTGGCCTCAGATAGCATGTACCTTTTAGGATGGGATTTTGGACTTGGATTCTCTACCTGTTTGAAGGCAATTGTGACCACAAAGCTCACAGTTAGTGGAGGAAGGGAATAACAGTTGATATTCAGAGGTAATGTAAGTAATTGCTCAGGTTTTAACCTATAGTTAATTGAAACTGAGTATAAGTAGAAGGCAAGGCATTGGAAGATCAAGCAATTGCTTCCACTGATCATTATGGGGAGAGTGATGACTGATCTTTTGGTAATATTGGAAACTTTGAGAAAAATAAAAATGACATGCTTTTGGTAGCTATTTCTCATGCAAACCAAAGTATCTTCACAGAAGCTTTCAGAAAGTCTCTCACACATTGTTCCTCCAGTAGATTGTGCTGAAAATAAAGCCTAAGATCTGAATATAAACTGGAGAATCTGGAAAGGAGAACAAATGTGTCATCTTAACAAGTCTCACATGTTAAACCAGGGTTCTGGTTGGGAAAAGATGGGCCCCTAGAAAACAAGATGGTTATATTTGGATAAATGAGCCTGAGAAGGTCAACTTGCTGAATTTTCCAAAATATTCTTGGTCCATAGAGATAATCCTAAAAGAACTTGACAGAAGAGAATAATCTTGTCCTTTCCTTAAGAACTATGTACTCACTTGACCTAAGGCAGGGGTCTCAAAAGATAATGTTTGTTTTCTATAAAATCTTTCCCTAATATGCTTCACTGGCTCCATGCCAATCAAGTCTCACCACAGTCCAAACAGAGCGGAATAGACTCTGCTCTGGGAAGAAAAGGCCTAGATGTCAACGACATTAAAGGCCTGGTTAATGTACGCCAACAGAAACCAGGGAACCAAGTATGGGAGATGGGAATGGATCCTAACTAGAGGCTATAGACCAGGAATCGAAGGCTGGATATGCTTGACATTACACAATGGAGGCAGAAGACAGTATGTCTTTGTCCCAGGTGAGTCACTGGTGCATATTTTGAGGCTTCTATGCCCATTGAGAATTGTGAGTGAAAATTTCCAGCAGTTTATGACCCAAATAAGGCAAGCTAAGATTTCAAACGCATTAAAAATGAAGGCTGTGTCACTTCCTAAGATAGGCAACATTGATCTGTGAAAGTGCTGGAAGAAGGTAGGGGAAGATCAGAAAGTTTGGGTAAAGAATCATGGTGAGCAATACCAATTCTATCTTACCTGTGATGGCTTGAATATGGCTTTGTTTTTCAATCCTCTGTAAGGCTTTTTGGGAGACTGCACTGAACTTGAGGATGAGATTTACACCTCCTTTCCCAGGGAAGAATTAAATGCAATGTTCTCATGTGAAATCTGAAGATCATTAAAGTCTGTGAGTAAATAGGAGGGATTTCTGCCTTTTCAACCTACCTGATCTCACCTGACCTTCAAGTCTCGGCAGTTTACTCTGCATTCTGGCCCAAATGGGCTCGAGAATGACTCATGCCATTACCCCAATCATAAAGCCAAATCATTGCTACAGTCGTCAGTACCATCACAACCATCACAAACCAAGTAATTCCCATGCCCCAAACACATTCATACACACAATCTTGGAGAAATCCATTGTACTAAGCACTGACTGGTCTGGACCTTCTGGAAGCCCTCATATTTTCCATACTTGCCCAGAGAGTCCAGGTGACACAACCTAGCAGTATAGGAGAAATAATTCATGAGCTATGCTCTGGAAATAGGAAACAAATGACAAAGAGGAATCAGGAGGCAATTCACTAGCCTTTCCTCCCTGCTTCAACCCTCAACAGATCTACCCAAGCACAGAGTTCAGCAACTCCTATAGCAGAGCTATCAACTATGCTGCTCCTAAAGCTGTGGCCTCTGCTATGATAATAAGCCAACTTGTATTTGCTTTCCTTCCATTATGGTCTCTCTTCCTTTTTTAAAAAAGATTTTGTTTATTTATTCATGAGAGACACAGAGTGAGAGGTAGAGACATAGGAAGAGGGAGAAGCAGGCTCCCCGTGAGGAACCTGATGCAGGACATGATCCCAGGACCTTGGGATCACAACCTGAGCCAAAGGCAGAGTCACAACCACTGAGCTACCCAGGTGTCCTGGTCTCTCTTCCTTCTATCACTCACTTTTGTTACCAGGGATTGCCCATCAGCTACTCCCATTAAAACTGAAGTGATTCAGAAGGCTGGACCAAAAAATGAAACAAAATAAAAGCACTAGTAAGGCCTCAAAAACAAAACAAAACAACAACAACAACAACAAACTGAAGTGATTCAGTTTTTGCCTCAGGTTCTATTTTCTAGGAAACTCAGACAGACACAGTCTTCTTTCAGTCCTGGACAAGCCAACAGTAAATTAATGTCAGGTTATTTTAAAGAAAATCAATAAGCAATAAAAATTCATTCAAAATACCTTTTTTCTTTTATTTCTTAAAAGCCATTACTTAATTTTATATAGTTTAGTATGGGGCCACCTGAGTGGCTCAGTGGTTGAGCGTCTGTCTTTAGCTCAGGGTGTGATCCCAGGATTTCAGGATCGAGTCCCGCATTGGGCTCCCTGTAAGGAGCCTACTTCTCCCTCTGCCTGTGTCTCTGCCTCTCTCTCTCTCTCTCTCTCTCTCTCTCATGAATAAATAAATAAAATCTTTTAAAAAATTTAAAAAAATAGTTTAGTACATTTAAAATTTTATAATATTAATGTATCTTCATTCTGTTTTCTGGCTAGCTGTATATCCTAATTTAGTTATCTCTGTAGATAAAGATATGTAGAACTATATCATTCATATCTATGTATTTCTTGCTATATATATGTAGGCATTTCTCTTATTTTTTTGTTTTTAAGAAAATTTTTATGATTTTTTTCCTATCACTGGAGTATAATTGAGAAATAATCCATGTTAGTTCTAAGATGTTTGTTTTTTAAGCTATAGATAGGGGGATTGTTAATAAAATTTTGATAACTATAGAACTTCCAAAATGCAAGAGATTATTTATTGTTTATACATAGGTGATGAAAGCGTAATAAAAGACTTGTGAGATTTTATAACCAAAAAGGATCTTAGAGACCATTTTAATTTAGTATTAAATTTATGTTACATAAATGTATTTTACTTTATGTAAAAGGATAATGAGGTCCAGAAAGAGGACTAGCAGTCAAGACTACAGCCTAGCACTGACAGTTTGTTTTCTTACTTATTGCCTAGCTCCAGCTGATATTCATACATTTTGTTGCCATTTTTTTAATTAAAAGAAAATTAAATGGGAAAAAACAAGAGGTTTATTTCACAGAAATAAAGCTTCACAGAAGTCTGATACTGCGAAAGTGCTGTGCTCTGTTCTCAGAACAGCCACCATTAGGGTAAAATTGAAAGATTAGCTTTTCTTTAGTGGTAGCATTTATTAAGAATATTTAAATAAGAGACAAATCCAAGAGGGCAAGTTAATGGCTATTTCTTGGAAATATGTAAGAAGTAAACAGTGCTTCTGTCTTAACATCAAACATGGCCCTCATGTGTACTATGCACTAATGATTATTTACTGAGTGACACAAAGTTTTTAGCCATTAGGTTTAACAATATGCTTCTTTCAGTTTATCAGATAAGAGCACTGCCCAATGCTAAAGCCAAGAATATTTTCTTTGAAGTGTGTAGACTATTTAGGCAGGTTTTTGACAATGTATTTTAGGCTGTTTCTTCAAGTACCCTCTCTCATTTTTCCCAGCATGTGTTTCTCAGAGTAGATTAGAGAACGAATGATAATGTCAAAGCATGGTGAAAAGTTTCATAATATTTCACTTTAGATTCATTATTTTCATGGGCACTGTTTCATGGGCATTTCCCTTGAGTTCAGCAGTTTGTAAATCTTGGATACCATATCTAACTTTTTTTTAAAGATTTTATTTATTTATTCATGAGACAGAGAGAGAGAGAGAGAGAGAGAGAGAGAGAGAAGCAGAAGCAGGTTCCATGCAGGGAGCCTGACGTGGGACTCCAACCTGGGTCTCCAGAATCACACCCTGGGCCAAAGGTAGTGCTAAACCACTGAGCCACCTGGGTTGCCCCTATATCTAACTTTTTAAAAGCTATTTATTCAAACTTTCAAACTATGCCAACTCTGTCCAGGATAGGCAAGTTCGTTTCACCTGGTTATGAAGCTGAAGAAGTTTCTAACATTTTATCCTAATTTGAAATGCATGCAGCATACAATGTGGCTATTGACCAACTTGGCAGCTTTCAAAATGTGGAGGCCATGGTGATATGTGGTGATACCCTGAGAAAGACCAGCAAAGGAATAATTTTAACAATTGGCTTTCTAGACTGCATTCTTTCCCTGGCATCTAGACTGCATTCTTCCCGTGAGCAGTACTACCTAAATGGTGATTTGTTATGAAATCTATCCATTTGGGGAAATGAACGAATTGAAACAATTACTTGAATATATTTAGAAAACACCTTTAAAATGATTGCTTTGCGTTAGCTGGGTCGACAAAGCCAAATAGTGCTGCCCTGGTTATTCCACTCTCTTCATCTAAGGCTATTCTCAATTTCTTCCCCAGCAAGAGAGTTACCACTCTGACACCATCTCGGGAAATGACAGTTATTTCTCCACTTTGGGGCAATAACACTTTAGGACAAAAAAAACTTGTCTCATCTTAGGCCATTTGCAGGTGCGCAAAGAAATTTCTAGTTGATGAAAATGTGAAATTGTTTTCAATAAATGTCTAAACGCCAGTAAGCTTTCCTTTTTTTTTTTAAAGACTTTATTTATTCATGAGAAACACAGAAAAAGAGGCAGAGACATAGGAAGAAGACGAAGCAGGCTCCTCGCAGGGGGGCTGATGTGGGACTGGATCCCAGGACTCCAGGATCACGCCCTGGGCCGAAGATGGATGCGCAACTGCTGAGCCTCCCAGGCATCCCAAACTAGTAGACTTTCTATTGCCAGAATACTGACTCTACTTTCACATAAGGAGTTTTAGGCAGGTCCCACTGTTGCCTAGGTCTTGACAAAACTGATTCATTGCTTTCCCTGACTTTGCTGACCTGGGCAGTGGTCTCAGTTGGACTAGCTGCAGCGCTGATTGTTCAGTTTTTATGTGGGCTGCCATTCCTGCTGCATGGTCAATAAACTGATGTGGAAAATGGCTCCTCTTCTGTAGAAGAAGATAGAAGAATGTACAGGTAGCCAAAAAATCAACACAAAATAAGCTTTTCCCCAAGAGTCCGTCACCTTAGGCAGAAAAATAATGAATTTACTATATAAAATGAGGAGGGAAAAATTATTTCCTAGCATTTGATTAGGAGTGGCAAATGGGAGGTGGATCTAACACTTGTGTTCACTTTGTTAGAGAGTAAGAATTCATTGAATTTAAATCCGAAGAACATTTGTCAGTCTAGCACCTATCCTTAGTACGTGGACTATCCTAAAGGGAGCTTGACTGATCAAAATAGCATGCACAGTAATTATTATAGAGAAAGATTGACCTAGAGATATGAAATGATAAAATCATACTATGCTCTGAGAAGCTGCTGAAAAATTTGCAGACACTGCATATTTTAGCACCACTATCCTTTAAATTCTCCAGAGGGAAACTCTCCTCTGAACTTGACGTTTTTGAAATAATTCCTTTAACTGAGACCACTTAAACCTATGGTATGAGTTTTAATTACCAGAATAACTCCTGAAATGTCTGGGCAGTGGTAGGGAATTGCAATACCAGATAGTATATATGGGCTCATGGAGAACATAAATAATATTTGCCTTCAAACTTGAATGGAAATAATTCGAAACAATAAAGTCTTACTAATTTCTTGAAGAAATATTAGTAATATCTTCTTTCTTTTACTAAAGACCACATCCTTTCGTTATGCCTAATAAAATTTGATTTCCTTGATACTTCATAATTTAGTTAGAGGTAGAAACAGCTAATATTCTAGAAAAATGGATGGAAGAATACAATATCATTTAACAATATATATTAGAGTTCCAGAAAGAGATGAAGAGGTATCCCAATTTGACTGTATCCAGGATTATGAAAAGAGAAGTTCATATTGACTTTTAAAAAGAATATCAATAACAAAATAGTAATACTATTACTATTACTATTATAATACTATTACTCGAATTACTATTATAATACTATTACTTCAAGTACCTACTGTGTACCAAAAAACGTACTCATTGTTTCATACATTCTATGAGATAGGAATTATGATTTCAACTTTAGAGCAGAAGAGTCTTTAGCCAAGTCTACACCAGCAGCTAAGTGGAAGAGGCTGAATTGGAAACTATATATGGAATGATGCCGATATACTATGATATTACGCCAATATTGCCTTGCAATATAAGCTTGCTATTTATACTTTATTAACTTATTGCAACACAAAGTTGCCATGCCTATTGGACGCTCATATAAGCATACCCAAAGCCCATCACCAGTAACTCCCTAGTGCTGTGTTGCACTAAAGGACTGTTTGCACCATTAGCATTTTGGTCCATTAATGAAGTCCATGTCTTTCCCCCAAGTCTTCCTGCGCTTGTGGTATTCTACATTTGATGGGAAAAGTCTATTGATCACCATATTTTATCCAACATCCCCTTTATTTATAGTCCCTCACATTTTCCTTATAGTGATATAATATCTTACATATTTCTTATTGTTTTATTGTTCAATTGAATTTTAATTTTTTACATTCCTGATTGTGACCTCTTCTCTACAAATATCTTGGTGGACCCCTTAGATTCTTAATAGTTTTATCTTTATATTGGTTTCTGATTGGCTCTAGACCTGGATGGCCAACATGCTTTCAAATATGTATGTCTTGGTTTGTTCTGGAGTGCCATGGGTCCTTACGTTAGCTTCTGAGCTTTTTCCTCACTGGTATTTTCCAAAAAATTACAACATGTACTAAGCTCACCTACCAGTTGTATTAAGAGCCAGTATCTTGAGTTCATTCTCACACCAGGGCATGTGTTGATTTATTTCTATCAGTTTTTACATCTCCAGGTGCTTTGGAGAGATAGGGAACATTAAGATGGTACTAAGTTCAACACACATTCAAAACCTACGGATTTTATCAACAGACATGAAGCTCTTAAAGTATATTATGATAGGGAAACTCGCAAAAAAAGTTTCTTATTAAACAACTCTTTTTTGTTTTTATTGTTGCAGTTAAGATTAAATATTATTCTAAGCACATTTTTCTTCTTGTAACTTCTCTGGCAGCTCTTGTGCTGTGCTGTGAAATAAACAACTTAAAATTTTTTAAAAAAGAAAATCAACATGTATAATTGTATGATTTATAGGAAGCACCCTAATTTGTTCCTTAGAG
This sequence comes from Nyctereutes procyonoides, assembly GCF_905146905.1. NCBI lineage: Eukaryota > Metazoa > Chordata > Mammalia > Carnivora > Canidae > Nyctereutes > Nyctereutes procyonoides. The sequence goes on along the minus strand of NW_026575141.1, from coordinate 12,946,079 downwards.
ATGATGCCTAATTTAATATTTATAGCAATTTTGTAGTATATTTTTTATTTTCCCTACTTTTACAGAGAAGGAAATTAAGTGCTGAGCACAAGAGCAACTTTTTCATGGTCACATGGATAGTAAAGGTCAAAACGGGCACCTGGGTGGCTCAGTGGTTGACTGTCTGCCTTTGGCTCGGGTAGTGATTCCAGGGTTCTGGGATTGAGTTCCGTATCAGGCTTCTCACATGGAGCCTGCTTCTCCCTCTGCCTGTGTCTCTGCCTCTCTTGTGTCTCTCTTGAATAAATACATAAAATCTTAAAAAAAAAAAAAAAAAAAAGCAAAGGGCAGAACAAAAGTTGAAGCCAGGAATGAAAAATGTGAAATTTCACCATCTTTGACTAAACCACATTGTTTTAGAGGACTGAATCTTTGTAAATATTCAGTCAATTCAGATTTTTATTCAATCTTCCAATTGGGCATGGCATACCAGTGTAGTTCTCAAACTTCTGCCACTCAGCGTTATCTAATTGCAGAAGATATTAACATGAAAACTATACCAAAGGGAAATTGGGAAACATACTCTAATTGTCCAAAAACTTAAACTATCTTTAGAGCCTCCTGTAATAACTTTAAAATTCACGCAAAATTTATATCCTACCATCTATTTTTTTTATAAATTAATTTTTATTGGTGTTCAATGTACCAACATACAGAATAACACCCAGTGCTCATCCCGTCAAGTGTCCCCCTCCGTGCCCGTCACCCATTCACCCCCACCCCCCGCCCTCCTCCCCTTCCACCACCCCTAGTTCATTTCCCAGAGTTAGAAGTCTTTATGTTCTGTGTCCCTTTCTGATATCTCCCACACATTTCTTCTCCCTTCCCTTATATTCCCCTTCACTATTATTCATATTCCCCAAATGAGTGAGAACATACACTGTTTGTCCTTCTCCGATTGACTTACTTCACTCAGCATAATACCCTCCAGTTCCATCCACGTTGAAGCAAATGGTGGGTATTTGTTGTTTCTAATGGCTGAGTAATATTCCATTGTATACATAAACCACATCTTCTTTATCCATTCATCTTTCGATGGGCACCGAGGCTCCTTCCACAGTTTGGCTATTGTGGACATGGCTGCTAGAAACATCGGGGTGCAGGTGCCCCGGCGTTTCATTGCATCTGAATCTTCGGGGTAAATCCCTAACAGTGCAATTGCTGGGTCGTAGGGCAGGTCTATTTTTAATTCTTTGAGGAACCTCCACACAGTTTTCCAGAGTGGCTGCACCAGTTCACATTCCCACCAACAGTGTAAGAGGGTTCCCTTTTCTCCGCATCCTCTCCAACATTTGTTGTTTCCTGCCTTGTTAATTTTCCCCATTCTCACTGGTGTGAGGTGGTATCTCATGGTGGTTTTGATTTGTATTTCCCTGATGGCAAGTGATGCAGAGCATTTTCTCATGTGCTTGTTGGCCATGTCTATGTCTTCCTCTGTGAGATTTCTCTTCATGTCTTTTGCCCATTTCATGATTGGATTGTTTGTTTCTTTGGTGTTGAGTTTAATAAGTTCTTTATAGATTTTGGAAACTAGCCCTTTATCTGATATGTTATTTGCAAATATCTTCTCCCATTCTGTAGGTTGTCTTTGAGTTTTGTTGACTGTATCCTTTGCTGTGCAAAAGCTTCTTATCTTGATGAAGTCCCAATAGTTCATTTTTGCTTTTGTTTCTTTTGTTTTCGTGGATGTATCTTGCAAGAAGTTACTGTGGCCAAGTTCAAAAAGGGTGTTGCCTGTGTTCTCCTCTAGGATTTTGATGGAGTCTTGTCTCACATTTAAATCTTTCATCCATTTTGAGTTTATCTTTGTGTATGGTGCAAGAGAGTGGTCTAGTTTCATTCTTCTGCATGTGGATGACCAATTTTCCCAGCACCATTTATTGAAGAGACTGTCTTTCTTCCAGTGGATCGTCTTTCCTCCTTTGTCGAATATTAGTTGACCATAAAGTTCAGGGTCCATTTCTGGGTTCTCTATTCTGTTCCATTGGTCTATGTGTCTGTTTTTGTGCCAGTACCACACTGTCTTGATGACCACAGCTTTGTAGTACAACCTGAAATCTGGCATTGTGATGCCCCCAGCTATGGTTTTCTTTTTTAAAATTCCCCTGGCTATTCGGGGTCTTTTCTGATTCCACACAAATCTTAAAATAATTTGTTCTAAGTCTCTGAAAAAAGTCCATGGTATTTTGATAGGGATTGCATTGAACGTGTAAATTGCCCTGGGTAGCATTGACATTTTCACAATATTAATTCTGCCAATCCATGAGCATGGAATATTTTTCCATCTCTTTGTGTCTTCCTCAATTTCTTTCAGAAGTGTTCTATAGTTTTGAGGGTATAGATCCTTTACCTCTTTGGTTAGGTTTATTCCTAGGTATCTTATGCTTTTGGGTGCAATTGTAAATGGGATTGACTCCTTAATTTCTCTTTCTTCAGTCTCATTGTTAGTGTATAGGAATGCCATTGATTTCTGGGCATTGATTTTGTATCCTGCCACGCTACCAAATTGCTGTATGAGTTCTAGCAATCTTGGGGTGGAGGCTTTTGGGTTTTCTATGTAGAGTATCATGTCATCGGCGAAGAGGGAGAGTTTGACTTCTTCTTTGCCAATTTGAATGCCTTTAATGTCTTTTTGTTGTCTGATTGCTGAGGCTAGGACTTCCAATACTATGTTGAATAGCAGTGGTGAGAGTGGACATCCCTGTCTGGTTCCTGATCTTAGGGGAAAGGCTCCCAGTGCTTCCCCATTGAGAATGATATTTGCTGTGGGCTTTTCGTAGATGGCTTTTAAGATATCGAGGAAAGTTCCCTCTATCCCTACACTCTGAAGAGTTTTAATCAGGAATGGATGCTGTATTTTGTCAAATGCTTTCTCTGCATCTAATGAGAGGATCATATGGTTCTTGGTTTTTCTCTTGCTGATATGATGAATCACATTGATTGTTTTACGAGTGTTGAACCAGCCTTGCATCCCGGGGATAAATCCTACTTGGTCATGGTGAATAATTTTCTTAATGTGTTGTTGGATCCTATTGGCTAGTATCTTGTTGAGAATTTTTGCATCCATGTTCATCAGGGATATTGGTCTGTAATTCTCCTTTTTGGTGGGGTCTTTGTCTGGTTTTGGAATTAAGGTGATGCTGGCCTCATAGAATGAGTTTGGAAGTACTCCATCTCTTTCTATCTTTCCAAACAGCTTTAGTAGAATAGGTATGATTTCTTCTTTAAACGTTTGATAGAATTCCCCTGGGAAGCCATCTGGCCCTGGACTCTTGTGTCTTGGGAGGTTTTTGATGACTGCTTCAATTTCCTCCCTGGTTATTGGCCTGTTCAGGTTTTCTATTTCTTCCTGCTCCAGTTTTGGTAGTTTGTGGCTTTCCAGGAATGCGTCCATTTCTTCTAGATTGCCTAATTTATTGGCGTAGAGCTGTTCATAATATGTTTTTAAAATCGTTTGTATTTCCTTGGTGTTGGTAGTGATCTCTCCTTTCTCATTCATGATTTTATTAATTTGAGTCTTCTCTCTCTTCTTTTTAATAAGGTTGGCTAATGGTTTATCTATCTTATTAATTCTTTCAAAGAACCAACTCCTGGTTCTATTGATCTGTTCCACAGTTCTTCTGGTCTCAATTTCGTTGAGTTCTGCTCGAATTTTAATTAACTCTCTTCTTCTGCTGGGCGTCGGGTCGATTTGCTGCTTCTTCTCTAGCTCCTTTATGTGTAAGGTTAGCTTTTGTATTTGAGTTCTTTCCAGTTTTTGAATGGATGCTTGTATTGCGATGTATTTCCCCCTCAGGACTGCTTTTGCTGCATCCCAAAGATTTTGAACAGTTGTATCTTCATTCTCATTAGTTTCCATGAATCTTTTTAATTCTTCCTTAATTTCCTGGTTGACCCTTTTATCTTTTAGCAGGATGGTCCTTAACCTCCACGTGTTTGAGGTCCTTCCAAACTTCTTCTTGTGATTGAGTTCTAATTTCAAGGCGTTATGGTCTGAGAATATGCAGGGGACGATCCCAATCTTTTGGTATCGGTTCAGACCCGATTTGTGACCCAGTATGTGGTCTATTCTGGAAAAAGTTCCATGTGCACTTGAGAAGAATGTGTATTCAGTTGAGTTTGGATGTAAAGTTCTGTAGATATCTGTGAAATCTATCTGGTCCAGTGTATCATTTAAAGCTCTCGTTTCTTTGGAGATGTTGTGTTTAGAAGACCTATCAAGGGTAGAGAGAGCTAGATTGAATCACCAAGTATAAGTGTATTATTATCTAAGTATTTCTTTACTTTGGTTAATAATTCGTTTAAGTATTTGGCAGCTCCCACATTCGGGGCATATATATTGAGGATTGTTAAGTCCTCTTGTTGGATAGATCCTTTAAGTATGATATAGTGTCCCTCTTCGTCTCTCACTACTGTCTTCGGAGTGAATTTTAGTTTATCTGATATAAGGATGGCTACCCCTGCTTTCTTTTGAGAACCATTTGAATGGTAAATGGTTCTCCAACCTTTTATTTTCAGGTTGTAGGTGTCCTTCTGTCTAAAATGAGTCTCTTGTAGACAGCAAATAGATGGGTCCTGCTTTTTTATCCAGTCTGAAACCCTGCGCCTTTTGATGGGGTCATTAAGCCCGTTCACGTTCAGAGTTACTATTGACAGATATGAGTTTAGTGTCATCATGATATCTATTTAGTCCTTGTTTTTGTGGATTGTTCCACTGAACTTCTTCTTAAAGGGGAGTTTTAAGAGTCCCCCTTAAAATTTCTTGCAGAGCTGGTTTGGAGGTCACATATTCTTTCAGTTCCTGCCTGTCTTGGAAGCTCTTTATCTCTCCTTCCATTTTGAATGAGAGCCTTGCTGGATAAAGTATTCTTGGTTGCATGTTCTTCTCATTTAGGACCCTGAATATATCCTGCCAGCCCTTTCTGGCCTGCCAGGTCTCTGTGGAGAGGTCTGCTGTTACCCTAATATTCCTCCCCATGAAAGTCAGGGACTTCTTGTCTCTTGCTGCTTTAAGGATCTTCTCTTTATCTTTGGAATTTGCAAGCTTCACTATTAGATGTCGAGGTGTTGAACGGTTTTTATTGATTTTAGGGGGGGATCTCTCTATTTCCTGGATCTGAATGCCTGTTTCCCTTCCCAGATTGGGAAAGTTTTCAGCTAGGATTTGTTCAAATACATATTCTGGCCCTCTGTCCCTTTCGGCGCCCTCGGGAACCCCAATTAAACGTAGGTTTTTCTTCCTTAGAGTGTCATTTATTTCCCTTAATCTGTCTTCATGGTTCTTTAATTGTTTATCTCTTTTTTCCTCAGTTTCCCTCTTTGCCATTAACTTGTCTTCTATGTCACTCACTCGTTCTTCCACCTCGTTAACCCTCGTCGTTAGGACTTCTAGTTTGGATTGCATCTCATTCAGTTGATTTTTAATTTCTGCCTGATTGGATCTAAATTCTGCAGTCATGAAGTCTCGTGAGTCCTTAATGCTTTTTTCTAGAGCCACCAGTAGCTGTATAATAGTGCTTCTGAATTGGCTTTCTGACATTGAATTGTAATCCAGATTTTGTAGCTCTGTGGGAGAGAGGGCTGTTTCTGATTCTTTCTTTTGAGGTGAGGTTTTCCTTCTAGTCATTTTGCTCAGTGCGGAGTGGCCAAAAACAAGTTGTATTGGGAAAATGAGAGAAAGAGAGAGAAGGAAAGAAAAGAGAAAAAGAAAAAAGAAAAAGAAAAGAAAAAGGAAAGAAGAGAAGAAAAAGGGAAAGAAAAAGAAAGAAAGGTGAAAAAAAAGGGGGTGGGGGAAGCAATCAGAAATCAAAAAGAAAAGAAAAAAGAAAAGAAAAAAAAAACACGGGGGAGTATTTCTGTAGAGTTTAAGTCCCTTGACTTCCCCTGGAACTGGTCCGTCCAGCTGGTCTTCTGGGGGAGGGGCCTGTTGCGCTGATTTTCAGGTGTTAGCACTTGGGGGAGCTGCTCTGCCCCTGCCTGCTGCAGGGCTCAGCGGGGGTTGTTTACCCCGTGAGGTCTCAGGAGGATCAGTCGCAGTTGCTATGGCAACTCTGGAAGCCTGGATTCAGCCTCCGCAGGAACTACGGGGCTCGGGGCTCTCGGCTCTCCGTCCGCAGGGCCTGGAGGCTCCGGGGCGGGGCCGCTGATCTGCTCAGCTCGGGGCAGGAGCGTCCTTGCTGTCCTGGGCCCTCCCGGCCTCTGCCTGTCCCGGGGGGAGGCCGGATCCTGGGCTGTGTCCCGGCGCCCTGTGCTCCCGGGCCTGTGTTGTTGGATTTGCGCTCCCGCCCCGCAGCTCCCTCCCTGGAGCCGCCGCCCGAGCCCCTCCGAACTGCTCCGGTGCGTGCTGCAGCCCTTAGGGAGCTCGGTGCACTCTCCTGCGCTTGCAGGTGCCTGTTAGTGTCCCCGGGAGCCCGAGGGCATCCCCGCCCTCCTGGGTCCTGCTCCAACTCCCTGCGAGCCCCTTTCCGCCCGCCCGGGAAGGTTGGTGCAGCTCCTGCTCCTCCGGGACGGGGCTCTCCTGTCCTGGGGACACTCGCCCCGGCCTCAGCCCGGCTCCTCCGGGGCCCCTCCCCCTCGGAGGCCTTTTGTTTCTTTATTTCTTTTTCCCCGTCTTCCTACCTTGATAGAAGCGTGAACTCCTCTCACTGTAGCGTTCCAGCTGGTCTCTCTTTAAATCTCAGGCCGAATTCGTAGATTTTCAGGATGGTTTGAAGGTTATCTAGGTAATTTGTTGGGGACAGGTGATTTGGGGACCCTACTCCTCCGCAATCTTGCCCCTCCTCCCTCCATCTATTTCTTTATTAATGTAAAAACTATTTTAAAATTCCACTAACTCATAAAAACACAAAAACCAACCTTTCAAATTTGTCACATTGACTAATGGGCATTATGTTGTTTGGTTTATTCTGAGGCTTTTGTAAAATGGGCTGAACAAAGACTCAAATAGCATTCCATATACATGAGTCCTTAATATGGTCTACAAACTCAGATGTGCTTGCCCGAGGTTATTCTTCAGACCTCATTTCCTCTAAATTTCTCTTGACTCAATTCAGCCACATTACGTTTTTGCTCTTCTTCAAATATTCTAAGCAATCTTCCAGTGCAGCACCTCTGCATTTATAGTTTCTTTGCCTGATATTCACATAGTTCACTTCCTCTCTTCCCAGATTTTACTTAGATTTAAATGCTATCTTCTCTGGGATTTCTGCTTTTATCATGTCTTATAAAATCATATCCTTTCTGCCTCTATCCATGTTCTTTTTTAAAAAATAGCCTCATCCTACATTTTACGTTGATCAGTTCATTGGTTTATGAACCTAGGAGGGGTTCATAAACCCCTCCTAGGATGCCAGCCCCATGAGGTCAGGGACATTTTGTCATCATTTATCTAAATCATGGCAGTTAAGTGCAAAAGAACCTAATCCATAGTTATTGCAAGAAATAATAAATTTAGGGGCACCTGGGTGACTCAGTTAAGCATCTGCCTGAGGTCAAGATCTCAGGGTCCTGGGATGGAGCCCCCCTCATGAAGCCTGGGCTCTGCATTCAGCAAAGAGCCTGCTTCTCCTTCTCCCTCTGCCCCTCCACCTCCTGCTTGTGCTCTCTTTCCCTCTCTTAAATAAACAAAATATTTTTTAAATAATAAATTTATTAAAAGCTAGTTGCCTATGGACCTTCCAGAAGACAAGATTAGCAGGCTCGGCATCTAAGTCAACAGGAACACTGACTCCCAAAGCCTCACCACAGGGATGTTCCAACAAAACCCTACCACCACTACTGCCTGAGTCAGATAGTACAGTTTACACACTGGTCACATGCTATCCATGAAAGCCCAACCTCTCAGGTATGGGCTCTAACTTAACAAGTAAGACATTGTGATAGGTTCCCCTTTGGCTCTTGCTTCTGCTAGTTGTTTCTTTCAGGACCAAAATTCTGAGTGAGTGCAGCTGATTAGTAAACTCTAGGTCACATAGCCGAACCCCAGATCAAGGGTGTCAAGAAAAGCGAGTTCTAGGTTCCTAACTTAAGAAGTGTTTCTTAACATAGGAAACCCTCTAGATATAGAAAATACCTCAAAATGTGTGGCATGGGCCAAAACAAGAAGCAAATGTAACTGCCACTGCTGCATTCCCAGCACCTAGAAGTATGGGATATATGTGAAGAATTCCATAATGGTTAAGTGAATGAATGAATGAACATACCATGTTCATGTTCCAGGTGATGTCTTTTTCTCACTTTGGTATCCAAATACTTTGAAAACTGAATTTACACGAATTTGTAAGCACATACAGTAATAGTTTTTTTTTTTATTTTTTCATTATTTTGGAGAACCAACATAGTGCTGATTAAATAGAAAAAAGATGTTTTAGAGTTTCCTTTTGAGGAACAGTTTTCAGTGTCATCTTGCTGATTTCAAATGAATTGTCCCTTAGGATGGCTGAAATGGTCCTGAACTGGACAGTCAGGGTCTTTTAACAACTTAGGGAAGCCCAGGTCAAAGACCTTTGCAGCATGGAAAGATAGCTAATGATTCCTGGAATATATTTTATGTTAATAATCTGAGCAACCCAAGCATTTCTTTTCTAATTTTATGGGGCAGATATGCTTGGGTATTCAGAATTTGTAGATATTAGAATGTTTGTGAATACCTATGCCATATATTGCATAACACTCTCAGCTGCACCTAGGGCACACCCTGTAATGAAGCCTGTTACTATTTCTGCAGTGAAACATAACATATCCTACTTCCTAAGATATGGACTATAAGTAGCCTTACAGCTGTTCACATCAGGTTTTTTGTTCCCAAATAAGCTATACAACTGTTTTGGTTTTCAGAAGATTTGGGACTTGTGAACTGAGGATAAGAGTGTAGAGACCTGTAAATTTATCAAGTGTCAATGAACAAAGGCACTCACATGCTTACTGTTTCTGTAGTCAACATTCTTTTTTAACTGTTCAGCTTATTTCCAGTGCTCTGATTGATTGGACATGGAGATTGAACACATTCCACCACCACCACCACCACCGCCACCGCCACCACCACCACCACCACCTTTTTATTGCCTTTTGATTTAGAATATTCAGCTTAGAAAAAAAATAATTTATATTTCCTACATGGACTTTCCTCCCTTTAAATATAAAACTTATGTCTTACTAAAGCCTCTAAATGTATTCTCTAGTTGGCAGATGGACTAATTCTGCTTTACTCTGCTAGGTCCTTCAAGTACCTGACACCGTCATCAACATTTTTTTTTTTCAGATTGAATTAGATTCTCACATTACTTTACTCTATCATTTTAAGATTTTATTTGAATTTGTTTTTCAATACTTACTAAAGTTCCCAGATGACACATCAAGAGGTTGTTTTAAAAAAATAAATGAATAATGAATTAAAAAATAAATAAATAAAATGAAATAAGGTTTAAAGTGCAAGAATGAGCAATAAACCCTTCTTATACCTGTTCATTGTCCTTCTAGCCAGAATCCACTCAAATAACACTGTTTAATATTCTGAAAATCTCTTTGGTAGGATATTAGTTGGCAAGAGTTGCATACCACACCCTAATTATTATTTCTGATTTTCTTCCATCTACATTATTAAGTGATGACTGGAAATATCCCTTGCTCCTCTGCACCCAAGGTATATATCTTTTTTCACAGAAGTTTTTGTCAAAGTGCATTAAACAATGTTCCCTGCTATTACCTGATCTCTACAAAGTATAGAGTCGTTTGAATAGGAAAAAACAATTTAATTGTAACAATAGGCTTAGCATCTAATATTTTCAAATTATTAATAGTGCAACAGTACAGTCTTTCCTATTGGATATAATTTCTAACTTTCACATTGAGCAAAGCTACTTTTTTTTTTTTTTTTTTTTTTTATGACAGTCACAGAGAGAGAGAGAGAGAGGCAGAGACACAGGCAGAGGGAGAAGCAGGCTCCATGCACCGGGAGCCTGACGTGGGATTCGATCCCGGGTCTCCAGGATCGCGCCCTGGGCCAAAGACCGGCGCTAAACCACTGCGCCACTCAGGGATCCCCGAGCAAAGCTACTTTGAATTAAGCTTCCAAGGTAATGCTGACTACATTATATTTTTAGTTTTATTGACATTTTACTGAGATAGTTCATTTATTGTAGTTTTGTGTATAGAGTCCAGAAATTTTGTAAATTATATTTTTAGAAGACAGATGAATTCAAACCTTATATAAATACAATATAGATAATTTATCTTTTTTCCCAAAAATCTCAAAGAATTCTCCTTCAAAAGTAATGAATTCTTTGACCACAGTCATTGGAAAGGAAAGGGAAAACTGTCAAAAATCCCACCTGAATTCTCTTGAATTCAGAATATTTCAACACAGACCAGCATACCCTATTTTGAATACCACCCATTGTCCTAAACATTAATATGTAAAAGATGTGGAGAGATACAAAGCTGGCCACAAGTTTTTGATGTCTTGATTAAAGCCTCTCAATACCAATAATTGGAATTATCACTTCGTTCCTTAGTTTTTTCACTCAACCACTGTGCAACACAGAAAGGTTTTGATAGGCTAGGGGAAACAAGGCTTTTCTTTTATAGACTAAGAGAATAGAAATTGTGAAAGGAAAAAGAAGAGAGAACCAACAAGAGACCTAGATGGCGGTTGTATTTGTTACAACAGTAAATATGAAAAACTGAAATTTGAATATTGTCTTAATATTTATGCGCATGCTGTCCCCTTGTAAAGGTTTTCTGTAACCCACAGTATGCATATCCTAATTTGACGACCAAGCTTTTGGATGACCTTTGTCCTATATTTTAATCTATTCTCTTCCTCAAAAAAGCCAACTCTTAAGTTCCCTTATTTAAGAATCCTGGATTAAGGAGTCTCTGGTTGGTTCTCTTTCAGTGTCCTGGGATCAAGTGCCCTGTGGAGCTCTTTGCTCAGCAGGGAGTCTGCTTGAGATTTTCTCTCTCTCCCTTACCCTCTTCCGCTCCTTCTGCTCATGCTCTCTCTTGCTCTCTAAAATAAATAAGTAAATCTTTTTAAAAATGGGGGGAAAAATATCGGATTTAAATTTTTGACTTTAGTGGAAATTTATTTCTAGACTACCTAGCAGGGCTTGTCATGTGTGCGGAATCCAGATTTCATTTGCATAGAAAGTCCTAAGTCTTCCAGCCCAAATGGTGGTCATACTCTTTTTACAATTAGAATCTAGGGTGTCTGGGTGGCTCAGTTGGTTAAGCATCTGCCTTCAGCTCAGGTCATGACCTCCAGGCCCTGGGATGGAGGCCTGCATAGGGCTTCTTGCTCAGTGGTGAGTCTGCTTCTCTCTCTCCCTCTACTGCTCTCCTTGTTTGTGCTTTCTTGCTCTCTCTCTCAAATAAATAAGTAAAAATATCTTTTAAAAAATAATAGAATTTAAAATGTTATAAAATATATAAGGACTTCAAACTGTAGCTTTGTATAACTCTCATTCCTTCTTTCTACTATCTATGATCATTCTCTTATTTTCTTGCAGGGCATATCACATCTTGTCAGCTTCCTTCCCTGGATCCCTGGCATTCTCCTATGTCATTAGGGTCTCCTTTCCATGATTCGTCAGGCTGTCCCAAGAAACTGAAAATTCCTCAACTTTCATCATACTCATTCGACAATCTCTTTATTCTCATTCTGCCAATGGAGAGAAGCACAGGTCACATTTTACACTCAAAAAGATTGTAAATTTCCTAAAGAAAAAGGTTTTGTCCTCCCAAGAGAAATTGTACATAAGCATATTCTGTTTGCGTCTCTGCTCTGTATGAGTCTGCTATTTTTCCTTTCTTTTCTCTCTTGTGATTCTTCATGTGTTTTGTTTTGTTTTTTAGCTGAAACGATACAGACCCTATTATCCAGAGAATCTTCTGTTATTGTTATATTTTGAATAATATAAACTTGGTCTCATGTGGATTATATTAATGAACTTGCTAAGAATTTGGACATTGTTTTAAATCATTAAGCCAATGCAGAGTTGTTTTCTTTTTCCTTGCTGGATATTGTGTTGTTTGGAACACTTAGCTTTGTTTTCCACTGTATGCTAGCTCGTAACTTGGGTTTACACATCTTCAAAATACTTTTTTTTAATTGAAACTAAAATGATATATATTTGTTTGTATACACTTAAAGATCTCTTATGGAAAGTTAATATTGAAATACAATGTTTGATCTTTTAATTAGCCATGAAGTATGGAGGATCTAAATCCAAGAATATATAAAAATGAAAATCTGGGCCTTTGATATGCTAATTATCACCTAGTAGTTTTGCCTGTTAATATGTTCTTTTATGTATCTTTATGGTTGCTTTTCTGGGATATAATCTCCTAAAACAGTGTATTTCAAGACTGGCTTCATATTAGAATCACTTAAGGGAAAATTAAAAGAATACATATACCTGAACTTAACCCCAGAGATTCCAAGTTAATTGGTGTTGGAGAAATGCCTAGTTTTTTGCAGGACTTTTGTTTTTGTTTGTTTTTAAAAAATTAGGCATTTCTGATATGCAGGAGAGTTGAAAACGATTGATCAAAAGTGAGGATATGTTTCTATTTTTTTCCCCATCATGGCAACTTCTAATTTTAAAAATTATCATTCACAATAGCATTGACTATATAATGAACTCAGGAAATACCAAAATGCATGCAAGAATTTTATGTACAAAATTATAAAATGTTTTTAAAGGCAGTTCAATAAGATCTAACAAATATTATTTGTGGAGAAGAAAGTTCAATATAAAGATTTCAGTTTCTTCCAAGTTGGTATGTTGATTAAATACTAACCCACCATGCAGGATTTTTTTTGTTTGTTTGGAAAGCTAATTTTTAAATGTATCTGGAAGATCAAATACTCAAGTCCAAGATACTATTAATAAAGACCAGGTAAAGGGACCGAGATATAAAATATCATTTGATTATAAATGGTAACAAAGATAATATCAGAGTAGCAACAGGTATGTAGTATCAATCCAAGTCTACATGTTTTTCAACACCTACTGAATTTTTTTTTAAGATTTTATTTATTTATTCATGAGATACACAGAGAGAGGCAGAGACATAGACAGAGGGAGAAGTAGGTTCCCTGCAGGGAGCCGGATGCAGGACTCAGTCCCAGGACCCCAGGATCACAACCTGAGCCAAAGGCAGACACTCAACCACTGAGCTACCCAGGTGCCCAAACACCTACTGAATTCTGATTTTGTTTTAAGGTTTGGTGATATAGCAATAATAGAACAAACAAAACTCTGTCCCTGTGGAGTTTAGCTGTATCAAGGGGAAAGCGATATATGAGACAATAAGTAAAACATATATTAGCTGGTGGCAGGTGCTCTGGAGAGATATTGAGCAAGGAAGGTGGATAGAAACTGCATTTTTGGGGATCCCTGGGTGGCGCAGCGGTTTGGCGCCTGTCTTTGGCCCAGGGCTCGATCCTGGAGACCCGGGATCGAGTCCCATGTCGGGCTCCCGGTGCATGGAGCCTGCTTCTCCCTCTGCTTGTGTCTCTGCCTCTCTCTCTCTCTCTCTCACTGTGTGACTATCATGAATAAATAAAAATTAAAAAAAAAAAAAAGAAACTGCATTTTTTTTTTTTTCTGAAGAGGCAAGTGAGATTCAATTTTAGATGATTTGACCAGCCAAGTCCTCACTGGGAAGGTGCCACTAGGCTCAAAAACTGGTAAAGAAAAAAAAACAAAAACAAAAACAAAAACAAAAAAAACAGTAGAAACGACCGATGATGAACGCTGATGTATCACAATGGATATCAGCAGGGAAATGATTATTAAATAAATGGTCTGAGACCATATTTTTATATATTTTTAAAAATATATAAAACGTAAAGTTTGTCTTCTATCTCATATATATATATATTTAAAAACCCAGTTGAATTAAAGGCAAGTGTGAATGACAAAACCTCAAAAGGTTTTAAATATGTTAAAATATATTTTTAGACATTGGAACAGGGAAGGATTTTTATTTATTTTTTTTTTAAATTTTTTTTAAAGTTTTTTTTAAATTTATTTACGATAGTCATACAGAGAGAGAGAGAGAGAGAGAGAGAGAGAGGCAGAGACACAGGCAGAGGGAGAAGCAGGCTCCATGCACCGGGAGCCCGATGTGGGATTCGATCCCGGGTCTCCAGGATCGCGCCCTGGGCCAAAGGCAGGCGCCAAACCGCTGCGCCACCCAGGGATCCCCTGGGGAAGGATTTTTAAAATAAGACCCTAAAAAGGTCAAACCATTAGGGCAATTATTCACATATTGGACTACTTTAAAATGATTCAAAGATACTATAAGGTGAAAGGGAGTTAGAGATACAAACATCCAGTTAATAAATAAATAAGTCATGGGGTTAGAAAGTACAGCAGAGAGAATAGAGTCAAAAGTACTGTAATAAGTTTGTATGGTGACATGGTGAATGGTGACCACGCTTACTATGGTGACCCTTGCATAACATACAGAATTGTCAAATTATTATGTTATACACCTAAACTAACATAATTATGTATGTCAACTATAATTTAAGAAGAAAATACTTTAAACTTGGAGGTGATGTTTTAAAATGCTTTCAGTCAAAAAGGAACTAGTACCCAAAATGTATAATACTCGTATAAATTAGTAAGGAACCAGCATTAAACAGAAACAATTTATAAGGAAAAGTTAAGCCACTGAAAGAAAGAAACAAAAACATGAACAGGCATTTCATAAGAGAGGGAATATGAATGGTTATTCAAAATATGAAAAGATGTACAAGCTCAATTGTAATCAAGGAAAGTAAATTTAATTTATAATGAGATGCCCTTCTATAGTGACTAAACTGGAGGACATAAATAACTCTGTCTATACAAAATTGTGGAATACTGGGAACTTTTAATATACTCTTGGTAGGAGTGAATATTGGCACAATCATTTAGAAAACTATGTCCTCTCTTAGGTATATCATTTTTAATAATACAAAATAAAATATGAGGCAGGGTGCTTAAGACATCAGGAAACTTTTGGCTTTACCCACTGGAAGATTTGAACAGAGGGATGGTGTCATCTGGCACTTGCTTTGCAGGCACAGGCAGGCTGGCTGCTCTTTGACCACATATTCTAGGAGTCAGGCAGATGTAGTGCAATTAGTTGGGAGATGCCTGGCACTAATGCTGTAGCCATGGAAATAGTGAAAGTGATCCAATTCTTAAAGATTGAGTCTGGTTATAAGGGAAAGAGGAGTTAAGAATAACTCCAGGGTTTTTAACCTGAACAACTAGAAGATAAACTGGCTATATAATGCTAACCACACATTTTCCTTTAGCATTTTCCTCCACATATTTGTCTACTAGGCTGGTGAGAACATTTTCCCCTAGATTTATAAGAGATCAGCACATCATTTTAATGTTCACTTTACGACATTGGCAATTCAATTTTAAAATTACTCTAAATATGTGAGAATATGTGGAATTATAGATACCCACTACTAAGGTTGCTGATAAACCTTTTCTAACCTTGAAGATATACCAAGCAGAGTTAGGGATAAAAAACAAAAATGCCCTCTTCAGCTTCGCTTTGAGATCTCCCTTTAAAAGAAATGTCTCTTACTGAAGGGGAAGGACAGATCTCTGGGAATTGGTGAGGTCAGCTGCTTCAGGCATTAATGATGTCCTTCACTTGTTTTATAACGGTCAAGAGACAGGAGGCAAGACCCAGCGTGGAACTAATATGATTAGGAGAGAAACTGCCTGTTCTCTAGAAAAGTCTACATCCCATTGGGTATTGTGCTATCATGTTTATGCCAAAACATTAAGACCAATATAGAGTGTGAACCCCCAGCAGAAGAAGGCAATTTGCACTTGGGATGGTCTGTTTTGTCTCTAATGGGTGTGCTTCAGGGGAGAAAGGAATTAGAGTCAAGGATAAATGACATAATGTGATTGAATTGTTAGAGGCTGTTTCACTGTTTTTACCGTAGGCATTTTTTCCCTGATCCATGTACTAGTAAGCTGCGCCAGAGTGGGGTGCTTAATATTTTCTTTTATAAAAATAAAATCTTTTGAATAAATGTGAAATCAATTTTTAGACGTGGAACCATACTGAGTGCAACAGGTTTTTGCCAGCAATGTTTTCCCAAGTCATCACCGCTGATTAATGCTGTTATGTGGCTCCTTAAAAGAAAAAAAAAAAATACTTTCAAGTCTTCGGTACTTGAGGTGTCCTTTTAAAGAGAGACAGTGAGGAAGGGCAGGGAGGGCCAGAGGGAGAGAGAGAATTTCAAGCAGAGCCTGCACTGAGCATGGAGCCTGACAGGGGCTCCATTTCATGACCCTGAGATCATGACCTGAGCTGAAATCGAGTCCTACGCTTATCCCACTGAGCCACCCAGGTGCTCTTTTTCAAGTCCCTTTTTAAATAAATCTCTTCATCAGAGAGAAGAGATCACTTTCCTGAAATCCCTTGACTGCTGCCTGAGGTTCCTTAATTTCTTCAGTCCTGCCATCCATTTTCTACTATAGATTAAGGCTCTATTCATTTTCATTGTATTTGCAATATGGGGGGGGGTGGAGAGAAAGAGCTCTCCCACCACAGAAGTTTCATGTGTAACCACACATGCAAAGTTTCTATTTCAACACTAATCCTTACTGACTGAAAGTCTCTTTCTTATTTTCCAAGCAGTAAGTAATCACTTTTTCCCCTTTAATATTAGATTTCCTCTCAATATCTCATGAATAAAATAATATAAATCCCATTTCAATGTGGTCCAGACAAAACAAAAACTAAGCTGTGGTGATTAAAGTCAGCGAGTGGATTCTCTTATGGGGGCAGGGATGGAGGTGCAGGGGTTGTCTGGAACAGAGAATAAGAATCCTTTCTAAAATGATAGAAATGTTCCAAGTCTGATTTGGGTGGTGACTTCATAGGTGTATAGGATAGTGAAGCTTACTGAGCTGAATAGTGCATACCTGCACATTTCAATGTAAGTAAATAAAAGAAATAAAAAGTATTTAAAAAGTAAAAATAAATTTTAATTATTTTCCCTATTCATCATTTTGCCTATTAACTCCTGTCTATTTAGCTAATACAGTCACTTCTTCAGGTGTCGCTGTTGTTTGGAAACACATTTGGTCTCTGCTTCTCCAGACACACCTTTGATATGTGGTAAAATATGAAATAATAAGGAGATAATTTAAAACTAATTGGCAGGGACCAGACATCTGAAAAAAGACAAAATTTTATTATTGAACATTCAAAATACATTTTATGATACCACAGGAGTATCATCGCATATAGAAGTAAAAAGCAGCACAGGGAAAATCTATCACTTGGTAGCTACAAAAAGCTAAATAAACACAACTATTCATCCTTGGAAATGCCCAATTTCCTTAATTTGGTCAGAGAGGAAGTCCCCAAAATGTTCCTTCTAAATTTCTTTTGACTTATCTATGTCTATATTCATATTTATATTTGTGTTTTATCTACATAAAAGTTGTATAAATAAAGATAGAGATTTCAGAGTTTAGCAAAAATTATTAGGAATTAAATATATAAGGTATAAACATATAAGTGAGTGACTGAGATGAACTGGAAGTCATTGGAGAAGAAAAGGTCAAGGAACTGAGAAGCCAGGTTATTAAAAAAATATCTTCTAAATAATTGTAGAAATGATTTAGACCAGAAGATACCATTATCTTTGATGATAAGGAGTTCAGATTCTAAAGAACAGAGCACTCTTTGGAACTCACACCATTTAAAATGTGCTTGGTGAATAAATAGGACTTTTCATAGCAATGTGTGTCTGTTGGCAACAACTAAACTTGATGAATCACATTATACTGAGCCAAGAATTAAAATCACCAAGGAATGAATCCTCAGAGGTTTGTAGAAGACTGTGATGAGGTGGGTGGTCAATAAAGAAGTATAGAGTTAATGGGTCATAGAGCAACAGTGGGGAGGAAGGCAGTGGGTGGCAAGGTTGTCATCTATCTTCATACTCAGCAACTTAAGAAATATGAAAGACAGAAGAGCCTCCGTGTGAAAGACCTTTCATGCGGTAATACTCTCAGAAAGAAACCAGGCTGTAGTTAAAACAAGATACTTTGAGAAATACTCAGAAAAAAAAATATGTGGATGATAATCTCTGAGCACTAAGGGACACAGTAGAAGTATCAGACACTTCAGGAGGAATATAGAATAATATCAGGAGAGGTGGTATTAGAGCTCTATGGGAACCAGAGTCTGACTAGACAACAATTTCACGACACTTTCTTTTATTGCACTTCTTTGTGGGCCATGATGAAATTCACCAAAGGAGAGTGTGGTGGTGGGATTCTGGGTTTTGAAGAAGGCTTGGTACTGGTAATATTTTGGCAATATTCAAAGAGGAAGGATATGAATAAATGATCAAACTATCACAAAGATCAAATTACCAAATCAGATTCATAAACAACAGGTATACCCAGAAACATGATTTGCTAATTAATTCAAGGATACATTCAATCAAAACCCACAGGCAATACAAAGAGCAGTTTGGAATATCAAGTACAGCTCCCCAGATCCTTCTAATAACAGACCTATCCTCTGCCCAAGAGTAATAGATTTGATCTTTAATGATGTATATGAGTTCTCTAATGGAGCAAGGAATGTTTAATTTATAAGCCATATACTTTTTATACCCAGATAGCTATATGCCCTATGTTGTATTTTCCATGGAGCCATGTCTCCTTGAATGCATAGATTCCAGATTTTTTAATAAGGAAAACTAAATCAGGAGCAGCCCACTAAAAACATTCCATAGATAAGGACTCTCCTCTTAGCAAACAAAAGCAGTCTGTATGTCAGGAGGTTCAGTTAACATCAAATTTAAAAAGTAACTAGACTGAGACAACTTCTTACCTTCCCCAGAGAGCTTATCTCTACTGACAGGAAAGAAACTGATTATAAGCAGTGACTTTAATGCCTTCCTCTAAGACAATTATTATTTAATGGGCACTTTTTCATTTTAACTTTCAAACCCAGTTCTTTTCCCCATGAAGAGAAATGGTGAACAAATATTTGAGAGTTTATTTCCTTATATCAATAGAATTCCCGAGTGAGAACAACAAAGAAGCTTCTTCTGATTTAGAGTCAGAATGAATATGTCATCTCTGCCTACAGTTAAGTTATCAAGAATGATTTGCACTAGAATCTTTGGGGGAAATAAAATTAATTTCACATCAGTTAATAGCTCTGTTTTAAGCCTTGGAGGGTTCATTTAAAACAGTTTTTATCTTTTTAAATTTTTATCTATTTACTTTTAAAAGATTATTTTATTTAAGAGAGCAAGAGAGAGTGAGAATCAGCAGATTCCCCATTGAGGAGGGAGCCTGATGTGAGACTCGATCCCAGGACCCCGGGAGCATGATCTGAGCCAAACTCAGAAGCTTAACCGGCTAAGCCACCCAAGAGCTGGTTTTTAAAGACAAATGCTTACTAACTGATATTTTATAGAAGAACCTATAAAATTTGGGAGAATGACAATGTTGTATATTGTTGAATATGTAAAATTGATGCAAGGATGTTTTGTTTAGTAAACGGAGATGGACAATATTTTACAAATGTGTTAAGTGTGGGTTGAAATATTAGAGACACTTCTCTAAGTTTTGACCATGCTTTTATATTCTGGTGTTGTTTATAGTTACACAGCTGTTTGCTGGATTCTCTTTGGCTAAATGTGTATACATACGTGTGTACATGCATGCAGGCAAGCTAGAGTATAGCAAGTACTATTAAAACTTATATTTACCTTATTGTAATAATTTATTACCATATAAATAGCTTGGTAACACAAAGGTGTTCACTTATTTCAATTATATATATATATATATTATAGCAAGATAAATACAAATTTTTAAACAGAGCTTTACTGAAAATCGTAAAAATATACATCTTTACTTTCAGACATTAATTTCCTGCTTTTACCAATATACATACACACTTATCAAAATATTTATTTTATTCATTTATTTGAGAGAGAGAGAGAGAAAGGACATGAGAGAGAGAGAGAGAGATATCACAAGCAGGGGAGTGGGGTAGAGGAAGAAGCAGGCTCCCAATTGAACAGGGAGTCTGACGTGGTACTTGGTCCCAGGACTCTGGGATCACCACCTGAGCCAAAGGCAGACGTTTAATTGACTGAGCCACCTAGGCACCCTCTAATAAACTTTTAGCTATCACATGGCCAAATCTGTCCTTTAAGAATCACATTTTCTGCTTTAAAATTCTCCACATGCAAAGAATATCCAAATACCATGAAGACACATAGACTATCAAAGAAGACTGAAGAGGTGGCAAAATGTGCCCCAGAATACAAATAGGAAGACGCGAGTTTTCATTTTAGTTTTGACACTGGACAGTCGTGGTTTGTGCCAATCAAGTGCCTTTATCCATTGAAGCCTCAGATTTTCAGTTGCTGCTCTTACTGTTCTCTTTTGCATTTTAACTCACAATCTGAGAGACTTGAATAAATTTGCTGTGATCCCCTTAAGCACAAGTGTTCTGTACTTTATTTAGGTAGTTAGTTAGGCCTGAGTGAGAAGAGACACAGCAGATGCAGGCAACACCCTCAGAGCCACCTCTGGGGGTTAACAACTATTCCCTCCTAGCCACTTCCAGGGCTAACAGAACAGGCAAGGCCTGGCCACAGAACAGGCTCAAAAGCCACAAGGGGACTTCCAAGAGCTGAGCATGCACATAAGAGATGCAACTTGCTCCTAAGGTCATAGCTGAAACTCATTAGGAACTCATATGCAATACATAAATAAATATAATTATAACAATGCATCATGGGTAGGCACATGCACAGAAGCCAAAATGTACACAAAGCAGGCTTAAAAGGATGCAGCAGAGTTTCTTGGCACCATTGCCAATCTTGCTTTGACAGCTGTCCACTTTTTCCCTTGCAAGTCTTCTATAATTTTCTACTCAATAAACCATCTCCACATTCTGGTCTTGGGGCTCCAATTCTTTGATGTATCTGGTCCCAGAGCCAAGCAACCCGTAAACACTTTGATAATCTGGAAAATACTGTAGGTGACACAGAGGCACAAGAAAGGCTGATCTTAGGAATATTATGTAGTCCATGTCCTAAAAAAGCACCTAAAATGGCCTTTTGAGTCTTTTTGTTTGTATTCTTTGGGTTAAGTCTTTGAGTGCTTTTAAAATATAAATATCACTGAGAACATCATTAGTATGTGTGTGTGAATATTTTAGCTTTCTTCTTCAGAGAGATTTTGATACAAGGAGGGTAGTAAAGAGATTTTTGAGTTCCTGGATGCTTAAGGATTGTATGGGGGAAAACTTTCTCCCCATCTGATAGGTGTCTTCAAGGAGATGAAGGGTGTGCTGAACCTTAGCCAGACTTGGCTATGTCTCTGGCTGTAGGTCTGCTGCTCTTGACCCCCAGAGAACCACAATATAGGCTATGGCATTCTCTGCTGAGGAAGCAGAGGAGAAAGCCTCATTCAAGGAGAAAAATAGCATCTTGTGACTCACTGAAATTTACTGAACTATACTAGGCTATCTGGATATAGCAGTTTCATCTTTAAAAAAGATATATCCAATCTGCTGATTTTTAGAACCCCTACCATTCATTAGGTAATTGTGTATTTCCTTTAGTTCAAGCAAAATCTTTTTTTAAAAGATTTTTTTTATTTATTCATGATAGACAGAGAGAGAGGGGCGGGGGGAGAGAGAAAGAGAGAGAGAGAGAGAGAGAGTGAAAGGCAGAGACACAGGCAGAGGGAGAAGCAGGCTCCATGCCAGGAGCCCGATGCGGGACTTGATCCCAGGACTCCAGGATCACGCCCTGGGCCAAAGGCAGGCACTGAACCGCTGAGC
Organism: Nyctereutes procyonoides; assembly: GCF_905146905.1. Classification (NCBI taxonomy): domain Eukaryota; kingdom Metazoa; phylum Chordata; class Mammalia; order Carnivora; family Canidae; genus Nyctereutes; species Nyctereutes procyonoides. The sequence continues at coordinate 12,924,170 of NW_026575141.1, read as the reverse complement.
CACCCAGGGATCCCCAGTGCAAGTGAAATCTTATGGATCACCTGCTCCAAGCCCACATAACTGTTGAGTCTCTCGTTAGATCTAAAATGAAGTCTCCAGTCATGAGATGATACGTTGATCATGTGATATCCTATATTATGAAGAACGTCCTCAATGCAGAAGATTTCTACTATCTTATGTAGAGCACAGTACATCAGCCAAAATTTAACCTGCCTGGCCCTGCTAATGGTAGAATGCTAATGAAGGAAATATTAACTTCTCATTCTCTTTGAATTCTTGTTTTTTAAATTTTATTTCCTTATTTGAGAGAGAGAGACAGACAGAGAGAGACAGAGACAGAAGGAGAGAGAGAGAAACCACAAGCAGGCAGAGGGAGAGGGAGAAACAGGCTCCCCACTAAGCAAGGAACCTGATGTGGGGCTTGATCCCAAGACCCTGGGATCAATGACCCAAGCAGATGGCAGACGCTTAACCAAACTGAGCTACCCAGGCATTCCTCTTTTGAATTCTGGATAAAGAGTTAATGTATACTGTAGAGAGCTAATCAAATGAAAATAGAACAATAAAAGCTATATAAATTTTGGCATTATCCTATTGAGTTTTTTAAGTATTTATGTAGAATTCATAAGTGTAATTTAAGAGAAGAAAGCATATTTTAAAAATTGTTTTCTGGAAACTTTTGGGAATTCATTTTCAGCCAGCTGAACCATCTGGACAAGTATCTCTCTATACGATAAGAGACTAGAAAGGCCAGAAATGTTACTAAAAGTTGATATTTTAGTTTAACGACATCGCACAGAATGTTAAACTTCAAATTATCTTTGAAATCATCTCGTTTGATCTTTCAGTTTAGGAATTTCTTTTATGACATCCTGCTGGAATACCTCATTTGACAAAGAACTTACCACCTTGCAGGACAATGCATTTTATTTTTAGACAGAATTTAGTAACTAAAACTATAAATAGAGCTACTTTCTTTCTATCAAAACTAAGTTGCTTTTTGATCTTTTTTTTTTCTTATTGGTTCTAGTTTTGCTCATTACAAATAGACAGGATAAGTTTTCTTCTAATATTAATTCCACTGAGATTTTTTTTTCTCTTCCTAGATAAATATCTTTATTTCTTTCACTGGTGTGCAGTCTTCCCAAGTCCTCATAATTTCTACCTGGCTTTCTCTGGCACACACATGTTGTCCAACCATCCTTAAAACTACAGCCCCTAGAAATTACCCCAAAGAGATCAGCATTGGGGACAATGTGATTTTTTTCAAATAAATTTAAATTCAAACCATATTAAATAATTATTATAAGACCATCTTAGAACATTCACCAGGCTTTGTCTCTTCCCCATTTTACACTATCTTATATTTTTCCTTGATTTGCATTCCCTTTGCCTTGTCATGAACCCCATCTCACCTCTCTGGTTTCTGTGAGCAAATGACACTCCCACCACACAGTATTTAGCTAATATACTCTAGCTACATGGAGTGCTCCTACCTGTAGGAGAGAGAACAATGTGCTGAACCCAGAGAAAACAAACCATAATTGAACTGGGTAATTTCTTTTGATGTAGGAATGAGTTAGGGGTAGATGGGGCAACGGAGGGAAAGCTAAGAGAAAGGCCCAGAGTCAGGCTCTGAGGAATCTGTGGGCTCTCATAAACCCCAAGGACACAAAGAGGCCCCAGAGTCAGGCTCTTACCCATCCCAAGGAAACGGAGATAAGACAGTAAAAACAGAAAAGAAAAAAAAAAATAAACCTGGATCCCTAGCTCCAAAATGTTAGGGAATATCCCCCTTTGATGGCTACTAAGTAATCACAGAAATTCAGCAGACCACAAAGAAATAAGTCATTAAGGTGTTATCAATAGTCCCTACTCAAACCAAGCCTGCACAAGAATCTCAAGGCCCTGGGCTCCCTGGCTAGGTCCTCAATAAAAGACGGCCACTAAAAGCCCTAGTGCAACCCTGTCCAGACCCCTCTCACTTCTGAGAGCTTTCTCTGTATCTCTGCTTAATAAACTTCTAACGTTTTGCTCACTCTCCATTGTCCGCGGGACTCATTCTTGGACTCGGTGAGACAAGAACCAAGCTCTCCCGTATCACTTTCACTTGTTTGTTAAAGCTCTGCCACGGGGCTCTGAAGATTGTCATCTGCTTAACTGTATGCTATAGTGAAAGGGCAGCTAGTCTGGGAATCAAGAACTTGGGAATTTGGGGCACCTGGGTGGCTCAGTGGTTGAGCCTCTGTCTTTGGCTCAGGTTGTGATCCCAGGGTCCTGGGATCGAGTCACACATCGGGCTCCCTGTAGGGAGCCTGCTTCTCCCTCTGTCTATGTCTCTTTCTGTGTCTCTTATGAATAAATAAATACAAATCTTAAAAAAAAAACAAACTCAGGAGTTCTGTTTGACAGCAGTGTGACCCTTCTTATACCACTTGAACTCATTTCCAGTAACATGGTTCCCTCTCTTGCTCCCCTTGCCACTCAGGCCTAGAGGTATAATGGCACTTCATTGTTGCTACATCTTGCACTTCGTTGGTTTCCTTAACCCTTCCCATGCCTCTATAAATAGTTTCTTCAGCTACTTTTTTTTTTCACTATTATTTGTTTCCTATCAGGGTCCTGACCAATAACTTCTCTAAGCGACAGTTGTCTCATCTGCAAAATTGCGTAACAAGAGTATTTACTTTATAACATCACCCTGAGGGGTAGTGAAATAATATCAACATTTAGCATAGAACCTATTAATTATGTAATAAATGTGAGATATGTATAGCATTACTATTATTATTAAGAAGCGCTGACAGAGAATATAACATTTTAGCTATGAGGATTATGCATAGTCCTTTCAGTACAATAATTTATTAAATATCTCACTTGTGATCCTGCACGACAAATCGACTCAATTCTCAATATTAAAGGCAAATAGAGACTTAGTGAAGACTGTCAGTGTTATCAGTGTCTTGTAAGAACACTCGAAAATTAAGATATTTCGAGAAAGAAAAATAGCACTTTTTATTTCTTAGAAAATTCAATATGAATGTTAAGCCAGTTTCATGGTCATGTTCCATGGAAAAGTGGATGTGTATTGCCAGTCACAGTCACAATTCCACTGTTTTATATATGCATTTTCAGTGCTCTCAAAATTCCAATCAATGCTTGGTCCATGTTCTCAGATGGATAGCTTAGATAGTATCATCGACCAATCTAGAAAGACTGAGAGCCAAGGACCCTTTCTGTAAAGTTCTCGTCTTTATGTTTTTTCATCAATCTATGTAAGAGTATGTTTCCCTCTCATACTTGCTGCAAAATATTTGTTATATACTTCTCTTGTTAACTTGGATTTGCTTTCCTCTGTTTTCTTCTTTCCATCTTTATTGTCTGCTGTTGCAGTGCTTTCACGGTTGTCTGCATCCTCTCTCTCCATTGCTGGGGTATCTACCCTGCTTCCTTTGGCAGGAAGAGCTATTTGGGGTCTATATTTCGCCTGAATGCAGAAAGTCCATTGCTCAGCACTAAACACATCTGATGTAGGATCATTAAGAATCCCCTAAGCAAGAGTAGTCTACGTGCATTCCTACTTAGCCATCATGCTCATATCATGTGTGCTATACTGGATATTGAATGCACATTCATTATGTTGCCACATGCATGTGTGATTTTCACAATCTGAAAGAAAAAGACGTGCCATAATAACACAAAAGAACTAAGAAAAGTAAAATCTCTATTGATCTTTGAAATACTGCTTGCTGTGTTAACTTTCACCTAGCACTCATGGCCCTGTAAAAAAATTGTAAATATTGCAGTTTCCTGAAACATCTTACATTAGGCTTTCTGAATGTAAAATACCCGTCAGGAAGAGTTCTTGAGAATCTGTATTCCCTATTCTCAAAGCTACATGTGTACATTTACAGCTTATCACATTCTCCTAGAACAGAACCTAAGAAAACATCATTTTGTGTGGTGTGAGGGGTGTTTTATGACTTACTTATTTGAAGCACAATGTCTTGACTACAAGACAGTCTACCCAGACCAAAGATCTCTGTCACAGTATTCAGAAGGATTTGCTTTATTTCTGTTGCTTTTGAAATTCAGAATTTCATAAAGAAAACAAAATGCTGTTACAAAATAAATAAATAACCTATTGAAGTGAGAATTGTTTCCATGTAAACATATAGTCAGCTTGATAACCACAATGCATGATGCTATTAGGAGACAAGCCACTATCATGACAAAGTCATGTTTCTTTGCTCATATCACTTTCTGATGTAACTGTACAAAGTGATCTTTGCATCTCACCCCATGGTGGTCCTTGCTATAAGGACTTGAGTATACCCCGAATCCAGGGCAACCAATGCCTGAAGTGGACTGAGTTACTATGATTCTTTCCCCTCAGAGGCCCATAAATTAGACCAGTGACAAATTTAGTTAGTTTTCTATGGGCAGCAGGCCTAAGAAACCACAGAGACCCATCACCTGGCTTATGGTTCATGATGACCATAAGGAGGTATAGTGTGCTATATATGATACAAGGCAGACTCAGACAGAAAAGAGGAGGAAAAAAATATTAGATAAGCTGAGAAAGAAATCCTTGCAGAGTCAGTGAGAGAAACAAAATGCCAGCCCCAACCCTAATTTTATAAAGCTTGGTGCAAGGGTATAAATTTCATACTTTTTTTCCTCTTTATTTTTTTCAAAAAAATTTTAAAGATTTTATTTATTCATGAGAGACACAAAAAGAGAGTCAGAGACACAGGCAGAGGGAGGAGAAACAGGCTCCATGCAAGGAACCCCATGTGGGACCAGATCCCAGGAATCTGGAATCACACCTTGAGCCAAAGGCAGACGCTCAATCGCTGAGCCACCCAGCCATCCCAATTTTTTTCCTCTTTAAAAGCTTAATCAAGAGTTTGTGAGAATTTGTCTCTTGATTTTAAAAATCTTTTTTAAAGACAAACTGAATTGTTATTGAGAGGGGTTGATATGATATTCTAGTACCCGTTTACTATAAAATAATTAAAGATTTTTTTTGCAGCAGACAAGTGTCTGAAAATCTCAGTTTCTTATATTCTTTTTGTCTAAGGTGACTTCATTTTTTTTCTAGGTGAGCTATATGTAGTTGTTGCATCATTCTTTTTTCAAAGCATTTATTTATTTGACAAAGAGAAAGAGAGAGCACAGGCAGAGGGAATGGCAGAAGGAGAAGAAGACTCCATCCTGAGCAGGGAGCCCAATGCAGAACTCAATCCCAGGATCCCAGTATCATGACCTGATCCGAAGACAGATATTTAACCTTATGAGACATTCAGGCACTCTCTTGCATCATTCTTGTTTCTCATGAGAAGTAATATTCTTTTCCAGCCAGGGTCCTTATCTATTTCTCCATAGGAACATGATTTAAATTCATTTAGGCCCCAGTTTATAGCAGCATGTCCACAATAGCCAAACTATGGAAAGAGCCTAGATGTCCATCAACAGATAAATGGAAAAGAAGTTGTGGTGTGTATAAAAATACACACACTCACCATGGAAGATATGATGTGTATACACAAACACACACACAATGGAATACTACTCAGCCATCAAAAAATGAAATCTTGTCATTTGCAATGACGTGGATGGAACTAGAAGGTATCATGCTAAGTGAAATAAGTCAACCAGAGAAAGACAATTATATGATCTCACTCATATTGGAATTTAAGAAACAAAACAAAGGATCATAGGGAAGAGAAAAAAATTAAACATGATGAAATCAGAGAGGGAGACAAATCATTAAGACTCTTACTCAGCCATTAGAAACAACAAATACCCACCATTTGCTTCAACGTGAATGGAACTGGAGGGTATTATGCTGAGTGAAGTAAATCAATCGGAGAAAGACAAACATTATATGGTCTCATTCATTTGGGGAATATAAAAAATAATGAAAGGGAATAAAGGGGAAAGGAGAAAAAATGAGTGGGAAATATCAGAAAGGGAGGCAGAGCATGGATGACTCCTAACTCTGGGAAGCGGGCTTGGGGTGGTGGAAGGGGAGGTGGGTGGGGGGTGGGTGTGACTGGGTGTCGGGCACTGAGGTGGGCACTTTATGGGATGAGCACTGGGTGTTATTCTATATGTTGACAAATTGGACACCAATAAAAAATAAATTTATTTAAAAAAAAGACTCTTAATCGTAGGAAACAAACTGAGGGTTGCTGGAGGGGTGAGGATGAGGTAGAGGATAACTGGGTGATGGGCATCAAGGACAGCATGTGATGTAATGAACACTGGGTGTTATATAAAACAGATGAAGCACTGACTTCTACCTGTGAAACCAATAATATGTTATATGTTAAGTAATTGAATTTAAATACATTTTTAAAATTTCATTTAGGAATTATAATCTTAATTGCTTGTGTTTTCAAAGTCATTAACTATTTTCCAGTGTTCAGCAAAATGTCTGAAATCGACTATAAAAATTAATAGGTATGATATATACAGAAACAAATTTTAAAACATCAAAGTATGTAGTGTAAAAGCAGTCTTCTCTCACACCTCCATGCTATCACTTCTCAGGTCTTACTCCAGAGGCCACTGCTGCTCTCAAAATTTTATCTACCTCCAAACTAACAATATTTGCAGTTTTTATAATTTGTTAATTTTAATATTTTGAGCATACACTGCACTATGGTTCTAAATGTACAAAAAATACACATTTTTTTCTCACCCTTCCCCATCAGTCACACAACTTTCTCTCCCTGGGGGAAATTAATCTTACCATTTTTGGTGTGCTCTTTTGGATTTTTTTCTAACAATTTTTTTTTACCAGTTTTGAGAAATAGTTGATACATACCACTGTATAAGTTTAAGGCATATAGTTTGATTTACATATACTATAAAATGATTATCACAAAAGGTATAACTAACATCTACCTTCTCAACAGATTCACTAAAAAGAAAACATAAAGGAAAGAATAAAGGGAAAAAATCTTATGATAAGAATTCTTAAGATTTACTTTCTTAACATCTCTCTTATCTAGTGGTGTTAGCTATAGCTAATACCATGTACATTACAACCCTGATACTTATTTGTCTCATAACCAGAAATGTATACCTTTGGATCACCTTCTCCCAAGCCTCCTCTTCTGATAACCACAAAAGTCTGATTGCTTTTGCTATAAATTTGGTATTCTTTTTGTTTTTCAGTTTCTACATATAAGTGAGTTCATATAGTATTTGTCTTTTTCTAACTTATTTCACTTAGTGTAATGTCTTCGAGGTATCAAGATGTATTCCTTCTCTGCATAATTTGATAAGAGTTTTTATCATGGATGGATGGGTGAATGTTGTCATATGCTTTTTCTACATCCATTGAGATGTTTATATGATTCTTCTGTTTCATTCTATTAATATCATGTATCATGTTGATATATTTGTGTATGTTGAACCCAGGGAGATGCACACCAGGGATAAATCCCACTTTAATTGTGGTGAATGATCCTTTTAACATGCTGCTGAATGCAGTTGGCTAGTGCTTTCTTGAGAATTTTTGTTATCTATATCATTCAAGGATATTGGCCTGTGGTTTTCTTTTCTAATCGTGTCCTTTCCTGGTTTGGGTACTGGGATAATGCTGGTCTCATCAACTGAGTTTGGGTGTGTTCCCTCCTCTTCAATTAGTTTTCTATTGTTTTTGTTGTTCTTGTTCTCTATTTAATTTTTTTTTCTGCACTAATCTTTATTTTTTTTTCTATAAACTTTGGGCTAAGTTTATTCTTTTTGTATTTCCTTAGGTGTAGAGTTAGGTTGTTTACTTGAGGTATTTCTTGTTCCTTAATGTAGGCATTTATTGCTGTGGACTACCTTCTTAGAACTATTTCTGCCGCATCCCATATGGTCTGGTATGTTTTGTTTTCATACTCATTTGTCTCAAGAAACTTTATTTCCCTTTTCTCTTCTATGATCCATTGGTTGCTCAGGAGAGTGTTGTTTACTTTCTATGTGTTCATGAATTTTCCAGTTTTCTTTTGTTGTTATTTCTGTTGCGGCCATTGTAGTCAGAGAAGATATTTGGTATGATTTCAGTCTAATTGACTTTACTAAGATTTGTTTTGTGGCCTAATGTATGGTCTACGTCCTTCAGAAAATATTGCTTGTGGACTTAAGAATGTGTATTTTGCTGTTGTTGGATAGAATGTTTTGTTTCTATCTGTTAGATCCATTTGGTCTATGGTGTTGTTCAAATCCTCTGCTTCTTTATGATTGTCTGAACAATCTAACCATTGTGGAGAGTGAGGTACTAACATCCCTAACTATCATTGTATTAGTTTATTTCTTCCTTTCACTCTGTTTTATATATAATATATTTTTTTCCCCTCTGGTATTAGGCACATAAATATTTACAACTATTATTATCTACTTAAATGAGATTGAAATCTTGTTTTTCAAAAAGACCAATTGCATTTTTAATAAACTTTTTATAAAGGTTATTTGCTCCTTTTGTCTATTGAGAATATCTATATATGATTAAATATTTTTACATATGTAATATAAATAATATATATATATTTAGACATTGTTTATGTCACAACTATTTCTGTTTGCCAATTGTCTTTTTATTATTTTTTATTTTTATTTTTTTAAAGATATGTTTATTCATTCATGACAGACACAGAAGAGACAGAGAGGCAGAGACATAGGCAGAGGGAAAAGCAGACTCCTCACAGGGAGCTCGATGCGGGACTCGATCCTGGATCCCAGGATCACAACCTGAGCTGAAGGCAAGCACTGAACCACTGAGCCACCGAGGTGTCCCACCAACTGTCTTTTAATTTTCTATGTGGTATACAAATATCTTACCTTTCTTATATGACTTTCATAAATTTTTAACATTCTTACAAAGATCTATAGAAAGAAAGATCTTCTATATTCCAAGATTATTTTTAAAAATCAATGCTTTATTCACTGATTTTATAGTTTCATTTTCTACATTTAAATATCTGATAAGCTTAAACTGTATCCTAGTGAAAGTGTAAAGCACGAGTTCAACCCAGTCCCCTGGCAATCTCCTTCCTTCAGAATTTGACTTTCAGATCTTGTCTTAGAAGAAGGTTGTGTGGGTGGTGGGTGGTGTCTGGGTTGGCTACTCAACACATGAAAGCAAAACTGAGCCTCAATGTGAGATTCAGATAGGAAAAAGGTAACTCTTTTCCTCAAATGAATTTCAAAACTGTATAATGCTGTATAAATAGAGCACAAACTAGTACAAGATAATTGCTTGTTAATATTTTTTCACAAATCCTACCAAAAAAAAAAAAAAAAACTAGAAATAAACAATCTTTCGGCAAGTTGCTACCATTCTCCCTGCAAAAGATTCTGTGCTGGCTCCCAAATCGCCTCCTTTATTGCCAATGGGAACTTATAGCAGCAAATACTCATGGTGAGTTTATCATATATTATAACACTAGATTCATCAGTTTACATTCCAGCAAACATGGTTCTAAATATTTCAAAATATAACCAACTCCCCCCCAAAAAGTAAATAAAAGCTTTTCAGTGGTTGTGAAAGCATTATGTAATCAATATATCCCCCCACACACACAGAAACCATGGAAGTGGAGGAAAGAAAAAGAGATATAAATCTAAAACTGCAGGAGCATCACTCTGATGTGATTTATCTGGTATAAAAATGGAATAAAAAGACTCATCATTAAAAAAAATGACTCACCATTAACATTTAACTGTAGTATTATTCAATATCTCCAAGCTGCTCTATCTCATATTTAAGTAAGATGTACTTTTGAGAAGGTATATCATCTAAAATCATTCTGTGAGCATTCTGGTCTTGGGTCTATGGCCAGTATTTCACAGAATGCACAGCATTTAGAACAAGAATGAGCCCAGAAATTTAGGGAGATTCTGGCCTGTGCTAGAACTGCTTGACCAGGTCTAAAATATTACTTCAAGTTTCTCAAAATTAGTTAACATTTTTCTTACCATATAGTCTCTCTGTAGTTCAAACTAGAGGAAAGAACATTCTGCATAGGAGAGATATATTAGTAATCTGCCATTCGCTGAGAAAGCCCAATGCATAATTACACCGAATTGCTCAGATACTTTAAGAAATGATGACCTTTAAATAAGGCTAAATTCGGAGTTCATCTCAAAAGCAAACTTCTCTGGTTTATCTTCAGGACCAATCCTGTTACTATGAGCAAAGTCTCTTATGGAACTTATGGAGCAAGAGAAAGTAAAGTGCAATCATCAGAAAAAGGTGCCAAGCTACAGTGAATTTCCGAGCATGGGCACATGTAACATTGCAGGTTATATACCACAAATACTATTAGAAGAGACAATTCCTCCCCTTTGCGAAGTAAATGCCAGTTTTTATTTACAATTTCTAAATGTGACTTTTGAAGAACTCTATGAAAAAAGACATATTAAAAACTTTACATTTCTCAATGTAAAGAATAGATGACTTGTGAAAGCAATAACAAATGAAGGCTGGTTAGAATTTCCGTGTAAAGGGCATGCATGTCATGGATCTATATTCTGTGCCTGGAGCATTGGACTGTGGCATATTCTATGACCAGTAAATAAATGGCTTTGTTTTATTGTAAGAATGTGTCTGATCTGTAAATGAATAGTAATAAAGGAATGTTTGATTTTGAAAATGATGAATGTGATTAAGTATCAAGATCTATGTTTATTAAATTTAATTGTCTGAAACAATAAAATTCAATTCAGTGCAACAGACCTACAAGAAAATTAATATATTTCATGCACTGTGTAGACACTTTAAACCTAAAAACTTTTGGGATCCCTGGGTGGCGCAGCGGTTTGGCGCCTGCCTTTGGCCCAGGGCGCGATCCTGGAGACCTGGGATCGAATCCCGCGTCGGGCTCCCGGTGCATGGAGCCTGCTTCTCCCTCTGCCTATGTCTCTGCGCCTCTCTCTCTCTCTCTGTGACTATCATAAATAAATAAAAATTAAAAAAAAAAAAAAAAAACATTTAAACCTAAAAACTTTTTTTCATTATAAATGTAATACAGTAATTTTGTATTTTCAGGAAGTAAACTCATGTTCAAATCTTCCTCACCTATGTGCAACCTGAAAAGTGACAGAAAATATATGAAAACTAAGCTTAGTGCTACATATGCAAACTCCTGGAAAGTAGAGAGACTTACAGGAAACTCAGCTGTAAGACATGCCTGACAAGTGATACTACAGGGTGAGCCAGACCCTTGCCAAAGGCAAGCCTGCCCAGTAGCAGGTGCTGTCTCGGATGGGGACACTTAGAGAGCAACCAACCCATGAGATCATTCCACTATAATCACAGAGAGAACAGTTATAGCTACTACAAGACTGGATGTTAAAGATTCACAGAGATGAGAAAAACATGAAGAAGGCCAGTATTATTATAGAAGCACAACAATAGAGAGATCTTAAATTGAAAGAAATTAGAATTATTAGAAAAAAATCAGAAGAGAGCTTTAAAATGACTATGTGAGATAGTGAAAAGAACCACCACTGATATTAAAACAGGATGCTATAAAACAGAAACAGATGATAAAAAAAGATCAAATGAGAGATCTAATGAATGAATAATTTAATTGCTGATTTGAAGACAAAATAAATAGGTAAAGAATACATTATATATAGTTGAAAAATTAATTAACAAATCAAAGATCACACCTAGAAATTCTTCCACAATCAAACAGAAACCTACAATCCAAACAAATTAGAATTGATAAGAAAACAAAAGAGCAGAAAATTATGGAGAAAATTAAAGGTTGGTATTTGAAAAGAACAATAACTTAGAAATTTGCAATTTAATCACTGAGGGAGAGAAAATACACCAGGAGCAATCACAAAGAGGAAAAAAACAAAAACAATAATTAAGTACCAGTAGAAAAAAATAATTAAAAATTATAAAATGATGTTGGTAAATTCATACCAATAGAATTGAAAACCTAGTTAAGATTAAAAGAATACATTTCTAGAGAATACTAAAAATTATTTGAATACCAAAAACAAATTTGAAACATTAAAACATACACACACAAAATTGCAGATATCTTTATGAAATCTTCAAGGAGAAGATAATTATCATCTTACACAAATGGTTTTAGAACAAATATTTCAGTCAGTTGGTTACTGATCAACTGACCTTACAAGGCATGATTTAAGGCATAGTACCAATACCAAACATAGACAAAAACTGAATAAAAGAAAATATATAGCTTTTTCTTATAAAGATAAGTGAAATGATTCAACAAATTTAAAATGCAAAAGACTAATAAAACTCAACAAGGCTGCTGTATACAAGTTCAACATACACATTCAACTGTTTCTACATAAGAACAACTAATTAAAACTTATAGTAGAAAATGATGCACGTCGTCATAGCAACAAAACCAATGTATCAAAACGCAAATTAAAAATGTTACAATTTTTAATAATTGGTACAAACACTTTATGGAGACAATCCAAGAAGTTTTATAAAAAGACAAAGTTTTAAAGTCTACCATTATACAATTATGGGGACGTGTTGTTCCATGTAGATATCAATTCTTTGTAAATCGTTCTCCTCATTGGACATGGCTGTCCAATGTTCCCAGCACCATTTATTGAAGAGACTGTCCTTTTTCCAGTGTATCGTCTTTCCTGCTTTGTCGAATATTAGTGGACCATAGAGTTGAGGGTCCATTTCTGGGTTCTCTATTCTGTCCCATTGATCCATTTGTCTGTTTTTGTGCTAATACCACACTGTTTTGATGATCATAGCTTTGTAGTACAACTTGAAATCCGGCATTGTGATGCCCCCAGCTATGGTTTTCTTTTTTAATATTCCCCTGGCTATTCAGGGTCTTTTCTGATTCCACTCAAATCTTAAGATGATTTGTTCCAACTCTCTGAAGAAAGCCCATGGTATTTTGATAGGGATTGCATTGAATGTGTAGATTGTCCTGGGTGCATAGACATTTTCACAATATTAATTTTTCTAATCCAAGAGCATGGAGTATTTTTCCATCTCTTTTGTGTCTTCCTCAATTTCAGAAGCGTTCTATAATTTTTAGGGTAGAGATCCTTTACCTCTTTGGTTAGGTTTATTCCTAGGTATCTTATGGTTTTGGGTGCAATTGTAAATGGGATTTATTCCTTAATTTCTCTTTCTTCAGTCTCATTTTTTTTTTCAGCCTCATTGTTAGTGTATAGAAATGCCACTGATTTCTGGGCATTGATTTTGTATCCTGCCACACTGCCAAAATGCTGTATGAGTTCTAGCAATCTTGGGATGGAGTCTTTTGGGTTTTCTAAGTACAGTATCATGCCATGTGAGAAGAGGGAGAGTTTGACTTCTTCTTTGCCAATTTGAATTTCTCTTATTTCTTTTTGTGGTCTCATTGCTGAGGCTAGGACTTCTATTGTTCAATAGCAGTGGTGAGAGTGGACATTCCTGTCATGTTCCTGATCTTAGGGGGAAGGCTCTCAGTTTTTCCCCATTGAAAATTATATTTGCTGTGGGCTTTTCGTAGATGGCTTTTGAGATGCTGAGGAATGTTCCCTCTATCCCTACACTCTGAAGAGTTTTGATCAGGAATGGATACTGTATTTTGTCAAATGCTTTTTCTGCATCCATTGAGAGGATCATATGGTTCTTGTTTTTATTCTTGTTGATATGATCTATCATGTTGATTGTTTTACGAGTGTTGAACTAACCTTGGATCCCAGGGATAAATCCCACTTGGTCATGGTGAATAATCTTCTTAATGTATTGTTGGATCCTATTGGCTTGTATCTTGTTGAGACTTTTTGCATCTGTGTTCATCAGGGATATAGGTCTCTAATTCACCTTTTTGATGGGGTCTTTGTCTGGTTTTGGAATTCAGGTGATGCTGGCCTCTAGAACGAGTTTGGAAGCATTCTGTCCCTTTCTATCCTTCGGAACAGCTTTAGTAGAATAGGTATTGTTTCTTCTTCTTCTTCTTTTTTAAAGATTTTATTTATTTATTCATGAGAGACAGAGAGAGAGAGAGAGAGAAAGACAGAGACATAGGCAGAGGGAGAAGCAGGCTCCATGCAGGAAGCCCGATGTGGGACTCATTCCCAGGACTCCAGGATCACTCCTTGGGCTGAAGGCAGGCGCTAAACCTCTGAGCCACCCAGGGATCCTGTTTCTTCCTTAAACGTTTGATAGAATTCCCCCTGGGAAGTTACCTGGCACTGGACTTTTGTGTCTTGGGAGGTTTTTTGATGACTGCTTCAATTTCCCCCCTGGTTATTGGCCTGTTCTGGTTTTCTATTTCTTGCTGTTCCAGTTTTGGTAATTTGTGGTTTTCCAGCAGTGCATCCATTTCTTCTAGATCGCCTAAGTTATTGGTGTAGAGCTGCTCATAATACGTTTTTACAATCATTTGCATTTCCTCTGTATTGGTGGTGATCTTTCCTTTTTCATTCATGATATTATTAATTTGAGTCTTTTCTCTCTTCTTTTTAATAAGGCTGGCTAATGGTTTATCTATCTTATTAATTCTTTCAAAGAACCAGCTCAGTTCTTCTGGGCTCTATTTCATTGAGTTCTGCTCGAATCTTTATTAACTCTCTTCTGCTTGGTGTAGGTTTTATTTGCTGTTCTTTCTCCAGGTCCTTTAGGTGCAAGGTTAGCTTGTGTACTTAAGTTTTTTCCAATTTTTTGAGGGAGGCTTGTATTGTGATGTATTTCCCTCTTAGGACTGCTTTTGCTGTATCCCAAAGATTTTGAGCAATTGTATCTCCATTTTCATTAGTTTCCATGAATCTTTTTAATTCTTCTCTAATTTCCTGGTTGACCATTCATCTTTTAGGAGGATGCTCTTTAACCTCCACGTGTTTGAGTTTCTTCCAGATTTCTTCTTGTGATTGAGTTCTAGGCATAAATATTCATGATTGTTAGGTCTTCTTGTTGGATAGACCCTTTACGTATGATATAGTGTCCCTCTTCATCTCTTACTAGAGTCTTTGGGGTAAATTTTAATTTATCTAATAGGAGGATTGCTACCCCAGCTTTCTTTTGAGGACCATTTGGATGGTAAATGGTTCTGCAACCTTTCATTTTGAGGCTGTATGTGTCCTTAAGTATAAAATGAGTCTCTTAGGGTGACAGAACATGAGAGACACCTAACTCTGGGAAACGAACAAGGGGTAGTGGAAAGGGAGGTGGGCTGTGGGTTAGGGTGACTGGTTGATGGGCACTGAGGGCCATCCTCTAGTTCTATATACTGTAAATCCCTTGACTTCCCTGGAGCTTTCCAGCTTTGCTGGGTCAAGAACTTGCTGTCCTTCCAGCTGATCTTCTGGGGGTTGGGGGGGTTGCTGTGCTGACTCTTAGGTGTGTGCACCTGGGGGAGCTGCCCCCCACCTGCTGGTGCCGGGCTCAGTGGGAGCTGTTTATCCTGTGAGGCTCCTATTCCCTGGGGGCCCCACTCTGTCCCAGACACATGGTGACACCAGAAGGAACGACATTGTTGATGGCGACCAGGTCCCCAGCCCTGGCATCAGCTCCTGCAGTAACCACTGCAGTCTCCCAGTCCGCAGGGGCCAGGATGCCCCGTTGGGGGTGGGGGGTGCAGACCTGCACAGCCGGGGGGCGCCCGGGGCGGGAGCGTCCTCGCTGTCCTGGGCCCTCCCCGCCTTCGCCTGTCCGGGGGGAGCGCAGGAGCCCGGCTGTGTCCCCCCCGCGCCCTGGGCTCCGGGGCCTGCGCTGCTGGAATCGCGCTCCTGGGGCCGCAGCTTCCGAAGGCAGCAGGTGCAGCCCCCTCCGCCCGGAGCCGCTGTCTGACCCCCGTCTTCTCCCGAGACACCCCCACCCCGTGCGCTCCAGCCCTTGACCGAGCTCGGCCCGCGGTGTGGGGCGCTCTCCCCCGGGGGCACCTCCTCCGTTAGTGCCCTGGGAACCTGGAGGCCCCACCGCCCCTCCTGCGATCCCGCCCGATTCCCTGCGAGCGCCTTCCCCCCAGGAAGGATCCGGTGCGGATATTTAAAGTTCCCGCTTCTCCCGGCAGGGCCTTCCCGCCCTGAGTCTCCCCCAGCCTTAGCCCGGCTCCTGGGGCCCCTCCCCCCCTGGATCCTTTTGTATTTTATTTTTTCCCGCCTTCCTACCTTGCCAGAAGCGAAAACCCTTCTCTGTAGCATTCGGCTGTTCTCTCTTGAAATCTCAGGTTGAATTCGAAGGTGCTCAGGCAGGTTTGAAAGTCATCTGGGTGGGGGGGGGCGGGGGGGGCGGGAGGTGAGGCCCCTGCTCCTCCGCCGTCTTGCCCCGCCTCCTTATTTTGCTCCTTTAAAGCATAGGGCAGCACGTTTTTTTTTTTTTTAAGATTTTATTTACTTATTCATGAGAGACAGAGAAAGAGAGAGGCAGACTCTCTTTGAGTCCTCGACGACGTGGGACTCGATCCCTGGTCTCCAGGATCAGGCCTGGGATGAAGGCGGTGCTAAGCCGCGGGACCACGCGGGCTGCCCTCAGCAGGCTTTTCTTTTTTTTTTTTTAATAGCCTTATATATATATTTTTTAATTTTTATTTATTATTTATGATAGTCACACAGAGAGAGAGAGGCAGAGACACAGGCAGAGGGAGAAGCAGGCTCCATGCACCGGGAGCCCGACGT
This sequence comes from Nyctereutes procyonoides, assembly GCF_905146905.1. Lineage (NCBI taxonomy): Eukaryota > Metazoa > Chordata > Mammalia > Carnivora > Canidae > Nyctereutes > Nyctereutes procyonoides. Next base: position 12,907,541 of record NW_026575141.1, on the reverse strand, counting down.
GGGATTCGATCCCGGGTCTCCAGGATCGCGCCCTGGGCCAAAGGCAGGCGCCAAACCGCTGCGCCACCCAGGGATCCCCTCAGCAGGCTTTTCTATACCTGTAACTCTACTTCATACCTTTTGATGGCAGTATACTATTTTATTTCATGGGTACAACTTTATATTAAATAATTTCATTACTTGGGATCCCTGGGTCATATACAGATGAAACATGCAATATTAGAGTACAGAGTACATGCAATATTAGAAGTGCCATATAATTTGGTAATCATTACTAGTATCATTCTTGGAATAACTCTTTACAGTAAAAAGGTAACATTATTAATACAAAAAGATGATGTTTTAGGACCACTAATATAAACTAAATTTTTTCTCGAATTGTTTCTTTCTTAATAGTCAAATTTAAAGCCTCATCAATTTATTGAAAAGTTCAAAGGAGATTATTTGGAAGTGCTTTAAAATGCATTAAGAACAATGGGATTAATGAAATTCATTATCTAATGTATTTCGAACAGCCACACTATCATTTGCTCTCATTTATGTACATAGAAGACCAACAGTTCTGTGGACAGGGAGCAACTGGTATAGCAGTGATGACAAGCTCATTTACCCTGGCACCCAACACGGTTCAGATTTCACTCTCCAATGGGAAACTGACACAGCTGACTGTTAGCCTCAGCCCAGCTGAACCAGAAAAGTAAGTCTAGTTTAGAAAATGCAGTGTTCTTCAAGTCAAATCTGTATGACATAGAATTATCCCTGTGTTCTGGACTATCTCTGCTATAACTGTCTTCCATTAGCAATGGGAAGGGAGTGGTCACTGAAATACAATCCTGTCCATAGACCCTATTTTCATGATAGTTTTTCAAGGGCCTTTGCGAAGTTATCTTTAGAAATTGGCAGGCATGTTATTTACGCTCAAATGTGAAGCTGTATTGAATAATTAAGTATCCATCCACTGCTGACAGAAACACTGAGTTTGTAAGCACACAAATGAATAAGGAAATAGACAGTAATGGGAAGTAGCCAGCTGCAGCAGTTTGCTAAATGTGTCCCTACACTTGTTCTAGTTTATTTTTATGGAGATGGAAATGATAGCCTATTGGGATCACATCCCAATAGAAATGCTAACCTCTAATCACACATATTAAACGTATTGACTCTGTTATTCATTATTTCCTTTGAATCCTCTCAGATAGGATTATATAAATAGTTGACATTTCAAGATGTTGAAGTTAGTATCCTAAAAGTAATAGAAATCTGGTATTCATTGGAATGAATAAAATCAACCTGCAAAAATATTATCAGAATACTATAATATATCCTGGTTGGAAAGATTCTAGCTGAAGAGATGTCAACAGCAATAGAATCTTATGCAATTAAGTATAAAACTGCATGGAAATCTAATAATAAAAATTAATGTGTCAGCTCTGTAATATGATAAAAGATTGATCTTAACTTGCTATGGCTTCTCCTCAATTTATTTTGCAAGTTGAAGGAAAATCAACAGTTTGTGCTGGGGAATCCCTTCGTTACTACCCACTGTACCGATAGGTAGACGAGTAGCTATACCACACAAAACTCCTTGGAGTTATTTCATCACTTGTTCAGTGGCAGCCTGAAGAAGACTCACAACAGTGATGTTGTGAGATCCAATACCCTTCTCTAAGAGTTGGGAGCATACCAAGAAATATAGGTACAGAGTCCCATTTGGAAAAAGAAGAAAACTCATTCCACCCAAACAGATTTCTCAGATATTTGACCTTTGTGTTAGCAGAAAGGGAAAAAAAAATTAAACAGCATTTGTACTCTGTAATTGGCTCAACCTCAATGGGAGGCATTCACTGACAAAGCAGAACACCAAGCAGGATTTTGGTAAATGGTACGTTATTTTATAAAGGCCTCTCTGCTCAAGGTAATTTACAAGAAGGGGAAGGCTTACTTAAAGCTACCATTTAGGATTGTATCAAATCAAATCAATTTCATAGCTCCTTTAAATTTTATTGATGTTTCTTCTGCTTTTGTATTCCATAGAGTTGAACTAACAAAAATATCTCTGAGATGTCTCAATTTTTACTCCATTTTAAACTCATTTTTTTCTTCTTAATTTCTTTTCTAAAAGAGAAGGTCTGCTTCCATTTCAGGCACTCTGAATGTAGCAATAGCAACCATTGTACTAAAGAGTATTCTGACAATGTTTGGTATTTAACTCCAGTGTGGGCAGAAAGCCAAGGGACTTGTTATTCCTGTGTGAAGGTGAAGATGATGATGATATTTGGTGCTTGTGTTTAGGATGGTGAGGGAAGCACAAGGGAGGCCTCTACACATTGTCTTTGTAGCAGCTTTGTTTGGGAGAGTTTTAGCTAATTGTATGACAGGCTCTACATCAAACCTGCTCTGCTGTAGACCCTGGGACCAGGTTAGCTTTGCAGTCTGAAGTCTTCCTCTTATCTATTATCATTACACAATTGTTGCCCTGCAAATGATATTCCATTCATTTTTCTCCACTTACAGCTTCAGGATAATTTGGGGGTAATTATTACCATTTTTGTAGTTATAAAATAAGAACATTTTGCTTTATCATAGCCTACCTCACTAGATAATAGCTGATAAGGGCTTTTACACCTTCATTCTTTTCCTGTATAATCAAAACTCAAAGAAGCAAAGCATCAGGGTCGGTTTCCAAAATGTGATTATCGCTGCTCAGTATGAGCAGTATCACTAGGCCAGGGAACTAGTGGGAGATACTTCTCTCTGTACCTTAGGAGAGGCTGAAAGGGCCCTATAATTTATTTCAGTCCCTCGCAGCCAAAGTCCATGAGCAGTCCTGCTGGCCTGCGGACCAGGTGGAAAACACTCATGTCTGCACCTCTGGAAATCCTGAAAGGGTTCTGTACTCAATTTCAGTCTACTGCATAATCTGTCAATAGGTTCACATTATTTAAAAGAAGAGCTAAAATATGGCCACAGTAGCATAAAATGTGGGGAATAGAGAAATAAAATTGTAGTTCTTATAAGCATCTGAAAACAAGCTGTTATCAGCTTCAAATAGACAGTGAGATCTGAAGAGGTTTCAAGGAAACCTCATGTTAACTACAAAGAAAAAATCTACAGTAATGAGACAAAAGATTGAGAGAAAGGAATTAAAGTCAACTCCACTAACAACAACAAAAAAAAAAAAAGGAAAAACAGCAAGAGAGGAAGAAACAAAAGAACAAGAGTACCATCAGAAAATGTTAACAAAATGGCAATTTTAAGCCCTTATATATAAGTGATTAATGTAAATGCAAATGGCCTAAATTATGCAATCAAAAGACACGGAGTGGCTAAAGGTGTTAAAAATAAGATGCAAGGATACGCTGCCTACCAGAGATACATTTTAACTTTAAGGACACACATAGGCTGAAAGTGAGTAGATGGAGAAAGATAGTCCAGTGGTGCTAAAATGATAAATAAGAGACTGGTGGTGGCAATTATATTTATATCCAAATAAATAGACTTTCAGTCAAAATCCGTTACAAGAAACTAACTAGAACACTATATAGTGGAAAGGGTGTCTATTCATTAAGAGAATATAACAATTATAAATATATATGCTCCAACATTGGAACAACTAAATATTTAAAGAAAATAGTAACAGAACTGAAGGGAAAACCAAACAGCAGTATGATAATAGTAGGTGACTTTAAAACTCCATTTCAATATTGGATGGGTTATCCAGAAAGAAAATTAATAAGGAAACAGCAACCCTGAATAATATTATAGACCAAATGGACCTAACAGACATATATAGAACATTCTATGCAATAGCAGAAGGATGCACATTCTTCTCAAGCACATATGTAACATTCTCCAGAGTAGATCAAATGGCCACAAAGTAAGCCTTAGGAAAAAAAAGTGAAAGCTTTTACTTTAAAACCAGGAACATGATAAGGTGCCCATTCTCAGTACTATTCAACATTGTAGTGAAGTTCTAGACAGAGCAATCAGGCAAGACAGATAAAATCCACCCAAAACAGAAATTACAGACAAAATTGTCTCTGCAGATGACATGGTCATTCATATAGAAAACACTACAGACTCCACCAAAACACTATTAGAATTAACAAATTAATTCAGTGAAGTGGCAGGATACATAATAAAGATACAAAAATAAGCCACATTTCTATACAGTAACAAGAATTTGAATGAGAAACAAAGAAAACGATCTCTTTCATAACAGAACCAAAAACAATAAAATGCTTAGGAATAAATTTAACCAGGAAGTAAAAAGATCTATACACCGAAAACCACAAAATTAATGAAACAACTGAAGACACAAATAAATGAAATGTATCTGCCCTTGTGGGTTGGGAGGATTATATTGTTAAAATGTCCATACCACTCAAAGCCATCTGCAAATTCAATGCGATCCCTATAAAAACTTTTGGTGGCATTTTTCACAGAAATGCAAGCAGTCCTAAAATGTCTATAGAACCACAGGAGACCCTGAATATCCAAAATAAACTTGAGAAAGAAGAAAGCTGGAGACCTCACACTTACTAATTTCAAAGTAACCTACAAGGCACAAAGTTTAGAGTCATCAAAATAGTATGGTATTAGCCAAAAAAAAAAAAAAAAAACCAGACTCATAGACCAGTTGAGTAAAGTAGAAAGCCCAGAATAAAGCCAGGCATACATAATCAATTGATATTTGACAAGGGAGCCAAAAATACTCACTGAAGATAAGATAGTTTTTTCAAGAATTGCTGCTGGAAAAACTGGACAATCACAGGCAAAAGATTAAATAAACACTTAACTGTAAAAAATGCAAAAAAAAAAAAAAAAAAAAAAAAACCAGAGAAAAAGCTCCTGACTTGAATCTTGGTATGGGTTTTAGACTATGACACCCGTGTCACAACAAGAAAATAAAAAATAACCATGTGGGACTGTATCAAACTTAAAATCATTTCCACAGCAAAAGTAACAAGCAGCCCAGTGAAGAGGCAACCCATGGAATGGGAAAAAATATTTGCAACTATGTATCAGATATGGAGTTAATATCAAGAGGTGGGGAAAGCCTCGAGGACATGATGTTTAAACTTAATCTGGAAGGTTAAGCAAGAGTCCGTGGAGGAAGAAAGAAGGTGCAGAAGGGAAGGTGGGCGTTCAGTCAGCCTGAGCCGAGGCTTATGGAACTGCAGAGACCCAAGGAGCAGTTGGGATTACTGCATTGTTAGGTAGAAAATAGAGGGATTTGAAAAATATAGCTGGAGAATTAGGCAAGGTACTAATAATTCTTATGTAGGCCATGTTTAGAGGATTGAGGGTTGATTTTTTTCTCTAGATTCAGGGTAGCTATTAAAAGGTTGTAAGCATGGGGTAGCCCTGGTGGCGCAGCGGTTTAGCGCCACCTGCAGCCCAGGGTGTGATCCTGGGGACCGGGAATCGAGTCCTGCATTGGGCTCCCTGCAAGGAGCCTGCTTCTCCCTCTGCCTGTGTCTCTGCCTCTCTCTCTCTCTCTGAATAAATAAATAAATACATCTTTAAAAAAATAAAAATAAAAGGTTATAAGCAGAAAAGAGTCACAATCAGATCTCCATTTTAAATAGATACTACAGAATTGAAAGGGAAGTTTGGGAGCCATGTGATAAAAATACAATATGGGGATACATTCATTTCTTTTTTTCTTAAGATTTCTTACAAGCTAATAACAAGAAGTCATAAGAGATCAAGAGATAAAAACAATATCTGGTTCTTGAATACCCCAAAAGATGGTTTTGCTTTAAGTGACTTTTTTTCTGACATTTAGCAGTAGTTGTGATGTTTGCACTAACTCATCCACATTTTGCCCAGTTTCCTGTTTGGCCAGTTACATGTATTTGTGAATAGTTTTAAACCATCAACCCTGAATACATTAGGTGCTCAATAATTACAGTGTTGATTTGTTGTGGTTGCTACACAGGGTGGAGAGTAAGGCGTGGAGCCCTGTAATAGTTGGGTTGTGTTTTTTTCCCCCCTCTGTGTGAAGTTAATTGGACTATGTAGAAATTCAATTCTCAACTTGGCCTTAAAAAAAAAAAAAAAAAAAAAAAAAAAAAAAAAAAAACTCTTTTTATCCTCTCAGTAGGAAACTCATTTTAGGCTTTTTAAGCATACTTTCATGATTTTGATGAGATTATCATTATCATAATCATTATTATTATCCCTCATTAAGTTCCTGGAATACAAGGCCATACTATCTCAAGACAGGAAGCTTTTTAAATAGCCTTCGCTATTTTTTATTTTACTGCAATAATTACAGCAAGTTATGAATTCCAAGACTCTTTATATTGTCTAGGTTAAAATCCTTATGTCCTTTGGTTAATAGTTGTCTTCATTTTTATACAGATGTGTTGAGAGCCTTAAGCAACCAAAGAAGACTTTGTAAACACACACACACACACACTCACACACACACACACACACCCCTAATAGCTGCTATAGAAATATGTATAATGTGTGATGCTTAACAGGTCTTAAGGAATAGATTTCCTTTAGCTTAAGATCTGTTTCCAGTCTAAGTGGCTACTATATTACAAAAACAAACAAACAAACAAACACAAAACCTTAGACCAATGTTATTCACATCATACAGGAAAAAAAAATTCTAATGTTCTTACTGAACTGTGCCAGGATCTCTGCTTTCCAATCCAGACTACATGTTGCCACCAATGAACATAATTCCTCTGAGGCACATTCTGGACATGTACCCTCCCACAGTTGGAGGAATTACAAAAGATCCCCTTTATGCACCTGAAAAAGTCTGGCATTCTAAGCCCTTTATTGTCAGGTGGCCACACAGATACCATGAGCCAGGAACTATTCTAGGTGAAGTAGACATAGCAGTGAAGAGGACTGACTTGAAAGAGGGTGTATATTGTGGTGGAAACGGATGGCAGAGATGAAGAAACATGAAATACTGTTCAGTTCCATCAAGACTACAAAATAACATAATGTTAAAAATGACATGGAAGGTGCTTTAGGTCAGCAGTCAAGGAAGAATCTCTGAGGAAAGGAAATCAGAGATGTGTCAGAACGCTGTGAAGGAAAAATACATAAAATCATATAGATAAATAATAGTCCAAATGGAAGTAGCACCGAAGACTTTGATACGGTCACTATAATTAAGGTATAAAGAGAAAAATGGTTTGGCCAAACCTACCCTTTCACAAATCAATTCTTCCTTCACCGAAAATGCAAACCCCAAACTGAAATATGTTTCACTTTTCTCCAAATGGTGATAAAAGGGGTTGGGGGAAGTGGAGTCATGGAGAAATAACACAGAAATGGACTCTTCCAGATTCTTCCAAGGCTACCAGTGTACTCAGTCTGCTAGAGGGAGCTTAGCAAGCAGATCACATGGAAGAGGAAGAAATAAGCAAGTATTCAGGAAGCAGAGGATTCAGCAGAGTTTACCATGGGGCCTGCCAGAAGGAAAAAAAAATCCTCTCTGCCATGATTTTCAAAAGACTATGAATGATGAGGATTGCATTTAAGAGAATGTGATGTGTCAAGAATCTTCATATTTATATTCTGCTCAAGATGTGATGCTTCTTGTGCATTCCAGTACATATATCTTATCTGCATAGCTTTACCTTGGAAATATATAAGATAAGGGAATGTTGGGTTGTGATCTCTCCCAGATGTGTTTGAAGGATATTAATTGAAGAGGGTTCACCCAAAGTGTCTTCTATGGTTCCATGATTAAGGGAAATCAAAGATCATAAGAAATGGAATTATTTTTCTCTCAAGGCATTTCACATACCATTTTCTAATATCATGATTCATTTATCTGCTTATTTATTTATTAACTTAATAAACATTGAGGGCTCACTATGTGCCAAAATCTGTACTATTGTCTGGAGATATATATGATGGTGAGCAAAAGAAATGGTGGCCTGCAGTCTTGTTGTAAAAGACCTGAACTTCAAGAATCCAATTTCATTCCTCATTATAAACTGTTCACACATTCATCTGGCAAGAACCTAATAAATATTTGGAGACTACCTGAATTAAAAAAAAAAAAAAGGAAGAACTGGAATGAATGAATGAATGAATGAATGAATGAATGCGTACCTGACCTCAAATGCTACATAGAAATTATCAGGAAAGCTGTAGAATTAGAATCCGCTATGGAGAAGCCTGGGCTATTGTTTAACAAATGCAACAGGACTTGAGAGACAGGACAAGGACAACTCACTCTTCTAAATTTATTGCTCAGGAAGTCCACAGCAGAAGAAAAAACAAATCTCACTTCAAAGCCAAGATTCTTAGATGTTTTACTGATACTCTTGCTGAGAGGACATTTTGACTCTCAGAATTTTCTTAGGAAGAATGCTTTCATAATCAAAGAAAGAGGCGTGTGTGCCATTGGTTTAATTTGTGGAAAGATGCCTTTCAACAAAGTTATGAAGGCTTGTGCTTACTTTTGGTTTCCAGTCCTGTGGAATTAATATAGTTCCGCTGTCATTTTAAGTAGAACCATGCCCCCTCCCACATTATACTACCCCTAAACTAAAAAGCTAAGACTCATTATGACTGAACAGTTTATGGTATTACCCATTGTAAACACTACTGAGCTATTGCACATGACATGTCTTAATTTTTTTTAAATGTTATTTATCTGAGAGATGGAGAAAGCACAGGATGGAGAAGAGGCAGAGGGAGAGGGAGAAGCAGACTCCCTGCGGAGCAGGGAGCCCAGTATGGGGCTGGATCCCAGGACCCCAGGATCATAACCTGAGCGAAAAGCAGATGCTTAGCCAACTGAATCACCCAAGCACCCTTTTAATACTATTTTTTTTAGTAACTATACCAACTTGAAAATGCAAAGAATGCTTTGCTACAAAGAATATTGCCTGATCTGCAAGTATAGGCTTTTGTTCATGAAAAAAAAAAAAAAAGACATGTGCTACAGGCTGGGCTGACCACTGCAGTTGAAGGCAAGGGTGGTGGGAAGTGGGAGAGCTATGTGAAGCTGTACTAGAACAGCAGCAGAGGCCACAGGCCTGATCCCAGAGGCGGGAGGGATTCTCCTGGGCATCGGCAAGCCTGGGCCTGAGCAGGAGATCTATCTCTTAGATCCAGATCTGGACATGTCCTCTTCTCAGGGGTGCAGTGGCACTCATGATATTTTGGGGGTCTCCTGAATGTTCCCGAAGGGTATGATTCCTAGAGCTGCCCCCGCTGCAACTTGTTTCTCATTACATGTAAAGGCAAAATGTGAGCTTTTACTTTTTGGCCTTGAAAGACATGTCATCTCATAATAATTGTGGTTTTGCTGGCAGGATTTTTCACGCAAATTGTTAACATTCCTAACTGAAATCAGAGAGTGTGGATTTGGCCTCACTTGCTGCCTCATTTGCTGCGAGCACCTCCTAAATCTGTACGTCAGTATGCAGCCCAAGGCAAACTGGGACTGCCAGGAAGAGGGGTTGCATTTATTGCACAATTAACTACAGAATTATCCAATTCTTGCATAACTTATGCTTAGTTACCTACTTTGGTGATGGAAGATTCCAGGTGTCTTGCCACTGACAAACTTGTTATAGTTAAGAGGGTAAGAATATACTATATTCAGATAGTATTTTATGATTTACAAAGCATTTTTAATTGTATTATTTCAGATCATATACATGGACGACCCAGAAAAAGGAAGATGCTTTTTTCATTCTGCCAAAAAGAAGCTAGGGTCCAGGAATGTTAGATGTTCAAAGAAATACACTTAAAATTGAAAAGGATTCAAATTGAGGCTAAAAGACCTGGAAGTCTCTCTTTTTATCTGTGCTATACTTTCTTTTAATTTAGGTAGAGACCCAGCAGGGCCTAATCACAGTATAACAATCAGTAGTACACTTCTTCCTTTTAAGAGTAAAAGGGAGTCATCTAGGCTTCTACCCTTGACCACCCACGTGAGGGGTACATGAGTCCACTGGGGTTTTCTCTTTCCACGGGGGCCGGAGGCACAGAAACAGTGGGCATGGTATTAGGGAGTGGCCCCAGGTAAATACTGACACTGTGGATGAGCAATTCCCTATCAAGTTGCCTCTGAGAAGCAGTCTGAGTGCAGTTTGGGTAGGCTCTTTTAGTTCTTTTCTAAAAACCAAATACTGATGGATCACCTGCCATATCCCTGGACTTGCTAGGTGCTCTGAAGAAAAGGATGTGGTCTCTGCCCTGGAGGAACCTATAATTTAGGAAACAAGACCAGCACGTCAACTATGAAATTGCTAGAAGGACCCAGGAGACAGAAACAGAGAGACAGCAGGAGGGACAGAGTAAAGATTTCTCTGTTGGGATTTGCAACTTTGAGTATTGCTGCTGTGGTGGGGTGCCCCATCCTGTCTGGGCACCTTTTCCTGAGGAGTGTTTTTTCATGTGAAGAAATAAAACTTGCAGAAGCCAATGTGACACAAACTTCAGACTCCCGAAAGACATGCTTTAACCCAGCTTTGATTTCAGAGCTGAGTTTTTATGATAAAATTAGACTACCTAGAAAACAAATTTGGCATCAACCAAGTTCAAATGGGGAAAGTTCACAGCAACCTTCCGATTGATGTTCAAGAAATGCCAATGGTTCAAGAAGCAGAAATGAAATGGAAGATGGAAATGCAACATTAGGCCCTACAACCAGAGCCTGGTGAGAACAGCCATCTTTCATTTTAGGGGTAAGCACTGAAGAGTGATTCTCGAACTAGACTCTTCTTTCTGGCTGCCGGGCTTCATGGGGCAGAGACCAAGGGGACAGTAGCCTCCTGTGGTACACTGCCTCATCCCCCTCATCCCCAGCACACTTCTTGGCTCCATTCTTGGCTTTGGGCCATGCAGGAACTTCATAGCTGCACACAGAGCAGGGATGCGTCCCTCTTGAACCGGAACAGTGCTTTTCTTTGGAGCTCAGGTAGCTGCCTGTGAGTATATTTCACACAGGGAATTTTCTTTAAAAGTCAGAACTGTTGACTTTTAGGGTTAGAGAGTTGCAGCAAATTGGCAGTCACTGAAATATCCAAGGAGGTCGGTGGAGACTACATATCAGAAGTGTCATGATTTTTATTCTGTTGCTCTTCAACTTCATAGTGTAGCATGAACGCGGTCATGGGTAAAGCAGTCCAGAGTATCCAGGCTATTTCCCTAGGGCATTGATGGGAACCTGTCACCATTAGCTTTGGATTCATAAGATATGTTTCTCTTCTATTAAAATCTTAGAGTAAAAATCAGTGTATATACCTGTCTGCCTGCCTGCCTATTCACCTATCTTGGTATAAGGCATGCACTTATTACTGTTACTGTGAAGGAGGGCATAGCAGGAACTTCTAGCTAAATGTGACATCAGATCACCTTTGCCAAAAGAGTCTGACCTTTCTGTCTGAAGTTGTATGTGCGTTAAAAATGTATCGAATTAAACAGGAGAGCCTGACTAAGCAATACAGAGATCCAAGGCCAGCGAGGCCTTTGAGATTAAATTAAACATAAGGCAGGGAGAATCTGCACTTCTGCATAGCTCTCTACCAGCTGAGTATGGGGGTAGAGGTGGTTTGAAAAATAAAAAAATAAATCCAATTAAGTAATGGGTAGAGAACCTAGAGACATACAAATGGCCACTAGACACTTGTAAAAAAATGTTCAACATCACTAATCATTAGGGAAATGCAAGTCAGAATCAAAATGAGATATCACCCCCTACCAGTTAGAATAGCTAGATCAAGAAGACGGGAAATAACAAATGTTAGTGAGGATATGGAGAAAAGGGAACCCTTGTGCATTGTTAGTAGGAATGTGAATTTATGCAATCACTGTGGAAAACAATATACAAGTCTCTCAAAAAATTAAAAATCGAAATACCATCCAATACATTAATTCCACTACTCACTATTTACCCCAAGACAATGAAAACACTATTTCAAAAAGATATGTGTACCCAATGTTCATTTCAGCATTATTTACAATAGTCAGGATATGGAAACAACCTAGTGTCCCTCAACAGATGAATGAATAAAGAAGAAATGACATGTATAACAATGGAATATTACTCATCTCAAAAAAGGATAAGATCTTGCCATTTGTGACAACATGGATGGACATAGTATTATGCCAAGTGAAATAAATCCAAAGAAAAAAACAAATAACATATGATTTTTTTACATGTGGGATTTAAAAAAAAACAAATGAATAATAACAACAAAAACAAAAAAACAGAAACAGAACAAAAAATACAGAGAACAAACTGGTGGTAGCCAGGGAGGAAGGGAGGAGGAGGGATCGGTGAAATATCTGAAGAGGATTAAGAGGTACAAACTTCCAGTTTTAAATTAAGTAAGTCATAGGGATGAAAAATACAGCATAAGATATACAGTCAATAATATTGTAATAACTATGTGATGACAGATGGTAACAACACTTATTGTGGTGAGCACTACATAATGCAGAGAATTGTTGAATCACTATGTGGTAAACCTGAAATTAACTTAACATTTTATGTCAATTATATTTCAACAAAAAAAGAAAAAAGAAACTTTAATAGTTCATTAAAAATAAACTTCTATTAAATTTGCATCATTGCAATTTCTGGAGTCTAATTGTTATGACAGCTACCCCAGCATTCCTATATAGAGTGGCACTGAGTCAGCTCAATTTTTATTTATTTATTTTTTGAGTAATCTCAATTATAAGAAAACCTAGAGGTAAACATTTTATTCCTCCTCTTTTATCAATAAATGTCAGACCTAAACTTTTTTTTTAAAGATTTTATTTATTTATTCATGATAGACATAGAGAGAGAGAGAGAGAGAGAGGCAGAGACACAGGCAGAGGGAGAAGCAGGCTCCATGCTGGGAGCCCGATGCGGGACTCGATCCCGGGTCTCCAGGATCGCACCCTGGACCAAAGGCAGGGGCTAAACCACTGAGCCACCAGGGATCCCCCAGACCTAAACTTTTAAGTGATTATGCCATCACAGTTTCTTTTGGAAAAGGAGTTTCTAGACTTAAGTTTATTATATTGTAATAAGAACCATAGACATTTGTGAGTGTGTCTATTTTAACACTTACTATATTTCCTTAAACAATTTGAGAAAATAATCTTATAAAAACATCCTCTAGACTAGACTCAGGGTTAATTAAAACAGCATGTAACAAAAACTAATAGTTATTATTCTTGCTAGTGTATCAGTCATGAAGAATGTGAACCTTTAATAATTGTAATAGCTAACATTTGCAGAGCATTTATTGTATACTAGTTACTATTCAAAGAATTTTTACGTATACTGAACCATTAAATACTCATAAAACTATGAGACATTGCAGACTTTTGACATCGGCCACCTACAATTGTGAGGGACATCACAGATTAAGGGTACAGCCTCCACAACACTGCTTTCACTTCAGACACCAGATGCGAGTTCTGGGTTCCCTAGGCCACTCTTACTTCTGACCTACTACAAATTGAGAGATTCTTACTACCCCCTCAAGTTCAACAATTTTCTAGAATATGAGGAATACAATTGCAAAAGACAAAATCCTAAAGCATATCTGATTCCTAGTCAGTCAATTAGACATTTGTTTGGGATATAAAGTATAGCTATGCAAGTCAACAATAACAACATTAAGGATAATAATTAAGGTATAATGCTCTCTGTAGCCTTTTGAAGAACAAGAGCTACAAGCCATCACAAGCATGCTCATCTCATGTAAATTTTCAACTGTGTAATCTAACTATATAGTTACATAAAAATGTAGGAACTACAGCTAGAAGAATTTTTAAAAATATATGAAATTTTTTTAAAAATTTAAAAAATATGACATCCCCAAATATCAACATAAGTCCTTTCCTGACTTTGCTCCCCATCGGAAGAATTAATCATGGGTAACATACCACTGAGAATCCTAGAACACAGAGGTGAGGCTGAAGCAAGCCCCCTGAACCACCAAGACCAAGACAAACTGCATCAGGAGGGGAAGAGGAGGAGTTACATGCTGATTCAACTGCCTCTTCCCCAGAGAAGAAGAGGACCATGCAAGGGTCTCCCCTGAGCCTATGGTTCCTCCAGTGGAGAAAGAGAGCATAGGGTGGACATTCAGCTCCCCTCCTCTATGTTGTGGGTTGCTTGGGAACCAAATTCTGGTCTCAGTCCATGGGGATTGCAGGAAAATCAGTGGGACTTGACTATAGGGAATCTGGTTGGAAAGGAGAAGTAGGGGAGAGACTTGCAACAACCAGCACTCAGACTTTGGCAGACTGGTTCCTATCTGCAGTGCCCAAGTAGTATTCCCAACCAGCAGCTTCTCACCTGCAGAGCCAAGACAGTGGTGCAATCGGACAAGGAAACTTAGTTAGGAGCTGACTCTGCCAGCCCTGGAGTCTTGTCAGCTGTCCCCCTCCCCAGGCAAGGTTCACCCCCCGCTGAGTGTAGCTCTGGTCCCTTTTGACCAGAAAGCCTGATGGGGAACACCTGGAAGCTGTGTAGCCCAGCAGTGCTTGAGCAGAGGGTGTGGCAAGCAGAGCTGATCACCCACAGTGCAAATTCACTGGCATCATTTGGCCAGGGAACTTGGAGACTGGGTCATTTTGAGTTAAGATCACAATCAAAAAGCCTTGCTGGCCTTGTAAACTTTGTTGCCTCAACTTGTCTGGGGAGCTGAATGCTAGCCTGGCCTCTGACTGAGTAGCCCCCAGCCCCTCCTGACCAGAAAGCCTGGTGGGAAACACATGGGAGGCTGCTCCAGGCTGGCCTTCAAGTCCTGGCCCCATCAAAAACCTGTCAGATCTAATCAACAAATTCAGTCAAGTTGTAGGATACAAAATTAGCATACAAAAATCAGCTGTGTTTCTATCCACCAACAACAAATTATCTGAAAAGGAAATTAAGAAAATGATCCCATTTCTACTAGCATTATTAATAATAAAATACTTAGAATTTAATACTTAGAATAAAAAAATACTTGGAATAAATTTAAGCAAGGAGGTGAAGACCTACCTACTAAAAACCATAGACATTGATGAAATAAATTGAAGAAAAATAATGGAAAAGTATTCATGGATTGGAATAATTAATAATGTTAAAACATCCATACTACACAAGACTTCTATAGATTCAATTAAATTTTATTTTATTAAGATTTTAATGGTCTTTAATAACAGTAGAAAAAAATCCTACAATTTACATGAATCTACAAAAGCCCTTGAATAGGCAAAGCAAGCCTGAGAAAGAACAAAGTAGGAGGCATCACACTTACTGATTTCAAGCTATATTATATAGCTGTAGTAGTCAAAAGAGTATGGTAATGGCATAAAAACACACAAAGCCCAATGGCACAGAGTCAGAAGTTCAGAAATTAAATCATGCATGTATGGTCAGCTAATATCTGACAAGGGAGCCAAAAATACTCAATGGACAACAGATGTCTCTTCAATACATGGTACTGGGAATATTGGATATTCGTATGTAAAAAATGAAACTATTCCCCTATCTTAAGCCATTCACAAAAGTTGAACTCAAAAGGGATTGAAAACTTCAACGTAAGACTGGAAAACGATAAAAACTCTTAAAAGGAAACAGGAAAAAACTCCTTGACATGAATTTTGGCAAAGAATTTTGGATATGACTACTAAGCCACAAGGAAAAATTAAACAAACAAGTGGGACTAAGTGACACTAAAAAGCTTCCACACAGCATATGAAACTGTCAACAAAATAAAAAGAAAACCTATGGAATGGGGGAAAAATTTGGAAGCCATGTATCTCATAAGAGATTAATACTGAAAATATAAATAGAACTTATACAACTCAATAGTGAAAAACAAATTAATCCAATGAAAAATATGCAAAGGACCCCATTTGATGTTGTTCCACAGAACATAAACTGATGGCCAACAGGCACGTGAAAAGTTGTTCAACATCACTAGTCACCAAGGAAATGAAAATCAAAACCATGAGATACCAACTCATACCTGGTAGTATGGCCACCATCAAAAAGACAAGAGATATTGCTGGTATGCATGTGGAAAAAAGGAGACACATGCACTATTATTTAGATTGCAAATTGATACAGCCACTGTGGAAAACAGTAGGGAGGTTTCTCAAAAAGTTAAAAATAGAGCTGACATATGGTCTAGCAATTCCAATTTTGGAAATATATCCGAAGGAAATGAAAACACTATGTCAAAAAGCTTTCTTTTATTACCTGTTTACTAACATGTTTATTGCAGCATTATTTACAGAGTAGCCAAGACATGAAAATAACCTAAGTGCCATTGGTGGATGAATGAATGAAGAAAATGTGATATGTATATCACATTTATATACATATATATCATATATATAATATCAGAATATTCAATCATGAAAAACGGAAATCTTGCCATTTGTGACAACATGGATGGACTTTGAAGATATTATGCTAACTGTATTAATTTAGACAAAGAAAGACAAATACTGTATGATATTACTTATATGGGAAATCTAGAAAGAAGGAAAGAAAGAAAGAAGAAAGAAAGAAAGAAAGAAAGAAAGAAAGAAAGAAAGAAAGAAAGAAAGAGAAAAAGAGAAAAAGAAAAAGAAAGAAAAAGAAAAAGAAAAACCAAATTCATAAAAAAAAGAGATCAGACTTGTGGTTCCCAGATGTCAGGGGTGGGAGGAGGGGGAATTAGATGAATATGGACAAAAGGTACTGAATTTCAGTTACAAGATAAATAAATACTAAGGATATAAGGTATAGCAGGATGACTACCGTTACCCCTGTTATACGATTACATGGACGTTAAGAGAGTAAATCCTAAGAGTTCTCATCACAAGGAAAAAGACTTACTTTATTTTTTAAAATTATATCTACATGAGATAATGAACTTTGACTAAACTTACTGTGGTAATCATTTCATAAAAGATGTAAGTTAAATCATTATGCTTGCATAACTTAAACTTACATGCTACTGTAAGCAATTTATATCTCAATAAAACTGGAATAAACAAAAATAAAATAAAAATAAAAATTTATAAGGATAAACAACCCACCAACATCTTTTTCCCTTAAGTTTCCATATCATTATGGCATAATGATAGTATAGATGGAATAATAATAGTAGTAGTAATCATCATAATAATTGGCAGAAGAAGGAAGAGTTGAATAAATTATAGCATGTTACTGTCAAAATTTTAATGTATTTTAGATCTTGATAAAACTCACTGGGATGCAATTAGGTAGTGTACAAAAAAAAAACAGTAATATATATGTGCTTTAATCACCATTTCCAAGAACTGAACTTATATGGGTAATGATAAGAGAAATCCTACATTTGTGAAAATGTTCATTGAAGCATCATTTATATTAGCAAAAAGCTGGGGGAGAGTCTAAATAAACAGTGAAATGGGGCATGGTTGTGTAAGTTAAGGTATATTCACTCCATGCAATTTTCTGTGCAATTTAAAATGCTGATTAAGAAACAACGTAGCCAGGATCCCTGGGTGGCTCAGTGGTTTAGCGCCTGCCTTTGGCCCAGGGCATGTTCCTGGAGACCCAGGAATGAGTCCCACATCAGGCTCCCTGAATGGAGCCTGCTCCTCCCTCTGCCTGTGTCTTGCCTCTCTCTCTCTCATGAATAAATAAATAAAATCTTAAAAAAAAAAAAAAGAAACAACATAGCATGAAAGAATTCTAATACTAGGTAAAGGAAAGTAGTAAACAAAATCATAAATTACACCATTATTCTAGAGCTTGACAATCTTGGTGTAGCCAAGTAACATTTTAGTCATTCTGTGGGTCTCGATGTGACAAATAGATTGTGACTATTGTCTTTTAACCTGCTGGTCGGCTATGGTTGCTATGCTCTTTCCTGCAATCTATCTGGACGTCTTGATCAAGGAAACATGAGTAACACTGGCAACTTTTGGATTATCTAACTCTATGAAAATATTTAAATGTTCTTCTCTCTAAAATCTTGATTAATGACAAGTCCCTAAAATTGGTGCCTGAGCTCATTGCCTCTTAATGAAAACTGTCTCTCCCACAGGATCCCACATCAAGACCCAAGCGATAAAGTAATCACGTGGTTCCAAACTTTCAATCTTGGAGAATTTTTCTCCTTGTCACAGCAGGTTACTGAATTCTAATGCAAATACCACTCACACAACCTCAGCAGGCAGATTAAATCCCTGTTGGTCAGGGTTCAGGATGCATTTGCTTCTTTGAATTTGACACAACGATTGTGAAAACTCAACCCTGACAGCATTGGCATGTGAGGAAAATTGATGAGGGCAGAATATCTAAGAAACAGAAGGAGACAAGGCATGCCCCGGATGGGCAGTCTCATGCTTCAAGGACATGCCACACTCAGCCCAAGGTGCTGAAACATCTCTATCCGTGGTGATGGAGCCAACCCCACGCTGCCATCAACATGGGACAGCTTAATTTGAAACCAGGAAGCCAAGCATGGGGATCCCTGGGTGGCGCAGCGGTTTGGCACCTGCCTTTGGCCCAGGGCACGATCCTGGAGACCCGGGATCAAATCCCACATTGGGCTTCCGGTGCATGGAGCCTGCTTCTCCCTCTGCCTGTGTCTCTGCCTCTCTCTCTCTCTTTCTCTGTGTGTGTGTGACTATCATAAGTAAATAAATTAAAAAAAAAAAAAAAAAGAAGAAGAAGCCAAGCCTGGTGCTGCAATTCAAAGTACGACCTTCCAAGGAGAAATACCGGGTATGGACCCAAAAGACACGTTTGCCTGTGTAACAATGATGCCAAAAAGTCTCATTTATCAGCTAGACTTTATTGATAATAAATTCCTTGGGGCACCTGGGTAGGTCAGTAGGTTAAGTGTCTGACTCTTGATTTCAGCTCAGGTCATGATCTCAGGGCTGTGAGATTGAGCTCCGCATTGGGCTCCGTGCTGGACATAGAGCCTGCTTGAGATTCTCTTTCTCTTCCTCTCCCTCCAAGCCTCCCCTCCTACACTCTTTCTTTCTAAAAATAAATAAATAAATCTTTTTTTTTTTTATAGAAAGCTTAATAAAGGGTTGCTGGCTATCAGGTATGTAAGAGAAGGACTGCACATCAAAGACATGAAACAGTCATGCCTTAACAAATATAGCAACGAGTTAAACTGAATGGCAACAAAGCTGGAGCATTTATCCTCTTAATGAAATGAGATTTCTCTGGAGAGTTTGTCAAAAGCTAGAAGTTTGCCTCATACAAAACTGCTTTTCTAAAACAGACATCTCAAAAGACAACTTCATTTTTCTTTCTCTGGAATCAGATTTTTTCCCCTCCTTCTGGACATGTATTAATTGTTGACAACAGCAACAGGAATCTAACTATAACTATATAACTATATCAATACATCATCGGATGCTATTATTACATCTCCTATACACATCTATCACATTTTAAATTATTCAATAGCAACAAGTGTTACACACACTAAGTCACAAGCTCCAGTCTCCAAGTCAAGATACACTTAATATGAGTGACACTAGGTAAATTTTAAGATTCTCTGCAGCCCATTGAAATGGTTTTTTTTTTTTTCAACTCATCATCTTTCCTTGAAGGAACTAACCAAACAGACAATTATCTTTAATCAACCAAACAGAAATTTCTACCTTATACTGTTTCATGAAATAGACCAAATGTCGTTTTGGGAATAAAACAGAGATCTACATATAAATACAAGCTCTTCCATTACACACAGAGTGCCATTAACTTCTTTAGCACTGAATATTACTTATCCTAACACATAGTTTGCTTTTTGTTATTCTGTTTTCTTTCTCCTCCACTAAAGTGTAAGCTCCGGAAGAGCAGAGCTTTTTGACTGTGTATGTACTACTATAACTGTGTCTTGAAGTGAGTGGATACTTTATACATACTAGTTGAATGAGAAAACCAATCTCCAGAGAATTTCCAGCTTGTCCTACCTCTTGTAGAGAGCAGTAAGAACATTACATGTGGGGAAGTAGAAATATGCACCCAAATGATATTGGTAATACTGCTCCTGACAAGATCAAACATAATCCCTGAATTTATAGAGGTTATATGATAAGCACTTCTACAAATCAATGTAAAATCTGAAGAATGTTTTAACACTTTATGCATGTTTGCAAATTTTACATCTTTAAGGGAATACATCATGACTTATAGGTAATTTAAAAATTAAAAGAACAGCTAAACAATCTCTCAAGTTTGACAAATATTCTGTCAATCAGGGAGGTTTTTTTTTCACATTTACCCTTTAATTTAGTCTTTAATTTCCAAATTATGACCTATTTAATAAATTGCATCAAACTTTGCCGTGTTCAGTAAAATAACATTGATTCAGATCAACCAAAAAGCTGAGAATCTTCTTCAAGGTCTGCATTCATTATATTACTCAGCAATTATTCACTGAGTGCTAGTGTGTTCCCAGTATGAGTTTAAGAAATTTTAAAAATGTAAAAGTGCATAGTAGAATAGCAAGGTATTAATTGTAAGGAACAATTCAAAGTTAATCATATGAAAAGTAGACAGGTTTTTTTTGTTTGTTTTGTTTTGTTTTGAGAGACAGCACGCATGCACACATATGTGGTGGGAGGCAGAGGGAGAGAGAGAGAGAATCCCAAGAAGGCCCCATGCCCAGCAATGAGTCCAACATGGGGCTTGATCCCATGATCCTGAGATCATGACCCAAGCCAAAATCAAGAGTCAAAGCTTGACTGAGCCACCCATGTAACCTGTAGAGTAGATATTCTTTTTAGATTTTGTGGATAAGAAAGGCCTCTCTGAGGAGGAGTTATTTTTTAGAACACCTGACTGAAAAAAGGGAAGGAGGTGTAGAGTAGCTAAGGAACGAACATTCTTATTAGAGAAGACAGCAAATACAAAGAAAGGCTCTGCATGGGAAATGCTTGGTTTGTTTGAAAAATTGCAAGATCAGAGACAGAGGCAATGAGAGAAGATGAAGTTGTAGAGATTGTCAGAGGTCAGATGAAATTGTATCTTAAAGACTGTGGTCAGAACATTGAATTTTATTCTAAAAATAATGTGAAACTCTTTTAGAGATTTTTATCTTTGGGATAGCACTCTATCGCCCCTCTGAGGATTGAGCCCTAGGAACAGGATATCCAGGGAGACCAGGTAGCAGGCTGTTGCTATATTACAAGTGAGAGAAGATGGAGGGTACTGAGACTGTAGCAATGGACATAATGAGGTAAGTTTCGGGATATATTGTGTAGCTAAAACTGGCAGGATATGGTGATAGGGATGTGAGATGTGAGAGAGATCCAAGAGGATGCTGAAGAGTTTAACATGAGGTCTTGGGAGACTGATAAGAGCTCTATTCTGAGATGTGGGCATGGAAAGGAAAGGATTTGTGGAAGCAAACCAAGAGTTTCTTTTTGGACACTGAGTTCCTAATGACTAGTAAGCATTAGTGGAGGTTTTGAGTGACTCATCAAATAAATGCAAAAATTAAGGGAAGGTCATACCTGAAGATACAGAGTTGAGAATTATCAGTATATAAAAGATTCTTAGAGGCCTGGTACTAAATAAGATCACATAGTGCATGTAATAGAGACAAGACAATGTCGAAGAACTAAGCCCTTGGCTTACTCCAACATTTAGAGTTGGGACCCTAAGGAAGCTCAGGGGATACAAAGTTGCAAAGAAAAAAACAGACTAAGGAATATCAAAGTGGATAGTATCCTACAGTCAAATGAAATTATTTCAAATAGAAAAAGTAATAAATACTGTCGAGAATAGATTGGCTATTATGGTATTTGAAAGGGACCTTTCCCAGGAATGTCCTGGCTGGTTAGATTATGATATATGCCTTTGTCTCATGTCCTAAATACAGGAAATGCAATGTATTCGAGCTCGTTTCTTGAAATTCATTTATGGCAAACTTTCTCATATCTCCATACATCAGCTATACAGCACACAGAGACTTCAATTCTGTTAACATTATTGGCTTTGTATTGGAATAATGGAAGTCAGTAGGCTTAATGGAATTTTCACAATCCTAAAATTTATTTGTATACTTATATCAAGACTATGATTAGGTCAAGTTATTTTTTTAAAAGATTTTATTTATCCATTTGAGAGAATGACTATGAACAGAGAGGAAGGGCAGAGGAAGAGGGAGAAGCACTTTCTTTGCAGAGCATGGAGCCCAACAGTGTGCTTGATCCTAGGACCTCAGATCATGACCTGAGTTGAAGACAGATGCTAAACCAATTGAGCCACCCAAGCACCCAAATTAGGTTAAGTTAAAGGACTTTGAGCTTTGACTGGATGATATCAATTTATTGTCCTAAATTGGGAGTTGGTAGTCAATGCTAGTTGCATGAGAAAAGGATACAATAAGGATAAATGTCCAGGTGAAAAAATGATCCAAAATGATTAGCTTCATCACCTTCATCACCTTTTCCACTCATCATTTGGTTTTGCCTTTGTCTTGGTTAATGTTGAACAATCCCCCTAACTACTTATGGAATGAGTAATTTAAAGAGAGAAAAATCAGATCCCAGTTATTTTCTGATGAATTATTTCTACGATAAATTTTCTTTGCTCTCTTGAAGACTTAGAAATGTGGGATAAAACTATTTGCCTACAAACAATAAGGAACTAATGACAAAAGACAAGTGTTTATGAGAATGGCTTGATAGTGAATGAAACAATCCATGATATCCTACTAAGGTCCAGCAAATAAGGGCAAAGATTAAGAAAATAAAGTAAGAAGTAACAGTTAAGTCAAATTCTCACCCTATTGGTCATGCCTGATGAAAGAAATGTCCTAGTAAGTTGAATCCTTCTGGAACAAGAGCTTATTGAGGTTATTCATTACAGTAATTTCAGAGTGTACATTAAAATTATTATAAGTGTGAAAAATACCATCATGTCTATCTTATCAGTTAGAGAATACATTTCAGAAACTATGTTAGAGCATTACAAAGTATTGCTTCAGTTTTTGAAGGTACAAGAAACAGAAGGACTTGACATAGTATTTGTATAGTAGGTTTTGAAAAAGAATACATCTATAGAACTTTTAAAATCACATTTATTTTAAGTTTGAGGAAACAGCTTTAGTTTGTAACACTAAAATTTTAAGAAATAGTCTAAGAAATCCCAGCTTTTAAATATATAATATAAATATATACAATAATAAATAAAACGTTAAGTGCATTTTAAATTCAGTAGTGTAAAATACAGAATATTTCCATACCATTTTGCTTTTGCTTTTATATTTTGGTATGTTTTTGTTAGAAATGCATGACTAATACTCTTATACCATTAAGCATTTTATTGAAAAAAATATTATTGCATTGAACTACAGTCCAAGTAATTTATTGAATAACCTTAAAAAGCTGCTTTGCATGTACATTAGTGCAATTTACTTAACCACACCATGATAAAAAAAACATTTTGTACATAAAAAACAAAATAAGATCATTGGATTATGTTTCATATTGCCAGATTATCATCCAATTTAATTACAAAGTAAATACTTTAAATAGGCTCGAGTAAGGTAGGAATTTGTCTTAAACAGCTACATAACCAATTTACATTATCAACTATTTTATAATCTCCCACAAATAGAAAGAAGTGACAATTTTTAGCATGATGGAAAAGAAATCTTTCTTGAAGTTGATTATTTCAATAAGTGAATATGTTTTGAAAAACACTATTTTGAATATCTTTTGAACAAAGATAAAGGTCTACAACTGAAGACTAGAATATATTCATTAGGAACACACAGTGGCATACACACTCACATGTACACACACATATATTTTGTTATATTTCCAATTTGCCTGCTTTGCATTTCTGCCAAGATGATCTCGCAATTTAAGAAAGGTGATGAGGTGCAAAAGGAAGCAGTGGCTTTGGGAAGGGAATTAAGAAAGAGGATTGGGAGGTTGCCCTCCAACACAAAGCTGCATAAAATGAAAAAAAAAAAAAGACCCTTTGGCTTATCTTTCTCATATTGGTTTATTCTAAACCCTACCGATTCAGCCACTGCTTCCATTTTAATATAACTTAATCCAAAGCAATACAACAGTCACTTTCAAATGTCTACCTAATAGAAGCAGTGGATAATATTTTTGCTGCAATGAAATGATAACCTTTTAAAATCCTCTGGACCCAGGTTTATTGGCTGAGAAACTCATATTTTAGTAGGAAACTCCTATCTTACTGAAGTAGTTTCAGTCTGAGACACAAAGGAAGTAAACTTTTTTCTCGACTACTCTATGGAAGTGGTCACTCACTTGCTTTTTTAATATTTTTTCTATTTTCCAAGGAGAGTACATTTCTCTTTAGGAGTTCACTCACTTAAAAATTCAAAAGTAAATCTCTTCATGAGTCCTGCTAAGCCAGAGATAAGCACTCGGCCAATTTTGCCCGTAAGTACATTAGCTACATACACTGATGTGTGATTTGGGTGCTTTCTATTGTGCTTCTAGAAAATTGGATTTGACATTTACATATTTTTCTTTGGAATGTTTAGCCATCTTTCTGAACTCTTGTGGTGAAATTTTCAGGGAAGATTGAAAGATGTGCTACCAGTTTGAAATGACCAGCAATGTTATTTCACTAATGAGGAGGCAGTTAACTCCCCACACAGCCTGGGGAGGGCATCTGGATGTTTCAGTCATACATATCTAAAACACTAGGCTGGCTAACAAGCAGTCCCCTTGATAAAGACTAAAGCATCTTCATATCTCCCATTACTGTTCTGAATGCTTGAAAAGCATGAAGCTTTTGAATCGTTTCCAAGTATTATGGTAAGGTTTAGAAGCTGTGTTGCTGCCATCATTGGGAACTGTGGAAGTAAGCAACAAGTTCACACCCTAAGGGTACAGCCCAATCCGGGAATATGATCCTGAGTACTTCTACTGATTAAATATTCCATTCAATGGGAAAGCTTTATGGGCTTTATGAAAGTTTACATTTCTTTGTATATGTTTCTATTCAGAGATAACAAAGAGATTCTGTTGAATCCTGGCAGAAACTGAAGGGGGAAAAAAAAAACCACTGTCAAATCCATGTTCTGTAAATGAAATCAAAAGTATAGGGGATCTCTCTGTGAAACGTCTGCCTAAGAAAAAGAACCCCTAGGAACTGGGGCCTTTCCAAATTACATCCTATATTCTAACCATTTCTTATGTTTATATATATATATATATATATATATGTATATATATATAGAAGGTGAACTCACAGAGAATATTGAAATGCAGTTTTCAAATGCCACTGTATTTTTTCTTGCTGAATGTGTCAGGAAATTAAGAACATGAACTTTCCCAAATGTCCCATTATTTGTACAGAGAATTATTTTGTTAAAACATACCCTGAATTCAGGAAGGCTATCTATTGGTGGACTGGTTCTTTGTGTCGAAGAAAAATGTGCACGTGCATGTGCATATGTGTTTGTACATGTGTAGGTAAAGATCTTACAGACTTTCTGAAAATATTTTCAGTCTTTAATTAAGCATTTATAATTTAAGACAGATACAAAAAAGTATTTTTGATGTGCCAAATGTGAAAGAATAATACCATAAAGAGAACTGCTCCATAAATATCAGACAATGGCCATAATAGACACTGAATGCTGAAAATCAACTGTCAAATAATTGTGTAAATGAAAGGGAACAATCCTGAAAATATCATCCATCACAGTGACATTTTTTAAAAGAAGGATCCACTTTAGAATTTAATATGTATTTAGAATTCTATTTCATTTTCTTCCAGAGTTTGTTTCACTTAAGTACCAAATAAATTGTTCAGGCCCACACTCACTAACTGTGAGAAAGTAAGAGGATGGCTCAGAATAATCCTAGCAGAAAAGGCATTTTGGGTATTATCAGAAGAAAAACATTAGTCCCAGACTAAGCACTATAAATCAGCCATCTGAAATTTCAAAATTATCCTAGAGGATAACTGTAAAGGTCATTGGTCACAAGCAAAATTCTCATAAATCTTTTCTGAAAATCCTTAAGCATTTTACTCAACCAAATGTGCAAAAGTTCTTAAATATTTCGGTGATGGGGGTTTTACAACTTTATATAAATCACTCAATTTATCAAGGTTTTTCTTCATGTTAAGTCAAAACCTCCCTATTTGTAGTGTCTATCCTCTCGGCTCTAAAGAGAATAGAGATGATCTTCCACAAACACAGCTCCATGCTGCTGGTTGGAAATCTAAAGCTGGAAAGCTTAATTGTCTCATATTATTCTTTCCTCACCAAGCATTCTTTTGTTTGGAATATGCATATTAGTCTTTATTTTTCACATGCCATCTACCAGGCCCTTTTCTATAGAACATTAGTTCCATGAGATGGTCCACAGGAAAAAAACGAAATGTTTCTGACATTATTACTTTCAGAAATTCAGTATAGTCTATCCTCCCTCCTGGAAATGTCTGGTAAAAATATTTGCCTTTCAAATGGTCTGAGATATGTGGAAGTCTTGAAATGGGCCATGTGAGTCAACATTCCCCTGAAGTATGTGAAAATGGATTTTTGTCAGTTAATTTTTGTTAATTCAAAAAACTCATGTTATTAATGAGTGTAAAAACATAAGATTGATATGGTCTCTTAATTAGTCAAACCTGCCATTTATGGACATACTTCAGTTTGCTAAGAGCTCTTTTAAATCCTGTCCAAGGACAACATTTAATTTTCTACCAGTGGTGTATTTTTTCCAAGTTCTAAAAGAAATCCCCTTTCCCAATTCTGTATAATTCCTTTAGTACAACCTAATACTTCAAAACTTTATGGAGTTTATAATCCAGTAAGCCTTTCATTCTTTTGATGAATTATAATTAGGCTCTATGAAAATAAGATTTTTTAAATTAATGTAGGATCTGACATCTGTTCATGCTAAATTTAACCTTTCAAATTTTGCCCTATTGCATGTTTTCAAATTTTTTTCACATCGTATTTTGCCATTCACTACATTTGCTAGTCTTCTTGGGTTTGTGTGTTTCTCCTCTTTGGTACATATTGTTCCATGATTTTGTCCATGTTTTATGAAAGTTTACATGACAGAGTACAGTGCAAAGCCTCATAACCAATCACTACAACCCTCTTTCCAGTTTGGAATTAATCTAAGTTTTACCACTCTCCAGGTATAGTTGTTTAGCTATAAAAACACATTTATAACACAGTGCTATTATCCATACGGATATTTATAAGAATCATAAAATGTATCTGTGTAAAATTCCTCATGTATTTTACTATTTTCTTTGCCTCAACCACTCCGCCACAATGTCTCTAGTTAAGGCAACAGGTGAGCACTACATTACTGAAGAAACACTTAATTTTCTATCCTCTTCTTGACTCAGCAACATGTGACAAAATTGATCATCTCTGCCTCCCTGAATCACTTTCTCAATTTGCCTTATGCAGTCCTGGACTTTTCCTATGTAACTTGGAATTTCATCATGGTCTCATTGTCCTGATTTTCTCCTACTTGAAATTTCCTCATGGCCTCATTTCTTAATTCCTTCTGTTACATCCACTCTTAGAGAGACCTGGCACTGAGTCCCCAAAACTTTTATCTACCCTGCTTACCCCTGATGATAGTATCCAAGCTAATGGCATCTGTATACTTAGTATACACTGATGATTCCCGAAAGTGTATGTCCTTTTCACAAATTTATTCAAACTTCAGACCCATATTTCCAACTACCAACTCATTACCTCCATTTCTATAACTTTAGGCATCTCAAATAAGAGTGTTTAAACCGACCCTCTCCTATCCTGCTCTCCCACAGTGTTCCCCATTTCAGTGTTCCCCATTCACAGTAAATGCACAGTTTTTGTGCAAAAACTATTATGCCATTTCTAATTCCTGTCTTACACCTTACACTCAATGTGAAGTACATTTTCCGAGCCCTACTTTCAAAACAAATCTAGCATCTCAGCACTTCTCAACATTCCCACCAGACTATGGCTGAGGATGTCATTGCATTCTCTTGTCAGCTTCCAATCTACTAATGAGCCTTCTCACCACAACCTTTACTCCCCTGGAGGTTATTCACTATGCAATAGCTGAGTGATCCTGGTAAAATCTACAAGGAATTACATTTCTTCTCTGCCTAAATTATCCAACAGCTTCTCATCTCACAATAAAAGCCAAGCATTCCAATGGTGGACAAGATCCTATATGATTTCGCTCCACAATTATTTCTCTCACCTTTTCTCCTATAATACTCCCCCTGAAACCATTCCCAGCTAGTGTTTTCCTGCCATTTCTTGAGCAGAGTAAGTACATCCAACAGGTTGTTGAAATTTGATCTTGTTAGAGTCTGGAAAGCTTCCTCTCTCACTTTCTTCAGGTTTTTGCTGAAAAAACACTTTCACAGTGAAGCTTCCCCTGACTTTTTTTTTTTTTTTTAATACTGCTTTACCCTCACCACCTCATCTGAGTCCCTTTATCTGCCTTTTTAAACTTATTTTCCTCAATGGCATTTTTCATCATCAGGCATAGTACATATTTCACTTGTCTAGTCTGGTTTTTGTTTGCATGGCTCAACTTAAATTAAACTATGTGGCATTATTTTTGTTGGCCCAGCAGCTAGATTATTGCCTAGCATATGGCTCCAAATATATAATTGTTGAATGAGAATGAGAATAGAGTGGACAAATGAGAAATAAAATATTTTAATTTTGTGCAATTTGTTCTTAATAGTTACCAGTGATTGTCTTTCTTTTCATTAAATATTCTGCTTAACATTTCATTTAGAAATATGCTAGCTTTTAAATCAGTAATATCTGTATTCAACATTCCTCCCTTTATAAAAGTAAAGATATTTGATATTTGTTCCAGCTCCTCTTCAATTCTGCGTGTTTTCTCAAGGACAATTGATATCATGTTTCTCTCGTCAAGCAATTCTAATATACTACGGTAAAATTCTTTTAAATATAACGATTCAAAATCATCTGTAGCAGCTGGGAAATAATTTTTCCAAATTCTTTATCCATGTTCGTTCTACAATTTCCACTTTGAAAACCTTTTGCTTAATAGAGAAAGCATAATGAAATCAGATTTAGATAACACTACTGTTTTTGTTTGATTCATTAAATCACCTAGCCCAGCAGTAAGCCGAAGGAAAATATGAACTTATTTTGATATTTCCAATAATTGAGGTATTAAAAAGATATTAACTTAATCTCTGTTCATTTTGATACATGGATGTGTGACATTTTAAAAATTACTCTGGGGGATCCCTGGGTGGCGCAGCGGTTTGACGCCTGCCTTTGGCCCAGGGCGCGATCCTGGAGACCCGGGATCGAATCCCACGTCAGGCTCCCAGTGCATGGAGCCTGCTTCTCCCTCTGCCTGTATCTCTGCCTCTCTCTCTCTCTCTCTCTCTCTCTCTATCATAAATAAATAAAAAAAATTAAAAAAAAAATAAAAATAAAAATTACTCTGTTTTCTCCATTCAGTTTATATTGGATTGTTTAAAGGACTATTTTTCTCCTTATTGGAATATTCTATAATTGTAGCTTTCCTCACATGATGCTACAATTTATAATTTCTCACTCTGTGGTACAAGTTATCTTTTATTTAAATGGTGAAGTCTGCTTTCCCATAGTCAAAGACAGTATATCCAGTGAACATTTTCATCACTGATAATACAAGACAGTGATTTCTATGTCATCAACTCCTATCAATTTATCCTTGTTAGTCAAAATGAAGTGCCCAATAGAGGTTCTCTGGTCTAACCTTCAGAGATTAAATTATCACAAAGATGATTATAAAAATTACTCAGATACTGTCTTTTTCATAATAGGTCTTTTAGTGTGTTCCCTTAATTACTCTGTCTTGGCTCTATGTCAATTTTTAATCCGTTTTAGGAAACACTCATTCACATTATTTTTTTTAAATCTGCTGGGCCATTT
Organism: Nyctereutes procyonoides; assembly: GCF_905146905.1. Lineage (NCBI taxonomy): Eukaryota > Metazoa > Chordata > Mammalia > Carnivora > Canidae > Nyctereutes > Nyctereutes procyonoides. The sequence goes on along the minus strand of NW_026575141.1, from coordinate 12,877,662 downwards.
GTCATTTATTTTTTATAGTAAATATTCTATCATTTCACTTTTATTGGATTCACTCAATTTTTATTAATGTTCTTTTATAATGATTTTTATGAAGTTCTATGCAAGTATAGAGGTTTCTTTTTTCTTTTTTTCTATTTGATGCCTTTCCTCCAATTTCTATTCTTTCCAGATAAATTAGACATTTGCTGCCATATCTCAGTCAAAACCCCCATCCCGCAAGTTTCTGGTGATATTTAGGAAACTACATATTTTATTTATGTTACAATTTCAAAATCATATCATCCCCTTTCTCTGTCTCTCTCTCTCTCTCTCTCTCTCTCTCTCTCTCTCACCAGGATCAATGATATCCTTTCCTACTATTTAAGTACTAAGTATTTACCCTTTCAACCTCATTTTCCTCATCTGTACAGAGGAATGATAACATTGACCTCAAAATACATTTGTGAAAATTGAATGAAATAACAGAGCAAGTGCCTAGCCTGATTCTGTCTGATGCATGATAGGCCCTCAGTGAGCATAGCTCTCTTCCCTGTGAAGCTGAGGCTGAGTAAGACCCCATCTCATGTAACAGAAGCGGTAGCGTCATCATACATGCAGTAGAAGGCTGATCACTCCATTTCTGTTCAGTTGATTTTCTCTGAAATTCTTGTGTATAGGAAATGTGCAGTCATATGAATTTTTCTTTCATTTTCAGAATATAAAATAATAAGTCTAACTGGGGAGCCATCCAGAATACTGATGTAAGAAATGCAGATTCTGTGGGCCAGGAAACATTTTGAATAAATATTTAAGATTATTTGCAAAATTACACGAATGGTGATTTTATTCTCACCATTCACTGTGTCTTACTGAAATCTACTACATTTGAGTAAAATACACAAAATAATTTATATGATTTTTCTGAATAAATATCATGTAAAAATTCTGACATTTCCAAACCTTCACCCCTCAACATATACATAATATTGGCGGAACATGGTAAGATTTCTTGAGTAGAAGAATAAAGAAAACTTATTATTTCAGTCCCTGTAATATTTGAAAGATTAACCAATATATTCAAAATGTTGTTGAATATATTTTATTTTTTATTTTGCATTATCAAATACTAATGATAGCTTATATATGTTTTCTTATACAAAAATTAAACATTCTTAATTTTAGATGTTGGTTATTCTTACAGTTACAAAATTCCCTTAACATAGATGTGTGTGAAATGAAGATGACCCAATTTTTCACGGAAACTCAATACAATCTGTGTAAAGATTGGTTTTCACTGAAGAGTAGTTTTTAACTTGAATTAATCAGAAAATTGCTTGCCATCTTTTATTTCCTATGAAAATATAAATTATTTTGATTGAAACAGAGTATATTGAATGAAAGCTCAGTCAGTAGTTAACCATAGGAGTTAGTTTTCATAAGCAGTTTATTTCACTGGCCTTTCATTACTATCTGATAGGCAACAAACGAATGTGCAAGGGACGGTGGCAAGATGGCGGAAGAGCAGGGACACCAATCACCTGACCCCACCAAATACCCTAATGAAACTTCAAACAACCTTGAAAATATTACGAATACGGCCGGAGAAGAAAAATATACCGACTTGAATGCTCCAGTGAGAAGAGTTCACGCTTCTATCAAGGAAGGAAGACGGGGAAAAAGAAATAAAAACAAAAGGCCTCCCGAGGGGGAGGGGCCCCGCGAGGAGCCTGCTGAGGCCGTGGCGAGTGTCCCCAGGACAGAGACCCCGTCCCGAGGAGCAGAGCTGCACCAACCTACCCGGGCGTGCAGAAGGGGCTGCATGAGTTGGAGCCGGACCCAGGAGAGCGGGGATGCCCCTCATGCTCCCGGGACACTAACAGACACCTGCGAGCCGCAGAGATTTCTCCGAAGCTCGCCATAAGGGCAGCAGCGCTCACCGTCTGGTACCGACCGGACAGCACGTAAAGATGTGGCTCGGGAGCGGCTCCAGGAGGGGGCTGCAGGGCGAGCGCGAATCCACCAGCGCAGGCCCCGGGGCACAGTCTCCGGGACACAGCCCAGGATCTCGGCCTCCCCTGGAACAGGCAAGGCCGGGAGGGCCCGGAGACCAGCGAGGACGCACCTGCCCCAGCTAGCAGATCAGCTGCCCCGCCCCGGAGCCTCCAGTCCCTGCGTACTGAGATGCCGAGCCCCGAGCCCCGTATTTCCTGCGGAGGCTGAATTCCAGGCTTCCAGAGTTGCCATAGCAACTGCTAGCTGTTCCTCCTCTGGGGTAAACAACCCCCAGCTGACCCTGGGCAGCAGGCAGGGCAAGAGCAGCTCCCCAAGTTCTAACACCGAAAATCAGCACAGCAGGCCCCTCCCCCAGAAAGACCACTAGAGGGGCCAGTGAAACTCCCCCGTGTTCCAATACAACTGTTTCTGGCCACTCTGCACTGAGCAAAATGACGAGAAGAAAACCTCAACTTAAACAAAGAAAGAATCAAAACACCCTCTTTCCCTCAGAAGTTACAAAATCTGGGATACACGTCAATGTCAGAAAGCCAATTCAAATAACTTTCAACAGCTACTGGTGGCTCTAGAAAAAAGCATAAAGGCCTCACGAGACTTCATGACTGCAGAATATAGATCCAATCAGGCAGAAATTAAAAATCCATTGAATGAGGAATGCAATCAAACTAGAAGTACCTAACGACGAGGGTTAACAAGGTGAGAACGAGTGAGTACATAGAAGACAAGTTAATGGCAAAGAGGGAAACAGAGGAAAAAAGAGATAAACAATGAAGGACCATGAAGACAGATTAAGGCAAATAAACGACACCTGAGAGAAGAAAAACCTACGTTAACTTGGGTACCCGAGGCGCCGAAAGGGACAGAGACCAGAATATGGTATTGAACAAATCCCAACTGAAAGACTTTCCCAACTGGGAAGGGAAAGCAGCATTCAGATCCAGAAATAGAGAGATCCCCCCCTAAAATTCAATAAAAACCGTCAACACCTCGACATCTAATAGTGAAGCTTTGCAAATTCAAGATAACGAGCAGATCCTTAAAGCAGCAAGAGACAAGAAGTCCCTGAACATTCATGGGGATGAATATAGGGTAACAGCAGACCTCTCCACAGAGACGTGGCAGGCAGAAAGGGCTGGCAGGATATATTCAGGTCCAAATGCGAAGAGAACATGCAACCAAGAATACATTATCCATCAAGGCTCTCATATCAAAATGGAAGGAGAGATAAAGGAGCTTCCAAGACTGGCAGGAACGAAAGAATATGTGACCTCCAAACCACTCAGCCAAGAATTTTAAAGGGGGACTCTTAAAACTCCCTTTAAGGAAGAGAGTTTCAAGTAACTCTGAACGTGAATGGGCCTTAATACCCCAACAAAAGGCGCATAGTTTCAGACTGGATAAAAAAACAGGACCCATCTATTTGCTTGTCTAACAAGAGACCATTTAGACAGAAGACACCTACCACCTGAAAATAAAAGTTGGAGAACCATTTACCATTCAAATGGTTCTCAAAATATACCCTAAAAACTATAACAGAACACTACTGAAAGAAATTGAGTAAGACACCAAGAATGGAAAAAATATTCCATCTCATGGATTGCAGAATTAATATTGTGAAAATGTCAATGTTACCCAGGGCAATTTACACGTATAATGCAATCCCATCAAAATACCATGGACTTTCTTCAGAGACTAGAACAAATTATTTTAAGAAATGTGTGGAATCAGAAAAGACCCCAAACGGCCAGGGGAATTTTAAAAAAAGAAAACCATATCTGGGGCTTCGCAATGCCAGTATTACAGGTTGTACTACAAAGCTGTGTTCATCAAGCATGTGGTTACTGGCACAAAAACAGACATATAGATCAATGGAACAGAACAGAGAACCCGAGTGGACCCTGAACTTAATCTCACTAATATGCGATAAAGTAGAAATGACGATCCACTAGAAGAAAGACAGTCTCTTCAATAAATTGGTGCTGTGGAAAAATTTGGACATCCACATGAAGAAGAATGAAACGTGCCCACTCTCTTGCACCATACACAAAGATAAAACTCAAATAGATACAAGAATCTAAATGTAGACAAGAGTCCATCAAAATCCCAGAGAGAACTCAGCAACACCCTTTTTGAATTGCCACATAACCGGAGAAGGACAAACGGTGTATGTTTTCTCTATTCATTGGGGAAATATGAATAATAGCGAAAGGGAATATAAGGGAAGGGAAAGAAATTTGAGAAATATCCAGAAATGAGACAGAACATAAAGACTTCTAACACCTGGGAGAATTGAACTAGCGGGTGGGGGAGGGGGAGAGGGTGGGGTGGGGGTGAATGGGTGACGGGCACTGGGGTACACTTGACGGAGAAAGGATGAGTCACTGTGTTTTATTCCTGTATGTTGGTAAATTGAACACCAATAAAAATTAATTTATAAAAAAAAAAAGAAAAAAAAAAAAAAAAAAAAACCGAATGTGCATTCCTTACATTCACTCACTCAACAAACACCTACAACATACAATATTATGTTCCATTTGATTTTCTTTGTAATATCAATGATCTGCCTGAATTTTTTCTGTTATCAGTTTATAACATTATGTGAGAACTCATCCAAACAGATCTTTAACAGGTTCCCCCCTACCCTTCCACAAAATTATTTTCAATTTGTTCTGTTATTTTTGCGAGTTAAAAGAAATCCTTAAAATGCTCCTATTTTGATATTGGCAATTCAGTTTCTATTTATATACTGGTCACATTTTGAATTGGCACCAATATTTCAAATCTTAATAATAATCAGACCACTTTAAATAGATCATTTTGTAGGTAGTGACAATTTGTTTTATTTATCCACAAGAGGGGCTTTGACACCTATTAGTTCAAGTGTGCTGATATATTTAAGGCCTCTTTCACTCCATTTAACTGCTGCATCTGACTGGAGCAAGAATGATGGCAAAGATCTTGACCTTGAAACACTGGTTGGATTAAAGGATTCAAGTGGATGATAGAAGCCGTGGCTGGGTTTAAGTGAGGGCCAAACAATGCCGGGATCAATGCCGCCGAGGGCAGGGGCTGAAGTGTGATGTGAGGCGGGTGAAAGGGAGCAGCAGTGACCAGATGCAGGGGGTGGCCCGCTAAGAAAGTAGGGTGGGCCGGGATGATGGCTGGAGTCAGAGGTGAAAATGCAAATGGGGTAAAGTGTGGCTGGGAGAGGGGATGCAGATGAGCTATGGGGAGGGGACTGCCATGGGAATTTAAGGAAGCAGAAACAGCAAAATGCTGCAGGAACGTGTGGTGGATGGTGGTGATAGAAGTGTGCTGGTGCACTGGGACCGTCTGGATGGCCGAGGCCGGGGCGAAGGCAGTGGGCCCGGGAGCAGGCAACACTCGAAGATGCTTCGCTAGGAGCTGTTTCTGCACGTGCTGCTGGGCTTGCAGCTGTAGGAGCTTGTATTTATCTATTTCTTCAGGAGAAAAGGTGATTGGCTGTTGAATTAAAGGGGGCGAGCTAGATTTCTGGCACGCTTCTGATTCATCTTCTACTTTGTCCTGCTTCTGCATAGTTCTGTCAGAGAACGAGTTTACAGTCCCCTCTCCATGACTCATATGCACGCTTACATCCTGCAGGTCGAGGTTTATTTGGTCCTCTTTGGTCTCTGTTGAGTCGGTGACACCAGTGTATCTATTAGACGGAAAAGCACCAGGGAAATCATTCGGTACCGGGTCACGGCTTTGAATGATATGTTGGACTTCGCCAATTAAAGGTTTTCCTTGTTCTTTTGTCACTGGGTTCTTTTTCGTGTTTGGTGGCTGAGAATCTGCTACTACGTGAATCTTACCTTTAGAAAGGTGGTTACCACAATCAGGATCTACTAAGACGGCGAAATTATTTGTCTGTGAACTTTGGACTCTGTCATTCTCTGCAGTGCATTGAATCGCACCGCCTGCGTCCTTTCCTTTTTTGCTTGCGCTCTGTGCTTTGTCAGACAAAGGCAATGCTGGTCGGTTACGGCCCAGTGGTGTGAACTGAATTGTGCACTGAATTTGTGAATGAGCCTCTGATTCGTTTTTGTGATTCTTTGAAGAGACCTCAAAATTAGTCGATTGTTCCTGACACCTCTTGGCTTGGACTCTTTCTAAAAGGCTTTTGGCTGTCAGGGGGGCCCTCTCTCCTTCTGTCAACTGGGCGGCTTCTGCAGGGCTGCTGGAACAGTTCCTTAGGCGGCAGCTGATATTCCCCGAGTTATACTGCATGGATTTTACTTTTCCCCGGTCACAAATATGAGGGCTGCCCAAAGACTCCTGGCTTCTCTCACTTTTATTTAAGCAACACATACTCTCTCTGGGGCAAGAGCCCAATCTGTCGAGCTGAGGTCCCTGGCAATTTGGTGGCTCTTCACTGTTCCCAGAACAGGACATCTGTGAGCTGGAGTCACAATGGGTGAGTCTCCTGGATTTGGGCCCTGAAAACTGCTGCTGATTTTTGCCCAGTTTAGATCTTTCTCTGCAGCGACCATATCTGTGTTTTGAGTATTTTTCCTTCTTAAGGGATTCCCACAATCTGAAGTTCCTATCTCTCTGTATTTCAGATGGCAGGCAGGTGCTCTTTGCCATCTCCTCAGACAGGCAGAGGCAGCTGTGCTTTTGGTGTCTCCCATCGTGCCTTTCAACGGAGTTGCGTTCCCTTTTACAAAAGTAGAGCAAATTACCTCTGCCATTACCCCTGGACTTATGACCTGAACAAGGACTTCTCAAGCTGGATGTGCTGCCAGGGCATGTGTCTGAGGGGCTAGAAAGTCTATTCAGAGTCAATTTTGGAGAATTTCTCTTGTAAGTTTGGTTTCTACATCCAGAAGCCCTGCTGGTCATGCTGATGTGGTTACTGTTCAGAATTACTCTAAAGTCCTTCCCATGATCACTGTGACCCCTTACCGGGTAAGGACTAGAATTCCAAGTGAATTGATTTGCATCTTCAAAATCCGAATGAGGATCGCAAGGAATCAGTTTTGGTTTTTTAGTCCTAGAGATGTAGGGAGAAAAAGCAAGGCCCTCGCTTGCATCATTTAGAACCACCCTCTGGCAGCTTTGCCAATGGGTCCTTGAGGACGCCTTGAGTTCATTATCACTATTATTACTGTTTCCTACACAATTCCTTAGAGACATATCAAGGTAAGCAGGCACTTCAGGATTTTTCATTTCCAAATCGCTTGTCTTACAATTATGTTGACTCATGTTTGGCTCAGAATCATTGTAGTCCAAATTATATTTTCTCTCGAAATTTTCCCAATCTGGATTAGCTATCATCATCTTTGGTTTCAGAGATTGATCATTTTCTTGGATCAATTCTTGTTGGTCTTTGATTAAACCTGAGACTTGGCTGTCTATTGTTGTCTTTATTTCCGAGGGCTCCTTAATCAGTTCTTTTTTAAGGTCTTCTGAATCGTGGTCACTCTTTGTGTTCCGAGAAAGCTTAAAATCAAAATACAATGGGTTGCATCCATAAGAGATGCAGGGCTCTGTTTTTGTAAAGAGCAAAAGTTCCGTAGGCCACTGGAGAGTGGTGTGGCCATCCTTACTTTGTACATGGAGAAAAGGCAATGGTTTAGACTTCACTTCATGGGGACATGCTTCTCTTACAAGCCTCTGTACATTTTTCCTAACTCTTTCTGTTTCCTCTAAAGATTCTTCTCTCTTCTCCATTCTGGAGCTGGGATCCAGATGAACTGTACTGTTTTGCTCACTTGGCTCAAGTGATGGAAACTCATCCAGATATTCAAATACCCTGGCATTGCTGTGCTTGTAAATGTTTGGTGGGCTGGAGGAAGCATTTGCTTGGCACGAGTGATTTATGCAGTTTTCTGAAGTGTTCTTCAATGTACTTCTAGTTTCTTTTTCTCTGCTGCAAGGAGGAAAATCCACATCTGAAAGATGAATATCAGACTTAGAGAATGAAGCATGAATGCCAATCGAATCTTCTAGTGTTTCATCAATAGAGTCATTTTTGCCTTGCAAGATTTGAGAGCTTATGGAGAAGGTATTGTGTAAGACGCTTTCCAGATGGCTTGGTGTGATGTTTATATTTTTTTCCTTAGTGGGATATGTATCCTCGTTTGCAAACCTGCGGCACTTGCATTTCTCTGCAGTTTGTTTTGCTTTATAGATGGGTGACTTGTTACACTCATGGGTTTCTTCGGTGTTCTCACTGAAAACTGACGCTGATGATTCTAATTTTAGATGCACTTTTTTGGAAAAAGAAAATGATACTCCCATCCTGTGATTTGCATTGCTGAGATCCGAAGAGGTCTGTGGTACCCGATTTCTGAATAAATAATGTCGGTCCATTTGTAACTGGTGTCGATTTTGCATGGTGGACCGCTGTTTATCGGAAATGCTTCTGGGCAGATTCTTTCCTTTAAGGAGAAGAGCACTCTTCATGCACGATACCTTTCTGCCATTCTTAACTGGAAAGACTCCTTGCTGAAGTTGCTTTTCTATGGCTACCCTGGGAGCTTTGTATGCTGGTCCATTTCCAGAAACACTGTAAATACAACAAATATTTAAGTGATTAAGATGTTAGATTTGAAATCTTATCTAGATGTGAACATTTCTTAGTGTGTATGATGAGTTATGCTCTTTATGAACTAGGTCTATTGTAATATAACCATTTCGCTGTGTTTGTACAACTCAGTACATCTATGTTTCATAGTGGCTATTTCTAAAATGCATCACTTAAATATGTTCTTTTGAGATCAGCAAGAAGCAATAGCACGTGAGTATGTTATGCAAGTGCTGCAAAAGAAAACAAAGTGTTGCATTTATAGTCCAATATATGTCCTGCAGAACCTATCCGTAACATTCTTTAACAAAGAGTTTTTCAATCGGTGACTCCACGTTAAAGAAGAAATGAAATGAAATGAAAAGTCATTTCCAAAGTATAAAAATATATGCTTAATTTGCCTTTTTATATAAGCGCTACCCGTTTATAATTTTTGTTGCCTCAGTTTTAAAATTCCTTCAAGTTTCCTTCCCTTCCCAACAATGTGGCAAGTTCTCTCTTCATGACTTGTCACTATTTTGACCAATTATAACAAATGCATAATAAAATAACACACATCTGCAAGCCATCTCCATATCTTCAAGTATTTTGAAATTTTTCTTTTGCATCTTCCTCACAAAAATACTTTCTTTCTACCTTTTTTGCATATATATGTTTGATCTTTTAACAACTTTGTAAAGCTTATTCATTCTGCTGAGCTTAAATTAGTAATTCAATCATAAAATTGGAAACAGCAGTACACATAGGAGATGAAACTCTTTAGATTAAAATGGTCTCTTTAATGTTCTACCTTAAAACCTCTACTACAAAACAAGGTCTTCCGGGAGGGTGAGCAACACAAATCACATCCTTTATCTGATCTTTTGCTTTGATTTGGCTTTCTTTTCATTTTCCTTTTCTTTTCCCACATGGTTGGATATGTGTATTTGCTTTTTTCTAGTTTAGATTTTTATTTGATTTTGATTCAGCTATTTATTATCTGAGTATACAATACTGAAATAAATGATATCTTTTCCATATGTGGCTTCAATTCCAACGGAGATGTGTGTCTTCTGAGCATTTCTCTGAGACATTCTTTCTTGCTGCCTTCACTTATGACTATTTGGCCAATCAGCGTACAACTCTGGAATATATTCCGTTTGTCCACCAAATTGCATATACATTGCTTCATCCTGTTTATGTGTTTAATATTGTAGAAAGATACTTAATTCACATCCTTTTACTTATTTTTGAAATGAATTCACTGGTGCACTTGTATGATTTTGCAATTTTTCTTTTCACATATATATTTATTATATTTCTAACTATAATGTATTTATATTATATTTACTATCTAGGATATATTTTTGTTACATTTATATTTTATATAAAACGTGATATATATATATATATATATATATATATATATATATATATAAATGATATATAAGTATTTTCCCAAGACCATAGTTACAGATAGATTTATTTGGGTCAATTTTTGCTGGTACTCCTGGGCACTTTCAATTCAACTTCTTCAGTTCAGTTATATTTTCTTCTCTGATTTCTCTGATTATTTTTTTCCCTGTCTTGGCTTTTCATCCTGGAATTTATATGTTAAGTGTATTGGCTCTCCTGAATATAGTTTTTAGATCTTATTATTTATCTCAGCACTTCAAGTATCTTTAGTCTATTTCTCTCATTCAGAAAGAAGTCCTTGTTTTTAATTTCTGTTTTATTGATTTAACTTTTTTTTTTTACAATATCCAGTCTGTCATTTACTATGCCCAAATGGATTTTAATTTACAATAGCTTTAGCCACCATTCACTCTTTAATAATTTCAGATTGTTCCTTCTTCATAAACTAATAGCTGTAGCTTTAGAATTATAGCCTTCCTTTGAATTTCATGGATAATAAATTTTGAAAATTTCCAGTAACTGTTTCATAATGAAAATTTTCTTTTTCCTCATCACATTAATCTTCTTTTTTAAAAAATCATTTTAAAAATTCTCTTTATAGAAGGTGTTTAGGCATATTTAATATGAAGAATGGTAAGGAACACTCTAAGATAGGGCACTTGTTATGATGAGTACTGGGTTTACATGTAAGTGATGAATCACTAAATTCTTTTCCTGAAACCAATACTACACTATATAGAATACTATATATACTATATATAGAATACTACACTAACTAGAATTTATTTTTTTATTATTATTTTTTTAAGATTTATTTATTTATTCATGAGAGACATAGAGAGAAAGAGACACAGCGACACAGGCAGAGGGAGAAACAGGCTCCGTGCAGGGAGCCCGATGTGGGACTGGAGCCCAATGTGGGACTCGATCCCAGGTCTCCAGGATCATGCCCTGGGCTGAAGGTGGCGCTAAACCGCTGAGCCACCCGGGCTGCCCCAACTAACTAGAATTTAAATAAAAACTTTAAAAAAGAAAGAAAGGGAACAGCCTAAGATGGAGTATGGCTTATTGAATATTTCTTTCAAACATAAAGGAAAATAGAAAGCTCAGAGATTAACTATAGTTATTGGTCTTTTAGAGTGCCTACAGTCTGGGCATAGAAGGATGAAGACCAGAGACATCTGCAGCTCTGGATTTTGCCTCAGTGCCAGAGAGACACTTCAGATTAAATAGGAGCTATACTTCTGTTAAGTTACCTTTTCTAGGAACATCAATTAATCTGATATAATTTGCATTTAGTAGAAATTATTTCAAAAGCCTGGTATATGGATATTATCATTCTGCTTCTTATAATTCCATTATGACTCAGATATTTTACTATTTTATATTATTGCTCACTATTTTTCCCTTAATAACATTTTTGCTTATTATCCTGGTGCTGTTTTGCATGTTTTCTTGCTTTGATTTATGTTAGTCTAAACATTATTTTCTGTATTGCTGTTTTATTTTACCATTTATCTCTCTAATGTGTAAGGTTCTTTCTTTTATATTCTTTCAGATATTTGTAATCCTCTTTACTCTTATGGTTTCTGTATGTTTTGCTCTTCTTGTCCTCAATTCTTGTTCTCACTCTATAATCCAATCTACATTTATGATTATATTTTTCACAAGTTTTAGCATTTTACCCTCATTATTAATCTTTTCTACCTCTAATGTTTATGCTTCAGACTCTTTATCTCATTGCTTTCTAAACTTTAAATACCCTTATCTTAAATCTAGTTTATTTTTTCTCTTTGGAAAATCCTACTTTTCTATCTTTGTGGTTTTTCAATTCTATTATCTTAATACAAGTTTATGCCTTTTAGCATAATTAAAGGTTTAACTTTTATGGTTATATCCTTATTTATGATTTTACTCCTTTCTCTAGAACTTTCTGCAGTTTCTTTTTGTGTTTTTTACCTAAGTGTTTATTTATGATTTTTAAAAGTGATATACACGTACCCCTTCACTCTTATTAATAGATTGTCCATTCTAATAGCTCTCCCAAAATTCTAATTCTTGGTGACTAAACATATGCACAATTTAATTATCTTCTGGGCAAAATATACTTTCTAAACAGGAAACAAGACATTTAAAACAACATAATTTCTTTAAATGATGCAATATGCTAATGCCCCACATTATCCAGCTCATATATAAGGAATTCCATATTTTCGGAGTCAATGATCCTATGATTTTTGAAATTTGGAAAAATGTTCATATACTTTAATTTACACATAGTAAAGCTTACAAACAGAATGACTCTCCATCTCCAACCTGAGGAACCAGCCAGGGTTGAATTATCCAAGAGATGGCCAAAGTTGAGTGCCCTTTATAAGATTGATTACCAGTTTTCTACTATTATTTTTTTCAGCAGTTCAATTTGAATATTCGTACAACTAGGAAATTCTCTTCTCTTCTCCATAGGGTCATAGAAGAATTTTCTTGTTATCTTCATCATCCTATGTAGAAGCCTTTGTTGTGAGAATAATGGACGGAGAAAGGTGGTTCAGGAGAGGGGTAGTAATACAGATGATTTTTTTCTTTTTAATTTTATTCCTTACTTTCATTTTTCAATTCAGCTGCCAACATGAAAATATTAAATAATTCTATTAAGTGACTTCCCTAGGCCATGAGGCTGCTTAAGCAGAGAGAATAATTGGCTGGAGGGCGGATGGCAGGTAGGAGAAAAGAGTGCAGTAATTTTCCTAATTCCAACTATTGTGTGTGGAAAGCTAGACACCTATCGTTTCCCTAACAATACAAAAAATAAAAAATAAAAAAATGGAACCTAAAGAGCCTGCCTATTCTATAAAGGTATGTGCTTTAGTATGTGGGTTTTCTTTTCTTTTCTTTTCTTTTCTTTTTTTTTTTTTTTTTACTTAATATGATTTTCAGCTCAACCCCCATCTAATCAATTTTAATATGTTTTTAATTTGAAAGACACATCATGGGTAGCTTTGCAAACTCAGAACTTTTAAACAAAAGCATCATAACCATCACCACCATTATTTCTCCCAAAGGAAAATATGGAATGGGTAAGTAAAAATGCAGAAGTGTGACAACTTTCTACTAATAAAATAACCAAAGTTATGTTTATTAAGGCTACTCAGATTTTTTGTTGTTTGGCCTTAAAGGACCTACCTAAAGATTGTCTCTCTACAATAAGGTTTGCCCTTTTTTGCAATCTTACAATAATACCATAAGTCATCCAATAATTAACATATTCCTCAGATTTTTTTCCTTCATGCTACCATAATTTTCATTAGATTTTCCTTCTGAGTTCTGTTTTACAAGGACTGTCTGAGATCTTATTGACAGTGTGTTTGAATAACATAAGATCCTCATTGTGTTGGCAGGTAGAAAGTTCAGTACCAGTTTCATGTCCTGATTCTTTGATCGCAGAGGACCTCAGAGCATGCCTTTTTATGTTAACCTCACTTCTGGACAGATATTTTTTCAACTTTATTTTTCTTTTATATTAATTTCTCTCTTATTTTTAATATGATTATCTTTTATGTATTTTGATAAATTAATTAAATTGTTCTAAGAGAGTGGCACAAATACATGAATATAATTTAACTCATCAGTTGATCCTTAAAATAAATATTTTCTTAGAATCAAATCTGAGGTCTAATATTTTATGATGCTCAATAATTCAAGTCATTCATTCCCAAACTTATGCATATTGTTTTTCATTTCAACAACAGGGGTTTAAATTGTGGCACAGAACTATAAATTTCACAATTGGCCAGGTTCCTGTCAACTGCATTAATTAGCTACATTAGATGGTTCTACATTATGATTCATATGAACACAAATCACAACCTGAAAATTTAATTGAGTTCCAGGTAACAATCTCCTCACTTTGAAACATTCAGCAGTTCCAAGCTTACGTAAAACAGTTATTTTTCAGCTACAAGAATATATTAGTATAACATGTGTTTTAATTATCAATTTAAATGACATGCTGTGGTAAATTTAACTGCATTAATTACATCTTTTGTCATCCGGACAATGGTAGTGGTATTTATTTGAGATTCAGGTGTGTCCAGGGAAATGTAGATTTATTTCCTCCCCCAAAAGATGCACTCTTACATATGGTTTTTAAAATTATTATTATAAAACTTAAAATTATTACTGAGGAACTATATGGTACCATTTAAATCAACTGGATAGAATAAGTGCTAGCTTATTAGAATCTTTATTTAATTAAAGAGCACATAAAATTAACAATATTGGGAAACAAAAAATTTAGATGCCAAAGTAGCTAATTTATGAGCTTTTAACTACTAAAACATTTCCCCTTAAACATATCTTTTGATAAATCATAATTTGTTTACATTTTAACAGTGAATCAAGTAAATTCATCTTAGACATTTCCCCAATGATTGAAAACAGTTTTGAACGACCCAAGAAACCTCTAATTCTTACCATTCAGATTGTTGTCTTAATTCAGCTAGCTGGTGAAGCCGTTTAAGAGCTTTTTCTTGTTTCTTCTCATCTTTCCATGACTTTGAAGCTACGTTTCGAGCAAATTCTCGTTGCTTTAATTCCTTCAGTCTCTATGGACAGAGAAGAAAAACAGAAAGGGTATATAAATAAGCAATAATTTTTCCATCCATGAGGCTCTTTATTAAACTTTGTCCTGGGTACAGAGGTGATTTTCTGGATAGAGTAAAAAGTGCCTTTTCCATCAATGTTATTCTCCTCTTTAAGATACATTTAGTTGGCAAATGGCTTATTTATCAAAGCTTGTCACAATCACCATAGAAATGTGTGGCCAAGTTGGACCCCAGTTCTTGTTGGAACCATCCTAGCTACATATCTGCAATCATTTAGGTGCCTGTGAAATATAAGTGGAAAAATATGAAGGGGTATGAAGGGAGAGGAGGTTACAGGGTGAACTTTCCTCTCACCACTGCCCCTGGTCCTCTCATTTGTAAAATACACTTACTCTTATTCATGAAAATTGATGCTATTAAATACACTTGATGAAATGAGCTTGTTTCATTTAAGAGCATCTGTTAATGTGAAAGATTTAGTTCAAAGCTCTAAATGTGATCCTTAACTAATTTTTTCCTGATGGAGTTATTTATCCAATGCAGATTTCTATATCGTATCCAGAAGATAAAAATGGGTCAGGGACATAAGCTCAAGATAGATGCTTGGCCTTGCTTGATTTAAATTAACCTACCACTTCTTTTAATTAATTCTTTCTCTAAAACAATTGGCTTACATGGAAATTGGATGTTACTCATTAGCTGTTTGGATTTCCACCTCAGAACTGTCCACTAAACACACCTAATGACATTGAACAAATTGAGAAACAACTACAATCAAATGAACATCTTGAAGTTTGGTGCTTAATCCTGAATTGAGAAGATATTTGAACATTAGCCTCTCTTAACCAATACAAAATGATTTTAAACTGTCTGAAATCTATACTCATTTAATTTATTTTCATTTTCCAAATCAGGTATAGGCGATATTTCCCAGGAATGGCAAAGACCACATAGCTCTCAAGTGAGGTAATAATGCTGTACTGGACTGTGGCCCACCATAAAGCAAGAGCCCCAATTTTAATGATTGTTAGCTTTTTCCTGAAAGAGGACATGCTTATGGGAAATGGTGGCCAGATAACCACATCTTGGCTAAGTATCTAAAGAAGGAGGCAAGATGAACTTTTCAAAGAGAGAATATTCTAAGCACAAAGAACAAAGGGTGCCTGGGTGGCTTAGTCGGTTAAGTGTCCAACTCTTGGTTTCAGCTCAGGTCAGGAAATCAAGGTAATGAGATGGAGCCCTGCATTGCGCTCTGCTTGAGTCTGCTCTTTGTCCCTCTCCCTCTGCCCCTCCCTCCAGCTCTCAATAAATAAATTTTAAAAAGAGAGAGAGAGATTCATAGAACTATAAATAGCTACAGGGGGAATAGTGGAGTCAATCTGAATTCAATTTTTGACAAGTGCTTCAGAAGCTTTTAAATAACAGAAAATTTCAAGAAATAAAATGATGGCCCATGTGTAAAAAAAAAAAAAAAAAGATCAACAGTTCTCTAGAGCTGATAAATGCAGAATGTCTAAGTGTTAAGAGAGCCTTGGCCAGAAGGGAGAAAGGCTTTTTAAATCTCCATTCTTACTTATCCTCCTACTCACACTTCCTCAGACTCCATATAATAATAATCTAGTTTTTGAAGTGAAAGCTTGCCTTGTAAGCAAAGACCTTTTGGAAATTGTTCTACACAATTTAAGAGCCCACATAAATACTCTATATTTATTTAATGTTTGATATTACTTGTATGTAAAACCTAAATAGCCTAGAAGATGAAATTTATTCGTTTACTCATAACTGACACTTGACTGGAAACTTCTTTGAAACTTGCAGGTACACCTTTTATTTCTTCCATTAGTGTCCCAGATTCTAAGACTGTACTTCTATCTCTGAGTTATAGAAATGATTGAGAATTCTGTCTTATTCATCCAACAACAAATACTGTCAACTACTACCATATAATAGGGACATAAAATTGTCAAATCAATAATTTTCCCTTCAAGGGAGACAGATGGGTGAATAGATATTTTTATAAGCTAGTGTTTAGTTTCTTAATAGGGGTAGACACAAGATGCTTTCGAAGCATACAGGAAAAGTTAAGACAGACTGGGGAGGTTGAGATTTGTTGTGTTAAGGAAGTCAGTAAAGTTAAAATGCATTTAAGGAACACAGAAAACTGGAAGAGATTTTGTTTAAAGACATCTAGCCACAGATTTGGCTTAATAAATGCTTAATGCTGAAGGCTGCACAGCAACAAACTCCACAGATCTACAGAGGGATCCCCTCAAATTTTCAGTGTACTGAATTGCAGTGAGAAAATTACTCAAATCCAAGAAAAGGGCCACCTGAAAGAATTAATGGCAGCAATACCTAGCATTCATATAGGTTTAGGAATAGTGCCTGTTCTCACCAACAAAACTGGAAAAACTCATGCGACATTGAGTTTAGAATTCAAGGAAATCTTGGGGCATCTGAGTGACTCAGTCAAGTGTCCAACTCTTGTCTCAGATCAGGTCTTGATCTCAGGGTCATGAGCACAAGGCCTGCATTGCACTCCACACCAGTCATGAAGCCTACTTAAAAAAAAAAAAAATCAGGGAAATCTTGCTTCAGTAGAGAATAATTTTCTGTGGATTGAGCACTAATTTAGATTTGCCTAGCAAATTATAAAAGCAAGAAATACAAGTATGCACCTGACTGCAATAACTTAACTGCATTTCAGAATCAAATTTAAACAAACTTATAAGAATACAAAAATATTCATCAAAAACAAAGAAAATTAATAACATAAACATCCAATCAAAGATTACTAAGCATGCAATGATTATCAAGAAAGTACAGCCTAAAATGAAGAAGATAATAAAGACCAATACAGAACTGAACAGATGCTAGAATTGGCAGAAGAGTGCACTAGGACAGTTTTAACTGTATCCTATGTGTTCAAAAAGTAGATAAAAGATGGTGATCAACTGAACCATTGTGCAATTGGAGTCTCTGAAGAAGGGAGAGGGAATATTTGCAAATGTAATGGTGAAAATTTTCCAAATTTCCTGAAGACTAAAAACCCACAAATCTTCCTCAAATCTCAAGTGCAAGAAACTATACCAACACTTGTTGTTATCAAATTTTTTAAAACCAAATAAATAAAAAGGTGTAATTTTCGAAAACATCTAAAGAGAAGTGACATATTCCTATACAGAACAAAGAGGAGGATGGAAAAGAATTCTTACTGGAAACAATATAAATGAGAAACGATACAATGGAGCAACATATTTAAATTGCTTGAAGAAGAAAATTAAAAACTTCTCAAAATAAAATTTTATGTTTAGTGAAAATATCTCTTTAAAAAAATTTTCTAAAAAAAAAGTTTTCTTTATTTTCTTTTAGAGAGAGAGAAAGAGAGAACACATAAGCAGGGGGAGGAGCAGAGAGAGAGGGACAGAGCCTCAAGCAGACTCTGTGCTGAGCAGGGATCCCAACATGGGGCTCAGTCTCATGACCCTGAGATCATAACCTGAACTGAAACTAAGAGTCTGACACTTAACCAACTGAGTCATCCAGGTGCCCCACAAATATTTTTTTTTAAAGAAGATGAAATAAAGATATTTTAAGACAAGAAAAACTAGAAGAATTTAGGAGCACACAAAAAGAATATGTTAAAGAATATCAATGGGCAAAAGGAAAATAATACCACATAGAAATGCATGTCTACACAAAAGAATAAACACTAGAAATAGTGACTACAGGATAAATAAGACATATTTCTTAATATTTGAATGTATTTAGATAATTTAAGCAAAAATAATAACTATGTTTCCGAGAATTTCTAACAAATTTATAATTAAAATGTTTGACAACAACAGCATAAAACCTGAGAAGGCAGAAATAACAAATATGTTGAAAGGTCTTATTCAGTACATGAAATGGTAGAGTAACAAGTGAAGGCAGACCGTGATAAGTAAAGAAGTGCACAATATGTTCTATCGCAACCATTAGTATAATAAAACAAAGAGTTTTAGCCAATAGGATAACAAAGAAGATAAAAGTAAATCATTATGTTTACCTGATCCAAAAGAAGGCAGAAAAAAAGTATCAAGAAAGGCAAAATAGATGGGACAGTTACAAAACAAATAGCAAATATAATGGTTTAGCAAACAATTAAGATCTAAATATATCACTAATCAAATTAAATGTAAATGGTTAAACACTGAAATGAAAAGTTAGTATCAGTTTGGATTAAAAAGTAAGCCCCAACTATACGTTGACCACAAAAACAAATTTTAAAATACAGATACAACAGGTTAAAAGAATAGTAAAAGATACACTATGTCAACACTAGTGCAAAAAAAAGCTGAAGAGACTCAATCACTATCAAGCAGAGTATATTTTAGAGCAGATATATTACTAGGAATAAAAGGGTTATTTCATAATGATAAGGAGTAAATAAATCACAATGACAAAACAAACATAAATGTTTCTATGCCTAATAACAAAGCTTCAAAATACACAAAGCAAAAATGGATAAAACTGCAAGGAGAAAAAGTTAAATCCACCATTATATTAGGAGTTTTCAATGACCTTCTACAATACAACAGGATGCTAATCGCAAATACCATACATCTGGAATAGGTTACACTAAGGGGATCATGCCTATTATAAGAGACTCTTCCAACAGTTGATTTGTCTAATGAAAAGAGAACTGGACAGATAAGGAAAACTTCCAAGAATCTAGGGAATATATTTTGTCAAACTCCTATTTTAGCTTGAGTTTTCCCAAATTTCTACTTTTCTCCTCCTATTCTGATAAAAATACAATTATTTAAACAATGGCATGGATTATAATTGCCCGTAACCTACCTCTGTTTAAACAGAAAACAAACCAATTGGAAAAAAAAAAAAAGTTCTTTGAGGGTATAGAGTAGATCTGTTCTTATTGAGAACAGCACAAGACAAACACATTTCAGAAAAAAAAAATGCTACCTCACACATTTACAAAGAACTGTAGAAAGTCCAGTAATCATTGCTTATCAGCAGGGACTCGGTGAATAGGTTAGAGCAGGTGAAGTTGAGCCTCACTGGGATGGGGAGTAAGGAAGACAGAGAATAGCACCTAAAATCCCTATCATTAGGCAATAAGACAGTGTCTGTCTGATGTCTAGAGGTGTTGGATAGTAGACAACACAGTGTAGGAGTTAAGAGAAGGATTGTGAAATCAGTCAGACCTGAATTTGTATTTTGTCTCTGTCATTCACTAGCTTTGGGTATCTAAGGTTACTTATTCCCAAACTTCAGTTTACACATTTGTAACCTGGCAAACTATCACCATTTACCATGTAGAGTTCTTGGAATTATTATTTGAGTTGATAAAGGTAAAACACTGAGCACAGCACCTGATATATAGCAAATGCTCAATGAGTATGAACTATTATTACTTTTAGAGGTAAGCACTGGTCAGATTTTATGGATCTTGGGACACCTGGGTGTCTCAGCAGTTGAGTGTCTGCCTTTGGCTCAGGGTGTGGTCCTGGAGTCCCAGAGTCAAGTCCCACATCAGGCTCCCTGCATGGAGCCTTCTTCTCCCTCTGCCTATGTCTCTGCCTCTCTTTCTCTATGTCTCTCATGAATAAATAAATACAATGTTTTTTTAAAAAAAGATTTTATGGATTTTTGGGAAGCAGCAAAAATAGAAGTCCTTGATTTACCTGGCAATGGGGGAACCATTAAAAACACTTGGTTGATTTTCTTACTGAAAACAGAGTATTTGAGTTGTTTTCATTTGGATTTTACAAAACTGGTAGGTGTTACCTTTTCTAAAAGGGATCTTTGGGAAGCAGCATAAATGAAGAGCCCTTGACTTATTTGGCAATGGGGAGACATTACAAACACTCGATACTCTTACTGAAAGCAGAGTGTTTGAGTGGTTTGCATCGGGACTTCACAGAACTGGTAGGTGTAGTCTTTTCTAAAGGAGAAGATAGGAGAAGGAAGCATACTGGGTATGTTCCTCACCCTTGTCTTGACCAATTTGTAATATTTAATTGAAACATGTAATTTCTGTAATTCCATCATTTTCACTACTGAAGAAAATTATAAATTTTAGATTCAATTATGATTTTTTGGCAGACTCTTTTTTGATGAATCTTATTTGCTCTTGGGTATTACTACTATTTAAAATGGACCTCGATCAGGAAAGAGGGTAAAAGTGTTTCCTAGAAAGAAATGGAGACATCTAATTCACATCCTTGTATTTTGTAAAGGAATTTAAAAGAGAAATTGCAGAACAGATGGTCTTCCTGGTCCTGAAGAGAGGCTACCTGCCATCGTCCTTGCTCAGATCAAAAGCAATTTAATGAAGGGCAGATGCAGGGGTCAAGTAAAAGGAAGTAAAGCAGTCCTCGCATATCTTCTCTAGTTTCACAAGGCATTTCATTTGCTCTCAACAAAAAGTAACATAAGGCTTAGGGAGATTTATTTGCTAAAACACAATTATGAAATATTTGGAATTTAATTTTTTTCTCAGCTTAATTTTAAGAGCACAAACTAAGCAATCTTTATCTCCCTACCTGCCAACATGAATGCTTGGCACACGCATTGCAAGTGGAATTCAGCCATGAATAAATAAATGAATAGGCAAATTGATC
Organism: Nyctereutes procyonoides; assembly: GCF_905146905.1. Lineage (NCBI taxonomy): Eukaryota > Metazoa > Chordata > Mammalia > Carnivora > Canidae > Nyctereutes > Nyctereutes procyonoides. Next base: position 12,856,492 of record NW_026575141.1, on the reverse strand, counting down.
AGGTCAGTGAGTCTCTATGTGCTTTGAATGGTAATGTCCCCAATATTATTGTCTACCAGTCAGACCATGCATGTGAGCATCTGCCCACTCTGGAAACCACGCCCCATTCACCTTTGCTGGAGCAGAACAGCACGTGTGAAACAGATTTACTCAAGTGTATCCACTTTTTTCCTCCCTTAAACAGAATAATTCCTTCCATTCCTGCACTTTCATCCACAGATCCCAGAGTACTTTGCTGGCATTAATGTTTTTCTTCACAGAGGAGCAAAGCCCCAGTGCAAAAGGTCAAAATTATTAACCTCAGTTTAGAGACAAAGAAACAAACATAGAAGGTTAAATGGCATGATCCACACCAAAGCAGATACCAAGAAAAGAACTGTGACTGGAAAACAGGATGTCTGACCTTCATAAAAGCAAGGGGAAGTTAGAAGAGTTTATGTAAAATTTTAGACATTTATAATAGTTTCATTTTATGAAATGAAAAGTCTGGGATCCCTGGGTGGTGCAGCGGTTTGGCGCCTGCCTTTGGCCCAGGGCACGATCCTGGAGACCCGGGATGGAGTCCCACGTCGGGCTCCCGGTGCATGGAACCTGCTTCTCCCTCTGCCTGTGTCTCTGCCTCTCTCTCTCTCTCACTGTGTGCCTATCATAAATAAATAAATAAAAAATATTGAAAAGTCTATCCAGTTCTGAGATATTGTTCGTTGTTTGGAAATGTTTTTATCAAAATGATCTGGGAGACACTTATAGATAATTAACAATAATCTAGGAGAGGGCAAAAAAATTAAAACAAAATAGGAGAGGGCATAATTTGAACAAAAATATGATCAAGATGCAAGAATTAAATTATATAAAAAGTCCTTATTATTTCTCAGAAGACTTCTACATGTTGAAATGGAACTTTTTTGCATGTCATTTTTTATGTGATCTGGTAGCCATATAAACACAGTGAGATGAACTAAAATATCTTAAGGTCTCCCATCTTCTCAGAAGATACAGTTTGGGCTACTCACCAGGAAGAGTTCCCTGCTGTGTTCTGGAACGAATGCACCTGAGCATATTCCCTCTGGTACAATTTACTCCTCCAAGAACCACAAGTGAGCAAATAATAGGTGTGGAGAAATGAACTTGGGGCAGATACTCAGCCTCCATCCATTTCTTCATAAATGTTAAGTTAAATACTTTATAACTGCTTCTGGAGGATTCTTCATATTCTTGCTGTAATAGGAATTGCCAGACTCTAAACCTAATTGCTGATGGCCAGCCCACTGTGCTTTGACAATTAGGATCTAGAGACTCCTTGTTGGAGTCATTTCTGGACTCTGACACTGGATAAGTGTAATATTCGGGAGAGATATGGCCAGGTCTGAAGACATCATTTTCCAAGTGTAAGTTTGGGGATGTCTGTAGATACTAAAATAACCTGAAAATGTTGGTTCATATAAAAGACAATTTTTAATAATCCAAAATAACCTGAGATAACCTCCGTGGCTTAAGGAGAGAATATACTAAGATGTGCAAGGTGTATGCCCCTGACAAGTCACCATGCCATCCCCCTCCAATGCCCAGGATCCCCTGAGAAGTCTTCAAACAGAAAATAGATAGCTCTTGTGTTTCCATTCCTTCCGGGAAGTTCCTTCCATCCTCTAGCTATTATAGTCAAGATCCAAGTCAGCTGTGGTACAAGGCATGCACATTTATTGGATTTTTAATGGTAGGTTTATTTCTTTTCCGTACCATGGCATAAAGTTTTTAGTACTTTTGCGAGCCATGTTATATCAGGCAAGAATATAGCCAATAAGACAGCAACATCAATATCTGGTGATTGTTGTGAAATGATTAGCAGCATTATAAAGAAAGTACTTTGGTTATGAGTGAATGGAAATTGCTTTTAAAACTGGCTTAGTAGTAAAATTCAAAGAGCTTTTAATCCCACCCTTCACCATGTTAGAAAAGTAACCATGTTACTTCACCATGAATCCCACCCTTCACCGTGTTAGAAAAGTAGTAAAATTCAAAGAGCTTTTAATCCCACCCTTCAGCATGATAAGAAAACATCTACCATATTAGAATACTATTAACTCCCATTAAGGGTCTGCAGAACGTATGTCTAGGTTTTGAGAAATCCAGCATTTCTGAAATGAACAAATAGAAATTCATTAATTAGAGGTAATGACTTGTGTAAACATCTGATTAGATTCATATTTAGTTAATAAAACCTCAAAAAATAATTCTGCATTCTGTCACTGTCTAAACCATGGTGAATAAATACAAGAATGTAGATCAAGAAAATACACACTTTTCCTCATCTAACAGGATCTTAAAACTTCAACTAGCTCCTTAGAGAAAAAGTAGAGTGGGTCAGATGTTTCAAACATTTTTTATAGTTTAGTATGTAAATTATTTATAATTTATCTTTAAAATGTATTGTTCATGCTAAAAAAAATGTTCAAGTCAAGTTTACAAATCCTTGTCTTTTAGAAACACTTCCAAGGGTCAAAATGTAGAGTTAGAAAGGGTCTCAAAGGGTTAATGTGATAAGGTATCAAATGGGTTAAGAATGTTTTTGGTAGGTTCATTTCTATCTCTGGCATTCCTAGTCCCATATCAAGGCCTTAAGGGACTATTTTATCTGTTAAAGATCAAGAGAATTAATCACACCCTTTGTGGAAAAGTGTTAGGAAATAAATGATTTGCACTGAAGCCCTAAGAGTCTAAAAAGGAAATCTTACAAGAATCCCACGGCAAACCTCTGCCCTCCTGCAGATTGTGCAGTTGCTGTCGTGATATCATCTTTATTAGCAAGTTGTTATCTGCTCTGTAACATTATTTCCCGATTATACGCCTCCTTCATGGTCACCTGCTCCCTGTTCGGTTCCTAAAGAAAACGTGACCTGGTGCACTCTGATCCAGCTATCCCACTGCTTTCTCAAGGGCAACTCCTCATATTGTGGCATCTTGTACCACCTCACATTATATTGATTTTTAAGAGCTCTTTCAATTTCTACTTCATCCTCACTCTTTCATACCTGAGTTTAGGGTCAGTGACACCTGCTGAGAATATTGCAGGCAGAATTATTTAATCTGAACATACAGCAAATGGAGACTGTCTTAGTACAGGGAAAGTGTTTTTGAGGTTTCTTCAATTTCCTAACCAAATGCCATTTTGAAATTGAACTGTCTTTGAGAAGAAACTATTAAAATAGAGACAGAAAGAAATGAGACATTAATGAAATTAGAATCTGGTGTAAAATTGAATTTTGGATCGGGTTACTCTTACACAGTAAATAGAGATGATATTTTAAAGCTAAAGATATCAGTGTTCAGTTGGGCTGTGTGTATCAGACACTTAGCTGCAGTGGCCTAATGCAATGAGGTTAATTTTACTCTAATCCAAGAATTTATGCTTAAGCATATAGCACAGTCCTTACACCTTCTCTAGAAAGGCCCCAGTGCAATCCCCTTTCAGTTTTGAGTTTCTTCCAACTTAGACACGTGGCTTTATCATCCTGGTTGCCACACACCCGAGAAATATCAGACTTCAAAACTGTACTCCAGGTAGAAAGGAAGAAGAGTCAAGGGCAAAGGGTGACTCTGTGCTTTTTTAAGTCCCATAAACAACAGCTTTTTGGAAGCTGCACCAACTAGACTTCACTTGTATATCATTTTCTAGAAGGATATCACATGATATTAGCATTTAAGTAAGGAGTATGGTGAATGAATCCAGGTTTTTAGCTAGGCATATGGCCCCCTCTCCCTCGAATAAATCCAAGCTCTGTTAGTAAGGCGAGAGGGTGGAAGGGATGTTGACTAGGTAAACACAGTGTCCCTTTAACTAAATTTACTAAATGTTGACAAAAGGTATGGCTGTAGTTAGTGTTCAACCAGTGCACTGCTTCTTTCAGATATCAAATTCCTCTCTACAAGCTCTAAGCCACTGGGCTGCGAAACAGGATATGGAGAAGTTTCCAGATCTGCTACTTTACATCCTCATAATAGCCTAAATTTAAAGTTACTAATTCTCTTAAAAGATTTGAAATTGATTTATTACTTTAGTGTATTGCATTAGAAGCAGAGGTCAGTGAACTAAGGCCCCTGGGTCAATCATATATGGCTCTCTGCCTGTTTCTGCAAATAAAGTGATATTGAAACACAGCCATGCCCCTTTGTTTACATCTCATCACTGGCTAATTTTGAGCTAAAATGACAGACTTAAGTTTTTGCAACAGAGGCCATGTGACTTGCAAAGTCAAAAATATTTCTGACCCTTTCCAGAAAGTTTGCCATCCCCAGCAAGAGAAACAGCCCTGTTCCTGTCAGTTCCAGATAAGGGAAGTGGTTGGTTCCATATTTACACACCACATGGGATGTTCTAACAGAGAGAAAGTATGAAGATCCAGTGAAAACAGTGAAGCAGGTAGTAGTGAGAGAAAGACATAATAGTATTTGAAGAAAAAATACCAGTTATATTTAATGGATAATAATAAATTTGTAACTCTGAATGTGAAATTACCAGTGCTCCGGGGATAACTTTTAGTGTTCTTCTAAAGATGTTGACTTAGTTTTAACATTCCCAGTTTCCTATGGGAAGTCTCCCTGAATCAAGCCTTTGTTAACAAATCAAGCCTTGAATATTCTCACTGAATAGGATCCCACAGAACTATTAAATGCATAGCTAATTTCTGAACTCAACAGATTGAATCATTTTTTATTTCAAGTGTTTCACTGATAATGCTCACAGAAAACATTAGGCAGATAAGAGATTCATGGGCTTTTCTATACTATGCCTATCTTTGCATGGAGGTACTGCTGAGGAAAGAAATAAGGAAAATGTAGATAGTTCAGTCAAGAGTGTCTAGATGTTCCAAGAATAAAGAGCATCATATTTGAGTAATGCTAAAAAGACTACTGGTTCTGGGGCAGGGGAGTTTTCCAAGTGAAACTGATAAGTAGCCTTTAAAATACTTCTATTCTGTTCCTGTTTTTCAAAACTGTAACTCCATTTATTAAATGCATTGTGGGAAACTCATAATAAATGCCACATTAGAAATTGCAGAAAGCTTGGAAAACTAAGGTTTTAGCTGAGAAAAAAAGAGATTATTATAGGTAAGACCATGCAAGCAGCTTCTTTAATTTGACTCTTGATTTATCTCCTTAAATAAACTAAATTTTTATTTATTTTTGAAGCAAAACTTATTTACAAATTTTTCATTTCCTAGACTATGAAAACAAGTATTTCTATAAGTCTACTTTATTTTCTCAATAATTAGTGCCTCTCGCCTGCCTTCGGCTCAGGGCGTGATCCTGGAGTCCTGGGATTGAGTCCCACTTCGGGCTCCCTGCCTGGAGCCTGCTTCTCCCTCTGCCTATGTCTCTGCCTCTCTCTCTCTCTCTCTGTCTCTCTTTCTGTCTCTCTCATGAACAAATAAATAAAATCTTTAAAAAATAATAATTAGTGCCTCTTTGACAAGCAAATACTTTGATTAGACATGTATTATTTTTAATTATTTTTATTTATTTATTTGAGAGAAAAAGTGTATACAAGTGGGGAGGGAGGGGATGGGAGAAGCAGACCCCCTGCTGACTCAGGGCTGAATCCTCATGAGCCTAACTAAGGCAGACTCTTAACCAACTGAGCCACCTAGTCACCTCAGAAATATATTATTTTTAAAATCAAAATGATTTGAACAAAACTTTATCAACATCCATTGTTGCTACTACTGAAAAATAGCATTTCATATGTTCTTTCTATTAATGACTGCAAATGTTTCTTGGAAAAATACTCCAGATGGGTATATTACCACTAAGATCAAATTTATAATTTAATTTGAAGTGATAAGACATTTAATAAATTAAACTTCCAAAACACTGAAAGATTTGCATTGTTTCAAAATTGGCCAGTCTCAGATATTTTAGTAAAGTATGACATTTAAGCAGAACATAAGCATAGGTGTCCATTTATGAAAATTTATAATAGTTGTGTAAAATTTAGCCAGTGTTTAAATGACTTAAAATTTGATGAATGCTATTTATGATTTCAAAAATATTATTACAACAAAGGAAATTTTTAGTTGTGTTTATGCTTTTTCTAGCACTGTATGCATTATTCATTGTGTATTTTATATCTTCAAATATATATATCATATAAAACTTTGAGGTTGAATGCAGGAGCACTAAGAAAGGCTGCTTAGATTTACTTTGACTTTTAAAAAGAAAATAATCTCATTCATAAAGAAACATAATGTAACCATCAAAGAGACCACAGTTTTTCCATTATCAAACTAACGAAGTCATAATGTTTTATAACACCCAGTAGCATTGCATATACAAGAAAACAGCACATCCATTCTCTCTCTGTGTGAGCTACAGACTGACACAGTCCCTTTGGAGGGTAATTTGGCAATAGCAATTACATTTCTATATGGACCATCCCCCTGACTCAGCAATTCTACCTAGAAATGCATCCCTCAGATATAATTACACATCTGAACAAAGGCTGTTCCTTGTAATATTGATGGAAGTAAGTTTAGGGAAATAAAAAAAAAAAAAAAAGCTGTGTAATTCCTGAGTCCTTGTTCATAGCCACTGCTCAAATTGCCTGTGATAGCTTCTTCATGGGAATGATACACGGTTTTAACCATGTCTATATGCTAGATTACTTTCTATTCCTTTTTATGTAAGTTTCTTTCTTACACTTGGTCCTGAAATTAGTCAAAATTTTAAAAGAATTTTTGAAAAAAAGAGAAGTCTACCTTATTACTTTTTTGGTGTTGTTGTTGTTGCCTTAAGAAATATTTGAGTAAAAAAAAAAACGAATTCATCTGACTTGGGGCCTAAAGAATCAGGCCTTGAATTTTATTTTCTTAAGTCCAGAGTCACATAATCTTGTAGGCCAGGGCCAATTAATACCACAACCTTTCTTTTCTACAAGTTTTTGACTTTTCTAGAAAATAAAATAAAGCACATCAGTTGAGATGAGGATGTTTTAAGGAATTAAAAAATTAAAATTTACAACAGTGAGTTAAAGTGGAAATAAAAATTGCAGGAGTTAGGCAGAAGAAAAAGGTCAAGGCTAGGATTCTTGGCCTTGGTGAAAGTATCATGAGGTTCTATTTCCTTCCTTTGAAGTATCCAACTGGCTGTTACATTCAAACCTCCAAAAGATATCACAAAGATACAATTTTAATGGAATAAGATATTTGATGTGGTTATGCAATTAACTGAAACCTATAATTCAAGTAAAAACCATCCACTTTGACATTTGAATTAGTTGTTAATGGGGGACAAACTATGCCTAGAGATGAACTCTGGATAATTCAGCTACAAAGCTATTTAATGATGCTGTTTATTACTCCTTATTTCATTTAGCCTAGTTTTAATTGAATTCCCTAAATCTTATTAACCATGATAAGTCAAAATTTGGTCAAAAATATTAAATTTATGAAGAGTGGCAACCTCAGAGGCCATACACTTCAATTTTCCTAAATAAAGCCACCTAACCATTAGCTGTTTCACAAGTACTAAAATGAACATAGAGATCATAAACAAGCACACATTGTTATTCAGTAGAAATAAATAGGTATGAAGCCATGAATGAATAAGTTTCACATGAGTCTTCAAATAAATACAAGTGGGGTGAAAAATATCTCCTTTCAAAAATTAATACCAGAAATAAGAAAAAATATAAATATATAAAATACTCTGCTGAAAACTGAAGCCTTATCAGCAGTCTTTATTTCCTTTGAGTTTAGATAATAAACTCATACTTATTATCATGATGAAAAATTGAAAACAATCCAGATGCTCAATTATAGAAGATTGGTAAATAAGTTACGATATAAACATTTGATAAAACACATGCCACCAAAAAGAAATCTACACCTAGAAGAACACTTAATTACCCTGAAGATGTAGATTGTGACAGATATACCATTTACCCAAAAATTACACACTCCTTCCTTCCTTCCTTGCTAACATTTTTTTTTTTTTGAGATATCATGTGAGAATTCCTTGACCTCAGATGTACACGTGACTCTGGTATTTTCATGGTCATAAAACTCCTACAATTTGGCCATAAAAAAATCATAATGGGGGCGCCTGGGTGGCACTGCCTTCAACTCGGGTTATGATCCTCTGGTTCTAGGTTTAAGCCCCATGTCGGGCTCCTTGCTTGGTGTGGAGCCTGTTTCTCTCTCTCCCTCTGCTGCTCCCCCTGCTTGTGCTTTCTCTAATAAATAAATCAAATCTGAAAAAGAAAAAAGAAACTCTTAACAGACTCAATTCTCATGTTCAAGTCAAGTTGCTTGGTGGCCACTATGTTCTTCTTTGCAACGTCTTAATTTAAATACAATAATAAAGCAGGGCTGACATCAAAGTACTATGTACAAGGCTCAGTGAAAAGTACAAATGCTTTTAAAAAAAGTCCAAGTGCTTTATTTATATTAATTCCTTTTTATCTTCACAACAAATCTATGATACAAACGTTGTTATTATCATTCCCATTTTACAGATGAGGCAAAGACAGCTAGAGGCAGAACACTGGCAGCCAGAAAAGTTTAGAGTGTGGCTCTCACCAGCCAAAATATGGCCTGTAATGCAAATATATCTTGCAAACTAATGGAGGGAAATTCTTTCTAAGTGAAAATATGCTCTGCTTTTTTTGAATTCCTAATTCTACACTTCTTTTCAGAACATTTTTCCCTTTATCTTCAGATATAGGAAAATGATACCAAGGCTAGATGAAGACCATGTCTTTTGCTGAATGCCATTCTGTAAGTCAGTAGCCAATAGGGACTTGGACTTCGACTGGAGGGCTATGCTTTAGAAAGCTATCAGCTGCCAAGTGCTCTTCAGCTCACCCCTATAGCTGAGTTTTTGAAGTTGGCAGTTTTTGCTGAAATATAGTCATTATAATATACTAAGAAACAAGTTTGAGGGCAATGACTTTAAAAAGACTGAATTTCAGTTCCTCTTTAGAATTTTTAGCTAACAAACATTGTCAGCTAACATCATTCTTTCATGTACACACACACACACACACACACACACACACCTGCTCAAAAATATACCCTGTACTTTCATTTTTACCATGTTTGTAGTATAAAAGAAAAAAATTGTACTGCACAGGCTAAACAAAAAGGAAGAATTTATTCAAGACTTTTGCAATAGGGAAGAAAAATTGAACACAACTCCATTGAAATAAGAAGGAAGGAAGATTTATCAGTGGCTGGGGTGAGGTAATGGAGAAGTACTGGAGGATATTTCAGGGCATTCCCTCAATGTCATTAGACCATCTGTGTTTGCTCATTATCATTTCTTGAAGATAGGTTCCTACCATCCCACAGAAACAGGGTGATAGAAGGTCTGCATCTTTCAAAAAATACTTTCCAAAGGTATGCTCCCATGTCCTGAGAGAGATCTCTTGATTGTGAACAATTTACATCTCTAAGTGACAGAGAAAGAGTTTACAACTGCAAGTTTTCTAAAGTAAGTGTGGTAAGAGAAGGGCAGTCAGGGCCCTATAGTCAAGAAGAAATCAGTATAAATTTTATTCAAGCTGAGGGGAACATTAAAGCCATCTTGGTCAGGAGACAGTTTGGAAAACGCATATAAAAAGAATTAAGAATATGCATTATCCTTATTTAATAACAAAGATAATTAACATTTTGGTGTTTGTCCTTTCAAATGATTATGCATCACTTATTCATAAATATAAATTTTGTCATTCATGCAATCCCATAATCTTCCCTGCCCAGTTCTTACCAGAGCCACAGAACAAGTGAACTCAAGTGAAAAATCTGTCTATAATGATTACAACAAAATGACAATAAACTCACATGAATTATGAAAATTTTATAGGCCAGGCATTATGGTAAGCCCCGTACTTCCATAATCTGATTTACTTTTCCCTAAAAGCTTTCAAGTATTATTTGCACCCATATTCCACTTTTTTACATGAGGAGATTGAGCCTCAGAAATTCTGAGTAACTTACTTAGAATTATGTAACCAATGATCAGTTTTCTAGAATATATTTAGTTTTATAGAATTTATAGAATTTAGCTGCCTTGTTCCCGAGCCTTGCTGCTAACATCTATATTCTATTTTCTCTGATAGATTATGTACTTTGCAACTTTTCAATAACTCTCCTTTAGAATCATGACATTGCCATCTTCACAGGACCAAGACTTTTCAATTAAATCTCAAAAATTTTATTTTCTACTCCACATAAACTGTAGTTTATAAAACATACATCCATGAAAGCTTTGAAACATTCGTTTGGGATTTAGCATCTGAAATTTAGAATGTTTCTGTGCCAGCAACATAAAAACATCTGCTTTCTCCCTGGTTAACAAATGAGACCTCTGGAATGCAAATCAGCTTCAGAAAAAATTATTTTTTACCAGGGTAAGATTACAATCCAGGAAGTGTCCTTGTTTTTCTCCACATGTATGTGACATACTATAAAAACAGCCAATTGTGCTCTTTACTACTTTGGTCCAATTTAGTAATTCCCAATTCAGGCTCACCACAATCTAGGGGGTCTTAAGAGAAAACCTCAATGCTACCACATTCCTTGAAGGAAATTAGTTTGAATTCACTTTTAAATACATCTAATCCAGCACTGTGAGCAATATGGTGTTAAATTCACCCTATAAAGAAGTGGTAAAAACAACCGAGCACTATCCAGATTGTTACTGCTATTCTGTGTAAGGCAATGAGCTAGGTGTTGTGGATGAGAAAAGATGAAAATATGGCACACGGCAAAGAATATGTAGAGGGAAAGGAGATCTGCACATAGTCTCCAACAGGAATAGTTTACTTATTAGCAACAGAAACTACTAAAATATGGATGATTTCTTGGAAGGGCACAGGGTATCATACTCAGAGATCTGGCAAGTGTAGAAAGGCTGAATTACAGAATGACATCAGCAACAAGAAAGCTATGCATCAGGATGATTTTATATGTCAATTGAGGGTTGCATCCTTCTGTGGGCACACAAATGACATTTTTCTGTCACTGTCCAGCATGCCTTTCTCTATTTCAGAATGTATTAGGCCTGAGTATGGCCAGTCTAAACTGGCTCGACTACACCAATTTAGCCTGATACTCTGTACTTGGCCTCTGATTTGGAAGAAAGAATGTATCTAAAAGAACTAGGGCCAAGGGTTCATCCAAATCCAATTACCTGTGACAAAGTGAGTGAGAGCTGTGGCTTAACTCTCATTTAACAGGCGTTGTAGGTACAAACAATGTTAAAAAAAAAAAAAGAAGACATGAGCAAGTTCTGTAAGAATTGCATGTAAGGCAGATTAGAAAATGTTCAGCACAGGAAATTACTGTATGCTTTGGTATATAACACAATCTTAATGCACAATGGGATGTGCTAAGAAGTATGCAAGATATGTAGTCATGTTATTATACCAGCAAAACTATAAGATTATTTTTGAACATTCTATATGTATGTATGCATATATACAGACATATATGTACAATAGTAACACATGACATCATATTCAAGTTGAAAGTACAATCTGATGTCATGAGCTTTTCTCATATAGTTCTAGCATTTGAAGTGAGCATTAATAAGGATACTGATACCTGTCATTGATTTAACACCTAATTTACGTAAAACGTGTTATGAAATGCATTTGTGCATTACATCATATCATTTTTAGAGCCACACTTTAAGTAGAAACTACTATTTTCCTCATCCTAGAGAAAGAGTAACTGGCTCTTAAAGAAGGTAGGAACTTGCTGGAACCCACATGTCTATTAAGTAACAGAGGCAAGATTATAATATATGCTTCTTTTTTTTAAACATATATGCTTCTTAAACTAATTACCCTAATCATTATGCATTATTGTCACTCCAAGCCCTGATGCTGATAGAAAGTTTTAAGAGAGAAGGTATTCTAATATATCATTTGGAAAACTATAGGAGTACAGGCCAGAGGATGATACAATTCTACAGTCCTCAAGGAACAAAGAAGACCTCTAATTTTAGTTGAAACACAAGATGTATAAGGAGAAGAGAAAAACCAAGCCTGAAAGACAAATCTGGTCCTGACCACAGCGGGTCATGAAAACCACATTGAGCAGGAGAAAAAGTTAATTGAAATAATCCCCCTAAAGTGTGAGTTGGGTGGATCAGGATGAGAAAATAACAGGTCATAAGAATCTGATAGAACTATTGCACTTTCCTGTCAAGATCATCTACTGCAGTCCACTTTATTTAGTTGATGTAAATAATAAGCATCTTGCAACCATTAATGAATGAATGAACCGTGTAGCCAACAGATCAGCTAAACTAATAAGGCGAAACACTGTCAAAGTAAGTGAGTGGAATGCTTAGGGTGTCTATTACTGTTTCTTTTCTATCAGTTATTTCAGAAAAAAGGAAAAAAATATTGAAAAACACCATTCTCTGAAATTCTCTGCCTAAATGCAAGGCAGTTTTTCCAACTCCCTATCCATCACCAAGTCCTATTTGACTCTACTTCTAAATTATAGCCTGTATTGATAGTTTTGTTTTTTTTTTTTTTTTTTTTTTTTGGTCTCCAGGGCTTCCACCTTAACCTAGCTATCATCATATCCTTCCTGGACACCATAATAACTTTGCGGCCCATCTCAAAACTTCCAATTTCACCCTCCTTTACATCAATCCTGGTTCACAGAGAAAACAGAGCAATCAGTTCAAAAAAATCTTTCAGATTAAACCTCTTACTTGATTAAAATATATCAGTGGTTTAAAAGTGATCTGAGACTAAAATCCAAAATCAATGGAAAGATTTGTGATACTGTGATACTGTGACTTATAAGAAATATACATTTGGTGTTCATTCATAGTTTCTCACTCACAGCTCTCAAAAAACCTTTGAAGTTTTCTCAGTGCTGAGAATGATAAAAACTATCTTTTGTTATGTAAATGAAGTTACTTTTGGGCTTCATCTAAGGATGGGGGCTGGTTGCCAGGAGAACTAACCACATGATTGGAAGGTTGGAACTTTCAATACCATCACTCTGAACTCTGGAGAGGGAAGAGGGATTGGAGACAGATTCAGCTGTCAATGGTCAATTATTAAATCAATCATGCCTAAGCAATGAAGTCTCCATAAAAGCCTAAGAGAACAGGGTTCTGAGAGGTTCTGGGTTGGTGAACATAGGGGATTTAGGGAAAATGATGCAGGAGAGGGCATGGAAGCTCTGCACCCTTTCCCCAAATATTGCTGTATGTGTTGCCTCCATCTAGCTGCTACTGAGGTATATATATATATATATATATATATATATATATATATATATATTTTATATATATATATATTTTTTAGATTTATTTATTTATTTATTTGAGACACAGTGAGAGTGAGAGCAAGAGAGAGAGACCACGAGCAGGAGGGACAGAGGGAGAGGGAAAAAAATCCCAAGCAGACTTCCACTGAGCACAGAGCTTGACATGGGGCTTGATTCCACGACCCCAAGATCATTACCTGAGCCAAAATCAGATGCCCAACCAACTGAGCCAGTTTCTGAGTTCTGTGAGCTACTCTAGTAAAGAGGTTATGGAAACCTTTGATTTGTAGCCAGTTGGTCAAAAGAATAGGTAACAACGTAGAGTTGCGATTAGTGTCTAAAGTCCAAGGAAGGGGTCGTGGGAACCTCCAGTCTGTAACCAGTCAGTCGGAAGCACAGGTAACAACCTACTCTTGCAATTGGTGCCTGAAGTATGTGGGAACAGTCTTGTAGAACTGTAAACTCTTAACCTGGGAAATATGATGCCACCGCTTAATAGACAGTGTTAGAATTGAATTGTTGGTGTACAGAGCACTGCTTGTTAAAATGTTGGAAGTTGGGGAACTTCCCTACCCCACACTGAAATCGGGTTTAAGAACACTAACAAATACTATACATGATTCAAATACTTTATATTTTTCTAGCTTCTTCTTTAATCATTCTGCCGTGATTCCCCCCCCCCATTCTATTATTCTTCAGCTATACTGACTTCTTTCTATTATTTAAATACTCCATAATCTTTCCCAGTTATGCCCTTGCTGGACTCTTCTAATTTCTTCTTAGATGGCCAATGTCTTCTCATCTTTAGAGTCTAAGACCATCCTGTCAGTTCAGAGAGGCTTAACCTAACCAATAATTTAAAACAACTTCCAAACTTCCACCTCCTTTCCCTAATTATTAACACACCACAGAGGAAGAGTATTCATTAACCCAAAAAGAGTAAAATCTGCTCTACAGTGTTCAGGAACAAGGGAAAGACATACACAAAGATCCACAGGTAAGAGAAGAACACCTATAGAACTAGAATATAGAGTAGATAAAATAGAGTAGGGATAAAAAGGCAGGGGTGGGGGGAAGAGATGAGATAGGAGTTGTAATTGGGATATGCAGGGCTTTCTAAGTCAACATATGGAGGTTTGGCTTTATTTTGAACATACAGCAGTTTATGAGAAGAAAGACAATGAAATGTTTCAAGCAGAGGAATGTGGCCATAATTGTATTTTAGAAAGATGATGGTACTAGTGTAGATAAGGGGGAAAGGAGAGGGGTAGACTGGAGGCAAGGAAGCTAACCAAGCAAGAGATGATGGTGTCCTACCATAAAATAAGAGGCAGTGTTGGGAGGGACTAAGGAAGGGGAATACTTTAACTGCAGAATGAATTCCTGGGAGATTACTCACCAATCAAAAAAATCTATTTGCACTCTCAACATGACACTATTACCAGAACAAATCATTTATTTCAATGAGATGTTTTGTTTTCGTTTTTTGGTTAAGGTCATTAATGGTTTAATTAAATGAGTAGCTCTACTCTTATAATGAGAAGGAGATATTGTAAACAGATTGATATATTTATTTTTAAGAGCTAAAAGGGAGGAAGCAGTTAACTCTCAACACTTAGGGAAAAGAAAACATTATTTCAGGTTTGGGGGACTTAAAAGCAGTGAGTTGGGCTAGAGGTGTTTAGTCCAAAATGATAACTAGGTATTTCCAAAATGAGCAAATTGTTGAAAGGTATTCTAATTATGTAGCTGAGCTTTCTTGTGACTGTGGTTATGTTGCAATTTTTTTCACATGTGATTTTGAAGTTTTAAAAACATATCTCACTTCTTCTGAAAATGCTTTCAGTTGTCATACATGAATAAAACTTAAAGCAGAATCAGAAATTAGAATACTAGAAAGGAAGAAGAAGCAAGTAATTCCACTGTAAAGATCAATATGGATTTCAAGAGTGACATCACCCAGATGATGACAGGGAGACCTCAGCCTCTACCCCTCCTACAAAGATCAACAATTGGATAGCTATACAAGAACAAAAATAGCTCTGGGAGAGTTCCAGAGTCCACTTAAGGAAATTCAGCAACATGGTAGAACAAAATACTTGAGATTAACTGTGTGAGAGGGAAAGCAGCTTCATTTTACTAGCATCATCCAATCTCTAAGCAGGCATTGCTCAGTGACAAGAAGGAACCCCCCAGCTAGGAAAAGTCCCCCTTCATTGGGAAAGGGAGAGCGTGGTAAGTGAGCAGCTTTCCCAAGAAAGCTGAGAGGTACAGAACTAGCTAGGAATAAGGGAAAAAAACAGAGGTTACCAAAAATAACCATGAAATGAAAGATTTATAAGCTAAAAATTATAAGATAGTGAGGAAAGAAGTGAAGAAGACTCAAATAAATAGAAAGCTACTTTATGTTCATAGATAAGAAGACTTTAATATCATTAAAATGTCCATATTACCCAAAGCCATCTATAGAGTTAATGCAATCCTGTACAAAGTTCAATGGCATTTTTCACAGAAATAGAAAAAAATAGACTTAAAGTTCATATGGAACCACAAAAAAATCCACATAGCCAAAGCATTCTTGAAAATGAACAAAGCTGGAGATATCATACTCCCTGACTTCAAACTATATTATGAAACTACATTCATCAAAAAATTATGGCACTGGCATAAAAACAGACATGTAGATGAATGGAAAAGAATCAAGAACTTAGAAAAACACATGCATGCATGGTCTACTAGTATTTGACAAAGTAGCCAAAAATACTCAATAGGGAAAGAATACTGTTGGGAAAACCATGTATTTACATGCCAAGTAATAAAACTGAATTCCTATCTTATGTCACTCACAAAAATTAACTTGGAATTGATTGAGGACTTAAACTAAGACCTAATATGACAACTCCTAGAAGAAAACACAGGAAGAAGCTCCTTAACCTTGGTCTTGACAATGCTTTTTTGGATCTGACACCAAAAGCACAACTAACACAAGCAAAAATCAAGTGGGACCACTTCAAACTGAAATGCTTCTGGGTAGCAAAAGAATCAATAAAATGAAAAGACAATCTATGAAACGGCAGAAAATATTTGTAAACCATATATCTGATAAACATTTAATATCCAAAATATATAAAGAACATATAAAATTCAATAGATGCTTATCACTAATTATTAAGGAGATGCAAATCAAAACTGCAATATCACCTCATACCTGTTCAAATGGCTATTATCAAAAAGATAAGAGATAACAAGTATTCTTGAGGATGTGGAGAAAAGGGAACTCTTGTGTATTGTTGGTGGGAAGGTAAATTAGTGCAGCTGCTATGAAAAAGAGTATGGAGGTTCCTCAAAAAATTAAAAATAGAAATGCCATATAATCCAGGAGTATCACTTCTTGGTATATATCTGAAGGACATTAAATCATTATCTTGAAGAGATAGCTGTACTCACATGTGCATTGCAGCATTGCATTATTCATCATAGTCAAGACATGGAATTGACCTAAGTGTCTGTTGATGGATGAGTGAATAAAGCAAATATGGTGTATATCTACAATGGAATATTTTTTGGCCATAAGAAAGAAGGAAATCCTGCCATTTGTGAAAACATGGATATACCTTGAAGGCATTATGCTAAGTGGAATACATCAGAGAAAGACAAATAGTGTATATCCTACATATATATAAAATCTAAAAATGTTAAACTCATAAAAACAATAAAGTGGTCATTACTAGGGGCTGAGGGATGGAGCAACTAGGAAGTCATTGATCAAATTGTACAAACTTTCAATTGTAAGATGTTCCAGGAGAGCTAATGTACAGCATGGTGATTAAAGTTAATAATACTTTATTGTATATTTGAAAGTTGCTATTGAGTACAGATTTAATGTTCTCACTATAACAGCAACAAACTGGTAATTATGTGAGGTGAAGACTGTTAACTAACCTTATTATGGTAAACATTCACAATATATATATGTGTGTGTGTATCAAATTTACATTATACACCTTAAACTTACACAATTCCATATTTCAAGTATCTGTCAATAAAGCTGGATAAAAAAGATCAATAAAGTTTCAATCTTGAAACAACAACAAGAAAAAAATGAGGGCTTTATTTTATTTTATTTTATTTTTGAGGGCTTTATTTTAAATTGCAAATGAAAAAACAAATCAACTTTAGGGTGGTAAAATAATATGTTCCAAATACCTGGTATTTGGGCTGTCTAGTCTGATAATATAAAATAACAGTATCTCTAGAGTAATGCATGAATAATTGGTCAAATATACAATCTTTCTTGAATATTAATAGCCTCTGTTAAGCTTGTCATGAAAACTGGGGAGCAGACAATTAACTCTTAAGAGCTTAGACAAGAATGTATAGTGCCAGCGATTTATATAATTGGTAGGTCATAAGCTTTCAAAAACAGAGAGGTGGAAAGAAGGGCTGAACACTTATTATGAAATTTGAGAAATCTGGCTAGTATTCTTATCAAGGTATAGGTGTATTTTCTGTGAAAATGAGTCATAAGGGTACCCAAGTCTAATCTCTCATTTTCTTAAATAGCTCTGGAATTACCACACTTCTAAAACCAACCATTTCTTGGCTTTTTTTTTTTAACCTGTTCTAGAACTGGCAACTCTCACACATAGGTGGTAGCAATGTAAAGTGAACTCACCTTTTTTTTTTTTTTGTCAGATTTTTGCAAAACTAAGCACATATTTACTATATGACACAGAAATTCCATTCTTAAATACTCAGAAGAAATAAATATACATGTACATGAAATATAACTTTTACCAAAAGTTTCAAATTCAAAGCAGCTTTATCATAAAAGTCCAAAGCAAAAAAAAAAAAAAGTTTCAAAAGAACTTAAGTTGTGATATATACAGAAAATGAAATACTTTTCAGTAGTATAAATTATAAACAACTGGTATCTGCACAAACATAGATGCATTACAAAGTGATTGCTCTGAGCTCAAGAAGCCGAACAAAATAATATATCCTCTATGTTTCCACATATAAGGAGAGTGGAGATGATAGAAATGTTCTATGTCTTTATAATAGTGCTGATTACAGAGATACAAATATTTGTCAAACTCATTAAATATGTATATGGGAATATAACCTTAAAAATTAACTAAACAAATAGAGCATGGATTAGCAGTATTTCAGATCAGAGGAGACTAAAGAGACATAAGGGAATTGGAAATTAGTGTTTATCTCAGTCTTAAATTTCCGGACTTTGTAACTCTTCTAAGTGTGTGTGAAATAATCTCCTTACTCTTAGAAAATGCACACTAAAGTTTTTAGAGCTAAAGGGGCATGGGATCTCCAGCCTATTCTCAAATGATTAGAAAAATTACATCTGTATTTCTACAGAGAAAAAATAAACAGTATAGAGAAAATGGAAAAAAAAATTGGTCATATCCCAGATTGACACACACACACACATCAAGAAAATAAGTGGCAAATATGCAATTGAAACTTCCAAGTTCTATAGCATATATAAAATATGGCAGAGTTAATGTGAACCTAACACCTCCTTGAAACTATTTTACAATTTACCTATCATAGATACAGCAAAATCTCAGACAAGCTTCTGTGGACTATTTAATCTTATGGTGGGTTTTCCAGAACTAATGTATGATTGGAGTGAACAATTAATTTGGGAGAATAGATTTCAAGATGATGACTATAACTCAGTGTAATTAATAGTAAGTGATTCCTATCTACTTAAATATGAAGACCAGGTCCCTCTAATAATAATTTGTAGTCCCTAAAGAGAAAACATTTCATCAACACAACACAGAGAAACACATGTATTTCTAATTTTATTACTCTAGGATAGCATGTGTCCAATTAGTTGAACTTAGTAGGAGGCCATTACAAATAAATTATAGAATTATATAGAATGTTTTATAGAATTAAAACATAGTCTTAGTATATACTATTTTAAATTGTGATTTGATCAACCAGAGCAACTGGCTACTACATTAATACAATGATATTAAATGGTATTTCATTGTTACATGAAAATTTAACAATTTAAGAACTATATAGTAAGTGTATATTGTTTGGCTCCTAGCCCAATTCTGTACAAATAGCTATTAGTTAATGCAAAGCAGTAAAAGCTACAAGTAGTCATATTTGACTCTTAATTGATTTCTTAGCAAAGTAAGTACGTAAACAAATCAATATTAAAATAGTTGACACAGAAACCCACACTCTCCTCATTTAAGGTAGGAGACAGGAGTCTTGGAATAATAGCTCATTAAGGACGAAGTGGTGTGGCTCCAAAAAGTGAGAGTTCTGTTCATCCAAACATTCTCTAAGGATATAATTTAAGTTAGTATATCTTAAAATAGATCTTTTTCAGCCCTTGACCAAGCATATAGCTTTTAACACTGAAAATTAGATGAAAAGAAAATGATCAGGAAAAAAAAATAATGGAAACCTAGACAAATTGAGATGATATTAATACATCCAGATGATATTAATACATCTTGTTTGTTTTATCCTGAATAGTCTAATTTTAAATTATTAATTGATTTAATAAATGAGAAAGTTGTGTTCTAAAAAAGCCAATTTTTACCATAAGCAAAATATATATTTTAAAAGTCTTGAGATTGACTCAAATTTGCATACTGTTAACATAATGTGTTTTTCATTCTGCCCCAAATCCAATGAAGTGAGAGAAATGTATTTTTATAAAATACTAAATTATTGATAACAGTGGAAAACAAAACAAAAAGTCCTATTACGGGACTATTCTGATCATTTCAGAAAGGTAAGAAATGGAGAAAAGTCATTAAGTAGATAATAGGAGCACAAAACATTCCAGAAGAAGACGACCTTCAAGGTGAGAAAACTAGGTCATACGCAAAGTCGGAATTAACAAGAGAATTTTGAGTGAGTCATTGCCAGACTCATTTTCAGCGACTGTATCACCCAACATCTTGTTCTAAATGGTGGGCGGCAGTGATATTTGTTCCTCCACCAAGGGTGGGGTACAGGCATTGACAACAGAGGTATAATGAGCCCAGAGATTTACTGGCTCTCAAAAGAGACAAGAAGCTCTCACTTTCCAAATAAAAATTATCAGAATTCTCAGATCACACATTGTGATCGACATAATTACCAGAGGCAGGCTAAGACACATTGAACTATCAACTACAGACCAGTCAGCAGGAATTCTCAAATACAAAAATTATATGCTGCCGAGAATAGTCAAATAGTTGAGGAAAACTAGTACCATGAAACTCTTTACACAGAAGAACCTGAGAACACACACTTCTCATTATCAAAATTGGTTACTAGACTACAATGGAGCAGCATTATAAATGGCCTGAGGGAAAAGAATTTTAAATCTTAAATTTTGTACTTGGTTAAATTAGCACTCACTTGCAAGGGCAAAATACAACTATTTTCAAAAACATTTGGAATTAAAATCTAAAATGGATTTCTGGTTTTCTGCTTAGAATGTAGAAATCTGGCAAGCTCATTGTGTCTACCAGCCATATGAAAAGACTGGAAAATCTCAGTAAAATTAATTTCTTTTCCTGATTTGTTTTGTTAACTGTGTGTCTTTATTATATTAGTTTCCTATGACTACTGTAACAAACCATTACAAACTAAGTGCCTTAATACAAGAGAAATATATTCTCTTTATAATTACAGCAGCCAGAAGTCTGCAATCTATTTCACTGGGCTCAAAACAAGGTATTGATAGGGCCAAAATCCCTCCACAAGGCCTAGGGGTGGAATGCATTCCTTGCTTCTTCCAGCTTTTGATGGCTGCCAGCATTTCTTGGTTTGTGGCTACGTCACTCCAATTTGGCTCTATGACAACACAAGAGAGGAAGCCCTTCTCTTATATCATCAAATCTCACTGTCTTCTCTTATAAGGATACATATAATTGTATTATATGTAATACAGGATAATGCTCCCATTTCAAGATACTTAAACCTGCGAAGTTGTTTAATTCAAATCAGGTAGCAATTACTGGTTGCAAAGGTGAGGACTTGATATTTTGGGGTACAATTATTCAGCCTACCACACTTATAATTTCATTTCTTCATTGTCTTGGTATTTTATTTTGAGGCTCACTGGGACAAAAGAGTCTTTGTGTTTGTTGTTGTTGCTTTCTTCTTCCTTTTTGTCAACTCTTCCTTTTCATCACTTTTTAAGTTACCTGTGTCTGTTTTCCAACTTAATCAAGTCTTGCAATGGCAATTAGCTTTTCTATCCCATTGTGGTCCTTGCATTATTACAGGTACCTGCACAGTTTCTAGTGATTGGGTGGGTAGCCTCCCTGGCTAGCAGCTTGTTAAAAGCAATATCCCCAGTTTTTGTTTTGCCACTGTTTGAGTTATAATTTTTCAGTCTCTCTGATTCTTTTCTTTTATGTGAAACCCACTCCAGGGCTGTATTTCAAGAAGAGAGTTTCAGACTCCATGTAACTGGATTACATTACTCTTTAAAATTTTGGAAATATTTTTGCTAGCTTTAGCATCCATGGTATATCAAGACTATGTCATCCTTGTGTTTCTGATCTACCTCCAGACTACAGAGATGTTATTTCATTTAGAACTTTGTCATATCACTTGCTGTTGTTATCTGTGTGAACATTGTGCTTGGCTTTGCTATATTTTGAAGCAGTGTGGTGTCATAACCTAGACCTACTATCTCATCTAGACCAGGGCTTCTAGTTGTTTTCTTTTTACTTTGTGGTCTTTAATTGAATCAACTTGGGGGGAAAAAAAAAACTAATATGGATCTTCACAAATTATTTTAAAGTATTTTGCTTGAAATACATTCATGTTAATGTTATATATTTCCTTAAGTGTTTCACTGCAACTTAGCATTAGTTATGAACATTTAAAATGTTATCATAGCATTTGAGAAAATAGTGGTGAAATCCAGTTCACCAGAATTTGCTAAGACTTTTACATAAAAAAAATTAATAGAGCTATTGATTTTTCTCTGCTGGAGGACAAATAAAAGATTACAAATTAACATTTGAAATTTATAATCATGCCAGCTTATCCCTTATAGCTATCAAATTAATACACAGATCTTAACAAAGTATTCCTTAAAGAAATATATTCTACAATATAAATCCATTAGCACCAAGATATATGATTAACTATACCGGACACCATTCTGCCACAAAAGTCTCAACATCGATTATAAAGTGAAAGATGCAGGTGGTCATGAAATTTTTGAAGTTTACTACAAGAAATTAATGGTTGAACAAAGATTAAATATTATATTACAGATAAGAAAATGTAAGCATCTTGAAAAAATTCTCCTATGTATGTTTCTGATGTTGGAGCTTAGTATTAGATAAGACTGATAAGACATACACACATACCATCTACACACACATGCACACATCAGTACTAAACTGAAAAAGTCAATTAAATTTGTCAACCAAGCAAAATTGTTTCACATTATTTGAATATACACTTGCTTGCCTGTGCAAGCAAATTCAGGCTATAGGTATAGTCCAAACACACACACACACAAATACACTGAAATACAGATATAATATTTTTCAGAAGAAGGGAAAAAACAATTTATAAACACATGCTTTTGTGACTTAGCAAATGCTATCTACATTGTTCAACAGATTGAAGTGATAAAAACACTCTGAGGGGTGTTGCAATATCCATAGGTCCATACAAAGTACAAATACACAATGAAGTTTTAAAATGGTAAGTTTTCCAAATATTTTAATATTAGTTAATTTCAAAATTATTTTAAATATGGTCAAATGTCTACTTAAAGGGGTATTGTGTTGTAATCAAGTTCTATTATAACTACTGGGTTAAATTCTAAATGAGTTTGACAGTTAAATGTATTTAAAACTTTTCTCTTGAAACATGCATAAAATAGCTTTTAAAAATATATCTTTAATTTGGTTAGGTTTTAATTGTATTGTACTCTCAAAAATAAACATATATTTTGTTCTGAATATGATATTAAGTTAGTGAATCTCCCCTATAAAAATACAATAGAGCTTTTGGGAATTTGCATTCTAGGCCAATGTAACATTCAACTTCTAATGACTAGATGTGAGTTTATCCAAAGTCTTTTATGAAAACAGGTTATATATAAAACTGCACATTGGACAATTTATGCAAAGCCAATAGATCACTTTTAGAATGTCTAGTAGGTACAGGTAAGCCTTCTAAGATAGTGGGGTTACATTAGCAACAGGAACAAAGAATAATCTCTATACTCATAGAGCTTACTTTCTGTGGGAAGAAGACAAAAAAAAAACAACTGAATCATTAAAATATACAGTATAACATGATAAAAACTGTAAAAAAATGAATAAAGTAGGAAACAAAAGATGTGAAATAACAATGGGGTAAGTTGCAAATTCAATAGGCAGGTGAGAAAGGACCTATTGAGAAAGCAGGAATTCGATCAAAGATCTGAAATAAACAGGGGAATTAGCCATGTAGATATTAGGGAAACAGCATTCCAGGCAGGAAGAACTACTAGTTGAAGAATTCTGAGGACAGAGTAGCTGGAAGGGATGTGTCCAGAGAGCAATGAGTTAGAAAATAGAAGTAGAAGGGGGTGAATCCTCATCAGCTTCTACTTTGAGACAGATGCAAAAGAGTTGGAGGGCTTTGATCCAAATAATAAGAATGATTTGACTACTCTTTTGAAAACATACTGAGTGGAGGATGGGCAAGAACAGAAGCAGATAAACTGGCTCTAAGGCTATTGCAGTTATCCAGACAAAACCAGGGTGGTAGCCAACATGGTGGTAAGTAGTTGCTATAGTCTTACAGTGACAACACGTTGTACTGATTTTATGACAATTAAGAGGAAACAGAGAAGTCAAAGTTTTGGGTATGAAAAGCTGGAAGCAGGACTTTCTCCTTTCTGAGAATGGAATGACTCAAGGAAAAGCAGGTTTCTGAGAAGAAAAATCAAAAGTAAGTTTTTTCATCTCTTTGAAGGACATTTTGAGATGCCTATTAGAAATCCAGGGGCACATACCTGTCTATGAATTCATGTAACAGTCTAGAATCAGAAGAGTGGCTCATTCTAGAGCCATCAGTTTGGGAGTTTTCTATTCCCTGTGTTAGGAAGACCAGGAAAAATTGCTAAGGGACTACATAAAAATAGAAGAGACAAAAGGGTCCATGGTTTGAGAGCTGGGACATTCTAAAATTTAGAGGTTGTGAGATAAGGAATCCACAAGTGAAACTAGAACAGAGTGGTCAGTGAGCATGGAGAAAAATTGGAGTAGAGTTGAGTCCTGGAAGGGAAATTCAAGTAAAGTAGGTAAGTTTAAGAAAGAAAGACAAATAGAGGAGTTAATAGAAAATTCTGGATGGAGGTAAAGACTTTTCCATAACTGGAGTGAAAGGAGAAGAGGTGATCACAGAAGCAGACTGGTAGGTTGTGTGTTGTTAGGGATTTAGGGAATATCTCTTCTAAATGTATCTATTTTCTTACTTAAATAGGAAAAAAATGTCATCAGCAAAGTAGCATGGGCAATATTAGCAGGGAGAAGATGATGTGGAATAGTCATCCATCAGAGTGGGAGAGCACATAAAGGATAGACTCTTAACATAACTGCTCTTTTGGACCAAGACACAGATTTAGAAGGCCACTGTTTGGAACATTACATGCAGAATGTGGTGAAGAACGTAAAAAAGGAAGAGTGTTCCTCGAGGTTAATATATAACCTTAGTGATACAGAGAAAAACTGCCTCAAATACGTAAAGGCATTGTTATCACTCTTCAGAGAGATGCCAATATTTTCTTTTGTGTCTTCTTCCATATTTTGTTGGTTGGAAATACTGATGACCTAAGAAATGAGAATTAAATAGGAGCTCTGGGGGAAAATGTAAATCTTCCACTCAAGACACCCAACATGCAGCACAAATCAATAAAACATTAACTATTTGAGCTTTTTATAGGTGCTAGGTATCAAGGTGAGATTTGCAAAGGGAGTTTCATGAATAGGAAAAATATTCCAGAAATAGTAGATTAAGTCCCATTTATTGTTTTCAGTTGTAAATTTCCTAATCACATTATACTTGGCAAATGGGAAATACCAAACTGAGCAAACTGAGAGCTTCTGGCCATAAATATTTGTAAATTGATTAAATGTGAATAAAATTCTAAAACTGAATTAGAACCTGGCCACTTTAAATAATTTGAAGTTGGAAATTAATTGTAACAAAGGGAAACATTTAATCAATAACCCCACCTAGCCATTTGCACTTGCCTTTCATCTGTAATCCAGGAGATGTCATTAGAAATCCTGATGAAAGCATTCTTTGAAAGAAAGAAAAGAAACTTAGTGCCTTTTTTTCATTAGACTTAGCATGATTTCCATTTTGATGGCTGTATTATCACATGTCGCCCCTTTGTAGTTAGTAGCATGAGGTCATTACTTTAGTCTGTCCTTTGAAGTCGAATTTTTCTTTTAAACTCTAGTTTTAGTAAGATATCCTCAAAATTACTTGCAGAGCTTTGCTTATTTATGGAGACACGGTCCTTAGGGTTGTTATAAAAACTGATTAATTACTTTATTGTAATTATCTACATGTGAGGACTTGCCTTTTAAACAGCTGAAACCGTTTTTAGAATCATCAGAAAGAATTGTTTTATTTTTTAAACCTGAAGCCATACAAGCATTTGAAAAGCAATTTAACAGTATTTGTTTTTCTCTGCTTCACAGTGTCAGAAGACAAGAAGGCAGTATAAACGCAACATTTCTCCAAAAATTAGAGAGTGGATATATGGAATTGGAGTTGGCCTTTCCAGTGTTCTGAGAGTTAATTAAATGCTTCTTTGTTTTTCTTGCTCTGATTGTGGGTGGTATATATAAATTGTTTCTTAAAAAAAAACAACAACAACAACAACAAAGCAAACAACAACAGCAAAACCTTCCACCTATAATCTAAGAAAGGAAGAAAGATGAAGATGAAAGAATTTTTTTCCTCTACAACTCTGAGTTGCTGTGCTACAAATAAAGTTCAAAGGATCATTTTAAAAGTGACGGGAACACAGAGGAACATGGAGGGACACAGGGACACAAAACTCAATAGTTATTTTGTGGAATCTACAAACAAATCATACTCTGAGAAAGTATCTGCTGTTTTGAACCCTGCCTCCAATCTCAATTACCTTTATGTAGAATTAAACACCACTCCAATAATTAAACCATCAATATGTGCATTTATTTTTTGGCTCCTACTTTATCTGTGTTTTATGGAACAAGTTCACCACGTTGTGTATCACATTACCCCATCATTAAAACATAGAGTAGTCTCCCCTTATCCAAAGAGAATATATTCCAAAACCTCCAAGAGATGCCTGAAACTGAATAGTACTGAACCCTATAGATACTACGTTTTTTACTACACATGCATACCTATGATAAAGTTTAGTTTATAAATTAGGTATAGGAAGAGATTAGCAATAGTAGCTAACAATTAAATAGCTAATTATAATAATACATGTATTAAAAGCATGTGAATATGGTTTCCCTGTCTCAAAGTATCTTCTTCTGGTGAACATGTGAGAAGATAAAATGGGGAGGTGATGAGATGAACTGAAGTGAATGACATAGGCATTGTGACATACTGTTGGGCTACAACTGACCTCCTGATGATACAACAGAAGGAGGATCATCTGCTTCTAAATTGTGATTGACCATGGGTGACTAAAATTGTGGAAAGCAAAATCGTGAATAAGGGGAGGGACTACTATACGTTTTAATTAATAACTTTTAATTGATTTTCAAAACAAAAAACCTTCATTTTTGCCTATGAGGTACTCAAGGCATAAATTCTTTTTTTTTTTAAATTTTTATTTATTTATGATAGTCACACAGAGAGAGAGAGGGGCAGAGACACAGGCAGAGGGAGAAGCAGGCTCCATGCGCCGGGAGCCCGACGTGGGATTCGATCCCGAGTCTCCAGGATCACGCCCTGGGCCAAAGGCAGGCGCCAAACCGCTGCGCCACCCAGGGATCCCTCAAGGCATAAATTCTTATCCCATCTTTTAAAATGTGTAATCAAAGATAAGTTACTATCTAATTCATTCATTCATATATGTATATGAGTATATACTCTGTGCCAGGGACTTTAACTGAGAATTTGGTAAAGTCATGAAATTAGACAGAAACATAGGAAGAAGAAGAGATTTAAAAGTAATTATAAAAAGTCTGACTTTTGATATACTACTTTTTTATATGTTCCTGCTGATAGTTAGAAATGCAGGTTTTTACTTCAGGATATTGTTCTGGGCAAAAGGTACAGAATTTGTTCTTATTGTCACTTAGGTATATTCAAATCCACAGAAAATAAATCAAGCACAAAAGGAGATTTCATATTGAGAGAATATAATAGAAATCTAGAGAACATTTACTTAATTAAAAGATAGAAGAAGAGCAAAGAAAAATATTTAAAAATAGGTACAAGTTACAAAGATACTCAGGAGAGATACATATTATAAAACTAAGGAAGGAGACAGATTCAAGAAAGAAAAAAAAGCCTTGAAACAATGCCAAAGACAGTGTGATCAAGTACTATGAAGAAAGAAAAGCAGTCACTGATTTTAGAAAGGATTTTTTGTTTAAGATTTTATTTATGAGAGAGAGAGAGAGAGAGAGAGAGAGAGAGAAAGAGAGAGAGAGAGAGACGCAGGATCCATGGAGGGAGCCCAATGTGGGACTCGATCCCAGGACTCCAAGATCATGCCCTAGGTCACAGGTGCTAAACTGCTGAGCCACCCAGGGATCCCCAGAAAGGATGGTGTTTTTAATAAACACAGGAGGAAGACTTCCAGTAGACTGTTGAGCCGAAAAGTTCATCACAGCAAGATGAGTAGCAAAGCTAGGCAAAACATGGGCAGCATTTAGGCGTCCAAAGAGAAAGAGGAGGTCATTTGCAGAAAAAGGGAATAATTAAATAGGGAGGAATAGAGGAAGGTTAAGAAACAAAAATATTTAGAAGATTATCGTTGCTTATATATTCCTTCTTTTCTTCTTGTAATAAAGACACCTCATTCTATTGAGAAATGAATTCTTCCTAACAACCATTCTGCTTGAATCTGGCAGTAGTTCTAGCCTAGGGCACATTGGCTGGCTCTAGACAACCACAAAGTCCTCTCTTGTCTGCAGTTACTGGCTGGGAGCAAGAAGGTTGGAAGCCACACTGGGTCCCACGTGGGACTAGAGCATATTTGGTGGAAGCAAGTTGGACCAACGTGCAGAAGAAAGTAAAGATATAAAAGAAAGATGTTTCCATTTGAGCCCCTGAATACAGTTATGCCAAAGACTAGCTCTTACTCTGGTCTTCAAATTTTTGAGCCAATAAATTTCCACAGGTATTTACACTAGTTTGATTTGTCATTTGCAACCAGTAGGATCTAGGATCCTGATACTATAGCTGAATGTCAAATAGCTACTATAAATAATATAGAATATACAAAACAGGGAAACTACAATGGATGGAGTAATTTCACAGAGGAGGAAAGAGGGGATCCAATCACTAGAAGGTAGGAAGTAGATTCTTAAAAGGAAGTAGGTATATTTCATAGTCTGAGGGGACAAAAAATGAAACAAAATATCCCTATGGACAAAATGAAGGGATGGGGTACAAGGATATAAAATAGGGTTTAAAAGCCTTGAAGAATGCTAATAAATTGGCCAAATTACTCCAAGTTGTCCACTCCACAATTCTAAGAAAATCCCCTTACAATTAAGTAACATGCAATTTAGGAGCATAATTCCATTCCAATTGATTTTTCAGATATTGATGCAACTTAGTATACACAACTTTAGTAAAATTCTTTGCCCTGTCCCCCCACCCCCCACACGATAATAACCAAATTTTTGAGCTGTTTGCTCACCAGTTTTACTTCCTGACAAAGAGATCTACATTTTTTAAATAATATATCTGATGAAAACTCTGCCTTTCACAACACAATAATTTTGGAACAAAATAAACATGAGAAAGGATGTGTGGGTAAGTGCCAAATGAAGTACAAAATCTGATTCTTCAAAGTGAAAACAAAGCTCACCTTGAAGTTAACTAAGAGATCAATATTAGCATAACAGCTGTGGGATGGTGGTTCACACAAGAGGGGGACTTTAGGATTACTTGGCCTATACTTGCCACTTTAATTTTATATGCAGAACTTTACATTAGAGGAAAGAATACTAGAATTGATATGTAGCCCTCTTTACTAAGGTATATTTATTTACAGCCAATGCTACTTGCAAATTTGGGAGTTCATACTATTCACAATATACATTAACATCTGGCAGTGCAGAGATTCAAAATTCTGAAATCTAAACATGACCTTTATCATGAAATGTCTGGGGACAGGAAAAAGAAAAAATAAGTCAACCTTGGTGCTAGACTGGTAATATCAGAAATAGCAACAACAAGGGTGTTAGGCCAGCTATTCTAGTGGCTTGTTAAAGACAAATAGGCAAGTTGCTCGGCAGACGAATAGAAATGGCCCTATTCCAGAGGTCAGTGAAAGCCTTGACTGACATCTTCAAGAATCTATTTGGAAACCTCAAATCCTCTGACAAATAGTGGGAGGAAAAAAATCTAAGCTTAGACAATAGTATAGAACTTGCATCCATTACTTGTACTCTGGCTGTAGAGAATCCATAACACCATCACTTTTTCCATTAGCTGAGATATGTGCGATAGAATGGAGTGACCAGAGGTCTTTTCCGAAAAGGATGGCAGTGTGGGAACTTATTCTGAGACCCTAGTGAACATTAATGTAGCTGCACCGATTGCAAGGCTAGTTTCCATCTCTTCCTGAAACTACTTCCAGGGGTCAAGGAACAAACAGATGGTGGGTGACATTGCAGACAGAAAGATGTATTACTCCTGTTATTACTACTTCTTAATTAAAGTGGAAAAATAACTTTTATTTTCACAAAATGTTTGTTTTCTTAGCACAATCATTAATAACACGGTATCATTTTATCCTTTCAAATCAGTTTATAGGAGAAATATTTGTTTTAAATAAATTTAAGTGGAATATGAAAAAAATTCCAGCAATACAGGTAAGGACAGGCTTCTATCTTTTTGTGTTAGTTTACATGGAAACCATTTAAGTTGGCATGAAAAGCCTTCACCGATTAGGGTTCAACCTAAATTTCTCCCATCAACTGCATTTGAACATAACTTTTGGCTCTATGCAAATTAAGCTTTGAGCGGCTCCTTAGTACCACCTCAACTGCACTGCACTCCTTTCTGATTTTGTTTCCACTGCCTAAAACATCTTTCATGGTGCTCATTTATTTATTTACTATAATAATTTATCACAAATCACAAACATTCAAACACACATTCATCCTCTTTTATTCTATGCTCCTGGAAAATAGATTCAGGGTCAGATGCTGCTGCTCTACCCCAGCCTGTGATTGTCCACTATCAATCACAGCCATCTTTCTTCTCACTCTGGAGGTGACCTCACTATGCTTCCCAGCCCTGTTCTTTAGACAGCCCCTACAAATCACTGGGATATGGTGATTGAGATAAAACTATTTATCATTCTAGATGCAATTTCACATATCATGCACAAGAATAAAATAACTGCTTAATCAGGTACAAAGATATGGTATGAGAGGGCACACAAAGAGCTTCGTGATACAGACAATATTCTGTTTTTTGATTGTTTGAATAAAGAGTGTGTTCACTAAAAAGGTAACACAGTAACATGTTTAGAGTAGAGGCAGGTGCATGTCAAAAATAAAGGTCAAAGTTTGAAATGTCTTTGGATCCTAATGTAGATATGTAGATGGTAGTTAGATGTTCAGGACTGATGCCCCAAAACAAGTTCTAACTTAGGAATATATATTTCAGAGTTCCCAGTATAATCATTTAAGAAAAATCATGGGTATGGGTGAGGTCACCCAGAGATCATGTAACATGGGAAGAAAAGAGCAACAAAGAGGAACCTTAAATGACTGTCAATCACAGAAACATGAGGGGAGGTTGAGTAGAGCTTGAATCTCCCTGCTGGGGGCAGTGGTCAGAATCTAATGCCAGAGTGAGGTCAGTTGAAGGACATAAGAATCAAAGTGGAAGCGTTTCAGACTTTGGAAAAGCGAAGGGCACTGGCATTGTTAGTTTTCAGAAGTGTGTTGGGCTCCAGGGAGACACTGCACAAGTTGAGATATATGATACAGAAAGGACAGCAAGTGCAGGCTACTCTCTCTCAAAGATTGGCTGTAACACCAATATTGAGTCAGGGCAGAAATTGGAGGTGTGTCAGACCTGAAGGAAGTTTTTTGTTTTTTGTTTTGTTTTGTTTTTTTGGAAGAGGGTTGGCCATGTTCATAGACAAAAGGAATATCCCTACTAGATTATAAAGCTGAGTCAGTTAGTAAAGCAGAGGCAAAAATGAAAGAGAGTCACTAATATAAAGCTGGTTTTTCACAGTAAAAAGGACAAGGAAGTAGGTATGAATATAGATAAGAATACATTAGTAAATGATGAAGAGGAACTAGAGGAAGCTTTTGTGTACCAGTCTTAATTTTTGTTGGGTGGGAGGCACTATTTTCTGGTGCTATTGATGTTGTGGGTATTCATGGAATATTTGTGGAGAAGGGTACCCGTGTTAGTTTTCTGGGGCTTCCCTAACAAACCACCCCATACTTGATCTCTTTAAACAACAAAAATTTATTCTTCCACAATCTGGTAGCCAAAAGTCTGAAGCCAAGGTGTCAGCAGGGATGCTCTCTAACAGTTGAGGAAGATTCCTTCCTTGTCTCTTCCAGCTCTTGTGGTTCTTAGCATTCCTTGTCTGGTGGCTGCAGCACTCATTCAAAGCTTAATTTACCTTCATCTTTATATGGCCTTTTCTTTCTTCTACCTGCGTGCCTCTTATAAGGACATTGATTGGATTTAGGGATGATCTGATCTCAAGATCCTTAATTTAATGACATCTCACACATAATTGTTTGTTTATATTTATGAGAATGAGAGAGGCAGAAGGAGAGGGAGACAGAGAATCCTAAGCAGATCACACACCCAATGTGGAGCTTTATGTGGGGCTCCATCTCACAATCCTGAGATCATGAGCCCAGTGGAAATCAAGAAGCAGATGTCCAAATGACTGAGCCATCTAGGTACCCCCAGAACTTTTTTTAAATAAGTCTCATTCATAGGGGAGGGAGGTATGAGTGGATATATCTTTTGTGGAGTCACTGTTCAAACCACTATAATATCTACTAAGTTCTATCTCAAGAAGGAAGATTTGAATACATTTTACAGTTTTCTCCTGCTCCAAATGCATATACATGATTTATCATCTATAAAAATAAATACATAGTTCCACTCAAAAACTGAAAGGAGTCAGTCTGGTTGAACCAGAAACTCTAGCGAATCCCTGAGAAATAGAAAGAAAAAGAAAAAAAGCCGCAGAGCAAACCACAGTGGTAAAATATAAAAGCAACATCCTGATGATCCGTGCTGGGAGGGCATGGAGCCTATGAGTACAAGGGGACCAAGGAAGGACATGCAGAGTTATTAATTATGGTATCATAGCAGGAGCCATCACATAGGTGGCCCTTAGCAAGAGCAATGGAAAGTTCTCCAGGTAGAAACAATAAGTGAAGGAGTTTAGGAAAAGAGAAGCACACATAAATCCTGATGGCTAACACTTGGTTGTGAGTACCCCTTTCAGAAAATTAACTGCTAAGGGATGCTGTTCTCTTAGTCACTGAAAAAGAGAATAGTCACAGAGTAGCTGGCATCAATCTCTCTGAACAAAGAGGGGACAGTCTATACAGGATAACTCAGTTACAAAGATGAGTGCACAAATAAGCAACAAATATTGAATAGAATTCTGAAACAGAGACAGACAAGCTAATCAATAGAAAGCTTATATGTGTCAAAAAAGTCAACAGCAGTCAGAATATGCTTAATATATATTCATTATTAATATCCACAGGGAGATGCAGGAAGGTATCACCCCCATAACAAGAACAGGTAATTGTGAAATAAGAATTGAGTAGAGATTTTTGAAAAATTCAAAATACAGTTGTTGAGATTAAAAAACAAAACAAAACAAAACAAAAGAACCTGCTGTGATTATCCAGACTAGAAAGGAAGATGGACACACCTGATTAACACCTAAGTGCTCTGAAGCATTGAGCCAAGGAATAAACTCCAAAGATTGCATAGGTTCATTTTCTATGGATGGAAAATTTACACATCTCTACAAAAGTAATCTTAGTTGTAATAAAAACTAGCACTTCTACTACTGAAAATGTGCCAAGCACTGATCTAAGCAGTTGACATTATACTAATTTATCTAATCTTCACAACTAGCCTTTGAGGAAGAGAAGTTAGTGACTCACCTAAGGTCACATTGCTAATAAATAGAGAAGCTGGAAAATGAACCTTTGCAACCAGGCTCCAAATGGAAGCTATTCACCATTATGCTAAGCTGCCAGACCATGAAAATAATAAGCATGGATGGGAGACCTAATGGAAGAAGTGATAGTAGAGAAGCTCCCAAAACTAAAGAAAGACATCGAGCTTCTCTGAGGACAAAAACAATTAAAAAAATAAAATGAACCAAAATGACAAATGGCCCATCTCTAGTCCGTATGTTTTTTTTCTTCTTCTTTAGGTTCCAGGCTAATCAACAAAGTTGACATGGAGGGAATAACGTTGAATGTTTGCGTAATTCATAAGGTGTTTCCATTCCTTTAAATGATTTTCAAAAGTCACCTTCTTCTTTAAGATCAGGGCGATTTGAGGGGGATAATACATAAGTCCTAAAATTGTAATTTCAAAATATATTTCTAGTTACTCAATATGAAAATGTAAATCCAAGCAGTATAATGAGCCCAGAGAGAGATTCAGACAAAAGGAGAATTCTAATGACCAAGGTATAAGACACCATCACTCACTATAAA
The DNA here is from genome assembly GCF_905146905.1 of Nyctereutes procyonoides. Taxonomy (NCBI): domain Eukaryota; kingdom Metazoa; phylum Chordata; class Mammalia; order Carnivora; family Canidae; genus Nyctereutes; species Nyctereutes procyonoides. Next base: position 12,822,258 of record NW_026575141.1, on the reverse strand, counting down.
TATATCTACAGATTTTCTCATTATCTTCATCTGTACTTGATTCTCCAATACAGAGGGTGTGGTCTTGCCTATGGAATAGCTACTCAATCTATTTGATGTTTCCTAAATTATTTTATTTCAACGCATCTAAAAGCACATCTCATTCTATTGTGCTTCATTTTACCGCATTTCACAGATAAATTGCCTTTTTTTTTTTTTTACAAATTGAAGGTTTGTGGCAATCCTGCATTGAGCAAGGCTGTCAGCACTGTTTATCGAGCATTCATTCACTTCACATCTCTGTGTCACATTTGGGTGATCCTCAGAGTATTTTAAACTTTGTCATTATTATTAAATTTATTCTGGTAAACTTTGATCAGTGATCTTTAATGTTACTATTGTAATTATTTGGGGCACCATGAACTGAGCTCCTAGAAGACTAAGATTTAATTAATAAAGATTGTATCAGTTCTGACTGCTCCACCTACTGGCTATATTCCCATCTCCCTCCCCCTCCTCAAACCACCCTGTTGCATGAGACACAACAATATTGAAATAGAAAAAAAATAAAAATAAAATAAAATAAAAAATAAATATTGAAGTAGGTCAGCTATTAACCCTACAATGGCCTCTAAGTGTTTAAGTGAAAGGAAGAGTTAGACACCTTCCACACTAAATCAAAAACTAGAAATAATTAAGTTCAGTGAGGAAGGCACATCCAAAGCCAAGATAAGCTGAGAGATAGGCCTCTTGTACCAAACAGAGAGCCAAATTGTGAATGCAAAGGAAAAGTTCTTGAAGGAAATCAAAAGTGCTAACTCAGAGAACACACAATGAGATGAAAGTGAAAAAGCCTTATTGCTGATATGAAGAAAGGGTGTGTGTTCTGGATGAGACATCAAAGAAGCCCCAGCATTCCCATAAGCCAAAGTGTGATCCAGAGCAAGGCCTTAACTCTCTTCAATTCTATGAAGCCTAAGGGAGGTGCAGAAGGCAGAAGAAAAGTTGGAAGCTAGCAGAGTTTGGTTCAGGAGTTTTAAGAAAGAAGTCATCTCATTAACATAAAAGTGCAAGGTGAAGCAGTAAGCGCTGATGTAGAAGCTATAGTGAGTTATCTAGAACATTAGCTAGACAAGTAATGAAGGTGGCTACACTGAACAGGAGATTTTCAGTGCAGACACAACAGTCTTCCATTGGAAGAAGATGCCATCTGAGACTTTCTTAGCTAGAGAATAGTTAATGTCTGGTTTCAAAACCAAATGAGAGGCTGACTCTCTTCTTAAGGGCTAATACAGCTGGTGACTTTAAGTTGAGGTCAGTGCTCAGTTACCATTCCAAAAATCCTAGGACCCTCAAGAATTATGCTAAATATACTCTGTGCTCTAAAATTGGAACAATAAAACCTAGATGATAGTACATGTGTTTACAACATGGTTTACTGAATAGGTTAAGCCCACTGTTGAGTCCTACTGCTCAGAAAACAAGATTTCTTTCAAATGATTATTGCTCATTGACAATATACCAGGTCACACAAGAACTCTGATAGAGATGGACAATGGGATGAATGCTGTTTTCCTGCCTCTTGACATAACATCCACTCTGCTAACACACCTATCCACCCATGGATCAAGGAGCCTTTCTGCATTTCAAGGCTTATTATTTGAGAAGTACTTTTCATAAGATGGGAGCTGCTAGAACTACTGATTTCTCTGATGGATCCAGGAAAAGTAAATTGAAAACCTTCTGGAAAGGATTCACCATTCCATACACCAGGAAGAATATCAGTGATTTTTGAGAAGAGGTCAAACTCTCAACATGAACAGGAGTGTGGGAGAAGTTGATACCAACCCTCTAGCATGACTTTGAGGGGATTAAGACTTCAGTGGAGGAAGTGACCTGCACCTGTGGTGGCCAGAGCCAGAGGACAAGAATGAGAGTGGAGCCCCTAAGATGTGACTGAGCTCATGCAATGTCATGATAAAACTTAAACAGACCAGTAGAGAAAGTAGCTTGTTGAGATGAAATCTACTCCTCATGAAGATGCTGTGAAGACTGTGGAAATGACAGCAAAAGATTTTGAATATTACATAAACTTAGTTGATCAAGCAGTGGATCAAATGCAGTTGATCAAGCAGTTGATCAAATGCCATCAAACAGCATCTCATACTAGAGAAAAATCATTCACGAAAGAAGTCAGTCAATAGGGGAAACTCTTCTGTTGTCTTATTTTAAGAAATTTCCATAGACACTCAAGTGTTCAGCAACCGTCCCCCTGATTGCTTAGCAGCCATCAACATGAGGGCCATAACCTCCACCAGCAAAAAGATTGTGACTCACTGAAAGCCCAAGATGATGGCTGTCATTTTTAGCACTAAAGTATTTTTTAATTAAAATATGTCCATTTTTTAAAACATGATGCTATTATACACTTAACAGGTTATAGAATAGTATAAACAAAACTTTTATATGCACTGGGAAAGCAAAAATTATTTTGACTCACTTTATTGCAATCTTTGCTTTATTACATTGGTCTGGAGTGGAACCTACAATATCTTTGAGGTATGCCTGTATGTAGCCAAAAATAATTACACTATAACATCATTATTATACAAAGCCCCACTGCCATGGGCAAATGTTCATTTTCCATTAGCCCAAAACAGCAGGATCCTGTGCTATTATGGGGAAAAATACATATTCTGATGTGTTATTATTCAAGGTTGGCATATTTGGATGGCATGACTTTATAAGGCATTGAGGTCCGTATAATACACCTGAAAAAGATGTAGGGCTTTTCACTAAAAAAAACAAACAAACAAGAACAAAAAGATTAAAATGAATCGAAGTAATTCTTTTCATGTATAAAGGGAATTGCTGTTAGTATAATTTTATGGGACTATTTACACAACACAACAAGCTATGGACATTAAACACGTGATGAAATTATAATTGATAGATTAGGTTTATAAAAACTAACATGAACAGAAATTATGATTCCTGTCTCAGAATTCTTCACACTATACCAGGAGATCCAGCATTTTACTTAGGAATAAGCAAGCAGAACTTGCTATGCAGTATGAAACTTCAAAGAAAATTCAAAAAAAAAATTGATAGAAGGATATTTGATAATTTCCTTTAGAATCTAATTCCAGTACTTACCGCCACTGTGTAATTGAGGGAAATTTCTCCTGCTACAGGAGAGAATCCAGCCTCTTAGTTCAGGTTATTATGTGTGTTTGTAATTAAACTCAGCACAGTAGATGAGAAGAAAACATCCTAAAATTTGTTCTTTAATGAGCCATTTTATGGAGCGCTAACACACTAGGAGCTACAGCACCTTGTCTAACTCAATCACATTGCCCCCAGTGGCATCTGAAATTGCATATACATAAGCTATTGTTTTTAAAAAATTAATCCTGATATCTAACCAATTAAAAGTAAACTAATATTAAATGTATGCAGTTTAGAGAATAATAATTTTAAAAGCACCTGTGAAATCATCCACAGGATTTAAGCAAGTGAATGTTATCAGGGCCAGCACCATAAAGGCCTCTCTTCTAATCAACTACTATCTGAGTGTGTAAACCATTCACTTGACTTGATAACTTGATCACCTAAGTATGTCAGCCCAGACAATATGTTGTTGCCTCACAAGTTTTGAAGATTTATTAAATGGAATTTGTATCCTATGCATTCTCCATAAGCTGGATTTGTTTGCTAATTATTATGTTTCTGAAGTTCATCTCTCTGGCTGTAGTACTGATAGAATGTCTATTTTCAATGCTTTATAGTATTTCACTGTATAAGTGTCCCTCAGTACATTTTGCCAACTATTTTTGATAGCATATGTTGGTTGTTTCCAATTTATTGCTATTAAAAATAATTTTTAGAAGAATTTATCCTAATAAATATCTCAGAAGGCAAATATAATGAGAGTTATTCTAGTCTATATGCATGGGAATGGATTTGCTTGGTCACAAACATACCCATGCCAAACTATTGATAGTAAAAATCACCAAAGGGTTTATTATCATTTATATTTATCCTATCATTAATATTGAATGGAATTTTTTAAATAATAAATTTATTTTTTATTGGTGTTAAATTTGCCAACATACAGAATAACACCCAGTGCTCATCCCGTCAAGTGCCCCCCTCAGTGTCCGTCACCCATTCACCCCCACCCCCCGTCATCCTTCCCTTCTACCACCCCTAGTTCGTTTCCCAGAGTTAGGAGTCTTCCATGTTCTCTCTCCCTTTCTGATATTTCCTACCCATTTCTTCTCCCTTCCCTTCTATTCCCTTTCACTATTATTTATATTCCCCAAATGAATGAGAACATACACTGTTTGTCCTTCTCCGATTGACTTACTTCACTCAGCATAATACCCTCCAGTTCCATCCACGTCGAAGCAAATGGTGGGTATTTGTCGTTTCTAATGGCTGAGGAATATTCCATTGTATACATAAACCACATCTTCTTTATCCATTCATCTTTCGATGGACACCGAGGCTCCTTCCACAGTTTGGCTATTGTGGACATTGCTGCTAGAAACATCGGGGTGCAGGTGCCCCGGCGTTTCATTGCATCTGTATCTTTGGGGTAAATCCCCAGCAGTGCAATTGCTGGGTCATAGGGCAGGTCTATTTTTAACTCTTTGAGGAACCTCCACACTGTTTTCCAGAGTGGCTGCACCAGTTCACATTCCCACCAACAGTGCAAGAGGGTTCCCTTTTCTCCGCATCCTCTCCAACATTTGTGGTTTCCTGCCTTGTTAATTTTCCCCATTCTCACTGTGAGGTGGTATCTCATTGTGGTTTTGATTTGTATTTTCCTGATGGCCAGTGATGCGGAGCATTTTCTCATGTGCGTGTTGGCCATGTCTATGTCTTCCTCTGTCAGATTTCTGTTCATGTCTTTTCCCCATTTCCTGATTGGATTGTTTGTTCCTTTGGTGTTGAGTTTAATAAGTTCTTTATAGATCTTGGAAACTAGCCCTTTATCTGATACATCATTTGCAAATATCTTCTCCCGTTCTGTAGGTTGTCTTTTAGTTTTGTTGACTGTATCCTTTGCTGTGCAAAAGCTTCTTATCTTGATGAAGTCCCAATAGTTCATTTTTGCTTTTGTTTCTTTTGCCTTCGTGGATGTATCTTGCAAGAAGTTACTGTGGCCGAGTTCAAAAAGAGTGTTGCCTGTGTTCTCCTCTAGGATTTTGATGGAATCTTGTCTCACATTTAGATCTTTCATCCATTTTGAGTTTATCTTTGTGTATGGTGCAAGAGAGTGGTCTAGTTTCATTCTTCTGCATGTGGATGTCCAATTTTCCCAGCACCATTTATTGAAGAGACTGTCTTTCTTCCAGTGGATAGCCTTTCCTTCTTTATCGAATATTAGTTGACCATAAAGTTGAGGGTCCACTTCTGGATTCTCTATTCTGTTCCATTGATCTATGTGTCTGTCTTTGTGCAAGTACCACTCTGTCTTGATGACCACAGCTTTGTAGTACAACCTGAAATCTGGCATTGTGATGCCCCCAGCTATGGTTTTCTTTTTTAAAATTCCCCTGGCTATTTGGGGTCTTTTCTGATTCCACAAAAATCTTAAAATAATTTGTTCTAACTCTCTGAAGAATGGAATTTTTAATTTTTGAAATTTGGTGGCTTTTATTTGGAATTGGCCTGTGTTTTAAATTCAAGTTCCCCGACTACTATTAAAAGTTAAGCTTTTTAAAAAATACAGTTATGAAACGTATATTTCCTCCTCTGCAAAATGCCTATTTATGATTTTTACTCATTTTTTACAAATCATGTATTCTTACTGTTTATATTCTCAATCTAATTATCTGCCATTTATAAATACTAGAAAATTTTAATACTATTAGTTCTATTTTCCTTCTCTGTATGATGTCTTTTGATAAACAGGTCCTTTCCTTTTTTCTATCATGAAAGTTATCAATCTTCTTTTAGGCTATGTACTTCTTACTATTCGATTAAACATTTTTCTTCCACTACAATTATAAATAAATTTTCTTATAGCTACACAGATAAGTCTTTAATTCATCTAATATTTATTTGGGTAGAGTATGAGGTAAGAATCAATCTCATTGAGGTATTCTAACACATAACGAGGTTTTCCAATATTATTTATTCAATGGGCTCTCCTTGCCCCATTGACTTGCAACACCTACTCTTCTATAAATAAAGTTTACATTCATGGATGGAATGCCTCCTGGCTTGCTATTTTATTCCATTCCTTTACTTGTCTCTCTCTTCATCAACTCCACTATGTATTACTGAAATTTCATGTATAAGAACATACTGCTTCTTTCCTCTTACTTAGGTTTTTAATATATAGCTTTTAAAAAATTTAAAAAAGGAAAAACTATCTTTCAATATAATTGTACATATTCTTCTGCCTAAAGGTTTGCTCTTCATTTGTTAATTATGAGGTATTTTACAGTTTTGATGTTATAATTTTTATGTTAATACAGTTATATTCTCCAACTGATTTTTACTGTCATTAAATCAATAGCAAATATTTCCTATTGAATATTGCTATCTAGTGACATGACTGATTTCTAAATTAACTCTAATAATCAGTAAGTTCAATTATACTTTATAGATATAATGACAGTGCTGTTTCTTCCTTTCCATTTTTTATAATTTTTTTCCTTATCTCAAGGCATTAGCCATAGTCTTCAATACAATGTTAAATAGAAATTGTGATAATGGGAACCATTGGCTTGTTCCTTGTTTCTAATTTCAAGGGAGAGTTTTCAACATAAATCACTAATATGATGTTCATTGATCTTAGAATCATTTACCCTGCTAAGAAAATTCCCTTCTGTTTTTAGTTTTCTAAGGATGTTTATTCTCAACGGATAATAAATGTAAAAATTCCCCCAAATACTTTCTGTAGGTGAATAATGAAGTGAATTACATTAATTCATTTTCTAGTAATAAATCGACTTCACATTCTTGGGATAAATCAAGTTTAGATTATGTAATATGTTTTGTTTTATAAATTGCTGGATTTACATGTAAATAATGTATTTATTTTTGTATCTGCTCATGAATCATTTTTGGCCTATAATTTCTATTTTCATTTTTTAGACTCTTCTGTTTTTATTGTCAGCCTTTCGTTTTTTATATGGTCTGGAGAAGTTGCATAAATGAAATTATCTGAAAAAAAACTTGTGTTGCAAACAACATGGACTTGATATTGCCAAAATGAAATTTTTTTAAATGTGTCTATTATTTTGATGGTGCTAGGACCATTCATATTTACCATTTCTTCTGGACTCAGTTTGGATGAGCTTTCTTAAAAAATTCATTCATTTCATCTAATTTTGACAAGTATAAAGTTTACATAATATTCTTTTATTAGAGGCATAATACTAATAGCATCTTTAGTCATATCTATTTTTTTAAGTGGTGTATTTTGGATGCACTTTTTATTTCTCATCTAGGGATTATAGGCTTCATTAGTTTATTCGAATAGCACTCTTGACTGTTGATCCTCTCTGTTGCAATTTTTATTAATTTTTACTTTTTTGGTTTCCTTTTTTTTCTACTTTCTTTGAATTATCTTTTTAAATTATCTAGCTTTTAATTAAGTTAGATACCTAGCTTATAAACTTCTAGCCTTATTTCTGTTCTAAATTAAACTCTTTGGGGCACCTGGGTAGCCCAGTAAGTCAAGTGGCCAACTCTCCATTTGGACTCAGGGCATGATCTCAGGGTCCTGGGTCAGAACTCGAGTTGGGCTTGGAACAAAGTGGAGAGTCTGCTTGAGGATTCTGTATCTCTTTCTCCCTCTACCCTTCCCTTTTCTCATGCTTCCACATGCTCTTACAGTCTCTCACTCTCTCAAATAAAGAAATAAATCTTAAAAAAAAAAACCCTATTAAACTATATATTTCCCATTAAGTACTACCTTAGGACATGTCAGAAGTTTTGAAATGCCGTAACTTCATATTTATTTAATCACAAATAATTATTTAATATTTCCTTTATTAATTTTGATGTTTTGATTTGTTAGAGTTTATATATATTTTTAGAGATTTTATTTATTTATTTGAGAGAGAGAGAGCATGAGCAGGGAGAAGGGCAGAGGGAAAGGGAGAAGCAGACTCCTCGCTAAGCAGGGAGTCTGTCTTGAGGCTCAGTCCCAGGACCCAAGATCATGACCTGAGCCAAAGGCAGTACTTAATGGAATGAGCCATGAAGGTGCCCTTTGATATAGTTTTTAATCTCTAATATGTTAAGTTTCTAGTTGAAACGTATTATTGATTCCTAATTTAATTCCACTGTGATTGAAGACTGGCCAGTTTAGTTTCTTCTACTGTTTAACAAGTTACAGTCTTTACATCTTATTCTTTTAGTGTTTATCTTAGCTATTTTAAGATGCACTCTAAAAAAAAAATGAAGCACTAAAGTTACTGCATTTACTCTTCTACTGAGCAAAACAAAGACTTTATATATTTCAAATGCAATCATACCCTCATACCTTACATATTACCTTTGCCTTGTATTTTAGTTCTGTTGTCTCATTCCCATATTTGGAAGGTGTTACTGTTTTAGATAGTGATTTTTCTTAGAATTTATGCACACATATTTCAATACTTTTTTTCCTTACTTGTTATTATATTTCAGACTTTACTTCTGTTACCATTTTTCTCATACCTGAAATTCATTCATTGGAATTTAAATTTAATTTAGTAAAAATCTATAGGCAGTAAATTCTCTCAATGCTTATTTTTTCCCTGAAAATTGCCTCATTTGTGATGTTATTTTTTTCTCTTTTAAATATTTATTTAATATTGAAGGGGGAAAGGGCAGAGGGAGAGAAACTCAAGCACACTCCTGAGCACAGAGCCCAATGTGGGGCTGGATCCCATGACTCATGATCATGGCCTGAGCCAAAATCAAGAGTCAGCCACTAAACCAATGGAGCCACCCAGGTACTTCATTTTTCTTATTCCAGAAAGATAATTTCATTGTATCTAAAATTCTAAGTTGACATTTATTTTTTTTCAACATATGACTGAAACAGGTTGAATAAGCAATAATTTTTTATTGCCTTTTGTCCTTTATTCTTGTTTCTGAGAACCCAGACAGTAATGAAATTGCCCCTTCTGTCATCCTGCCCTGCCCTCTACCACCACTATCACACAGAGGATAGAAATGTTATATCCCATGCTTATCCTCTGAATTTTATAGCTTAGGCACTCTCTAATCTTTATCTTTGTCCCCATGTCCCACAAAGGTGTTTTGAAAAAGGTCAGGTCTCCAGAAATCCACAAAATTCTTCAGGTGAAGACTATCTTGATATTTACTTTCCACTGAAGAGTTCTAACTTTCGCCACATGTTGGCCTTTGTGGATTTTCCATTTTTGTGCAATTTTAGCAATGGATTTTTACCTTACCCAGCATTATCATGAGGATAGTTGTACAGTGTATCTAGTGAAACATACTATTTGAAAAGGAAGTACTTATGCCATTTTTGAAATATATTAATATCTTAAAACTTGGGATGCCTGGGTGGCTCAGCAGTTGAGCGCCTGCCTTCAGCCCAGGGCGTGATCCCGGGGTGTAGGGAGCCTACTTCTCCCTTCACCTGTGTCTCTGCCTTCTCTCTGTGTCTCTTATGAATAAATAAATAAAATCTAAAAAGAAAAATCTTAAAACTTATGTATAATGTAATATTGAAGTTGATAATATTCGCAAGCACTAAACAGAGTGCCTTATATGTAGCAAGTTTGAAAACATTTTATCTCAAAAAAAAAAAAGAAAAGCTTTTATGTCTGTATGATCATTATAACTGAGATGTGGTAGAGGTCGAATCATCCATGCACAGCTATATGGAAAATTTAGAGATCACATGTATCACTCCAGGTTTCACAACTGCTGAATATCACAAACCTATAGTGTTGCTAACAGCATTATAAATGTGCAGATCATTTATATAATTAAAACAATTTGATGGGATAATATTGTCATTTCTGACTTTCATCCTTTCAATTACATTACATACAAATGAAAACAATGAATTTTAAAAGGGTAGTAAAAGAGGAGTTGTAATCTCTTTTCCTCTGAATTTATTGTATGATAGATGTGTTAAAACTAGTTAAAATGTAAACACTTTCCAATTTATTCTATATGTATTTAGAAGTATAAAAAGCTGCCCAGACATTTTATACTAGATAAATTTGCCTTGAAGCATTGATCCTTAGCTTGCCTCCCTAGTGTTTGTTTATCATGTGCATTTTTTTCTAACTTAGAAAAATATAACATTATATCAATTTCTATGTACAACTATCATGTGAGTTTCTAATAAATTTATTTTTTATTGGTGTTCAATTTACCAGCATACAGAATAACACCCAGTGCTCATCCCGTCAAGTGCCCGCCTCAGTGCCCGTCATGTGAATTTCTGATTCCAAAATAAATTTATATTGTATGTCCAACAGCAATAGAAACTTGAAGTTAGAAAAAAGCAAAATTACTACTTTTTTTTCCTTTTAAGCTTAATATAATGACTAAATGGCCTCCTAAGCTTCCCTTGAAAATATCTCAGAGATAGTTCTTCCTTTATGTTTCCTTAATTGCAAATTAATAAAGTTATTAAAATAATAAACTTTTTAAAGGATCCACACAACACCAATTCCCAATATGTAAAATTGCCTGATAAAACAGAATGCCCAATTACATTTGAATTTTAGATGAAAAGTGAGCATTTCTTTTTGGGTAATTATGACCCATGCAATATTTGGGCATTCTATACTAAAAAGTATTTATTATTTCTATGAAATTCAAATATATTGGGGATCCCTGGATGGCTCAGCCGCATAGTATCTGCCTTCAGCACAGGGCATGATCCTGGAGACGGAGGATCGAGTCCCACATCGGGCTCCCTGCATGGAGCCTGCTTCTCCCTCTGCCTGTGTCTCTGCCTCTCTCTGTGTCTCTCATGAATAAATGAATAAAATCTTAAAAAAAAAAAAGAAATTCAACTATAGCTGAGCATCCTATTGTTGTTGTTGTTATTGTTTGCTAAAAATAGCAACCCTACTGGCACGGCAGCATCCTATACTTACATAATATGTATGTACACTTTTTCTAAAGTACCAATAAATTGTGTCCCCATATCCTTTTTCAAATGTTTACCTGGCCCCAAATGATTAATTTCCTTATTTATAACAGCTTGACCTCATTTATGTTTTAGTCATACATTTAAGTTTATTCACAGAGGCCAATTTCTATGGTATCAAGAGTATTGAGAGGGCTTCTTTTAATTAATTAACAAGAATTTTACAAAGGACCAGGTATTTACATTAGAAGATTAATGATTGCATTAATCAGATTGCATTTTATAATCCTGCAAAGTCAGCAAATAGGATTCTCAGCACTCATCTCAACATCTATTAAAAAGAAAATAAAAATTTCTTTCATACATACCATCTCAAATATGAACAATATAGACTATATGTACCACATATGTGCATTACATATATATATATCACGTGCCATATACCACATCTATACACCATATCATCATGTATACTGTATATTTCATCTCATATATATCATCCCGATAGCCAAATTTCCTAATACATATGAAAAGTTTTAGTTTTTTCAGAGGATTATTGTCATATTCTTAATACCAAAATATATAGCTGGCAGATTTGACCTATGATCTTCATCATAACTACACAAGTAAGTTCAATAAAGATCCAGGAAAATATAAACTATGCATATCATCCAAGAAAATAATGTATTATAGTAGGAATACCATCTACAAACATGGGTAACTTAAATTTCATACTATGTGTCTCTTCTCGACATTCAGATTATGCCTAAATATCAAAATCACACCCCTAGAACCACTGCAAAGTTTAGCAAGCATTTTAAGTACATGCGTGCATGCATGTGTGTGTGTGTGCGCGCGCACGTATGTGTGAACACATGATGACCCTTTTATTTAATTTTAAAGATAGGATTGAGGGATCCCTGGGTGGCGCAGCGGTTTGGCGCCTGCCTTTGGCCCAGGGCACGATTCTGGAGACCCGGGATCGAATCCCACATCAGGCTCCCGGTGCATGGAGCTTGCTTCTTCCTCTGCCTATGTCTCTGCCTCTCTCTCTCTCTCTCTCTCTGACTATCATAAATAAAAAATAAATAAATAAAAAATAAAAGAAACTTTAAAAAAAAAGATAGGATTGAGAGATCAATCAGTTGTTTAAGCATCTAACTTGCCCTTGGTATGCTATTATAAATATATTTATGGAACACAAATCTAAGTGTGACCTATGACAATAAAAGTTGGCATTAGAAGGGGATTCAGAAATCTAGCACAGCCACCTCACTGTCCTCATGAGGACAGAAACCCTGCAATGTTACCAGCTTCCTAGCTCATGGCTATTCCCCCACAGCCTGGGCTGCTGGTGGTATTTTCTTTCTCTTACAAAGCTGCTCCACAGTTTCCTACTAGTTCATTTAAACATAGAAAGGTTTGTGAGAATAAGATGAAAAGACACTTTTCAAATCTTTTCATTCATATAAAAAGACTCTGTCTTTTGGCTTCCGGTTTTGATCATTGCATTCATTTGAGGCCAAAATAAGTATTATCGGGTTGTTGAAAGGTACAATGACATTTCATAGACTGTCTGCAAAGATTTTAAATGTTAGCCACCACATTACATCCCTGAGTGCTAGATTCAAAACTACTAGATTTGTTTTGTTTCTGGTTTTGTTTTATTTTTTAGGTTTGTGCATTTCTTGAGGAGTAGTATGTTTTTTCTCAAGAGCATCTAGAGCTTTGTGTGGACAGAAGAGAGTTTGAGTCCCAGCTCTCTCTTCTTCAGTATTTGGCACTACTGGCTTTCTTTTCCCTTTGTGAAGAATAATTCTTTGCCTTAGCACACCACTGGCATTTCTCTATTCACTCTGGGTGCTCTATATAAATATTCCAGTGCTTCCTTCTTTAGCTAAACTTAAACTGTTGGGTGCTAGACCCTCTTTTGATTCAATAGTTTCTCCTAGGTGATCTTTTGACCTAAACTATATTTAAATGCTGGTGACTTCCAGGAATCCTGACCTCTCTAAGAGTCATCATACAGGTCCACACAGACATTGAGCTGCACAGCTTGCTGCCTTTGGTCTAAGATTTACAATCTGCACAACTGTATGTGGAAGCCCTCTCAGATCTGGAACTCCCTACGTAAGTGTGAATTTAGCAGATCCATTTGAAATGACTCATAGGTACCTGATTGGTACTTAGATCTTTTGATCTTTAGCTTAGAGTGAGAGTCATGGCTTGGTTAGAGTTCACCAAATACGGCTCCCTCCCCACACACCCTCCCTAGTTACCTTGGTGAATTAGAACCATCTTCTGCATATACTTAGTTTTCAAGGAAAAACCTAGTTTCAGCACTCTGAGATCGCTCAGAATGTATGTTTCCTTTGGTCATTAGTTTAAGGTAGCATTTCTCACTAGGACTTAGAAGGTAGATCAAAAGTCTTTGGAATGTTGCAAATGCATAATAAGTATGTGTTGAAAGAAATATTCAGTAAATGGAAAACTGACAGGTTAGAGTTCTCGAGCCAGCAATATAGAGACATCAAGACCTGAGAGACAGACTGATATGATGGACCTCAATGGCATCTCAGAGCTTCTAGCTTTTTCTAGCACTAAAAATATGATGCTGGGCAACATCGGACTATCAAAAGGCTTCATTAATGAGAGATATATACATGCAAAAACCCAAAAGGTCAGGGAACAGGGCAGGCCTACTTTTTGGACTAGAACAGGATTTGGGTCAAAATCTCAGTACATTAGGTAAACTCTGTTATCTGAATTTGCCCCAAATCTTAGCAGTTCACTGGGATCACTCAGAACAGTATTACACCAGCTCTTGTTGTAGTACAACTCCCCCAACTAACACATTCATGGTTTTCAAAGCTGGATGTTTTTGTTTTGAATCTTCTGGAAGAATTAAAACATCAGTATACAAATAAAATAATAAAATATCCTCTGTCAGTAAGAGTTGTCACTTTTCTGTTTTAAGTACAAAAGTCTGATAATATATTTCTGTAATTTCTTATATAATGAAATATGAAGAATCATCCTACAATAATTTGGCTATTGCTAACAACTATGAAATTAACTGTCCCAAGGGTTTTTTTCCAATTTAAAGAGGGTTAAATTGCTCATTTGCATGTTGATTAGCATTCACTTTAAAAAGTAGGAAGTGTAATTCCTCTGCATCCAACATTTAATGACAAACTTAGCATATCTAGCCATTAAATTTAAAGGGATCACTACTCTATTTATTAGGTATCTTTTGGATGATAAGCTCATTATTCCATACTATCTCCAAATATTAAAACTACTGATTTATTTGCTTTCCTTGACACTAAAAAAAATGTTCCCAGTGTGGCAGGTACAGCATTTCACAGTAAAACCCAACTATCTTCACAAATGTATAGGTTTAAAATAAAGAATCGTGCAAGCTGATTTTAAAACTGGAATTTGTTGCCGTAAGACAAAAGCAATCACTGGCCTGTGTTCGATGACATTTGATAATTTAAGTTTCTCTCCAGCAGCACTGCTATAATACATAGTTATTTAATGAGCAAATAAAGAACATTACCTAACCCTTTATCAAACTCATAACTTTCCATTTCAATATTTAGAAGATCAATACATAATGAAGTATTAATTATTACAAACATAACACAAATAATTAAATGTAACTTTCATGATACATATGCTTTAGAAACAGTAAGCATCTTGACATCTAGGATTTTTTGCTTTTATTTAAGCAGAGATTAAATTCAAATATTGTATAATTTTAAATTATATTTTTAATTTAATTTTATTATAGTGCAAACGATAAGCTTCTTGTATAGAGAGTCAAAAACATTCACAGAGTTACCACCAGCAAATTCTATATTGGTCAGACATTGGAAACCGGGAAAAATGATTAATTGCCTAGTGACATAAAAGTAGAGATGATAAACGAGAAGGTAGGTAATTCTCTGTATCCTTTTGAAGCAGTGCAGAGCCAAATGTTCTATAACTATATAGATTTCATTAAAACCACTTGCAGATCTAGCAATAATTTTTATTTCCACCAATACTCATAAATGTAGTCATTGTCTAACAGTTCATGTCTGTATGTACTCAATCCTCTTCTAGGTGCTGGAGATGCAATAATAAAAAATCCAGTCCCACCAATTTTGGATAAACAAGAAGTTAATCACTGAGTAGATTTACATGTTTTGAGAGGAATAAGTATTGGGGGCCATGTCAGCTTGGAATAAAGGTATCCCAATTGCTTCGATGGATGAGGACAAGCTTTATAGGGGACCTATGAATTGAATTTTATAGGATGAGGAAGAAACAGCCGGGCAAAGAGAAGTTGGTGGGAAGTGTGAAAAAGCATGGCACGTCACTCTTCTAGGGAGAGTTAAAAAGAAAAAGGAAAAGATAGCCTCTTCCACCACCTTTCACAGAATATTCTCCTTCTCTGTAGTGTTTGTAGTGGTTCAAAAGGGCTGTAGGAAAAAAAACAGTTGCACTGGAGGAAAATGTATGACTGGTGATGAAATCATAGACAGCAACATCAGAGAAATATGTGAACTCTTCATAGACAATGCTCACATTTTGTCATACTGGGGACCCCTGGTATGGCTCTGCATGTCCAGTGTAAAAATAATTCATCCTGCTGAGCTACAGAGGAAACAAAATTATACCTGGGAAAGAGTACTCAGCAATAAAAGGTAACATTTCTTCTAATTAGATGCAATGTTAATAGAGTAGTTACTGTATGTCAGGATCTGTAGTTATTTCATTCTCCCCAAATTTAGGTATGTTCTCCTCCTTAATAATTGAGAGGCCTATACCTGCAAGAATATCAGTGCAACAGACTCTGTGATAGGGACTGGAGGGCAAAGAGTGTACTTGGAAGGGCCAGGGAAAACTGGCAGGGAGTAGGGGTGGTGGTGCAGAGAAGGGATGAAGGCCAGTAAAGAGTATGCGATGAAACTACACTCCTGAGTAAGCAAAGTTTCACCTGCATGGAAAGTCCTCCTGGAAGGGAGGAAACAGGAATGCTTCTGTCTATAGAGAAAGGGACTGGGATATTTATATTCAGAAGAGTCATTCTTTTGGGATTCATTTGGGTGGGATGGTGTTAGCCCAGTCTCCTATCTCTCTCTTTAAGATTTAATTTATTTATTTGACAGAGAGAGGGAGAAAAGAGAGAAAGAGAGAGAGAGAGAGAGAGAGAAAGCAAGCATGAGGGGGCAGGGGAGAGGACAAGGGAGAGGTAGAAGCAGATTCCCCATGGAGCAGGGAGCCCTATACAGGGATTGATCACAGGACCCTGAGATCATGACAGCCACAGGAGGGAGCTTAACCAACCAGCCACCCAGGAGCTTCCAGACTCTTATCTCTTATACACAAGAGCAGAATAGCCTTCTGTGGTTTCAGGTAGAAAATAAAAACTAACAACTCAGGCACATAGGTGCAGGCACTGAGGGTTGAGAGAAAGCAAGAGAACACTGAAAGCTCTGAGAGATGGGGACAGGCCGCTGCCACCATCTGCTACAGATACTGGACAGCTGTTAAAAACTAAATAATAAAGTATGACCAGGAATGAGTTAAAATGAGGTGAGTCTATCATGCCTTTGAAACAATATGCCAAGTGCATTTTGAAATACTAAGGACCCATCTTCTCAAAACCAGTGACTAAAGCAATTACACATTACAATGAAATAGGAAAATTTTAAGTGCTGAGCAAGAAATTATGCTCTGCCCTCAAGGTTTGAGATCGTAGTCTAATATTAATAACTTGGAGTAGAGAGTTGAAGAAGATGAATATGAAATTAGAAAGAAAATCCAAGGTTAGAAAAAAAGTAAAAGCAGTTGAGATGTACCAAATATAAAATGAAGAGTATATGCAGAAAATATAAGGACTATGTCAATTACAAATCAAGCAAGAGGTAGTTAGGATAAAGTCACTTCTAAATTATAAATAGCAGAGGTTATTTAGAGAGAGACGAGATATATAGCCAATGATATAATGATTTTTCACTAAAAAAAAAAAAAAGAGTAGCCATAAGACTTAATGCCAGTGACACAAAACACACACTTTTTACAGAAAAAGAATAGAAGGAAAAGGCCTTTCACCTGGTCATGGGCTTGGTATAAACAATCATAGGCAAAGCTCACATAAGGGAATTTATACACATATCTCTTCTAAAAATACTTCAGAATTAACTCACAAAAATTAGAGGGAAATAAAGTGTATATATATGTATATATTCACTTTATTTATTATATATAATATGCTTTATTATATATAAAAAGTATATATATATTCAAACTAAAAGAAAGGCTAGCTTCTGTCAGTACTAATTAGCAAAATGACTTTGGAAAATTATTGCACATCTATACACCTCAAGTTTTCTATTTACAAAATGACAGTTTGCATACGACAATTTGTAGGATAATATTTAAGAGGGAGATCTTCTAAACATACTAGTAATTAGAACCGGAACATTTTATTCAATATATTTAGAATTAATGAATTATTTCATTTCTATTAAATAAGTAACTTATGGTAAAAGGATGGAGAAATATATTTTAATTTAGAATTTATATATGATCTGTCAATGTGAGAATGTGCTTGCCCAAAATTAAACACTCACTGGATAATATGTATATGTAAACATATGTAATGAAAATAGTCTCAATAAAACTGAGTATTTCCAATACAATTTTCAAAACCACTGGAATAAAAGTCAATCTGCTACATTCTATATATCAAGAAACTCCACGTTGTTAAAAAAAATTAGTAAAAGTGTAAGCAAAACTTGTATTCTCCATGGCCTTGTATCTCCAGATATAAATAAACTGATCTAGGCATAGGAGCCCCTCTGGTCGATCACGATTACCAACCCCCAAATCAGTCATCCAAAAACAGTTTAGGTATCAGAATGGTTTTAAAGAGCTTAATTTGAAATTTAAGTGATACATAATTTACTGTATCCACAAACACAATAAACCAGCTAGTCCCGTACATTTGAGGCATTTTAAAAAGAGACTAGGACTTGAGAACGGGACTTCGAAAAGTTGAAGTGTTAGGCTCCTCTAAAGTTATGGGAAGGGCTGAAAAACCATGATTTGATAAAAAGCTGAAGAAAAAAAGGAAGAATAAGGATATAAACTGGTCATGCCCCTGACCTCTGAAGTACCAGCTCTCTCTCAAAGCAGAGTGCCACTTCATAGAGAAAAGGAAGAGCTCAGACAACAATACTGTGGTTTCCACTTGGTTTCATGATCTACATCTATGCTTGCGTTTGGCCTCTGCTGGTCCACATACCTATTCCATACACTTGGGGCATCCTCAAACTCATTCAATGGTGCCCTGCACAAACCAGCCCCTTACCATGCTTAGAGCTTCAGCTAATTTCTTGTACCCACCTTGACCGGTATCTTGGCCTTTGAGACTCTTAGATTGAGCTCCTACATTTAAACCCAAATATATCCAAGTGGCAACAGCTATTTTCAGATACATAAAAATCCTAATTGTAGAGAAGTGACCAGGTCCACAGCGTGGCTCCAGAAGAGAGAGCCATAAATATTACAGGTAGACATTTACAGAAGGTAAACTTGAAGCTCAAGGAAAAAGATATTTTCTAACAGCTAAAGCTGCTTAAAAATAGATGATCACCCTGTGCCAGTCTGGAAATCAGGTCTGCCACTTTAGACCTAGCCTTGACAACTGCCAGGACATCTTCGCTTCCCTAACAATTTTGCCCCCATTGGGTCCAATTTCCCACCTTTGATCAACATCACTAGCTCCTTTCTTTGTGCTTTTTGGCTTCCTGAGAGCCACTGGAAAAAGGCAGGGCATTGTAATGATTAGCTCAATACAAATCTAAATCAGCAAACTGTATTCCACCTCTATTTGCCCCTTGCAAAATTTTTATTCAGTTCAGAGATCCTCTAGTTCAGTGGCTTTTGGAATTTTTTTTTAAGTTACACTCCACAGAAAGAATTGCATTTTATGTCATGACCCAGGATATTCATATATATCTATTTAACTGCAAGAACATTTTATGAAACAAAGTCTACCCTTACAAAATGTCATGCACGCTAATATTTTCTGTTGGATTCTATTTCACTTTTGAATATACTAGTTGCAACCTACTGAAGTGCTTGTATGACCTGATGATGAATCATGACCCACTAATGGATCATATACCTTTGCTTAGAAAACTACTAATTTTATGACTTAGGCATGTATGTTCAGTGAATGACTCTTCAAGTCAAGGTAAGTCATAAGTGTTTTTATCTTTTTCTTCTGCATTTCAAAATACACACTTTTATGACACTCGGGTTCTCACAGTTCTGCTCCACCTTCTCCTCTCCAAATCTGCTTTGCTCAGCTTTGCTCTAATCCCACTTTGCCTACTGGAAACGTCTTATTCTATTATTCCCACTTTCCTGGTCCCCAACTGCCCTCACATCTTGTGTCTCTCTTCCCCACTTTGTTCTCCTCTGCTACAGACAGATTTGATCAGGTCAAGTCACTTGTATTTTGATAAACAATGAAAACAACAACAAAAACTTCCTTTGAGTCAGCCTTCCTTGAAAAGAACCTATTTTCCTAACTCATCATTTGTCAATGAATTACTCTTGGTGAAACATGGTAAGTGGTTTAAACTCTTTCTCTTACTATAATGTTTTGTGTTTATGATTTCTCTGCTTAGGCTGGAAATACCTTGAGAACAGCCATTGTATGTTATATAGCTCTTTGGTGTGTAATTTGCCTGAATCGTGGGGTGCAGTGAGGGCAGCAATCAGCAGGCACCGAATGACTGGAATAGCTGGAAAATGTCATGAGAGGCAGTTCCTATGCCCAGCTTCTCTAGAACATGTGTAACTCTGAACCTCAGATTCTACAGGTCTCACTCAGGCATGGAAGCTACTACCTCACTGCACACTTTCTGTTCTCATTCCTGCAACAGCCTAGAGCTAGAACACTACATAAATATATTTGTTTAGAAAGTCAAGCTGTGAAAAGCAATGTTTTGTTTGGAAATGTGTGGAATACTGTAGCATAAATCATCTTGATCCATCATCATCACATGAGCCCTCCCAATGAAGGGGCAAGGTCTACAAGCCTCACTTCACATCAGAGGAAACGGAAAGGAGTCATTGAGCTAGAAAGACCTGGTTCAAAATACAAAACTACAAAATGATTGATCCAGGGCTCCAATCTAATTCTTCTGAGTGTGAAAACTTGGCCTCTTTCCTATATGAGGGTTCTTCCATAATCAAGGAATCAACTACAGGCAGATTTTTTTCTAATCAACTCCATAGGTACATATGTTTTTTGAAAATCATAGTTTCCACATAAACAATGAGTTATAAATGTTCTGGTTATGCTTGTTTACATAATACTTATATTTTTAGAGCTCTCCTAAATTTCTACACCAATATTCTCTCCATATAGGATAAGCAAGACAGGTCTTATTACCATAGTTTTCAGATGAAGAACTGAAACTAAATGAAACCATGTGACTTTCCCAAATTCTCACTGCTCACTAGAGGTGGGGGTCATAGGGTTAGGTTCACACCTGGCTTCTCACCCACTTTTTCACAAGACCTTTATGTCCTTCACAATGTTAAAATCCTTCCTAATGTTAGCATATAGAGGCTGAAAAATAGATTTCAATTTTAAGAATTAATTAATTTATATATATTTTTTTAAATTTTTATTTATTTATGATAGTCACAGAGAGAGAGAGAGAGAGAGGCAGAAACATAGGCAGAGGGAGAAGCAGGCTCCATGCACCGGGAGCCCGACGTGGGATTCGATCCCGGGTCTCCAGGATCGTGCCCTGGGCCAAAGGCAGGCGCTAAACCGCTGCGCCACCCAGGGATCCCTTACTTTTTTTTAATATATTTTTTTTAATTTTTAAGAATTAATTAATTTAAAAAAAAAACCAACATTCTAACCCTAAAAAAAAAGACTGCAGGATTCTAAAATTACTGATCAGAAGATTTCAATGGAACTGCAGAAAATGCACAGATATGTAATTTACTAATATAAGCCTCATTCATTTCCTTATATATTAGCACCAACTCTGAAATCCAAGAAAATTATTTTATAAAACTTTAAAATTTATTTTATAAAATCAAAAATGATTATTTTAAAATCATTTATGGTTATATATATATTATTTTCATACGCATGAATATAATTTTATTTATTATTTAAAGATTTATTTATTTGAGAAAGAGAGAGCACAAATGGGAGAGGCAGAGGAAGGGAAAGAGAGAGAGAGAGAGAACCTCAAGCAGACTCTCCACTGAGCATGGAACCCAATGTGGGGCTTGATGTCACAACCCTGAGATCATGACTTGAGCCAAAATCAAGAGCGCTTGATTTTTAATCAACTGAGCCACACAGGTACTCCTACACGAGTATGATTTTAAATATCATTGCAATTTAGAACCCTGAAAGTCTTGTAGTTTGCCAAGAAATGGACATAATAAAGTATGTATTTCTTTTCTTTTTTAATTTTTTTAATTATTTATTTATGATAGTCATACAGAGAGAGAGAGAGAGAGAGGCAGAGACAAGGCAGAGACATAAGCAGAGGGAGAAGCAGGCTCCATGCACCGGGAGCCCGACGTGGGATTTGATCCCGGGTCTCCAGGATCGCGCCCTGGGCCAAAGGCAGGCGCCAAACCGCTGCACCACCCAGGGATCCCCAAGTATGTATTTCTAATAATACTAAGTGGCTCAGTTGAACATCATATGTACTTAAGATAGACTGGAAAGTTCTACTTTTAAATATCTTAAGAGAGAATCAATTCTTCTCTCTATATGTATGAATGGAACTTTGCTGTATATTCATGAATTGTATATTGATCCTGTTCTCCTTCCTTTCAATCTCCATAGAAAATTCTGTAACTCTCATAACACTTGGCTTAGTATATTAGAATTATGTGTATATAGTTGCTTTGTCCTGCTCTTTTCACTTCACTTCCCTACGCATCTCCACATGTGCCTAAAACTTTACCAGTATCAAAAATGAAACCAGAATAGTTGGTCGTCATGTACATACAAGCTTCCTGAAGACCAGAGATACATCTTACTCCAACTTTCATCTTGAACCATGCTGGGAAGATCTCTGCAAATACTAGGAGCTAAATAAACATTGGTTGAATTTAATGAAATTTGAAGGCTGAACTATAATAATTTATTCATGGTCATTAGCAAATGCAGTTAGATTCACCACACATGATATCTTGATTTGCGCTTGAGAAGGTACAAAAACTTGGGAGTCAGCTTTAAAAGTAGACGTGTGGTTCTGGAATGAATAGCAAAAAAAGGCACAGCATAAGGAATATAGTCAATAATATTGTAATAGTGCTGTATGGTAACAGATGGCAGCTACACTTGTGGTGAGCATAGCATAATGTATGAGCTTGTCAAATCACTGTGTTGTTTACCTGAAACTAATGTAACGCTGTGTGTCATCTATGCTCAAATTAAAATATTTCTAGAAATAGATATGTGATTCCCAATGAAAGATTCGGAAAGAAAGTGGCTTCACAGAGTGGTTTTGATTCCAAATATTTATTTTTTTTTTATTTTTAATAAATAAGTACCCCCCCCCTAAATACTTGTTCCATGTGCAAAGATGTAAAAAGTGTTAAAAGAAAACCATTTCATTTCAGTTCAGGCAATTGTTTCATTCTTCAAAAACATAGTTTGGCTCAAATTAAAATCCATCAGGTTTTTCCTGTGCAAGAAGAAATCATTTGATATCCACAACTGCTTTTTAAAAGACTGCCCTAAAGAATAGGTGGCTGTCACTGTTATATTATGGCCAATTAAGTCATTTTTTCCCATTATACGTCTTGATCAAGAATGTTTTTGTAAAGGGCAGCTTTTACACAGCTCAAATTATGCATATCAGCTTACTCAGAATTTGAATCTCAAATGCATTTCAGTTTCCTTAATGATGCATAGAACATATGCACTTTCATAAAGTCTGAAGATCACTCAAAATTTCAATACAGATTAACCTCATATTTATCACCATTACTTTATGAGAAAATCTCTTTTTGTTTACATCCCTTCAGCTTAATCTATGAAGACTTGGCTATGAGATAAGAAATTAAAGCTCATAGTACTATTCTGTCTGCTAGTGCTCATTCAAGTTTTATGCCTCAAGAGTCTTTAAGATTCAGACTCTTCTATATTTCTCTAGACAGGTAAGGTACCAATTTATAATAGAGTGAAGATAGTTTTGATTATCTTTTTAATTTTTAACTTGTCATTTGATGAAATTTGATGAGCTGGAACAGTGAAACCCCTAATAGAAAACAGGAAAACAAGGATTTTATTATACATATATGTTTTTTAAAGTTTTATTATAAACATAGTTCTTTGTTGGGTCAAACAGTACACTGAGCAACTTTATGACGGTATTTAATTTCATAGAAATCCTATGAAGTAGGTATCATTTACTGCTCAAAGAGGCTATTAGATCTAGAGTTAGAGCCTAGTCTGATTATGAGTCCTTAATTACTCTGAGCAGAGGTCATAATAAATTTAATATACTTCTTCCCATTGGGCTGATTATAATTAAACAAAAAGGATTTTTTGTTTAATTTTAAAAAAGAAGAAGAAAGAACAAGAAAAAGGATTAGTACCAAATAATAAATCGAGACAGAAGGAATAATTTTAAGTTTATACACTTCAACCATTAATGAGCTTACATAGGCAGAGCTCTGGATATATTACCAGTGCTTCCAGACCAGAACAATAAAGTGAATATTGTAATCAAGTGAGTCAAATGGATTTTTTTTGGTTTCTAAGTGCCAGCAAAATCTATGTTTATACTATAACTTAATTTAAAAATACTTTTTTTGCTAAAAATGCTAACCATCTTCTGGGCTTTCAGTGCTACAATCTTTTTGCTGGTGGAGGTTATGGCCCTCATGTTGATGGCTGCTAACCGATCAGGGTGATGGTTGCTGAACACTCGAGTGTCTATGGCAATTTCTTAAAATAAGATAACAGAATAGTTTCCCCTATTGACTGATTTCTTTCATGAATGATTTTTCTCTAGTATGAGATGCTGCTTGATGGCATTTGACCCCCTAGTAGGACGTCTTTCAAAATTGGGGTTGATCCTCACTAGGCCTGCCACTGCTTGATCAACTAAGTTTATGTGTTATTCAAAATCCTTTGCTGTCATTTCCCCAATCTTCACAGCATCTTCACGAGGAGTAGATTTCATCTCAACAAACTACTTTCTCTGCTCATCTGTTCAAATTTTATCATGACATTGCATGAGCTCAGTCACACCTTAGGGACTCCACTCCCATTCTAGTCATCTGGCTGTGGCCACCACAGGTTCAGCTCACTCCCTCCACTGAAGTCTTGATCTCCTCAAAGTCATGCCAGAGGGTTGGTATCAACTTCTCCCACACTCCTGTTCATGTTGAGAGTTTGACCTCTTCCCACAAATTACTGATATTCTTCATGGTGTATGGAATAGTGAATCCTTTCCAGAAGGTTTTCAATTTACTTTTCCTAGATCCATCAGAGAAATCAGTAGTTCTAGCAGCTCCCATCTTATGAAAAGTACTTCTCAAATAATAAGCCTTGAAATACAGAAAGGCTCCTTGATCCATGGGTGGATAGGTGTGTTAGCGGTTATGTCAAGAGGCAGGAAAACAACATTCATCTCACTGTCCATCTCTATCAGAGTTCTATCAGAGTTCTCGTGTCACCTGGTATATCGTCAGTGAGCAATAATCATTTGAAAGAAATCTTGTTTTCTGAGCAGTAGGACTCAACAGTGGGCTTAACCTATTCAGTAAACCATGTTGTAAGAAAGATGTGCTATCACCCAGGGTTTTTGTTCTATGTATAGATAACTGGAAAAGTAGGTTTACAATAATTCTTGAGGGTCCTAGGATTTTAGGATGGTAACTGAGCATTGGCTTTAGCTTAAAGTCACCAGCTGTATTAGCCCCTAACAAGAGAGTCAGCTTGTTCTTTGAAGTTTAGGCCAGAAATTGACCTCTCCTCCATAGTTAAAAAACGTCCTAACTGGCATCTTCTTCCAATAGAAGGCTGTATTGTCTACACTGAAAATCTGTTTATCGGAGATCTGATAACTTGTTGCAGCATATACATCAACATTTGATGCTTCACCTTACACTTTCATTTAAACAGTTAACTTTAATCACCTGAACCAAACTCTGCTAGTTTCCAACTTTTCTTCTGCAACTTCCTGACCCCCTTCACTTTTCACAGAATTGAAGAGTTAGGGCCTTGCTCTGGATTAGGCTTTGGCCTAATATTTGAGAATGTTGTGGCCATTTTGGTCTTCTATTCACACTACTAATTCTTTCTCCATATCAGCAATCAAGATGTTTGGTTTTCTCATCATTTGTGTGTTCACTGAAGTAGTACTTTTAACTTCCCTCGAGAACTTTTCCTTTGTATTCACAATTTGGCTCACTGTTTAGTGCAAGAGACCTAGCTTTCAGCTTATACTGGCTTTGAACATGCCTTCCTACTAAAGTTAATAATTTCCAGCTTTTGATTTAAAGCAAGTGAGGGATGTATGACTCTTCCTTTCACTTGAACACCTAGAGGCCATTGTAGTCTTATTAGTTGCACTACTCCAATATAGTTGTGCCTCAGGGAATAAGAGAGCCCAGAGGAGAGGGAGAGGGATGGGGAAATGGCCAATCCCTGGAACAGTAAGAATACACATAACATTTATTTATTAAGTTCACTATATAGTTGTGGTTCACGGTGCCCCAAAACAGTATGACAGTAACCTCAAAGATCACTGATCACAAGCTACCATAAGAAATATAATAATAATGGAAAATCTTGAACTATTGCAAGAATTACCAAAATCTGACACAGATACACACACATGTGTGCATATGCTGTTGGAAAAATGGCACCACTAAACTGCCCAACGCAGAGTAGTCAGAAACCTTCATTCGTAAAAAAAAAAAAAAAAAAAAAAAAAAAACAGCATCTGTGAAAGAAAATAAAGTGAAGCACAATAGAACATATTATGCCCACCTTTAATAATTCCATTTTGAGAACAAGCTCATTATATTTTTGAGGTATGTGTTTAAGACTTTATTTGGGGATATAAGTCAGAAAGCTATATTACTTGTTTTAAAATTTTTTAAATTATTTACTGAGATGACTTTACGGCTATGTCAAAGATGAGGCTACTTTTTCCCAAACAGGTATGAACTCATTTTTAACATCTCTCTGTCTAAAATTAATAGAGTCGTACTCCAGGATAAAATGTCAATGCTTTTATTCTCTGCACTGGAGTAGATACAAAACTACTTCTTATGAAAAATCCTGGCTCTGTTTTTCAAGTGTTCTTCCAACCTAGCCTTCAACAGAAACCCATCTCCACAATGAGACAGGCATACATTAGCTTTCCCTCTTTCATCATAAGAATAAAGCACAGAGGTATGTCTTTAATCTGCATATGAAGTGGTTACATTGATACTTACCAAGAAATCCTCAGATTCCTGAATGTGCAATACTTACCAAAAGAGGATTTCACTATGCATTTATTTTTTCTGCCTAGAATTACTTTGTAAATCATACAACCACATGTTCATTAGTGAAAAATCTTTTAGAAAAAAGGGATTACCAAATTTGTGAGCATAGGGTTTTTTTTTCACAATATTCTTTTATTATCCCTTTTAAAAAATATTTTATTTATTTATTTATTTATTTATTTATTTATTTATTTATTTATTTGAGAGAGAGAGAGAGAGCATGAACCGGGGGAGAGGAAGAGGGGGAGGTAGAAGCAGGGTCTCTGCTGAGCAGGAAGCCCAATGTGCAGCTCAATCCCAGGAGCTTAACTGACTAAGCCACCCATGTGTCCCCTTTATTAACCTTTTAATATCCATGGAATCAGTAGTAATGGGTGCTCTTTCAGTTTTAATATTAGTAATATGTGTCTTCTGTCTCCTTTTTTTTTAGCCTAACTAAAGTTCAATCAATTTATTGATCTTTTTCCAGAACAAGCTTTAGATTTTACTAACTTTCTCTATTGGTTTCCTGTTTATAATTTCATTGATTTCTGCTCTAATTTTTATTTCTTCTCTTCTGTTTGTTTTGGGCTTAATTTGTTCTTTTTTTCTATAGTTTCCTAGAGTAGAAGCTTAGATTATTAATTTTAAGTCTTTCTTCTCTTCTAATATAATATTCAACAATATAAAACTGTTTTGTAACTCCACTTTGGTTGCATCCCACAAATTTTGATAAATTGTATTATGTTTTCGTTTAGTTCAAAATATTTTAACATTTCTTTGCAAGACTTTCTTCTTGGACTCATATCATTTAGAAGTGTGTTGTTTAATCTCCAGTTATGTGGAGGTTTCCAACTATCTCTCCATTATTGATTTCTGGTTTAATATCATTTGGTCTGAAAACAATTTGTATGATTTCTATTTTTTAAAATTTGGATATTTTTAATGACCAGAATATGCTCCACTTAGGTGAATGCTTCACATGAGCTTAAAAAGAATGTCAACTAATCAAGTTGACTGGTGGTATTTTTCAGTTCAACTACATTCTTAATTGATTTTCTGCTTGTGGGATATGTCAATTACTAACAGAGAAGTGTTGGTCTCTTCAAGTTAGTAGCAAATTTATTTATTTCTCCTTGCTTTTCTTCCAAATTTGTCTCACAGCTTTTGATGATCTGTTGGTAGGCACATACACATAAAGTATTGTTATGTCTTCTTGATGATTTAACCTCTTTACCATTAGGTAATGCTGTTTTTATCCCTGATAATTTCCCTTGCTTTGAAGTCAGCTTTGTCTAAAATAAATATAGCTACTCCAGCTTCCTTTTGATTAATGTTAGCATAGTATATATTTCTCCATTACTTTACTTTCAAACTATATGTGTCTTTATATTTAAGGTAAGTCTTCTAAACAACATGTAATTGGGTCTCTCTTTTTTCAAAAAATGAATTCTGACAATCTGTTTTTTAATTGGGAAATTTAGACCATCTGTATTTAAAGTGATTATTGATATAGTTGGATTAACATCTGCCATGCTTGCTAATGTCTGCTATTCATTGCTCTTGTTCTTTGCTTATTTTTTGGTTTTGTCTTCCAGTTATTTCTGCCTTCACTGGTTTCAGTTGCATATTTTACAGGATTCTATTGTTTCTCCTCTCTTAGCATATCAGTTATTCTTTTCTACTCCTTTTAGCAGTGGCCCTTGATTTTCCAAAAAATTTACAACTAATCCAAGTCTTGTCTCACACAGCACTGCAGCATTTCATGGACAGTGCAAGTTATCTTATGATACAGTGTTTCCCATCCCTCCTTCCTGTTTCTTAACAGTATTGCTGGCACTATGTCTCTTATCCATAAGCTATAATCATTGAATACATCGCTGATATTATTTGGAACAAACGGTTATGTTACATCAATTAAGAACAAGAAAAATATGACTATTTTATCTTCATTATTTCCTCTCTAATGCTCTTCCCTTTTTTATGTAGATGGAGTTCCTGATATATATATATTTTTTTCTTTCTTTCTTTCTTTCTTTCTTTCTTTCTTTCTTTCTCTTTCTTTCTTTCTGTAGAATTTCTCTTAACAATTCTTTTAAGGCAGATCTACTGGTGACAAATTTCCTCAATTTTTGTTTGTCCAAGAAAGTATTCATTTATTTCCTCTTTGTCTGATTTTCTACAGTTTGAATATGATAGACATAGGTACAAATTTTTGTATTTTCTCTAAGATTCTGATTAGTGTCTCTGAGCTTCCTGTATCTGTAATTTATTGTCCATAATTAATTTTGAAAAATTCTTAGTGATGATTATTTCAGATTTTCCTTTTCTTTCTTTCTCTTTCTTTCTTTCTTTTTTTTCTTTCTTCTGAATCTGGTAATACCATTACATGGTTTTTATATCTTTTGTAATTTTCCCACAATTTTTGGATAATCTGTCTTTTTCATTATTTTTTTTTCTCTTTTCCTTTCAGTTTTAGAAGTTTTAACAGGCATCTTTTTAAGTTCACTGATTCTTTCCTTAGCTCTGTCCAATCTGCTGATAAGTCTCTCAAAGGCATTCTTCTTTTCTGCTGTAGTTTAAAAATTATTACTTTTATTTATTTTATTTTTATTTTTTAAATATTTTATTTATTTATTCATGAGAGATACAGAGAGAGAGTGAGAGAGAGCGAGAGAGAGAGAGAGAGAGGCAGAGACACAGGCAGAGGGAGAAGCAGGCTCCATGCAGGGAGCCCGATGTGGGACTCCAGCCTGGGTCTCCAGGATCAGGCCCTGGGCTGAAGGCGTCGCTAAACCGCTGAGCCACCTGGGCTGCCCTATTATTATTTTTAACATTTCCTTTGCTTCTTTATTAGTTTCCTTCCCTCTGCTTACATTACCTATCTGTTCTTGTATATTGTCTACTTTTTCCATTAAATCCATTAGCATATTAATCATATTTGTTTTAAATTTTTAGTCTGATAATGCCAACATTTCTGCCATATTTGAGTGTTATTTGAATTCTTGTTCTGTCTCTTCAAAGTGTGTTTTTTGTTATTTATTATATCTTGCAATTACTTTCTTGAAAGCCAGACATGATGTACTGGGTAGATGAAACTGAAGTAAATATGCCATTAGTGTGAGGTTTTATGTATACACAGCTAGAGATTGGGCTATTTCCTTTTCTTGAAACTATAATTTCATCAGAGGCTAAAATTTCACCTGGTGCCCATGTATTTATGTCCTCTGTTGACTTTGGGTTTTTCTACAGGCTTCTTAAATAAGATTGAAGACATGCCATTCTTTCTGTCGTATTTCTCTACCATTCTGCAGGAACCCTACTGATGTGGTGTAAGGTGTTGGCTGGAGAAAGCCAAGTGTTCTGTAGTCCTATGACTAGGTCTCAGCCTTTAGTGACCTGTTGGGCTATGACTGTCTCAAGTGCTTCTCTGGGCTGGCCTCCTCCTCCCTCACCACCCTTATTGAGACAGAAAGGGGGAGATGGGTATTTCTCTTCCCTGATGTTGGAAAACTGTTTTCTTCCTGAGGGTATGTCTTGCCAAGAAGCCTGAAATGCTTTGACACATTTTTAAATGGCTTTGTTTTTTCTTCTGCTGCCTGAAGCAGAAGGGAATTTTTTTTTCTCTCATCTTCACTTTAAGAACAAGATGGGTTTCCCAGAGGTAAAATTTATAAAAAGCCTGGTGGCCTGCTTGAGACAGCCCTCTCCTGCCAAATTTTTACCTCCAAGTTATCCACACTGAGCCTCCTGCAATTCCTCAATTATAGATTAGGTTTCCATATACTGCTACAGATGCCCTCAAAATTCCCACACTTCAGCTTTGCTAAGTTGTAATTTCCTGTATCCACCTGTCCAGTTTGGAGGAAAACAATTTGTCCTATAACCTCAGTTCTCTGGTGGGTCTAAAAAGAATTGTTGATTTTTCAGTTTGCTTAATTTTTGTCTGCTTATGTGGATGGGGGTGAGAACTTCCAAATTCTGTACATAATTCTGTAGGATGTTAGAAACTGGAAGTGTTTACTTATTTTTACATTTATAAAATACACAGAGCCTAGCATAAGTGATTTTTGAACAAATGACTGGAAGAGTGACTAATGAATGAATTACATATCTGACATAATTACATGTAAATAAGAAAGAAATAATTAATCAAAACTGATTTATACATCATGCATTACTTTCCAGGCTCTGGCCTTATCATCAACATTTGTGGAGAGAAGTTCTGGCTTGACCTACAGCTCTGCAATATTTTGGCTACTCAATTTTAATGGGTATAATTTTATCACTTATATTACCAGATTAATTTATATATTTATCATTTAAACCATCAGATTATTTTACATAATATATATGTATGTAACCCAATAATTTAATTATTAAATATTTTATTTATTTATTTATGAGACAAGGCAGACTGACTGCTGAGTGAGGACTAGCGGACATTAATCCAGCAAACTTTTGCTAGAGAAGTAAAACCGGAAAAGTAAAGGTTGGGACTTCAAATAAGAAAACCAGTTAAAGTTTACAGAAGAGCAGACAGGCCAGCATGTCCCCTAGCCTACTCTGGCAGAAAATTGAGGCTTGCTCTCTGGAGATACCGAACCAGGTAGGATTTAGACTTAGGAACATCTGATACAGCTTAGGGCTAAGCTATAAAACCATTTAAAATAAGCAGATTAAGTGAAAATTTGCATACAAGTGAGATTTCAAATTTCTTTTCTGTTCACAACTTCCAAAAGCTTCACAGATATTGACACTTGGAGGTCACTCAATGAAAAAAATATATATATTACTACCCTATCACATCATACTGAAGGTTGCCTCCCTCCAAACTCAACCCATACACGTAAACTTTCCAATCAAATTTTTGGTCCCTCAGTGATAAATGAGAATGTCAGGTAAACAGCTGAGTACTCCAAAATATTTGAGGAATGCCTCTAGTGTGTGAACTGTAGATCAAACCAAATGAGCACTTGCTTGCTCTTTCTCTGTCTCACACTATTTCCCCACAAATACACACACATACAATATGAAATAATTGTTCAGTAGGAAAACTGGAAGATGGAATTGTGCAAATATCCCAGAATGTTTACATAAACATGAAGTTACTGGAAATGGTAAGAAAAATAAGGAACTTGGAAAACTCATGCTGGAATTCTCATATCAAAATAAGAGAATTGTGGAAGAGAAGAAAGAGAGCAGATGAGGAAATTATCCCATACAGTATTTAAAAATTCCCAAAACAAATGACATGACTTTTCTAATTGAAATATTCCATGGGATGCCCGGCACAGTAATTGAAAAGTGACTCATATCAAAGCAGGTCATTGCAGGATGTTAGCATATTAAGTCTTTGGCACAGTGTGCATGGCCCTAATTCCCAGACCTGACACGTAATATTCCCTCTGGCTGGAATATTCTCCCTCAGATAAATCAATAGTTTTCTGTATGTTCTGAGTTTTACCTATTATCGCCTTTTATTTTTTAAGATTTTTATTTATTCATGAGCGACACACAGAGAGAGGCAGAGACACAGGCAGAGGGAGAAGCAGGGTCCCTGTAGGGAGCCTGATGAGGAACTCAATTCCAGGACCCTGGGATCATGCCCTGAGCTGAAGGCAGATGCTCAACCACTGAGCCACCCAGGTGCCCTATTATCGTCTTTTCATTAAGGTCTTCACCCTTAATGAAACTCTAAATTAAAATTCTATTTTCCCAGAGCATTCCCTACATGCTATACTCTTATTTTCCCCCATAGCACCTATGACTATCCAGTGCCCTATTTATTTTATTACTTCTCTCTCCCTTTTCTGTGTTCCTGCATGAACTATGATGTCAGCTCCACAAGGATGGAGATGATTGGAGAGTTTCTCACTGTATCCCCAGTATGTGGAACAGTGTCTGGCCCATAACTGGCAGTAAATAAATGTTTGTTGTGAGAAGAAATGATGGTGAGACACATCTAAAAGTTTTCAGAAAAAAATGATTAGGACTCAAAATGACATATAACTTTTCAATAGCAACATTAAAATCTGAAAACTGGTTGAAAAATAAATTAAGTATGAGAGGAGAATAAACACATTTGCATTTACTGATAGACATGGACCCCCAATTTTTAACACGTGTATAGGAAGCTGTGGAGACTAGGTTCCACAGGGAGGAGGAAATAAGATATGGGAAGTCATGAGTTCAAGGATATGAGAAATAAGCAATCTTGGAAAGAAGCAAAAGCAGTCACGGGATGATGATAAGAAGTACAATAGCTGTGCAGCAAGAATAGAGCACAGTCTAGCCCGACTAGAGCCAAAAGACAGAGGACTCTACCACACATTTCTCTAAAATAAGAAGGGGGAAGAAATCAAAACAAAATTGACCTATTGTCGCATATATCTGATGTTATTTGTTAAGACTTTGTTATTAATATGGTAGATAGTTCAGAGATAAATTAGTAATAGGCAATTGTATAAAACTGAGCAAATCTAAGAGTTAGGCAATTTCTAATTCCATGGGAAAAAAATTGTACAAGAAAGAAAACATAATCATAAAGTAATCACAGCACCTAAGAAGCTCAGACGAAAAAACAATTTATAAGTCACCACGATATAAATTTGGAGTATTGACTTAACAACACAATATAATATAAATCTTTATGGACTGAAAAGATATAAGTGAAAATGTATGAAAGCAGAACAGTATATATAATATAATCACATTTTATGTTTATGTTTTATACAAGTTTATGATTTGATGTAAATGTTTAGAGACTCCTCTAAAAAGATACGGACCAAATTGCTACCATATACTTTCACTCATTGTTCTATATGTCTGCATTCTTTAATTTTTGTGTTTTTTGTTTGGTGGTTCGTTTTTGTTTTTTTTTTTAAGATTTATTAATTTATTTTAGAGAGCAAGAGAGAGAGCTAACCAGGGAGAGGGACATAGGGAAAAAGAAAGAGAATCTTAAACAGATTCCATGCTGAGCGTGAAACGCAATATGAGGCTTGATCTCACAACCTCGAGATTACAACCTGAGTCAAAACCAAGAATCAGATGCTTAAATGACTGTACCGCTCAGGCATCCCTCTTTAATTTTTTATATAAAGTGGCATTCAGGGGCACCTGGGTGGCTCAGTCAGTTTAGCATCTGCTCCAGTCATGAAATTGGGGATCCTGGGATGGAGCCCCACATTGGGTTCCCTGCTCAGTGGGGAGTCTGCTACTCCCTCTGCCTCTGCCCCTCCCCCTGCTCCTACTCTCTCTCTCTCAAATAAATAAATATTTAAAACAATTCTTAAAAATTCAAGTATTCATTTTAATAATTAAATTTTGTGTAAAATATAGATCCAAACACAATTTTAATTTTTACATAGTAGTCCCATTTATATGTGTCATAATTTGGTCTCTCAGGGTTTTTGTTTTTTCATCTTATGTTTAGAATGCTTCTAGTATTTTTCTCTTTTAAATATCCTTATACACAAATCTTGCAATTCATTTGATTATTTTCCCAGAATACATGCCAGATGGAATTGTTGATAGAAAATTCCCATTTTAAAGCTTTTGATAAATAATCCAAACTGAACATCAAAAGACTGAAACACTTCATATCCTCACAAGGATTGACAGTGTTTATTTTCTCACATCTTGTCAACATTGGATAGTAATATTCTTTTATCATATTTGACATACTTAAAAAAAACTCTCCAAGTTTGTGTTTAGTTGATTATTAGTGATGTAGAGCATGTGTTCATGTGTTTCAAGTCACTGACAATCTTTGAATGCACTCCTCTCACTTTCTCTCCTTGTCACTGCTGTAATGGCTCTGATCTTCTCTCTTGGGCTTCTGGGCTCATATCTGATCACAGAGCCAAGTTCTCTCCTTGTGTACCATCTCTTGAACTACTTCTAGATTTATTTTTCTAAATCACAAATCTGAGCATATCATTTGCTTGCTTGAAGGCTAGTAATTTTCTACAATTAAAGTCTAAAATTCTTAAAAGGGGTACACCACATCAACATTAACATGAGCTCAAATATTTTCTAAATTATTAAAAGGGGTTTTTCATGACAATTTTTCTTCAATAATCACAAAGAACTTGGGATTAGGGGGTCCCCTCTTGTTTACAGCAACATTCACTGTCTCTACTTAAGAAGAGATTAAGGAGTGACATCACCAAGATGGCAAATAAAGGTGTTTCTAATTTCACTCCCCTTCACAAGAACAGTTAACAACTATTTAAAAACACGATACCACAAAGAGAATTCTAGGAAATGGAAGTGAATATGAAGCACCCCCCCACACACCTCAGAGACCAAGGTAGACCACACTGGAAGGGAAAGAGAAGCAGCTACACCTTGACCATATGTCTCTCCCCCAGGCCAGTGAAGTACCAAGTGGAGAGATCTCCCCTGAGTCTCTGGATCCTTCAGAGGGGAAAAAAGAGAATCTAGAGGCGGACAACCACCATCCACAGCATTTTTCATCACTTGTGAGAGCCCCAACTCTGATCTGGCCCTACAGGTACTACAGGGGAATCTGTGGTCTCAGCTATTGGGAATGTGCCTGTGAAGAAAATGAGAAGGGGCTTGCAACAACCAGCACAGAAATCTTGGTGGACTGAGTTGATATGGCAAAGGAGTAACCCAAACCAGGGGCTATCCTCATTTGCAGAAGCAGATCAGTGGTATACTCTGGCCAGGGAATTCTGTGGAGTGCTAGTCTCCCTGATTTGGATCCTCAAAAGGAGGAGTTTTGCTGGTCCTAGAGCCTAGTTTGCTCAATCCAAGCAGGGAGCTGAGTCATAGCCCTACCGTTTGTGGAGAGTGATTCCAGGCTACATCTGACCCCAATGGCTGGCTGTTAACTCCTGGATGCTGTGCAGCCCAGAGGTGCTTGAGCAGAGGTGCATGGACAGAATGGATTACCCTCAGATAAAGCCAGTACAGGGCATAGAGGGTTTCTGTGCAACACAAAGTCAGAGGAATTTTTTCATAGCTACGGCTAAGGTTAGCCCAAACTTGTTCAAGAAATTGAGAGTTGCCTGGAGCACCCCTTCCCCGCCACCCAGACAAGGGAGCTGAGACACAATTCTACCTGCTAGAAGAAAACAGGAGTAAAGCTCCTTGACGTGGCTTTTGGCAATGATTTCTTTGCTATGACACTGAAAACACAAGCAGCAAAATAAAATTAAACAAGTGGGACTAAATGAAACCAAAATACTTCTGCACAGCAAAAGAAACCACCAACAAACTGAAAAGAATGGGAATGGGAAAAAATATTTGCAAACTATGTCTCTGATAAACAGTTAATATCCACAATATATAAGGAAGTCATACAACTCAAGAGCAAAAGAGCCCAAGTAAATCAATTAAAAAATGGGCCACAAACCTGAACAGACCTTTTTCCAAAGAATGTATATAAAAGGTCAATAGTACAAAATAAAGATACTCAGCATTCCTAGACCTTAGAGATGCAGATTAAAACCACAATAAGATACCATCTTATGCCTGTTAAAATGTCCATCATCAAAAAGACAAGAGTTAATAAATGCTGGTGTAGATCTGGAGAAAAGAGAACCTGTGTGCACAGTTGGTGGAACTGTAAACTGTTATAGCCACTAAAGAAAATAATGTGAAGGATCCTCAAAAATTAAAAATAGAAGTACCATACGATACAATAATTCCATTTCTGGCAATAATACATTCAAAAAACACAAAAACTCAAAAGATAACTGCACCTCTATGTTCATAGAATCATTATTTGCAATAACCAAGACATAGATACAACTTAAATATCTATGGGCATTAAACAATAGAATAGTATCCAGCCACAAAAATGAGAAAATCCTACCACTTGTGATGTGGATGAGTAAAGGTATATACTAGGTGAAATAAGTCAGAAAGAGACAAAATTGTAGGGTGTCACTTGAATATTAAGTCTTAAAAACAAACAAACAAAATAACCTTATAGAAAAAGGTATCAGAGTTGTGGTTACCAAATGTGGAGTGGAGGGAGGGGGGATTGGAGGAAGATGGTCAAAAGGTACAAAATTCCAGTTATAAGATAAATAATTACTAGAAATGTAATGTACATAATAACTATAGCTAACATTGCTATAGGATGCACAGAAAAGTTGTTAAGAGAGTAAATCCTAGGAGTTCTCATCATAAAGAGAATTTTTTTCTTTTATAATTATTTCACAATATATGTAAATCAAACCATCATGCTATACACTTTAAATCTACACATTAATATATGTCGTTATTTCTCAATAACACTAGTAAGTAATTAATCAATGGTGGATGAATATACTGACGTAAGACAGAGTAGCACGGTCACTTATAGAAACTTACTTCTTTGGTTACTTATTCTTTTAAAAAGTATTCATGGAGTCATTACTATGTGCCAGACATAGCTCTACACTTTACAGAGACAGGGATACATGACCAATAGAACTGATAGTACCCTGTTACTCTCCTTGTGGAACTAATGGCAAGAAAGAGGGGAGAGGATAAAAACAAATCAAAAAGAAAAAAAACCTGTTTTTACAGAGTAATAAGCAATGGTGTGCTGATATACCAACACTCTGGAAAAAATCAAACAAAACCTAACATGTCCTGTTTATAGTGCTTGTGGATGTCCCACCACAAACCATGGTTGATTTCAAGCTACTGATGGTTTAAGAAGCAGTTCACAGAATTCTTATATATTGAACAAATGGCTCTGGAGAGCCAGCATAAGCGGAGTCTGCCCACCACTGGTAGTGAGATTTGGAGAAATGACAACTGTCCACTTGAGGTAGAGCAGAAAGGAGAGATCCCCCAGAGAAGGTGACACTGAGCTACCCCACAAATGAAGAGAAGAGCCAAAAAGTTGAGTGTCAGATGGCAGAACATTACAGAGAGATCTCTGTAATGCCTTACAGCAAGAAAGCACTTGGCACATGTGAGATACAGAAAGAGCCAGAATATAGATTTTTAATTTATTTTTCAGTCAGGAGACAACCTTAAGATCAAAAAGCCTCTTAGCCAGGGTGACAGCAGTATTTCAGGAGAGCTAAATTAGGAGTCAGAAGCTAAGATTAGCTTTGGGTCATTTGTCCTTTTTTTTGCAAATGAAAGTTCCAATTTCTGCTGAGTGATCCCAGGGGGTGGGGGTGGGGGCAGTGAGGAATATACATATACTAGAAAGCTGGGTTTATAGAACGCAAAATGTAAACAGAGATAAATAGTATTTTATTATACCAACGTATATGTTTCTGAGAATTTCCGTTTCAGATACCTGAGTTTACACTTCTTCAATCTTGCTGACCCTACAAACTCACTAGACCTTGAAGTTTTGTTGTCACATTAAGAGGACTGGTAACTGAAACATACTATGCTGAAATATATTATCAGGCTAATTTGGGCAGTATCTGGAGAAAATATAAATCAAATTGTAGAAACCAAGCATGGGGTAATTGGATTGAATTTGTTTAGCAGTTTTGGATGTCTTTTCCTCTTGGAGACAAGACTGCAAAGATGATTCTGTTCTGTTCTTTTATCCTGAGCAGGTAGGTTTGGGGAGAATCCAAAACAATATTTTAAGAATAAATCAGTTGGAGTTCAAATTCAGGTTTGACAAGTGAACAGCTCCTCCAGAGTGAAAACAAATCCAATTGTGAAGCAAACGAAGATTAGGAGGATTAAATGTCACATGTGGAGGATCTAAAAGTGGATTTGTTTTTTATTATTGAAGATATTTTTATGGGTTATTTGTATGGGGATCAGGCTCCTTTGTTTTTTCTAAGTTGAGATGAGCCAGGATGTCTCTGGGGCAGGAGAGATTTTTGCTGCCTGTGAGGATGTGTGGTTTTCATTTCAATATTATACACTATGACTCACCATCTTGAGAAAGGAATTATGACTTGTAGATAGTCTCACAAGGAGTTGTTATTAGCATGTTAGCTTTGTTAATAGTTATACTGCTGTCTTCATCCAAGTGACTGTAATTTGTATTACAAATTCAAATTGCTTCAGTAGTAATGCTCAACATTTACACGGAATTATAAGTAGTTCAAAGCAATAGCTAAAACAATTGAGTTATTCCCAAAAACATGAGTTATGCAGAGAATTGGGTTGTCAAAGCTAGAAATTAATTTTTTTCCTTGTTGAATAAATATAAAAAATTCAGCCTTTTTTACTGATAAGCTACCTTTCCTACCAATAATACCTAAGAAAAAATGTTTTAATTTTATTTATCAAATTATAGAAAAATAATATTAAATACCCAATGAAATTAATTTAAAGCTATGAATCTCAGACTATTTTACTTTATTCTTTAAAGATATGTATTGACTTACTTCTCTAGAATTACAATATATCTCTGGAATAATATAATCTTTGTAATAAAATAACACATGATACTGCTATTTAGATACAAGACAATACAAAAGCTTTAGAAATCACTTATTAAACTGAAGGATTCTAAATAATTATAAGAATTCAGATTTCCTCATTTCCTCAGTTCCAATTCCAGTTCTGTTAATGAATAGCAGGACTAATTTTATGTGAATTTAGAATCACTTTGAAGTATGCCGAAAAGACCATCTTGGAAGTTCAACAGAAGAGGCCAGATATTTTGTCTGAACCCACATGGAAAATAAAATTATAGAAGCTATTCATATTACTCAGGCCAAGAAATACTCTCAGCCAAATCTCACCACTATCATTATAATCATCATCACAATCAAGAAGAGCCCTTACTGAAGCAAGAACCAAATAGACATATTTAGCTTTGGAATTTGGGGGGAAAAAAGACTTGCATGTTTTACTTTAGTGCATACTTCCTTTTTCTGTATATAAAATTCAGTTTCATTTAAAAGGGAAATTGTAAACTCAGCTTCATTTAAAATTCAAGTTATTGTCAAAATTTTGGGCTAAAAAGAAATCTTTAGATAAAAGTATTTCAACATTACCCAAGAAAGCAGTCTTCCAAGATCTACAGCAAATTTAATTATTCCATTGTTTTCCAAAGTGGGCAGCTTGGACAACATTCTGCACAGTGTTAATAGGTTTTGATCAAAGGGAATCTAGGAAATGCTGTTAAATCAGCTTATTATGAGATTTCAGCTCTTTGAATATCCAGATATAAATTGTCAATCTATGTGTTAAATACGCAGGAGTATATGTTGAAATACAGCCACGAGATGGGAGGGCATCCCAGGCAGAGGGAAGATTATGAGCCAAAATGAGCAGGTGGAAAAGCATAAGGCATCTTTTGAGAAACTGTAGGGAAATTCTGGAGTTGCAGGAGATAAATCTGGAAATGGAAGCAAGAGCCAGACCGTGGACATTTTGAATTGACAGACTAAGTAGCTCAGACTCTTGAAAAGGCAGTCATCACCCATTGACTGTGGTAGTTTAAGATTAATTTGGCCATAAATGGATAGCCTGGTTTGGAGGAGGGAAAATACTGGAGGTGGGGAGTCCAGTTCAAAGGCCCTAGCAGATTCAAGAGTGAGATTAAACATGAATGGTGGAAAGAGATTGCAAAGTGAAGAATAAGAGCAAGATCTATTGAAAAGAAGAATGAGAGAAATGAGATACAGTTTCAAAGAGTTTTAGAGAGCTCCTCAGGATAGTGACGGTGACTATAGTAGCCATAGTGAATCTTTTGCAGTGTCTCTGTGTATTGGTCATGCTTTATAACTGCCACATGTCCTAATACAGGTTTTCTTTTTTTTAAAGATTTTATTTATTTATCTGAGAGAGAGTGTGAGCAAGAGAAAGAGAGCACAAGCTGGGGAAGAGTCAGAGGAAGAGGGAGAGGCATACTGCTTATTGAGTAGGGATCCTGAAAGGAGTCTTGATCTTAGGACCCTGGGAACATGACCTGAGCCGACAGGCAGATGCCTAACTGACTGAACCACCCAGATGCCCTGGATAGAGGTTTTCTATCGGACAGGATCAACCATTCTTAACTACATGGTTAATTTCAATTCATTCTTTAGGAATCCAGCTCACCTCTCATCTTTTCTTTCTTAAATCAGTTTTATATGTTTTCTTGGTATCTTAACTATATTATTTCTAGAACACTTAAATCAATGTATTTTGAAGAAGGATTGAGGAAAGGTTGCTTTTTCATCATGTTGGGAAGCCAGTGGAAATAAGACTGAAGAAACTAATAAAAAGGGAAATGGATCAGTCGGGTTTCAGAGTACCAGGGAGGCTGTAGCATGCCGATTGGCTGTGCAGAATTCATCCTCTTCCTAGTCCAAATACTTTGGACGGTTTTGAAAAGATGCCCAGGCTCTCTTATTTCCTCGCCTTAGATTCTTGTGTTTCCACAATCAGAGATGCCATCCCATCTTCACCCTGTTTTAACATCTGCTTATGCATGTTTAAAGCATAGATCAAGTGTAGCTACCCCATGAAAACCTTCTCTGGTTACTTGTTTCTCTAAATTTCCAGTATCTATAGATAAAGTATCTATATATACCATCTACACTATCTGTATACTATATATGATAGAGAGATAGATGATAGATGATAGATAGATAGAGATAGAGAGATACTGGGGATAATATATGATATGTGTGTGTATAGCTTATCTATACTATATATATATATAGATAGATCCTGGAGATATATATAGATATAGATATATAATATACAGCCTAAAGACCACCTACATAAAATCCTCAGGGAGTGATGCTTATGGGGAATTTCTCTTTATACACATTTTCATCTAGTTGAAATGGCGAAAGGATGATAGAATTAGAATAATCATTTTACAACTCCAAATGAAGTAAGGGATTTAAACAAATGATCATCTATGGCTACAAAACCATTTGTGGAAAAACATAAGTGATATACTTAATGATGGATGGATCAAACTGGTGGCATCTAAACCCATTTCTCAAACAGTCATAAAAATAGAGACAACCAGATATCATATGCCTCTTTATGGAAGGATACAATATGCCTTGTGATATATTTTTGCCAAGAAAAAAATATGAACTGGAATTTGTTCAGCTCCGTGTAACAGTCAGTTTAAAAGAAAGAAGACAGGGGAAAAAAAGGACAGCACTGGCTTGCATTCAGCAAAATCCTGAATATGTCCAGTTCTTTCAGCAGATAAATTGCAAGAGGTCAAATGTAAAGAAGGAATGATAAACCTACAGTCTAAATATATATTTAGAAAAACTTCAAAAGACATGTCAACCAAAAGTATGGATGTTTGTGGATCCTGATTTCAAAAAACCTAAACTTAAAAATCATTTATGAGACAACTAAAGAAACAAGATCACTAACTGGTATTAAGATACAACTGATACTTTTTAGGATGGTAATGGCCATGTTGTGTAAGCACTGTTCTCCATCTTGAAATACTTTCAGATGTAATATGACATCTGGAATTTGCTTCAAAATCATATATGGTGGTGGTGGGTGGGGGTCGATGAGGGGTGGTAGTAGAAAGGAAATGAGGTCAGAGCTGGAGTTAGGTGCACAACTAGCCACATAGTTTAGTTTTAAATATTTTTGAAAATCTCCATTTTATATCATTTTAAAATGCAAGTTCCTGGGGCCAACTCAGAACTGCTGAATTACAATACTCGAAGGAGAGTCTGGGAATCTGCATTATTAAGTTCCAAAGTGATTATGATGCACACTAAGATTTGGGAATCACAGTTCTAAAACAGTTTATCCCATGTTTTTTGCTCTTGTCTGAGAAATACAGTCAAGTATAGATACATGCCACATCTTCAAAGATAAAAATTGATGCCTTCCATCTCTCAAGGCCAAATATTTTGGATGTGCTCAGTAAATACTGGCAATGTTAGTCAAAATATTTATTGTTGTTTACTCTGAATAAATATTTTAGGTCTAGATTACACAAGTCTTACCCACAGATTCCAAGATATCAGGTCCATTTGGCATCAGGAAAATGTACCTCCTCACAGCTGTCAGCAATAATCCTCTGGCCAAGTGGGATTTCTTTCTTAGTATTTAACACTCCCAATTCCTAAATGGCCAATATCTCCAAGCCTCATGCAACAAAGATAAAATCTAACAGGATAAGAATAACAGCCTCCTCTTTCACGGAGAGATGGAAATAGAGAATATTAGCAGCCGTGTATAGAATATCTAAACTGATAATGTATATATATGACCTTTGAAGAAAAAGAAATGCAACGTTCCTATCTGAATTACCTCTCAATTTAACTGCCGGAGTTTTTGGTTGTTTTTTCATTTGCAGGGCTTCATCTGTTAGGTAACCACTTTAACTCTTATAAGAGGGTATTCTTTGGAGAATACAACCTTTTATTAAGAATTATTTTCCCCACAGTCCTAGGATTTGCTAAACCCCAGAAATTTTGAAAGAACCTTATAATAGATTCTGTCCAGTGTTCTGGTTCTGCTGCTGACTAGTTAGGTGGTTTTAAATACGACATATTTTTACTGGGTTCTGGTTTCCCCGTATGTATAATTATCAAATAAATATCAGTTTACTTTTAGATAATCTTTAAGTTCACCTACAGTTTTATGATACTTCTAGGAAAAAAATATTTCACCTGGCATTTAAACAGAAAAAAAACTTTCCAGAGAAATAAATAAATAAAATGGTTTCACCTCAGTATCTTAGATGACAATAAATAAAGCCAAATGCATACATTCTCTTCTGAAGGTATAAATCTAGGAATGAGAAGAACTTTTCTCATTTTGGCTTACCTGCTTATGAGCATGATCATAAGAATTAATATGATTGTCAAACTCCTGGTGCTTGTGATACTGCTTGTCACATAATTCACAGTAAAAGTTTGCCTTTACATCTTCCAGGGCCTTTGCTGTGGACTTCTCCTTTTCTGGAAAATCCTTTAAAGAAGGAAGAAATGTTGGTTATATTTCCCTCTAATAGCATAACTAGATCTCATATTAATCAAGTTGTTATTTAATTTTACTATGACTGAAAGAATATGGTGAGGCTCATTATTTTTTTGGAAATTCATGGCACTATGGATATCACTTTCAGCACCACCTTATTCCTAACTTATCAACAAACACATAATGAACTCTCGAAGAAGAAGCCCACAACTGGAGTCCCTAGATGGCTCAGTTGGTTAAGCAACTGACTCTTGGTTTCAGCTTAGGTCATAATCTCATGGTCATGGGTTCAAGTCCCATGTGGGGCTCCCTGCTCAGTGGAAAGAATGCTTAAAGAGACTCTCCCTCTGCTCCTCCCCCAACTCACATGCTTATGCTCTCTCCCTCTTTCTCTCTCTAAAATAAATAAATAAATCTTAAAAAAAGAAGAAGAAGAAGCCCACTACTGCAGTCTGGTCATTCTCTTGCTTGCCATCCATTTTCAGGTTGTGGTTCCACTGACTCAGCCCCATTTCCTCTGCCAATCCAATGATCAATCTCAAACACAAACCTCCACTGTCTCCTTGAAGCACCCATTACTACAAGATCTCTTTACTATAATTAATTGAGACATTGATTACATTCTATTATATCCTTCATCTAGTGCTTCCTGTATTTTAGCCTCACTGAAATTGGCAGTGTTGGACTTACTATTCCCAGCACATAATGCCTATTCCCACCTTGTTAAACTGGAGAACTCCTACTCCTTTCCCAACACCCAGCTCTTTGTCCCCTCTGGAATGCGTTCCCATGACTTTATCAGCAAGACAAAGCCTGCATTTCATTGCTTGCTACCAAACACAT
Source organism: Nyctereutes procyonoides (assembly GCF_905146905.1). Taxonomy (NCBI): domain Eukaryota; kingdom Metazoa; phylum Chordata; class Mammalia; order Carnivora; family Canidae; genus Nyctereutes; species Nyctereutes procyonoides. The sequence continues at coordinate 12,777,935 of NW_026575141.1, read as the reverse complement.
CTATGACCATTCCTAAGCATTTCTTCCGACATTTCTGTATATTTCTGTGTTTCCCACAATGCCATGTTCAGTCAACTGATCTAACTACTTCATACAGTCTCTGTGGGTGACCTTCATTCACTCTATAGCTAGGGCCTTATTTATCTGTAGTCTCTAACTCCAAGATAAGCTTCTTCTACAAGCATCAGTATGTGCTAGACACAGACAATGGGTTTGCCACATGTTTTTCAAAACTATTACCCTAGCTCCCTTGTTAATAAACAGCTGTGCTTTACCACCCCCCTTAAGGCTAATCCTCTTAATGTACCATGCAAACACTTTCCTACCTAATCAGTGTCATATTGTATCAAGCCATGCTCCCATATTACCCCCTTTAATTCTATCACCAGACATGTCACATATATTAAATGATCTGTTTTCATGTCTAAGCTCATAAATCCTTTGAGGGCAGGAACTATTTTATTCAGTTTTGTGTACACAATGCCAAACATATTGTCTAGCCCAGAGTTACCTATTTAATATGTATTACATAAAATAATGGATAATGGTGGCTTGTATGTTCATGCCTCCCATCATTCTGCAAGTTTCTCATTATCCCAGTGCCTAAATAAATGAATGACTGGCATATAGATGATATCAATTAAATATGCATAAAGAATGAATGGACAAAATAAAGGATGGATTTTAGTCCTATTTCTCTAAAATGACTAATCCTCTATAGAAAGAAATCAGACCATAAACCTAAATCACTGGGCCATTGCTAACCAGATAAGAAAGCAAGCCAGGGAATATAGGCAGAATATCAAAGGTTTGGGTGAAATGATGGAGCAATAAATTTGGACATGGGCACATAATGATTCAAACTCAAATATAAGATGCTAATACACATGGCACAAAAGCAGGAAGGACATGAATACCATTAGCAAACAACAAAACTAGACCAAATATCTAGATTGCTTATCTGAAAGAATTAAAGTAGGAATCTGGTTATATTATAGACTGATGGGGGACATAAAAACTGACAGGATATAACCAGTAATGAGAATGCAGACTTCAATTTCAGGACAAAAACCCAGTTGCTCAAAAAATTGAAAAAATGGCTTGCTAATGTAGTCACTTGAGAGTTGAGGCAGAAGTACAGCATTGAGGCAGAGCTAAATCTTTTGAACTGATAACCTTACAATAAGGAGAAACCATTATTTCCCTTTCCATATTTCTCACTAGGAATTTTTTTTACATGTCCTTTATATGTTGGGTATACTTTTAAGGATGGGATTGGGACTAGGGACTACTTGGGCTTACAGTTTTTCTTTCTTTATTATAACACTAGAATAACAGCCTTAGAGATGTGGCCATGTGCCTTGGACGTTGAGCACCTACCCGTGCCTCTGTGCTCAACAGTGCCTCAGCTTCATTAACTGGAGGTAGGGTGGCAACTGAGATTTCAGAGTGGCTAAAAATATACTTTATATTATTCCAGAATATGTAGAAGGTTTTATAACAATAGCTCAATGACTAGGGGTGAGGCTTCTTCATTTACTCTTGGTGTCTTCATCTAAACAGCATTTATTTCTAAGATAACCTTTAATTATGACATTAAATGAATTTCAGTGTAAAATTTTGTAATCATAAGAGAGTTTTATCAACCTTTTAGCCATTTCCTGTGAATGTTTACAGTAATCAGATTAAATTATATACTCCATTTCTCAATTCATCTTTCTGCCAGGAAATGATACTATTCTCATTCTCCTTCCTTCTAAGGGATTAATGATATTCCCAAGGGCATATTCTATTCCTCTTAATAAGAGATGAGGAATACACACATGAGCTGTAAAGGCCATTAGTGAAGCATACATACAGAGTTTACAATCCAGTGTGCCTATCAAATCCAGAAGTAAGAGCATAAACTTAATGACAGGTGACTGGGGGGTCAGAAATAGGGAAGCTGAGACATGAGATTAGGAGGATATAAGCCATGAGTTGGGTAGGGCTAGAGGAATCACAGAGGAGAAAAAAAAAACTTCCTTAAGCATCTTTGGCAAAACTGGAAACTGATGTTGGAACTAGAGCTGAATTTTAGTAAAAGAACTGTAATCCAGTGGCCCAGGATATGACCCAGTGTGAGGTGGGCCTGTCTTCAAGTGTGGAGTTGAACTGCCCATGGAGATGGAGCTGAGTTGGTTTAGTTGTATGTACCAGAAGGCTGGAGGATAAGGCTCAGACTAGCAGACTAGTAGGGAAGGTGTAGTCTAAGTCAACCATTTAGACAAGACAATTTATGCTTAGTGATTTCATGAGTTCTATCAAATCAGGCAATGTAAAGCAGGACACACTTTCCACTGTGCCATGCTGCTTCATCCATCCAACCATTCATTCATCCATCTGTCTAACCACACACTCATCCAACTAATCATTAAGCATTCAAACATTCAAGGATTGTTAAAAATAGAACTACCCTACAATTCAGTAATCATACTATCTGGTTTACCCCCAAAATATAAAAATACTCATTCGAAAGGTTATATGCATCCCTATGTTTATTGCAGCATTATCTACAATAGCCAAATTATGGAAGCAGCCCACAAGTCCATGGTTAGATGAATGGATAAAGAAGATGTGGTACATGTATACAATAGATATTACTTGGCTCTAAAAAAGAATGGAGTCTTGTCATTTGCAACGACATGGATGGAGCTAGAGGGTATAATGCTAAGCAAAATAAGTCAGAGAAAAACAAATCCCATATGATTTTATATATATGTGTAATTTAAAAAACAAAACAAATGAACAAAGGAAAAAAAGAGAGAGAGAAACCAAAAAACAAACTCAACTATAGAGAACAAACTGATAGTTACCAGATGTGAGGTGGGGGAGGGAATGAGTGAAACAGGTGATGAGGAATAAGAGTACACTTGTCACTGAGTAATGTATAGAATTGTTGAATCATTATATTGTACACCTGAAACTAATACAACATGAATATTAACTATATTGGGATTGAAACTAAAAACTCAATAAAAATAAAAATAAATAAAAGTTCGTTATGTAATGACAAAAAAAGAAGCTGTTAGCATTTTCTAAATGACGTTTACAGTCTAGAAGGGGAGAATTACATGTCAAGAGCTAAACAATTATAAATCACAATAGAGTGATAATCACAAATTGTTATAAAGCATTACCTAGTTCTGACTAGTTAAGAATAATTAGAGGGAAAAAATTAAAGTGTTTTTTTCTCTTTCTCACATAGCATTAGATATACCGAAAGCACTCAGAATTTCTTGTCTTCTTGTTAAATGACAGGATACTTTCACTGGTCAAATAGCCTGCAATGCAATTTATGACATTTGCTCCCTGAAATAATTACACAGTTTTTAAATATATTAGAGATGCAGAATAAGTATGAAAGAAGTAAAAATAACTACCTATACTCAGTATCTATAAATTTAAAAAAATAAAAATTAATAAAATTCACAGTAATACACTAGACATACAAGACTACATATAATTCTATCATTGACTTGCTAGTTATTCAAAGTTCTCACACTTTGCCTAAAAGAGGGGGCTTTAGAAGCTTATTTAACAGAAAAAAAAATAACATTCAGGAAGTGAAAGAAAACTTCATATTAACTATTCTCAATGATTCATTAAGAGGTTGAAAATGAATTATAAATTGAATATGACAGTTATCTTAACAAGAGTCATTTTTAAAACATTAGGTATTGCCAGTGGGCATTTTATGTTTCAGTTCACTAAAAATTCTGTAGTAATTAAATATGTTTAATAATTAATATTTTTGGTGCAGGGAGAGAAAATGTACTTTTTTTACATCAAGAATTTTACATTCATGCAAATAACAGGTATGTCTGTAATGTGGCGAGAATGCTGCCTAGAGTAAGGCATTTAATTAGAAATATGGGTGTTTTGCTACCAAATTATTTTATTATTGTAATAATGATTACACAGTAACGCCCACTGAGCATTCACTGTAAACCAGAAATCTGCTAAGCACTTCACACTTGTTAACTCCCTTAATCTTCACAATAATCTTATGAAGTATTATCTATTATTATTCTATACAAAGATGTGGAAGGCAAGGCACAAACATGTTTAAAAACTTGCTCAACATTGAAAGGCAGAAACTGGGTTAAGAATCAGATCTGCCTGACTTCAGAGCTATTAATCACCATGCTAAAGGCAGCCCCAATTACTTAGCCCTTATCCAGATGCCACAAAATTTCAAGCTGCCTCGGCTAACTTTTTTGTGGATTTGGGATGATACAGAGGCCCTAGCTCCCAGAGGGAGTAAGAGGAGTAATTATAATTTTAAAAATCTATTAAGCTCCTGAAGCGGAGAGATAGGCCCTAGGAAAATACAAGGTGGTAGTCTTGTTTCCACTGGTTGTGACTATGTGCCCTGATTATTAAAAAGGAAGAGAAAAAAAAATCAATTGCTGTTCTTCATATCTCCTTGATGGTAATACCAGCTCAGAGCTTTGAGGATTGAATTCATATTCTTTGTATGAAAGCTCACATTTGACCTTTCACTGTTATGTGTAAGAGATTGCTTTAAGAATTCTAATATTCCCTAACTTGTTCTATTATATTGGCCCCAAATAAAATCCTGCTTCAAAGAGAGTGTATTTCCTCCCTTCTTCCTCTGATCAAATGGCTGTCGTGGATTCAGAAAACCGACTGTCTTTCTGAATCTTTGCAACAGACTCGGTAATAGAAAACTCATTTTAGAGGTCTTTATTCACTTATTTATTTTTGTGATGGGTAAAAAATTATTCTTTGGAGACTGACTAGTTTGAATCTCAGCCTGTCTCTTCTACCAGTTTCACCTATTCCAGTATAAATTTGGGGGAATAATGAGTGGCTTGCAGGGTTGCTCATAAAAATGAGTTTATTTTACCATGCACTTAGTATAGTGTATGGTAAAAGTAGGAACTTGATGTCTAGAGATTCTGTGTTCATATATACGTTTGCATGTATGCATCATCATATGCATGTGACTTTAGAAAATTATTTAAAAAACAGTGCCATTCTCCTATGAGTCTACAAAGCAACCTTCATTTTCTGATGGAAATTTGAGCAAGTGAGAGGAGTCCTTTTCATCCTCACCCCACCATCTCATATGAAAGCACAGTCAATCTCTGCTCTTAAATGCAAATTTGGTTGATGTTATTAGGATTTTCAGTTGTTTTTATCTCATGATAATTGTTTCACTTTTGGACTTTTTTTTGGAATACCACACATTGTCAAGAGATCATGTGTGCTCAGTTAACATTAATACTACTAATATTGATTTTCCTAAAGACGTGACTGGCTTCTTTTATAAAATGAGTGGTCTTTGCATTATATAGCATCTACCATAGTACTTGTTACTTAGAAAAACTCAATAAGCACTTGTTAAATGAGTGAAATTAATGAATTCAGAAGCAGAGAATGCTATTATCACTACATAATGGATAGAGTGGCCTGCCCTGGCAATGTAAATCATATCATGAATTCAATTGTTGAAATGGTGGAATAAGAAGAGGAGTCTGACTCCAAACACATGGAACTTTTAGAACAATATTTTTTTAATGTAGGTTCTGAGGACTAAGGAGCTTATTGAAGAACTATCCTAAAGTAAGGAAGGGTGCTCTGCACATAGTTTCACAACCAGAACTAAAGTTTCTTGACTTTCAGTATGCTTCCCATTTTGCCATAATCAACTATTCTCATTACAATTCATTAAGAACCAAGTATTGGTTTCCCAGACTTGAAATAGAACATGACCAAAAAGTTATACCTTCCCATCAATGTCCAGGGAGGTGTGATGTTAGTCACTTCCTAGACTTGGAAGAGAGCTTTTTTTCCTCATTAATAATTCATTTAAGGTGCCCAGATTAGAGGATAAATACAACCACATTAAACATATGAACTTGCCTCTGGGTAGCATGTTTTGGAGACGGTTCGACATCATTTCTAATTTGGAAAGAAATGACACTTTTCTGACTTACTGGCAAGATGCCAGAATGATGATTGTGTTTCTGCTCATGGAGTAACAATTAAATACTTAAAGTTTGCTTGTATAACTGCTTATTTTGGAAAAGCTTCCTAATTGGCTGCATTTGAACAGAGACTATTTTGGAAAAACACATGCATTTCCATTAGAACCACTGTTCATCAGCATTCTACACCACCAACTACATCTTCCTCAGTATAAATTAATACACAGTTCCTCCACAAGAAAAACAATTTAGAAAGAGAATAAGGCAGTCCCAGATGCACTATACGATAATCATAACAGTAGCTATTGCTTCATTGCTTACCTGCATTTGCCTGTCATGGAGGCGAAAAGGGGTGGGTATAATTCCTAGATTGCTTATCAATCAAACACAGATGGTACAACGCACATGTTTTAAAGGTCATGAATTGGTTTGCAGAGGTTTTTAACAACCAATGAAACAGTAAAATACACGTATTCATCATGGTTCAAGGACCACCAATATCTAATAGAGAACATTTCAGCCCTCATCAGTATACTCAGGTTGGGGAGAAAAAGAAGGTACATGAAAAAGATATGTAAATTAACCCAGGGTCAGGGAAGTGATTGAATCCATTAAATAGCAGTCCTTGGCCTGCTAACACCCATTAGTGAATACATGAATGAATAAATACAGTGAGGGAAGGAATAAATATGCTTAATTTCCCTCTCTCTTTTTGCCTGGTTATTTATAGTGCTAAAGGGGAGAGAATTGGAATGCCTGGAATATGTATGGTGGTGTCAAAACCCATATAACTGTACAACTCAAGAATGAACCCTAATATAAACTACAAACTTTGGCTAATAACAATGTATCAATATCAGTTCAGGAGTTGTAACACACTAACCCACCACACAAATTCAAAATGAAAATAATAGAGGAAATTAGATGTAAGAGTTGAGATTCTATGAGAATTCTCTGTGCCTCCTCCCCAGTTTTTCTGTAAACTTAAATCTGCTCTCAAAAAAATAGTCTGTTATTTTGAAAAAATAAGATACAACTAAATCACAATTTTTTTAAAGATTTATTTATTTATTCATAGAGACACAGACTGAGAGAGAGAGAGAGAGAGAGAGAGAGAGAGAGAGACAGAGACACAGGCAGAGGGAGAAGCAGGCTCCATTCAGGGAGCCTGATGTGGGACTTGATCCCAGGTCTCCAGGATCACACCCCGGGCTGCAGGCGGTGCTAAACCGCTGTGCCACTGGGGCTGCCCCTAAATTATAATTTAATAGTCCTACTTGCACTGAACCCAAAGAAAAACAACATGTGGTGTAAGAGTAATCGAATCCATGCTATGTTATGCATATAGCTGAGCTCAAAGCACACCAAATGACAAATGTGAGCTTCTTTGTATGGAGAGACTCTTAAGAGACTCTCAAGAGACTCTCAGTTCCCCTCTGTCATTTTCTGTGAGACAAAGAGCGGCCCGTGCCAACCTTCAAGAAAAGCAGGACCTACTACTGACAGACCACATTACAATCATTAGATCCACTGGAAATTCAAGGGCAAAATGTCTACATTTGAAAGAAAGATTCTAGAATGTATCTATTGTGTGGGTGTGTAAAGTATGATAAGAAAAGGAATCTTCTTCCTCCAGACTGACAATACTGTCCCATTTATAAAGGTAGTAATTACCACCCCATCAATTCAGCCTACAGATATGTATAACTGTAATGAATATAGACATATTGCATTCATCTAAATTGAATACATTTAAATGAATACGTCCATTGTGCATTAGACAGAAAGTACCTTCATTTAGCCATTACTCCTGCTGTAACTACTTATTGTAAAAATGCAATTAATAGTGTCTGACATTTCATTTTCTAATATAAGAGAAATCGATGAAAAATGTCAGGTAACTAAGTTTTTTAGAAAGTTGCAAGTGACACTGGCTCATTACAAACCATTTTTTTAAACTCTATTTCTCATAGTTATCAAGGGGAGATGCTGATCTATACATGATTTCACCTCTGCTTGGGAACTGACTACAAGTATGTTCCCTTATATAGATTCAAGTGATTGTCAAGTACATTCTCATTTCCAGGTGTTCTTGGGTTGTTCTGGGGCTAACTTGAAGGGTTCTAAAAGATTGCGTTTACATTCTACATGTGCTAAAACAGGACCGCAAACTCCTGAAGTGATGTACCAAAATAGTATAATGCCAATAGCTTTCTTTGCTTTTAAAGACATGTGAGCCAGATAAATGAAAAACTCCAAGGGCATAGTCTCTTTTTTTCCTGAATGCCTGCTATCATGTCTGATAAAAAGTCTACTACATTTGGTTTACTTGTTCTATAACCCAGAGATGTTTAAAAAGTGAATGTGCTCACAAAGACACTTCATTATTTCAAACTGGCTGCTCCAGGCTTCTATCTATTGCAATTCTAATAGGTAATTTACTTTTAAACTTAGAGAAAACTAGCAATTGTGAAAGAAGTATGCTAGACAGAAGCTCTGTGACTCAAATCTTGAAATATTAACTGCAACCTGGGAAAATGTGTCAAAGTAAGGAAAATCTATTAAAATGCTAGTTTGGGAAAATGGCATTCACATCGGCTTGAGGAAATGCTGTAAACTAGATTATATTCATTTCAAGATCATGAAATGATGTACAAAAGCTTGGCACCATTGTCATATAATTTGGAAGAAATGTATTTGTCACTTATATTTTGTCCATTTACTATTATTCTCATAGAACTTCGCAAAATGTGGTTTAGTGACCTCAGAAATCCCTTAAAGGAAAGTCTGTATACCATACTTGTTTTGTTTTTAAGATTTATTTATTTATTTATTTATTCATGAGAGACACAGAGAGAGAGGCAGAGCCCTAGGCAGAGGGAGAAGTATGCTCCTCACAGGGAGCCCAATGTGGGACTCGATCCCAGGACTCCAGGGATCATGACCTGAGCCAAAGGCAGACGCTCAACTGTTGAGCCACCCAGGCATTCCACACTTGCTTTTTTGAAAACAAACTAAAAACACTTGTCAGTTGAAGTAAAAAAAAGCCTGATTAGTTGGAAACCGTGGCCAAGTCAATTTGTGTCATAATGATAGTACCAATGTACATCCTACCCTGCTTGTGGCAAATAGACTATAGTCGTTATAAATTTTCACAGCTGCTTGAGCACTTGGAGGATCCATGCTTACTGTTAACATTGGTGCCAATTTAATAAACCATATAGCTGTGCTCCAATCTACCATGTTCATGCACATACATAGATGTATGCACCTTTGGATAGAACCAATCTAAGGACAGAGCAAGCTACAATAAAGCAGAAGTTGTGGGTGCACTGTAAGTGAAGTGTGATAGAAAAATTAGAACCATTACAGAAGCATGTAATTGGAAAGGACTTCAGAAATTCTTCCCCAGACAAAGAGATTTAGTCCGGAAGTTTTATGCTTTGCCCAGGCTGGTGTAAGATAAGTAGCAGATCCAGGATAAGAACTGAAGTTCTTGACTTCTATCTTTGAAACCAATGGTAGAGAAATTAATACTATCTCTTCATTTGGAAAATGAGGTAGAACTACAGGGCTAGATTTTTGTGTCTGAAAACTAGAGAGGTATAAATTAATATTCAATCTTTAAACTGATAGAGATGTAGATATAGATGCAGATATTCTCTTTCTTGTCTTAAACCACACAATCAAAATCTATTTAACAACATATTTAGAAAATTATGTTTTTGCTCTCCAAATGCCAGGAACAGAAAATGTTCAGTTTTAAACCATCTTCTACAGGAGGAGAATCACCCTCAAATAGAGGAACCCCTTTTCCCTTTATTCCCCTAAACTTAAAAAAAAAGCATTTAGTGCTTTATTAGTCCATAGACTGTTAGGTACAGAGAGTTACTGGGGATTGAGGACTGAATTCAGCAATACTAAAGACTAACTCTGGGAAGGAGAAAGCTACCTTCTTCTCTGCTATTGGAGGGATATCTGAGATGAAAAGGAAGAAAAATTTAAAAAGCAAAAGAATTCATACTTCAGATTTTTTTTAACTTTTCTATGCTGCCTTTGATGGAGTTTGGGGTAGGGTAAGGATTTAGTGTTATATGAAGGTTTGAATTAGTTTCTGTGCTATTCCACTGTACGAGATAATGCAACACACAATTCCTGTTTTCAAAGACTCTCTGACCACCTGAGGGCACAGAATTAATTCACATATTGCAAGCCACAACACAAAGGGATATATAATCATTTGCTGGGGTGTATTTAGTTCTATGTATATTTAGAGAAGGGAGCTGGCCATGCTGTTTGTAATGTGCCTACATACATAAGCAGAATAAGCCTATTATGATACAATTTTATAATGAGTCTAAATTAGTAGTAGTCTTGGATTTAACTTTTAAATATAAAAAATGAATAATCTTTGCTGGGCTCTTTAATATCAGAGCTTAACAAGGTATGTAAAGTATTGCTGAGAATGAATGAACCTACATGTCATGATCTGAATAATGTGGATTTTACTCTATGTACGAATAAACAAGAAGCCACCCAAACTTTAGGGAGGATATGATTCTTATTCCCCATTTCCTCTTCTATTCCAGCTGGTATTTCTGATTGGCAGCTAAGAGAAGAATGATGCTCCTGTCTATGCTGTTCCTCTGTACACTCCTTGTGATTATTTCCCCAGAACGTCTCTCTTGGACTTTCTGCTCCTTGTTTCAGAGTCTTCACACAAAGTCTGAGTTCACTTTGAACGTGCAAAACAAAATTAACTGATTTGAAAAACTGATCCCTTTGGAATGTTTTCCCTACATTCATTATGCCACAGAAAAGCCTGACTGGCTGTTTTCTGCTAAAATACCCTGGTTGGAATCTGTGTCATAACTCATGGCTGCATTTATCAGCAAATCTCTATTTTGTATTCACTGCAGTGATAGCAGGGGGGCATTTATACACCTTTTAGTAGAAACATGTCTCTTCTATAATATAAAAAGAAAGAAAACCTTCCCTGATAAGAAATGATGATGTCCTTAAACTTCAAAATAAGTGCATTAGGTATTTCCTAGGAACAGCAGCAAAGTCTCAGACAAGAGCATCCTTCGTCATCTACCTCGTGCTCAAATATTACAATGGCTTTACTTTGGATTTCCATTTAGGGAAGAATGCCAAGAGACAAGAAGAAAAGAATTAAAACCTAGATGATACGGACAAAGATATGGAAGAAGAAAGAGAAAAGAGGCACATGGGATAAATAGAAGAACCCATATTTTCTTATAGAGGATTGGGATAGAAGACTAATGAGAAGGAAAGAATCAAAATTGTAAAATAATATACTGGAGGGGGGAGAAAAGGGATAAGTCATAAATATTTTCCTTAGTCCTAGGTAATTTTTCTTAGCCAAAGGCTATTTGTGGGGGAATAGGTGAATATAGTTCTACTAGGATTGTCCATGATTTGAAATTTATTTGTAGAGACTTGAAAGTATAGAAAGGTCAACAATATTTACATTGCATATGAATCATCTTGACCTTGACATTCTCAGACTGACCAAGTTCAAATCAGTATTCCTCAATGGGAAACCTTTTGTCATGGGACATTTTTTAGGAGTCTACACATTTTATAGTAAATTTGTCTCAAGTAGTGATTTAAAGACCAGGACAAGAATTCAAAGATTGGAAATAAATATTAAGTTCTTCCTGTGTTGCTATTGGTGAGTTAGGTGCTTTAGGGACTGTCTAAGACACAAAAGGTCTTATCCCTAGACTAAAAGAATATACAGTTAGCTACTGGAGGTAAAACATGAGGGAAACAAGAGAGCATTTCACATAATGAAGAGTAAAAGCTTTTAGGAGATAAAGAGGTTAGGAGTCTGAATCCTAACTCAATCTTTTGTAAATGCCATGTCCCTTCATTGCATCACTTAACTTCTGTAATACAAGGATAAAAATGTCATTCTCACAGTATCATTATAATAATTAATTAAGTTCGACCATAAAAAGCACCTAACACAGCCCCAGGCACTATCCAGCAGTCACATAACTATAGATAGATAGAGGCTGAGATAGATGTATGTGAATATATAAAATAAATATATTCTTCAATGCTGAGAAAGTGGGCAAAGTGGAAGGATGAAGCAGGAATGGTGTCTAGGAAGCCCTAAGTTTTGAAACTAGTTATTAAAAATAGAGGAGGCAATATGTCCTTATGGTTAGGAGAACAGTTCTGCATCAGGCAGCCTGAGTACAAACCAAAGCTCTGTTCTCCATGTGCATAGGGCATTCAGCAATTCAAACCAATGTGTGCCTTCAACTATAAAACAGGAGCGTGAGATACTAGTACCAAACCCAGAGGTCCACTGTACTCATTATGGAAACAAACCAAATGAAATACTTGGCATGGTACCAGTCCCATTGCTATTTGTTTGGTTACTTGGGTATATTTCCTAGGACAGGGAGTTTGTTTTTCACTTTGTTTTTACAGAGTTTAACAGCAAATAGAAGAACATGGCACTGGATTTGAATGTGATGCACTGTGACAGTTAAGGACAAACAATGGGCTGGTTAGAGTAGATGTGTCTGGGCTGGAAAAGGAGACTCGGGGAGAATCCTTCAGGACTGCACCAAAACAATTCTGGTTCTAACAGGGAAGGGGAGCCATGCCTCCCATAACTGCCACCCATACAATATAAGTAAATAAAGAATGAGCCCACAAAGTCCAATAAAAAGAATTTCTTCCCACAGGGAGGAGATGTAGTTATCTGTACCCGACTGAGTGATGTACTGTGTAGATGGCAAGTTTTTCTTCCTATGGGACCTGTCTTTGCATTGCATATTAAAGGGAAAGAATTCAATGCAAAAACAAGTGGAAGCTTCAGTCAGACACTTAATCATGCTCCTATGAGGACACTAGTACCCTTTATTGCTGACTCTTTTATTTCCAAACTCCCCGTGGCGCCATATTCCAGATAAGTTACTTGTTAGAAATGATGTTCTTTGCATTAAACATACATTTTCCTTTCTGTAAATAGGCTCTGTTTTCTGCTACAGATGGTGAGCTGAGCTGGCTTCCTGACCTGGCCTTTTGCTACTGTGTCTTTTGGATTTCTGCCTTTGGCACAAGTACAGATGGACTAACTTTTTATGTACTTTTTTTTTTTTGTTACTGAATAAAAGCTTTAGATGTTTTCTGTTACATTCTATTACTCTATAAAAATGTAATTTGAAACTTAATCAATTTATAACATATAGAAGTCTACATGTCATATAAACAATAAATAATTTTTATTCACTCTGCAATGACATGTATTAAATTCTACTACATTTATGTGAAAATATTCCTTAGATGTCATGACAAATAATCTCAAGGTCACCTTATTTTTTATTTAATATAAAATGTGTGCTACCTTACAGTGTTTCTCCCTAATTACATGTGACCTAATTTTTTCTATAATGTTTCAATAAAAGTAAAAAAGTATTCTTACAAATAGTGTAATATTGTAGAGAGAAAAGCATTCAGTCAAGGTGACCACAAACTTGGAAGGTGATCAGAAATGGTTTTGAACATTGTACATTTTATTATTAATAACAAAATGGCAAGGAGCAATTTTTATTGGTTCTAAGTAAACATGCTGTCCAGATTCACACCAATTATTTTGTCTCTTTAGCAAAACTTTCAAAAAGACTTATGTGTGTATATGTCTGTGTGATAGCATTTCCACAAAATATTCCCTGTTAACCTATTTGCCTTAAATTAACTCATTATTTGATCAAGCTGTTCTTATAATCAAACATGAATTTTTAAAGGTGTAATTATCTGTTGATTATGTCCATTCTTCTGTTGTCCATTTAGTTAATATTTTCATGGAAACCTGGAGAGTCTAATGTCAGTATTCTATTCATCAGTCTTTAATGACCAGATCTGTATGTTGAAAATACAAGTAAGATGCCATTATTTTACAGGATGTTTAGCCACATCTAAGCATTTCATTTGCTAATCAATTGAAGAACAATTGATTCAGATAGAAATGAGGCCACATTTCTTCAATATTCAACGTTAAAATGTAGGAAGTTTTTCACCTCTGTGTCCCCATTTAACTAAATTAAGTTTAATTTCACCAACGTAAAAAAAAAGAAAAATAATTTCACCAATGTATGCATAAACCGGTCTTTTCTAATACAGAGGGAGAAAAAAAAAAACAAGAACCTAAGTATGTTCTTAAGAGCTAACTATGAATTCCATTGAATAACCAAGTGACAAGTATATTGAATTAAGAGCTATTATTCTTGTTTCCTCGTAACTAAATTTTTGAAAACATTTCTCCCTTTATATTTTACTGCAGAAGTTAGAAACAGGAGATACAATGCAAAAACTTGTGCCATATACAAAATATGATTGTAATCAGGTAGCCAATGGGAAAAAAAAGTGGAAAAGAAATGAAAGAGCAATGATGCAGATATGTTCTTCGGTAGAAGACAAATATGCAAAAAGAAGTCAACAACAAGTGGAGAGCTGGTGATGTGATTAAAACTTGTACGTATTTTACATCTGCTTTTTATCCTCTTCATGTCAGATTTTTGTGATACCCTGTATGAGCTCTAAAAGAATTCTTAAACTTGCTATAGTTAGGCACAGGGCTTTTCATTCTGTTTTGTGTGGACTAGGAACTGAAAAATTTGAAGCTGAATTCTTAAATACTTCAAATACTTTACCAGAAAATCTAATTAAGTATTGTTTCATTTTTTTTTGTCACTGCAGAAGACTTTTCACTTCTTAAGATATTATACAAATGGAATCATACAGCATGTACTCTTTTCAACTTTTCATTCAACATAACTGTTTTGAGTTTAATCCATGTTGTGTCTAACACTTGTTCATTTTTATCATAGGATGGCATTCTATTGTATGGTTATCTTGTAATTGTTTATCCATTCCCCGTTGATGGGCATTTGGGTTCTTTTTTGACAATTCTCTGAACTGGGGAAGGGGTAAAAGTGTTGTAGGGGTAGAAGGAACTATAAAGGTACACTAGGAAACATTTGATGATATACACATATATATTATAATATAAATAATTGAATATATATGAGACGGTCTTGATTGTAGTGATGATTTTGTGGGCATATACACATGTCATAACTGATTAAACTGTACACTTTTAATATATTCAGTGTTAAAATATCAATGATGAGTCTTTCTAATTTCTTTTCCATAATCCTAATAAGGATTCTTGATTCTCCCATTGTTGAGAAAAGATCTGGGTAGATATTAATCCCAGACATAACAACAGTAATATTTTCTTCCAGGATTTAATTATTTCTTCTTTATCCCATTCTAAAAATAAAAATTATTTTCATAAGTTTGTATAGATGTCAAAAATAATTTTGTTGCCAGGTACAATTTCCTTCACACATTTACCTTTCCTTGAATAAGATACAGCTTAATATGGAAAATATGCTTGATGGATGTAGTTCTAAAAATCCAGTTCAGATCCCCCCCCCCCCCAGTACTTGGCTACATTTTTATTCTGCTCCCTACATAAATGTTCTCAGGCAATTATTTTTTCTCTTTTTCCATGTATCCTGTTTGGTCTGGTGATGTATTTTACCTTTATTCATGGATGTGGTGGAGAATACTTAAGCTCATGATGTGAATACTACCAAATGTCATTCAAAAAATTTTTTAAAATATAGATTTCATGATTTATTACAGACATTAAAATATTAGTGAAGTGATAACAAGTTGTTCAGTAAGGAGACAGTTAATTCATATATCTTGTAGGCATATCCAGACAGCTGACGAATTATTCAGCATTTGGTTGAAAGCAAATTCAATAATCTGGGGGCTATTTTTTGTACTCTGTTCATGTTTATGAGGCATTAACAATGTTTAGGTGACAATTTTGTGTGATACAAGGTAATTTCTTGTACCTTATGACCACTTGACAGTCAATGCTGAATGTCATGGCAAGTCAACAATGAATTATATTTTGAAATTAACTGCTCACTTGCATATTTATAGATTCATGAAGAATATTGAAAGTTAAAATTACTGACAAATACTGATATTAAAATTCCAAACTTACTTTTGTGAGATACATAGGATAATTTGGTATTGAAAATAAACATTTTAGGGGAATCTAAAATGGTAGCTTAGTTGGTTGAGCATCTGACTCTTGATTTTGGCTCAGGTCATGATGTTAGGGTCATGGGATGGAGCCCCGCATCAGGCTTAGTGCTCAGAGCATGTCTGCTTGTCCTTCTCCCTCTGTTCCTCTCTCTGTTCTTCTTCTTTCAAATAAATAAATAAATACATACATAAATAAATAATAAATAGACAAATAAAATCTTTTTTAAAAATTAACATTTTATAGGTTGTATATAAATTTTATTTTATTTTTTTTTCTTGTTGGATTGATCCCTTTTTTTTTATAAATTAATTTTTATTGGTGTTCAATTTACCAACATACAGAATAACACCCAGTGCTCATCCTGTCAAGTGTCCCCCTCAGTGCCCGTCACCCATTCACCCCCACCCCCCGCCCTCCTCCCCCTCCACCACCCCTAGTTCATTTCCCAGAGTTAGAAGTCTTTATGTTCTGTCTCCCTTTCTGATATTTCTCACACATTTCTTCTCCCTTCCCTTATATTCCCTTTCACTATTATTCATATTCCCCAAATGAATGAGAACATACACTGTTTGTCCTTCTCCGGTTACTGTGGCCAAGTTCAAAAAGGGTGTTGCCTGAGTTCTCCTCTGGGATTTTGATGGAATCTTGTCTCACATTTAGATCTTTCATCTATTTTGAGTTTATCTTTGTGTATGGTGCAAGAGAGTGGTCCAGTTTCATACTTCTGCATGTGGATGTCCAATTTTCCCAGCACCATTTATTGAAGAGAGTGTCTTTCTTCCAGTGGATCATCTTTCCTCCTTTATCGTATATTAGTTGACCATAAAGTTCAGGGTCCACTTCTGGGTTCTCTATTCTGTTCCATTGATCTATATGTCTGTTTTTGTGCCAGTACCACACTGTCTTGATGACCACAGCTTTGTAGTACAACCTGAAATCTGGCATTGTGATGCCCCCAGATATGGTTTTCTTTTTTTAAAATTCCCCTGGCTGTTCAGGGTCTTTTCTGAATCCACACAAATCTTAAAATAATTTGTTCTAAGTCTCTGAAGAAAGTCCATGGTATTTTGATAGGGATTGCATTATACGTGTAAATTGCCCTGGGTAACATTGACATTTTCACAATATTAATTCTGCCAATCCATGAGCATGGAATATTTTTCCATCTCTTTGTGTCTTCCTCAATTTCTTTCAGAAGTGTTCTATAGTTTTTAGGGTATATTTTGAGAACCATTTGAATGGTAAATGGTTCTCCAACCTTTTATTTTCAGGTTGTAGGTGTCCTTCTGTCTAAAATGAGTCTCTTGTAGACAGCAAATAGATGGGTCCTGCTTTTTTATTCAGTCTGAAACCCTGCACCTTTTGATGGGGTCATTAAGCCCATTCACGTTCAGAGTTACTATTGACAGATAGGAGTTTAGTGTCATCATGATATCTATTTATTCCTTGTTTTTGTGGATTATTCCACTGAACTTCTTCTTAAAGGGGAGTTTTAAGAGTCCCCCTTAAAATTTCTTGCAGAGCTGGTTTGGAGGTCACATATTCTTTCAGTTCCTGCCTGTCTTGGAAGCTCTTTATCTCTCCTTCCATTTTGAATGAGAGCCTTGCTGGATAGAGTATTCTTGGTTGCATGTTCTTCTCATTTAGGACCCTGAATATATCCTGCCAGCCCTTTCTGGCCTGCCAGGTCTCTGTGGAGAGGTCTGCTGTTACCCTAATATTCCTCCCCATGAAAGTCAGGGACTTCTTGTCTCTTGCTGCTTTAAGGATTTTCTCTTTTTCTTTGGAATTTGCAAGCTTCACTATTAAATGTCGAGGTGTTGAACGGTTTTTATTGATTTTAGGGGGGGATCTCTCTATTTCCTGGATCTGAATGCCTGTTTCCCTTCCCAGATTGGGAAAGTTTTCAGCTAGGATTTGTTCAAATACATATTCTGGCCCTCTGTCCCTTTCGGCGCCCTCGGGAACCCCAATTAAACGTAGGTTTTTCTTCCTCAGGCTGTCATTTATTTCCCTTAATCTGTCTTCATGGTCCCTTAATTGTTTGTCTCTTTTTTCCTCAGTTTCCCTCTTTGCCATTAACTTGTCTTCTATGTCACTCACTCGTTCTTCCACCTCGTTAACCCTCGTCGTTAGGACTTCTAGTTTGGATTGCATCTCATTCAATTGATTTTTAATTTCTGCCTGATTGGATCTAAATTCTGCAGTCATGAAGTCTTGTGAGTCCTTAATGCTTTTTTCTAGAGCCACCAGTAGCTGTAGAATAGTGCTTCTGAATTGGCTTTCTGACATTGAAGTGTAATCCAGATTTTGTAACTCTGTGGGAGAGAGGGCTGTTTCTGATTCTTTCTTTTGAGGTGAGGTTTTCCTTCTAGTCATTTTGCTCAGTGCAGAGTGGCCCAAAACAAGTTGTATTGGGAAAAGGAGAGAAAGAGAGAGAAGGAAAGAAAAGAGAAAAAGAAAAAAGAAAAAGAAGAAAAAAAAGGAAAAAAGAGAAGAAAAAGAGAAAAAAAAGAAAGGTGAAAAAAAGGGGGTGGGGGAAGCAATCAGAAATCAAAAAGAAAAAAAAAAGAAAAAAAACAAAAACCACGGGGGAGTATCTTCTGATTCTGTAGACTTTAAGTCCCTTGACTTCCCCTGGAACTGGTCCGTCCAGCTGGTCTTCTGGGGGAGGGGCCTGCTGTGCTGATTTTCAGGTGTTAGCACTTGGGGGAGCTGCTCTGCCCCTGCCTGCTGCCGGGCTCAGCGGGGGTTGTTTACCCCGTGGGGCCCCAGGAGGAACAGCCGCAGTTGCTATGGCAACTCTGGAAGCCTGGATTCAGCCTCCGCAGGAACTACGGGGCTCGGGGCTCTCGGTTCTCCGTCCGCAGGGCCTGGAGGCTCCGGGGCGGGGCCGCTGATCTGCTCAGCTCCGGGCAGGAGCGTCCTTGCTGTCCTGGGCCCTCCCGGCCTCTGCCTGTCCCAGGGGAGGCCGGATCCTGGGCTGTGTCCCGGCGCCCTGTGCTCCGGGGCCTGCGCTGTGGGATTCGCGCTCCCGCCCCGCAGCCCCCTCCGCGGAGCCGCCGCCCGAGCCCCTCCGAGCTGCTCCGGCCCCGCCGTGCGCGCTGCAGCCCTTAGGGAGCTCGGCGCACTCTCCCGGGGCGCAGGTGTCTGTTAGTGTCCCCGGGAGCCCGAGGGCATCCCCGCCCTCCTGGGTCCTGCTCCAACTCCCTGCGAGCCCCTTTCCGCCCGCCCGGGAAGGTTGGTGCAGCTCCTGCTCCTCCGGGACGGGGCTCTCCTGTCCTGGGGACACTCGCCCCGGCCTCAGCCCGGCTCCTCGCGGGGCCCCTCCCCCTCGGAGGCCTTTTGTTTCTTTATTTCTTTTTCCCCGTCTTCCTACCTTGATAGAAGTGCGAACTCTTCTCACTGTAGCGTTCCAGCTGGTCTCTCTTTACATCTCAGGCCGAATTCGTAGATTTTCAGGATGGTTTGAAGGTTATCTAGGTAATTTGGTGGGGACAGGCGATTTGGGGACCCTGCTCTTCCGCCATCTTGCCCCTCCTCCCATCGGATTGATCCCTTTTATTCTGTATATAAATTTTAATTAATATTGTTCTTGAGAACTTAGTTCTATTTAAGTTGATTTTTTAAAAAAATCCTGTGTTTAGCAAACATTTACCTTATCTAAACTGGACATATAATTTTTAAAAGTTATTCTTATTAAGAAAATGCAATAAATTGTGTGTGAGCCCAGTTCTGAGGTCAAAAACCAGGGAGACCTCAGGCCTACATAGCCAGCCTTACCTCCAGCTAGATGTGTGTGACTTCCCTCAGTCTCAGTTTCCCTGCCCTTAAAAGAAGGGTTTAGCTAATTGACAAGTTTATTTTGAACTCTAAGACTGTACCACTAATTTTTGTCTTTTAGGAACAGACTTTTTAAATACCAAAGTGTATATTTGAAGAGAAAAAAATTCAGTTAATAGAACCTTTCTGACAATAAAATGTGAAGATGAGGAGTTTTGGGGAGAAGATGCTGAATTATTCAGGCTTGCAGGCTTCTGCAATGATCTCCTCACTGATAGAACCCATGAATACTTACTTCTCCAACTCTGTGTTGATGTACACAAAGCCCAAGGCACAAGAAGACATTATACCATATGTCACCTGTCACACATTCTTAAGAGTTAATAACATATTGAAAACTTCCAAATCTCTTGAATCTAGTTATTCATGCCAAAATAAGACATCTGTTATATAATTATAGTTTAAATGTGTTGACATCCACTTATTTAGGCTATTTTTTTTTTTTTTTACTTTGTGTTTTCAATTTGTTTGGAACTCCCTTAGTTTCTACTCAGTCAAGATAAATGACTGAAATAAATTAATGTAACATTTTTTATTGATGTACCTTCACATTTGCAATCCACTAGTGAGAAAGATGATGGACTGAAATTTGTTTGGTAGAAAATATTCTTTCAGTTATAAATGAGCTTCTAAGTCAGAGGCAAAAGAAAAAGATTTAGAAATTGAAAGGATCAATCCCAACCACTAAGAGATAAAGTTAATTCTCTTAACAATGGTGGTGAATGCAGTGATTAGAAGAGATACGCCTTTGCATTTCCAACATGATGTTCCCCCACATAGCAACATCCCAAGTTTAGAGTGAAGAATTCAGCCACTTTCAAAAAAAAAAAAAAATCAAAGCTTCTGAAATTTGTGGTTTTGCAAATAAAATGCTTAGAGCAGCTTCAGAATTATATTCTGAGACAGTCATCAAGGTTGACAGAATCTATCAGATCTTGACAGAAAGATTTGGATTAGAAAGGCAGGGACTTGAGAAGTTGGTTTCTCCATCAAGGTCCTCAGAATGATTGTTTCCTTGGAGTTTAAATTGCAAAAGGCTCTTATTATTTTTAAAGTGAGCAGAAGGAAAGTGATTTTCTCAGATGCCAAAAAATGTCTTTAAAGATCCAACACAACTACTAAGCCATATCACTCAAGGTTCATGTAGGTGAACAAATATATTATTTTCTTTTTCTAAACATCTTTTTTAATCAAGAAAAGATTACTATTGGGGAAGAGTTATTTATTTTAAAATCAGATGGATGGCATAGGGCTTACCAGGAACTACTGTTCGGATATGGACAAAGGTGTGTGCCCTTTTCTATACACAAAAAAAAGAGTGGGCACAAGGAATATAACCTTTAAAGAGAATACAAATAGAGGAAAATAATGAATCCCAAAAATTTCTATACTCAGGTGTTTGGTTTTAGGCATTAGGCTACACGATAAGAGTAGTTCTATTTCTTTCTGGTTTTAATTTTTTTTTTTTTTTACCTCTGATTTTGGGGGTAGTTCTTAGAAAATAGTATCATACAAATCTTAGTATATCAAACAAGCAGACTCTTTTATACAAGAATAAATATGTTGTTATTCATAGTGAGATTTCTTCCTATTCACTCAAAGAGTAACTTTAAAGTAGCACAGAGTAAACTTACTTTTAAAAAGTTCATCCTTATTTTTTTAACAGGAATTAGTACTTTAACTGTATTGTGTATAATGAAATTTCTAAGATATTTCCATTTGTGGCAAAGGTGATTTATTTTATTTTATTTATTTATTCATAAAAGACACAGAGAGGGAGAGAGAGAGAGAGAGAGAGAGAGAGAGAGCGAGCTAGAGACACAGGCAGAGGGAGGAGCAGGCTCCATGCAGGGAACCTGATGTGGGACTTGATCCTGGGTCTCCAGGATCACGCCCTGGGCTGAAGGTGGCGCTAAACCACTGAGCCACCTGGGCTGCCCAATGATTTGTTTTATAAATACTTTTATCTTCTTTATATACACATAAATGGTGTTTTCATAATTTTTATTTACACAATTATTTTATCACCATTTAAGTTGACAATATATGCATATTCTTACTGACTGTTAATTTTTCACATTTTCTTTTGCTTAGTTAACTTTTCAAATGGTCAGTTTAACATATTAATATAGGTATATAGGCATATTACATTTTAATCTAATGATAGCATTGTTTCACATACCTTTAATATTTTAAATGTAGCAAAATTTTTAAAAGACAAACTCTAACCAAAATGAAAAATCAAAACCTTACCCCTGATTTCCTGGAATAGACTTAATATAAAAAATCTTGTTTGGCTGTCCCTTAGGACACTCAATTTTAAATTTGTAAAATATTTTAAATATAATATTGATATTAAATAAGTATCTGGGTTAATACCTATGTTTTGCACTGTCTCCTATGATTCTCTAGAGCAACTAGAGTCTTAGATTCTAAACATGGTTACAAGTGGACAGACTAACTTGCATGGAGAAAGATAACAGAGTCATACAAGCTAGGAATCCCAATGATGAAATCCGTGTTTGTAGTAAACGAAGAGTTGGGAGTATTTTTAAATACGTAAAAAAAAAGCACCAAAGAATTATTTGTAAATATTGAAGTTGTGAAATAATATGAACACAGAATTTAAAGAGAATAGAAGAGAAGGAACTGACATTTAAAGTTGACCTACCCTATGTTAAATACCTTATAAAGACTATATGACACTATTAACCATTTATTCTTTAAGGTAAGGCTGGGGGAAAAGATATTATTTTAAAAGTCATTTATCCTTTTTCCAAACTGTTACATCATCCATGAAATGAATCCATAAACTGGATTCTGTAAGCTGCTCTACAAGGCCTGCAGTTTCCATTCCTATTCATTAGAGGAAAAATTAGTATATTTAAAGTAGATAAAAGGGTATTGCTTTGAGTGAAGTGTGTGTGTGTGTGTGCGTGTGTGCGCGTGTGTGTCTGTGTACATAGGGCTGTAGTCCTGTATTCCATAGGCTTGCCCAGAGCACACTTGAGCATCTCTGCACAGTGTGGATGCTCTAAGGGCCCCTTGCCTCACAAACTCAATGAGTCCATCATCCTATTCTGATCTTATTCCAAACCACCTTCCCTACATCTAATCTTAAACCAGCCCAGCCTTTGCATGGTAGAGAGCCAAGCAGTAGTTTGCCTGTTTATTGGAATTTGCTTGATTTCACAGAGACAGCAGCTTATAAAAAGGCTAACTGTATAAAAGGTTGGAATGAAGGGCCCACAAAAAAAAAAATTGCCATTGCCTGTCACTCCTGCTGGCTTCCAAATGACTCAGGCCTCCCAATAAGATCCCGAATTTGGAAGCTGCATTTTCAAATACCAGAAGGATTTAGACACGAATGTGCAGATGGCTATATAAATAAAATGACTGTCACTGACTTATTTTTCTTCATAAAATGAGTGCTATGATTCTGGCTAATCTTGTCACAGCCATTTTACCATTAAGACAGGCATTATTTGAAAATTAAAAGCATTCCATTTTTCATTTACATCTGAAATTTGCTCTATCTGAACTCATGATGTGCTTAGAATGATAGGATTTGGAGCTAAAGGAAAAAATGATTAACTGATGGGAAAATCTGCTACATCATTCTTTCCTTAGAGAAAAGAAAAGCAGTATTTTTAAACAGGAAATTAGTTTTATATATTTTTTTTCCTACCAGTATTATCCTGACTTTTCTCCTGCATGGATGAGTAGGCCAAGCTAGACTATTCCTTTGGGACTTTCAGGAGCCCCTTGTGTGCTCTAATATATCACATATCACTGCCCAATAAATAATGACATTTGGGTCACTTGCCTCATGAACAAAATACATATGCTTAATTCCTCCATGATCTGACTCCAACACTTTGCAGTGTTGTTCTTCATGATGCTCCAATATACATTCCTATCAAGAATAAATGATTCACTATTTACTCTCAATATCCATTATTTTCCCTTTTCTGAACCTTTGCTCTAACTCTTCTTCCTGGAATGCCATTCTTATACCTCCTCATGTTGATATTTCATCCAATATTCAAGGCTGAAATCATTTGCTATATCCATTCCACAAAGCCTACAATAGTCACACCTGCCAAAAGTAACCCTTTGCCATGAGCCCCCATTGCTCTTAAATTCTTTTCATGTGATCTGTGTCAATTCTTCATTGCATATATGTCTTGTCTTTAGTGTCTGTTTCTTGAAAACAGATCATACCCATATTTGGTAGGATTTAACACTCCTAGTACACAGCAAACGTTCAAAGTATATGTTTTTGAACCAATATGTGGGCAGAGAAACTCTATATGTAGCCAAAATACAATCCTGAGCAGAATAAGATAAATGGTAGATCAAATCAAAGAATAGGGATCAGCAATGAAAATAATCAGATCAACTCTGATCATTTCTGCTGAAAAATAGTTTTCCATAATCATGGAGCAATTCTCCCTGCTACCCCTTATGGAAACAGAGGCAGAGTAGGACTCAGCTTGTCTACTTCTCTTAGTTCTCAGGAGGAATAGTCAAGCTTGTTTATTTACAAAGTAATCAAGAAAAAGTGAATTTCATATTCTCTCTTTTGTATTATTTAAACATTTTTTTTTTCTGAGAGTTAATAGTAAATCTTAATCCTCCAGGAGTGTTGGCCAACAATTAGAAATTAAGTCTTGGGTTCTTACCTAGCACATGCTTACCATGGATGATAGCTGCAACCACACTAATCCTCTGTTACAACGTCTTAGCTTAAATTACACTAAATTCTTCTACTGCCACATATAATTCTCATGAACATTATAGTATATCTCACTTGCTGAATTTGGATTGCTGATAAGGTCAAATTCAAATTAGCTTAGCCTTTCTCTGGAGAATGTGTTTTAACAATATCCCTAAGTGTCTCTTCACATGTTATCACAAGTTTTGATTCATGAATGCCACCCACACAACTACGCTTCTTAAAAATAGAAAGAATAAAAGCAAGTGATTTAGTACCTATAATTAGGTAGCACACCACTGTAATAGCATCTTTAAGAAAGGGCAATTTCCTATTTGATCTTGTTTGAATTAAATGTCATCTGCTCAGAGTTAATTTGTTGGAGTTTCTATCTGAATTTATCCTCAATTCAGAAAGCCTACAGGTTGAAATATTAAGAATGCATTTTATTGACTTGGTAGCTAATAGAGAATAAACCAGCACATAACATGTCTCTTTGGAAGTTGCTCCCAGCAAGAACATTTATTAAAGTGTACTTTCTTAAAACATAACTTGCATACAGTCAGAGAACAATAACCAACTCGATAAGTTTTTACAAAGTGGACCCAACCTTTCAGCCAGCAGGCAGATCAAGAGTGGAACATCATCCATGCTGTAGAATATCCGTCACGCCCTCTCACAGCCCCTCTCCTGCAAAGATCATAAGACTAATTCCTACAGCCCAGCTTTGCCTGTGATAGATACTATCTTAGTGCATTTGAACTGCTATAACAAATATCATACTGAGTGACTTAAATGGCATTTGTTTCTTACACTTCTGGAGGATGGGAAGTCCAAGATCAAGGCACCAACAAATTCAGTGTCTGGTGACACCCAACTCCTAGTTCAAGGAAGGCAATTCCACTTTAGAAGATATGTGGCAAACATTCAAAATAGTTAATGATCAGTTCTTGCTGTGTCCTCACATGGGGAAAAGAGCAAGAAAGCTCTCTGGGGTCTCTTTCATAAGGGCATTAATCCCATTCATGAGAGCTCTATGCCCTCATGACCTAATCCGCTCCCAAAGGCCCTACCTCCAAATACCATCACACTAGGAATTTCAACATGAATTTTGGGGGGCTGCAAATATTCAATCCAAAGCAGATAGACAGATGATAGATAGATAGATAATAGGCAGATGATTGATAGATAGATGATAGATAGATGATAGATAGATAGGCTGACTCATCAGCATATGTGCATTTGTAACTGGTTTCTTCTGCTCAAAATTATGGTTATCAAAAAAACCCTGACAGTTATCAGATTCATTTATATTATTGACTGTGATAATATCTTATTTTTTTCATTTTTCTTATTTTTTTCATTTTTTCATTTTCAAATGATGAATATATCATAATTTATTTATCCACTCCATTTTTGAGACACATTTGAGTTGATTCCAGTTTGGAACTATATTGAATAGGACCATAACGGATATTTTCAACATATCTCTGAGGTGGAATTACTGAGTCTCAGAGTATTAATATGTTCAGCTTTATTAAATATGTTATGTATAGGTTTAATGTAATTATTTTTGCACTTCCATAATATTCACTAGTCAATTATACCTTAACTTATATTAAATTACTCAAATATTAAAATTTGGGTAAACATCAGTGATACCTCTATAAGAATTAATACATACAAGAAGAGAGATTACTGCTGATTGGTTGGGGGTGGGATATAAAGTAAAATTCCCTAACTCTGAATCACGATTTACAGAGAGCCAGATACATGTTTGACCCAAAGATTAACTTTTTGAGTCAAAGAATTAATCCCATTAATTTCAGGTCCTTTGTTAAATAATGTGGAACAGAAAGAATTCAGGGATTAATTGATGCCCCAGAAGGATTTATACAGCAACCTCAAATTGTAATCAGTGCCTTGAATTGTTGTTTCTAGAAACCCTGGGTCTCTGTGGCACCACTGGAATTACTTATTACCTTCTGTTTAATGCATTCTCGTCAAATACTGTGAGAGAATTAGCTCTACTTTTCCAAGTTTATTCATTTTGAGGGCATATGAGGATGAAATATACACTGTTGGTACATCAAAATGTTTGCTTAAACTTTTATTCCAGTCAAAGGCCAATTCCAAAACTCAGATTATGTTTTATTACTTCAAAATCAGATGGAGTAGCTGGGGTACAGGGTGGGGAGAAGCCTGCTTGGAATGTTAAATTATGAACGAGATACAACGCTCTTGAGTTTTGCTTAATCACAGTGAACTCTGTCTCTTTATAAACATTTCTACTTCAAGTAGCACATTCTACAAATGTAAATTAAGTATGTTAAAGTGGCTACACTGCTATAAGACATACCCAGTAGGAAATCTCAAGTTTATTTTATTTAGGTGGCAAAATAATAAAATAAAAAGAGACTCTATAGTTTGCAAAACAGCTGACAAAGTGAAAGAGAAAGATATATTGGAGGGAAGTAAATCAAGAAGGAGTATGCCAGGTGACCTTCTGTGTACAGAATGAATTGAATGACATGGGTACAAGCCCTCTAGACTTGCTTTTTGCTGAATTGAAGAGTTTCACGAGATTATTTAGCTAAACATTTTGAAAGACAGACTATGCTAACTGCTGTCACTTTCTCACATCCCATGTGCTCTTGTTGCAAACCGGTACCCTTTTCTATCTTCTGCTGAAACGATTCTCTCAAAAGTCATCAAAAAACTGTATTTTCTAAACCAAATGCATCTTCCAAATCCTCATTCAGATATTCTTGTGTCCTCCATTTCTTCATTTGCGCAGTGATCATCTCGGTTACCCATTCTTAACCTATCATGCTTCCTTTCTTTGACTAGTTTTATTTGAAATACAGTGCCACAAAATCAAGATACCCCTCCAGCTACGGGTTGGATGAGACCATGAAGTCATTGACAACCATCCTACACTGTAAGTCAATTACACAAGTCCAGTTCTGAAAGTGTCAGGCTTTAATTCTCCAAATAGCCATTCCTGTGATGTCAAAACCCTCTGGCCTGGCATCCCAGAATTCCTTCAAGTCTGAACTGATTCAATTATTAACTAGGGAAACATTGTGCTTTCAGATTAAGATCTCAGACTTTGAAATCAGGTGACCCACATTCAAATCCCATGTTTGCCAACACTACCTGTTTGAGCAAATTAATCCTTGTAAGCCCTGCTTTCCCCATCCATGGATTATGGTGCTTTTAATAAGGCCTACCACATATTTATTTATATACCATATAGTTATTTGAAGGAAAAAATAAGATAATGGATATGAAAGCCTCACCTGACTTACACTCTTTAAACCCCAAATAATCTATTATTTTTGTTATTTTTATTGTTTTTTTGCTTTGTTCTGTTTTGGTGTTAAGGTACAAAAGTAGAGAGCATAAACACATTTTATAAACTAACCAGAAACCAGAGTTCAATTCAGGCTAGAATCAGAGCTTATTGATCATTCATATAAAGACTTGTCTCATGGTGTTAATCTTACTATGAATAAACCCAGAATTTGATCATGCAAGATTTTCCAGGCTAAATAAAGGAAGATATCCTGAAGGTGTCAGTCTGTGGGCTTATTGTTAAAAGGTGAGCTAGAAATTGGTAGGCTCTTGGGTACCTGGGCTGCTCAGTGGTTGAGTGGCTGCCTTTGGCTCAAGTTGTGATCCCAGGGCCCTGGGATCAAGTCCTGCATCGCACTCCTCACAGAAAGCCTGCTTGCTTCTCCCTCTGCCTATCTCTCTGCCTCTCTCTGTGTGTCTCTCATGAATTAATAAATAAAATCTTTAAAAAATTGCTAAGCTCTTGAATGAGGGAAAAGGGTTGACGGAGAGGTGCAAACACTTCTCTCCCTCAAGTCCTCATCTCTCCATTCCCTGTTCATGTCAGGTATAAACTGGGAGAAATACACTTTTACTCTTTCTGAATTCATAGCTTTAATAAAAATGACCAACCTGTGCTTACGGGGGCCTAGATGTAAAGTTACCTGTCATTTTTGTTCACTGCTACAAAGAACAAGGACAAAGACGTTAGAGAAGCCACAGTTTCTGTAACAAGATGGCTATTACTAAAGGAAGTTGGTGAACACATTCAGCAATTAAGCAAATCATTCTGGGCCATGACAGCAAATTTAAGGTATCACTACAACCTGACAAAGATAAAATATCCATTTTTCCCCAATTTTAAATGAAGAGTAAAATTCAGTTACTGATTAAACTTATTTCAACTCTATATGTGTTTTCATACACTTAACAAAGAAAATTAAAAATTTTGTGACTTCATTTTAAAGTCAGTAAATACAATGTCTTTCAAATAACTATTTGAGAGATTTGTTCAGTCTGGGTTCTAAGCGTACAAACAGAAAGTTTAAGTACATGTATTTGAAGGGCACTGAAATTCAACTTCTCTTTTTATCCAGAGGCTTTTAAAATTTTTCAGTAAAAGCACCCTTAACTGACTTTTAAAGAATCAACTAGAAGGCTGACCAATAGCTTCTGGTCCCCTCTGGACCTACCATACAGTCTGAAGCCCAGGATGCTGTGAAGGCCTATCCTAGCCCACCATCCTCTGGTATTTGAATACTTGGCCTCCCACCCACGCCGTATGCTTACATAAATTATTCATGTTTCTTCCCAACCTATTTATGCACTTATTCTTGCTACTGTAACTGTTTAACTGAATATGTTACATTGATAAAAATACAAGTTTGAAATGAAGGATCCGTTTCTATGAAAACTAAATTTAATGCTTTGGAAAGACTTGAGCATTGATGTTATTGAGTTACATGTAAGGACAATGACATTAAAATATTGGGGGAAATAACACCAATCCAGAAGGATATGGCACTCACACTGCTTCACAAGTACCAATGAAATTCTCACTCTACTTTGAATAACCCAGAGAAACTGAGGATGATGAATTTGGATATGTTTCATGTGAGAAAGATAATATGCAAATCCACTCCAATGAGCAGATCCATGCTTAAAGGAAAGTACTTCGCTCTACCACAAAAGGTGAAGGAATATTCGGAATTAAAAATTTTCGCCTCTGGGGATCCCTGGGTGGCGCAGCGGTTTAGCGCCTGCCTTTGGCCCAGGGCGTGATCCTGGAGACCCGGGATCGAATCCCACATCGGGCTCCCGGAGCCTGCTTCTCCCTCTGCCTGTGTCTCTGCCTCTCTCTCTCTCTCTCTCTCTCTCTCTCTCTGTGTGTGTGTGACTATCATAAATAAATAAAATTTAAAAAAAATAAAAATAAAAAAAAATAAAAAAATAAAAATTTTCGCCTCTATCTATGTCATGTCTCATAATTTCTGGATTTAATGGATAACTTTTTATTAACTAACCAACCAACCACAAGTCCCAACGGCATTAGCTAAGAAGGCTGCCCACTAGAACTCATGAGGCACAGAGCAAACAACACCAAATTCCTTCTTAAATGCATAAAATTAAAAAATAATTTAGAGGTATTAGCAGAACTATAGCTCAATCCTTTCCTAATTTTTTTCCTCCCTCAATTTAGCTCTGAGATTTGCTAAAATAATATGGTAGAACAGTTTGCTCACATATCTAAAAATAACCACTTCAGGGATTTCACTCAACTTCAGAATGTTTGTGAACAAATACTTATTTTCATGCCATTTGTTTGTGTTTTCTTAACAGGATTAACTACTGAAAAAATTTAGGGTAACCTGTGTATAAATTCTACGAAGACTACAGAAGGGAGAAAAAAAAGAGAGAGAAATGCCCATCTTGAGAAAAGGTAATGGGATAGTTACATTCTCAGTGGATAAGCCCATTTCTCTTAATAACATTGTTAATTTCCCTAATCATTTCATTGAATACTAGAGTAAATATGGATTTTTGGTACTCAGGGTTAAGCACAATGTAGAGGTTTTCTTTGAATATGTAGTGTATGTTAATTTTAAATCTCTGTATCTGTGATTTAACAACCATTTTATTTTACTGATATTGCTAGAAAAGGTCTTTTCTGGTGGTTTCTTTAGTTTGTATTTAAGATGTAATAAAACATGAGACTACTTAGAATAATAAGAGATTTTATGACAAGCTGTATAATGTAATTCTCACCACTTGGGCCTCTCATGCTGTTTGAGACCCAAGCCTATTTTAATAACGAATGCCATAATTTGCATTCTACCTAAGCTGAAATATGCAGAGTTCAATGAACTCTAAAGCATTTTTATAGCGGGACTTCTCTTTTATCCTCCTCATAAAAGTCATTCTTTAATTCTGGCAACCCTTATCCCAACTGTTCACAATCTTTTAAAAGCATTGTAGAAGCAAGTACACTCTGCATATGTTCTAACTTCCTTTGTTGGGAATGAGTTGCTTTGTTTAAAATACAGCTTGGTGATTAAGTTTCATGCTTTCTTGATGCATAGAAACTCATTTCACATTGGAATCCCAATACACAAAAAAGAATATTCAATGAAATAATAGTGTACTAGGCAGTATAACCTGAAAGCTTTGCATTTGTGGGATAGAATGGAAGATAGAATACCCATCCGGTGCTTCTTTTTTTTTCTCCAGATCTCGTTTAAATTCAAGTTGACATATAGTATAATATTAGTTTCAGGAGTAGAATTTAGTGATTCATCAGTTGCATATAACACCCAGTGCTCATCACATCAAGTGCCCTCCTTCATGCCCATCACCAAGGTACCCCATCCACCACCCCTTTCCCCTCCAGCAAACCTCAGTTTGTTCCTTAGAATTAAGAGTTTCTTATGGTTTGCCTCCTTCCCTCTATTTTTGCCTTATTTTATTTTTCCTTCCCTTCCCTTATGTTCATCTGTTTTGTTCCTTAAATTCCACATATGAGTTAAATCATATGGTATTTGTCGTTCTCTGACTTATTTTGCTTAGTATAATACCCTCTAGTTCCATCTACATTGTTGCAAATGGCAAGATTTCATTTTTTGATGGCTGAGTAATATTCCATATATTCCCATATATATCACATCTTCTTTATTTATTCATCCATCCATGGACATGTGGTCTCTTTCCATGTTTTGACCATTGTGGACATTGAGCACCTCTTCTGAAGAGTTATGCAAACCATGATGGCATTGTGAAATCACTTCTTTGACAGAAGATAGCCACCAGTAATCTAAAAGTTATTTTATAAACAAATACAATGTAATTTTCAAGGAATAAATTAAAGTGTTTTATAAAACTACCCAGAGCACAAGAGCACATTTCGATAACATCAGATGATATTTGATAGGTCGACACTGACTGGAAGTGATTCCATTTAGGAACTCACTTATTACTCTTCTAAAAGCATCTACCAACATTATTGTATATATGGGTTGTTTCACCTCATATATTCTAGGAAAAGGTGAATCAAGGCCTTCCTAAATCTTCTTTCACAATCATATCTTTACACAGAATCCGCTATTTGGAGTGCAAGATGTCTTTAGAGACTATATATAGAGAAAAAATTGACTACACTTACTGTCTTTCTATTAATTTCAGCTGGACATAGGCTAACACATAAGGTATTTAAACATGTCTCTGGAGATATTTCCAGATGTTCCTTTTCCAGATGTTTCAGTTGTGGTTAAATGAAGAGGTATCTTCATTGACTTCTTAAAATATGAAAACAAAATCTTCCTGTAAGTTCAGTGCTAAATCTCCTGTTTTGGATTACTATCGAGCTGCAAGTCAGAGATGTTTCTTACTTCCAAAAATATTAGTAAAATCTCCATCATTGGACAATTGTGCCCAAAGGGCCCTATTTCTTTGAATTATTTTCCCTATAATGCTTTGCAATTTTTTTGTGTTTTTGTGAAATATAGATTTCTACTTATTTTATTGATTCAATTTAACCTACTTGCATATAGCACCTTCTCAAATTATTTTCTATTTATCCTCCATGCCCTGTACAGACATCAGATATTTCATTATCTGTATAGTGCATGTCTCATTAGCAGACTACCTAAAATTCAGACATAGCTCAGTGGCAAAAGGAGTGGCCTTGTTATACATACAATTCCATACTGGGAAAAAGGCAGAAGAGCACTATAAAAAATTCAGACTACTTTTTCTTTCTTCTTTCTTCCTTTCTTTTTTTTTTTCTTCTAGCTTTCTAGTTGTAGCATGAGGCAGAATAATCAGTTTGAAACACAAGCTTTGAATCTGGGAGACCTAAATTTAAATCCTGATTATTCTACCCATTAGCTGTGTTTAACAATGGGTAAGTTATTTGATAGTAATAAACTGCCATTTCTTCATTATTTTTTTAAAGATTTATTTATTTATTAGAGAGAGACAGAGTGAGCACAGAAGGGGAGATGCAGAGGGAAAGAGTCTTAAGCAGATTCTACACTGAGCACAGAGTTCCATGTGAGGCTCAGTATCATGATCCTGAGATCAGGACCTGAGCCTAAACCAAAAGTTGGATACTAACTGACTGAACCACCCAGGGGCCCCCCATTTCCTCATATTTAAAAGTAAGGTAGCAATACATGTCATATATGGTTGCTATTAGAATTAAATGATATATATAAAATACGTGGTATAGGGGATCCCTGGGTGGCGCAGTGGTTTGGCGCCTGCCTTTGGCCCGGGGCGCGATCCTGGAGACCCGGGATCGAATCCTACGTCGGGCTCCCGGTGCATGGAGCCTGCTTCTCCCTCTGCCTGTGTCTCTGCCTCTCTCTCTCTCTCTCTGTGACTGTCATAAATTAAAAAATAAATAAATAAATAAATAAAATAAAATACGTGGTATAGAGCCTGAAATATTGAAAATACTTTATAAACTGTCACTATTACATTTTTTCTTATTATTATTTATCATAGAAACAAATGGTCCTAAATGCCAAAAAGTTATAGACATACAGTATCTATGTTCAATACAGTAAAAGAGGATTGTGCTATGCATCTAAACCATCAAAATTATATTTCTACAGTCTTTAAAAAAAGAGAGAAGCCATTGGAAACTTTAGAAAGTTTCCATCAAAATAGTAAAGATAAGGCAAAGTTTGGAATTGAAGAAACACATAATGATACTATCTTTTCAGTATTGTTTAAAGACAAGATGAAGAGAGTTACTGAGAACATCAACATCCAGAATGACTAAAAGAACGAACCATGGATCTACTATGGCCCTATGAACACATCACTCAAAGAGAATCATTTAAGCTCCAAAGTCTTTTCCCTGAAAGCTTACTTGTAAGTCTATAACAACAGAAATGAAATAGTTTAGCATTTTGCTTGTTCACAAAATATCCAATCAATCAAAGTTTATTTGCTTATACTTTTTCCTAACTCCCCATGATACTTTGCTCAGAAACGAGAAGCTGTAGGACACTTGTGAGATTGCAGGAATCCTGACATACAACTATAACTGGTTCTGTTTAGTATTTCACAAACTGGTGACTTTGGGAACACAATGCCACATGGTAGAAAAGGGCAAGCAAAAAGGTCTCTGCAATTATTCTCAGGATTGTTTGTGTTGCTAATGTCAATGAGACTCTTCTACAGTAAATTATGTAATATTATCAAAGCTTATTTGATAACAAGTATTTTGAGTGACATTTTATTTATTTATTAAAATTTTAATATTTTTCCAGTTTTATTGAGACATACTTGACATATAATATGTATTAGCTTTAGGCATACAACATGATTATCTATCCATTAAGTAAATAAATGATCCCTACAATAAGTTACCATCCATTGCTGCACATAGTTATTATTTTTCCCTTGTGATGAGAATTTTAAGATCTTTCAATATATAATACAGTATCACTACCTTTGAGTGATGTATTTTAATGTTCTTGAAGAATGCTTAAGGAAACATTGTTTGAGATATACTAGTTTCATTGTAAAAAAAAAAAAAAAGTCCTTTCAAACTAAAGAATGCGAATTTGCCCTCGGATAGAAATATCAGCTGATGTTTACCAAAATATCTAGGGCAAAGAAATGGAGGAAGGAAAACAGAAAGAAAGAAAACGGAAGGGAAGGAGTTGAGGAAAGGGAGATGGGAAAAACAAAGGAAGAGAGGGAAGAAAGAAGGAAGGAGAGATAGAAGACAGCAAGGACGGGAAGAAGGAAAGAAGAAATGTAAGAAAGGTCAGAACAAGGAAGGAATTATAGGGGCCTCCCATGGCTCAGTCCACTGAGCATCTGACTCTTGATTATTGGCTCAGGTCATAATCTCAGGGTGGTGAGATAGAACCCTGTGTTGAGGTCCTAGCTCAGTAGGGAATCTGCTGGAAGATTCTCTCCCTCTGGCCCTTCCCCCCACTCATGCTCTCTTTCTCCCTCTCTCTAAAATAAATGAATAAAATCTTAAAAAAGTCGAACAACAAGGAAGGAATGGAAGAAGAAAGTGGTGCTAAGTGATTAAAAAGACAATGTCTGCGTTTAGAATAATCTTTTTTTTCTTTTTATTTGAAGGTCTATGTGGAAAACGTTTATGAAGTACTTATAGATTCAACCATCTGCTCTATTGTCTACCCAAACTCTAGATCATATGCATGGAAAATTCATAAGTATTTCAAATAGATATCTTTATTCTTACAACTGGACAACACTTTCGGTTATAGCTGCTTTTTGTTGACTGTATTTACTACTGATAGTTCAGGAGTGGTGGAAATAAAATAAATAAGCAAAGGAAAGAAAAATGACACTAAGTGCTATGGAACTCACTTTTTAAAATCTTAGCCAAAAAAGGTATACAGTTATTGCGTTGGCTGATTCTTTTTTTTTTATTTTTTTAAAGATTTTTTTTAAATTTATTTATTTATGATAGTCACACACAGAGAGAGAGAGAGGCAGAGACACAGGCAGAGGGAGAAGCAGGCTCCATGCACCGGGAGCCCGATATGGGATTCGATCCCGGGTCTCCAGGATCGCGCCCTGAGCCAAAGGCAGGCGCCAAACCGCTGCGCCACCCAGGGATCCCTTTTTTTAAAGATTTTATTTATTTATTCATGAGAGACACAGAGAGAGAGAGAGGCAAAGACACAGGCAGAGGGAGAAGCAGGCTCCATACAGGAAGCCTGATGTGGGACTTGATCCCAGGACTCCAGGATGACACCCTGGGACGAAGGAAGGTGCCAAACTGCTGAGCCACCCAGGGATCCCCAACATTGGCTGATTCTTTAACACTTTCTCTGCTTTATAGAAAAACACCAATCCCACCTCATAAAAAAAAAGGAATAAGGAAAGAAAAAGGGAAAAAAAAGAGTTTCTCAATTTAAAAAGTAACATACACTAAACAATACTGAGCTCCTATGTCTCAGTATTCTCAATTTAAAAAGTAACATACACTAAGAAATACTGAGCTCCTATGTCTGCCTTCAATGGTACAAGTTCTTAAAGCCACCAGTGGCCTCTGCTGGCAGCTATGACTTCACTACAGGAAAAAATAAAAGGGGGTAGTAAATACAAAGAATAAGGAGGATTTTTTTTCCCCCAAACTTGAGGGAAATTTTATTTAAGATTTCTATTAAGTTGAATTATTACATTGATTCATTACATTCAATCAACAATTACACTGTATATTCCTAGATTTTATTTTTGGCTCAAAAGCTACTGAGGAGCTTGACTTTGGTCATAGAGCTAAAATGCATTTGAAACACTATTGGGTTCAATGTTATCTTCATAGTCACTTCCAATCCCAAATGGGGAGTGCTGCATATGTTCATAAGCTGAAGTTATAATAAAGCTTCAGAACTAATTGCAGAGGTGAATGTTAAAAAAAAAAAAAGAAGGAAGTGAACTAGAGAGATAAATATCTCTATTTCTTTTTTTTTTTTTTTTTTTTAGATTTTATTGATTTATTTGACAGAGAGAGAGAAAGAACAAGCAGGGGGAGAGTCAGGGGGAGAAGTGGACTCCCCACTGAGCAGGGAGTCCAATGTAGGGCTCAATCCCAGCATCCTGAGATCAGAACCTGAGCCTAAGGCAGATGCTTAACTCACTCAGCCACCCAGGGTCCCCTATGTCTGTATTTCTGATTTTAAAATGGTGACTGGTTGTAGCAATATATTTACATTCGATAAAACTTCTCTCTTTTCCCCCAATAGCAATATTCACATACTTGAGACTATAGTACACAGACACTAAGCTGACTCCATAATAATAGATATTATTAGAATGTCAAAAATAATATATCATGTGACAAATCCTAAATATGTTCCTTTTATCCATCCCATTACGCAGCCATTATCTACATAAGCCATTATCAACATGCTATATATGATAAATTTTATTACATGTAATACGTGTGGAAAACATTCACAATTTCATATTGGTATAGACATTAACCATTTACAGATCACTATCATAATGCATTTCCTAGATCAGAAAAGGTGCTGAAATGTAATAAATATATGAGTGAATACTTTCATAATTTAATATCTCTTCAAACTGGAATTAATAATGTTCGCTTATACCCAGATATTGAGATATTTTGCCAATCTTCCACAAAAAGGCAAGAAGTTCTTTGCAAAAAAAAAAAAAAAGTTTCCTGTTCAGCAAATAATATTTTTAAGCAAAAGCAATAAAACTCTCATTTCTTCAATAACTGTAATTCTGTTTTTACCACCTCTAAATTAAATACTAATAAAATCATGCATGCTTTTTATTGCACTAGCCATTGTTTCATGTACATTAGTTAATTCCAGTAGAATTGTTTTTAATATAAAATTGCAAAGCATCGAGTTCATGTCACCTAGGGAATGTTCTGTGGGCTTCCATTTCAAAGCTTAGCACCAAATTTAGTATGTATAGGTTCAAGAAGACTGTTGACAGGCCTTTCTCCAGATGAATCCTGCTGGGTTTTAGAAACTGCTTGATTTCAGAAGTCATGCTGTGCTACTAATCAGAGCAGAATTGCACAATATGCTTTCACATGCTACAAAGGTCTCTCCACACAGCTGTGGGAGCCAGGCCTTGGCTCTCAGGCAGAAGCTACCAGCTCTTCCTCTCCTGGTGAATGGAATCCTCACTACGAGACACTTGT
The DNA here is from genome assembly GCF_905146905.1 of Nyctereutes procyonoides. Taxonomy (NCBI): domain Eukaryota; kingdom Metazoa; phylum Chordata; class Mammalia; order Carnivora; family Canidae; genus Nyctereutes; species Nyctereutes procyonoides. Next base: position 12,740,253 of record NW_026575141.1, on the reverse strand, counting down.
GGGAAGTGATTTGAGTACAGCAGGATACGGTGTCCTGGCAGAACGTTCAGCTTTGTCTAAGGGGAATGAGTGAATAGCAGGACTTGGGAATTGCAGTGTTGGTAAATAGCACTAAATATCTTCGGAGCATAATTTTTAAGCATTCTCTAAGATGTCACCACATATGGTTATTCATCACCACATCCCAGAGCATGTCAAATTTTAATAGTGTGACATGATGGAATGTGACAGGAGAGATACTACTGAGCCTGATTTATTGCACACATGCATACATACAAAGTGTAAACAAAGATGTCACATGAAATGCTGTCTCAAGGTGCAGTTGCCAACATTACAGATTTTCTAAGCCAAATTAAACTAGAACAATTAATTATCAATTAATAATGTTTTCAAAAGTATGTTTAACAATGAGATACCCTAAAGAGATAGTGAGATAGTGTCCGCCCTGGAATTACCATTGTTTATAGGTATCAAGAAAAGAGAAAGTGATGAGTAGTTATGAATGCCATGGCATCATTGGCCACGCAAACACTCTTACATCATTACCCAGGTGGGTGGCTATGTCTTTATATCAGATACTAGTTTGGTTGGGATCTTGCTTTGCTTTGAGTGCTCAGAAAATGTTCCAATGACCCTGTAGGAAAGATGGCTGTTTGGGAACTTTCAAATACTTTATGTTCCTTAAATTGGTTCTCATTTTAAGCCTTCCCTAAACTCATGCAGGATTGTAAACCACAAATGGAAAGTTCTTATTCTACCCTGAATGTTTTCCTCTTAACGAATTATTGAGCCAGAGGTATGCAAATACTTTATTTCAAGTCAGTGAGCATAGTCTATGCCAATAATTAAAGATTTCATGACTTAAGCATTAAAAGTAAAGAAGTACTTATTTATGGAATATTACTGAACGTTAACTCATGAAGTTAGTGAAGATCACTAAGGGTCTAATTACAGGAGTCACTATTTAATATACACCCACTTTGTTCTGTGCTTTTTTTTTTTTTTTTTTTTTTGTTCTGTGCTTTACCTTCACCATTGCCTTTAATAAACCTGGCCCTCTAGGACAATACAATCTAATAAGGATTTCATATGTGAAGAAACTGGGGTTCAAGATGATCAATAACATGCCCATGATCATAGAACTAGAAAATGATAAAGCCAGGCCCTATCCATTTCATTCTGTAGCATGGGCTCTTTGACTCCACAAAGAGCTGTAGGTCATGGGATTTCCAACTGCTCATCCACTCTTGGCCTCAATATAACCTAACCCAAACTGTCTCTAGATTAAGGCGGAGATTGAGTCAGAGCAAGCTTGTGGACATGCGTGGAGAATTGAGAGATCAATGGAGTTTAACTTTTATTTGGCCAACACTCACTAATGTCTGTGCTTATGCAAGGCATCATCTTTAAGATTGGAAAAAAAGATGACAAAGCAAATCCATGGCATTCAAAGTTACTGGGAATCTCTGGGACCCTATCCCCAGGATAATAACTAAGATATTTACAGTGAGTTATGAAATGCATTTTTGTTTAGAAGTTATAAGTGAGGGATGCCCGGGTGGCTCAGTGGTTGAGCATCTGCCTTTGCTCAGGGCTGTGATCCCAGGGTCCGGGATCAAATCCTGAAATGGGATCCCTGTAGGGAGTCTGCTTCTCCCTCTGCCTATGACTCTGCCTCTCTCTGTGTCTCTCATGAATAAATAAATAAATAATAATAAAAAAGCTATAAGTGATTCTGATAATCAGTAACTTTAGGAGTGAGCTATATATTATATGATAAGATAAATATTTTCTAAAAGTACTGAAGACGGGCACTGAGGGGGGCACTTGACGGGATGAGCACTGGGTGTTATTCTGTATGTTGGTAAATTGAACACCAATAAAAAATAAATTTATTATTAAAAAATAATAATAAAAAAATAAAAGTACTGAAGAAGTTCACAGCAGAAAGTGGTTTATCTTTGTTGGGCTTTTTAGAAAACTCACCACAGAAAAAGGACATGTGAATAGGGTCTTGAGAATGATTTATCATTTTCCAGGGGGAGAATGACATATGTAAGGCTATGAAGGGAAATTTTTAGAAGAGGGAAATCTTCAAAGGCATGGAGGATAAAAAGTTGAATTGCAGAAGAGAAGAAATATAGGCGATAAACTTAGGAAAGTACGTTTGGGTTACATTATAAGACGATTTATGTGCTTCACTATAATTCATTGAGGCATAAGTAGGTATTTTAAACAAGAGGAGGAGACCATTATTCTGGTGGTAGTTAGAAGGAGAATCAGAGTGGGGGAGAGCAGGCTCCCTACAGGGATCCCAATTAGAAGGTCATGGCCATAAACAAACTTTGAGAAGATGAGAGCAGGAACTGACACAGCAGTCCTGAGAATAGAAGGGAAAATAATCTCAGAGATGTTTCAGAGATGAAGCTGACAGAACCTGGCAATGAATGAGAAGGGCTTAGGAGGAATCAGGAGGAAAAGTGACTGAGGTTTTTAGCTGAGGAAGTAATACGGAGGGCAGGACTTTTAATTCAAAGAGGATGCTGATTTGCTTAAAGGAGGTAAAATTCAGTGGCAAACATTTTGAATTGAAGAACTCCATGGGACATTTAGGAGATGTTCATACAGAGTCTGGAGCCCAGAAGAGTTTGAAGCCAGAGCCAAGAAGTTAATTCAACCCAGATTCATACTGTGAGTTTGCTGAGATATATCCCTTTGTTAATTCCCAAAAGTTAAGTGTAAGTTAGGCTTGTTGTCATAAGATTATCCCTATGAGGCTTTCCAAAATGGACACTATATTCCAAAATAGAAGAGCAGGTTATTAATTTCTATTAATTGTATTTCATGCTATTAGTCATTAAGCTACGTATATTTGGCAATTTCATCCAATTCACAGTAGCAACTTTCAGTATGTTTTCCACTTCAGTTTTCATTACTTATTCTCAGCCTTTTTTGAAAAGGAATTCTTCAAGTCAAACCTGCTTTCCAGGTCTGAGTCAAGTTCACACCTGCCTGTCTTTTACTTTCTCTGTATAAGTGGGCACAAACAAAAGAGAAGATGAAAAACATTTGAACCAGACACTAGAGAAACATTTGGACTGACGTATCTACCATCGACTTAGTTTATGAGTTTATTTTCAAAGTGAGGCACACCTGGGGAGCTGAGTGAAGCACACTATGGTTAAGTCTAGGAAATCTTGATGTTCTTCTATTTGCAATCGATTGTGTGACAGCCTGACACTTGTTCATGTTGAAGGGTCACTGTCAATTCAGTGACAGAGGATTAAACTTTGGAGGTCATAACATGAGTATAGAACTAGGGTTATTTCACTACACACTGACTTTCAAACACAGCTTTTAGTATTTCAAAATCTTTCTTCCCCCAACATCATGGATATCCTATTCCTCTTAACTTTATAATAACATTCGCTTTGGGATTGGTTCTTCGTGACTCTGAGAAAGATGACTGCCAAAGATAATTACTCTGTTGTGATTAATGAATCCTTTTCAAAATTGCAGTCACCAGATTGGAAGTCAGATAACTTTTACAACATCAAAGAATACTATTATCAAAAGACTTTATTCTTTTTTCCTTTTGTTGAAAAAAAAATCTGATGTCCCATTACATTTTAGTAGGTGACAATATGTTCATCAAAGAAGTGTTTTAGTACATGTTTTACAGCTTATAAAAAGAAAAGTGACAGCTACAAAAATCAAAAGCTTTCTCACTAATTGTGGATGAAAAATGATAGTTAAGAAAAATGAATCACCAATTAGCTTAGGAAATTCTGACATTTCCTTTTTATTAAATAGGATGTGTTAATTAATGTATTTTGGATACCATAATTTTTGGTTGAAAATGATTTTACAGAATAAGAGAAATTTTGATCCTAACTATGTCCATCTTAACGAATCCCATCTTTACAGGGAGCTACCCCAGGTACTTATTTCAGCAAGTCCTATTTTATTTATATATTTGGCCTCAATATAAACAGCATGACCAGCAGAGAGCCTGTCCCACAAAAGTTTTGCTCCTGCCTCTCCTCTAACATCTGTGCTAGTCAGTCTCAAGTAATGAGAGTGATTAGAGAGCCAAGTGTGTGAGATGGAAAACGAGGAAGGGAGGGAAAACCCCACAATGGCTTATCCCTCCTCCCACTTCCATCCTTGCTCACTGGTTATCAGGTTCTGAATGGTTCTTTCACCAGCAATTAAATGCCCAGTAATAGCCGTCCCTGGAGAAGAAAGGTAAGACACAATCACTTGCATCTATTTTATCTTTGACGAATGTAGAACTTCAGTCTTTACATATGCAGGTACCATTTACAACTCTCATTTTTTCCAAACTTAGAGATAACTTTAAAGGGAAATATAGTTTTAAGTTGTCTAAGAGAAGTGGCACGAAAGCAACCCTTTGATTAAAGAAATTCTTCATCATCACCACCACCACCACCACCATCATCATCATAGCCATCATCCCTCCAGCAGAGGTGGGCTTCTACAAATAAACATATGGAAAAGAGTCAATGCTTTTTGAATACCTACTATGTTCCCAGCATCTTCCCATACTTCATCTCAAGTCATTCTTACTACCAGGTTCAGAGGTCTGTTCTATTATTCCTGCTTTATAGCTGTGAAGTGGATTATCACAGAGGATTGTAATATAATTTTGCACAACTGGAAAATGTCTGCCAAGATTTCAAAGTCTTCTACAGACACCATACTACATTTTATCAAAGAAATATCATTTCTCATCTATTCTTGTAAATTTTGGGGGGGGGGGGAGCAGTGCTGGGTGGCCAAGCATCAGTCAGTCATTTGGTGGATCTCTAGCTCTAAGAGCGGGCGCTGATGAGCCCTGAAGATGGGGTTTGCTTTACCAGCTTTATCATTTGGGGTTGTTGTTTTTTTTTCTGTGTCCAGCCAAAACATTACATTTTCTCAGTCCCCTTTGCGATAAGGTGTGGCCAGCGAAACAAATACTTACTATTATGCTGGACTTTCAGGAAAACAACTTAAGAATGAAAGGAATATCTCTTTTGCCTCTTTGGTTTTTTTTTTTCCCTCTTTCTCACTGTCTGGCTCATAACAGCTCTTCAAATGCTGCTGTAGAAATTCCAAAAATTATGCTGAATCCACTGCAAATTCAAGGAATCTAGCCCACATTTTAAAATACTGTTTATTTTTTATTATTATTTTTTGTTTCCTTAGATTATCTAAGTGTTGTCATTATGAGTTCAAATTCACAAATATAACGTACTTTTTTTTTTTGTCACCTTCCCGCTCACCTACCCGGGGCCCTTCGAAGCTTGGGGGGACTCTTCCTGGAGGAGAGTCGCACGCAGTGCAATGGGTGCAGAGGGAATGTTGGAGACAGCGCCCCGAGAACCACCGGCATCATCTCTGTGCATTTAGAATTCGAGTTTATGGGCTTTGTCTCTTTAGCCAGCGGCTTCCTCGTTGTGGAGCTCACACTTTTATTTGCGGGAAGCAAAGCCAGTGGCGCTGCTGTGGCCCCTTGACCTTACCAGTCCTTCCCATTGGGGTTGGAAGCCGTAACCGGTGTGGACAATCATTAAGTATCCTTCAAACTTTGCTGATTCCAGAGCATTCTTTGGAAAATCAAAAAGTACTTTCTCTTTCTCTATATAGATATTTTCTTTTTTTTTTTAATTCTGAAAAAATCCTAGAATATTAACAATATAGGTTCCATTCATTACTTTTTAGAAATACATTTATTTTTTGGCCTTGTTAGAGAATTATACAATAAGCAAGTTATTTTTCTGTTAATCTATTAAAAATAGAGAAAGACATTTGAAAAAATTTGTATTTCAGTTGCTGAGCATCAAAGCTGATCTTGTCCTCAACAGAAAAATGTAGACATAATTTTCTCTCAATATGCCTAACTTCATGAACATTACGATAAAATACTTGGATAAAAGTACTACATAATTATTGAATAAAAATCAAATGAAAATAAATTTTTAAAAAATCAAATGAGTAAGATCAATTATGCATTCTTGTTTTTTTTTAATGAGGTAACTCAGATGATAATTCAGCCAACATATTCATTTAACAGATTTTTTAAAACCTTTTGACATCTTTTCGCTATCTCTCTCACTCTCCACCCCCAGGTGTTTATCCAAACATGAAAACAGTAACTCAAAAAGATCTCCGTATCCCCAGGTTCACTGAAGCACTATTTAGAATAGCCAAGATATAGAAATACAACCTACGTGTCCAGCGATGGATGAATGGATAAAGAAATTTGTGATTTGTATACACAATGGAATATTATTCAGATATAAAGAAGAAGGCAATCTTGCCATTTGCAACAACATGGAGGGGCCTCGAGGACATTATGCTAAGTGAAATAAATCAGATGGAGAAAGGCAAATACTGTATGATCTCTCTTATACATAGAATCTAAAAAACAAACATGAAACCAAAGACACAGATACAGAAAACAGAATGGTGGTTGCTGGATCATATGGTTATTCTATTTTGAGGAACCTCTATACTGTTTTCTACAGTGGCTGCACCAACTTACATTCCTATCAATAGTGCACAAGGATTCTCTTCACTCCACTTCCTTGCCAACACTTCTTGTTATTTCTTTTTCTTTTCTTTTGTGAGTGTGTGTGTGTGTGTGTTTAAAGAGTCATTTCAATAGGTACGATGTCATATCTCATTGTAGTTTTGATTTGCATTTCCCTGATGATTAACGATGTTAAGTATGTTTCTATGTATTTGTTAGTCTTCTGTATGTCTTCTTTGAAAAGATTTCTTTTGAAGTCTTCTGCCCATTTTTAAAATCTTTTTCTTTATTTTCTATCGAGTTGTATGAGTTCCTTATATATTTTGGATTTTAACCCTTTATCAGAGATAAGGATTGTAAATATTTTCTCTCATTCTGTATATTGACTTTTTATTCTGCTGATGGTTTCCTTTGGTGTGCAGAAGCTTTTTAGTTTAATGTCGTCCTACTTGTTTTTGCTTTTAGTTTCGGTATCAGATTAAAAAAAATCAAGGAGTTTACTGCCTATGTTTTCTTCCAGGAGTTTCATGGTTTATGGTCTCATGTTCAAGTATCTTTCTTATCCATTTTGAGTAGATTTTTGTTTATGGTATAAGATAGTGATCCAGTTTTTCCAGTGCCATTTATTGAAGAGATTATCATTTCACTACTGTTTATTCTTGACACCCGTGTCTTAAATTAAATACACTGTATATGCATGCATGAGTATTTCTGGGCTCTCTACTCTGATCTGTTGATCTTTGTGTCTATTTTTATGCCAATTCCATACTGTTTAAATTAGTACAGCTTTGTAACAGAGTTTGAAACAAAGGAACATCATGCCTTCAGCTTTGTTCTTCTTATCAAGACTTCTTTGGGAATCTCTTCATATTCATTCACTCATTCTAGAAAGATATTTCAAGTACCTACTATATGCAGGCAAATAGGGGTTTACAGAAATGAAAAACAATTTCTGTGTACAAGGGAATTGGAATCTAGGAGAGGTAATCAGGCGAATGAACAAACAAGTGAGTAACAACATAAATGCTGCAAAGGAAGTAATGCTAGAGCACAGCGGGGGAACACATACTTGGGAAATAAGTTCCTCCTGAGAAACAGAAGGTCAGAAAACATCTTAGAAAAGGTGATGGTTAAAGGAAATACTGGGAAAAAAAAGGCAAGTGGACATAAATCAAAGGCAGGTGCTCTAAGCAAAGATCACAGAATAAGCAATGACACTGGTATGTTCAGAAAACTGCAAGGAGTTCAGGGTGGTTGAAGCAGCAGCCATACCATGGAGCCCAGAGGGAGAAGGCTGGTGAGTAAAACATCCAAATAACCAAGGGCCTCCCATGCCCTGAGACAGACTTGATTAGCAGAACATGGAGAAAAATAGTGGCAGAGAACCAAATAATCAGATTTGTGTTTCTGAAGCCTCACTGACAGCAGAGTGCAAGACAGTTCTAAGGATGAGACTGAAAGCTTCTTCATTCCTTCCCTTTCATTCTTTCCTTCCTTTGTTCCTCTCTCTCCTTCCTTCCTTCCTTTTTTTTTCCTTTCATTCTTTTATCCACTTTTTCTTCCATACCCTGGTCTCTGGTAACTAACCATCTTTGAACCTGGATGATATTTTACCAAGTGAAATAAGTGAGACACAGAAAGACAAATATTGCATGACCTCATTTATATGTGGAAGAGATAAAGTCAAATTCATAATAATATAGCAGAATCGCAGTTGCTTAATACTAAAAATAGTTTATAATCTTCACTTAAAAAGAGATATGACATCCTAGTATTTGTTGCTAAAATGTATGCATACGCTCATGGATGATATCCAAAAGGCTGAAAGAATAAAGGACATGGGGAAAGGCCAGTCAGAACATATGGCCAATGACCTAGAACAGACTCTAGCCTTCATATTCTATAGGTGCATGTCATCTGGATATCAGCAGGCAAAAACTCAATACACGCAAAGATGTTAATCAGCAGCAGTAGCAATTTAGACTACATTTTGGAACAAGAAAATATCAAGGCGAATTTAGTTTAGTTGCTATTAACAGCAAGAAAATATGTAATTAGATCTTGTATTTTTAATAAAGAATAACCGTTTTAATGAAAGAATGATGCATATTTATGAAAAAATTCAAGCAACAGAAAAGACAGATGCTAAAATTTTAAATCATCGAAAACTGAGAAATTAACTATCACTTAAAATTGTGTGAACATGGGATCCCTGGGTGGCGCAGCGGTTTGGCGCCTGCCTTTGCCCCAGGGCGCGATCCTGGAGACCCGGGATCGAATCCCACGTCGGGCTCCCGGTGCATGGAGCCTGCTTCTCCCTCTGCCTGTGTCTCTGCCTCTCTCTCTCTCTTTGTGAATATCATAAATAAAAAAAAAATTAAAAAAAATTGTGTGAACATTATTTTGAACACCTCTTTCTGTATGTGTACAGATAGAATGTTCAATGGATTGAAAAAGAGGATCATAGCCATACACAATTAAAAAAATCTTAATTTTATTTAAATTTAGCAGAAGAAAGGAAAGTACACTAAAGCTGAAGAAAGAAATTGCTGAACTTCAGACAAATGTTTTTTCTTAATAAGACCTATGAGTAAAAAAAAAAAAGACCTATGAGTTCTTAAAATACCTCTCTAAAATAAGGATGAATTTTTGAAAAGCAAACTGGTAGTCTGAAGAAAATTGTACTGTAGTTTGGATCAGCATTAGATAACTCTTGCCGTAAATGATTACTAGCTCCTTTATGTTACTTAAAAATATCCAGTAAAACTCTAAACAAAATTGGGCAAGCTGGGTCCATATAAATATAAATCATAAATCAATGTAAATAATGTAAATTATTTGTAAGTCAACATAAATAATAGGGCAACTTCCAAGTTAGGTGAATCCCGAGAACATTAAGGTTTAACATTGATACTTTTACTAGTGTAATTCATATGTGAACAACTTCAAAAAGAGAAAACAGCAAAGGATTATCAAAATTGACATGCAAATTTTAAGTCAACACTCATATATGACAAACAGACAAACCAACCAACAAAGCCACATCTGTGTCCTGTGGTATGATCTTTACACAATGTTCCTCCCTAAGGGTAAATCTTCAACAGTAAAGATGGCCTATGGGTTGTGGATACTCTGTTACCTCCAGCTCCCCCACATACCAGTACCTGGGGATTTATAGCTCTATTCGTAGGTGCTTTAGACAGGGCTCTTGAGATTGTGTTCAGAGGAACTGCTTTTCACAGAACGTCAGAATAGGTTTACTTAATGCTTATTCTCTACTACATCTTGTTCCATATTCTTGAATACTTAACAGTTTTACATTTCATAGTAAGTGCATTTACCACCTTACAACCAGAAACTCATCATGGATTATAAAACTTAATAATCATGAAAAATGCCTATGGTCTCTCTACTTAATAAAAAAAAATTATTTTCCATGAGTTCATTTCCACATTGGTGATTAAATTATTTCTTGAGAAGAGACCACAAGTGCTTTTAATATTTACAACTGTATTTCTAAATTGAACTACATATAATATGATCACATGGGAACAGATGGATGATGGCACCAATGACAGATCAGATTAATAAATAAATTATTTAGATCAAGGAGTTTCTAATAAAATAGAAGCAGTAAAATCTCTATGAAGCCTTTACTAGTAATGGAGAAATTTTAAGGGTCAAGAAATATCACATTTTGTTTTCCCCTAATTCTCACCTGAACATCAAATGTCATATTCCAAATTTCAAATTTGGTGGTGACTGGGAAGGCAGAGGTCTATTTAAGTCTTCTACTTTTTAATTACTTTGAAAAATGGATCAAATAAACGGAAACTTTTCCACAATCGAATAATTTGATTTTCTGATATTTTTCATCTATACTTTTTTATGTCAAGAATGCCTACTTTACTGTACTTTAATACCAGTTCTACTAGCTCAATATCTACTCTGGGGTAATTTATAACAGTTATACTAGTCTTGATGTACTAATTTCAACCGAATATTTAATAACCTGACCTTCACCTTCTTTCTCTAATTTCTCAAGGGCTTAGGATATGCACTAGCTTCGTAAGGAAAAACTCACCAAATAATATTTAAGGGATATTATATTCAGATACCTCCAAAGAAGATACCATGTACCCTCGGAAATATTAGCACCCTTAGGAAGACTGAGCCAGGAGCTCCTTCCTGCGCTTTCTCCAGAACACCAATCTCTCTATTTTCATCTTTTTTAAGCTTTCCCAGTTTGTCTCTTGTGGGGGGAACACTTAATATCCCAACTCCATCTCTTGACTGTTATCTCACCAATGACCAAATATAAAAATATAACTTAGGAAATGAAAGGGATAGTCGAAGGATCTCTGACCTCTATAGTTCTTAAATTTTCCAAACATTCTTCAAACCCTCACACTTTCCAGATAAAGTGACATGCAGAGAGCATTAAGTGACTTACCTATGGGCAAAGATTTAACTAAAGCAAAAATAGGACCAGAGTTCAGGCCAGCAAATTCCTAGCCTTGTACTTCTTCTAAGAAGACAATGTTTCTCCTGGTGTTCATTGGATCATCTTAATGAGAAACAATCCATGAAATCATAGAATCAGGAAGAGAGCCATCTATAGTATTCAAAATATTTAACAATAATTATGGCACAGATATGGACCATTCAGTATGGAATCAAATCTAGTCATAAAGGATACCAGCTGTCAACAATGGATGTTTGGTAGTGGTATTTACTAGACATATATCAATGCTAATTTCATATAATACTGAGAACTGTAGATAAGCCCCTTACTCCTGCTGATTTGGTGCTCCAAAATGGGGGATCTATTATTTGCTTCCTTGTGCCAGGACTGCATGAATTTTTGGAAGTATGAGATCTCTGAGATTAAGTACTTACAATGAAAATAGATTTGAGGATTTTTCTCCCCACATGTTAAGTGATAAAACTCTTATCTCAAGTTTTAGATAATGACAATTTGACATTAAGCTTTGAAAAGTCCTTGGCATTTCTACAATAGAACAGTTGAGAAGACATATATTACTGCCACTAAATACTCATTCACATGTTATTTACCCAGGAAAATAAGAACTCCACTGTTACTACTGATTTATTAGCAATACTAGCTAACTTAGGGTAACTGTGGGAATTAAAAGTAACTATGATCATTTTTAATGGAGTAGTAGATTTTGTGACTTTTTTAAAACAGTATTTTTAAAAATTGAAATTCTTAGCCAAGCTTTTGTACCTTTATTTTGAATCGTTTCTATTTGCAAAGGTAAGCTATGTAAGTTCATGACTGGCAGCTCAAATTTTGTTCTTTTGGGCTTGTTTTCCCAGGAAACCCTTGGGAAATTGATTTGAAATACTGAATGGTAATTCAGCAAATAGACACTAAAAATTTACGATGGAGAAATAAGATGTGACCTAGCCCAGAGAACAAAATGAAAGGTTCGTGCAGTAGGGTCAGTAGCTGACTTCAATTTCAGCTTGGTGGTAACCTTCTAATACCTTCTTCCATTGAGTGACAGGATAAGAAGCCAAAAGTAGAAAATCAGCCTGTCTCCTGGGCAGAAAGTCAGAAGTTTCCAAAGAAGCCCTGGGAGTGACTTGTAAAGAGCAACATAATTCTCATAGGCATCTGTCGACTTGATTGTTTATGGCTAGCTTGTTCCTTTTTTAAGGCAGCAACAGGGAAAAACAGAGTGAAACTTGAGACTTTTTTAAACAGAGATATTCATCAGAGAAGAGAAAAGATTGGAGTTCACATAAGGGACATTTCAATGGATGTTGTCAATACAACATCATTTATTACATTCTTCCAGGTATTGTCTATCTTCCATGATGGCCTGGGATGTGTGATTATTAAAAGTTCTACTCACAAACCTCTTAAGTGCCTTCATTTCAACAGCAGAAATTTACTTGGGTAAATCAGGTTCTTTTGATTTCTTTGGAGAAACTATTGATTTAATTTTCAAATTAGTTTTTATTTTATTCAGCAGACTACTGACATTAATATTTTAAAATATATAGCATTATTTTGGAGTTTCTTCAGCAACATAATCTACATTTTTTCTTTGTTCATAGTAGAGAAAATTAAAAGTAAAATACAAATAAGATAATTGAATTTTACAGGAGAATGAACAGCTTACAGTTTCTGGTCTCTTTTTTCTCATATACTCTTATTTGCTGTTTGTATGTTAGAAGTGGCTGGAAGCCACACTGTTTTTAGTTATACCATACACACTGGCAACACTTTCACTAGCAACTAATATAATTGAATAATAATCAGTAACAACAGCTAACATTTGTTGGAAAAGTACTATGTGTGGGAAGTCCTATTAAGCATTTCACAAGAAGTAACTTAATTGACCATTTATAACAGTCCTAAGATATAGGTCTTTTTTTCCCCCCAAGTTTTTATTTAAATTCCAATTAGCTAACATGCAGTGTAATATTAGTTTCAGGTGTAGAACTTAGTGATTTATCCCTTACATACAACACCCAGTGTTCATCAGAAGTGCCCTCCTTAGGGCACCTGGGTGACTCAGTGGGTAACCATCAACCTTTGGCTCAGGTTGTGATCCCAGGATCCATGGATTGAGTCCTGTATCAGGCTCCTCGCAGGAAGCCTACTCCTCCCTCTGCCTCTGTCTCTCATGAATAAATATATAAAATCTTTTTTTTTTAAGTGCCCTCCTTAATCCTTATCACCCATTTAACTCACCCCTCCACCCACCACCCCTCCAGTCATCCTCAGTTTGCTTTCTATATAGATCTTATATGAGGTGCAGCCAGGAAAATTAAAATTTACATAGATTAAATGATTTGTCCAAGATTATAGGCATCAAAGGTAGCAGGATTGGACTATGAATCTATGTTAGCTTGACTCCTGAGCATATCATCTCTACTCTATATTTCCTCTGGTTAAATGTATGTAAAATTATGTAATAATTGCTAGTTACTGTATTCAAGAAGTTAAAAAGTATAGCTATTTAATTCAATATGACTAAAATTTAGACATTTCCCTTTTTAGTATTAGCACTTTTTATATCATCTGCTCGTAGGAAAACAAAGGTGCAAGATGAGGGATGGGATCATTATTATACTTTCATTGACAACAAAACTGTTAGAATTTGGGGCTTTGCTCTCCAATATCTGGGTTAGAAATTCAAATGATGATTGATCAGTGGTTGGAAATATACATCTGGCATTCCTATAATTTGAATGATTTTTTTCAGGCCTGCTCATAGAGCCACTTTGTGGTCATGTTATTTTTTTAGACTTTTTATGTTCATGTATAAACACTTTAATTATGTTATTTATTTTTAACACTTTTAATTTACAGAGTTCATTTTATCCTCTACAACTGAGCCCTAGAACACACATTGGGACATGTCTGTCCCAGTTACAGTTACCTTGACTGTTCTGATTTTCTTAGTTCCAAAAATGTGCAGGAATTACTTCTGAAATATTTCAAGGTGTAGCATTTTGAAGATGGTCTATGTATATGGCAGACTTTAAGAAGAAAAATTGACTGTTAATGTCTTACTGGCTTTATTTCTACAAGTGTACAGGACATCTATGGGGAAGCTACCTCCAGTTTATCATTTACGCCCATTGTTGCATTTTAAATGTATCACAATTTAGAGGCCTAATTTTAATGCAAACACTCAGAAGTACTTGACTGGAAATTTCTATTGCCATGTTCATTATCCCCACATTTAGATTAATGTCATATCCTAATATGTTTATAAGTAATTCTGTAGTTTTATGGGTATATTTTTTTATCCTACAAAATGGGCTTACACTATAAGATCTTTTTTCTGTCTCATTACTGATAAATGTTCATTGATTTTCTTCATCATCTTTTGAGTATGTTTAAATTTACCAAAAAAGTGGATCTCATCAATATCTCTGACCACGTACTGATGTTTACAGATGTTCCATGGTAATAATGTTTCTAGGGGATGATAGTTTAATGCTTCCCTGTTGGAGGATAATGAGTTTAAACATCATTTGGAAGCTCAATGATCTCTTTATTTGGAGACTGATTCAGAGTATGCTGAAGATCCTAGTTCATTTTGATTTCATGCCAAAACTTTCTGAGAGTGGTAAATTCAGCACAGAATTCAAGGAGTAAATGGAAAATATGTCTAATTTTTGTGACTTGAAATTTAAAGGTGAAGGAACAGATTCTTTTAATTCCTTAGCCTAAGTTTTACAGAACTAACTGAAAATGGAAAAAAAAAGAGGATTTATCCTCTGAGTTAGTGCACTGATCCCAAATCAATTAATAATGAATGTCTTTGAACAATCTAGGAAGGAAACACATTGTATTTATCATTTGTGTTCACTAACATGGAACATAGGGTCGGGTCCACAGTAGGAAATAAGTATACATTTGTGGAATGAATCAGTTAATATATTAAATTGATTATAATTTATAATTTTGTTTATGATTATAATTAGTTTATAAAGTATAAACCATTCTTTAAATTTAAATCTGATTGTTTTAGGGGCACCTGCGTAGCTCAGTGCTTGTGCATTTGCCTTCGGCTCTGGTTGTGATCCAGGGTCCTGAAATGGAGTCCACATCAGGCTCCTCACAAGGACCCTGGTTCTCCCTCTGCCTATTTCTCTGCCTCTCTCTGTGTGTCTCTCATAAATAAATAAATAAAATATTTTTTAAATAAATCTGATTGTTTTAAAGGCTGAATAATGCTACAATTAGAAAACCAAAGAATTGGTTGTGTGATCCTACCTAACATAGTACTGAATACACCATATACATAAAATAAATATTTAATGTATGAATGCATTAGTGAAGTCATCAAAGCAAATACAATTTAAGTGTTTAAACTATCACACTATCTGGTCATAATATCACATCTTTATTTTTCAAATGATTGTCTTATCAAGGAGTAACCATAGTTTCACTTCTGAATTCTGAAATATGTTTATTTATTACATACAATTTCCTTTTTTCAGTTATCTGTGAAATATTGTTCTTTGGTGACATTTTCTGAAATATGAAATGTTTAGTCATGTAAAATTTGGTTTGATTTTTTTGAAGCCCTAATGTATTTTAGATTTCAGAGTCTTTTGAAAAATAAAACCTAAGGCTGATAGCAGTCTAAAAAAGAAATAGTTCTTTTTTAGAATAGAATAATACCAAACACCCTATGAGATATTATTCACTTTGACCTATTCATTATTTTAAAAGAAGAGAATGCATATTAGCCCAGATCCTAAAGTTTAGCACTATTTGCATGACACTTTTTCCTCAAAATAAAGTGACATGCATTTATTCATGGAAAATGTAGAAAAATAGAAGGAGAAAATTAAGTTCTTGTGACATTTCTGAGTCAAATCAAAGTTTTTGTATTTCTCTAAGCTAAATCAAAGGTATTTTCTCTGCTCTTGGGAAATTGTGAAGGTTTCATAAACCTCACTAAGATTTTAGGGAGATAATTATCTATACTTTTTTAATTGTAATAATTATGAATAAATATTCTTCATATAAGGGGATAAGTTAAATAGAATGTGTATATCTAATGTTATTAGATAGAATATTTCTACATGGTATGATTTCTATACCAGAAGCAATTTAAGGCAATTGCTACTAACTCATATTAGAATAATTGGAATAAATGACATATATTCACTGTGTTGAAATTTGTAGGGAAAAATACTGTTCTTGCAAATCTCTCATAAATTATTCTGGCACTTAAAATATTTGATTTCAAAAGCTAAGGAAAACCTCATACTCATATCATTAGGAAAGCTATCACAAAAAAAGAAAAACAGAGGGAGGGAGCAAGAGGGAGGGAGGGGGAGGGAGGGGGAAGGAAGGAAGGAAGGAAGGAAGGAAGGAAGGAAGGAAGGAAGGAAGGGAGGGAGGAAGGAAGGGAGGAAGGAAGGAAGGAAGGGAGGAAAGGAAGGGAGGAAAAATGAAAACCAAAAAACAATCAAGTGTTGGTTAGGCTGTAGAGAAATAGGAGGCCTCATGCATTCCACAAATAATTTCAAAGCTCATAAATGTTAAACTATTTTTTAAGATTAAAAATAAATTCTAAGACAAAAACACACTTGATATTTCTGTTATATTTTTACTGTGATATATCAATAAAAAGTATTAAAACAAACAAGAGCTTCATATTCTGTTAATTTCAGCCAGTTCCAAGTGTGTGTAGAACATATAAAAATCATTGATTTTTTTCTTTTGTGGTAAACACATGTAATCTAGTGAGAAGCCTATTCATATTTCTTGTCAAACAAAAGCATGTAAAAAGATGTAGATAGAAGATATGTGACATCTCTTCTCATAACTAAAATGTATATATATGTGTATGTGTGTGTATGTATGTATGTGTGTGTGTATATATATATATATATATATTTTTTTTTTTTTTAAAGAAAGAAAGAGAAAGGAGAGGTAAAGGGAGAGCAAGAGAGAGAATCTTAAGTAGGCACTATGCTCATTGTGGAGCATGATATGGGACTTGATACTGAGATCATAACCTGAGCCAAAATCAAGAATCGGACACTTAACCAAGTGAGCCATCCAGGTGCCCCCACTAAAATATATTTTAAAATTTCAAGTTTGGTATGGGAGTAAAATGACAATGAGCTAACAAAGAGCCTTCATCTTAATACCATCTGTGTGCATCAGATGGAGTACATGTTTTATGGAATGTCTAAGAAAGATGTAAGACTATCTACATCTAATGATTTGTATAGTTAAAGAATTTACAAATAACAAAGACCTTTGTTGATATGAGTCCTGATAGGGAAGAGCTAGATGAGCTAAAGCAAATGTTAATTGGGATTTAAAGTAAAAATGTGGCAAAGCAAATTAAATCCTGATACAAACAGAAGAATATTTGACTCTCAAGAGATACTGAGCAGTACAAGTACAAGAACAGACTAGCTAAGTGCTCACTTAGAGAAAAGGCAGTTGCACAGGTACAGGTACTTTATGCAATATTTGGACAATCTCCAAGATCAGCAAATACCTCAGTTACTTTCTTGGCTTATACAGGGCTTCACACCTAACATAAACATGCACTAGGATGCCCAACTTTCTCAGATTTTTCAAGTCAGAAACGGTACCTTATAGATGACTGTGTGTAGATTTCTATTGGAGGTCATGCATAAAAAAGAATGGTGATAAATACTCCAATTTGAGAGCGCCTATGTGGCTCAGTCAGTTAAGCATCTGCCTTTGGTTCAGGTCATGATCTCAGGGTCCTGGACTTGAGCCCCACATTGGGCTCCCTGCTCAGCAAGGAGTCTGCTTTTCCCTCTCCCTCTGCCCCCATCCTCACTTGTACTCTCTCTCACTCTGCTCTCTTTAAAATAAATAAATAAAATCTTAAAAAGAAAAAAAAAGTTCAATTTGGTCCTCATTTACTTTAAAATAGTTCATTCATTACTGAATACAATCAATGTTTCCTAAGCACTTAGCAACTGAAAGCAAGGGTTCATATTTTATGATTTAACAGACCATTAATGAGAACTTATAATCCAAATATCCCTTTCCTAACACTGAAATATATATCTAAAGAAATATGGTCAAGGTAATGAAACTGTTTGAAAATAACAAATCTTGGGGTGCCTAGTTGGTTCAGTTGGTTAAGCATCTGACTCTTCATTTTGGCTTAGGTCATTACCTCAGGGTCCTGAGATGGAGCCCCGTGTAAGGCTCCAAACTGAGCATGGTGCCTCCTTGAGATTCTCTCTCTCTCTTTATCCCTCTACCCTGTCCCCCACTCCTTTCCCACTCATACACTCTCTCTCTCTCTCTCTCTCTAAAAAATATTAAATAAAAAATTTTAAAAACAAAGAACAAATCTTAATCATTGCCAGAGATCTGTATCCATAAAGAAGGTCATACTCAGTAGTTAAAAAACCTATTTTCCTTTGCAAATGAATTAACAGGAGAATAGATTGTTTAGCAATACATACAATTGAGAGGAATAAAAATGTGGGATATAATAAAAGATCAAACACACTGAGCTAAGTGGCTCTATGCAGCCTTACCCAAAAAGATCACCAAAGACAAGCGTTAGAATCTTCTAGAACTATGCTCCAGACTGAGTGATTTCTAAGTCTATACACCTCTCTGGAGAAAGGGAGGATTATGGGAAAAGTGGGCAGAGAAGCAGTTAGGTCAGACTCTCTAGTGCAGCAGTGATGGGTGCTCTGTAGAACAGCATGCCTAAAGAGTTAGTGGGCTCCATCACAATTTCCTTTGAAATTCTAAGGAAGTGACTGATCATTCTTTATTCATCATTTCTGGGTGCAGAGTGGGGTGCTCCATTCCCACTCTGTCACACATTTGTCTAGAAGCTGCAGGCTTCCTACATTTTCCCTTAAAGAAAATGAAAGTGAAAGGAATTTCATCTTTCTCATCAAAAATGTTCCAATAAATAGGTGGTGAGTTACTTTAATGGATAAAGTCAATAAACTATATTCTAGTTCTAGTGGCATTTGTTAAGTTCAAACAAGTCCAGAGGGCTGCCAAAATAGGTATGGAAATATGTAAAAGTGTAGTTAGCTTGCTTGTTTCCTGGGGGGACTTGACTTGTACATTTTGTCCCTCAGATTGAGTGACTAATTTCATGAGAAAATCAACCAATTCACTGAGACAATCCTTTCCAAGAATATGAGTAATCCACTTCCATATAATGACAAGCCACATTAATCCCCTGTGATTTAGGTCCTTATGCAAAAATTGAAGAAAATGATGCTTTTGCATATTTCTCAGAGGTACTCCAGGTAGTAATGAGATAGTGTCTTTACAGCACTAGGGGTTCCCTGAGGAGATGTACAATACAAACTCAAATTACCACTCCATTGTGATTTATCTTTGCTTTATATAAACTGTTTACTGTTAGCATTTTCCTTGTAGAAACCTTTTATATTGCTGAAGTGCATTAGCCATGATGTTTATTTCTACTCCTTGCTCGTAAAGGGTCTGAGGCTACAAAAAAGTGAACTCTCAACTGCATTAGGAGCAACTATTGTCTTCCAGGACTAATTTGATCTTCCTTAAAATGACTTCCATACAGCAAGCAGCTTAGAAAATGTAAGCAAGAGCTCCCAAGGGACAAGTGAAATCCAACACAGAGTACCAGGAAAGCTAATTTCCAATCTCATGAAGGCATTGGGAGATGGGCCCAACTAACACTACAAAACATACAGAGACACAGAGACTCTCTCAGCCCTGGCCTTATGTGTAAGGAGCCAAGGTCCCTCTTGTATCCTCTCTCCAAGGCAGTGCTCCAGCAGCTACCATTCTCCTAATCATTTGGGCTCCACGACCAAGAGTCAAAATCATCATATCTCACTTTCAGGGCCCAGGAGAAAGTCTTAGCCGTCTTTTCTTTCTCAGGTTTCAAGGCTGCCATCTTAGAAGTTTAGTTACTTCACCTTTCCTAGGGTATTCCAGCTGCCACCGGCTAGGCTGCTTTCCTAGATCTGAACTCTTTTCTACTTTGAACTTATCTATTAAACTTGAACCAACTCCTGCCTCAACGTCAAAACCCTTTATCATTTAAGTTCAAGCATTGTAATGCAACCATTGAAGACTACAATTTGCATCTCTTGGTTGTTCTTTACTAGCTGCAGAATTCTCAAGAAAATTGCTTCTCTAATTCTCAACTCTCTCAGCTGTAAAGTGAGAGAGATAATATTTCCTTCTCCCTCTCTCTAGGGAGTGGTTGTTAGGAATAAGAGAAAATGTAAGCAAAATGTTGAGCACAGTGTCCATCACTCCATCTGTAACAAATAGCTACCATTGTTGTATAATGTGGCTTCATTCTAGACATGAAAATCACATCTTTTAACAGTGTACAACAATATAATAATAGTAATAGTAGCTAACATTTGTTGAATGCCTCTTAGGTGTTGGGTCCTGATATAAGTGCTTTATATATGTCAACCCATTAATTCTCAAAATAGCCTCTTTAATAAATATGTTATTTCCATTTTACTGACAATGGAAGTGTGGCACAGAACCATCACATAATTCTTAGGTGACACCAGTAAGATGGGTTGCTGGGACTCAAATCTAGTAAATCTGGCTCCACTACACTGGTTCCCTAATCCAATCTCTCTGCCATTCCCTCCCTTGAACCTCTGGGCTGCTATTTCTCTTTCTTGAAATTTCTTCCCTTTCAACTTCTAGACTCCCACATCTTATGCATCTTTCAAGCCCCACTTCAAGTTCCCTCTTTTCCAGAAAATCTTTCCACTTCTCACTGCATCTATTTTTTTCTGAACTTTAATAATCCTGTGTTACATAGTATGGTACTTAATTACATACTGCATCATGTAATTTAAAAACTTTTTCTCATGCATGTTATTTTTTTCTCTTAGTACCTTCCAGAGCCTCCCTAGTAGCCTAGACACAACTCTTTTATCCTCCCTATACACAGCATGATACTGAGTCCATTTCAATATATTCTTAATGAATACATAGAGATCGTTACATATCATTTATTATGCATCATATAACCTTGCCTGTATAATGCATCTGATATATGCTATCTCATTTGAAATTACATGTAATTATTCACACACAAAATTACTCAGTAAGCACTTGATGGGGACTTAGCTTCACCTTCATGTTATCAGGCTTAACCTGCAAGCAAGTTGAGTTACCCTCTGGAACCCTGTACAAACCCAAACTCACACAGTTTCTGAGTCTTCCTCAGAAGAATGAGAAGCCGTGATGAATAAAAACAATTTCTCTGAAGTTTGAGAATACCAAGTTTGATCTACAGAATGCTTGGATTGGTCCTTTTTTTATTTAAGAGATTTTGAGAACTTACAATTTTCTAAGAAGACAATTTCCTTAAGAGTCATACATAAGTAGAGTTCTTACCACCAGGCAATTTCCTCTGACATTTTCTTTAAAATTTCCCATCTTTCCCCCTTCATCAGATGACTCCTCCTTGCAGCTTTTGGTGTTGTGCTAAGTGCTTCCTTCCCCCTCCTCTGTGATTACAGCCTCAAACTTGGCCAGGCAGTTATGAAGTCCACCCTTTAATCAACATTTGTCCGTGTGAGGCATAATTGGTCTTTTCATCTTACTGGTGATGAGCTGCCTATGCAGGCTGGCAATATTTTATTACTTCTCAGTAATATCTGCCCTCTAAAATTGAAATAATTTAATGTTTGGACTATTTGGGCAGCCTTTCTGATTTTCAAATAAATTGTGCTAAATATAAATCCGTGTTTACTGAGAGACCTCCCACAGTGTTGAAGATATTTTGATTATCTTTTAAATTAGAACAAACCAGACTTAGATATTGGGCTTTTTTAATCTAATTCTCTATGAAAAGTAGTGCATAAAGTCAATTTCAGTTCTATGTTCCCTCAAATCAAAGATCTTCACAGATAGGTGGACTTGCCTTTATCTTGTCTAAGGAGAGCAGACATGATTCCAAAGCCATAGCACTTCTGGCTTCTGAACCAAGCTTCTAACAGTCCAAAGAAGGGGAAATTTATAAAGTGTGTTCTTATGCTTCTGTAGGGAAAATATAAATGAGATTAAAAGTAGTTCATGTAACATTTCTTCAAAACTATAGGCTACATCTGAGTTTCATACTTGGGCTTATAGAAGGATTTCATAATTAGTTCCTTGTTCCTAAAATACAGGAAACTGGCATAACAAAATTTCTTCCATTTTTTTTCTTGTAGTAATAAAATACCCTATTTCCTAAGGAAAAAGACAAACATTAATGAACTCTACCGTGCTGCTCAGTGAGCTACACATTTTCCACATATATTATATAATTTTACTGTAGATATTTCTGTGGAAATTTTAAACCTGTTCCATGGATTAGTGAAATAGGTGATTATGTTTCCCCATGACATCACTGGAATCACAATTTTTAATATCAGTTCTCTTTAAGGGGTCTTCAAAAATATGTACATTTTAACTGTGACAACATCAGGGTCACTTGTTGGTTGTTGTTGTTGAACTAGGTCAGGGAAAACTCAGAAAGGGGCCTGTCTTCCTGCTGTCCCATTCCACACCTCTGTAGGTGAAGATCTTCTCCCCACTCCCTGCACCAGCATGAAAATCACCTCAGGTTTTTTTTAGCTTTTCCTGCCACTCTGGGAAAATAAATGTTACTTTTGGTTTATTTGAGAGAGAGAGAGAGAGAGAGAGAGAGAGAGAGAGAGAGAGAGAAGGAATCCACTTCTTCATTATAAAAAATATACAATGTTTTTTCCCTCTCCCTGGCTTGGGCTAGTCCCAACCTAGTAAATCTGAAAATGCTTCTTCTCTATGACTCATTTCACCTCCCTCCTTCCTTCCTCACAGTGCTCACAGTAAGCAGCATCCAAGCATTCTCCATAGCAGGTGCCGAGTGAGTTTCTATTTCCTTCTTGGATGTATTTTTGATTTCCTCAGAGATACTTTCTCTAGGCCATCTTCTGTATTACGGTTCCCTTGATGTAGACAGCGCCTCCTCCAGTCAAGCTGCTTTGTTCCACCTGGAATGCCTGCTCCTCTCCTGAGGCATTTGTGTTTAGGTCATCCTCCAGGGATATGTCCCTTCAGAATAGCAGATGGGCCACAACTTTCTAACACAAGTTCCTCAGACTGTTCCCAGGATAAAGGGCCCCTCAGGGGCCTTTCCAGTGAGATGCAACCTTATTCTCTCTACGCTATGGGCATATACACCATTCCAGTTAATCTTTTGCTTTTTTGACTTGGTGACAAACAGATAGTAATACCACTGGAACTGATTTCATATCTCAAGATAGAAGGTACCAAGTATGGTTTATTAAAGGCATGAGATTTGATCAAGGTTATATTTCTGTATACTTTATTAATATGTCAAAAGATCAGAAATGTGAATTCCAAGATGCCTATGTTCTATTGAGTGAAAAGAACATTTCCAGAGTCCAGTCCATTGTACCTGCTCTTCAGATTGCCAGTGCTCACCATGAGCCTTTGGTCATAATTGCTACAGATGTTGAAGGAGAAACTCCAAGCATACTCATTTTGAATAGGCTAAAAGTTGGTCTTAAAGTGGTAGCAGTCTAAGCTCTGGGTTTTGGTGCCATTAGAACCAGCTCGAAGGTGTGACTAATGCTATTGCTGGTGCAATGTTTGGAGAAGGACTGACTCTAAATCTTGAAGATCCTCAGCCTCATGACTTGGGAAAAGTGGGAGAGATCATTGTGACCAAAGATGATGCCATGCATTTAAAAGGAAAAGGTGACAAGGCTCAAGCTGAAAAACATATTTAAGAAATCACTAAGCAGTGAGATATCACAACTGATGAGTATGAAAAGTTGAAAGAATACCTGGCAAAACTCTCAGATGGAGTAACTATACTGAAATTTAGTGAGACAAGTGATTTTAAGTGAATGAAAAGGAAGAGTTGGAGATAGCCTCAATGCTACATGAGCTGCTGTTGAAGAAGACAGTATTCTGGGAAGGGATTGAACACTGCTTCAGTGCATTCCAGCCTTGGAATCAATAACTCCAGCTAATGAAGATCAAAAAAATGAAATAGAAATTATTAAGAGAATACTCAAAATTATTCTAGTGACCCGTGCTAAGAATGCAGATGTTGAAGGATTAATGATAGTTGAGAAAATTATGCAGAGATCCTCAGAAGTCTGTTATGATGCTGTGCTTAGAGATTTTGTGAATGTGCTAGAAGAAAGAATCAATGATCCAACTAAAGTTTAAGAACTACTTTACTGGATGCTGCTGGAGTGACCTCTGTTAGTGACAGCGGTAGTTGCAGTCATCAGAATTTCTAAAGAAAAGAAGGACACTGGAACACATAGAATGGGTAGAATGGGAGGTGGTATGGAAGGTTGCATGGAAGGTAGATTACTAGAATTGTGTTTTACCATTATTAATAAACTGTGAGAGGAAACTCAGAGGCAGAGCTCCTTAACAATAACTCAACAATAATAATAATAACTCCTCAACACTAACTTCAGAGAAGTCAGCTGAAGGAAATGACTGAAGAAAAGGATGGCTGATGTTGAAGAAAATCACTACAAGCATGGGGCACCTGGATGCTCAGGTGGCTGAGCCTCCAACTCTTGGTTTCAGCACAGGTCCTGATTTCAGGGTTGTGAGATCCCGCCCCATGTTACGTTCCACTCTCAACATGACACCTGCTCAACATTCTTTCTCTCCTTCTCCTCCCAACCCTTACCCACTCATGCTCTCTCTCTAAAAATAAATAAAGCTTAGAAAAAAAAAAGAAAATCACTCCAACGGCCAGTTACTGGTTTCAGTTGACAACATATAATGGTTTATTTCTGTTATTGTCCATGCCTCCAGATAATTTATTTTTTATTTTTGAATAAAGAAATTTATACATTCCTGATAAACTGAATGTAAGAGCCATGTACCAATGTACTGCTTTCAACTTAAACCACTGAGACATTTTTACTATTATTCTGTTCAAATCAGGATTTTAGTGAGTGCTTGCTCAGATGAAAAGTTAAGAAGCAGCCTTTCTGTGGAGAGAAACAATAATTGTGTAAAAGTAGAGAAATATCCAATTATGTGACAACTTCTGTGAAATAAAGATTTATTTAAAGTTAAAAAGAGGGATGCCTGCATGGCTCAGTGGTTGAGCATCTGCCTTTGGCTCAGGGTGTGATCCTGGAGTCCTGGGATCGAGTCCCACATCAGGCTTCCTGCAGGGAGTCTGCTTCTCCCTCTGCCCATGTCTTTGCCTCTCTCTGTGTGTCTCTCACTAATAAATAAAATCTTTTCTAAAAAAGTTAAAAAGAAAAAAAAAGCGCATGTTCTAGAGCCACATGACTGACCTGGGTTCAAATCCTGCTCAACCGTCAACCTGCTTGTAACCACGAGAAAGTTAAATTTTCCATGCCTGCTATCCTAATCTGTGAAAAGGCATACTAATAATTACTGGTGTTTAACCTCATCAAATAATATGGGGAGGGTTAAATATAAAGGCGTTTAACACAGTTCCTAGCATGTAATAAGCACTTAAAAAGTGTTAGCAGTCACTTACATAAGAATCTGGCACCTGCTGTATTATTCTCTGCCTTGGAGACCTCAAGCCCAACTAGAAAGAAAAGATATGTTTCTGATCTGTTTCAGAGAAGATACTGTTCCATCAGATTTCTTGAATATAGAACATTTATTTTCATTCCTTCCCAGTTTCCCAAATGATTTGTGGTAGTTTTTAATAAGTGATAAGTATGCAATAACAACATTACAATAAAGATGAAAGCCACAATGTCACGTATCTGAGTGAGGTAGATAATTATACCAGCAATGTAAACCAATGGAATTTTCTTTTTTTATTATTATTATATTTTATTTATTTATTTATGATAGTCACAGAGAGAGAGAGAGAGAGAGAGAGAGAGGCAGAGACACAGGCAGAGGGAGAAGCAGGCTCCATGCACCGGGAGCCTGACATGGGATTCGATCCCGGGTCTTCAGGATCGAGCCCTGGGCCAAAGGCAGGCGCCAAACCACTGCACCACCCAGGGATCCCCAATGGAATTTTCTAAAACGGAGTATTTATTTTAACCTCAGACATAATGGAGACCATAATGACCAAAGAAAATACAACACTGGGTAATTCTCATCTAACAAAGAGATAGCACCCTGCTGAGTTACTTGAACTTCTTAAAATTTTGAATATGTAAGAGAGCTTTTTTCTATAATGTTTCAAACATAAAGGGAGGAGCACTAAAAAAAATAGCCTTCAAAAGGTCCTTTTTGAGAACTGTCTTGAATATATGTGAGGATTGATATTCAAATGTGGATGAAATCAGGGGTTTTCAAACTTCGGTACATATAAGAAACACCTAGAAATTAAATGCAGGTTCCTAGGCTCATCCCTGGAAGTAACGGGTGCAGAGTGACCAAGAATCAGCAGTAGACAAGCAGTACAAGGGAGTCTGCTGCAAGGAGGGCTCAGATCTCACTCAGAAACACTCAGCCGAACGTGTGCATGGCTGCTCTCACTTGGCACCAACCACTTAGGAACCACACATAAGACAGAGTTAGGAAAGTTCTTATTTCAGTGCAGCAAGCTTTCTTGGGAAGGTTCAGATCCCATGCCAATAGGCTCTCCCGTTAGTTTCAGAATTAAATGGGAACTTTTTGAATAAATTTTCGTTCATTTATTTTCTCAAGTAATGATGCATCAAATGCAAAGGCAACAATTTAGAGTAGAAAATACAAATAATGAGAAAATATCTTTAATTACAAAATGTTCATGTCTATTAGAAAAATATAAACAAAAAAAAAAGAAAAAAAGAAAAAAAAAAGAAAACTATAAACAGGGGCACCTGGGTGGCTCAGTCAGTTAAGCATCTGCCTTCAGCTCAGGTCATGATCCCAGAGTCCTGGGATGGAGTCCTGCATTGGGCTCCCTGCTTAGTGGGGAGCCTGCTTCTCCCTCACCTTCTGCCTGCCACTCCCCCTGCTTGTACTCTCTCTCTCTCTTCTCTCTATCAATCAATAAATAAGTAATCTTAAAAAATATAAACAAAGTATATGAAAAGATGGGGCATTAAGACATTCCACATGAGAGAGAAGGAATGGCCAAATAAATGAAAAGACGTTCGACCTCATTATTAATAAATTCAAACTGAAATAATGAAACACCACTTTTTATCTAACAGACTGAGAAAGGAAAAAATATGTCTGTTAATGCTTTCATAGTGATAAGAGGATGGGCAAAAGGGCATATCTGCACACTTAATGTTGGAGAGAAAATTGCTGCATTTTCTTGAAGAAGATCTAGAAATATGTTTAAAATTTTATAAGTGCTAAATTTTGGCTAAGTTTAACATTTACACATCTCAGGGCTTGAACCTGAAAAAAATAATTGTGAAATGTAAAAAATATGTTAGGTTTAGCAATGTTCATCAAAGTACTTTTTGTCCTAGGAAAAAACTGAAGATCTTAAATGCACAACAATTGTAATTGGTTAAAAAGTATAACATTTGTCACAATGCAATACTATGAAAATATGAAATACTATGATGTGTAATTAGGATGTCCACAAAAACACCCACAAAAATATTTAATTGCTGAAAAGTTATGAAAGATCATGTACAGTATGATCATTTTTTTCTATAGAAAAACAGATTGCATGTGGTAGAAAAAAAATCCTGTGGGCTTTAGATAAGATAAAAATGAATTTTAGGGCTGCCTGGGTGGCTCAGTGGTTGAGTGTCTGCCTTTGGCTCAGGTTGTGATCCTGGGGTCCTGGAATCAAGTTTTGCATTGGGCTCCTCACAGGGAGACTGCTTCTCCCTCTGTCTATGTCTCTGCCTCTCCCTTTATGTTTCTTATGAGTAAATAAATATTTTTTAAATGGATATTAGATTATTTTTCTCTTATCTTTAACTTGTAATTGCCTGAATTTATCAACATAAAGTACAACTATATCTTTTTCCTTAAAAATGTTAATTATATTTAAAACATATGTGATTTGATCACATAAAATATGTGATGTATATGAACCTCAAAATATATTATTTAGTAGCATAGCACTATAGTTTTTAATCTGGCAACAAAAAGAAATACATATTATCTGGGTTTACATTTCCTTCAACTACTTTCTTATCTTAGATATCTAGCTGTTGTAGAAATATCAGGGAGTTATATAAAAATCAAAATTGACACATTCTGACCTGTACTTTTAAATGTACTATAGAACTTTCCCAAGAAGGAAACATTCTGATCATTGAGGCACTTTCAGTATTTTTTCTTCAATGCCTCAGAGATTTTCACTCTCAAAATAACTCTACCTTGAACAATGCAATAACTTGGAGAAAAAAAAAACTGTTTTGGGAGTTGTGCTCTTCCAATGTTGTAAGAAGAAAAATAGTCCAAAAAAATAAATCCAAGACAAAAAAAAATTACCACTCAATTGTTTTACTTTCATAGTTTCTTGAAGAGTTCATTTCTGCATTTTTAGGAGGCTCCTGAAAATCAATATCAATATTTACTTATCTCTTCTAGTGTTTTCCCAAAATGAATAATGTTTTGAAGTAAACATTTGCCTTGACACAATTTGTATTTGAGCCAGAGAATGTTTTGTCTTTGGTTAACTTATAAGCTGCTCTATTTTTCAGAATCCATCAGGTACAGTTGGGACTTATGATCATTATCATTATTGAAGCTCCTTGTCTTTGTAGGCTGTTTTGCAATTTATAAAACATTTTCACACACAATGCATTACTTTCATTTTTATTTTTTGACATCCTTGAGGTAGGTAGAGCAGGGATCATTTTCTTCAGAGAAATGTGAGTTACAAAAGTAAAGCTATTTATGTAAGATCTATTTATCATGTCACTATCTCAGTATACTAATGGTGCTTTAATGACCTAAAGGTCTTCATGTGGCATCACACAGTATATAATTTACAGAAGAGATGGAAGATCTAGTATCAAATCTTGGTAAGTAAAGAATCCATGGACTTTGAACCTGTAGGAGGAGATGAACAGCTGTGCCTTTGTGTGTTCCAAAATCACAGGGTCACCAAAAGAAAAACAAACTTATTTTTTTAAGAAGCAAAAAGGTTTAAGTTCCAAAATTGGACATAAAGCCTAGATACTTCTTTTCTAATGCCTAATGATATACTCTAAACTGATATTCTTGTTTTTAGCATGAATGAGTCCGAAAAATTATTTACAAGATAAGTAGAGATTATTAATAAAACAGAAGTTCAGCAATCTGTGTAGGGATTACTTTGTGCACTGACTAGAGATTGGTTCTAATCCAAAACTGGCATTAGTTTCACTTCCCAGAAGCTTTAAGACTGACTAATCCAATATTTCCCAAAGAATATTCCATGACCGCGGAATCATCAAGAAGTTTCACTTGAAAAGAGATTTAGAGTTGCATATTTGTAGAAAATCCAATATGTGACACTACCCTTTTGGACATTCATAAGGAAAACTGGTATACTATAGACTACCATATAAAGTTGTGCAATATGCACTGTCCCAAATTTTTCAATTCCTTCTCCTAAAATCTATTTTCTTAAAAAATACCTATTAAGAATTCATGAAACCAGAATACCAATATGTTACTTGAGTCTTTTTTAGCCCAGAAACAAACCAATTTTGAAATAATAATGGAAGAAAAATATGTGCTGTAAAATACATTTTGTTCACTCATAAGCACTGTATGATACTCATTTTAAATTATCTTAGATTATTTGAATTTCAGCATAGTGCTCTAAAATTACCAGTTGCAGTCACTTGGGAGCAAAGGATGCAAAGGAGCTGCACACAAATAGTTATTGTTGTCATTTACTTCCTGTGTTCTATAGCAAACATATCAAGACCTAGAGGCAGGCACTGTAGGAAAAACAGGTATCATTCATTACTCTAGAAATAACAAAGACTTAGTCCTTAAGCATTCAAAAAAATGCATGCTCAATTTTTAAATTTTACTTCGTAACTAAAAAAACTAAACTAAAACCTGTGGTCAAGTTTCTTCCCTCCTTAATGAAACACTTATGAGTGTTTGATGATAACCAATACTGGTTAACTAAGACAATTAGGATTTTTTTTTTTTTGATGAAACTGAAAAAAAAAAAGTGAGAGATTTACCTTGGTAGGAATTGGTTTCTTTAACTAAATGATTAAGGAGAATGACAAAAACAAGAAGTTTAGAAGTCAATTCAAGTATAACTTATTTTGATAATTTCTACTTCTCTCTATATAAAAAAAATGTGTGGCCCATTAGTTCACATGTGTATATACATATTTCATACATATATATTCACATCAATATCTACATCTATAGGATGCAGTAGAGTATGTTCATAGGGCCACTTCAGGAAATGGATTACTTCTGTTTACTATAAAATATTGGTATACCATTAAGTTCTAAACTTCTATTTAGCTCTTCTCCTTGATGCTATTTACAGATGTGACAGCCAGCCCAGCACTGGAATCAGGCCTGCTGTTAGACACCCCCTAAGCTTAAGAGATTAAGAAGAAAGCCAAGTAGTTTCCCTGACATCTGTCATAGTGACAAGCCAAAATTAACTGCAGCTGGAAAGAACAAGGCACTCTTGTCTCTAGAGTTTTCTTCTTGACAAGAGTGAAGGTCAATCATGATGCCAAATATTGGTTATGGGTGTAACAAAAAACCTAACACTACCCAACCAACCAGTCCTAGAACTTCCTGCAAATGTGGACAAAGAGAAGAAAGATCCTTAGATGAGAGCAAGTCTTTCTGGGTTGAGACTGCCCCTCACATTTTCTTCAAGGACCTTGAAGTCATCAAAAACCAGAAAAAGGTACTTTTGAAATACCAATCAGTTCCCTTTGTGCATTTGGTCCTAAATAAAAACCCAAATCTCTACTGACCATCACCTATAGACCACACTATAAAATTATAATCAGTGATTTTTGAGACAGGCTCAAAGAGCTTCACTATTTTCTCTTCATCTAAACATTAACAAATGGCTTATTCTGACTAGGGCTCAGTTTTCTCAGCTATAAATGAGGGATCACTCTCATTTTACCAGGTTGTAATGTGGTTAAAGATTATATATGTTGAAGCACTTAACACAATTACTGGTTTACATTAAGTCCTTCATGGTAACTAATGTTACTGTATTACTGGTATTCAAGTCTACCTGTTGCCCAGGGAGAGCTCTAGGAAAACAGCTCTCACTCCTCTATGTTACTTTGCTATGCACTGTCACCTGTGGTTGATCAGTATCCTTTCTATAAATTCCCCCAACCAAAGCCTCTTCCCTTGTGTCCTCATCACCATGGACAGCCTTTCTGTGTAGGACAGAGTTAGTTTACAGCTAGACTGGGAAAGTGTTTCCTTATTTCTGGGGATGCTTGGATTCCCCTCTTTGACTATTTTAAGAGACAAACAGTGGTCAGGGTGCCTGGGTATCTCAGTTGATTAAGTGTCTGCCTTGGGTTCAGGTCACGATCTCAGGGTCCTGGGATGGAGCCCTGCATTGGGCTCCCTGTTCAGCGGAGAGTCTGCTTCTCCCTCCCCCTCTGTGCACTCACTCTCCCTCCTCCTCCCCTCTTTCTGTCAAGTAAATAAGTAAATAAAATATTTTTTAAAAGGGAGAAAGAGAGAAAAACAGTGGGACTTATAATGTGCTATTCAAACACAGAACTCCCCATCTATCCTGAGAACCAATGTGTTTACTTATACTTTCTCCCAGCATAACCCATTAAACAGGCTGACTTAATTAGTGATAACAGGATCAAATGTATCCTGCTGGTAACTTTTACTTTAGCTCTCCCCAACCCAAGATTTGCTGCACTTGGTAATGGCAAATTGTGGGTGCTAAATGAACATTAAATCTCATTACCATCTCAGTTATCTTTTTGTGCCTTGTTCCTAACAAATAAATTTATCTCTTAAGGGCAGATAAAATGTCTTAGTCACCTTAGTATCCTGTTTCTAGCACAGTGCTTAACACAAAGCAAGACCTTTATTACACTTTTTACACTGAACTGAATAGAGCCAGAAAGAGGTTCATGTATCAATTTCTAAGAGATCATCAAACATCTCCAATGATTTGAACATCAGGGAGGATCTTGACATGCAGAATAATTTACTTGCTATATAATAATACATCTTAAGTGCTCTATAGACTTGAACATGTAGGTGGCTTGCATACATTTCATTTTTTAAAAAGGTTTTATTTATTTATTTGACAGACAGAGGATGAGGGAGGACAGAAGGAGAGGGAGAAGCCAACTTCCCCCTGAGCAGGGAGCCCCATGCAGGGCTTGATCCTAGGACCCCAGGATCAAGACCAGAGAGGCAGACACTTAATTGACTGAGCCACCCATGTGCCCCAACATACGTTTCATTTAATTGCTGGTCCTCTTGCCCCTACCCCGAACTCACAACTGAGCTATTCAAAATAATAGTAAAATTCTCTCCCTTCTTTCCTTCTTTCTTCCACAAATGTCTACTTAGTGACTACTCACAAGCACTAAACTGAGTCCAGGGGGCTCAGAATTGAATAAGATATTTCTAGTATCTTCTTGGAGTTTATATTCTCTTGACACAAGAAACAAGCAAATCTACCTTTCAAGTACACTGTGAAAAGTAGTGGAAACACAGTATATACTGGATTCTCTATAGGAGCACAGAGGTGGGATGACTTTATGTAGATATTGGGGTGGCTATAACCAGAGCAGATCTTGTGGAATGGACAAAGAATGACTGGGAGACAAACAGGACCATGGAATACTATTTCAGGAAACTAGAATGTGACAAGGAATGTAATGCTCCAAAGTTGACTAGAGATGTAAGACAAAGCCAAGGTACAAGAATATGAATTTTTATGAGGGTAAGACACACCTTGCTTAGACTTACAATGAATTGCCAGTAAGTAGAGAAAAATGAGAATTGTTGATAAAGTATGTTCCCCGAGGGGGTAGGAGAACCTGCCATCCAAACCACACTAATCATGATAAAGCCTAATGAAGGGGTAAAGAAACTTTATATCTTTGAGAGATTAGATGAGAGCCATAGAAACATTAATGGATTCCTGGAACAGGGGCAAATCCAGGGCAGCCCAGTCAGAAGGGCTGTCCCCAGTGAAGGCAATAAGGGGTGCATTGTCTACAGAGAATTTTTATATAATAACAATACCTATTAAAAGTCTAATTTGGGGGGCACCTGGGTGGCTCAGTGGTTGAGCATCTGCCTTTGGCTCAGGTCATGATCCCAGAGTTCTGGGATCGAGTCCCACATCGGGTTCCCCACGGGGAGCCTGCTTCTCCCTCTGCCTGTTTCTCTGCCTCTCTCTCTCTGTGTCTCTCATGAATAAATAAATAAACCTTAAAAAAGTCTGATTTTTATTAGCCCCTTATACTGTCAATTCTAAGCAATATTAGTAATAAAATTTTGACTGATCAAAGTTTTAAATCAATGCTGCCCAACAAAATGTTATGAAATGATATACATGTTCTATAGTTCTATATCTGTGTTATCCAACACTGTAGTCACTAGCTACTTGTCATTGTTCAGCATGTAAATGTGGCTAATGTGACTGAGGAACTGAAATTTCTTTTTATTTAATTTGAATAAATTTAAATTTAATATAAATAGCGCTGTGTAGCCAGTGGTTACCATACTGGACATCATAGTTCTACAAATATTATGGCTACTGCTATGTTTCAACTATATAGATAAATAAATATATATATAATATTATGTTCACACAATATATAATAACATACATATCCATATTTGGACACATATATAATTTTAATTAGCATTTTATTACTTGTATTTTAATAAACACTATGGAGCATAGAAGTTAATTCAGATAATTTCTAGTTCTATGGTTGACCTCAACACACAGACACCCAGGCGCATACTATTTATTTTGAAAATAAGTTCATAGCAATTTGGAATCATTACAGTTTGTTCCTATGCGGTTCATGTCTCTGTGGCACTATCTAGATTTGAATTCAAACAGTAATTTATAAAAAGACATCAATGGCATAACTACAAAAATAGAGTATGAGAAGTGGATTTACTTTAATATTGCCTTTCTATAACTCTTTGGAGTCTATGTGTTAAAACTTTGTAAGTTTGAGGAAGACTTGTTATAATCCACTATGATGAAAGATTAATACACATAGATCTTTAAAAAATGCATTAACGTACTTTAAAAATAAAATATATTACTTTTCTGTACTATAACATTTATTTCTTCATCATATACATTTAGGTAAAAGTTCAATCACAATTCTTAACTGCATTACTTTTCTGCCATTTTCTGCATTATTTTCATCATTTGTTTCATTTCATGATCATTACTAAAAATAATTCTGAAATATAGAGGAAAATATTTAAAACGAGCTGTCAAGTCTGCTAGGTACACCGTGCTGGAGTCATCTTCACAATGTACATATAGTCTTGACAGAATATAAATTTGACCAGGTAAAATTATAGGAAGAACTCACATTATTCTTATAATATGGATCTAAGCCCTACAGGAAACCGGAGACCTTCAAGACTTCTAATCTAAAAAGCAAATTCTTGCTCTAACCACAAACCAGTTAGCTCTCAACTGGTTTGCCATACTCTTGAGGAACAGATGGCATGGTAGTAGGACACAGAGCACAAACTGTAAATTAACATCTTGGCTTTGCCACCTCTTAGGCAAGTTCCTCAATCTTTCTGGATCTCAGCTGCTGCCCTTTTAAGATGGGGAAATTGCAGGTATATTTTGTGATGACTAACTCAGATAATATATGCACAATATCTTAGACAGTAGATGCCACAGAAAGTGGTGTCTCTACTCTTATTAGAAAAAGCAACACAGAGTCACAAAACATCTGGCTTAGCAGTGATTATTAACATACTCGAATATCTTCCCCTAATGAAAAGACTATTTTAAAATTATAATCCTTAATACTATTATGATTTTCCTTTACAAAATGTTTAAAGTGCTATCAAAAACTGTTATCTTTGGACACATCAACAAAATAGAAGTTTAAAAAAAAGCCCTAAACTAAAATTCAACTCATTGAATGTAAGGCTAAGATTAAAGATAGTTTATAAGTTTTTTTTTTTTTTTTTTAATTTGGGGGAAGAATGGTGGCGTTTTTGTTGTTGTTGTTTTTAAGGATGGAAAAAGGTATTATTTTAAGAAAGTAAAAGTAATTTTCTGTGATATCTCTTTTTGTGCCTAATGAAGGCCATTTTATTAGTATCTGTATTCCTGTTCCATCTCTTTTCTCATTCTATTAGATGGGAAAAGATGCTAGCCAGGTCAAAGGAACCCAACTCACATGGGTATAAACTTTGCTAGCAATATTGAACATGTTGAATAAGCAAACAAAAATAAAGAAAATCAGAAACTGGTATTTTTAGTTTCCCATGTTAGGATTATCAAATAAGGTGGATCCTGAGTAATTAGCTTGTTTGATGGAAGTAACTGGGCACAGCCAGGTGCTATGCATGTTTCACTTTCCTTATTCTACCTTCTACTTCTCTTCACTAAAATTCCCTAGATCAGATACATGCTTTTGACTTACAGAAGGGAAGAGCAAATTGAGTACAGAGAAGACAAATTGTACTTTCAAGTGTATGAGAGTTAGAGGTGAGAGTCCTTTGGGTAAGTAGTTTTATGATTATTGATTTATTCTGATTATGAGGAAGAATGGGAAAAAGTAAACTGAGTTAATATTTCCATACCTCATACTTGATAGAAGTATTTTTTTGCTAAAAGGGTTGTTCAGTGAAAAAAGGCCTCCTGAAATTTATAAGTTGATCAAACAGAGATAAACAGAATAATATTTTTGCCTTGAAGCTGACAATCCTTCCCTACACTTTTATTTTAATCTACTTGTGAGACATGGAAGGAAAAAAAATACCTGTTTCAGACCCCTTGAAAGATCCTGATGTGATTTTTTGGTGGGTGGGGTCTAGGCCAAGTATCAGTAATTTTCAGTATCTTTAGTTAATCTTGTTATGCAGCCAGGATGGGATATCATTGTGAGTGACACTAAAGACTATGACGGCAACATGTAATCATGTCTGCCAAGAGCCCAGTATGGTGTCTGGAACATGGGAAGTACTCAAAATGTTATATCTCTTTTCCCTTTCATTGAAGTGAGTCTAAAGATGATCTCTTAATTGATGCAGTAGCTTATCAAATTTAAGAGTGCATATGTTGAAAAAAATGGTACTTTGACCTAGACATGACTGGGAATGGATCATAGAATTCTGCACAGTTGGGCTTCCTTTTTTGTCAGATTTGTCATTGTCATCATCATCACCATCCTGACCATTACCACAGACCTCATCTAATCTCTGTGGATTCCTTCTTGCAACACAACTTTAGAGTGATGAATGAGGAGAAGGTGGACATTGGACAAAAGTGTGACAAAGACAAGTGTTAATGAGGGCTTGGGGTTCTCCAGTGTTCTGCCCAAACAAGTTTAAACCTGCTTACATTTCAGTTAATAACTAAAATAAGGGAAAGATAATAAATAGCTTGTTAGTGCACTTTAAGATGGAACTTAATTTCATAACATTAAAAGTATGAGAACCAGAGGCACTTTATGTAATGCCTTTTTTTCCCTTTCTTTTGAAAACTCATTACATTGCACTATAAAACTGAGGAAGTAACATTTTGCTTTTATTTAATCAACGATAGGCCCTATTTCATTATTTGCTAAATGGCATTTTCCCTGTAATTTCTGAGAGGAGATGGATTTTTCAAAATGTGAAAATGTTCAAAACTTTATTTCCTATATACAAAGTTAAATGGCCCAAGGAGTATGAGATTATTACAATAATTAATGAAATGAATCTATTATTGAGATAGTACTGAATGGATATAGGAAAGACCTAGGTGGACCTAGGGCCTACAACCTGCCTCCCAGTTCTGACTTAATATTCCAAGGAGAGGATATTTAATTGTTCTGAGCCTTAATTATTTGAGCTACAAAGTGGGAACACGAAACTTTATAAAATAATTGTAAGATTAAGAGTTTAGCAGGTGGTTAACATTTAAAAAAAGTATGCCAAACCTCAAAAAAAAAAAAAAAAAAAAAAAAAGCTCTTACTCTGTACTTGAAAGAAAGTGTATCCAGTTCCTTTCTGGTCTAAGACAAATTGTTCCTTGATTGCATTTTGTTATTCTCAAATGCAAACCCATTCCTCCAGGCACAAAATAATATCTCCTATTGTATATCCAGGTTACAACAGAATCAAAAGTCCTCTGACAAATGGTACATTTTCCATCACTTTTAAATGTAGTGGAACAGAAGAAAAAGTATTTGTGAACAATCCTGAGAATATGTCACAAAACTCAAACTCCAAAAACTCTACTGGAATATTTTTTTAAATTTCAAAGTATGATTTTATACGTATGTGCAAACTATGAAAGAAAGCATCATGATTACAACCTTTCAAAGCTCATTTTTCAACAGTCACATGGCTGATGATTATGGGCATGTGAATATGAAATTTTCTCACTGCCAAAAATACCGTAAGTTTAATATACCTACAATTCAGTCAAGACAGTATCAATAATATGGCTGAAAACATCACAATTTGAACCTTTTCAGACTTCACCCCATTGAGCAAATTACTTGAATTTATCCAACTGGGTATCATACTGGGTAATGGCTGTATTTTGAATCATGATTGGAGAAAATCTTCAAAAAGTACAATCCCAATTACTTTAAAAAGTAACCAGAGAGTTAATCAGTTACAGTAAATAAGCTACGAGAACATAAAATATAGTTTTTTTAAAAAATAAACTTGGAAAATTCCCTTATCTAGTTAATATTTAAGTTGAAAGAAATGGGAGATTCATTCCGGCATTACATAAGGCAGTAGCTGCCCTACCTATTTTTCTCTGTAGATGATGCATGGGACCTTTAGCAGATTCCTAATGGCTGCTATAACATATCACTACGAACTTGGTAGCTTGTAATAACAGAAACTTTTTCTGTCACACTTTAGGAGGTTAGAGGTCCAAAATCAGTATCACTGGGCCAAAATCAAGTTGTCAACTGGAACACACTCCCCCTGGAAGCTCTAGTAGAGAATCTGCCCCTTGCCTCTTCCAGAATTCCTCAGTTTGTGGCACATCATTCCAATCTTCAAGGCTATCATCTTTACATCATCTTCTCTGTGTGTAGTCCAATTTGACTCTTCCTCCCACTTACAAAGATACACATGATTGCATTTAGGGTTCATCATGATAACCTAAGATATAGCTCTATCTCAATATCCTTAATCACATCTGCAGTCTTTGCCACATACAGCAACATTCACAAGTTCTAGGCGTTTGGATCTGATATCTTTGGGCCCATTAATCAGCCTACTACTGTGCTCTAGCAGAATCCAGTCCATTCAAAAGAGTGAGTGAGAGACAGAGAGAGAGAGAGAGAGAGAGAGAGAGAGAGAGAGAGGGATTCTTCCAAATGTTACCACATAATTTTGTTTTCATGGGGAGATACAAAAAACTATGCTAATAAGTAAATTAGGATTGAAGACTATGGGTATAAATCACTTCCATGAAAATGCATTCACTGCACTATTAACCAGCATAAATGGTGAGGAGGCTTTATTATTTCTAGAACTGAAGCTTAATCTTTGAACTCTTAAAATTAATTTTAGGTACAATTTATTTCATTTTTCTTCAAAGTTATATAAGAAATAGTTATAGGTAATTTTATTTTAATCACAGTGATTATTAAGACTCAAAATACCCCATTTGAGTTTTAAGGACCAAATACAGAAATGGAGACTCACTCTTCTGAGGACTTTTCAGGTGGAGCAGGAGATGCAAACAGTCAGTTATAACGAAATTATCTTATGTTTTCCAGATCTTTTAAGTAAGATGGAAACAAAAGGTTTTTAATAACCATGCTTGTCATAATCATACACAACACAAATACTTTATTTAGGAGTCTGGTCTTTCTATTCTTAATTTAAAAAATCTTTTTCATTGACCTTTTAATAATTGCTTAATTAATACTCACTCATAAGGATGACTGCAATTAGCCAAAAGCTTGATTCCCCATTAGGAAATTGACAAGGTTATAATAGGTAAAACCCTGCAAAGAACTATTATTTCCTATTTAAGGTCACAGTATAATTTTCTTAGAGTTCTATTATTGTTTAAATATGCATCATTTCTTAAAATAATCAGATACCTTTCTAATCAGAGAACTATGAAAAAGCTAAGGGAGAAAAATCACAATTATTCTAGTACATATTAATAATACTGTCAAGTCTACTGGACTTGGGACAATGACAACACTAGCAGCTTAGAAAAATAAAGAAATATACTTCAGAAATTTTGAACTATTATTTTCCAGGATAAAGAACATATTGAAATGATTGAAAAACTATAAATAGAGAAAGAAAATTTGGCCATGATGAGAATATATCACTGTTGGTAGCTATTCACCTAAATGAAGGGGAAATTGTACCTTCACTCAAAAATAGAGATTTATTCTTTTAATCCATTTTAACCACACAGTTGTAATTCTGCACAACTTGGGCAGGGGTCAAATGGGAACAGAGTGGTTCAGGGTAAACAGAAATACTTAACTATTGTTTTTCCTGAAAAATTTGAACAATGAATTTGTATTAATGGTAAGGATTTCCATAGTCTCACGATTTGTGCACATGTCAGTTTTAATGTTACACGTCAATAAATAAGTTTCCTGAAAACATCTCTATCAAAAAAATTATAAGCATATAATGCCTTCCAGATCATTTAACTTTTTCTTGTCATTATGTCTACTTCGTACTTAACAAATTTAGAACAGTAGTTTAAAGCAATTTTATATTTGCAATGTAATTTATTTCCTCAAATAGCAAATATGTTTTATGCATGTTTGACCTTTGGTAAGGTAGAATTACGGTATTTGGAAAGCCAAATTAGGTGAAAAATATTTACATCCATTCTGCCCATAAAACAAATGTAAAGGCAATAATGTTTTTGAGATAGTATGTTTATGAGTTGACTGGAACTAGTCAACTTAACACAAAGATTTTAGGAATAAAACACAGCAAGTCTAGGACAAAAGGATTAGTGCTTGTTTAAGATTCAAATTAGTTTATTAATAAATTATTATTAAATGAGATCATCAAGGATTGATACTGGGACTGAAAACAAACTACCTTTCATTTCTGGACCTACACCTGGGGAGGAGGTATGTGATTTAAGCAAAGAAGGAGCACGCCTTATTTCCTATTGATATAATTGGAGGGACAGTGCCCTATGCTCCTGTGATGGGGCCATTACAGCATGGCAGTTTGGGGCAGACAGAAGGCTTACAATACTTCTTCCAGTTGCTTTTGGCCTACGTCAAACAATGCATTAATTTACCAGAAGCCTCTAGCTAGAGACACAAAGGAGAGGATCTGAAACTTGGAAAAAGACCAGAGGTTGAGAGGAGCAGGCCTCATATACAAACTGACAGAAGAAACCATTGTCCCAACTTCGGCAGCTCAGAACTTGGTGACCAATTCAAATTTCAAACCAATGATCTTTAAATCAAGCACTTCAGATCCAAACTACCCACACTCACATTATTATGAATTAATAGAAGAATTCAGAGCAAAGTGAAAATATTAATCTTTTTTTCCCTTTCTTGCATGGAGTATGAATTTTTGTTTCCTTATGCATGTTTTTTAGAAGTTATCTGCAACAGCAATCTTCAAAGTGAAGCATGCACACGTGTAGAAGTTCATTAAGACTTCCCAAGAGATAGAAGGTTATGATATTTTACAGAAACCAATTTTCAGGCGCTCAACTTCCATGTGTAATCTTTCTAAAATGTATCTCCTTGACAATACATCTGGGGTCAAGATGTCTGGCTCTCCTCTCCCACACTGCTTATCTCTCACTGTACAATTACAGGCCTACTCTCACCTAAGTGATATATTAATATGGTGCATCTCTCTTGGGTGGGACAACAGACAGTGGGCTAGCTCAAAACACAGTCTCTTCAAATCTTCCCAAGAATAAGCCTGTGGTAGATTTCTTCCTTATCTTTCTGTTAAGAATAAAAAGTCTGGCATTAGAAATTGGAACTTTTGGTTCATGTTTGTAATGTCCTGAATTCAAGTATACTGCTTCAGTCGATGTCAGATGTTTCATTTAAAACCCTCTTTTGGGCAGCCTTGGTGGTTCAGCGGTTTAGCGCTGCCTGCAGCCCAGGGCCTGATCCTGGACACCAGGACCGAGTCCCACAACGGGCTCCCTGCATGGAGCCTGCTTCTCCCTTTGCCTGTGTCTCTGCCTCTCTCTCTCTCTGTCTCTCATGAATAAATAAATAAAATCTTTTAAAAAATTAAAAATAAATAAAACCCTCTTTTATTGGGATGCCTGGGTGGCTTAGTGGTTGAGCATCTGTCTACCTTCCTTCAGGTCATAATTCCGGGGTCCTGGGATCGAGTCCTGCATCCAGAGTCCCGCATCAGGCTCCCCGCGTGGAACCTGTTCTCCTTCTGCCTATGTTTCTGCCTCTCTGTGTCTCTCATGAATAAATAAAAAATAAATAAATAATAAAAAAAACCTCTTTTATCCGAGAATCTTCTCAAAGAATGCTTTTATTGGAAAGTTCATTTTGCCAGTCAAAATTTGGTTGCTCTTAGTTGACTTTCCTACTCCTTTGTGCTCTGCTGTGCATTTTAAGGTGTGTGTCGGAGTGGAGACTGTAAGGCACATTTTCCAAATTTCTTAGCCAAATTCCCTCCACTAGAGGAACTCAAGGAAAAACAGAAGACAGTAATATAGGAAAAATAATCTCTTGTTGCCAGTCTCTGGAGACATGACAAAGCTAAATATCCAATCCTTTTTGCAATTCTGGTGCTTACAGCACA
Organism: Nyctereutes procyonoides; assembly: GCF_905146905.1. Lineage (NCBI taxonomy): Eukaryota > Metazoa > Chordata > Mammalia > Carnivora > Canidae > Nyctereutes > Nyctereutes procyonoides. The sequence goes on along the minus strand of NW_026575141.1, from coordinate 12,698,341 downwards.
CACCTACATCCTTAGATGGAGCATAAGTGCTCAGAGTCTCTGAGTTCCCAGCACCTTTGTGGGGTTACCTCTTCTATGTGCACTGGATCCAGGAAATCCTCCATTGTTCTGAGCACTGGTAATACCAAACCCTACCATTCTTCCCTCAGCTTCCCTTAGATCATGTATCCCTGCAGTTCAAATATAAAATGTTTCTCTGTCTTCCTTTATCAGGTCTTTTCCTATCTACATAATACCAATTTTCTGCATTAATTCTCTATGACTGGATCCTGACTGATGGAGGGTAAAGAGAGCATCAATAAGACAAAATAAAATCAGTGGCACCAGATTCCTTTCAAGGAATAAATTCATGTTCATATGTCATACCTTATCCATGCCTCCACCTGGGAACTGTATTATTCAAGATGGGAAATTCTGGTATTTACATGCTGTGACAGTATCTGACATCAATGCATGGTCACTACTCTCAATAAGGAGAAAAAGCTTGAAGAGCGGACTCAACTGACCCAAGTCCCAATATTACCTGCAAATTTTACATGATTTCAAGGAGAAGGAGTTAGAAATTTCCTTTAAAAAAAAAAAGATTGTATTTATTCATGAGAGACAGAGAGAGAGGCAGAGACACAGGCAGAGGGAGAAGCAGGCTCCATGCAAGAAGCCCATTGTGGGACTCAATCCTGGGACTCCAGGATCATGCCCTGAGCCAAAGGCAGACACTCAACTGCTGAGTCACCCAGGAATCCCAAGAGTTGTAAATTTCCACGCTCTACCTCCAATAAGTCAGTGCTAAGTTTTAATGTAAAATACTGGAAATAAATTAGTCGAATATTTTTTTGAACATTTAGTCAGCATCAGAGGAGAAATATTTGTATTAACTTATGTTAGATAATTACTAGATACTGATAATTTATATTCATTTTTAAACCAGGGCCCAAATATCAAGCTTGCTGTTATTTTTCAACCAGTTCTCTATTCCTTTATTAATTGCCTGGGAGAAATTTTGTCCAGGTTAACTTGCATTTGTGTTTGGAATCACATTCCTTTACATCATTCTGGGAAAACCCCTCTGTTTCTCACCTTCCAACCTACTACTAGTTCTTTGCCCTTAATATATAAACATACTCCAATTTATGCCAGCTAAGTAATGATGATCATAATGATGATAATGACAATTATTCTAAGGGTGGAAGTTGTAATGATCATGTCAAAACTCTCCCTAGACCCTCTATCATTTCTATCTAATTATACTGCCCCCTTTCCCAAGGCAAGTAATTTTTTTATGAGTTGTTCACATTCATGGCTTTATTCATTCATGTCCATAAATTACTGTTTTCTTTCTATTTTTACTCTTTATGCTATTTTATTATTGCATTTGGCACTGGTGACAAGTTTCTCTCATGGAATTCTTTTTTTTTTTTTTTTGTAGCTTCCAAAATAATCTAATACTCTACTGTAGCCTCCATAAGAAGGCTCCCTCTTCATAACACATTCACAGCTACATTACCCCTTAGTGAACTTCTGTTCCTCGTATTTTCCAAAAGGTGTTCGCTTTTCTACTTGCAGACTTGCAGTTTTGTTCTCTCAGGCTACTTATTGACTTCTTGAATATTTAGAATAATGTGATCACTATCTAGGGGTGTTCGAGGGATGAGACAAGCTCAGAGTCCTCCTACTCCTCCACCACCTTAAACTCCAGCTCCTTTGCTGTTTAGTTTTTAATTTTTATTTCACTTTTGCCATTTTCACTATGGTTGGCTGTATTTGTCTGGTTTTCATGTGGAAATTCAAATTCTAAATATCCAATCTCTAATTTCCCATTATCATTACCAAATCTTGTGCCCTCCTGAGTAACAAGACACTGCTAGTTGCCCTTATCAGATATCTAGAAGTAATCCCTAGTTCCTATATCTTTACTCTCCATTTAAAATAAGCACTGAGCAATGTATATAACTATAACTAATAATTGTAATGTTAATGACAATCAACAAAATTGTTAATATTGTCAGGATGTCAGTGCTATTCAACTTGATCTATTCAACACCATCCCAATCAAAATTCTAGTAGTCACTTTGTATATATAAAAAAACTAATTCTAAAGATTGTATATGGAAAGGCAGAAGACCCAGAAAAACCACCACAATATTAAAGAAAAGGAAAAAAAGTTGTAAATCTGACACCACCCAGCTTCAAGACTTACTATAAAGATATACTGATCGAGACAGTGTGATATGTATCAAAGAACTGACAAATATTCTTGCTCAGTGAAATACAAGAGGGCCCAGAAATAGACCCATGCAAATCTAGCACACTGATATTTGACAAAGGGGTAAAGACAATTCAAAAGAGAAAGGATAATCTTTTCAACAAATGGTGCTGGGAAAACTAAATATCAACATGAGAAAAAATATGAATCCATACAATGACCCTAAACCTTTCACAAACATTAAATCAAAAAAGATCATAGGCCCAAATGTAAGATGCAAAACTATCAAATTTCTAGAAGATAACATAAGAGGGACACCTGGTGATCTTAGGTATGGCAACAAATGTGTGTGTGTGTGTGTGTGTGTGTGTGTGTGTGTGTGTGAGAGAGAGAGAGAGAGAGAGAGAGAGAGAGAGACAGAGACAGACAAAGACAGAGAATATGTATAATTAAAATTTACCATTTAACCATTTTTATATGTACACTTGACAGGTATTAAGTATATTCACAGTATAGCCCTGCAGTGAGTTTTTTTTATTTATTTTTTATTTATTTATGATAGTCACAGAGAGAGAAAGAGAGAGAGGCAGAGACATAGGCAGAGGGAGAAGCAGGCTCCATGCTGGGAGCCCGACGTGGGATTTGATCCAGGGTCTCCAGGATCGCGCCCTGGGCCAAAGGCAGGCGCCAAACCGCTGCGCCACCCAGGGATCCCCCTGCAGTGAATTTTTTAGTACAACATCAAAAGCATGATCCGTGGGGGAAAAAAAAAAAAAGGAAATTTAGATTTTATTAAAATTCAAATCACTGGGGCACCTGGGTGGCTCAGCGGTTTGGCGCCTGCCTTTGGCCCAGGGCACGATCCTGGAGTCCCAGGATCGAGTCCCACGTCGGGCTCCCGGCATGGAGCCTGTCTTTTCCTCTCTCTCTCTCTCTCTCTCTCTCTGTGTGTGTCTATCATAAATAAATAAATAAATAAATAAATAAATAAATAAATAAATAAATCTTTAAAATATATATTTATATATATCTTTAAAATATATTTATATATTTATATATTGTATATAAAATTGTATATATATTAATATTTATATATTAATGCTAAAACTGGGAAAATATTTGCAAAATACATATCTGTGGAAAGACTTCTATCCAAAGTAAATAATTCTTTAAACAATAGAAAATGCAATTAAAAAGTGAGTGAAAGATCAGAACAAACCCCTTTTCAAAGAGGATGTATAGATGGCAAATAATCATATGAACAGATGTTCAACATCACATATCAAGGGATTTGCAAATGAAAACAATGAGACACCATAACACATTGATTAGAATAGCTAAAATTCAGAACAATGACAATAGCAGAAGCTCATGAGGATATGGAGCAAGAACTCTTACTTACTGCCAGTGGGAAGCCAAAGTGGTATAGCCACTTTGAAAGGCAGTTGGTAGGTTCTTTTGTTTGTTTTTGTTTTTTGTTTTTTGTTTTTTTACAAAGCTAAATATATTCTTACCAAACCATCCAGCAATCACACGTGCTGGTGCTTACCAAAACTGTGAAAAACGTTCACACAAAAATGACACACAGATGTTTATAGCAGCTTTGTTTATAAATATCAAAATTTGGAAGCAACCAAGATGCTTTCAGTAGGTAAAGAGATAGCCTGTGGTATATCTGGACAGTGGACTTCCATTCAACAATAAAAAGAAAAGGACTATCAAGCCATTAAAGGACTTGGGGAAACTTTAAAAGCACACTGCTAAATGAAAGAAGGCAATCTAAAAAGACGACATGCTGTATGATTCCAACGGTATCAAAAAAGGCAAAACTATAGAGACAATAAAAGATTGGCAATTTCCTTTGATATGGTGAGGTGGGAGGTGAAACTATAAAGGAGAGGAGATGTCAGGGCGGAGAAACTCTTCAGTATGATACTTTAATGGTGGATACATTACATTGTGTATTCCTGTTGATCCACAGGCCATAAAACTATACAACCCAAAGAGCGGACCTAAATATAAACCCTAATGTGAATCTTGTCAATAATAATGCATCAGTTTGGGTTTGGGTTCATCAATAGTAACAAACATCCACCTCAATGCAAGAGTTTTGTAATAGGGAAAACCCAGGTGGCAGTTGAGGAGGTATATGGAACCCTTGGTGCCTTCTGTTCATTTTCTCTGTAAACCTAAAACTACTCAAAAATACAAAGTCTGTTAATTTAAAACACACACACACATACACACACACACACACATTGAGGTGTCCCTCAAGCTTGTTCCTTTAGCTCCATCCATGCTGGCACTCCCTTTGTTCAGACACACATGGTAGCTCACTCATACTGCTGTAATAGCCCTCTAGCTCGTGAATTTGCCTTTGGTTCATTCAACTTAAATCCATTTTCCACAATGCTTCCAAAGTTTCCTTCTCAATTGCTAATTTTATCACGGCACTTTCTTGTTTCAAATCTTTGAGGACCTCACCATCTTCTCCCTGTTTAACCTGAGTGGTTTTCCAACATTTGGCATTAGCAAACTAATTACAGTCGTGTTGTGCTATGCTATTGACTTGTGACACTCTCAGCTCAACCACCTGTGCCTAGCACCCGACCTACCAAATTATTTTTCTAAAACATCAACTTATCCTCTCATCTCTGTGCCATTATTCTGAATTCTAAGTTGAAATCACTAGTTTTCTCATCTGCTTGCCACACCCGACTGTTGCAAGGAAGGGCAAATGCAACAGGTATTCACCCCCTTACAGCAGCAGGACCTGGCACAGAGTTTAGTCCAAGTACACGTGTAATACACTCAGTTTCAACATGTGAATTTATTAAATATATACACCGCATGAGACAGTGACTTCAGGTAGGACATACAGTTCTCTTTAGGGGCAGAGTGGCAAAGTATCATCTTTCCTCTGCTAGAAGAGGAAAAAAAATCAACAAGGGATAGCAAGGAGATGCTCAGAGGTGCTACTGATTTTTGGAAAAGTGAATAAAATGATGATAGATGTGCCTGAGGAAGGAGAATGAGGTATTGGAGAAAAAGGGAGGATAAAAGAAGACACATGATGGGACGCGCATTCCCGGACTCTGGCCTTAATGCAACAGCAGGGCAATGGAGTCTGTGGAAGGGACTTGACCATGAAAGTGAAATCAAGAGGTGAAAGACTGAAGAGTTCCAGGGGTTCCCAGTGCCTGGACCCAGATTCTGTCAGAGAGGCGGCAGTCAGCACTGGGATGGTGGACAGCTTGTGGTCACACTAGTAGAGAAGGCAATGCCATTTAGAGCAAGAGATTTCATTTAAAATAAATTAATCTCAGGGTGCCTGGGTGGCTCGGTGGTTGAGCCTTCAGCTCAGGTCATGATTCCGGGGTCTGGGATCCAATCCTGCACCAGGATCCCCGCAGGGAGCCTGCTTCTCCCTCTGCCTTTGTCTCTGCCCCTCTCTGTGTGTCTCTCATGACTAAATAAAATCTTAAAACTAATTAATTAACTAAAATAAAAGAAAGGAAAATAATCTCATGAAAGAAAACTTTTTTTTTTCATGAAAGAAAACAATGTAAAGTTAGGAGGCCAGGGCTATATTTACAACTCTAGGAGAACAGGTGTTTCTTTACTACCTTACAGTATTCTTGTCCTTCCTTCAGGGTGCCAGTACAACAAGCAGACAATAAAATAAATCACAAGCATCATGTTTTTGTTTAAAATAGGTAGGTGCATTAAATAGAATCATGTTGTCAAATTATTTGCAATGATCCAAGTGTTCTCCCAGTAATTACACCTAATGCATGATTTATTCCAGGTCTATTAGTAGATTAAAAATATTTTTCTCTTTTATTGATGCTCTCTTACTAATTATACCCAACATGATTTACTTCATGCTTATGAATAGATTATAACTATTCGTTGGACATTTTTCCTCCAATACTAATGACATGACTCTGCAGGAAAGCCTTTATTTATTAAATATAACTGTGGTTTAAACTTAACAGCAATTCCTAAACCATTGTTCTTCTCTCCCTCTAGTATTTTCAAGCAATCTCTCTCTATTGGCTTCTTCCTTTCTAGCCTACATTTTAAATAGGTTATTCATTCTAACTCTTGTCCTTTTGCTAACCACTACTTTTGGGGGCATATTTCTTTGTCTTCAGCCAGTTCTTCCTCTCCTTTCTCATTTATTTTTACTTAACCCCTTACAATTTGTCTTCTTCAAGTCCTTCTCTGGAAATGGTTTTCTAAAAGGTCATCGTTGGCCTAGATCTTGCTACATCCCATAGAAACATTCTCTTTGACCTTCTGTGTCATCAGACAGACCATTCAAAGTGTCAGCTGCATTGTTACTGTTTCCAAATAAATACAATCATCTTTCCAGAGATGAACTGTGAGAATGCTTAAAGAGAGTGAAATCATTCTAGAATAGGAAAAAGTTTATAAAAATGAGACTATTTTGAGCCAAGATGTAGAAATAATTATATAATATTCAAAGTATTTAAGATACCCCTTTCTTAAAATTCTTTCCTTATTCTCTTATCACATAGCTCATACTTCTTTAGAAGCCAGTGACCCCATTACAGTTTTTGTTCCTTCTCTCTCTGGGAATCCCCTGAAGCATCAGCATCCACGCCTTTCCTTTTCTCTGTGTGTACTCTCTGAGATATGAGCCCCTCACCCTTCTCTACAGGCAAGAAGGAAAGAAAAAGAATCAACTACTTAATTTCATAATATCATAACTCATGCTCACTAATAGGTGAAAGAGAGGAAATATTCAAGCACTTTTAGTCTCAAATTGTTTATGTCTACATTCCCTGTTTTTCATACAGCAACTTTGCAATCTATTGTCAATTATGTGTATCAGGTCATGTGCATTATGACTGTCTTCCCTTCCCTCTGCTGACTCAGCTCTCTCTTTGACCTCCTGGCTGGGACAGTTGGTGGAGATTGGGAGGGTTCCTTCTCTAGCTACAGGCATGTGAACACTTTGCCAATTTCCCCATGCTCAGCTCTTTACTCTAATTGGGACACCTGCTGAGAAGGACCCACTCTTTCCCATCTCAATTCCTTTCCCCACATGAGGCTCACAGAAAGTTTACAAATTAAGTTTTATGCCACTTAGTTGTCATTGAGAGCTTTGGGAAGCTGTCTCCAGCCCTTTTTGCTTCTCTTTTTTGTATAAATCAAGAAAGAGACATAGGATGTAACTCTGCCATTCTCTTACACTTGCAAGAGCATTCAGATGTGTTCCAAGCACCCAGATTCATGGGATTGGGGGCAGAAGGCCTGTGACCACACTGCATCTTCCTTCTCTCACCCACTCACTATCCTTCACTTTTCTCCAGTTCAGATGGTCAACTATCTTGTCTCACAGCAAAGAAAATGATGATTTTGTATATTCAAATTTATCCCCTAATCACTTTATAACTCCTGTATTTTAAACTCAGAACCTTAAAATGTTAAGTCTTTGTTTCCAGCTGTGGATACTTCTGAAGGCACTAGAAGTCCTTCTATAGAGCTTCTAATAAGGATGCATCAGTGCCCAAAACAGGAAAACTAGAATAAATCTTATGAGCTTATATTTCACATAATACTCCATCATAGATGCCTCACATATGGAAAATCTTACAAATGTAGTTAATGGCAGTGGTTAATATAATATAAATTCATGTAAGATGATCACTGAACTTTTATACCTCATCAATATATTCTCAAATAAACACACATTAAGAGAATAATAATAAAAAAGAGAATAATCATGTTGTTAAAAAGTGATTCTCAATATCAAAAGAACTAGAAATCATTGCACTAGAGAAATGCATAAACTTATGACATCAATTATATATAAAGAGCGGTTTACTTACTAGCATTAAAACTAGCAGGTTCATTTCCGTTTCGACTACATTCTAAGAAAAACTCATCATTTTCTTCATTTTACATTCCTTTTCATAACTATACTTTTAAAAACTGGAGTTCCATCTTCACTTATGTTCTTTATCTGAATTCCATTACTGTATTTACAACTTCTGCTGCACGTTTCTAGTAAGAGCACACGGTCATCAAATCCCTGTAGCTTCAAACCAAAGGTATCCCACAAAAATCCTGTTGTCCTCACCATATTCAACAATATCACCTGTCTCCTGCTTAAAAACCTAGTACACCCTTTATTGCCCTACCCTAGTCCTTCCTCCATATTCAGCTGGTCCTGTTTTCATCTTATAAATCCACACTGAATGACCTCTTGACTCATAGATGTCTCCTATCATAACCCAGGTCAGCCTTTGTTAAATCTCATGCCTGTGTTACTACTGCAACCTTCTATATTTGTGGAAGCAGTGGATTTCCACAAATTATAGTTTTTTTCTAATTTTATTTCCCTTCACTGGGATTTAAAACAGTTTTCAACTGTATTACCAGTGATTCATTCTGAAGTCTGATAGTCCAGGCTCTCAATAATGAGGATCCACTTCTCTCTTCTACCTCTCCGGTTTCTCTTTGTAGGGACCCTCTGGCTCAGGCTAGCCTCCAGAAGCATCCAGGATAATTTCTCCACCCCCCTTAGTGTGTTATATATCTTGCCTTGAAAGCACTTTCTTTCTTCTTCATTCTATTCCTATGTATTCTTAAAGACTGAATATCACTTCTCTGAATTCTAAATGCTAAACTGAGTGATATGGGGCCTATAGACTGTGTCTTGCTGTATCATCTGATTAAAACACTGAGCATGTAGCACATAATACTAAAAGTCACAAGCAATGTTGTATATTACAAATATTGGTTCCTAATACTTTTTCACAGAATACCTTATGATACTGGTTATGCTTTTAACATGTGTTCATTGAGGAAATAAAAATATGTAAAATTAAATTATATATCTTTAGTACATTAGGTTATTTTTGAATTCATACATTTGGCAAGCTTTTCTTGAGTACCAATATATTCTGGCCACACGCTAGGAAGTAGGTGAATAAGAATGAACTGTCTCTGTCCTCTCGGAACTTACATTTTCTTTAGAAATTCTTTTAAATCAAACTGTAATATAGAATCAACATGTGGAAAGTAATATAATTTTCACATTGCTTTTATACTAGCTACTTAAAATTAATTACTTAGAAGTTTATATACAAAATTGGGAAATTTTTATATATCATTTTCTGCTGTGGGATAGTGAACTCTCACTCCTTTTATAAATGTGGGTTAAACTTTATAGTCTTGAAAATGAAAAATGAGAATTTTGATTATTGTAAAGAAATCAAATTTTATAATTTTAAGGGGAATGGCTATTTATCTTCACCATTAAAACGACACTAAGTTTATCAAATAGAGAATATCATGAGAGTTTTAAAAGTAGTGTAATACTGTAAAAAATGCAATATATATGATAATAATGCAAAATATTCACTTCTGACATGTCTGTCTGAATGCCAGCGTTGCCAAATTGGTGATATGCACACCATGCAAATAGCTCAAAGCTAAGAATGCCTCCTGGAGGAGCTGGTGTATATAATGAATACAGATTATTGAGTTTTGCTATAGTGACTGTGAGGAAATGAAATGCTTTTGAATCAGTTTGTGTGTACTAAAACTGCTACATTAAAGGATTTCATTCTGAAATTGTATTGCTTTTTGTATTCCATTAACGAATTCTGGCTTGAAGAAAAATGATTAAAATGGAAAGAACATAGTCATTTATTTCTGGGGGTGGTTTGATATGAATTACATTTGAAGTTTTCTGATGGAACAGAGGTAAAATATGTATCTAATACCAATATAACCTGATATATACACCATATCTATGATATATACCCTTGAAACTACCTTGATAATATGGTTTCTTGGCATTTTTCTAAGAGAAAGTCTATTAATAAAATACCTATGCTTGAAACATTGGTTTAATTAATCTGAGGTTACCTAAATGCACATTTTAAACCTCTACTTGGATTTCAGCCTTCAGAATTTACCTCTTCTTTCATATGAGCTGTAGGAATCAACACCTAAAGATTAAAGCCTTTTCCAGATGCAAGGGGTAAAGATGGTTTTGTGTAAACCATCTGGGGATCAGCAAGAGGTCATCCTTGCAATTAGTCCAGTCTGGATTTCACTGCCACCCAGTTAACATATACAAGCTGCTTCTGCTTTGAATCTCCGACCCTGACCTTTGTCTTTATAGTTTGTCTAACACTTCTGAAACTAGGGGTCTGCCTTATTTCTGACAGTTCCCTTGGGTGAGATGAATCAGAAAATCGTGGGTCTGAACTACCAATTACTGTGCCCACCCATCAATTAATTGCAACATTTCCACTGGAATGGTTTGATACCCATGATGTGTATTGTCTACCCAACCTGCCAGCTACTCCTGCTTTTCACATCTGAACACCATGTTCCTTTCTCCAGTCCCTGGATGTGGGTGTATTTCCTAGTAGATGCTCTTTCCCAGTGAACAAGTGGGTTTCAAAACATGTCTGCATACATGTAAAATGTGTTTGAAGAATAATTTAATATTTTTTGGAAAATAATTTGCATTTTCTCTCCCTTTTTAATCAGTTTTTGTTTTGCTTTGTTTTACATAGGAGTATTTAAATCATCATTTCAAAGAAAGACCTCTAGGTTTTAAGTTAAGATATAGCAGCAGAGACCTGGTACTCAGTGAATGCTCAGTTAATAGGTCTTACCTCTATGACCTCACCTTTTTCGGGGTGTCCTCAAGCATGAATTGTCACAACCAAAATGAATCTTTTCACAAGCCTGTTGATTTTTTAAAATAGCATTCTCCCATGCCACCTTTAACAAGTGCATATATAATATAAATATTCAAATATATGTAACTGTACTGAATTCTGAATTCTGTTTTTCAGTCAAGACTTCAGTTCAATTTGCTTGTTAAAACATCACAGCTTGGGACTCCTGGGTGGCTCAGCAGTTGAGTGTCTGCTTTCAGCCTAGGGCATGATCCTGAGTCCCAGGATCGAGTCCCACGTCAGGCTCCCTGCATGGAGTCTGCTTCTCTCTCTGCCTGGGTCTCTGCCTCTGTGTATCTCTCATAAGTAAATAAATAAAATCTTAAAAAAAAAAAAAAAAACATAAGTTATCCAAACTTCCAGTTATAAGATAAATAAGCCATGGGAATGAAAAGTATAGCAAAGGGAATATAATGACTAATGCTGTAATAACTTGGTATAGTGATGGATGGTACCTACACTTAACCATGGTAAGCATTTCGAAATGTATATAATTATCAAATAACTATGTTGTACACCTGAAACTAATATGTTAACTATCCTTCAATCAAAAATTTAAAAAAAATTTAAAAAAATACAAGTTAATTTTCAATACAAAGTCCTCATATAGAACCATAGCCACAATCTATTGCTCTGTTCTTAGTACATTTCTGAACAAAGTACTCAGTTTAGAAAATACTTTAATGAAATAACAGGCTGTTTGTTATTAAGATATCTTAGCAAATAACAATCCCTCACATGTTCCTAAATATGCTGATAGAATTAAGGTATCTCAGTTAAGTGTATCAGCTACATTCATGCTTTACTATAAGGAAAAGTTGATTCATCTATCTATGACAGAAGCTTTTAGAGGGATTGTTTGTCAATGTTCATTGTGATCAGGTGTAAAAATACAATCTTTGGAAGTACCCAGGAGGCTCATTCCATTAAACATCTGCCTTCAGCTCAGGTCATGATCCTGGAGATCCAGGATTGGGCCCCACGTTGGGTTCCTTGCTCGGTGAGGAGCCTGCTTCTTCCTCTCCCTCTACCTGTTGCTCCCCCTGCTTGTGTTCTTTCTCTGTCAAATAAATAAATAAACCTTAAAAAATACAATCTTTAGTGGTGTCTGGGCAGGTATCTGAGCTAGCACACAAACAAATGCACATTAAATGATTTATCCTGGTAGTTTACAGTGTAGAACCATGGGTTCGTCTCCATTTCTTTTTTTTTTTTCAAGATTTTATTTATTTTTGTGAGAGAGAGATAGAGTGCACATGAGCAAGAAGCTGAGGGCAGCTTCTTAAGCAGAGGGGAGGGAGAGACAGTCTCCCCAGTGAGCAGGTAGCCCAACACGGGACTCTAGCCCAGGATCCCTGGGATCATGAATTAAGCTGAAGATAGACAACAAACTGAGCCACCCAGGCGCCCTCCATCCCATTTTATACATAAAAGGAGAAAGGTAAGAGTCTGGGGACAGTATGAGACATATATCTCAGAGAAAGAACACAGAGTTAAAAGACAGACAAACGAGAATTTGAATCTGGAGCCATTTGCTGGCCACACAGCATTAACCATGTTATTTATCTATATTCTTAAGTTTCTTCATTAGAAAGAGTTATTATAATGTTTTTGGCTCTGCACAGAATTTGGAAGGATAACATGGTGATTAAGAACACGGATTCTGAAGGTAACCCAGGATTTGCATCCAAGCTCCATTTCCTACCGTGTGTGACCTTAGGCTAGTGACTTAATGTGGCAGTTCCTCCTTCCTTCCCCTTTAAAATTAAAATAAAAAATATTCCTTCTTCCTCTGTCAAAGGATTTTTGTAAAGGTTTGGACTAGATAATGTAAGTGCTTGCATCAGTGTCCAAGCTACTGCTGAAAAGCATTAGTTATAATTATTACATTATCATATAACTGCTGAATGTGTCTTGAATGCTCAGTGTATGGCAGCTCAGTGATATGATGAAGCACTATCTTATCGAAGTAGGTAATTCTACTAGAATGTTTCATGAACAGTGGACACAAAAATTGGTGGTGCATTTGTTGTAAAACAAAATGAATATCCTTTAAGAAGATGCATAAAACAAATTAGCATGTCCATCTTTGTGAGACTTCCAACTCAATAAAACCTCTTATGAATTTAAGAAAATGTGACTATTTCTACAGTGATAGACTCTGGGTTCTGTGTTGCAATTTTTTTTTTTTTTACCATTGTGATACATATTCTCTTTCAACAGATAAACCTGTTATTATGTTTCCATTAATTTCTTGTTAGTTCTGAGTTGACAGCTTTTACAATTTTCTATGATGACTTGCATTTTTTTAATTTAAATTCAATTAGCCAACATGTAGTAAATCATTCGTTTCAGATGTAGTGTTCAATAATTCACCAGTCGTGTCTAACACTCATTGCTCATCACATCATGTGCCCTCCTTAATGCCCATCTATGATAACTTTCAAACCGTATACTGATTAGACTGCCGAGTCAAGATTCTGTTTAGCAGATCATCTCCAGCTGGCTTTTTGCTCCTGGATCATTTAATATTTGTCTTCCTTTAAGTTGACTGGGTGCTTGTTGGCACTCTTACTCAAACCTTCTTGTCCTTGAATTGAGTTTGTTGCCCTTCCTTACATTCTCTGCATCCAATTCCAGCTTCATTTGCTGACTCAGAAATTTTGTTTCAATGTCTTCATCCAATTCATTCATGTATATTACAAACATCTATGCTGCTGAAATTAATCTATGGCCCAGGTACAAGAATATTCAGCCTTTGAGTGAAATGTGCCAGCAAAAGTCACAGAAACAGAAGTGTTTGCTTTTCTCTGAAGCAGGCACAACAGTCTAAAAAGTGCTTAGAAAGCAAGTGGGGAGAACTGAAGGAAGCAAGGGGAGGTGAGGCCCACCCTGAGATGCAGCTGCACGTTTCCCATTAATTTCACTTGGGGACTCAGCATGAACCTGAATACAGGATTTAGCCTGAAGCAATCTGTGCGGCTTTCCGAGTTAGTTCATGCAACTGAATGACTTTCATGACAAGCAAAGATTAAGGATCAACAATGCGAGGGATGGAATCTAGGGAGTGAATAATTCAGCATTGCAGGTGTGAGGATGATCTGAAGATCTGAGAACAGTGTCTGCCAGGAAGGTCTCCAGCTGACCCAAGTACCAGCTTCATTGCGTAATTTCAACTCAATTTTATTTTATATAAGCCGAGTTCCTTGGAAAGGACCAGTCTGTCAGCCATTTCAAGTAAACTAACTAATTAATTAATCAACTTAAAAGAAGTATGGCACCTGGGTGGCTTAGTGGTTAAACATCTGCCTTTGGCTCAGGTCATGATCCCCAGGTCCTGGGATTGAGTCCCACAACAGGCTCCTTGCAGGGAGCCTGTTTCTCCTTCTGCCTATGTCTCTGCCTCTCTGTGTCTCTCTCATGAATAAATATAATCTTTTTTTAAGAGGTATATTTTAATGAAAGTTACTTTGAAGAAGAGTGCAAGAGGCAGCCTGCATTCAAAAATATAAATAAAAAAAATATATATATATATAAATAGATCATCTCAATTTTTTAAACAATAAAGAAAAAATAAGATGTATTTCTGAAATTCCACACTTTCTTTCAAACTGGATCATATTAAAATCAGGAACTGGCAAAAAAAAAAAATACCCATTCAAGAAACAATTAGGGAAGTAATGTCAGTGAATATATGACTTTCATTCCACAATGCATACATCACTTTAGGACCAAAAAGAACCCAGAAGACAAGCAAAGAAGGCTCTAAGAAAGGCCAACGAAAAAAGAGTGTTTCATAAAAACTGCTGTGTGTCTGCCTCAGGATCAATTCTCCCATCAATTGCCCCTCCTATCTTTGGATGATTGTTACCTTCATAGTTCTTTACTGCCTGTTAGAATTTCTCTTCTGTCTCATCTTGGCCTGGTGACACTATGAATTTCCCAACATAAATTCTGTTCCTGCCTATATCACCAGACCTGTCATACTTTTTTCCAAGGTTTGGTTTTGATGCTTACTTGTCTGGTTAAGCCTTAGATGAATCCATTTGTTATTTGCTGGGATATTTACTTTTCAAACTGGGTTCTGCGGACATGAATTTGTGTAAGTCCTACAGAGAAGTTCTAGGGCAGCTGCAAAGTTTCAGCCAAAGAATATTTTTGCATATAGTTTTAAAGAGTTTGAAAATTTGAAAGGAAACAAATGTGTTTTACATACCAAATTTTAAAATGTCAGAATTCTCATTTGCTAACATTTGTAGTTACCAGATAACTTAGTTTTCTGAAAAACTTGTAACAGAATTTCTCCTGCCTTCTCATGGCATACATTGAAGCTTTTGTAAATTTATCAATAAGAAGACTAATGATTTACACTAATCTTTGTTTTCTTCATAATTGGGCATGCCTGTATAACTATCTGTCTAATACCAAGCAAGGTTGAAATACATCTTTCAGAGAGAGAGAGAGGCAGAGACACAGGCAGAGGGAGAAGCAGGCTCCATGCACGGGAGCCCGACGTGGGATTCGATCCCGGGTCTCCAGGATCGCGCCCTGGGCCAAAGGCAGGCGCCAAACCGCTGCGCCACCCAGGGATCCCAAAATACATCTTTCAACACATATTCTCATTTTGGAATAACTGTCTCTTGTACAAACATGTACAATAGAACACAATTGTATTGTGATGGTAGCACATTCTAAGAATTTTAATGCTTATGTGTTGGGGGAAACCTATTTTCTAACTTTTATGCTTATGAAAATATCAGTCCATGATAGATATTGTTAGAGGCTTAACTTTGAAACAATTATCTATTGCTGTTCCCCTTTAAAATTTAAAGGGGAATCAGTTTAATTGAATCATATCCTGAGATTGCAATGCAAACTATCTTTTTAGATATATTAACATATGCAATGACTTTTTTTTAAGATTTTATTTATTTATTAGAGACAGAGAAAGAGAGAGAGGCAGAGGGAAAAGCAGGCTCCATGCAGGGAGCCTGATGTGGGATTCGATCCCAGGTCTTCAGGATTATGCCCTGGGCTGAAGGCGGCACTAAACTGCTAAGCCACCAGGGCTGCCCCCCCCCCTTTTTTTTTAATGCAATGACTTTTTAATGTTAATATCAATGTTATAAATACTTGATAAGCAAAATAAAGAACTCAACTGATACTAAAATTGATATAAAATACAACTATCCTTTGTGTCTTGGAAAAGGAACACTGACTCAAAATGTATAAGGCAAAGCTTTGCTATTAACAAGAACTGCATTGTATGGATGGAGGAGGGTCCACCGGTCGGAGTCTGAAAACTATCACACTTCAACAACAAGCACATCACAATTTCAGTCTTTTTAAAAAATATCTGGGTACACCCAAAATACCCTCCAAAAATTGTTTTATGGACAGCAGGAAGCGGTGGAGGTATGGTCTCTTGGGACACTAACATAGGAGAAAGATGACCACTTGATCCCCAGAAAAGATTAAAAAGGTAGACTCAACAACTTAGAAAACTTGAAATATACCGTTGGAGAGACCAGTATATTTTAAATGAGGCCAAACATATTTTCTTCCAGCTTTACTGAGATGTGACACATAATACTGTGTAAGTTAAGGTATGCAACATGATGACTTGATACGTATGTACTCTGTGAAATGATTAGCACGTACGTTAATTAACCCATGCATCACCTCACATAACTACAACTATTATGTGTGTGGCAATAACATTAAATATCTATTCTCTTAACTATGGTCACCATGTTGAGTATCAGATCACCAGCACTTATTCATCTGAAAGTCTGTAGCCTTTAAATATATGTAAATATTTTTTTATTTTTATTTTTATTTTTTATTTATGATAGTCACAGAGAGAGAGAGAGGGGGGGGGGCAGAGACACAGAGAGGGAGAAGCAGGCTCCATGCACCGGGAGCCCGACATGGGATTCGATCCCGGGTCTCCAGGATCGCGCCCTGGGCCAAAGGCAGGCGCCAAACCGCTGCGCCACCCAGGGATCCCAGTCTGTAGCCTTTGATCAACATCTGCCTATTTCCCTCACCCTCCAGCTCCTGGTAGCTATCATTCTACTGTTTCTGTGAGTTTGGTTTTTTTTAGATTGCACATAAAAGTGAAAAAATACAGTATTTGTCTTTCTCTGACTGACTTATTTCACTTAGCATAATGCCCTGAAGGTCCATTCATGTTGCTGCAAATGGTAGGATTTCCTTCCTTTTTTTACAGGTAATATTCCATTGTGTATATATGCACCACATTTTCTTCATGCATTCAGTTGTCTATGGACACTTTGGTTGTTTCCATGCCTTGGCTATTGTAAATAATGTTTTAAATGAACATGGCGGGTACAGACATTCCTTCAAGATAGTGATTTCATTTCCTTTGGATACATACCCAGAAGTGGGATTGCCACATCCTATAGTAGCTCTATTTTTAGTTTTTTGAGGAACTTTCATACTGTTTTCCATCATGTTTACACCAGTTTATACTCTCAACAATAGTGCATAGAGTTTTGCAGGGAATCCAAGTCCTCCTGGGATGGATCCAGCTAGGAGGATCTGCTGAGTCTGCAGTTGGCCAGCTTGTTTCCAGGAACACAGGCAGGTGTGGATTATGTCTGCTCACCAGATGGATAGGACCACCTCCTGTATCCTGCTCAGTAGGGTAGCACAGGGACAATGGTCTGCTCCAGGCCACATAGTTGAGGTCTCTGGTGGTAGGCTTACTACCATATGCTCTGTGAGTGTGGCCCTTGTTATAGGACAGGGCTGCTGTCTGCTCCCAGCACAGGTCCATGGATAGGCAGGACTAGCCCTGGACCATGGCGAGAGGGCCTAGAGCTGAACATATTCAGAATCTGCAGCTGGAGCACATATATATCTTCTCCCTCTGGGACCATGACCCCCAGTGCTACTGGCCAGTTAGAGCCTGTGGCTGTAAGGGGATTGGGGCTGTGCCTAAGGCCCTCTGAGGATCTCGGGGGAGCATAGACAGTAATGTCTCCTACAGGGTCCCTGTGCCAACACCCCTGCTCATTTGGCCGGGACAGGCTAGAGCCCACTGACAGGGCCTTTTTCGAATCTACTTTCTGACCAGTTTGTCAGGCTTACCTCCAGGGGCTCACAGGAGACTTCTCATAGGAGAAGAGCTAGTGGTGGTTCACAGAACATTTCAGGATACACAGCCAGGAATGAAGTCTGTATATCCTATTCTTCACATGGATGGGTGTGACTCTTCATGGGTTTCTTGGCCTATAGAGCTGGTGCCAGACCCAAAGCCAGACAGGACTGCAACCAAATTCTTCAGAGTCATAGAACTGTTTCCACTTCTGGAGCAGGGATCACAGTTGATGGGTCAGCTGCCAAAGTACCAATCTGCCTTCTCAAAATAGTCCTCTTTAATCTTGGACTGCAGCATGGTTTCACAATCTCCTACCTGGACCTCAAAGATCCAGAAAAACACCTTATCTGTGGATGACTGTCAAATTGTCATTGTTGACAGAAAGGGTTACTTGTGGGAGATATTTTTTTGGACATTTTGTCAATGTCATCATACATATATTTGAAAGGAGGTAAAATAACCATTTGGAAGTAAAGGAGGTCACAGTATTTCTTCAGAAGAAAAAAAAGAAAGTATGGGTTTATACTTGCATCAGGATGCTGATTCAATAAAATAAAATATTTGTTAGTTGAAACTTTCATTTTTTTATTTTTTAAAGATTGATTGATTGATTGATTTATGATAGACACACAGAGAGGGGGGGGCAGAGACATAGGAGGAGGAAGAAGCAGGCTCCATGCCAGGAGCCCGACATGGGACTCGATCCAGGGACTCCAGGATCATGCCCCAGGCCAAAGGCAGGCGCTAAACCACTGAGCCACCCAGGTATCCCCTAGTTGAAACTTTTAGATCTTTTAGAATATATGTTCTGAAGGACCTAGGATAGTATCTGCAATGTGACAATTCTCAATAAATATTGGCCTTCTCTTTTTTTCCTTCTTCTTACTCTTCTAAATGTGTTTGACAGTACCAGAGAGTACATGTAATGTCCTGGACCAAAATATTTCCATATATTCATGAGATTAAATAGCAAATAGTTAGCCATCTATTTTGGGTGGGCTTCTAAATCTGCCAATAGTAATGGAAGGAACTGTTCCACAACAATCTGAGTGTTTTCTCAAAGATCTAACTCAGTTCAAGACAAATTGAGGGCATTCTGATTGAGTGCCCAGGTCTTGAACTAAAAGAGGTTTTGCTGTCTGAATTACTGAGAGGCCAACCTTGGACACTGGAGTTTCTGTGCCCACTGATGAGCATCATCCCCAAGAAACCAGCTAAGCAACTCAGTGGCTCCTTCAGATACACTTTACTCCTATGCATATAAGTGTAGAGGTCAAATTCCCTTACTATTTCCCAAGAAAGAGTGTGTTCTTGGTCAATGATGGAGTCCAATTAACCAATATGAGTCCCTAAGACAGGACCATGTGAATATATACCGAGAGTTTTTAGTGCAGGGCAACTATTCTGCCACTGTAGTGGTGGATACATGAAGCTAAACATTTGTCAATACCCACAGATATTTAAAGCACAAAAAGCAAATTTTAGCATACATAGGTTTCAAAAATAAGTTAGAAATTTCAGGTAATCCAAGAATGGAATGCCCAATGTGACAAAAGAAACCCACTTTATTACAAATTATGAAGAAATATCTCACTAATGAATAGAAGAAAAGCATGCTGTCTAATTAACCTGGGAAATGAGAGGAGACTTCAAGATTAAAGGCAAAAGGAATGGACACAGCACTGTACTCTTGTTGATGCTGTTTCCCACAGACATAAAGATAACCAGTTTTGAAATCATTATTTTTCATGTATATTACAACTGAAAAATTAGTAACTGGATGGAGGATAGTTAGAGCCAGTTTTCTCACAGTTGGAATAGGAGGTCACACATAAGTGAAGGGGGAAAGCTTGAATTACACAGTAATGGGTTAATGGAGATAACAGAATGGATTCATTTTTAGTCTAATATGGATACAGATAGAGACATATAGATTTATAGATCTATGTATATGGCATGGGTTAGTATACATAAACATATTCTCTTGCATTTTTGCATTTGTATCAGTCTATATCAAGTCTGTGTTTCTTAATTGCTTTTTAAATGTTCTCAGACCATTTATACTTTGTATGTTTCTGTGCGCTCAAAGGCATGCATGTGTATTTGTATTCACTCTACCAAAACAGATTACAAAATCCTTAGAGACCAGAATAGTATCTTTGAATTTTTTGAGGGGGGAATGGGGTAAGAAAAAGCCTTTCAAAATCTGTACACTTGTATTACGGGGGACCGGGAAGCCAAAATACCCAAATTACCCATCAGGTAATTCTCGTCTTGACAAAGTTGGACAATAATGCTAGTTATCTATTATTTTTCCACCTTTATAGTCTAAAAATCATCACAAGGCAAGTGAATATTTAGAGCAATCAAGAAACTGAAACCCTACCTATATACAGTGTTTTGGTTTGGATGTATTTTGTCAAATTTAGGTTGATAATGCTGTTTTCCTATGGGCTAAACACTATACAATTGATTTAGGAGATAACTAAGTAATCATATCCTGAAAACATCCTGAATACCTGTGATTCTCCCCTGACAGTTTTCATCTCTTCTTACATTTTTTCCCAACATTTAAATATTTTTCATATTTATTTAAGCCACAAGTATTTATCGAACATCTACTATATGTCAGGAACCCTTCTCTAAGCTGGAGACGTAGCAATGAACAAAACAAGCAGAAATTCTGTTCTTGTGGATCTATCATTATCTTCCCATTTAAATACTGAAATTATGATGAGAAAAGTTCAGTACATGAAGGATAAATGTAACCGCTCATCCATTACTAATTAATGATAGTAAGAAGAGAAAGCCCAATTGCCCACTAGATGTTGAAATCTCAGAATATTCTTTGTGTTTAATTTCTTTTTATGTTTCATAGTTGTGATGATCAGGAACATTTGTTTTGCTTTCTCTATATTTAACAACTTCTTTTAAAATCTAAGAAAGAATTCAGGCTTTAATTTTTTTTCTAAACAATTTACATACACAGATCTCTGGAAAGTTCTCCCAATATATTTCAGATAGTACAGCCTAGAATCCATTCTCAAGTAAATACTATCTAGCTGAGCATTATTCAGTATAAATTTCCATAAAAATCAGTAGATGAAATGTCTTTAGAAAGTAAAGTTAGCAGAAAATACAACATCTGCACTTTGAATATTCACTTGCCACCTGCACATTTGCAAGTAGTATCAAATTAAAATTACATTGACCTGAGAATGAATTGAATTCTGTTTTAATTATATTTGAATATTTATATTCTAACTTATTTTGATGTTTTGTTTGAAAGTGATTCTGCCTCTGAGATAGGTGGGTGTGCTAAGGTGTGTGTGTGTGTGAATGTGTATACTGGTATATGTGTATTGTGTGTGTACAAAAAAATAAAAAGGTTTTTTCCCCTACCACTTATGAAGCATTTTAAAATAAAAAATATTTGATTTAGATTACCACTCATTTTCACTTCACACAAAATTTATCAGGAAATTTTCCAGACATTATCTGTTGTCCTAGCAGAATTCAAATAAGAACATTATATACTTAGGTGCATGATTGTATATTTGCCTATTTAGAGAAATGGGAAATGTTTCCCAAGACATAGCAATCTATACCTAAGTGCAGCACATTTTCAGACAATAAAAACACTGTGTCTTGTTACAAGAGGACAGACTTTGAACAGTGTAGGATTTCTTGTTCAAGAATTAGCACTGAGCTAAGAAACACAGTTTACTATAGAGAATATCAATAAAAATCAGTTATTGACAACTCTTGAAGGTCACTGCACATCATCTTCATAGGACTCAAAGTGCATTTAGCCATTATGCTAGGCTTTAGCTTTCCTTAGTTTCTCTTGGAAAGAGAAGATGATGCCAAATTGTACTTGACAACACTTTGTGCAGGAGCACAGGGAAGGAAGAGTGAGAATAGAGGGTAGTGTGGCGGCAGCCAGGGGCAACGGAAGTATGAAGGAGAGCACTGCTAAGGTGACCACATCTCTGTAAGGGGTTGGTGGTTCTCTTTGGCCAGACATCTCCAGAGAGGCATTATGTAGCATTACGTAGCTACTGCATCTTTGAAAAGTCTAGCTAGGGGAAGAAGATGAAAAAGAGAGCTGCTAATTCTCATGTGTGATTGTGCAAACGTGACCTCCACGAGGTGCTAATTTCCAGTGTGTTCAAGTGATGTGGAGCTGATTGGAAGCAATAAGGAAACGTGAGGTAGAAGGCCTGGGCCATCATAGAGTTTTGCTGCCCCCAATAACAAAAGCAACATGAGAGGTAACAGCCATGATCTTTCTTCAGAACACAGAGATGAGGCAAGCCATTACCAAGGCCACGCTGGCCAGAGAGCAAGGCAAGTGCAAGGATCAGGGCTGAACAAATTATTAGCTGAGTCCAGTCTGCATGACATGGGGTCTTTGACAATAGGTCTAATTCACAATACCTCTCTTTGCTCTTCTTGGGAATTACCTACAAATCATTCTTAAAAGCGAGAAAAAACATGTCAGTAGGTAGGCAACAGTTTGTAACAGATTTTAAGTGATGATCATACATTCTAAACTCCTTAGTGGTCTGAGATCCATTACTGTCTCCTGTTTCCATTGCCTTTATTTCTCAGGTTTTCATGGATAGGGATTTATTTATTTGTCATTTCCCTTCCAGTATTTATCTGATGGTCTGATCTTCTTTCTAGCTATTTTCCTCTGCCTGTGTGACCTTCTTTCTCATGCTTTGACATTAATAATCACCAAACTATAAAACATAGAGAATCAGCCCAGGACATTGGTGGGAATGCAAATTCTCAAGTTATCCTGAGTTGGAATGCTGGCTCCATCTCTTGGAAGCTATGTAATCCTAAGGAAAATTATTTTCCCTTGTCTATAATATCAAACTTGCCAATCTTGAAGAGTCACAGCAATTCAATACGTTCATACACAGAAAGCATTTAGGGCAGGACTGGACACAATGTATGTGCTGTATCAATCTCTATGTTACATTTGCTGAGATCTATGTTCTGCTGAAGATTCTCTAATCAAACATGGCCATCTCCTCTACAATTTTTTTTTTTTAGTTTAGTCAAGGAGAGAGAATTCTGCCCGGCATACAATATATGTTTCTGGCAGTGGGTAAGAAGAAGAAAGCAATAAAAGATTTAGAAAAAGGAAAAAGTAGGAAGTGGAAATAATCACAAAGTTGTGTGTTACATATGAAGACAAATCTAAATGGAACACTTGAAAGGAAATGCCCACTACTAATTGGTCCCACATTTTCACATAATTTTAGTGAAGTTCTGTTAACATTAAAGATCAGGAGACACTAAAAATATAGAGTTAAATATAGAATTTTGTGATAATATCTATGAATAAAAACATTTAAATATATATCAGAACTATTTAACTGATACTGTGTTTGCACATTCAAATAATATTAATGTTTATTTTACATTGTATGGGAGTTCTATTCATGTTGACATGTACTTGTTTCTTTTCTATCCCATTAAAGGATTTGGGGTTTTGACTTTTGGGATTTTAAAACCTCATAGTCATATTTACTTAAAATATGGACCCCCCCTTTTTTAAAGACTTTATTTACTTATCTGAGAGAGAGAGAGAGAGAGAGAGAGAGAGAGAGAGAGAGAGAGAAAGTGAGTGGGGAGAGAAACGGAGGTGGGGTGGGGAAGAAGAGAGGATCCCAAGCAGGCTCTGTGCTAAATGCAGAGCCAGACATGGAGCCCAATCTCATGACTCTGACATCATGACCTGAGCCAAAATCAAGAGTTGGACATTTAACCAAATGAGCCACCTAGGCAACTCTGGATCCTTTTTTATAATCAGAAAATATACAGTAATTGAGGTGTCATAATTATATTTTGGCACAATTGTAATTTAAATAAGGCAAATCAAGAATTGAAAATGATCACTGTTTGTCTTTTCCATTTTCAGACTTATGCTTTAAACCTCTTACTTACTTTACCAAAGATGAAATCTATTTAAACTTCTGAGCATACATCAATTTTGTCTTGCCACTTCACTGGTGCATTCTAAAAATCAATATACACTATGTTCTTTAAAAATTGTGCTTCCTTTCATTTTTGAGAATCTATGCTATGAATTAAAAAGAATAATTCATTCATTTTGGCATGGATTCCATTTTATACAAAGAAAAATGTCCATTATAACAATATTGACAAATTACTTACATACAAGCTTCCAGGCTGAATTAACTTGTAATAAAAGCCCTGTACTAGATCTAACTTTAGCAAACTTTGAAAAATCACCCATAAAATTTTGCATTCTGGAATTCCACCATCTGCTGCAGGATTCAATATTACATAACCTTTGCCAGATAGGATTATAAAATGATTCAAGTGTACTTGAGACCAAGGATAATTTCATCTTGATTTATTAAATATAACAAGGTCCAGAAATTCTATCTTATCTCTATCCCCATAATTTTTGCATTCTTATTTATTTTTGATATAATTTTTTATATCAATAAATTATTCTCACCACCCAGACACCTTGATTGACATAATTTAGTAATTACATTACACCTCATGAAAGAGCTGTTTGGTAAATGCAGGAACTATAGCAGAATGAGATATGATCTCAGGATATACATTTGTATGTAAATTGTCATTTTCCAATGTAGAGGAGCATATGCAAGATCTAAAAATGCTCTCTTATAGAATAAATAATGGTTGAACGTTACCTTTCTACATCATGAAATGCATAATAAACCATTTTTATAAATTCCCTTTTGTGCTATCAGCAGACCCTAAAAAGACTTACTTTGTCAGTACCTGAATCATCTCTTTAGGAAACTGAACAGTGAAAGTCTATTGCTTGTAAATTAAAAAAAAAAATCAAATCGCAGCAGGCAAGCAGAACAGGAAATGATAACAGACTCTCCTCACTGCCTTACCAACTATCTCATATTTAGTCAGTAGATTAAGTCATGGAAGATTAAGGCAGAAGCTTGCTCAGGGCATGTAGAAAATGCAAAATACTTGATTTGCAAAAATGTAAAGTGTAAAAGAGGAAAAATGGGTTGGAAAAGCAATCAAGTTTAAAAAGTCCCTGAAGAATCTAAATATCACTCTATTATATTTTTGAGGGATTGCCATAGTTTGAAGATAACCCATTAAATCTATCAAAGTAACCGACAGCAGGGCAATCCAAATGATAAAGCCATTCTAATGAAATGCAGACAAAGATGAAAAAGAATTAAAAGTGACAAGTAAAATCCATTAGAGAACAGCCTTTAACTACTGTAATCAGAAGACGATTACTTACCTTGTCAATTAACAGCTGTGTGCCTCCTTTGCAAACAAAGATCCTGCAAAGTGTCACAGAGACACTTGTAAAATATACAAAATGCACTCATTTGAGTGGTACGTAGAGTATGCACGCTTCCAAGTGAAACATTCAAACATCATTGAATCTACCAACTCCACAATTAACCATGCTTCGACGGGTTAACAGTCACTCCTGAAGAGTGAACATAGCAGATTTGGGAAGTAATTAAAAGCCTCAAAATAATTACATTTCGATTCATCAACTCCAAGAATGTTTCTCAACAACTAGAAAAGCTTTACTTAAGTGGAGGGGAAAAGTTCCTGCCCAAAACTATTCAGAAACTTTGACTATGCATCCAAGAGAAACAATAAATGAGATGCCCTACTTGGTGTACTATAAAACTAAAAATCCAATCATTTTCTTTGGCAAACTACTGTAAATCTTAAGAAAGGGGAAGAAGGTAGAATTTCAAGAACAGAGAAAATAGTTGTATTTGTAAATGTTCACTGATTTTTCAAAAGAACTTTGATTTGGACAAGCATTCCCTACCCTTACAGAATAAATGCTCAACAGGGTTACCTGATTTGGGAAGTTCAACCTAAGGAGAGTTGAAGGAAAATGAAATCAAGTACAAAATCAATTCATCCCCTTGAAATGCAAAAAAAAAAAAAGCTATAGTAACTTTTTCCAAAGCCCATATTTGTCTTTTTCACTATAATAAAATGATAGTGTAAATGATTATTTATAGAAATTGCCATAATCCAGGTTTCACCATGAGATTTTTATTATAAATGGCTAGCAAATCACATTTTATTAAAGAAGTTTTAAAAATCTGATCAGAAAAATAAGTAAAATGGAAATCAGATTGATAATTAGTAGTCATGTTAGACAACTTACTTAATTTAGAGAAATTACTTTGTTAAATATAACCACTTCCTAGTATCTCAACATTTCAAGGCATTTATATGGAGACACTGTGAAATCAGTCTCAGAAAAATGCATCCTGCTTACCTAAACTTTTTGTTACAAAAGTCTATGTCAGTTCCAGCAGTGCAAGAATAAATGGTTAGAATTTCAATACTGATGGTAAGCCTTTTTGACAATGTCATTGAGACATTGTTCTTGCACTTGGCACTGTTAACACTTGACATGTTGGGAAATAGGATTAGGAACTATCACCCAGGAGAGCTGGCAGCCTGGTATCCCATATGTGCCTGAGGGGAGAGCCCATGATATATGGATTCTGCTTAGCCCTGTATCACTGTTTATGCTGTATCATCCAACATCTCTTTCAGTATCTCAGTTTCACAACTGTTGATTCTTTTGGGGCTTGAGCTTTCTCTTGAAATCTCATCAGCATTCTAGGGTTCTATTATTATCTCCCACTCCTCAACCACCCTCTATGCATCCACTCCCACTCTTGAGACTGGCACCAGGAGGTGCTCACTGGCTGTGCAAATGTCCTAGAATCATGTTCCTTGCAAAACTTAGTACACTGCCACAGCTGAGTTACTCCATCCTCTGAGCTCTACCTTTAGATCAAGTTTCTCTGTGTGCCCACCCAAATTTTGAACATTTGCACAGTTCAGCAAGACCAATTTGGCTTACGGAGAGTATCTAGTTATCCTTGTTTTAGTCCATCCATCTCCAGCTTCTGCCATTTTTCCAACTGTTCTCATAGTGGCTTTATAATCAAACCCCTAAACACACAGCATGGCTGAAATCATGGTCCTTTACCGACTCTGAGCCTTAAGCTTCACTGTGTAGGCCCTCCCCACGTATGAAATACATCCAAGGCTCTTTTAACACCATACATTCCCCTTCTCTGGGATTCAAAACAAAGACAAACAAGAGAAGTCAGTTCCTTTCTGAGGCATCACCGTAATCCATAGGCTATGGCTTTGAATTTCTGAAAACGAAAATACTTTCAAAGATTAAATGTCTCCACATGTGCCATTTTTTTATGCTTAGATTAAGTTAGAGGAAATTTAGTATTTATACTGGTTGCAGTGCTTGGAAAGTATATGAGTTTTGCTCAGCTTGGAATGTGAACAGGTCTTATTCAGCCGTTTAAGTTAGGCACATGTATCCTCAAATACATTTCTGGGTAAGTATCATAATCAGCAATTTGGGAAGAAGTGGAAATTAAGAATGGAGTGTAAAATAAATAAATAAATAAATAAATAAATAAATAAATAAATAAATAAATAAATAAATAAATATAAAAAGAATGGAGTGTACAGTAACAATCAGTATCATTTGTTCTTAGCTTAGTCCTTTATTTCTTTATAACACTGCTGAGTCTCTAACATCATACCATTTTCCCCCATGTAATTAGAAATACAGAACCAGAGAAGTTCCTTTGGAAAGGAAGACACAGTCAATGAACTGAAACCATTAACAAATTTGATTTTAAACACCTACTATTTCTTAAAGAGTTCACATCCTTTCACAAAGTCCAAATAATTGTACATATTCATTCAGGAAAACCTCAGACTGTTATATTTTTTATTATGGAGTGTGTGTGCATCTGTATGTGTGTCCATAAACAGGCTCTATACTATACTACCATATTCACCCTTGCTGGGCCAATTAGCAGAATTTCAAATTATGTAGCAGGCTGAAAGTTACCTCTTTAAAATCCTGTTTATTGTAAAGACAATCTTTATGTCAAGAGTTTACAAAAATACAATCCCCTTGGGAACTCTTGACTCCAAATAACACTGAACAGAAAAACATCCAACAGAACACAGTTGTTATGAAAATATTTTTCCTATTAATGTAGATATTAGTCCTTAAACTGCCAATAGACATGTAACCTACAAATTGACTCTCAAGGGAACTGTCAGTGTCGCTAATTTAGCTGAAGAACTGAAGATGTTACTGGCGAGAGAGTCTGCATTGTGAGAATAGTGGTCTCAGTTCTTTGGATTCCCCACAAAAGATTTATTATGTAAGGATCCATGGTCTAACAGAGACGGCCAGAAGGAAAGTAGCAAGCACAAAGCAGTTTATTAAGGACAGTAGACTCAAGTTGGTGAGCCGGCTCAGAGGTCACAACTACCCCAAGGGTACAGGGGTCCTTTCCTTTTTTTGTGAATCTTGTGTCATGGACAGGATGGTCTAACCGAGGCTGCCCTCAAACATTTGGGGGACTCCTTCCACAGGCTGGGAGGGGGAGTTTTGACCCAACAAAGTTTGTACTGGAACCTTCAAGATAGACTTTCTCCATGGGGGGTAGGGGTTGTAAGCACAATGCAAATGTATTATAATGAGTGTAGGGGTACCTGCAGCAGAGGTGAGGGGGAGAGTGCATGCTCTGCTGCTGGGGTTCCCTATCCACTAGCCCCAGGGTGTAGAAGCATCAGACTTCTTTTTTTTTTTTTTTAAGATTGTATTTATTTATTCATGAGAGACACACAAAGAGAGGCAGAGACACAGGCAGAGGGAGAAGCAGGCTCCCCAAAGAGAGCTGGATATGGGACTGGATCCCAGAAACCTGGAATCATACCCTGAGCCATCCAGGTGCCTGAAGCATCCGGCTTCTTGCACATAACCTATTTATCACCACTCTTGCCCCCAAATCATATCAAATTGTCTATGCTATCATTCCCCTCTCAAGGACTTGGGACTTTGTCATCTTTCAGGTCAAGTGATGAGTTTCCTTGGGGCATTTCTTCCACTGCTCAGCTCTAGGTTCTCCCTAATAAAATTATCTTTAGAGAGTTCATTTCCTTTACAGTCTGTGAGAATTCCATTTTTATATTTAGATCGCTATCATGTTTTCCATTAAATAGTGCAAGATCCCTGGGCATTATATTTTTTCCGAATAAAAAATGTATATGAGTTGATGATTAATTTTACTTTTAACCACTTAGATCAACCCTACAGGTTAGCTTCATTAGAAGGAAAGTAAACAGTGTAATTTCAGATCTAGGTACCTTAACCCCTCTCTCCCACCTCAAGCCATAACTTGATGACAAATGGATTTTATTTTTTTTAAGATTATTTATTTATTTATTCATAGAGACAGAGACAGACAGAGAGAGAGAGAGAGGCAGAGACACAGGCAGAGGGAGAAGCAGGCTCCATGCAAGGAGCCCGACACGGGACTCAATCCAAGGTCTCCAGGATCACACCCCAGGCTGCAGGTGGCTTTAAACTGCTGCGCCACAGGGGCTGCCCCTACAAATGGCATTTTAAATGAAGAGAACTGTTTCTTCTTTTTTTACTTCCTGTGGGTCACACAACAACTGTATACTACTGTGTTCTACTCCTTAGAGCAAAAAAACTAAAAGTATTTTATTTTGAATTCTAGATTTGAATGAAAAATTATAAAGAGAATATGAAAATAGTAGGTGCTTGTTAGAAAAAGAAAGTGTAAGGAATTTTCAGGACCAACTTTGCCCACTTCACAATTCTCACTTTGAGAAAGCTTAATCAAGAAACATGTGAACAAAACAAGAGGCACTCTGGATCTTCTGTCAGTTAAATGATCTCTCTTACATTTGAACCAACATTTGTATTTAAATTTTAAAACAGTTTTGGATGACTCATCAATTGTCACTTTGTACTTATTCCATTTCACCAGCTCAATAGTTAGCATTTATTAATAATCTGCAGGGAACATTTACCAATGTCCTTTCATACAACAATGGGATAATATTTTGATCATTTGGGGAGAAATAAGTGTTGTATAGTTCTTCAACAACTGATATAATTTAAGTCCCCAAATTTACAGACAGAAAAATGGGGGAGAGGTTCACTCCACACTTCATCAAGAAATATTCTTAGAATTGGAATAATGTTAAAGTTTCCAGGAAACTTAGAAATCATTCAGGTAAATTCATGGAGTTTGGAGGAAGTGAAGATAATACTTTAGATTTGAAGAAACAAAGAGTTTCAGATATAAGGGAGGTATCATGGAAAGAAACTCAGGTAGAGAAAGTTGAGCATAGTGTCATTTCCTTTTGATAGATCATTGACAGAATGATCCATAACAATAAAATAAAGTTGGATGAACAATCTGCTCTGTATAGATGGGAAAGTGAGAAGAATGAATGCAGTTAATTATTTTAAATGGTGAAGAGAGATAAGAAAAATTCATTTTCCAAAGATATTCATGTTAGAGATAATGCAAAACTGCAGCTATACCTTAGAATGGTCTTCATTTAATTTAAAATTAACTTGTTCTATTCTTGATCCTATGATGACCTATTTTCCTTCATCACCTCCTCATTTCCTTCAGCAAATGCATAATGGTGCATATGGTGCGTATGGCAATGCATAATGGTCCTTATGCATAAAGTGCATAATGGTGAACAAAACCAGCCTTAGAGGAACTTATAAGCTTATAGTGGACTGGAAGTAAGCAATATGGATGAAATAACTAGATAAATATAAATGCCTTACTCTGATAAGGAAGCATATCGGGTTATGAGACCATTCAATGGAAGGGGGCATACCAAGTAGCAGAGTTTGGAAAAGCATTTCTGAAGAACACATGATCCTGCTGGGTTCCATCCCTGCCTAGTTGCTAATGGGACTCAACACTACCTTCAATTTTGTTTATTTTTTTTCCTATTTTCCTGACACTGTTTCAAATTTCTAACCTGAAATTGACCAATATCCCTGATGAAAGCTGATATTTTTCCCCCAAACATGAAGAATAATCTTAGCTCCATTAGATACACAGTAACAAAACTCAGCTCATCTCTATTGCTCAACATTCATTGGTTAACTCTTGCCCACCTCTGAAAGTCTAGCTTTGCTATATAAACTATTGTAGATCCCCTTGCTAAATTTTATGTATCAAACAAAAGCATTCAGTATACAACAAACTCCACATTTCAATTTAAAGAAAATCAGTTCACTAATTTTTGACAGAATTCTGTGGATGAATTTTAATATGTACTTGAGATTGAGACACTTTTGCCCCAATAAATTTAGGGTATGCATGTGGGGATTCTTTATCATAAAAAACAAAAAACAAAAATAAAATAACACCATGGTTTAGATAGATTACAAAAATGCACTTAATATTTATAGGAAGAAGACAGCTCCTTATCAGAGATCTCCTCTCCTATTGCTGAAGATTTCTAGATTATACATGTTGAAGTAGAACTGAACTCATTCACACATCAAGGAAATCTTCCCAGGATGCACAACTGCAAGGTGGCTGGATGTGATGATGTTCACAGACGAAGGGCCTAACCATGAAATGTCGCTTGGATCTCCACAGATTGTTATCCTTATGTATCAAAATCTTAACAAATGTCTTAAGAAATGTTCTTTGGATGTAAAAAGCTCATTAAAGGTTTTCCTATGCTCAAAAAGGAAGGATTACCTCCTAAAAGTGATGTAATCCTGCACATTCAGTCTATGATATGGTGTGATTTTAACTAGATAGACTACACGATCCAAATAACAATAACTGGTATTGATTTGATTCTTGCAATGTGTATTTCACAGAAATCTCACAAGGAAACAGAGCAAATAATATGCTCTTTTTTTTTTCAGGTGACTAGACAGAAAGTGCATGATTCTTCTTCTTTCCTCACATTGCACAAGAGATCTTTTATGCAAATTTAATTAATTTCAGTAGGATTCAAATGAAGTACCTTCAAAATATATCCAAATTTTCAAAAAAGATTATATTTATTTATTCATTAGAGACACAGAGAGAGGCAGAGACATAGGCAGAGGGAGCCCAATGTGGGACTCAATCCTGGGGGCTCTGGGGTCACGCCCTGAGCCAGAGGCAGACACTCAACCGCTGAGCCACCAAGGCATCCCAAAATATATCCAAATTTTGACTACTTCTCACCATTGCCACTACCATTGCCCTGATCTGAGCCACTATATTTCTCCTCAATTATTGCTATATCCCTTAATTGCATTCCCTGTTTCTGGACTTGGCTGCCTTCAGTTTACCCTCAACCCAGCAGACAGAGTGATCCTATAAAAGCCTAAGTCAAACATTATCATGCCTATGCTCAAAGCCTTCACTGGTTTCCCAGAACCTGCAAAGTGCTCTGTAATCTCTAGCTTCCAGATGTGTCCGTTCCATCTTCTCACATTCTGCTACCACCCCAACCTTGTGCACGATGTAGTGGCCACAATGGCCTTTTGCAGCTCCATCAACATGCTATTACGGAGCTCATCTCAAAGCTGTTGGTTATGCTTTTTCCTCTTTTGGAAAGCTTTCCCCTATTTGCATGGTTAGTTTACTCAAAAGTCACTTCACAGAATGGCCTTCTCTGGGCATACTATCTCCTACCTCGGTTCTTGTCTCCTCCCTTTGTGTTTTCCCCTTGCATTTTACTATCTGAATTCTATATATTAACTATATATATAATATTCTATATGTTAACTATAATTCTACATATTAATTCTATATATTCCACTTTTTAAAATTGCCTGTCTGCTCCAATTAGAATGTACGTCTAACAAGGGCAGAGTATTTCCCACCTGTACTCACTGTAGCGTCCGCTCACCTATTAAGAGTATTTGGCAGAGACGGAGAGTTTAATCAGTATTTGTTGAGTAAGTTAAGTGAAGCTCCCAGATGTTAAACGGTTGATGAAGACCCTATGGCTAAGAGTGAAGGTCCTTGTATGCAAATTAGTTTTTTCTTATTTCATGGTGTTTTATTTCTTAATTGGTGACACCTGCCTAACTTTCTTAAGTGGCACTTGCTACCTTTTCAATCTAGGACTTCAGAGAGAACATTCAAATATAAAACATTTACCCTGGAGCCTGATTCCAGGTAGAGAAATGACAGGGTAACATGATCCTCCAGTTCCAATTAGAATGTCTAACAGCCATAGTATTCAAGAAGCATCACCAGGTCTGCACTTTGATACCTGTACCCTACTCCCAAACAGGGTCTCTACATCTTGTCAAAAGTAGTGTCTTGCCTTGACAAAACTGTGTTCTTTGCTAAACAAGTATATATAGTTTGGAAAAAATCCATAGAGATTTGATATACTTTAACATGAAAGTGGCAGTTAGGTTTTGAGCCTTCAAAGCTGGAAGAATTATGGATAAAATGGATACAATTAAATAAATAAAGCAGAGGAAAGAGTCACAAGAGCCACACCTCCTAGTTCACAATTGCCATAAGAAATAGTTGACCCCACATTCCATCTTCTTCCATCTTCTGAATGCATGAAATTTGCCTTGTTCTAGCTCACAAAATTATGGTTTAAATCCAATGGACATTTTTGAAAACTTTAAAACATTTTTTTTTAAGGCATAGAGTAGGGGAAGGGAAAGGAGGGTAAGGACCCATTTTATTTCTCAGACTCCCTAACTCCTTCTTCTTCCTTCTTCAGTTGTCATCTTATCAGCTTATAGAGGAGCAAATAAAACTGGGGATGCTTTTGATGGCAACTGAGAAAGTTCTGGTTAGAAAGAAAATATCTAAGGTAAGTAATGAAATGTTAAAACACAGCTTTAGTGAAGCTTTGTCTTGTATTTTCCTCACACTTCATTTCGTTCATGTGATCACAAAATATTTAGATAAAATTGTAAGGAGGAAGAAAACCCTTAAGTACTCCTGTCATAGTAAATAGACCTCATTGATGAGTATAAAATGTCATGAAAACTTGTGTACTGGCAGAGAATAAGAGAACAAATACCACACATTTTCTAGCCAAGATAAAAAAGATTCCATTTTCTCAACAATTAATTTCAATGACTATTGCATTTTGGTCTTTAGAGGATATAGTAAGTCAGAAGCAAGCCAACAATTTCTAAAATTCATAATTGAGTATTTCCAGTGAATTCATGCTAAAGAGAGATAAAACTTGGGATTTTTCTTTTTCTTCGTACACAATGTACTGATTAAATTTCATTCCAGTTAGCACTCAAGTCACTGAAGCAATAATATATAGTGAGGTACTGTAAGTCTGGAAAAGTTAGTTTGTCTTCATGGTAAGATCCACTTTACAAATGAGAAATTATTTAGGAACTTGAGATGTTCCAGTTCATTCTCTCATTAGATTTGTAAACATTTAGTGTTAAATGATAAGATCATGTCTTCATGACTCCCAATAGCTATAGAAAGCTTCTATTAAAGAGCAATGCCAGGCAGCCTGGGTGGCTAGGCAGTTTAGGACCACCTTAGGCCCAGGGCCTGATCCTGGAGACCTGGGATCGAGTCCTGCATCGGGATTCCTGCATGGAGCCTGCTTCTCCCTCTGCCAGTCTCTCTCTCTCTCTCTCTCTCTCTCTCTCTCTCTCTCTCTGTCTCTCATGAATAAATAAATAAAATCTTAAAAAATAAAGAGTAATACCTTATGAATACTGCCCTTACTTGCCTTATTTATTTACTACAGAAATTATTTTGATACAAAAACTGTTCTCAAAAATGTGCAGTTAATTAACCTGAATAAACGTGAGAGCAATAGTTTAACTAGATGCCATATAATAAAGCTTCCCTAATGGCTTTTCTGTAAATATATTCAAGGCAGAGAGCACTCTAAGTACTTTTATTTATATTGATGTAGTTAAGTATTTTTCAGTGTTTATTCACCAAATTTCACTTGAATTCCCTTGATGAATTCCAGAGAGGGAGAACTTTGGGGATGCTAATATAACACTGGTCATTTAAAAGAATACACATTTTTAGGAAGAAGCAGTATTTCAATATAACTGAAAACTTTGAAAAGATTAAGTACCACACAAATATCTTCAAATTCATGATTTTTAAAGTTATTTTTTTTAATTAAGCAAAACATAAGTTGCTATAGTACCAAGGACCATGAGGTTTTCTCTCTTCTTCTTTCTGTTATCTCAAAATATTACTGAGATCAATCTATTTCATTAAATCACCTCTCTCAAAACAATGCCCAATTAAAATACAGGTTGATGAAATTATTAAATGTGTATTTTTTTGGAAGAGATGTTGTATCTCACACATCTTGTTAAGTTCTACATTAAACAAAATTGGCAGGAAATGAAAATCAAAACCAGAATGACATAATACTTCCCATCTGTTGGGACAGCTATCATCAAAAAGACAAGAGATAACAAGTGCTGGCAAGGATATGGAGAGAAGGGAACCCTTCCTCATGCACTGCCAGTGGGAATGTAAGCTGGTACAGTTACTGTGGAAAATAGTATGGAGGCTCCTCAAGAAATTAAAAATAGAACTGTCATATGCTTCGCAATCCCATTTCTGGATATATATGCAAAGGAAATCAAATTATCATCTCAAACAGATTATCTGTACTCCCATGCACATTGCAGCATTATTCACAATAGCTAAGGTGTGAAATAATCATAAACAGTTAAATGGATCAAGAAAATGTGATATATATATATATAATTATATATGTATACATATATTATGTGTATATAATTATATATATATAATGTAATACTATTCAACATTAAAAGGAAAGAAATTCTGCCATTTGTGACAACATGGATGAATCTGGAAAGCATTGTGCTAAGTGAAATAAGTTAGACAGAAAGAGACAAATACCGGATGGCATCACTTCCAGTGTGGGAGGGAAAAAGTTGAACTCACAGGAACAGAGTAGAACAGTTACTGCCAGGAGTTGGGGAGTCGGGGAGTGTGGTGAGATTAGTAAAAAGGTACAAACTTTCAGTTAGATGATGAATATGTTCTGATGATCTAACCTTTAGCTTGGTTGAAAATATATATATTAAACCTTAGAATAATTGAAATTTATTGACTCACATAAATAAACATGGTTCTATCCAGACACGTAAATAATATCATCAGTCCTTTCTCTGTTTCTTGTCTTTACTTCCTTCAGTGTTTTGTTTTGTGTATGTTGTTTCCTAAAGATTAGCAATTGCCTTGTAGTGTCTGCTTGTAGTCAGACTGAATAATACTGTTAAAACCAGTAAAGACCTAGGGGCACTTGGATGGCTCTGTGGTTGAGCCTCTGCCTTGGCTCAGGCTGTGATCCCAGGGTCCTGGGATCAAGTCCTGCATCAGGCTCCCCATAGGGAGCCTGCATCTCTCTTTGCCTCTCTCTGTGTCTCTCATGAATAAATAAATAAAATCTTTTTATTTATTAAATTTACAACTGAGTTGTATATAATTTCTAATAAGAAGTATTTCTGATACTATGCAAATATCTAATTTTATTCTAAGTCCAACAAAACCAATACAACAAAATGGAAGACAATGGTGTAAAACAAAAAAATTAGACTAATTGCTAATTATTAATATATCAAAAGTTCTAAAAAACCATTAGGAAGCTAGCACACATCAAATGCAGAAATGCAAGAGTGGTCTGAACAGAAAATGGAGCAAAATGAAGGGAATGATTATATAATGATGTCAGCATATTCAGAAAACCCATCAGAAATGTATAAAGATGTGGTATGTACATATGGAATACTACTCAGCCATCAGAGGGGAAATCTTGCCATTTGCAATGACATGGATGGAACTAGAGGGCATTATGCTAAGTGAAATAAGACAACCAGAGAAAGACAATTATCATATGATCTCACTCATATGTGAAATTTAAGAAACAAAACAGGATCATGGGGAAGGGAAGAAAAATAAAACAAGAGGAAATCAGAGAGGGAGACTCTTAATCATAGGAAATAAAGGGGTTGCTGGAGGGGAAGAGGGTGGAGGAGTGGGGTACCTGGGTGATAAGCATTAAGGAGGACACGTGATATAAAGAGCACTGGGTATTATTATATAAGACAGATTAATCACTGAGCTCTACCTCTGAAACTAATAATACATTATATGTTAATTAACTGAATATAAATAAAAAATAAAAAGTAAAATAAAGGTAGTTCTAGTTTCCGTCTGAACATATGGGGGATAGAGAGGTTATGGAGAGACTAGTTGGTGGCTTTTATTGTAATTTAGGTGAGAGATGACACTGGTTTGGAATAGGAAGATGACTCAAACAACCCCTTTCTCTTCATTTTGTCATATGTTACCATGTTAATGTGGGTCCTGGACTTCATAAACCTGACAGTCAAGAAGACCAAAAATAATGAGGACTTCAAAAAATAAAAAATAAAAAGAAAAAAAAAGAAAAGAAAAAACCACTATAGATTAAAAAAAAAAAGAAGTCTATTATAATAAAAACTTAGGGAGAATAGCATGGAATAGGGCAGCCCGGGTGGCCCAGCAGTTTAGGGCTGCCTTCAGCCCAGGGTCTGATCCTAGAGACCCAGGATCGAGTCCCATGTCAGGCTCCCTGCATGGAGCCCGCTTCTCCCTCTGCCTGTGTCTCCACCTCTCTCTCTCTCTGTGTCTCTCATGAATTAATAAATAAAATCTTTAAAAAACATAATAGCACGGAATATTTTTTTTTCTACTAGAAATCTATTTTAGCAAGTATCTTTTTGGTCACCCATTATATATGAACACACTTCGCCTATGTAGGAAATGACTCCTCTTACAACTTCATGCCTCTCCAAGGTGTAAGCTGAAGACATATTTTCGGAGCTTTACTTGCTAAAGGTATTTTGCAGAATACATATATGTATGATTTTCACAAATCAATGAAGAATTCAATCAAAAGTGCTCTTGAGTTACTTTTTTTCTTCCTGATTTCTTGTGGTCACTATTTTATTTTAGTTAACAGTTAATATTTTAAAAATTCATTTAACACATTTTGACAAATTATTATAAAAGTTTCTGCCATTCATTATTTTATCATTTTCTAAGAGTGGGTTGGTAGATATGGCTTCAAGCTTTGGCTCTCCATTATCTCTGATCAAAGATTTTTAGCCGCTTCCTAATTTCTTTAACAAGATCTCTGAATACTCTGACCTAAACACATTTGAGGAATCTGTTTATCACTCAAGGGCATTTCTGAGGTTTG
This sequence comes from Nyctereutes procyonoides, assembly GCF_905146905.1. Taxonomy (NCBI): domain Eukaryota; kingdom Metazoa; phylum Chordata; class Mammalia; order Carnivora; family Canidae; genus Nyctereutes; species Nyctereutes procyonoides. The sequence goes on along the minus strand of NW_026575141.1, from coordinate 12,660,144 downwards.
AGTTTCCTCTTCAGGATACATAATAGAAGAAGTTAAAAATAAAAGAGCTCACACTTGTGATTCCCAAGCAGTGCCTTTGTATTTTCTGAATATAGTTGAAACCAGAAAAAATAAATAAAACAGGAATCTCTATACTTCTTCCTAGATAACAGCCAATTATGTATTGTCTTTCTGCTTTTTGTTATATGCTTATATGCATATAGGCTCAGGCCACTCTTCTGAACTCATCCTTCTTATTCATTTTGTGTAAAGTGTACTTATCCAGACACCTGAAGAGAGAGTACATGATCCCATCCCCTCTGTGGCAGCGACCCAAATTTCAGGTATGAGCCTTGAAGAAAGGCTCAGTTTGAATGAGTTAATGCAGGTTCATACTCTATTAGATACCCACATGTTTAAACATTACTGAAAGAATATTTCAAGGATTGTCCAGGACTCATTCTTTTATTGAAAATGCATTTACTGAGTAGTTATACAATCTCCTGGGCAGGAGAACCTTAAAAAGGAACAAGAAAGTCATGGTAATACTTTCTGCTAGTCTTGACTCCTAAAGTTTGAATGGCAACTAGCCAAGTCATTCTAATGGTGGAAAAGGAAATGTTACCAGGGCCTCTGAAAAAAAAAAAAACTGGAATAGAGAATGAAAGATGCCAGTTACGCTTTTATCATTTATGTGGACTTCTCTCCTTTGCTGAGTGATCTCATCTCTTCCTAGTTCAGATTGAATAATTTTAAAGGCTGGGCCATGGAGACAATTCCTCTAAAGTCTCAGATCTCCACCTACAGAGGCGCTAACACTCAACCCTCCTCTTAAATTCAAATTCTGGAGGAAGGTTTCTGATCTACCCAGCCTATATCAACTTCTTGTCCCCATTCTCATCACCTGCATCCAAGAGATTATGGTCTTTGATTGACTCAAATTGAAACAAGTCTCAATACTGATAAACTGGCCCAAACTAGTAGGATTCATAAGAAACTCACAACAGTAACAGGAAGCACTACAAGATTTGGGTGCAAGTTAAGAAATACTTCTTAAAAGGATGTTCTTGGAAGAGAAATTAAATAGACATATGTATGTACTCTCTTCTGCATACATGATACTCTCTATTTAAAAAGAATTGAAAATATTTCTATTCATAGAGAAGCATATTTCCTTTTGTTAAAATGTGGTAATGTCAAACATTTTAAATTGGAACTATAACAAAATGAACCTGAATTTGAGAATGAGATAATTGTGATCTAATGAGACAGAAAACAGGCTACAAGCTAGTGACTGAACTGGCCATTTACTGATTATTGCTGTGACTAATGTTGGGTGAAAAGTACCACTTTCTAAAAGCACAGTTTCATTTCTATATTTCTTTGGGTAATTATGCCTTTGCCAGAGTTCTCTGATCCCACCATCACCTGACATGACTCTATACAAATATTCTTAACTTAAAAACACACTTAAGAGAAAATGCAAGAATTAGCATTTTTTCTCAAAGCATTGTTTATATACTATAGTTTTCTGATTAAGCCAGTATCCACATTATTTTGAAATCTTGATGAGTAGGAATTGGGATAGCGCTATAAAAAGACAGTAAGCAGTTTTCTCTTTCTCTTTGTCTTTCTCTTTCAAAAGACATGAAGACCCATTTGGGAGCACCATCTTCTTTAGTTTGAGGGGGGAAAAAAGGTATTAACAGGCTATTTGGCTTAATAAAAGTCGCATCTACAACTAGCCATAGAGGCTAAAGTTTACTCAGAGGCCATACACAGTGGTAAGAATTGTTGCATGCTTTATCTCATGTAGGTCTCACAACAAACAAGGAGGTAGATCCTAGTATTATCAATTTATGGGTGAAGAAACTATGTGGAGAGAAGTTAGCTAACTCATTCCCAGCTCACACAGCTAGGAAGTAATTGAGGTGGGAATAGTAGTCAAAAGCTTCATTCTAATATTTAGCCTCTGGACTTCAACCCTCCCATGATGTTACATTACATTCAGGACTAGATCTGAAGCTCCTTATCATGACCTGAGGCGGGGTGGGGGGACACTCAGGGTCTGGCAGGGGCCCTCCTTTCCCCCACCAGCTCAATTTAATTTAGCATAGCCCAGCCACTCACTTTCTCAAATTTGCCAAGCTCTTTCACAATTGAGAGCTTTTTCACTGGGTCTTCCCCTCAAAATAATTTTTTTCCTGGATATTTAGGACCGTAGTACCTAAAGTAACTCTGCCCCCATCCATTCGGACAATCAAGGTTAATCTCCAGTACATGTTACCATTTTACTTTCTTCCCTTCATAGTACAAAAACAATCTAAAAGATATTGTTTACTTTTAATTATCTGCCTGTTTGGAGACATTCTTAGGCAGCAGGTGTAAAGAAACAAAATATTCATACGCTTTAGAAACAAGGGTTTCTTGCTTCCACCCTAGGGAAATACACTCAGTAATAATAGCTAACATTTATCAAGCAACAAGTTTGTGGCAGACAACTTGCTTACTGTTTTAAGTCTATCATCTCATTTAACTCCCACTTTACCCCTGCCAACGCGAACTATTATTACCTTCATTTTCAAAGGATTTTGAAACTCTCTAAGAGAAATCATGTTCATTTATGTCCAAGGTCTTTCAAATAATAAGTGGCTCAGGGCAGCCCAGGTGGCTCAGCGGTTTAGTGTCTCCTTCAGCCCAGGGTGTGATCCTGGAGACCCGGGGATCGAGTCCCACATCAGGCTCCCTGCGTGGAGCCTGCTTCTCCCTCTGCCTGCATCTCTGCCTCTGTGTGTGTGTGTGTGTGTGTGTGTGTGTGTGTGTCTTTAGTGAATAAATAAATAAAATCTTAAAAAAAATAAGTGGCTCAAAACTGAATTTATCCAATTCTTGTATCCATGTCTTTAAGCAGAATGCTAAATACCAAAGAAAATGCTATAAAAAAGATAGATGGCAATTATTTCCAATAGTGGAAAGACAGACTGCAGCATATAGATCCAAATATAACACAATCATGAAATGAAATATTGTGCAATCATTAAAATAATGTTTATAAAGATTCCAGAATCACACTCAAAATGCTTATCGAATATCAATGTTTAAAAGGTACAAAATCTTATATGTGCTGCAGTTACATAAATGAACAAAAATTAATTCTGCATTAAAAAATATTGAAGGAAATGAATCAAATAGTGATTGTGTTGGGTGGCTGGGTTATGCATGGTATTTCTTTTTTCTACTTTTTAAAATTCCCTAATTATCCTTAACAAGCTTGTAATAGTAATGGTGTGAATTTTTCATTTCACATACACAGCCTCATTGAGACATTTAGATTTTATGATACGTGAGTTTTCCTCTCTGTGCACCCCCCACCCCCACCCCACCCTTTAAGCCCTTGGGGGGCGCTGGCTTCCAACCCTATTAACCCTATTAGTGGAATCCTGCCAGATAAAGAGGCCTAAGAGGTTTTCTCTTTTAAATTGCTCACAGACAGGACAGGCAGGCCTTGTGCATGTTTCCTTCTTGCATAAACACAGCCAGGGCAACCCTGGAGACCTGTGCTCTTTTGTCTTGTGCCTAGTGGGTATTGATAAATCTCCATGATTTCGTTGGTTTAGGAAAGTGGCTGCCCATCCTCTGTGTGGTCCTGTCACAATTATGCTCAATGAATCCAAATCTTATCACCAGCCTTGAGCACCGGATTTAAGTCCAGTATTCCAGAAGCACTGGCCTTTGCCCTAGGTCAAAACTCAGCTGTGCTTCCAGGCAGGCCTGGCTGCAGTCTTCTGAGTGTAAGTATTCTGTTCTTCACAGTACAAAGTTTCTAGACTAATTGAATAGAAGACTGACTCTTTTCTCAATTATACTTTCTTCAAAAAAAAAAAAAAAAGAAAAGAAAAAATATACTTTCTTGGATGACTGTGAAATTAATCTGAAATTAATTAATTTTTAAAGATTCCAGATAGACGCTTTATCCCCCAGTACTTCAACACATCTAGTCCATGACTTTAATTCTTCCTCTTCCAGTACTTTCCTCTCTATTCTCCATCCAGTGCGACAAAAGCCTTGCACAATACCGCATTTAGAAAAATGTAAGGATAAGGGTTTTTTTTGTTTTGTTTTTTCAAATCAACAGTTTCTTTTTAGTAATATACTAAAACTTCTGATCACATTCACTTTCCTTGCAGAGAGATCAGTGAATAGAAGTAGCTATAAATCAGTAACAACCCCAGGCAAACATTTGGTTTTTAGTGACATTGTTTCTACTTCATAAAATATTCATACAACACAACAGGGTACTTCATTATGTAGAATATAATAAAAATAGTATCAGGCAGGAGTAATATGTAAAATATTCTAGGTGTCATATTCATGTAATATACAGAAAGTCATGAAATTGAGTACATTGCTACAGCTTTAAAAGGATAAAGATCACAATGTTGTTCCCATTCACCGTATCCTAACTTTCCAACAATAATTACAAAAACTAAATGAAATGGTATAAATAAAACATTTTTTGATGCTTTCTGTTTCAAAATAGTTGATATTTAAAATGCTTTTAAGGAGAGCCTGGGTGGCTCAGTCAGTTAAGCATCTGCCTTTGGCTTAGGTCATGATCTCAAGGTCCTGAGATCGAGATCGAGCCCCACGTTGGGTTCTGTGCTCAGTGGGGAGACTGCTTCTCCTTCTTCCTCTGCTGCAATCCCTCCCCACCCCACGAGCATGCTCGTGCATGCTCTTTCATAAATAAATAAATAAATAAATAAATAAATAAATAAATAAATAAAATCTTTTTAAAAAATGCTTTGAAGTGCCAACATTTAAGTACTTTGTCATTCACACTGTGTTAAATATTTTTCATGGATTATCTCATTAAAGCTTTTTTTTTCATTAAAGCTTTTTAATCTTTTAATATAAACTCCAATGGAGCTGTCATGATTCAGTCTAAGGTCATTGCCTAAGGTCACATGGATGTAATATGATTAAGTCTGGATATGGACCCAGATTGTGTGATTTCAGAGTCCCTCAGGTTAACTATTGCTATTAAATTGCTTAAATTTGTAAGAATTTATTTGTTAGGATACACATGAAGCTAGTAGTTATTAGATAGTAAGCACAATTTATAAGAGGACAGCAATCTTTCTTACTGTTCCAAAAGGGACAATTTTAGCCGATAATACCAAGACTGTTGTTATGTATTTCTGATGTGTCCACATGACTCAGCAAAGCTATGAGAAAGGAATGGAGGGGCCAGTCATCTTGTCCTACCCATACCCTTTACTTCACTTATTCGATTAAACACTTATTGAGGTGCTGCTGTGAAGGAATTTCTTCAAATATAATTAAAGCCCAAGGGCAGCCCCAGTGGCGCAGCAGTTTGGAGCTGCCTGCAGCCCGGGGTGTGATCCTGGAGACCCCGGGATGGAGTCCCACGTGGGGCTCCCTACATGGGGCCTGCTTCTCCCTCTCCCTCTGCCTGTGTCTCTGCCTTTCTCTGTGTCTATGAATAAATAAATAAAATCTTTAAAAAAAAAAAAAAGGCCCCAGAGCAAATGACTTTAAAAAAAGGAGTTTTTTTCCTGGATGGAGTTTTTCCTGGTCCAGTTTCACCTGGACCTAGGTGAGCTCTTAGAATGATCTGGACTCTTTCTGGTGATAGAGACTCCAAACAACAGCTGGGTCTATAATTACTGCCCCTTCCCTGGATCTTCCCTGTAGATTTCAGACTCGTTTAACCAGCCCCCCGCCCCCCACAATTACATAAGCCAATTACTTGCAATACATACCTCCCTAAAGACATGGTTGGCTGGTTGGTTGGTTGGTAGGTAGGTAGGTAGGTAGATAAATAATTTGCTTCTCTGATTAAAGCCTGACTGACACAAGTTTTATCAGTGTCAGATCTTGATTCTGTGAATCTTGAAACTTAGTTTGGTGCATGTGTGGATCCTCTTTAAGGAAAAAATAAAAAACTATTTAAAAAAGAAAAAAATTAGACATTCAGGTATGAAAGTGAGATGATAAAAGAATCACAGGAAATATGTTTTTAAAAGCTGACAAATATCACAAACACCACCTAACACAAAATAATAATATAATATTTTTATTCTGAATTGCCTGGCATACTTTAAAACACTTTCTTATCTATAGCTTTTAATTGCATATTCTTTAACTATCTCTCCATTTGACAAAAGTTTAGTACTACCATTTTCTATAGAGAGAATTAAAAAAATTGTCCTCTAGTATGGTTGATTGAAATCTTTTATTAATGATAATTTTGATCAGATGTCAACAAAAAACAAATTCTACACATCATTTTAACCTGTTGATGACTGTAATGATTTTCTGCCAAATGGCTTCGAGCTCCATGTATTTCAAGCCCTGATTCTCCACCTATATACATTCAGTTCTGGGCACCTTAGGACCTATTTTTATCACAATATGACCTTTGGCACAACAGGCAGCAGGACTACTCCTAGGAGTCACTCCCACACCCAGCAGCCAGCTACACCTTATAAATACAGGGTTGTCATTGTGAACAACATAAATGCATCTCATTAAAACAAAATCAATTGCATTTTCAAGTGAAGTTCTCCTTAGAACACAAAACATCTGAAACTACTCCAACACTGCTAGATTCAAGATGAAGTATAAAAGCAAGAGTTAAAAGAGATGGCCATCTTAACTGTGCATGAAATATTTTACTTCTACTAACTGTACACAAACTTGATCATGTTGGAGTACACTGAAAAATGGCTGCCCAAGATGTTTGCCACCTAACCCCCAGGCCATGCAAATCATCTTATGTGACAAAAGAAACTTTACAGATGCAATA